>NC_084484.1:169248921-170617254 GCF_030035675.1 Rhineura floridana
TATTATCTTCTTAAACTATGTGAAACTATACAATACAATGCCTTGTTTTCCAGATGGTTTTTCCCTTGGACCAGGACAATTAAATCAAAATTTTAACTCCTCCAACGAGGGAGATACACTGTGCAACTGGTGCTGGAATTCATGTGCATATTAAGTAGAGTTAAATTCCCTTTAATATTTTATCACCAAAAACCTTTTGAAAAACATCAAGTATGTCAAAGTTCTAGAAGAAAATGCATGCAAAAAAGTATGTAGGTTCGAGCTTTTTAGATCTCCTTTATACTTCCTAATGAAGAATAAAAGGTGAACAGCTCTCACATTTACATGCAAATTTCCACTTTGAATTCATAATATTTTAAAAAAACCAAAGAAAACGGGAAGCAGGCTTGTTTAAAATAAATGCTGCATATTACACAATAAGGTAAAACCCAGTGGTAACTAACCGTATTGTTTGGTCTAAATGAAAGATCGGGATACGTAGCTATTTTCTTTCCAGTATCAGCAGAACTTTGCATACTTTGATCCCTAAGAATAAGTTTGCTGGAGTGAGCTGAACACACAAATAAAGAAACAGAATGACTCAAGAGCAGGAAAACAGCAAGCATTTATGTCAGTTTGATCTTTAATGTAAATAGTAGGCTTTATTCTATAAGTCCTACTCACTTCTTGATTTCTGCCCAGATTTGCTTACATCTGTCAAAGAGTACATGCTCTACTCCTACTTCATAGACCACAATCTCACTTGCATGCATACCCCCCACACACATCCTTCAAAGACTTTGTATTTACAGTGTTTGCAACTGTCAGCTGTTTCTCTACAGAACAGGAGTGCTTACAAGGACTTGATTTCCACCAAGGCAGAGAGAAAACACAAATACTCAGAGCTTAAAATTTTTCATCATCTGTTTAATGCATCAGAAAAATTCAATGTGCTGCTTTTGATAAACAGATCCATAAATGGCTTCAGCCCAAGCAACATCCATTGCTGTTGACCAGGGGTCCTTTTTGGGCCCACAGGCACATCTGGAAATCTAAGCAACAGCTGAGGTCATTGCAACATGGGCTCCTTTGGGAAGAAGAGTGAGGCAGAAATTTAATAAACAAAAACAAACACATACCCATTTCACAGAAGAATCTGCCCCCTCCAAAAGAGGCAAAACTCCAACACACACCAAAACCCAGAGAAAAAAAAGAAAGCAAAACCCTTCCCCAAAAACAGCCCTCACCCCCAAAAGCAAATACACCAAAAAGATGGGGGAGAACCCTCAATTATGTGGGGGTGGAAGGGCCTTAGTGGGCACACTGGGGATCCAAGTCCTTGATTATACCACCCATGCATCAAATCTATGTAAAGCTATGTATCATAACAGGAGCTACTATGCAATGAAGCAATCGCTTCCCCTTGGAGCGTAAGAGTTTTCCAGAAGCACTGCCAAAGGTTGTTACCTTTCAAAGGACATAATAAAGAGCTGACACAAAATTTGCAGTGTTTTATTTAATAGTACTATAGCTGGTTTTAGCTATCATTGCCATTGCTATGCTTGCTGCGGCAGATTCAAAATCTAAATGGTTGCCACCACTACCACCACCTATGCCTCAAAAAGTAACTTTTCTTACCTGAGTCACACAAGCCACCAGCTTCCACCAACGACTTCTCACACCATAATTCATTAAACTGCTCCTGGCTTTCACCAGAGCTTTCTTCTTTGCCATCAGCTGTAATTCTTAATATATCTGTTTCTTCATGGAGATCTTCATTTGGGCTTCTGCTGGACTGAGGTTTATCAGCTCTTGAAGTGAGGGAAACATCTCCATGAAGAGATTCTCTGTAACCTGAAATTGTCAGTTGCTAGTTATTGTTAAGTGGAAACAAATACTTGGCTGAACTTTTAAGATAACGTACTTCAATTAGAAAAAGATTAAAAAAGGATCCCTTTAGAAAGCAGCTCCCCTGCTCCCCAGCCCTGCCTAGTTTTTGTAGTGGCATTAGCGTAGCTTCCCTCTGCTCTAAACCCTACTTAAGAATGAGGATTTAAAAGAAAAAAAATCTACTGGAGTGACAACAGGTGTTTTTCCTTCAACACTTTAGGAGTTTTGAAAATAATGCTCCTAACTACAATTTCATAAGCACCCATGTTTTTAATACCTATATTGTGCTGATCAATATCATATTGACGATACACAACAGTTACAGTGTATAAAGCCTACTATATAGTTTTGTTTCAGCAAGCAAACCGGTCAATGGGTCAATAAAAGGAGACAGGTAGAGCACCAGGGAAAGTAGAGGAAAAGAGCTGTTCGGGAACAGTTTACCTGTAGCAGAAAGTCTGCCACTCCTTGGGGTGTCAAGTTCTGGTATAATGCTAAGTTCATGCTGTTCCAAATCAAGCCCTAACCTTACTTTTGACAAAGGTGGCTTTGAAAGTCTCCATGTCTGTTCTCTTCCCCAAGTGTCTTGAAAAGGCTCTGTAAGGGAAACATAAGTTCATGAGACCAGGAACAGATAAGGCATAGCAGCTAAGAGACTGAGCTGTAGACTAAGAGATCCTCAGTTAAAGTTTCACTTCCACTCAGCCTTAGCAAGTCATTCTCTCTGCAAAGATAACAACACTGACCTATATTACCTATGTGCTACAGTTGGGGAATACTTTTACTCTACTAGGTGTCTGCAGGTATCAGGTTACACCTAGGATTTTGATGCCCATATCTGAAACCAGTGTTCTGCTTATGGCATGAAGTTACTCTAGGTAAAAGTCAGGCTTTTAACTTTTAAAAAATGGGGTCAGCCAGTTTCTTCATCCCATAATCCTAAATGTAACCTGGTATCTGCAAGCATCTAGTAGGCACTAATCCAGCTGCATGTCCATCTGGAGTCTAACTGCAGACCTCAAAGCTTCAACATCCAACCCAATTATGGTGTTTTTAGCTCATCCCCCAACCCCTGATGAAGAGCTCTGGAGAACCCAAAAGCTTGTGCAATTATCTTTTGTTCAATCGTCTACAAATCTTCAACTGAGCCAATTTAAAGGAAGAAGGAAATTCAAAACACATAAATGAAAGCAGGCCAACTTGAGTAACAAAAAGTCCTTACCAATCTTTTCTTTTGAACCTACATTTTGAAACAAAATGTTCTTTTCAGCATAGCTGCTCAAATCAGCAAAGTGAGCCTCTTCTTGGTTGCTATCTTTTGCTCCTTTAGATAGTGTTGCCAACAGATTGAAGTTGTCAGTCTCTTGCTCCTCTGTTGTATCTCTACATGTGCTGGACTGTCTTGCCTATAAGGAGAAATTAAAAATACCTAACAATCACTTTTTCTACTGCAAGACATTGCATGCATCCAAGAGAAGATTAGATAATCAGAGCAATTCTATAGTTGTTTACTTAGAAGTAAGTTCTACTGTGTTAATGGTGCTTACTCCCAGGCAAATGCGCAAAGAATTGCACCCTATATGTAGGATTGGGGCAGCCTTATACACAATCCATCTACCTAAGAATGTGTCCGCCTGACATAGGCTAGATCCTTTTGAATCGGGGATCTCCAACATGCAAAGGATGTGTTCTACCACTGAACTATGTATGTGCCTCTCTTTCCAGGGAATTAAGACAGTCATTCAGCTATGATCACAGAGTGAATTCAGAATAAAAAAAGATTAAAACAGAATTGCAAGGCAGTCCCTCCATTAATGTGCTGAAGAAGGGAGGGAGGAGATATAACAGGAAGGGGGGGAGGCAGAAAAGATTTCTGAGGATGAAATAGAAAAAACCCTCAAAATTTGGGTGGGGTGAAACTGATAAATATTTTCTCTCAAAATAATGAGTGAAAAACTTTCACTGCTGTAATAGTAATTGTTTGGACAAAGGCATGTATACTAAATTATGTGCTAAATTATACACTTCACAAACTTAAATACACAAAAATGTAGGATATTTTTCAGGGCTCCCCAAAATATAATCTCCCCTCACTAACAAACTGGGAGCACACACACCATAGCTTCACAACTTCTAGAAATTTTACATCTCTAGACAAAAAGATGACTGAACAGAGATCAAGGAAAGTGCATTTATGCGATCTTCAGAGAATACTAGAGAAGCAAAGTGGGGTTTTAAATCCATGTTAACCATTAAGAAACGCAGGGAAAAGTTCTCATTCTGAATCAAACTGAAGGACAGCCGCAATGTCTTCATGTTATGCACTTCAAAACATACCCTTTTAAGAAACTCTTTTAAAGCTTCTTGCTGCTGTTCCATTTGTTGTTTCAACTGAGCGTGCTTTTGCAAGAGCACGTCTTCTTGTGTCTTCTGCCGAGAAAGAAGAGCTTCCCGTTGCTCATCTAGCTGCTCTTGCAGTTCTTTCAAGTGCTCTTGCTGAGCCTGAATGCTCTCAGAGGAAGCCAGCATTCTATCCCTTAATTCCACTATATCAGAATAACCAGACAAGTGTCCACTTCCATTTTGTAATGCTAAACATTCCTGGGTCCTCCCAGTCTCGCTAGCGACAGAGGAAGGCACAGAAGAGAGGGGATGGAGAGGAGGGACACGAGTATGGTCAAAGGTTGTTCTTGTCCAGCTCTTAGGAGGTATGTGCTGGGGCTTTAAGGATGGTGGCAGCAGAATCTTTTCAGCCACAGGTGCATGAGACATCGATTTATCAGACCAGAGTGTTTCTGAAGACACAGAAGAGCTGCCTGCAGGGAAAGTGAATTGGACATGCCGTGTCTGAGCCACTGGCTGAGTTGTAACAGAAGTGTCCTGTGACTTAAGCATTAATGATTCTGGAATGCTGTGAAATTCCAGTGACTGTGGCAAAGGTGTTCCCAGTTTTTCTGTCTGTTGGTGGGAAAAGGATGTCCGTGTCAACTGAAAAGGTCTTTGATCCACCCAGGTACATACAGGCTGGACCGTCACCCCACTGTCCACATCAAGCTTTGGTTCTTTGTTCTTCTGCTCTGATGGCACTTCTAATATCCAAGGCAGTTCTGAATGCTCAGTTGGCTCTTGTACAGGAACAGTCCTAGATGTCTGGTCTGCTGTTAGATTAACTCTCAGCAACCCATCAAATCCTTGTAATTGTAATGATGGTTCAGGAATAGAATTCTGCTGTGTAAGTCTTTTAGCAGGGCCTAATAATGCTGCAGAAACGGACTGATATCTTTCTTTTAGCTTGTTCTGATACTCATGTAAATGTTTTCTGGCTTCTTCAACAGACTCTTTGTGCATCCTAAAATAAAGATACATATATATTTGAGCAGATATCACCTTTCAGGAGCAGAACTAAAATCATAACTGCCACGACAGTGTCAAATAGGCAGTCACAGAATCTCAGTATTGGCAGAGAAAAAGACCTGTTTTGAATTAGAAGACGTTGCTGATAATCACGAATCATCTGTATATGATCTTCCTCTTTAGAACTGCTGCCTGCCTGTGGTCCTATGGCTGTTTCAGGCTAAAGAGAAATTAAATGAAGAAAATATCAACTACTATGCAAAAGGCAATTCTTTGAATCAGTTCAGTGGACCACATTCTTGTTTCAAAGCCAACAACAGTCACAACATGCCAGTGTTTACTGGGGGTGGATTCTCCAGAGATTCCTAGAGCCTAATACGGTTTGTTTAAGAATTACCCTTTCCATCCTTTCAAACTCTGGCTACCTGCATCAAGTCCTGCCATTTCTCCAACTTCTCTAAAAACTGCAGAAAAAAAAACCTTATGTGAGAGAACCTCCCACAAAACAGCCCAATGGGAATTAAGCATGTTAAGTAGCCACAAAATGCTGAGTGTCCAGGAGGGGGAGGGGTGGGGAATGTTAATGGAATGGAGCATATTGGAAGAAGGCATAAGTAGCTGGCTAGAAACTAGAACAGGGGCACTCCACACTGCAACATTTTATTGTAGTTCCCACTTTGTGAATTAAGACATAAAATTGTTTAATTTTGTGAAACTGCACACACATGCACAACTTGTTGTTCTGCAGTAGTAAGTTAAATAAGGAAGCATCTCTAATCATTCACTGAATTACTATTATTAATGTCTGCTCACATAACTGGATTTCTCCTTTCCCTTGCAGTCCCCCAAATCTGCTCCCAGGAGAGGGAGGTAGACCCCAATCCTTCAGAGTAGGTTCTGGGAGCATATGGGGGACTGCAAGAGAGAATTTAATTTTATTATTAAATTTATATCCTGCCCTTCTTTCCAAAAGGAGCCCAGGGCAGCAAACAAAAACCCTAAAAGCACTTTAAAACATCTTAAAAACAAAAGACTTTAACACATATTAAAACAAAACATCTTTAAAAACATCTTAAAAAGCAGTTCCAGCACAGACAGAAACTGGGATGTTTTGCCCCTTTCTGCTGGCAAACAGACATAATTTCATCCTTTTAATTATATTTGTACAGAGTTGAAATTTCTTTATAATGATGAGATAGAATTTTAAAAATAAACAACTATGCACACTGGCTGTGTATGCACATCACGGTAAGCCATGGTTAATAGTTTACTGAGAATACACAAATTTCCTCCCACTAGCAAACAAGAAATGATGATCCTTGGCTTAGAATTACATCCAAACTGGGGATCATGATTTGTTCTACTCCAAACAAACCACAATCTGAACCCAAAAGTTGTTCTTGGCTTATGAAACGTGGTGTGTTTGAGCAGAACCAGCAATGATTCCCTGTTTGGACATAACGCTAAGACAAGATGTGATTTGTTGCTCCTGCTTGTTAGTAGGCAGGAGTGATCTGCACGTTCACAGTAAACCATTAACTATAACTTAGAACGATGTGGACTGTTTTGCTGCCCTACAGCCACTGCATTAGTAAATCCAGCATTATGTCAGGGAGTACAATTCCATTGAGTTTGGGGAATTGGCCCTATTTTCATAACAAGTGTTTTCCTTTACCTTATGTTGTACTTCCTCCTGCCAGTGTACAACAGGGATAGTACCATTCATATTTTCTGTTTGGGATTCTTGATCTTTCTTAGCTTCCTGATTCTGATGCTGCATTTGCGCCTTCAGAAAGTCAACCTCCAGCCGTATTTTCTGCTCTTCAATTTGCTGAAGCAATGCCAGCTGCTGTTCCTTTTGGTGCTCTATCCACTCTATCTAGTCAAATGAATAATTCCCTATGTTAGTAACAGGAGGAATCCATAGGTCAGACCTATGATAAACCCTCCATTAAATAAATTCGTGGATAGAACATTTTTTTCAAGGATTAATTTGAACAGATGAAAGAATCATGTACTGGTTAGTCATAGAGAGTCATGTAATTAGTGAAACCTACACTAGACCCCCATAACAACTCGGAGAATATCACAATCAGCTTTAAATTATATGAGGTGCAAAGGAGAAGAATTTTTTATTATGCAGGGAACAGCAGTGAAGTAGTTACAGGAGGTTTTACTAGGGATTATTGGTGTTCAAGAAAAAGAAAAGTAAAACCTAGAAGTTAAACTGAAATTACGTTGGATATTCAAGACTGGCTTTCGTACATTCCTGGCTTTATGATTTGTCACAACCTTCCAATTGTGGAAGTACAAACTCACATTATCAGTTATTAATGACTGTCAGAAAGAGAAACTTACCAATTTTGTAGAGATTTCCATTGCTCTCACCCCACATACAGTAGAGCAGGGATGGGGAACCTCAGGGCCAGGGGCCAAATGCAGCTCCTGTTTGGCCCTTAGGACCTTCCTAGACCACACCCCCTCCCAAGCCACATCCACTCTCCCTAGGCCACACCCCATCATCAGCCCTGCTGTGCAACCTCCTTGAGCGTTTTTACCTGGCTGAACTGTGTCTGTGAACTCCGATACTGCTTGTTGCTTGCCTGAAGGATACAGAGCGGGGTGTGCGTGCAGAAACTAGTCTTTTGTACAAAGGTAAAATTTACATTCACTGCTCCACCCACTTTTATCTCTGTCCTGTCCACCACTGGCATATGGTCCCCAGAAGGGAATGTGGCTGAAAAAGGTTCTCTGCTCCTGGTGTAAAGAATAGTTAAAGTTATCCTGCAGCCACTGTGGGCAGCAGATAATTGTTTTTGAGTTTCCCTCTGTTTTTTTTTTTTTAAAGTATCCTGACCTTTGGCCTTAACTATTCTTTAACTAAATTTTCTGATATTTCCTGTTCTTTTGAAATCAGATACTAATAACTTAAAAACCCATTTTAATGGAGGCAAAGGATGTCATTTTAAATGCAAGTTTAATGTTTCAAAGATAATGCAAAAAGCTAATACATGCTAGAAAATGGTGTTTAAATTATTAATAACCCACTCTTCATCTTTCACACAATCCCAGAGAAAGGCACAGCATTAAAACATCACAAGAGAACTGCCTTCAGAGACTGAAAAATAGCTGTACCTGTTTTTGTCTTTCTGCTTCCTTTCTAATTTTAGCTGCTTGTTCTTGTGGGTGATTTAGAACTGCATTTCCAGCAACAATACTTTGGCCCAGAATTTCTGGAAGCTCTAAAAGGAGATGCACATAAAAGACAGACAAGTAGTAGATTGTTAGTTATGTCAGACCCTGAATAATTTAGAAAGAAACACTCAAAGAAAACATTTAGAACACTGTCAGAAAGGGAAGAATTGGAGGATGTCCTAACAGAGAATATGTTAACAGGACCTTGACACCTGAATTCTATCTATGGATCTTCCTAAGAAAAGCCCAGCACATCAAAGCTCAACAACTGTTGGGAAGAAATGGCATCTCTTCCTCGTTGCTCCCCACAAAAATCAGACTACTATACCACATTACATGTATATAAGAAAATTCTACAGGAATTTTGTTTTAACTTCACACTGGCCTTTTTTGGGTGCAATGCTAAATCACAGCAGCATATAAATATCTTAAATAAATAAATGTAAAGATTACTCTGAGAGACTGTCTTTCAACTGGTTCAGAATTGGGATGAAAAACTAAAGAATTTGCGATAGTAGAAAGTAATTGATGCAAGCATTTCCCTGAACTTCCTGATCCAACTGTTTTAACTATTATGTTTTTCAATGGGCTTCTTTTATTGTACTGTATATTTTAAATACGGGTATTTTTACTGTTTTGATGGAATTGTTCTATTGTGTATTTTAATTATAAGTATTTTATGCTTGTAAGCTGCTTAGAGTTTATTCTGGCACATAAACGGTATATTAAATTTATTAATTAATAATGATAATGCTGACAAAAATCCTGTCTTGGTGATTAAACAAAGCTTCAATAGTTTATTAAAAACGTCAAATAGATAAGCGTAGCCTTAGTTCCTTTGCTAAAAAATTAAATATAAGGTCACCTTATAATTTAAAACTTCCACTCATAAGTCACCATTGCTGGTTAGGATCCAAAGACCAGCTTCATTTTACACAAGGGGTTTGTGCCCCCTGTGCCATCTCAAACCGGGGGGGGGGATCTGAAAAGCATTTTGCTCTACCAAAACAAAAACTTGTTTGAAGGGAGGATGGGGAAAGTATTAAGCCACGTGGGCCTATGAATGAGTTTCAGTTCTTTGGATCCTGACCATCATCATGGTCAGTTTTAAGACCTGAATACAGAAGACCACACAAACATACCCTTGGCTTCAGAAACAGAACCACATTTTGGTTCATGCTCAGATTCTGATTCACATAATCTTCTCTCTCTGCTAGAAATTGTTCCAGACTCAATTGTCCCAATCTCACTCGCAGTCTCTGGTTCAGACCTTGATGTCCAGTGGTCTTTTTGGTTCCTGATCTTGTTTAGCAACTTTTTAAGAGCTAATTTAGATTGAAGCTGTGGTGCCTTTTCAGCTTCACTACCTAAAATAAAATAAATAAAACACATCCATGAGCAATAAAAAACAAGGAACTTAATTAACTGTATCAGAAAAATGTATTACCAGTATACAAAATTTGTTATGTAGGACTGCACAAGATTTTCACACAAATGTATACTTTAAAAAATATATATATTTGGACTATTTTATGTGAGCTGCCTTCAGAGCCTTTTCAGGATGGCTTTTAATTTTTTTGATCCTGCTTTTCCTCCAATACCACCAGCTCAAAGTGGACAGCAACAACGTTTAATACAAATGATCATAGTAGGATAGAAACGTTAAAAATAAATAAATCTAAAGTTCTGCCCATGTTATTTTAGAAAGACTCACACAAATCCACAACAGCCAATGTGAATGGTACAGTAAACTACGTTTTAGTGAAACCTCAACAAGCCACCAAGAATCCTGGACTTACACATAGCCAGCAGAAAGTGTTCTGGAACTTTTCCTTCCTCTTTTAATTAATGACAGTTTACCATAGCACAGACCTGGACTTATGGTTAGAATTAACTATAGTTATTTGCAACAAGGAAGCTTGAGAAGCCATGGTTTGTTCCCAGTTTGTTGGTTCAGATAGCGTAACAAATTGGGTTTAATAGGGAAGTTCTGAACTACTTCTTTTCATTGCGCAGGTTTATCACAACATTCAAATACAACATGTTCTGTTAAGGACCCAGAGTCACTGTGCAGCACCTGTATATATGTCCATGTCACTTTCCAGTGACATATTTTGCACAAATAACAAACTTACAAACAAAACAAAACTTTCAAAATGTTGTAATCAAATGGTCTGAAGTTTACAAATCCAGGCCAATCATTCTTTCAAGTAGCAAAGATGAAATGCTTTACTAATCTACTATGCTATGTCATCCTCTCCACTGACATACGTACATGGCAATACCATCCTACACATTCCTCCCCAAGGTCACAAGATTTGGGTTATTTCTATCTAAGTCATACTTGGAGAAAATCCATTGAAAGTAACTTAATTCCACTCATTTCAATTGGTCTACTCCAAGTATGACTAACACTTGATATCACTCAATATTTATGTGCCAGCGTGTTGTAAGATATGCATCAATATTTATTCCTATCCTTATCAAATCCTATGACAAATATTTTAGACTATTTTACAAAGCCTTCAGTAGCGAATATAGTCAACATGTCATACTAGTGCGTTTTAGTGACTGCAAATAAGAATTAAGTTTAGTTTTGTTTTTCTTACTACCTGCTTCACTGTCCTTCATCTCATCCCCCGATCTTTGTGGCACCTCAAAAACAGAATCTGGCTCCTGGGAGAGTTCCAGTTCATCATCATGAGGTTGATCAGAGAAGATTGGTAAGGGTTGTGGGTCAAGATGCAAAATAAGGTCTCCTTTCATTTCTGTGTAAAGAAATTAGGCCATATGAAATCAATATGCAACTTTCTGTTCCTTATGGCAAATTCCAACTACAGAGAAAGTGTGCAGTAGACATTTAACAACATATTTTATTCACACAATGCCAGGGAAAGTCAGGATATGCTGCAAAATATTCAGTTATGCTAAGGGTAGATCCAGAAGAACAACTATTTCGCTTACCATTGATGACTATAACTTAAAATAAAGTTCTCTTACAATGCTAGTTTCAGTCACCTAATAATTATAATCACAACATGAACATCATAGACGCCAGAATTAACGGAAAATATATTTATAACAAAAATGTAAATTGGCACCCAGCAAAGAATCGCTACGAGATCTCAAACTGAAATAATTTTTACTTTAAACCAGTACATTAGAAACAAAGTGCACTACTGGTGATAGGGAAATTAAGTAAGCTACCTGTGATGTTCTGTCCAAAAAAGCCCTGCACTACACATATAAAAGCTATTCACCTTGAGCATGAGCAGCAATCTAGTGACTCCAGTCTTAAAAGAATCCAAGTAATTGTAATGGGAACATTTAATAGTAATAACTATAGGCCAAGGATGGAGAACCTGTGGCCCAGGAGATGCTGGCAGACTACAGCTCCCATCATCCCTGACCATTAGTCATGCTGGCTCAGGAAGTGCAGGGCTCCTGCTGGGAGGAAGGGCGGGATATAAATCAAATAATAAATAAATAAATAAATAAATAAATAAACATCACCTGGAGGACCACAGGTTCTCTATCCTGTAAGGTAACATTCCCCAATTGGTGCTGGTGTGGAGCTTTCCCTGGAAGTCAGATGAGCTCCTGTGCAAGACCCACTGAAGTAGCTACGGACTGCACAGAAGACTTTATCCTTGATCTTTCAAAGTCAGCAGTGTTCAAATTTCCTCTTTCCCCTCCCTTATTAATCTGCCCATTGAAGGGCCTCTGCACTGCAGTTTTCCAGTGTACATTCCAGAATATGCATTCGGTTTATGTGGTGCACTAGCCAGGCCCGCTGGTCTTCACCACTGCCCTGAGTGAAATGGCTGTGCAATACAGAACATGCTCAACCAATGTGAACCTAGTGGTGGGCAAGCTGTCTTTTAGGGAACCTTGTCAGACGTTACTGATCTTTTAACTGAAGTACTCCCATAAGCTTCAGAAATCTCTGGGTTCTCCAGAAGAGTCAGAAACCAATTTATAAATGCTTACTCCTGTCTCCAGTATACATGTCTTCAAAGGCACACTCCAGCTCTCTCTGCCATTCTTCCTTGATTTCCACACGCCTGTAGGAGGGTTCAAACAACTGAGGGGGCATCTGGGCAACAATCTGTCTTCTGCGTGCTAGGTCCATATTCTGCATCTGTTCAAGCTCTTTCATTAGCTTTTCTCTGTCCTTTAAGGCAGAAAAATGTTCACTTAATAGACAGTTATTTAAAGCCAACCCAGTTTATTTGACATACATAATAGACTTTTAAGCTACTATGATGATTGTTTAATTTTGGGTACTTTCTGGAGAAAGATTCTTATTAGTAGGTCATATAATTAAATTTAGAGAAGGCACACTTATTAATTTGAACAATGGCTTGGCTGGACAGACCACAAGGTTGAATGTTCGCACACACATGGCAGGCAGGGGATGTATATTATCCATTTCATTTAGTACAAATGATTTTGTTGAGTTCTCTGCTAAATACACAGTTTAAAAGCAACCTGCAGTTCTTTTAAAGAGGACTGTGACCTACTTCTCAAGATTTATGGTCTAAACGCAGGCTTATTAGTCATACATCTTTATCAAATGTCAGATTCAGTTGACTATTTTCCTGTATAATTTCAGAAGGCATACTTTGTTAATTACCACTTAAATTAAATATTAATGGTTTCATTTCTCCACATCAGGTACATTAAAATTATATTAAATATTCTTGAAGATAAACCCATATTATTCTCCCTTAATATCTCAACTTTCTAGTGTTTCTGCTTAATTAATAGCACTGCAAGAAATAAATCCCAAATGCAAGAAACTGAAAAAAATTAAACTTGCATATTTAAACAAGTTACAGAGCAGAGAGAACAAGTGTCGAACTTGCTTTTTATATGCCAAACCATGTTACCAAATGGTCAGATTGATCGATTTATTATTTTGACAAATTATATATCACTTAATTACATGAGTCTCCAAGCAGTGTATATATCCTTCTTAGAATCAACCAGAATTCAGGGCTGTAGGGCCAACCCCAAGTAAGAGAATCACTAGAAGCTAGCACATGTATTTTTACCTGCCTTTCATGTTATCTCCCCCACCCCCCGGTAAAGCCTTCATGTTTTTATAGATCTATTCTAGAGTGATTTTCAACATGGTACACTTCACACTGTTATTCCATTGGGTCCCGAGTACCACAAAAAGATTCTCCAGAGGGTCAAGGGACCTTCCTGAAAAGCATGGGATAGGAGCATGGGGCTGTTGGGGAAGGGGGATGTTGCTGAAAATTGGGAGGAGGCACCTTCCAAGGAGGCTTTTCAAAGGGGAGGAAGGGATAACAAATTCCCCTTCTGCAAGCTTCCTTCTACTCATACTCAGGAGTTAAATCATTATATTTATGTAAAACTACACAGGAACAAACAGCTGCATTCGTTGAAAGTAGGTCATGTTGAAAAGGGCTCCAGCTATACGTAAGCTTAACTCTAAAGTACTTGCAAGCCACACAATGTAGTTAATAAAAACCTCTCCTCCCATATATTAAAGTGTTTTGAGTTTCATCAATCTTATGCTCCCAAATGCTAAAGTTTACCTACCCTGAGGTGTGAATTACCGTAGCGTGGCTTTTTAAACGTTCAACTATATTTCATCTTTGACAATGGAAAGAATATTGTACACTGCAATCCTAGAAACTAAGGACAAGCACTATGAACACTTTAAGGCTTTGAACTTCAAACATCCATCACTCCAGAATCTTTCTAGAGAAAGGTGAGAAGATTCTTCTTTGAAATCATTAAAGGTACAGTCCAGTTAGTTACTATTTCTCATTTTGCTACTTCTCATTTGAAGTTGGGACAGAATGTCTCTACTTTGCTTACTCGTGCCAGACGAACCATCTTCAAGGCATGCTTCCCCCTCAGGAGTGCCTTTTCTTGCTGCTCTCTCCTCTCTCTTTCTTCATTGCTCTGTAGTCCTTCCTTCCGTTTGGCTTCCACTTCAGCAAGTAACCGAGCATCTGGCTGGCAGTCAACCAGCAGCAAGTTAGGAACATCAAACTCTATGGTGCCTCAAAACATAGCCAACACCAAAAGTACAGTTCTATAGACAAAAGGTATTGAACCCAAATAAATTTAGGACCAAGTTTCCCACGCAACCACCTAGTGTGGTAACCATGGGCAAGGGCCGCAGCTGAGAGGCAGAGCATGTGCTTTGCATGCAGAAGGTCCTAAGTTTGATCAATTGCCACCCCGGACTCCTACTGGGAAGTAGGGCGGGATAGAAATCTAATAAATAAATATCTTGCATTTCCAGCTAGGGCTGGGAGAGACCCCTGTCTGAAACCCTGGACCGCCACTGCCAGTCGGTGTAGACAATATTGAGATAGATGGACCATTGCTCTGACTTCGTATAAGGCAGCTTCCTATGTTACTAGAACCCACAAATAATATCTCAATTCTATGTGAATTCAACCTCACTTAGGCAGCAAAATATGAGAAATTATAATATAGTTTACAGGTTTGGCAAGTGATCCAGTACTGTGGCCCAGAAGAGCAGCATCTGTTTGCCCAACAAAGGGCTGCAGCTTCATAGGACCCCATAAGAGCTTCAGGCCTTATTGCATGACATCCCAGCTATAGGTTTAGTCATATGAGAATCTGCTGCTAGAGTTAAACATACAAAATAATGGGAAGAAACAAATGCTGAGATATGAAGAACATATGAACGTAAGAAGATGCCTGCTCAATCAGACCAAAGGCCCATTTAGTCCAGGACCTTGTCCTCACAATGGCCAACCAAATGCAAGGAGGATATAAGCACAACAGCACTCTCTCCAGGTGCATTCCTCAGCAACTCGTATTAAGAGGCATACCACCTCCAATACTGGAGGTAGTATACAACCATGACTAGGAGCCAGTGATAGCTCAGCCTCCTTAAATTTATCTAAATCCCTTTTAAAGCTTCCCAAGTTAGGGGTCATCACTATGTATTGCAGCAGCAAATTCCACAGTTTAACAATGTGCTGTGTGAAGTAGTACTTCCTTTTGTCTGCCCTGAATTTTCAAACATTCAGCCTCGTTGAATGAGAGAAGAGCTGTAGCTCATGCAGAAGGTAAGCACAATTTCCCAAAGATATGCAAAGTAACAAGGAAAATTTAGGTGAAACAGATAGTTCTTTGTCTACTATACTGGCAATCCTACTTAAGAACTTACTATTTGGATCCTATGACATAGCCACCATAAACAACTTGCACAAAAACAGTCCTTGATTATTATTTTTTTACTAAATGGGACTACATTGCATCAACCGTCTCAGTCTTTTAAAAGTTTTGCGTAAGAGAAGTTGCAGCTGCAATACTTGTTTTTGTAGCAATGAAATATCTTAATTTCAAGTATTACACTTGTGAATTCCATACCCACCAGAAAAATACAGTAGCTATAATTCAAAAATAAATTGGGGTTACCACTGTTACACTGCAGAAAGGCACAAATTTGTGCTTCCATGTGCTGGTCTTTGACTTTCCACAGCAGATAGCTGAAATTCAGCAAGTGCATGTTTTTCTGGAATATGGACATTGTTGTTACACTAAGTGTGCCATATGCATATTTAAAGTCAATCACCTGTTCTATGTCCATTTCTCTATCCACATATGGGTCAAAGAGATGATGGTGAGTAACTGAAAAAGTGTCAGCATCACAGACTTTCACTGTAGGAACACTCTTCAACTCAATATTCTGAAAAGTTTAAAGAATAAAATAGTTTTAATAGAATCAATATGCTAAACAACCAAGCAAACTGTACAGGGCTATCTACTATACACAATGCAAAATGCAGCTAGAGGCAGAATGCCCAAGACTCCCACTGAAAATCAGGTAGTATTCATGGGAATGATACGGCAATGATATCTGTTTATGAGCATCATGTAAATGGATGCATGACAGTATTAGTCTTCTAAAAGAATTATAAAAACTGAAGGGCAAGCATTGTTCTGCAGAATAAATATTAGGGGTGTGCATATGAGAGCCAAATAAGACAAATCAGAGTGATTCAGGGTCTCTCCTGTCCCTTCTGAAGCAAAATGTCAATAACTCAGAGCCAGCTCAGAGCCCTCCACAAAGCTTTGTCGGTCTGTCATATCTGCACTTTTTAGCTCTTGGTTTTCCTATATCCGTATCTTTCTCTAGATCTATGGGCTTTGTAAGAAGTGAGGCTGTCCAAAACGTTGCCTGCAGAGCACTGAAGAGCACTGGATTTTTGTTGTTGTTAAAGCATAGCACTGCAGATTTTTTAAAGTTAAAAGTTTCATTTATTCATTTTTTAAAATCCTATGTTGCTCTATTCCAATAAAAAACTCCAGAGCTCTTCAGAACCCCACAGGTAACATTTTGGACAGCCTCACATTGTCAGGCCTATTGGAGAAGAAAGCTCCAGAAAGGAAAGGCTGGTGCAAAGTTGCAATGCTTTAAAAAACAACAAACATTACACAACACTCAACCACCTCTTAATTTATTTTAAGAAAAAGCAAGAGACAATTGCCCCCCGCCACCAAAGCAGGGAATATAAAGGAAAGTGAATCCCTTTTGCCTCCCACACACAGAAAAGTGTCTGGACATGTTTGTCTGCTATTTGGTATCCTTAATCCTTTCTGGAGGGGTCCTTGGCTGAAAATATCATTCACTTTGGTCTAAAGGGGGAAACGTTATAGCTGCTTTTAAGATTCCCATTACAGTGAATGGGGAACACAGAGTGGCTTGGGAACAGAAACACAGATTGAAGTAGAGAGAGCACAGAGCAACTTAGAAATAGATCAGTGGGGTTTTTTTGTTTTTGTTTTTGTTTTAAAGATACAAGGCAAATCCTGGGACTCATACACACCCTGGTACATAACTAAGTAGCACTTTATGGAGTACTAAAAGTACTGCATGTTCCTTATTTCAGTGACCCTTACAAAACCCACCCAGTAAGACAAGTCAGTAATGGTTGGTGGGGTGGTGGTGCTCACCTGACCTCCCATCACCCGCACTGCTGTGGCATGCCTGGAGAGATAGGTGAGGTGGAACGAGGTCACCACTGTGCAGACTTACCAGTGGGAATTCTGCATTGGCTCTGCCAGTGTGTTTGCACTGTGCCAACTTTGCCATTGCCTCCCAGTAGCAATGTGGGTGATGGAAGGTTAGGTAAGCGTTTCCACCCTGCCAGCTGTTGCTGCTACAATTCCTATTTTGCAGATCATGGGTGGAGGCCAAGAAATAATGGCTGCCTAAAACTGTTCATGGCTGAGGCAAGATTTAATTGTGGACTTTTCATCTTACAGGTCATACTCTTAGCCACCATATTACATCAACACTTTTCAAAAGCTTAAAAAACTTACCAGAAAAAGAAATCTACCATGAAATTAACTCCAACATGTAATTTTCAGAAGTACGAAAAACATGGTGTGAAATAAAAGCCAAGCAACAAATAAACTGGAAGTTCAGGACTAGTTTAAGTTCAGGACTACTTAAGCCCTATTAAAGTTAGCTAGGAGTGGTGACCAACTCATTCCGCTAATTTCGGTAGGATTTAAAGTGTGACTTGTTTCCCCAAATTAGGCCCTATGAATATAACGTAGGCAAAACCAACCCTCTTATTGATATGCATCAATATATATGACAATTCTATAGTTTTAATACTTAATGTTGAGTTGCATGAGCTCCTTTACATAATACATCAACTGAGCTATAAACACAGCAACAAAGATTTACAGCCCCTAATAACACTTCAAAATTCTCTCAATGAAATGCCAGAATAAACATCTACTCACATATAATTAATTGGAACAGACAAAAACAACTTAACCCACTAACCTATTGAGAGTCATATAATTCAGCACACATGTAATCAACGGACTCCTAGGCCCCTATATAAATAACCTTTAAAAAAGTTTTTTTTTAAAGTATTATAAGACCTTTAATCAGCTAGACTTCAACGTATTTTAAAGTTTCTGAAAAAAATACTCACTTCAAAAGGGTGTGGAGGAGGAGCAGGCAGGCTTGCAATTTTAGCTGCTCTCTCTTTTTCTATATCCAATGCATGTTTCCGTGCATTTGTTCTCCTTGTTTAGAAGGAAGAGGGGCAGCAAGAAATAAGACATTCAAATCAGACTTTAAGCAAAGCTAAATCAATTACAACAGGATCAATATTTTTATTAATCACATGTTCAATGAAGTTCAAGTAGAATAAAATAGGCAGCATATTATCCAACTCTGTAACAAATGTTTTTTAAAAATGAGGAGAGCCAGACAGCAGAATACAACTTTGTCAGTGTATCTCCCAAAATACCTTGCAGTTAATTTTGACTCTTTTCATATGGTCCTTTCAGTTCTCATGAAAAGAGATAGTTTGGTCTGTACCAGCCTTCTTCAACCTGGTGCCATTCAGATGTTTTAGACTACAATTCCCACCAGCCCCAGCCAACATTGCCAGTGGAATTGATGGAAGTTGTGGACTAAGCACTGTTCTTCAATCTTGGGTTCCCAGATGTTGTTGGACTACAACACCCATTATCCCCAGTCAGCTTAGCCAATGGTGAGGGATGATGGATGCTGTAGTCCAACAACAAAAGTTGAAGATCAGCGATATAAAGCATCTGAATGGCCTCAGGTTGGGGAAAGCTTATCTCTACAGAAGCTGCAATCCTCAGACCAATACAGAAAGGAAATGTTATTAGGACTGCAACCCTATGCACAACTGCTTGAGCACAAGTCATATTGAATTCTATGGGTCATACTGCAAAGTAAAAAAACACATAGGAGTTGTCTATAGGAATAGCTCTGCCTAGCATAAACAGTGCATCTACTGCTTGTTTATTCTGTCTCCTCTAGGGATGCCAGGAAACATATTTGAAGCCTGAGGATTCTCTACAAAATTAAAATGAAAGTATGTCTAAAAGAAATTAATGTTCCTCCATCTTATACACTTGTTCAGTAGCTACTGAATAAGACTGGAAACTGAAAAGCAATCCTAGTTACGGGTCATCATCCTTCTTCCAGTTCCCTTGCAGCCCAATGCACAACCCAATTAAGCCAAGTATTTGAACTGAAACTGGTAATGACATCAGCCCTCCTCAAGTGTTCTTGATGCATGCTAAATAAACATTTGCAGGGAGAGGACAGTAGGGAGGCCAACAACAGTAACTTGCTCCATAGCCATTCCAGTTGTGGAGGCTCACTGCCTGAACGGGGGTGGGGGGGTGGATAAGCATGTAAGCTTGGAAAATCAAGGTTCTAAACTATGTAGGTAGCCTCCACAAGTACAGCAGGCTGCCCACTTCAGTTAGTTGCTCTCCACGAATTGGGAGGAGACTAGAAAAGTGACCAAGAGGAACCCATAGCTAGTACACTCCTTAGATATTTGCCACCCCTTGGCTATTTACTTAACAAGCATAAAGAATGCACAAAGAGGGCTAATGACATTGGTTTGAGTTTTTACGGGGAAGAACATCATTTAACACATATTTTGGTATTCTGTTCCTAAAACTAGATCAGAATAAGCTTACTGGACAGAAACAAGCTACAAAGATCTAACACAAACACCAGATCTGTCAGATTCACCAGTAGGCCATGGGCAATAACTACATTCATCTCTTCCTCTATAAAACAAGATTTATAAATACCTACTGTGCTATGCACATTCACTTATTGGGACTTCTGAGAAAACATACTTATGATTACACAATTCTTTAAAACTCCCAGCACACTGCAGCTTAGTTGTAGAAGTCTCTAAACCACTGAAACAGTAATATCATTCAGAAAACACAATTCCTAATATTTATTAAGGGATGCATCCAAAAGTGCCTTGGGTAAGCAGAAAGGTACTTACGCTCAACAAAGCAGCCCCCCAGCCCAAACAATGTGGCCTCTGGCTGTGGCCCTGGCTTAGGAAAAACCTTTGGCCAATGCACAGGACTGCAGTGGGAGGAGGGAGCTGGGAAGTCCACTTATATAACATTGGGTGCAGCCCTAAGTATGTGTGCATGCAATAATCTGAGCCATTAAAGCAGTGAAGGTTCATTTTATGTACAGGTGACAGCTGTTACCATGTTTGCTCCCTCAACAACTTTTCTTTTTGATTTTTCTGCTCCTTCAGCGCTTCCTTATGCCTCTTTTCTGCTCTTTGTTTCCTTTCCTTTGCTTGCTTTGCCAGAGCCTCCAAATCAGGTTCCTTTGAAATTAAATGTATAAGTCAGGTAACTGCTGCAAAACCAAATTACTTCTAACCGTAAACATAAAAAATGTTAAATTCAGTTTACTTTTTATTTACTGTACAATTCATATCCTGCCCTTACAGACAAAATGTATCTAAGACAACATCAGGTAAACTTTCCTTTTGTGCAGAAGTTGTGACCAGTCTTTGTGCCACTTTCAAAGAAAATGTTTGCAGAGCTTTCAAACCCAAACCAGATCAAAGTGAAGCAGCGGCCCCTAGACTTGCAGTACAAGGGTCATTAGACAGTTCTCGAAGGGATGAGGCAGGATCACTTTCAAAATTCACACAACACCCTATTGGACTTTGGGGGCTCCGAAAGGAAGAGAGTGATTGGTGCACGCCTACAATTGTCATTTCATGCAGTAAAACCTAGAATGGGCCTAGTCGTCCTTATAAGTTGAATTTAACTAACAAGCCAACTGTGTGCCACGACAGCTAAAGGTGTAAGAGAACTGGGCAATCAAACTAGCTGGGCGGTATCCAAAGTAATGCTTCCTCTAGCACAAGGATTCCCACTTGTGCAATGGAACGCTCCTCCCTGTCCCCATGTACCCCACCCATACTCTCTCCAAATCTGCTCTGGAGGGTTGGGAAAAATCCCAGAACAGACTTAGGGGTGCACAGGGGGAAAAAAGGGAGGGGGGGAGTTTTGTTGCACAGACAAAAGCATTTGTTCTAGCAGAAACACTTCTTCAGATACCTCCCACTAAGTTGTATCCAAAGTAGTGGTAAGGTAGTGGAGGATTTCCATTTGTGCAACAGGGCTTTGTGATGTTCCTATATTAATGTATATATGGTAAGTGTTGGTTGTTTAGAAGATACATGGTAAGTGGAGTGAAAGAGGGGGAGTGAATGGGCAGTAGAATGTGAGATGATTGGCTGAGTGTTTAAAATGGCTGAATGTATAAAAGGAAGAGTGAGAGTGGAATCTGGGGGGGAGAAGAGAACTGAGTGGGTTGCTTGGTGGGGTTTAGAGAGTTGTTTACCAGGAGGGAGGTGGAGTTCGGATTAGTATTGAGTAAAACCATATGCTTATGTGCCTTAAGAAGAAATCTTGTTAATCTTGTTAGCTTTGTTATCTGTAATAAATACTTAATTTGGTTTACCAAAGGCCTGATCCTTGGCTGGGGTTTCACAGACCAGAAGGGAGGGTAAGGTAATGACCAAGGCTGAAGGGGAACTGTAACAAATGGTGGCAGCGGTGAAGAGAATAACAATACCAGTATTCAGAGTCTCTGGGAATACTAGTATTGGGACGTTACTGGTGGTTGCCTAGCAGGGGGATCGGTTGAGATCTGTGCTAGAGCGGGGAGAGAAACCATAAGAGAGAGCGGTCCGGACTGGTGGAGTCCCTGGTGGTGCCTAGTGACAGGCAGTAACTACGAGCAGGTAGGAACCTGACAGGGAGAGCCAGGGAAGGACGCATCACAGGCTTCCCCCCTGCAGGCCCCCTAAATATGTTCTAGGGGTTTCCCCAAATCTCTAGAGCAGATTTGGGAAGGCACAGAGCACACACAGGGGGAGGAAAGGAGGAAGTCCCAGAAATCCTTGTGGTGATAGGACTCTGCTAGGAAGTTCCACTGAAAGCTTTGGAATTGTAATATAAGTTAATATCTTTTCTCTGTAAAGTCCCCTGTACAAAGATGGTGCTACATAAATGAATTTAAAAAACAGGACTTAGGTATGCAATTAATACTTTTCAAACTACTGGCTTCACTTATTTAAGTGGATGCTTAATGTTCAGAATGTATATGGGATTAAGGCCATGTTTTGTGCTGAAAGAAAGAAGATGTTTCCCATCAAGAGGGCGTATTCACAAATCCCAGTGTTCCACACCATTTACCCCTCCCTTTGATTCCTAAGGTTCCCATAATCATTACAAATTTAAAATGCACATAATTTGTCATTAACTGCTTCTTTGATACACAAGTTTCACAATTCCAGTTTCACTTATGCTAGGATTTAACATACTTCAATTATTAAGTACTGCAACCCATTCCAAACACAAAAGTGAAGCATGCAGCACAGCTGAGTACTCCTATCATTTTACACCTGCCCATAATTTAATTATTTGTCTTGTTTTATTCTGCTTGCATGTCTGTATGTATAGGCACATATATTTGTGAAGCTTGATTTTCCATATAACTTTCTTTGCATATGTGAGAAAAAAGTAACACCTATCAACTTGTTTTATTGGAAATGGAAATGGCCTGCCTTCAAGTCGATCCCAACTTGTGGCAACCCTATGAATAGGGATTTCATAGTAAGCGGTATTCAGAGGGGGTTTACCATTGCCTCCCTCTGAGGCTAGTCCTCCCCAGCTGCCTAGGGCCTGCTCAGCTTGCCACTGCTGCACAAGCCAGCCCCTTCCTTGTCCGCAACTGCCAGCTGGGGGGCAACTGGGCTCCTTGGGACTCTGCAGCTTGCCCACGGCTGCACAGGTGGCAGGGCACGTAACCCCTCAGCCACTCACTGTGGGGGTGATCTTTAGCTGGCCCTTTACGCCTAGGAGACATGAGCGGACATTTGAACTCACAGACTCCGGACTCCCAGCCAGGCTCTCCTCCCCACTGTGCTATACCAACTCCTTTGTTTTATTACCACTTGATTTTAAAAGTTGTGTGTGTGCACATGTGCAAAACATATAGCTTTTACAATTTTGGTTCAGTGGATATTTACAGAAAGGCTCACTTGCGACAGTATAACATCTGTCATTTACCTACATTTTCCTTTGCCTGTCTATGCCCTTCTCCTATAGCTCTTAAGCTAGACAGATAAAGCTTTTCCAAGGCTTGAATCTTCTCGTCTTGGGCTCTCTGCCACGCTGCTTGCAGTTCTTCTGCCAAATGATGCAGCTGCTCATCTCTTCTCTGCTTAACATCTTGCCTTATCTGCAAAGCAATATTCCTCTCCTGCTCCCTGACCTGGAAGAAAATTTTTATTTGTCCATGATTTTGTATTTTGTAGAGGACTGTATCCTGCATTCTAGTTGTTCTTTTACTTGAATTCATGTTTCCCTTCTGAAACCCACTTAAGAATATAACTTGCACTTGCTTTACTGTGCTAAACCGTTATCTGCTTCCTGACATAGTTAGGGCACCTGTGGAGTGAGGGCCAGCAACAAAAGGGAAAGACAGAAGTGCCGATAGCAGATAGGTTTGCAAATCACATCCTGATTCAGTTGCAAAGAACTGTAATGTGACAACTGGATCACTCTTGTACAATATCATGCCAGTCCAAGAGGCATTTGATTGGACAATCTAAAGGGAATGGCCTGAGGGGATCCCTGGATGTGCCAGAATTACTCATTCAGCCTTGAAGAAAAGTTACTAACTCACTATTTTACTACCATGCTTACCCACACATCTGTCAGTCATTTAAGGCCTAAAAGACTGAGAAAATCCAGGCCCATAACGTTTCCCTGACTGGTCACCTAGAAGTGATTGTACTAACTAGGGTGGGGAGCAAAGATCTCAAAAGGCTGGGAATATGTGCTGTAAACATGTGATCAGATAGTTTACAAAAGAATCAGAAATACTAATAATTAAGTTGCTGTACAGATTTATGCATGACAATTATATACATAAAATCCTCAGTATTAAAACCTTGATTACTTGAAATTCACCATATGCATGTGCTTTAGGAAAGCTCACAGCAATGCAACTCTGAGTAAATGGCACTTAGAGGCTGGAAGTCTGAAAGAATGCAGATAGGGGATTTATATAAACAAAGGAAAGGGGATAGTACCCTGTACACCATTGTGAGTTTGTTAGAGAAAGGGCATACAAATATACTGTATAAACATAAGTGCAATGGCACCAAGAAAAATAAGCCACTAATTATGGTATTGGGGGGAGGGGGAGAGAATCTGTTTCTGGCAGAAATATATAGAAAGAATCTTCTCCATGCACTAAGGTAATGACCCATGCCAACAATTCACAGGAGTCAGTAAATTCACAGTAAATTCAGTAAAGACCAAAGCCAACAATTCACAGGAGTCCAAAGTTTTGCGCTCATCTTGGTAGGCAAGTCAAAAGTTGTGGTCGCCCAGGGTCCCCCACCCCATTACTGACCTTGCAATGCACCTCTACAGGGATCAAGGACATCCCTATCCACCTCTGCAGCTCTAAGGTTGGGGAAAAGACTGGGGGTTGTCACACAAAAGAGGGCATCAGTCTCCTCCCATCCCGAAAGAAAACCTGGAAGCCTGCTTATTCAGCTGCCCAAAGAAAGACCATTCCCAACAATGCAAACACACCTGCTGTAGCCTTAATTTTCTTCTTCTTTCGTGTTCTTCTTTCAACAGCTGAGCTTCTTCATTAGGACTAAGTCTAAGTCCCCCAGCTTTGGCCACTTTCCTTTTCATGTTTGGAAACACGTAATACTTTGTTCTGTATTAGCAAAGCAAAAAGACAAACAAACACACTTTGTTTCAATATACCTTAGTGAAGAAAGAGCACAAAATTAACAGGTGCCTGTAATAGGGAAAAGGAAGAAGCCTATTTTCTTGGCACCACAAATGGTATCAAACACCCATCCAACTTTTCCATATCTCATCCTTTTTAAGTCCCAACTGCTAGCAGGGCTGTTCTATCAAGGCTACTTATTTCCACATTTGATGAACCTGTCCACAGATTCAGGAATTCTGGATTGGTGTTTATAGGGAGCTTATCGCCATTACAGGAGAAGGTATTGTTTGTACTGTGGAACTTTTTGTATTATCCTTGTATGTTGAGCAGAATGTGGACCTTAAGTTTAAAAATTTGAGTTCTTTTTTATTATTGGCTGCACAACCGGCTGTGGCACAGCACTGGAAAACTTTGGACGGACTTGTTGTATTGGCACGGTATAGGAATAAATGGAACAAATGCAATTTTGGAAAAAAATAACTCATGACCTCCGATTTTTACAAGGAAAGGAAAAGCCACAGACTTTTAGTACCATTTGGTGGAAATGTGCTGCACATACTACAGAACATGATTTGCATGGATAATCAGTGGCTGCCAGAAACATCTAAAAGCATTTGCAGATAAAAACATTCTTCTATCTATTGATCTCTGGGCTGCTAGGAACAGTCTCAAATGTCTGGGTAAACAGGACTGTTTTCAAATTCCTCCTCAGTATCAGTCCAGGTCATTTTTTCCTCCAAAGCTTTATAGCAGGCATTCTGATACTGCACCCAGCCTCTCTCACAAAAGCCACGAGCACAAAGGCATGTTTGGGAACAGGTTCTTGATACTTCCCGTTTGATATTTGTATAATGATATAATTTGCTGTATCTCATCTTCTGAGGCAGCTTGGTTGAGGAAGTCGTTATTGTTTTGGGATTCTGTCTTTTCTTAATGAAGAAAATGTTCACAATTTTTTTTCCCTTTGGCACAAGAATAATGTGCAGGTAAGACAACAGCATGAGCAGGTGGTAAGAATGAGATTTATCAGCTCCTCCTCCTGTGGAATGTACCTGCCTTCCTCCATCTACCCCACTGCAGTGGTCTGGAAAGCCCCACTCTTAGTAGAACCAGGACCTTATCAGGCTGTGGCTCCACCTGACTTTAATTATCAAGAATGATGTGCAAGCCATGAGAAGTGACTAGCATAGTTTTGAGCCATCGTCCATGAAATGAAATTCTGGTGCTTTATACCTTTTCCCCTGACATATGTTACAATATTTCAACCAATATGGCATGCAATCATCTGCATCTAACAAAAAGCCAAACATTTCAGCCATATAGCCTTCTGAAAGCACAGCGTTCCATTCACTTCATGAAAAGGGTAGAGAGAAAGGAGACAACTTCCACCCTTTCAAATGGAATGCTTTTAAAAGTAATAAAGTAGACACAAAAATAAAAAGATGAGAAAGTAAAATGAATGGGGTTTGATTATTTGTCATCTTGCTATTTAATTTTTCAGAGACACTATCATCTTGTTTTCAAATTTCTCACTGCAATTAAAGGGTTAGAAAAGCTGTTTTGAAAAACTGAGTTTAAGCTTTTCAGGGAGGCTGGAAATATTACAAGCAGTATAAAATCACCTCAAGGTCACATAGTCTTTGGGGCATATGTCCCCCATACCTCTACACTCATACACAGATACTTAATTACTAAGGTGGATAAATGGGCACAGCATTCAGTATGCATTTTTCAAAAGAAAAAGTGTATTGCATAAGCTGCTTAAAAAAAAAAAGCACTGCTGAGGATTCATAAGGCCTCCAGTGGACAGAATTTCATAAAGTTTAACCAGTAAGCAAAATCTTAAGATCTTGTTTAATGGATCTTTTACCCATGGTGCATTTAAATAAGACTATCTTGGGAGCTCTCAAACCTTAGCTAACTGTGTAAAAAAAGAAAAGAATCTTACCTAACCATGAAAAAAGCAGACATTTGCCTTGAAGCTTCTGACTTCAATGCCTTGAGGCAAAATACTTAATTTTAACTGCCCCAAAGGCTCCAAAATGAATGGCAAAAAGCAACCACCATGAATTGATAATCAACCAGCCCTTACTGACACATCATATTAATGCAAAATTAGCTCTAGCTTATAATACATTTCAAGGCAAGCCTCAATTCTTTTTCAGTGAAAAAATAAGCCTGTTTACTGCCTTAGGGCTTGCCCTTTTTCTGAGGACAACAGCTAAGGCCACTTTAGACCCCGGCATTTCAACAGCATGCCCACTACTTTGAAGAAGAAACAGCCAAAAGCCACAATTATGCTGTAGAAACACAGACAGAGCGTTTTCTATAGCATGAACAAGAAAACACCCCCCCCAAAAAAGGAGAGTGCCTTTAAATATATTTATATGGAAGAGAGTATTGCTGAGCTTGACAGGATTTACGATGCAATCCTCAACAAACTTGCTAGGAAGTAAGGCCTGCTGGACTCACTGGGACTTATTTTGAAGTAAACAGGAATAGGATTGCACTTGCATGTTTGTGTTATGCATGCTTAGGACTATATTTTTAAATTTCCTTATTGAACAGGAATCAATTCTGTTATCACCCCTGGAGCCAATATCAATATAGTTGGGACAGCAGTGAGTTTGGATGCAAGAAAAACAGATTAAAAATCCTGCTCAAGGACAATTCATGCTTTTGCAATGAATGTATTTTATTGATTTAAAGCAGGGATTATTATTATTTATTACTATTATTCATTTGATTTATATCCTGCCCTTCCTCCCGAAGGAGCCCAGGGTAGCAGATATAGCAAGGATAAAAAAATTTCTTAAGAAACCCCAAACAATTAAAACATTCTAAAAATAGATATACCAGTGATCTCAGGGTTGCCAGGAATAGTGTCTTTTAGCCATCACATTTTGGGATAAACAGGTATGTTGTTAAGATTTTTCCTGAAAACCTATGGCTGTCCAAATGTTCTTGATCTACTGCTCTCATCATCCCTAACCACTGGCCATACTGGCTGAGGCTGATGAGAGTTGTAGTCCAACAATATTTGGAGGGCCACAGGTTCCCTATCCCTGATTTAAAGTATTTTGATCGTACTGATGACTAATATAAAATCACAGTAAGAGTCAAGCAAGAGAAGTTAAAACAACTAACAAATAAAGCAACCAGCAAATTATGCCAGAGTAACAAACATCAGCAGTTAAACTTCATTAAAGGCTTTGGAGAACAATGTTTTCAGTCTCTTTCTAAATGTCGTCAAGGATGGGGCCCGACAAATGGAGAGAGAAAAGAAGATTGGCACCACAGCTTAATAGGCCCTGCTCGTTGCCATTTGGAAGTCTGTCTTGCTCTCTTATTCCTACCATAAAGTAGGAAACCATGACGCACGTTCCACACAACACTATGGTTAATAGTTCAAGGCACGCATGCATAAGTATTTAAAGGCAACGAACACTGGCAGACAAACAGCAAAGCTGAATTCCTCATGAACTGCAAATCAGTTGCTAGCCATGAATCCCTCTCCACGGCCCCCAAAATATTCAGAATGAAGTGGGGAAAGTCAAAATAAAAAAATAATAAAGATCCTGACTAGTCTGTAGGCAGAATTATGGAGCGGTAAAAGGTAAAGGTGTCCCCGCACTTGTAGCGCAAGTCGTTTCCAACTCTTAGGGTGACGTCTTGTGACATTTACTAGGCAGACCGTATATATGGGGTAGGATTGCCAGTTCCTTCCCCGGCCTTTCTTTACCCCCCCAGCATATGCCGAGTACTCATTTTACCGACCACGGATGGATGGAAGGCTGAGTCGACCTCGACCTCTTTTACCGGAGATTCGACTTCCTCCTTCCGTTGGAATTGAACTCCGGCCGTGAGCAGAGCTTCAGCTGCGTTACCGCCACTTACCACTCTGCGCCACGGAGTGGTGGAAGAGGTCAAATTGCAACTAATGGGTGGCAGCAGAACTGATAAACACACTTTGGGCTTTAATATATTGTTCTGAATGTGCCTTTGAGGTCTCTTCTTCCTGCCTTCTCTAAGTTTCCAAGGGTCACCACCCACTTTGTCGGATACATGACGTAGTCACTGAAGTGAGCAGGCATATATTTGATTGCAAAGAGAAGAATGGGGGACACTGGTTCATATTGGGCCAAAGTGGTACAGGAAGAGCTGGATTTACCAGCACAGCTCCAATTATTATTTATGCTAGCAATATACATTCACCTACCCACTGCAGTAGCCACTTCATACATCAAGTGGTCTCTGGCTCATGAAAGCTTTTGCCACAGTGCATTTGTTAACCTTGAAGATGCCACAGGTTCCTTATCATTTTTGTTAAGGACACTAACAACACCATCCTGGAATTTCTGCCATGTAAAGTGTTCAGGCGACTGTGTTATCACCAATTACTGCTGTTGTGAGTAGTCACTGCACTTATTTTGCATACATTTAGCGGAATTGTCACAGATTGTACATTTTACATTTTGCTACCATTTGCCCTCACTGTTTCACTACTGTCCCCCCACACTCATGTATGATTTCATGCCAGCTGACAACAACATTGTTCCCCTAAAGGAACAGGTTCGTAGTCTGGGAGTCGTTCTAGACTCTTCCCTGTCACTTGAGGCTCATGTAGCCTCTGTGGCACGGAATGCGTTCTACCAACTTCGATTGGTAGCCCAGCTACGTCCCTACCTGAGTAAGGAGGATCTTACATCAGTAGTACATGCTCTGGTAACCTCACGTTTGGATTACTGTAATGCGCTCTACGTAGGGCTACCTCTGAAGACGGTTCGGAAGCTACAGCTGGTGCAAAATGCGGCGGCCAGACTGCTAACAAGAACGAAGCGGTCTGACCATATAACACCTGTTTTGGCCCGCTTGCACTGGCTTCCAATACGCTTCCGGGCCAAATTCAAAGTGTTGGTATTAACCTATAAAGCCTTATACGGCGCGGGACCTCAATATCTGTCGGAACGCCTCTCCCGCTATGAACCGGCTCGTACACTACGGTCTGCTACGAAGGCCCTCCTCCGGGTCCCGACTCATAGGGAGGCCCGGAGGGCAGTGACAAGATCAAGGGCCTTCTCAGTGGTGGCCCCCGAACTATGGAATAGTCTCCCCGAGGAGGTTCGCCTGGCGCCGACACTATCATCCTTTCGGCGCCAGGTTAAAACCTTTCTCTACTCTGAGGCATTTTAATTTTTTGTTAATGATTGTAATGTTTGTAATTTGATTTTAGCCTTTGCTGTTTTTAGATTGTGAAATTTGATTTTAGACTGATGTTTTGTATTATATTGTATTTTATTGTATCTATGTTCACCGCCCAGAGAGCTATTGCTAGTCGGGCGGTATATAAGTTTTAAAAATAAATAAATAAATAAAATAAACATGCATCTAATGAACTCTAGTCCATGAAATCATAGGCCACAATCAATTTGTGGAGCCTTGCTTTTAAGCACTTGCCTGGCAGATGTAGGCAGCCATGAAAGACTTGTATGGAATTTCATGTAACTCACCTGGATGAAAGTGAGCAGACTGGCAAAAGAGGAGACACTGAACACTCCATCACCATGGGCTGCCAGAGGAAGACCCTCTCCTCCATACCCAGAATGCAATACACTGCTGAAGGAGGGACATATATTTCTGCCTCTCCTCTACCAGCCTCTAGTGCAGCCTTTCCCAACCAGTGTGCCTCCAGATGTTGTTGGACCACAACTCCCATCAGCCTCAGCCAGCACTGCCAATGGTCAGGAAGATGGGTGCTGTGGTCCAACAACATCTGGAGGCACACTGGTTGGGAAAGGCTGCGCAGCAGGCTAGTACAAATATATAAATATATTTGGCATTTGTGGCCTTATTTACAAGGCTGTATTTGTTAACTATGGAGGCACCACAATTATCATTGTTCTTTTTGCTACAACATAGCAACCTCTCTGGAAATGGGCACGTTTACATAATTACTTTGTTATTACGCTTACTGCTAAATAGTAATGGGTATTTATAATGATAGTGACTCTAAGAAGCTCTGTACTTATCCACATTGCCTATACACTGCAGAAGACCTCTATCCTAAACCCTCATATTTTAATAAGAGAACCAACCGTTAACTGTTTCTTATTTGTCCCATTCATATACCACATTATACATTATCACAAGGTAGTGAACATGACCACAAGGGCCCTACTGGATCAGTCCAAACGCCTTTCTAGTCCAACCTTCCATTCACAGGGGCTAACCAGATGCCCATGAGAAGCCCACAAGCAGGTTAGAGCACAGTAACATACTCCCACTTCAGATCACCAGCAATTGCCATTCAGAAGGATACAGCCTCTGATCCTGGAGATCAGAACATAGCTATCATGACTAGCAGCCACTGAGAGCCGTCTCCTCCAGAAATGTGTCTAATTCCCTTACAAAGCTGTCTGAGTAGGTGGCCATCACTACATGTTGTGGTTGTGAATTTCAGCTTAATTATGTGCTATTGGAAGACACGCTTCCTGTTATCTGTCTTGAACCTGCCACCAACCAACTTCCTTTGACAACCCCACCTCTGTTATAAGGGTGAGGAACCTCAGGCCCCAATGCAGCCTGCCAGGCCTCTCTACCCAGCCCTTGGGATTCTTCCCAGGTCATGCTCCCTACATTACATCCTTCACTGACTCTGCTCCACTATCCTTGAACTGTGCCCTTCAAATGTAATAATGCCTTTTGCTTGCCTAGGAGAATGCAGATATATGCATGTGTGTGTAGAAACCTTGAAAGTATTTACTGTAAGATGTGCAAGAGTCATATCTGCTATTCAGACTATTCTTGCCCCCATTTCAACCCATCACTGCAATGTGGCTCTCAGAAGGTTGCTCAAAAGGGAATGTGGCCCTGTTCTATACTTATAGTATTACTCAATTATGAGAGGAAGCAGAAAACGTCACACTATGCATAATTTTCTGCACAGCCCTCCACCACCTCACACACCTACCTTTTTGTCTTTGCAACAAACCTGTGAGGTAGGAGAGGCTGAGAGAAAGTGACTGGCCCACTGACCTGCATAACTCAGTGGTAACTTAAACATGGATCTTCCCAGCCTTAGCCCAATACTCTAACCTGACCTGGTTCCCTTCCAGATGTTTTGGACTACAACTAATAAGCTGCAACAGGGATAGGGAATTGGAATCTCTCCAGATGTTGTTGGACTACAACTCCCATCAGCCCCAGCCACTGTGACCTATGGTTAGAGATGATGGGAGCTGAAGTCTAACGATATCTAAGGGAGGAACAGGCTCTCCATCTCTGCTGGCGGCTGTTGAGAGTCACCGTCCAAAAACATCTGGAGGACACCAGGCTGGAGAAGGCTGTCCTAGTCACTACAGAGGAACGGGACTCGCCCACAAAGAGCTTGGGCCAGCTGGACAAGCGGCTGAGCCGGGACAGACATGCCCAGACCGGGCCGCCTACATACCATCCGCCCCACACGCCTCGTCCACCGGCGAAGACCACTCTCCAAACAGTCTTACCTCAGGTCGCCGCTACTAACGTCACATCCGCCTCCTCAAACCGCCCGCCCGCACTACGCGAGCGCGCGCCTCGCTGCTCCAATAGCCAACTGAAGGCCGCAGCGGGAAATCGGGCGGGCTCCCGCAACACTGGAGTTATTCTGCGCATGCGCTGTTGGTTGAAGGGAAGGGAAGTTGATCCCTACTTCACAACGTTTGAGTTTGGAGACGAAAGCCGAGGAGTACGCATGCGCAGAAATGAAGGGTGATGTCTCCTAGCGCCGCCTGTAAGGAAGGGAGAAAGAACCGAAAGCCCAGAAATACGCATGCGCAGAAATGGAGGGTGACGTCTCCTAGTTCCGCCCATAAGGGAGAGGGAAAAAGAACAGAAAACCAGAAATACGCATGCGTGTTAATGGGGGGGATCTCTCAGCCGAACGGAAAGTTCGCATGCGCAGCAGTTGGAGAGGGGTTCAGCGTAGGGGTGAATACTTCATTTAAACAAATAATTTATGTCATGCATTATCTGTATCGAAGATCAAAAGGAAGCTCTCTCTCCTGTTTGAATGCGTGGTTGTAGCTGAATTGGTGGGGGGGTTCTTAATGTGTGTTGATTGTGGTTGGATTATTACAAGGAAGGCTACTTTTTGGATGCCTGATATAGGCAGCCTTAGCATGCTAGAAGCGTTGGCCGTATTAACCAGACTTCTTACTTCAGTAGGTTGTTAAACTTCCGCCCATTAGAGGATGTCGTCTTCTCTAGTTACATCGGCTGCCTGCTTGACTAATCTTGAACGTCTGGTATGGAAATCCTGTGCAGCGCAGAGAGTTTTGGCAAATGTGGGCTCTAGGGTGCAAACCAGAGTTACTTGGAGCATTGGCTGAGCTTATCGTTGCTGCATGTTAACTTTATAAGGCAGGCGGGCGGGGGGTGAAGTAGGGGGATGTGGCCCTCTGATGATGTTGGACTCCAATTCTCATCACCTCCAGCCAGAATAGCCAACGGTGTGGAATGATGGGAGCATCTGGAGGGCTACAGCTTTCCTAATCCTATCTTACAAGACTAGTAGGCTAGACCATGCTCGATGTTCTCCCTGGGGCAGTGCATTGTAGTTATGGGCAAGTCACCTTTCAGCAAAGCTTATCCGCCATTACTTACCTTCTTTTAGAATAGTGGTTCTCAAACTTTTTTGGTTTGTGGCGCACTATAAAACATAAAAATTTTCTGGTGCACTTCATGTACAAAATTGAAAATATATTAATATATTAAACTATGAACAAAAATAACTTAAACTATAGAAAACTATTACTTACCTTATTTTAATAAATTAAGCATGGTCATGTGAGACATAAGCTAGATTTTTTTGCTTGCTAGCTGTGTACTATAACTGTTACCCTAGGGGCCTAGCCTTGCTATTAATTGATCATGGATGTAATAAATCTCTATACAAATGGGTTTCTTCTCATTTTTAAAATATACTTTCATAATATTCGCGGCACACCTAGCCACCTCTTATGGTGCACCAGTGTGCCGTGGCGCACCATTTGAGAATCACTGTTTTAGAAGAACTTCTTCTGTGGAGGCTCTGCTTCCTGACTGGCAACCTGGTGCTCTGCAGATGTTTTGGACTACTGCTCCCATCAGCTCCAGCCACCATCTGCTAGCTGAGGCTGAGGGCAGTCATAGCTGAAAATTTCTGGAGGGTGTTGGAAATACAATGGCGGCAATTCAGGACAAGATTCTCTCTGAAGTGGGAACCAAAGCTTTAAAACTTGGGAAGCTTTGGCTCTTTCTTTTTTAAAGATGCTAGGCCAAAGTGGTCCTCTTCTAGATGACTTTTCGGGTGCTGTGGTTATTCCTCCTCTCTCCCAATGTTCCTGATGTTCTTCTTAATATTGCTGCTTTAAATTTTTGTCTTTTGACATGTAGTATGTTTTTGTATGATTCTGTTGTTACGGAGCAATTAGGGGAAGCCGGTGTAAGTTGTGTTGGAGCAAGAGAAGCCGGCATAAAGTTCCACTGCATCCAGTTGCCATTCAGGAGGTTGGCTGAATGCTGGCTCAGCTGGGAGCTGTGTGCAGGGACCAGAAAGTAAAAGCCTGCTCTCCCAAATTCCCCTACAGGGGAGTAAGCCCTCTCCAGTGACTTCTGTTGTCATTATTTTCTTAGACTGATCTTTTTCCTGGCTTAACTTTTGCCTGGATTGGGACGTGAAGGAGCTCTCCAAATATGAGTTGGATATGGCCTAAGTCCCTTCTGCCCGGCCCCTCTCCCGACACACTCTTTTTTCAGGCGTTATGCTGGCACCACTTGCGCCAGTCTCGGCTGAGTTGGTTGGGTCCCAGCTCAGCCAGGCTGAGGGACTCATGTTGGCGTAGTCTGGCTGAGCTGGGACTCAGGTTCATCAACTGGAGATCCACCGCATCCAACTCCCCTCAGCCTGAAGTAAATGCAAATTGGATTGCGCCTGTAGCCATCTTGGAGGCTTTTAAATCGAAAGGCAAGTTAAATTCCTAAATTGGTGATAAGCTTCCAGGGAAGCTGAGGCTTCCTTCAACATAGCTTAAAACTCACTGCCTTAGATGAACATTGCATTATGAACTGAAATGTTAATTGATATGTCCCCCAGAGAAACCCTGGCCTCCACCACACACTCCATAAGAGGTGGCATCTAGACCCACCTAGAGCATGTGCAGAAGGACTGTGGGCAAGAACCTCTACCGTACTTCTCATACATCAGCTGGTTAGTCCTTAATGTCTGCTTGCAATGCAATCCTACAGGCATGTACTCAGATGTAAACTCTATTGAGATCAATGGACCTCAGCTCCTAGGTGTGCAGGATTGCCCCCTTGGGGTATAATAATCCCAGTAGTTTGCCATCTAAGAGCCTATTGGTGTAGTGAAAGCTACCGAAGTGTAAAATCTACAAGCTGTGCCTGGATTTTAAATGCTGTATCAAGATACATAGAAATTATAGTATACTAACCCACAGTAAAGATAAGGCCCTAGGGGAAAAAACAGAAAAATTGAGGGGTGGGGAACATTTATTTTCTGTGTCCCCCCATTTTTCAGGGGGAAAAAACAAAAGAAGCTTCAGCAGGAAAAAAGTGTTCCCTCCCCATTACTGCATTTTTATTTATTTTATTTATTTATTTATTGTATTTGTATACCGCCCCATAGCCGAAGATCTCTGGGCGGTTTACAGTAACTAAAAACATTAAAAACAAATATACAAATTTAAAACACATCTTTTAAAAACAATTTAAAACACAATTTAAAAATTTAAAACAATTTCAAAACACATGCTCAAATGTCTGGGAGAAGAGGAAAGTCTTGACCTGGCGCCGAAAAGATAACAGTGTTGGCACCAGGCGCACCTCATCAAACACATCATTCCATAATTCACGTTTCTAATATGCAGGCGGAATGATTCTAACTAAGTTGGTATGCTGGTGTATCTGCTGTGCTAGTTAAGCTGTATCCTAACTGCTCATGGCCACGGCGTGGCATTGTTGGGCGGGGGAGAGGAGGGGGCAAGGTAAATCTTGCTTTTCCTGCCCTTCCATTCATTCATATGGAGTGAATGTAGTTACACTGCATTTTTGGTGGTGTACATTGTGGCAAGCTCTTGGGGGCAGGAGTTGATTTAGGGAGTGGATGGAGACAGGGTGCAGCATTGCTTTGCTTATTCCTCTCCCACAAGATGCCCCTTTCACATTCTTGACAACACTTCTCCCTGACCCCCCCTTCACATCAGTGTGATTTCTGTTGGCTTAACGTACTCCAGCAGAGTTTTTCTTCCATCAGCATGTGTAGATACACTGGGGTAAATCATGTATTAAGGCCAGGGGGTGGGGAGATATGCCACATCCTAATCTTTCCCAGCTAGCATGTCTGGGGGTTAGGATTGTATTGTACATCTGCTCACATAGTTCTTCACACAGTACAGTAGGGCCCCACTCATACGGCGGGTTACGCTCCGGACCCCCGCTGTAAAGCGGAAACCGCTGTAAAGCGGAAACCATTGAATAGAATGGTGCGCGATGCCCAAAAAACGCCGTAAAAGCAGAACAAGTGCCGTATGAGTGGGGCTTTAGTCTAATTGAGACCGCTGTATTAGCGAATCGCCTTAAAGCGGGGCTCTACTGTACATAGCTAAGCTATGCAACTTGCTACTGCAGAAGGCAGGCATGGCCACCACCTTGGATGGCTTGAAAAGAGGATTAAACAAATTCATGAAAACCAAGGCTTTCAATGGCTGCTGCTATTTATTATTATTATTATTATTATTATTAAATTTATATCCTGCCATTCCTCCAAAGGAGCCCAGGGTAGCCGACATATCAATACTAAAACAAAAACGTCTAAAATCAGTCAAAAGCAACCTCCTAGAAACAGTTAAAAACTCCTAAAAGCAATCACTTGCTCTCAAAACTAATATGAAACACGACGGCCATGTCCTGTCTCCGCTGCTGGTGGCAATATGCCTCTGAATGCCAGTTCCTGGGAATTACAGTTGGGGAGAGCACTGTTGCGCTCAGGTTCTGTCTGTGAGCTTCCCATAGGCATCTAGTTGGCCACTGTGAGAACAGGATGCTGGGCTGGGCTGGGCCTTTCGTCTGATTCTGTCTCATCCTTGGCAGGCCATTCTTATGTTCTCCTGTTTTTATGTTTCTCTCTGGCTGCTCCACCACATCAAGTCCAAACAAAAACAAAAGATGATATAGTCTGTTGATTACAGCCGGATGTTCTTTTGATGTGGGGATTGCTTAAACTAACCTGCTATATTAACTTCTCACCCTCTTTTAAGGGTGAGCATTGTCCACTTCCATTTTTTTTAGCTATTTTCTGTTGCTTTACAATCCTTTTGCTTTTCAGGAAAAGGAGTGTGCCAGCAAAAGGTGTGCCAACAATACCACATGTTCTGTATGATGAGCTATAGCTTGTTGTACCTTTTATTTCTGCCCATTTATAACCACCACTTTTTCTAAGATAAAATAGTGGGGTTGGGGAGCTTACTCCCTCAACTTTCACAGGAAGCTGTCTTTTAATGAGGCAGACCATTGGTCCATCTAGTTCAGTACTGGCTACACCAGAGGTGGCAAACCTCATACCCAGGGTTCAAATGCAGTCCTCCAGGCCTCTCTGTCTGGTCCTTGGAACTCTACCCAGGCCACACACATCACTGGCCCTGCGTGTCGTCCCCTCCCCCCGTTTGTGCTTGGGTGGAATGTGTCCTTGAGCTCTGATAATGCCTCTTGCTTGCTTGGATGGAGGATGCAGAGGGGTGTGTGTAGAAACTACCCTAATGTACAAAGGTAACGTTTACATTTGATGCTCCACCCATTTCTGCCTCTGGCCCCGCCCACTAGCATGTGGCCCTGAAAAGGTCACCCAGAAAGGAATGCGTGCCTTGGGCAGAAAGATGTTCTCTACCTGTGGAGTCATTCTCATCCCTCCCTGGAGATTCTGGGGGTTGAACCTGGGATCTTCTGCATGCCAAGCAGATGATCTGTCACTAAGCTACAGCCTTTCCCTTCCTAATTTGGTCTTCTCCTCTCCCTTTTCTCCAGGGTTCATCTCAGTCTGAGAATGAACAAACAGAAGAAGGCAGTGTACGTTGAGCAGACCACAATCCTTGACCAGTTTGGCTCTGATATCGTTGCTGAAATTCAGAAGCTCTTTGGGAAGAAATTCTCGTACACCAAGCCACCCAACAAAGAATGGCAGTTGCCGGATCCCAATCAAACTTTTAGCTGCAATCACAAAGAGTTCAGTTCTCTTGTGGCCTTGAAGGATTCCCTGAATGAAGTCAAGAACTGGCTGAGCGATAAGAAATTGGATGAGTGGCATCAGCACACATCCTCCACCAACAAAGCAGGGAAGATCATTGCCTACGTCAAGCAATTTCTAAATGCCGAGTTGTGTACCCAGGCTTGGTGCAAATTCCATGAGATTTTATGCAGCTTCCCTCTGCTCCCGAGTGATGCTCTTCAAAATGGGGAACTCAACTCCGTTCATCTCTGTGAAGCTCCTGGTGCCTTCATAGCCAGCCTCAACCATTACTTAAAGTCTCACCGCATCCCCTGCGACTGGAATTGGGTAGCTAATAGCTTGAACCCGTATCATGAAGCAAACAATACCCTTATGATGATAATGGATGACAGGCTTATTGCAAATACTCTACCCTGGTGGTACTTTGGCCCTGAGGACACTGGGGATGTCATGACGCTCAAACATCTCACAGGACTGCAGCAGTTCATCAGCAACATGGACACCGTTCATCTGGTCACTTCTGATGGGAGCTTTGATTGCCAAGGAAATCCAGGCGAACAAGAAGCCCTGGTTTCCTCTTTACATTATTGTGAAGCTGTCACTGCTTTAATGACCCTTGGCTTAGGGGGATCCTTTGTTCTGAAGATGTTCACTTTGTTTGAACATTGTTCCGTTAACTTGCTGTTTCTGCTGAACTGCTCTTTTGAGGAGGTTCATGTTTTTAAACCAGCCACCAGTAAAGCTGGGAACTCTGAGGTTTACGTGGTTTGCCTTCGCTATTTGGGAAGAGAGGCCATTCACTCCCTCTTGTCCAAGATGATGCAGAACTTTGGGACAGAAATGGTCGAGAAGGCCCTCTTTCCCCAACACTCCATTCCGGAATCTTTCCTTAAAGTCCACGAAGAATGCTGTTCATTCTTCCACAGGCACCAAACAGAGACCATTTCTGAGAACCTCCGACTCTTCGAACACATGGGCGAGGCGGAGCAGGCGAGGCTGGATGCTTTACGGGAGTGTGCTGTCGGGTTTTTTTTGCAGCGGTTCCAAATGAAACCTATCGCCAGAAATAACTGGCTAGTGAAGAGGCCCCGGGCAGGTTGCAGCATGAACTCCAAATGGTGTGGGCAGAGGAGCAAATACTTTTGCACATACAATGAAAGAAAGATTCTGGAATCCCTGACGTGGGAGGATAAAGTGGCAAAGGGCTGTCTTAATCAGTGGGCCGAAGAACATTCCTTTGGTAATATTGGGGAAAACTGCATCTTGGAAGGGGAGTCTTGTAGCCTGGAATGTCACTTATGGTATATCTTGGAGGGGCGGAAGTTGCCAAGGGTCAAATGTTCTCCCTTCTGTGATGGTGAGGCCTTGAAGAACCTCAATGAAGCTCTTGAGAAATCTTTAGTTGGCCGGGCACACATGGGTGCCCTCACGAGACTGACATGGCAAGAGTGCCAATCTTGCAGTGTTCTTACAGAGTCGCTGGTACTGTCTGAATTGTCCAACCTTATGGAATATCATAAAGAGGTTCCAAACGAACATTGCGTTGACACACCAAAGTGCTTGGTTGTAGGCTTTTCATCGCTTTGTGATGCTGAAAGCCAATCTGGCTTGGAAGTTAAGATCTTGGAGGCTTCGTCGCTCTCGACTTTCAGCTGCTCTTTGCTTCACGACGGGGAACCAAAATATCAGCAGCAGCTTCTTGAATGCCTTTTGCGTTCGTTTCCGGCACTTCAGAAAGGAGACGCTTTGGTTCTGCCTGTTCTTTCCTGCTTCACGCGCTTCACGGCTGGCTTAGTCTTCATATTGCACAGCTGTTTCCAGCGCATCTCGTTTGCTTGCCCCACATCATCTTGTGTGTTAGGGGCCAGCACTGTACTGCTATGCGCGGGCTATCAAGGTCTCCCAGATCCAGTTTTGCAGTACCTACAACAGCTGAACAAGCTTATGAGCACACTGCTTGACTCAGACTCTCCACAGCAAGTCTTGCAGTTTGTGCCTATGGAGAACCTTCTGAAAGGGCTGCTACTGGAGTTTCTGTGGGACCTAAACACTGCCATTGCAAAGAGACAGTTGCATTTGATTATCCAAATTGAGCAGCAGCAAAAGACATGACTTTTTGTTTAGGTTGCCACTGCCCTTTTCACTTAGCTGGTGAAAAGTTTTCTTCCTTTTTAAACCAGAGGGAACCCTTTTTTAATATATTATTGAGCTTCCTCTGCTGTCCCTTATACTTTACTATCCTGCTGGCTTCAGCCTCTGTTGAGATGCAACTTGTGGGTCAGATCCTTGCCAGGATTTGCAGAAATCGGGAACCTTTTCAAAAGGGCTGTTTGAAGCTCCTCCTGTAAGCAAGTGGCGCCACATGCTCACCCGCTGAAGGGAGAAGAGCAAAGGGCTTTAATCCCTGCTCATCAGCTGGTGAGCAGGGATTAAATCCTGCTGCCTTGGCTGCACGATCTTGTTCCCTGCTGTAACCGCAGTGCGCTGCCGGTGAAGGATTAAACTCTGTCCACTGATAGGCAGGTGGGTGTGGTTTGGAGAAAATGTCCATTGGACCCAAATTGGACCCCCCAGTGATCAAAGATTGGCCCACAGGCCAGTAGTTCCAAAACCCCTGCCCCACCAAAACAAACAGGAGCTGTGTGACAATGCTTTGTTTTTATGACATCCCTGTCTAGTGAATTGTGTTCCTAAAGGGACTGTGGTCCATCGGGTTGTAACCAATGCCGCCACTGTGTGAGCAGAGCAGTCTTCCACTTGTACAACAGGATTTCCCTTCCTCTTCTCCCCCCTGCCCCCAAAATCTGCTCCAGTGGGTTGGGAGATCTTCCAGAGCACTGTTCTTCAACCTTGGCTCCCCAGATATTCTTGGACTACAACTCCCATCATCCCCAGCCAGCTTAGCCATTGGACAAGGAGTCAAGGGAGTTGTAGTGCAACAACATCTGGGGACCCAAAGTGGAAGAATAATAATCCAGAGCAGATTTGGTGGGTGTGCTTGTGGAAGAATTGGGGCTACATGGAGAAGGAGAGGAAGGGGACCTCTGTGTGTGTGCAGCACTGGCTACAACCCATGGTCTTGGATTAATGTCATTGCCAAACAGGTGCAAAATGGCACTGGGAAAGCTACAGTTTGCAGGGGGAAACTGGTGGATGTGGAAGGAAGGGTTTAAGTCTTCCACCTATAATCCTCCTTCCTGCATCCCCTTCTTCCAGCCAATCCTTCCACCCCAAACAGAGGATCCCGGGCACAGATCTTCCACATAACACAGAGAAAGTGGCTGGAGCAGACGGGGTTGCAGGGGGAAAGCTGAGTGGAGAAGACATGTAATTTCACCACTGTAAAATGCCTCCTCCTACCGTTTTTAAGTTTTTTTTTAAAAAAAAAAACAGTGACAAATTTATGCTTCCAAACATCTGTTTGTGGTAAGTAACCGTGATTTTGTCGCTGCTGTGTCGTCACAGTTTTGAGCTTCTATCTCCTTAACCCCCATTTTACTTTTTCAGATATCAGTTCTCATTCCTTTTCACAAATAAACACAATGCAATACATTTTGAGGAAACTGGGTATTATCAGAAGTTGTTAAGCTGGATTTTTTTTAAAATCCAAACATTCTTGCCTAGTTTTTTAAAATTTATTTTCCTCCTTAAATTAAGCTCTCAAAAGGTTGCTTGTTACTGTTTTGGAACAAATGACTTGGGGGTTGGAGCCTCATATTGATACTTTGACTTGGCTGCACTTATTTCTGCCTTCACCTTTATAAATGATGAGCGTGAAAAGTTTGATCTCAACTTTTTTAAAAAAAATCTTGTTTTTGAAAATAATTTTTTATTCTCTCCTGGGTTGTGTGTGATTCTTGAAGCACATACTTAAAAAACAGTTGGGCTGGGGAGAAGTACCATCCAGGCTTCGGAATTGCTGAAAAAACTAAAAGTGATTGCTTTTGTAATATAAAGTTGCAGTAGAAACTTCAAAGTAACTTGATGTTTTTGTAGGTTTTTACTAGTTTTAAACATTTTGCTTCCAGCTAGTTTTAGACTCAAAATATTTTCTTGTGCTGAGCCAGTTAATATTTTTGATATGCTGGCATTGGTATCCAGAGCAGGCACTAGGGATAAGCATAACTTTCAAGTATGGTTACCCTCAATATCTCATTCTTCAAATTTTAAATTCTGTTCCATAGCAATTTGAGATACTTTTTTTAATCCTCATGAAACTTCATCAACATTCTGATGCAAATTTCTCTTAATAAAAACACTAAGCCGTTTTGACTGGTATGCACATTTTTGCAAGCACTTTTCCTTAATATAATCCTTTTTTGTTGGTATGTTTTCACTAATACACGCATTTTTAGGCATACTTCCCTTAATTGCGCTTTTGTACACATGGGTTGGATGGACAATTGCATCACCAAATTTGGAGAAATGACAGTTTTGAATAACAGCTGTGTTATAGTTCACATATTGGTTAGAGTGTGAATTCAATAGTTTCTCATTCATATGCAAACAAAATCTGATTAATCCATCATCCCTAGTCAGCAATCACTTAAGGCTACTTTACCAATGTACAACCAGGTGGTCCTCACAATGTGCTTGACAATCAGCTGTTTTTGCATGCAGTCTGTTGTGTGTGAGAACTCTGCCTTTGCGTAGGAGAAGTTGCCTATTTGGGTGCTCCCTTTCATACCAATGGACTCCTCTGTCTTACTTGGATTGCAGTTCCTCAACATTTGCATGCTGCATGACCCAACCCATTGACCTCTGTTCATAGGAACCCAAGAAGTTGCCTTATATTGAGTCGGACCATTGGTCCATTTAGTTTAATATTGCCAACACTGGCTTGCAGTGACTCTCCAGGGTTTCAGACAGGAGTCTCTCCTAGCCCTGCCTGGAGATGCCAAGAATCAAACATAGGATCTTCCACATTCAAAGCAGATGCTCTACCACTGAGCTATGGCACTTCCTGTTTCTCTATTAAAGAATGAAACTTGCCTTGTGGGCATTTAACTAAAAACGAGAAAGGCCCTAAAGTTCAGGTTGTGTTGATCTCAGTGATGCTCTTTTGTCTTTTATTATATTATGAGGAAGTTGTTTAGGACCTAACCACGCCTCATCCATCTCTGTGTGCATATATTTACTGTGTTGTGTGGGTATCTCACCCTTTCTCTAGAAAGCTGATGAGAGCGTCCCTCTCTTTTTATTCCCTTCAGCAAACAATGAAGTAGGAATGGCAGGATCTGGCCATTTCAGTTCTCTCAGTTTCTCATTTTTCCAGTCTTAAATTCAGTTCTCTACATTTCTGCAGCAATTTGCAATTTTTTAAAAAAAAACCCTCATGAAAATTCTTCAGCATGAATTTCTCCCATAAACACATTTTTGTATGCTGTTTTGACTGAAGTACACATTTTTGCAAGCGATGGCTCCTAATATAGTGCATTTCTATGTATTATTTTCACTAACATTGATATTTATGCACTGGTTGGAGAACTACATCGCAAAATTCGGATAAGTGCAAATTTTCTCGATTCTCACATTTTTTCAGAAAGTATGAATTTGATCATTTGGCTTTAAATGTGAAATGAATCCAAATTTCTCCCCCACCCCTATTGTGAAGGAGACTAAGCTGAGGGAGGGACTTGGTCCAAGTTAAAACAACGTGCATGATGCCTATGTGGGCATTCACTTATTCAGTACACCTATATTCTAACTTTTGGCCACCATGGAACTCAAAGCAGAATGCATGGGGTTCCATTTTGCTACATAGGGAATGGCACTCCCAGCCAGAGAGGAATCAAGTGAGGCCTGAAACTTAACTATTTTCCCACACGATATATTTAAAGCACATGACATCCCCCAGAGAATCCTGGGATGTGTAGTTTACTCCTTACAAAACTACATCCTTAACCAACTACAGTTCGCAGGATTCTTTAGGGGAAGCTATGTGCTCTGGAGGTGTGGTGTGGCTGTGATGTTGCAGTCTGGAGTGATCCTGTTCAGGGATTCAGCCAGCTGGCGATGTCTTTTACCAGGATACTCTGTTCCATTTCTGATTTTCTGCCCTTGAACACCCCTTTCTAATAATCAGCTAGCAGTCCGCATAGCCACTGAGTATGCTCTTTCCTCATCAGACTTTTTGGATTCCCCCCTCTTTTTTTTCTAATTCTGTTAAAATGTACCCCCTCTAAACCTGATACCTCCTACTTGTGTGTAGATGGTGCCATTTTGGCTATGTAAGGATCATTGTTAGAATTGGGTGTTAGAACAAGCTAAACCAGAACTGTCTCTAGAATCTAAAATGATGAAACTGAGGTTATCATACTTTGGACACATAATGAGAAGACATGATTCACTAGAAAAGACCATAATGCTGGGAAAAACAGAAGGGAATAGAAAAAGAGGAAGACCAAACAAGAGATGGATTGATTCCATAAAGGAAGCCACAGACCTGAACTTACAAGATATGAACAGGGTAGTTTATAACAGATGCTATTGGAGGTTGCTGATTCAGAGGGTCGCCATAAGTTGAAATCGACTTGAAGGTACATAACAACTACAAAAGATCAGCACTTTGATAATTGAGTTTGCTGTTGGTATATATATATATATAAGCTGAGGTCCCATTTAAGGCTCTCATTTAAATTCCTTACTATCTCCTTTTCCCAGAGCAGGTGGATCTGCACAAGTATTTTGGAGGAAGTAAGAGCTATGTATAAAAAATTCTGTTCTCAGTCTCTGGAGGCTAGCTGGAAGAACTTCAGATGTCATAAGCATATGCACAGTTATTTTACACAGTATGCACCATTCATCTGCCCTGTGCTTTTCAGTAAGAGCCCTACTACAATCAGCCTTAAGGCCTGGAAAACCGCACAGCAGCCATGAAAGGGATGCTCCTTCAATTATAATAATATGCATAATTATCTGCACTAATTAGGCCTATTAGCTATCAATCTACTATGCCTGCAGCTGCTCAGGAGCCTGCCTTGAACTATTGTTCTTGGCAATGAGTCCTGTTGGGGCTGACAGGCTTCTAAATTTAGAGGACCTACCAGACACAATTTTAAAGCCTATGTCAAGAGCAGATGTTCCCGGATTAGTGTAAAATTATCTCTGGCTTGGTGTTCTTGATTGAAGGAAGGAAAGAGATGCTCTGATTCAGTATATCTCCACATACTGGACTCACACGCTTGCCATGGCAGGTTGAGACTTAATTTTAAGTGGGTCTCCACTTGTGGTTGGCATCCAAACCTGTTGTGTTCAAATGGGAACCTCAATATATATTTTTAAAATTAATTTTATTTGTTAATTTTTTTATCCCATCTTTCTTTTTTAAATTGAGTTTCTTATTGAATTATCCAAATTATGCATACACATCCACAATAAACAACATTATAGCTTGGTGCACATCCACCACACACATAGGCATTTAACAAAAGAAGGAACTCCCTCATATCCAATCCACTGGCCCACCCAGAGCTTTAATTCTGGGTTAATTTAATTAATGTATTTTAAAGTTTGTTTTTATGGTGTTTTAAAGTGTTTGTAGTGCTTTTGGTTTCCTCCCTGGGCTCCTGCTGGGAGGAAGGTGGGATAAATCAAATAACAGTAAAATAATAATTCCCAGCACCCTGAACAAACTAAAGCTCCCAAGATTCTTTGGGGGAAGCCATATGCCGTGCATAGTATGGATGTGACCTGAGACCAAATGTATCATGGCAGTTAGTAACATAAGAAGCTGTCTTATACTGTGTCAAACCATTGGCCTATCTAGTTCAGTATTGTCTACACGGACTGGCAGCAGCTATTCAGGATTTCAGGCAGAAGTCTCTCTCAGCTCTACTGTGAGATGCCAGGGACTGAACCTGGGACTTTCTGCATGCAAGGCAGATGCTCTACCACTGAGCTTCAGTGATAGTAAATAATCCAAAATGATTTTTGGTCACTTGGGGGAACATCTGTTCCACCCTGCCTGGTCAAAAACATTTATCTTACCTTTTTGTCTTAAAAAAATTCACCCCAAATTTCCATCAGAAATACCTACGGCAACTAAACCCAGAAAAACAATAAAGCAAAAGCCATAACAAGCAGCAACACTGTTGGCAAATCAGTGCACAAATATTTTATTTAGTTATTTACTTATTAGATTTATATCCCACCCTTCCTCCCAGTAGGCGCCCAGAGGGGCAACCAAAAGCACTAAAACAAATTAAAACATCATAAAAACAGATGTTAAAATATATTAAAACATCTTTGAAAACATTTTTTTAACTTTAAAAACATATTTTTAAAGAAAGTTTTAAAACATTAAAAAGCAATTCAGACACAGACTTGGATAATGTCTCCACTTAAAAGGCTTGTTGAAAGAAGGAGGTCTTCAGTGTGTGCTGAAAAGATAACAGCAATGGCACCTGTCTAATATTTAAGGAGAGGGAATTCTCTCCTGTCTCTCCAAAGAGAGGCATGGGTTGTAGGAGGTGCCCAGTCATGCTCTGTGTGGCAACAAACTGTATGAAACAAAGCAATTTTTTAATGGAACTTGGAGGGGCCATTCCTTCTCTTCAATTGTTCAGTCAACTTTGCCATTTATATAATCGTCCAAATTTGATTATACAGTTCCTCAGCCAAATTATGGGTGGTGTGTTGGTGAACACCGATGTTGTACTGGAAAATTTTCTACTACTATATTTTTCTGTGGAAATTTTTCACTTTTAGAAGTGCAATGTTTCATAAAACGTATTAGTAACATAATGAATTAATACAATATAAGTCAAAATAGGGCAACTAAAATAGGTACAATACCAGGCAAATCTAAAATCAGCTTTGAAATTAACTTTTTCCAGGTGAGTATCCTTAGGAAGTGTAAATAGCCCCAGTAAGCCAAATTATGACTTAGTGTGAACAAGCAAGTATGTTAGGTTGCCAGAGCAAAACATAACCACCACTTCACTCCTCCCCCAGTCCTGCTGCTGCCGCCGCCCTACCTAAGGCCAGGCTATGATTTGGCTTAGTGTTATGTGTGAACCTGGGTCTGAGTAGTAAGCCAAGAACAAACATTGTATACAGTTTGTTTGGAGCGAGACAAACCACAAACCCACGGCCATAACGCTAAGCTAAACCGTGGCTTAGCTTGGTGTAGTGAGGCAGCAGTAGGAACAGGTAGGAGGTAAGTGTTTGTGGTCTTTGCTCTGGGAATCTGCATGCTTGCTTGTTAGTGCGAAGTCATCGTTTGGCTCAGTGTTGTTTCTGAACTAGGACATATATATTTATGCCAAGTGGGGTGTAATGTGACCTGTTTAAGACGGTAATGTTATATTTATAGTATTGAAATGGTTTTTGTGTTGCTGTGACATTTGTTGTTTTATTGCTGCTGTTGTATTGTTTTGTTGTGCAATTGTTTTTGTGATTGTTGTTTGCTTTTGTTGTAAGCCACTTCAAGTGCAGGTTATTTTGTGGGTCGCTTTGAGTTCCTTTTTTGGGGAAAAGCGACTAATAAATATTTTTAATAAATAAATAATAAATAAATTCCAAAGGGTAGGTGCCACTACACTAAAGGTCTGCTTCCTATGTTGTGTGGAACGGGCCTCCTGATAAGACGGTATCTGCAGCAGGCCCTCACCTGTAGAGTTCAGTGATTGACTGGGTATATAAGGGGTAAGACAGTATTTCAGGTATGCTGGTCCCAAGCTGTATAGAGCTTTGTACACTAAAACCAGAACCTTGAACTTGGCCTGGTAGCTAATAGGTAGCCAGTGCAATTCTTTCAGCAGCAGAGAGACATGTTGGCAACACCCTGTCCCAGCGAGCAGCTGTGCTGCCACGGTTTGTACCATCTGTATCATCTTCAGCTTACGGAGTGCATTACAGTAATACAGCCTGGAGATTACCAGTCCATGGACAACAGTGGTCAGACATAAGAAGAGGAAGCTGTCAGGAGGAATTCTTTCATGGGAAACTACTGCCATCACCACTACTTACTATGCCTATGCTCCATTCTATGTGTTGTGCAATCTATGCCCTGATTTATTTATTTTTTATTTATTTTGTTCAATTTTTATACCACCCAAAGCCCGAAGGCTCTCTGGGTGGTGCACAGCATAAAATTATTACAACTATAAAATACAATAAAATCACAATAAAAACATCAAAACATACATTTCAAACATTCAACATCCTAAAACATTATTAGCTACAAGTGAAATATGTTAAAATAAGTTCAAGTATTAAAAATATTAAGAATATTAAAATGCCTGGGAGAATAAAAAAGTTTTGACCTGGCGCCGGAAAGATAAAAGAGTGGGCACCAGGCGCACCTCGTCAGCGAGACTGTTCCATAATTCGGGGGCCACCACTGAAAAGGCCCTAGATCTCGTTGCAACCCTCCGAGCCTCTCTGTGGGTCAGAACTCGGAGGAGGGCCTTTGATGTTGAACGTAGTGAGCGGGTAGGTTCGTATCGGGAGAGGCGTTGTTTATTTATCATTGTTTATCATTGTTTATTTACAAAAAACACAAGAAAGACACCGTATGGGCATTCAGTGGAACATAGTGTAATTTCTGTTGGTTTCTCCCTATGCACACAGCACATTCATACCATACACTTTAAGGACATGGCTTAGAATCATAGAATAGTAGAGTTGGAGCGGGCCTATAAGGCCATTGAGTCCAACTCCCTGCTCAATGCAGGAATCCAAATTAAAGCAATACCCAACAAGTGCCTGTCCAGCTGCCTCTGAAATGCCTCCAGTGTTCTCCCAGAGCAGAGCAGGCACAAAGTTACAGCAGCCCAAATCTTATTGGGAGACAAGATGGTGGGATCAGCCAAGCCGGGCACAGGAGCCACAGTTTAAAAGTCCAAGATCAGGGCAAGAAGGTCAAGACCGCAGGGGAGCTACAGAGTTGTTCCCACGAATTCCCATGCCCACCCTTCATGCTTTTCAAGTCAAGGTGCAGCATGCTCACTTGTGCGATTCCCATGCCTTGTGGGAATGTTGAGCTTATAGGTGCACACTACATCTAGGTGAGCGAGTCTGTTCCCTTCCAACTCCTGCCCATCCACCCCAAGCTGCTCGCTAGAACCCACTGATGAGTGGAGGGACAGAGGGAGGGATGAATGGTCCTTTGCCAGCCAACAAAACTATTCTTCCCCCCACCAGAGTGGACAGCGCAGAGCAGGATGCCGAAACAACCCATGTGGCAGTGTGGGAACTTCACTGCAATCCCCCTTGTACTTTACAGATATGAGTTTGAAGTGCTAGGGCAGTAATCGTCAACTTTTCCAGACCCAGGACCCACCTTTAACCCAAACATTCACTGTTGGGGACCCATTTATTTTACCATATGGTGGGAATGGTGCTGTTGTGACCCAGTGTAGATCAGGCTGCAACCCAATAATGGCTCCTGATCCACCAGCCAGGGGCAGTGCCAAAGGGGGGGCAAGGGAGGCAAGTGTCCCCCAAACACTTGCTGGATCCTTGCCCTTCTTGGCTAATAAAAGCTAGCAGGGATGGAACAGCCAGCTGGGCCAGGGAAGTGATTAATGTCTCTCTGTGAGAGGGGGTGGTCCCTGGCTGCCTGAAAGAGGCAGTAGTGAGACAACTCCTGAAGAGACCCTCCCTGGACCCAGAAAATCTTAATAACTATAGGCTGGTAGCAAATGTTCCATTCCTGGGCAAGGTCCTTGAACGAGTGGTTGCGGGCCAGCTCCAGACACTCTTGGATGAAACTGATTATCTGGATCCATTTCAGTCGGGTTTCAGGCCTGGTTTTGGTACAGAAACAGCCTTGGTCGCCCTGTATGATGACCTTTGTCGGGAGAGAGACAGGGGGAGTGTGACTCTGTTGATTCTCCTTGATCTCTCAGTGGCTTTCGATACCATCGACCATGGTATCCTTCTGGGAAGACTGGCTGAGTTGGGAGTGGAAGGGACTGCATGGTGGTGGTTCCGCTCCTACTTGGCAGGTCAGCTCCAGAAGGTGGAACATTGATCGGTACCCTGGATTCTCCAGTATGGGGTTCCACAGGGGTCAGTTCTGTCCCCCATGCTGTTCCAACATCTACATGAAACCTTTGGGTTCGGTCATCCGGAGCTTTGGAGTGCGTTGCCATCAGTATGCTGATGACACGCAGCTCTATTTCTCCTTTTCATCTTCAGGTGAGTCTGTCAATGTGCTGAATTGGTGCCTGGCTGCGACAATGGACTGGATAAGGGCTAATCAACTGAGGCTCAATCCAGACAAGACTGAGATGCTGCTAGTGGGTGGTTCTTCTGACCAGATGGTGGATGTCCAACCTGTCCTGGATGGGGTTGCACTCCCTGTGAAGGAGCAGGTTCGTAGCTTGGGGGTTCTCCTAGAACCATCTCTGTCACTTGAGGCTCAGGTAGCCTCGGTGGCATGGAGTGCCTTCTACCAACTTCGGTTGGTGGCCCAGCTGTGCAAAATGCAGCGGCTAGATTGGTAACAGGGACCAGACGGTCTGAACATATAAAACCAATTCTGGCCCGCTTGCATTGGCTGCCTGTATGTTTCCGAGCTTGATTTAAGGTGCTGCTTTTAACCTATAAAGCCTTACATGGCTTGGGATCACAATACCTGATGGAATGCCTCTCCAGATACAAACCCACCCGTACACTACGCTCAACATCTAAGGCCCTCCTCCAGGTGCCTACTCTGAGGGAAGCTCGGAGGGTGGCAACAAGGGAGAGGGCCTTCTCAGTGGTGGCCCCCAAATTATGGAATGATCTTCCTTACGAGGTGCACCTGGTGCCATCACTGTTATCTTTTCGGCACCAGGTCAAGACTTTCCTCTTCTCCCAGGCATTTTAGCATGTGTTTTTTAAATTGTGTTTTAAATTGTTTTTAAAAGATGTGTTTTAAACTTGTATATTTGTTTTTAATGTTTTTAGTTACTGTAAACCGCTCACCCCCACCTAGTATATTTCACCCACTTAGAAATATACTTTGCCTCTTCTGTGCTCCCCCCCTGAATTTTTTTTTCCTGGTGTTTGTTCACCCATTTTTTTTTTAGTGCCGTTGCTGCCACCAATCAGCTGAAGACCAATGCATTAGGAGCTCTCTGTCTGGAAACGCAGGAGTTGTGTTGCTGCTGCATCCTGGGATGGAGAGGGCTGAGGTGGTGGTGAGGATGGCACAGTGCAAACACACTGTTAGGATTGGCTCCACCAGTGTGTACTGCACTGACCTCACAGAATCGTAGAGTCAGAAAGGTCCTATAAGGCCTTAAAGTCCAATCCCCTGCTCAACGCAGGAATCCAAAGTAAGCATACCTCTTCCTTCACCGTCCTGGTAGGAGATGAACTTCTCAAGTCCACCATGCCATCTGCTGTTGGGAAAGACCTTCTTTCTCTCTCACACCCCCATCCATTACTCCTTTTGGACTTTTTCTCTCGCATGCACAAACATGGCATCTGCCCATATACATCCATCAGTCCATTCATTAATCTGCTCCGCCCTCCCATCCCCATCTATCCATTCCTCCATCCAGGCAGCCACAGGAGAGCCCGACTTGTCCCTCTGAAACAAAAACACACAACCCGAGAGCCCAGAGTTCCACATTCCCCCAGTTCTCAATTGGTTTTTGCCTGACTGGAATGTGTCCATGAACTCTGATCATGCCTCTCGCTTGTCTGGGTGAAGGATAGATAGAGGAGGGGGTGTAGAAACTAGCCAGCTGCACAAAGGTAAAATGTACATTCACTGCTCTGCCCACTTTTGCTTCTGGCATGCGGTCCCTGGAAAGTTGCCCAGAAGGGAATGCAGCCCTCAGGCTGACAAAGGTCCCTCCCCTCCCCAGTTCTATCTGCTGTATCACACTGGCTCTCTGGAGCAGTTATTCTCAACCTTTGTGAACCCATGCCCCTGTAATGTGAGTAGGAACTCAAGTGATTTAGAAGTAGTTGATGGGGAAATCAGTCGTGGATGAGACCAGCAAGTAACGTTTGTTCCTTCTAATCCAGTATTTGTGGTTCATTTATAATCTTGCAGTTATTACACCCCCTTTTAGGTAACATAAAAATCATAACCCCTATTTCGAACCTGGCTCCCGTTAATAAAGCTGAGCTACTGCATACCTACCAACTTGAAGGCACATAACAACAACTGCATACCTGTGATGATGGGCAGATCACATAATAAGCGGTGTGCAATCTTCTCACCTTCTGAACATAACACTGGAAACTTTTATATATTTTTTTTCTTATACCTACATTGTATATATATTTTTGGAACCACTCACCCATACACCCTGATCTTTGAATGCCCCTCTGGTTGAGAAACACGGCACTAGAGCTTATGACCTCCGCCCCGCCTCATGGAGGCTGATGAAAACTGTTTCCACGTGCTTGTGCTCCATTCAACAGCTCTAACATTTCTGCCTTTTAATTCTTCAGGGGAGAAAATCCCCCTCTCTCCATGCGCCACCACTTGCCCACCATCTTAATTCTTTCCTATTTATTATGGTATAGCGAAATGTACCCATAATAGAAATAATATTTCAGGCTGAATTCATTAATTTGTCTATTTACCTCTGAGACGATAAAAATGTCAATAAATATTTATAGGTCTACCAACATTTGGCTGCTTTTAACAAGCTGCTCTCTGATCCTTCAAATTACAGTATTTCTTCAATGGGCTCCCTGCTGTCAGGGCTGGTTTCATTGTGAAGTGTATTAATCTAACCAATGTGGACACTTCAGTTAGGTGCAGTTTTGGACAGAAAGCAACTGGCAAAATCTTTTGATGTTACAAGATTACATTTGAACGCATCCCTTCCCCATGAGGCTTGCAGAGGGCAAATTTGAGAGAGACTGACAGTGGCACTAATTTCGGAAGACTTGCTTGAAAGTGTATAAATATAGTTGTCACCTCAGTTGTTTATCCAGGAAAGGAAGCAGGGAAGTTAGGGGAGTGAGGTGAGTGAGGAGGAAGGGGGCTTGTAACAGGAAGAGGGACATTCCCCCACAAAGAATCCTGGAAACTATAGTTTGTTAAGGGAGCTGGGAATTCTAGCTGTATGAGGGGTAAGCTACAGTTCCCGTTATTCTTTGGAGGAAGCAATGTGCTTTGAATGTACACATCCACACCATAATTATTTATTATTATTTATACATATATATATACCCCCCTTCCTCCCAGAAGGAGCCCAGGATGGCAAACAAAACACTAAAAATATTCTAAAACATCTTAAAAACAGATATTAAAATATATTAAAACAAAACATCTGGGAGCCTGGATCAGGTAGGGGTGCTGTGCAGCCCTAGTAAATGTATAATTTAATTTTTTAGTTTCCTAATTAAAAAGAAATATGTATTTTTGTCCTCCTGCTGTTGGGTAAAGTACAATATACAATTCTGCTGAATTTGGTTAAAATCGGTGCAGTTTTGAAAGATTCAGTCCACTATCACGATTCAAAATGGCATCCAGGGGTATTGAAACATAAAGACCTTCTTCTTAATCCAAGGAACCAGTGGGCAACAATATATTCAGAAGCGTCCAAATCAGCGCAGTTTGGAACAGTTCAGTCTGCAATCTTGATTGAAAATGGTGTCTGATGGTGTCCAAACATATACAAACCAGCTTCTCCTTCTCAGGAACTGTCATGCTGAAATGGGCAAAGATAACTCAAGAGGTGACTAAATGCATAGTATTTACTTTCCAAAATATATAGTAGAATTCTTAGAACAAATTAAACCAGAACTGTCACTAGAAGCTAAAATGATGAAACTGAGGTTATCATACTTTGGACACCTAATGAGAAGACATGATTCACTAGAAAAGGCAATAATGCTGGGGAAAACAAGGGAGTAGAAAAAGAGGAAGGCCAAACAAGAGATGGATTGATTCCATAAAGGAAACCACAGACCGGAACTTACAAGATCTTGAACAGGGTGGTTTACAACAGATGCTACTGGAGGCTGCTGATTCAAAGGGTCGCCATAAGTCGTAATTGACTTGAAGGCATATAACAACAAATTCAGCTGGAGAACTGCACTGCAAAATTTGGAGAAGAGCAAATTTTGAACGCTGGCTGTATTTCAGTTCCTGTCTTGTTTCAGAAAGTGTGAGTTAGATAGGTTTGCCTTTGTATGCAAACTGAGTAAAATGTCTCCCTCATCCCTGCTCCCTACTCTTGCTGGAGGTAATATATAGTCACTGCGACTAGCAGCTATTGATGTTCTCCACAGAGTCTGCAAAATTCTGTGACCACATCTCTCCCAGTTTTTTCTCTCGCCCTCCCCACTTTTGTTTAACATCCTGCCTGACGAAGAGTTCTGAAGAACTCAAAAGCTTGCTAACTATTTTTTTGAAACACGCATTTCTGAAAATTAAATGCAGGGTAGTAGTAATAATTCATTTCAGGTTTCAGTTAAATACAAGGTTCTACACTCCTCAGCCCTGCATAAAAATATCAATATGGAAGTAGTTCAGACATACTGCAGATTTATTACTTGTAAAGTAATAGAAAATCCCTTTCACATTAGATTCTGTCCATCTGTAAGTTCCCCAAGAAAACCAATTATGTAAAACTGATTGCAAGGCATTCTTTGGGTTAGGAAATTAAATCCACTTGGACTTCAGCAGAACTTCTTTGCTGCACATTTCTGATGTTTCATCTCTCATGGAAATGAAATTCAGGGCATGCAAATACGTCAGTTGCAAAATCAAATCCTGTGTGTCCCTGAAAGGGATCAGGGATGTGTGGGTGTGGCAGGGAGGGGGGATATCTTGTTTGAACAGGAATAGGCAGTACTATATCTATTTATTGATTTCATTCACTTCATTTATTGATTTCATTCCCCTTCATTCATTTCCCATGAGCAATTTACAATATATTAACATAACTGTATATAAAAGTTGCATAAATATAATTAAAAAATATAAATATAAAAAACAGTGTAAAGCATCAATCACACATAAAATCAGTTCAAATCCATGGCCAATGGGGATAAAGATTTTAGAAGGGCTGTTGAAAGAGGAATACCTTTAACAGCCACCGATAAGACAAAGGAGACTAATGGCACCTTGGGATGCAGGGTCACTTAATTTACAAAGAACCATCTGGGATCTGCATATCTTAGGTAACCTAGTAAAGCAAACCTGTGCATGTTAGTTGGAAGTAAGTCCCGCTGTGTCCAACATGGAAGTTTACTCCAAAGTAAGTGTGCACAGGATTGCAGCTTAAGGCTTCCCTATCTCTTCCTAGATGTATTGTGTTGCATTAGGAACAGAAAACTAACTGTGCGCTACCACCTTAATTATGGCCTAGCCCCCAGATTTGCCTTTCCCTTAGCTTAGATCAGGAGGTCCCAAACTGTGGTCCGTGAGCTTCATTCAGGGAATCTGTGGCATGTATGCTTTAAATATTTTCCTATTGATTTTTAATAGTATTTTAATTGATTTTTGTTTCTTATATTAGTAAGTAAGTAAAAGCTTATTACAGTCAAAGACCAGACTGTATATTGTAGTATTGCACACCACCCCAATCTCTGAGCAGTGCGAGACTTCCAGGGGTTTCTGCACTTACCCAAGGTTTGGTTTCCTTGGAAAGAAGGTCAGCGGAGACTGTGGTGTCTTTATGATAATATATGGTTTATTTACACATGCTTTTTCACAACCTGAGCTCAAGATGGAGGAGTTCACAGCATTAACAATCCAACAGATCTTGCTTTTCCATCAGTCTTGTAAGGAGGCACCCCAAAGCCATGGTGCAGAGGGCAGGCCTCTCTGTGCATCTTCCTAGTTCCCAGCTTCTCCAGACTAGACTAAAAACACAACATCTGTTTGGCTCCAGGAAGGGGGAGGGTCTGTGCCCTGGAAAGAATTCCAATAGCAACAGGATCTCTCTTGTCCACATCCCTTTGGATATGCAGCTTGACCACTCAAAAACCCACAGGCTGACTTGGCTAAACTATTAGATTAACAAAGGAAACCAGTCAGACCAGTGGAACAGGTTTTTTTCTTTGCAGATTGTATTTCTTATAGCCACATAAGCTAGAAGGGGTCTCACAGATATACAAAGAGTAAAAAGGGGTGGAGTTTTACTCGCATTGTGTGCCCTCATTTTGAGAAAAGAGAGCAGGGCCTCACTACCAGGGTGCGGGAGGTGTGGATTGCACCCAGGTGACACCCAGAGCCGCACCCCCCCACACTCCGGCTAGTGACGCTGCTGCACCCCAGCACCCGGTCCGGTGCGCGCTGAAAGCAGGCGCCTGCTTGCTGGTGGTGAAGCCTGGACGGGCCTTCCACCATCAGTGGGGCGCGCGCACGTGCGAGCGACCAACCACCCCTGTCCATGCCCCTGGGAGGGCGCGCGCCGGAGGTCCGGACCCCCCCACACTCCCGCTAGTGATGCCGCTGTTACAAACAAAACACCTTAGCCCCTTTTAGGGGTCCTAATGGCTTGAGCTCGCTCCCAGTACTCATCCAATAGAGTTCAGAAACGAACGAAACAATGATGGAGAAGGAGTATCTTTATTGCTAACACGTGCACGTGGAGAAGAGGCCAGGCCAGTTCTGGCAAAACTATGCATTGCTGGCCTTTTTATCAGCTTTGTTATGTTAATTACATTAGCATCATTAGCATCATAACTACATCACTTTCATTTTCCATACATCACTTTAACCATGCCCACTGGTACCTTCCCCTCTCTTCCTAGTCCCATATTTGGAGTTGTTATTCACAACTTGTTTTGCTCATTTTAACCTTGTATCTGCAACAAATTTTGATACTTTTCTACAGTACAGCTGGACATTGCAACAAAAAGCCTGAGACCTTATTTTTGCAAACACAGCTTTAAACAAACAATGATAATGCAAGTCAGCAAATTAGCATTCCTTTTAACACACACACAAGTAACTTAACTGTCAGGAAATTAACACACAAACAAGTTAACTGTCAGTTTACTGTGCTACAATTCCAAACAGGCCCAGCACTTTTTACTTTAAGCAATCAAATAAGCAAAATACATTTTTAATTCAAACAAATAAAGTCCAGCGTCACACCACTGAAAGAGAGGTAGAGATGCACTGGTGCCCACAAAATGGTAAGCATATCTCTCCACTATGTAGTCAAGTATCTTGTTTTCTACAGTTGCTAACCAGAGGCCTATAAAAAGCCCATTGGCAAGTCATGGGTGCAGTTGTCCTGCTTTTGGTTCAACGAAAGCATACCTCATACCTCAGTTAACAAAGTACATGCATTCCTGGACATTCCTTCGTTAACAGACACTTTGGTACCAGAGGTAGGAATAACATGGAAGGGATAGGGATAGGTTCCTATACCACAAAAAAGAACAGCAGTTCAACATATTTCAGCAAACTTTGTATTCAAAACTAACAATATGCATGTCTGAAATGAAACAACCAGGTCAGGTATGCCTTGCGTATGCAGACCACTTGAAGGCTTCTTCCAAAATGCATCCAGGGATGCCTGCCTTGCCTTTTCTCTTTTATCATGTAGCATCTTGCTATGGCAATCTAAAGCTTTGAGCATAGTTCTCCTCTCCATACACTCGAGCAGGCAGGCAAGAGGCCTGCTCCCTCTGTGCTTCGTCTCTCTCTCTCTGCCATCCTCCCCTGCACTAGAGCAGACACATCTGCAGTAAACAGTGCTTGTAGGGCACCCAAAGCACTGTTTACTGTTGGGGGTGCCTGTGCCACCTGGCAAGGAGCACCATTCCAGCCACACATGAAAAAGTTGCATGCAGCACCCGCAGTCCAGTACACAAGGAGACACAGTCTGATTATGTCAGAGTGTGCACCCCCCTCCATGCCCCCTGCCCCCCAAAAAAGACTTTGTTAAAAGGAGCTTCTTTCCTGGAGTATTTTTTTAACTGGGGTACTACTATATGTATCTCTCCTTAGGTATTTAGGGGAAGCTCTCCACTGTGTCTTTATGGAGATGAGAACACTGAGGGGGTGGAACTTGCCTAAGTGAAGGTGTCAATAGTCACACTATTCAATCAGACTCTTGCTGGTAGCTACTCTCACCAAGTAAATACTTGTTTTTATCTGTCTTTCAGGAAATGGTTTCTGGGAAAAGAAGCATTTTCTGCTGGCTGGCTGAATGTGTGTGTGTTAAACTGCTGTGTTGCTTTTATGTTAGATCTGAAATGGAAAGGCTGTAGCTCACCGGTAGAGAATCTGCTTTGCATGTGGAAAGTCTCTGGTCTGATCCAAGCAGAGCTTGGAAAAGTTACTTTTTTGAACTACAACTCCCATCAGCCCAATCCAGTGGCCTTGCTGGCTGGGGCTGATGGGAGTTGTAGTTCAAAAAAGTAACTTTTCCAAGCTCTGGTCCAAGACATCTCCAGTTAGAGATTAAGAGGACCCTGCCTAAAATCCTGGAGAGCCATTGACAGACAGTGTAGACAACCATACTTAGATGGACGAATGGTCCGACTCATTATGAGGTAGCTCACTTTGTTTCTAGGTTTTCTAGGATGTGCAATCTGTTACTCAGCTGTAGCTCAGTGATAAAACATCTACTTTGCATGCAGAAGGTCCCTGTTTCAACCCTTGGCATTTCCAGATAGGGCTGAAATGTTGTTGTCTAAAACTCTGGAGAGCTGCTGCCAGTCAGAGCAGACAGTACTGACATAGATCAATGGTCTGACTTGATGTAAGGCAGCTGCCTTTATTTCTGATACTAGAGGAAGCTGTATTTTAAACATTGTAATTGAGTCATTTGTTCCGCTGACTAAACTGATACTGAAGTTGTGGTGAGTTTGCAAAGTGCTTTTGTTTTAATTATGTATGTGTATTTGAATGTTGGTTAAGAGCATTTAATTATATAATTACATCGTATTGTAACCTTATTGTGAACTCCCTTGGAATATATTTATATGAAGGGTGGTAGACAAACATTTTAAACAAATACATATTCAGTAAGTATTTAACTGGCTGTTTTTTATTAAAGGTTTTCTTGATGGGTTTTCTTTATTGTGCTTTTAAAATATTTGTTTCAATTTTTAATGCCATTCAGTGTGCCATTTGCCAGCAGAGAATGTGGTTTATAAATGCCCAAACTGATGGATAGATTTTTGAAAAATTAAGTATGTACCTAAGAATGAAGCCAAACGTTGCATTTGCAAACACATGTATCCTGCAGAGTATGCCACTCAGAGATCCATTTTGCATGAGCTAGCCACAAGGGGCTATGTTCTACCTTTACAACAGAGGTAAAACATAGCCATCATGGCTTTTCATTCCCAGGAACTGGTATTCAGTGGAATATTACCTCCAACAGTGGAGGCAGAACACAGCCTTTGTGGCTAGTAGGCATTGACAGCCTTATCTACTATACATTTTGGAAAGTCTGTATGTCCATCTGTTCTCTATGCATGCAGGCACCTCTTGAAATATCGTTGCCCAATGTGGCACAATCAGGACCGGCACCAGGCATGACTGGGCCCTTGGGCACCAGCCTGCCCCCAGCCCCCAGCACCGTAGCCCAACACCCCCCGATACAGATGGTGCAGGGTTAATAATCCCGCCCGTATATCCCATCTACCTCTCATGTCGTGTGAATGACATGTGCACGTAGCACGCATGCCTGCCACCAACTAAGATGGCAGTGGGGACATCAGCCCCTTAGGGAAGTCCCCACCGCCTTGGGTGATGGAAGGCATCTTGGGTGAAGGGAGAGGTAGGTGGGGTGTGCATGTGGACTTATTAAAGCCTGCACTGTCTGTGCTGGGGAGGGTGCCTGGGAGCTCCATCTCTGCAATCTGTGGCAGGGTCAGGTTGCAGGACTCAATGGGGCTGCCAGTCACGGAATGGGAGTGCCATCCTCCCATCCTAAGGAGGGCCCCCTCTGGGCTGTAAGGGCCCTCGGCCAGGGCCCAACCTCGCCACCCTCTGGCCACATGATAGTTTTTGAGACTGAGTAGCCAGATTTTATATATGTTTCTATACCATTAGACACCATTTTGAATTAAGATGGCAGACTGAACTGTTCCAACTGTGCTGATTTGGACACCTCTGAGGATATCATGACCCAATTTGGCATGATGGTTCCTAAAATGAAGAAGCTGGTTTTTGCCTGTGTTTGGATACCATTGGACACCATTTTACATCAAAATGAGAGACCAAACCATTCCAAACTGCTTTGATTTGGACACCTCTGAAATTATCATCAATAAATTAGGCACAACGGTTCCTGAGATCAAGAAGATTTTTGTCTATGTTTGGATACCTTTGGATGTCATTTTGAATCAGAATAGTGGACTGAATCTTTTAAAACTGTACTGATTTTAACCAAATTCCACAGGATTGCATACTATACTTTACCCAGTAGCATCAGGATGAAAATACATATTTCTTTTTCATTAATAAAATTTTAAAAATCCAAATTATCCATTTATCAGGGTTGTGCACAACTCCCTGTCTGACTTGGATCCCCAGATCAGCCATGATCCAGGCTGACCCAGGGGACACCTCACCGAGATCGTCCTGAATCAATTTGGGGGCGGGGCTAATGTTTAAATGGGGTTTTAAAGACTCTAATTAATCATGTGGTCGGGCAGGGGAAGAAGGAGACACTGTGCCTCCTTCTTCCCTGCGAGCAAGAGGGTTCAATCCTGTGGGGTGCTGTTTTTCAGGTACCTTCCTATGGGAAAGGCCCTTGTGAAAGAGCACCCTTCACCCCGCAGGACTGAATCCTCTGATCACCAGATGGTAAATGGAGAAGTCAGCCCTGCTGGGGTCTGCTTCCCCAGGGCGTTCCTTGCAGGGGAACGCATTGAAACAGGCTGCCACTCCTTTTTGGGGGGCCCATGTCCCCCCACAGCCTCAAGTCGCTCACCATGGCTCAGCCCAACTTGGGGAGATCCAGGGCTGTCTCCACTTGACTCAGGAGACATTTGGATACCCCAGAATCAGCCTGGTTCAGGATTCAGGCTTTGTCCAAATCTGCTGCATGGCCCTACCTTTTATGTATCTCAGTTTTTTAAAATATCTTTGAATTCCTGAGAAACGCCAGGTACTTTCCACTAGTCCTCCATGGACTTGTCAAAACTGCTTCCAAAGCTGTCAGGTTGGCAGCCCTCACTATCTCTTGCGGGACTGAATTCCATAGTTTAACTACACATTGTGTGAAGAAGTATTTTCTTTTGTCTGTCCTGCATCTTCCAACATTTAGCTTCATTGGATGCCCACAAGTTCTTGTGTTATGAGAGAAGGAGAAAAGCTTCCATCTACGTGGATGTTCTTTGTTTTTCCCCAGGAATCTTGGGAACTGTAGTTTGTTAAGGGTGCTAACAGTTGTTAGGAGTCCCCAGTTCCCCTCATAGAGCTACAATTCCCAGAGTTCATGGGAAGAGGGTTGACTGTTAAACCACTCAGAGAACTGTAGCTCTGTGAGGGGAATAGGGGTCTCCTAACAGTTTATTTATTATTTGATTTATATCCCGCCCTTCCTCCAAACAGGAGCCCAGTTCTCAGCACCCTTAACAAACTACAGTTCCCAGGATTCTTTGGGGGAAGTCATGACTGTTGAAAGCGGTATCAGGGCTGGCACCAGGCATGACTGGACCCTTGGGCACCAGCCTGCCCTAGGCCCACAGCACCATAGCCCAATACACACCCTGATACAGATGGCACAGGGCTAATAAGTCTGCCTGCATGCCCTACCTACCTCTCGTGTTCAACCTCTCGTGTCGTGTGAATGATGTGTGCATGTAGCCTGCATGCCTGCCATCACCCAAGATGGCAGCAGGGGCGTCAGCCCCTTAGGGAAGCCCTCACTCCCATCTTGGGTGGTGGCAGGCATCTTGGGTGAAGAGAGAAGTAGGTGGGGCATGCGGGTGGGCTTATTAAAGCCCGTGCTGTCTTATTTCGGGGTGCCTGGGAGCTCCCTCGCCATGATCCGCGGCAGGGTCAGGCTGCAGGATCCAACGCTATCACAGAATGGGAGTGCCACCCTCCCATCCTAAGAAGGGGCCCTTTAGGGGCCCCTCTGGGCTGCAGGGGCCCTCAGCCAGGGCCTAACCTGGCTGTCCTCTGGCGCCGGCCCTGAGTGGTATGATACTGTTTTAAATGTATAGTGCAGATGGGACCTTGGAGCAAGGCTGAATATTGGCTGGGGAACAGTCCCCCAGACTAAGTATCAGAGGCAAACAGGCTGTGATCTTTGCATTCTTCACGTCCAGTGCGAATGTTAAATATCCACCAGTTAGATGGTGCATTCAGTTGGCTTCCAACCGTGTGTTTGACACATGCACACAAAGAGTATGGAAGTATCTCTCCTGCACTTTGAATGTCATATATGAAAATGCCCCAAGAAGAGTCATGCTAGCATTGAGTACATGACGAGACTGTTGTGTGACTGCACCCAGATCTGCATTTTTCTTTAACCTTTTAATTAATTAACCCCTTTGTTAACTCTCAGAAGAGAGTCTGTAACTGGCAGAAGGCTGGCTCTCCCTGGGTGTGAGACAGGAGGGGGAGTGGATGGGAGTAGAAAATTTGAATGGGTATGACTGTTCCCAATTCTCGCAGAGGAGTTCTGGGATAATTGGCTCCGGCAGGCTTTGTTGGTGGGCTCGTGTTGGTCTATATCAGGTGTTTAGGAGGAGTCTTAGTACAGAGGAACATGGGTGATGCCACCCCAATTTCAGTGATCACGAGAAGAGGCTGTTTGTAAATGAGATTACATACTATTGTAAAAAACTTTGGGGAAAGGAACCATGGACCCTATTTAATAAAAAAAATAACGATTTCTCATCAACTGAAGTGTGATGATTATTCATTTCTCAAAGAAGCACTGCAATTTTCCTTTCTTGTGGCTGTGATTTTGAACACTTGGGGACATTTATTAAGGGCTACCCAGGAGGGGGGTTTGATTATAACGTTAACGGAGGAATTGATAACTAATTAAGGGGTTTTCTTGTTGGTGGAATGACAAGCTCCTGAAAGTTAAATCTGTTTTGAAATCCAGAAATTTGATTTAAACAGAGGTGGGGGCCAGGGACCCTGTATCAGCAACATGGCACAAAGGAGGTGGCTTTTTAAGATGACCTTTACTTTGGTTTTGTTTTTACAGTGATGCAAAAAGAAAGCTTATTAATCTTTTGCACTAGTCCTGGTGGTGGTTCTCCCACTGTTAGGCCAGACAATATGGTTTTGATTGCTTTTGCATCCTGCCAGGATGCAACTGTAAAAAAAAAGAAAGCATAATCTAAAATGAATAGATGTGTCCAAGACATAACAGGAGAGACGAGCGTATTGGGGAGGTTTTAAGTATATCTGCAGGTAATTAGGGACCAGCGCCTATGAAGGAAATAAAATGAGGCCGCTGCAGAAAAGCTTTGATTAGCACGGCAGGGCCATAAACTGCTGAAAATAGTTGCTAAAATAACATGGAGACTAAGCAAAAAGGGGGGGAAATAAATCTTAAATTCGGAAAGGCTGAAACGATAAGATGCAAATGGCAAAGATTTCCATTTACATCAAGGCTCTTGAAAGAGTCTTTTCACCCTGTGCAGAAACAAAATGTAAAATATTGTCTGTAACAGCAGCAGTAAATAGATTGGGCACCTAAGCGGACTTCTTTGTGCTGCCATGTTCTGTGGCTGTGATGGTCATTATGTGCCTTGACCTGGAGGTAATGAAGCAAGAAAGAGAAGCGGAGCCAAAGGGAAATGCCAATGACTGAATTAATAATAAATTAAACCATAAGAAATTTTGTACTCATTTTTGTGACTCGCATACAATAGAAAATTGCAAGCTCAGGAAGATTGCAAGCTCTGCCTTATACAGAGGAAGACCATTGGTCTAGCTACCTCAGTATTGTCTGCACTGGCTGACATAACCTGAGGCTGCGTAAGGGACAAGCTAAACCTGAAGCCTGTGAAGCAGTGTGGTTCCCATTTATACTGAAGGGATTTGCCCACCTGCATTTCAGAGGTCATGTTGGTCTGAAAATGCTTAACTGAATTTGTTGTTGTTGTTATGTGCCTTCAAGTCGATTACGACTTATGGCGACCCTATGAATCAGCGACCTCCAAGAGCATCTGTCATGAACCGCCCTGTTCAGATCTTGTAAGTTCAGGTCTGTGGCTTCTTTTATGGAACAATCCATCTCTTGTTTGGCCTTCCTCTTTTTCTACTCCCTTCTGTTTTCCCCAGCATTATGGGCTTTTCTAGTGAATCATGTCTTCTCATGATGTGTCCAAAGTATGATAACCTCAGATTCATCATTTTAGCTTCTAGTTATAGTTGTGGTTTAATTTGTTCTAACACCCAATTATTTGTCTTTTTCGCAGTCCATGGTATGAGCAAAGCTCTCCTCCAACACCACATTTCAAATGGCTTAACTGAATACTCACTTCTGTATGGGTATGCTAGGTATCCTTGCCCCTAGGCTCTGCCTTTGGTATAGATTTTGATACTGGTGTGAATGTCCCACAGATGTTCATGTTCATTTGTATATAATTTTATATTTTCTCTTTATTGTATTGAATGTACATTTTCTCCAAAAAAGTTCAATAAAACAATTAAAAAGAAGATGGCAGCCCACAGAAGCAGCCCCTCTGCTAATCTTTTACAGATTGTTCATATTTTGGGGAGGTCTGACCATAAAAAATAGGAAACCTATTAAAGATGGATATCCAGATTATGTGGAGGCTGAATTTCCACAGCTGACGGAATTTCAGCCTATCGTTCCTTCTGGAGGCAGCAAACATGCTTTAAAAATAGAAAACTAATGAGGGCACACTGTTTTGCTGTAGCTATAATTAATGGTGTTTTTTCCTTGTCTGAACTCTTCTGCACACTGAAATTGTTGTGTAGGATACTAAGGTCTATAATGACCATTAGGAACGAGTGACCTGTTTTTCTAGTGGTGTCACTCTACCTACGATTATGTTGTGATTACAATTAGTCTCTTGATGTCCTTTCAGTTTTGCTCTGCTGATCTGGTGAATAGCTGGCTTGCTGGGTTAAAAGAAGAAATAACAGACCTTCCAGGTCCAGGATCTCTAGTTCCACCAAGCAGTTTTGGCTGGTGCCCATTGGGACTGGTAGGGTGGAAAGCAGGGAGACAACAGTAAGCGTAGCCAGAGGCAATGACAAGCAGTGTTCAAACGACAAAATAAGAATTCAGTTGTAATGCTTGCTGAAATTTTTAAAAAAAGTCTTCAGTAGGTGCCAAAAGTTAAACAGTGAGGGGGCCTGTCTGAGTTCAACGGGAAGGGAGTTGCATAAAATTGGGCCCACGATACCGAATGCTGGATACAAGCTGTGCATCTGAGCCATGGGGGACCACTAACAGTGACTCCTCCTCACCTATTGAGTCAGAAACTGGCTGGCTTCACCTCTGACTATCTGTCACAGCTGAGATGTAGGGAGCCATCAAAAGGGACACAGGACTAAAGCCAGAAGTCTGTACTGTTCAGGGAAAGATTGTAACCCTTCTCATTGAGGACTGCCAGTGTTAAGCCTACTAAGGAACCCTTTACTGTCTAGGACAGTCTTCCTCAATCTGGTACCCTCCAGATGTCATTGGAATACATAATCCCTGACCATCTGTCATCTCATCTACTCACCCACGATGCTGCTCCAACACTCAATACAGCTAGAAGTGGAAGAACCCCTTAATAATTTGGGGTTCTTCCTCATTCACTTGATGCCAAGAGGAGTGACACTATACTGTGCATTAAAACTGAACTTATATTTGCAAATACCTTACTTATGAGAAAAAGTTATTATGCTGCTCAAATGCAAAGATTTTATGAGAAACTAGCTAGGGCTGATGGGAGTTGTAGTACAAAACAAATTCAAATCTTCGCATTGAGTAGATGAGATCCTAACAAAATTACCTGGTTGTTTTCTCATGATAACTAAAGCTCTCTACCCAAAGATCATAGAATTATAGAATTGTAGAGTTGGAAGGGACCTATAAGGCCACTGAGTCCAACCCCCTGATCAGTGCAGGAATAAGATCAGGCGGTATGAATTCACACATACATACATGACCATCATTCAGTGAATGCAGCATCAGGTGATGACTTGCATGTATGAAGCAGCCACTGCTGACTTAAAAAGCTGTCAACATGCCTTCCGTATGATTTTTCATAACCTCCAGCAATACTCAGCAATGGAGGCAGATGATAACATTCAGCTGTTAATGGACTATTAATATGTATCATCTTGGTTACAAGCAGGGTGTTGTGCAGCGATGAAATGCTGAAGTGATATGCCCAAAGAATAATGCACCAAACAACCAGAATGCCCACGAACGTAGAATAATGACGGACAACAGCAAGTTATGTATAGATGGATTTTTACTGATCCCTAAGACAAAGGTTACTCGATAATACAATTCTCTTACTCCGACTAACATCCTCCACACCTTGAGATTTGTCTCCCAAGGCTATATACAATTTCGGTTCAGTGCCAGCTGCAGTTTGGCCTTGGACAGCTGCACAGTTTTAACCCATTACTTGTCTTTCTGGAAACACTTCACTGTCCAGAAGCCTACAGTTCCCACCTTTCCATAAAGACAAGATACAGTTTAATACACAGTTTTCAAACATAATTCTCATTTGTTACATTCATGTTACATTTGTTCATATTGGTTAGGTTTATTACAAGTGAAATATGCAGTTCCTTCCTCAAGCTTTATTTTCGTTTTGGGCTTGTACAGAACTAACGTGAAATCTTTCAGGTGGTTTACCTAAGTTTTCCCTAGTTGATCTCCTTAGTGTCATTTGAATTTTGGTCTCTGGTGTGCTACTTGCGGTATGACTAGCAAGAGTTTGTTCCATCTCCTCTTGTTTTATTCCTGTCTCTATTTCACTTTCTGTGTTTTCATTATCGCTCTGAGTGTTTTCTAGTTCAACATATACAGTTTTATCCCATTCTTGTTCTTGGGCTTTGACACTCCTACTTAGCACAACCCTGCTTTGTTTCGGTAACCAGACTCGATAATATGCATTCTGGAACCCTATCATATATCCTTTGTCTGCTCTGTGAGCCAATTTCCCGGTGCGTTTCCCCTTTGGAATATGCACCCAGCATTTTGCTCCAAACCTCACGTGTTGTAATTTGGGTTTCTTCCCATGTAGACGTTCATATGGTGACATGTTGAGTACTCTATGAAACAACCTATTTTGTATATAGTTTGCGTATAACACGCATTCTCTCCAAAATGCTTTCTGTAGCTCTGAGTCTTGTAACATGGCTCTCATGGCATCCTGCAGAGTCCTATTTTTTCTCTCTGCTATGCCGTTCTGAAACGGGGAAAATGGGGCTGTTAACGCATGTTCTATTCCTCTCTGTACTAGATACTGTTCAAATGATTTCCCAGTGAATTCCCCACCTTGGTCTGAGCGTATTTGCCGTATGTGTTTGCCATGCTGCACTTCAATTTTCTTTATGAACTGTTTCAATTTCCTTTCTGCTTCATCCTTAGATTTCAACAAATAAACAGTACAAAATCTGGTATAATCATCGACTATTACAAGATATTTCGCTCCACCCTGTGACCTCTGAAAGGGTCTTGCCAGATCGATGTGTATAGTTTGATATGGTCTGTTTGTTTCACTTTTAGCTTCTTTTGGTATGGGAGCTACTGTGGCCTTAGTTTGGTTGCATATCTCACAATCTATATGCTTGTTGCACTCCTTGAACGTTATGTCTTCGCTATGTTCTGGCGTCTTACTAATAGTGCCAAAACAAGCATGTCCTAGTTTCCTATGCCACAGGTGAATGCACCTATCATGAGGCTTTTCATTCGCAATCATTGATATGTGTTCTGTTGGTTTCTGTGTTATATAAAACAGTGAATTCTGTAGCTTTCCTTGTGCACATATCCTATGTCCTTTGCTTATTTTACACATTCCGTGATTAAACAGTACCTCATAACCCATGCAATTCAATTTCGTGACAGATAAGATGTTGTTTTCTAATCCTGGTACATAGAATACATCAGTCATTACAGTGTTAAGTATACATAACTTTACAGTTCCCCTCCCCAGTACCTTTCTGTGCATACCATCAGCAAGTACCACATCCTCAGTCGTGGGAACCATAGTTTTAAACAATGTTCTGTCTGTGATCATACTGTGAGTAGCTCCAGAGTCTACAATCCATTCAATATAGTCTTTGTTTCTGCAGCTTTCAGTTTTGCACTTGTCAGCACTCACTAGCTGCACGTACGACGGCTTTCTCCCTCGTCCTTTCCTTTTCAACTCACAGTCCTTTTGTAGATGCGTATATAAACCAAAAGTTCTCGTACTTATGTCAGTTCTTTCAGTTCTTCTATCTTTTGTTTCCGATCCTCTCTCTCTTTCCTCTGCTTCCTTTCGCCTTTCCCATTCCTGGATCAGCTTTCCCGAAACATACTGGACAGTCAGCCCTTTGTCTGGCATTGCTTCCAATGAACATACTACAGAGTCCCAGGAACTATTCAACGAAGAGAGAATGATATATGCCTGTTGCAATTGCATATGAACTACATTCCTTTCTTGCAATTCAGCAAACAGCTTCTTAATCTCCAGAAGATGTGTAGACATTTTTACGTCACCATTCAGTCTCATTTGGTATAGCTTTCTTGCCAAATGTATTTTGCTGCTGGCTGTTTTTCTTACGTGCACCTCGTTAAGAGCAGTCCATATAAGCCTGGCTGTCGGCCTATCTTGAATATGCAGCAACTGCGAATCATCAACTGCCAATATGAGAAACGACCTTGCCTTTTCATCCTTACGAATCCACTGCTCCGGTGGCGGCACGGTTGGGGGTTCATGTATAACCACTTGCCATAGATCCTCCTTTGTCAGAAATGCTTGCATCCTCAAACGCCAACTTAAGTAATTTGTTTCTGTCAGCCGTTCCAGAGGCATGCCAGCCGAAAGCGAAACTGCCATCCTGTCTGCAGCTGCTTTCCGTGACTCCGCACACACTGTACTTTGTTTGCTGTTCTCTCCGAGCTCTCTGGGTTATTTCCTCGGATATCCTATAGGATAGTCTGGGCTATATCCTTGGGCAGTCTGGGCTAAGATGGGCCCATAACCCTTGTTGTGCAGCGATGAAATGCTGAAGCGATATGCCCAAAGAATAATGCATCAAACAACCAGAATGCCCACGAACGTAGAATAACGACGGACAACAGCAAGTTATGTATAGATGGATCTTTACTGATCCCTAAGACAAAGGTTACTCGATAATACAATTCTCTTACTCCGACTAACATCCCCCACACCTTGAGATTTGTCTCCCAAGGTTATATACAATTTCGGTTCAGTGCCAGCTGCAGTTTGGCCTTGGACAGCTGCACAGTTTTAACCCATTACTTGTCTTTCTGGAAACACTTCACTGTCCAGAAGCCTACACAGGGATGGGTGAATCTGTCAACTTTACTTTCTCTCAGTTTCTCATTTTTCCAATATTAAATTCAGTTCTCCACATTTTCCCCTAAATATGTGATTAAAAAAGAGAGAAAAATATTAGCATTTTCGTGCAAGTTTCTTCTAATGTAAGCATTTTTGTATGCAATTTTGCCTTGTTGTTGTTATGAGCCTTCAAGTCGATTTCGACTTATGGCGACCCTAAGAATCAGCGACCTCCAAGAGCATCTGTTGTAAACCACCCTGTTCAGAACTTCTAAGTTCAGGTCTGTGGCTTTTTTTATGGAATCAATCCATCACTTCTTTGGCCTTCCTCTTTTTCTATTCCCTTCTGTTTTTCCCAGCATCATTGGCTTTTTTAGTGAATCATGTCTTCTCATTATGTATCCAAAGTATGATAACCTCAGTTTCATCATTTTAGCTTGTAGTTACAGTTTTGGTTTAATTTGTTCTAACACCCAATTATTTGTCTTTTTCGCAGTCCATGGTATGCACAAAGCTCTCCTCCAACACCACATTTCAAATGAGTTGATTTTTCTTTTATCTGCTTTTTTGACTGTCCAACTTTCACATCCGTACATAGAGATCGGGAATACTATGGTCTAAATGATCCTGATTTTAGTGTTCAGTGAGACATCTTTGCATTTGGGGACCTTTTCTAGTTCTCTCATAGCTGCTCTCCCCAGTCCTAGCCTTCTTCTGATTTCTTGACTATTGTCTCCATTTTGGTTGATTTCTGTGCCAAAGTATTGATAATCCTTGACAAGTTCAATGTCCTCGTTGTCAACTTTAAAGTTACATACATCTTCTGTTGTCATTACTTTAGTCTTTTTGACATTCAGCTGTAGTCCTGCTTTTGTGCTTTCCTTTTTAACTTTCATCAGCATTCGTTTTAAATCATTATACCGTACTCATTTTTACAAAGCAGCTTTCCCTAATATAATGTATTTTTGCATGCTATTTTTACAAATATATGCATGTTTATGCACTTTTACATACACTTTACCCTACCGTATGCATTGTTGTACACATTACTTGCCTGGAGAACTACACTGCAAAATTCAGAGAACTGTGAATTTTGAATGGTGGCTGTGTTTTTCACATATTGTTTAGGAAAGTGTGAATTAGGTAAGTTTGCTTTTAAATGCAAACTGAACTGATTTTCTCACTCATCCCTAGTTACATGCCAATTTTAATAATTAAGGGAATGTGCAAGAAGGTATATTTATTCAAGCTTCCTTTCAGATTACGCTCACCCTGCCAGTTCCATTTCTTGTTCATACTCCCGCTTATTCCCCATCCCCAACACACTGTTGCTTTTGTTGATCCAAGCCTGGAGCGTCACTTGCCCTGGTAATAAAAGAAGCAGAGGCCGGCCTTCTTTCATTTCCGTGGGTGAACAGATCAGTTTTACTCAACTGAAAACTCCTGCTGAATCGAGGTTCCCCCCCCCAGTTTCTAGGAAATGGTTTAGGGCTTTTGTTTTCTTTTTCAGCAAGGAAGCAGGCCACTTCACACTGCCAAACTTCAGAGTGACTGGGCCACCAAAAAGCTTTGATGCCAGTTCTTTCATATCCCACTCGCTGTGCAGTGAGCAATGGCCCATTCCCACAGTGTAAAGCAGCCTACAGTCATACTTAGTGAGGTGTAAGACACTTCCATGCACAGAGCTGGCTAGCTAACTTAAAGCAATAGCTGAAATTCAGAATGCTGCCTTTTGTGGTGTTCCAACTCTCTAATTTTTCCCACCACAGTCTTCCTATCTCCCCAGTTCTGTTGCATCTCTGATGCCTTCCCCTCTCCCCCAAGTCCCTTTTCAAGTGTGCAGGAATAAAGGACAACAGCCTTGCTACAGGGAAGTAGCAGTATTGCTGTTTGCTCTTGAAACAGAATCCAAAGCTTCAACGCCCTTGGAAGGATCCCATTAAATAGATGACTCTCCTCTGTAAAGTAGGACAATGGCCACCCTACCAGAGGCCTAGGGTTGTCAGGTTCAGGGCCTGAGACTGATCCTGTATCTTTAGGAGAAGAGAAACTCAGCCAAGTGCAGGTGTTCTTGCAACCCTGTAATGGGAAAAAACACAAGGTGGAATTCTCCCTTCCCCCTGCACAACTTTTAAAGATACAGAAGACTTCTTGGAGGCCTTCAGCGGGGTCTTCTGTATCTTTAAAAGTTGTGCAGGGGGGAGAATTCCACCTTGTGGTTTTTCCCATTACAGGGTTGCCAGAACACCTGCACTTGGCTGACTTTCTCTTCACCTAAAGATACAGGATCAGTCTCAGGCCCTGAACCTGGCAACTCTACGAGAGGTCCCATCTGCACTATATATTTAAAGCAGTATCATACCACTTTAAATAGTCATGGCTTTCTCTCAAAGAATCCTGGGAAGTATAGTGTGTTGAGCATGCTGAGAGTTTTTAGGAGGCTTCCTTTTCCTCTGACAGACCTACAGTTCCCAGAGATCCCTGGGAAGAGGGATTGACTGTTAAACCACCCTGGGAATTATAGCTGGGGTGGATGGCAGCATCCTGTATGGATACTATAGCCCTTTCCACTGTTGGGAAAGACACTCCAAACCCTAGGAGGGGTTGGTGAACCTGTCAATTTCAGTTTTGCTCAGTTTCTCATTTTTCCAGTCTTGTTCAGTTCTCCACATGACCCCATCAGATTGCGAACTTTTTAAATAAAATGTCCTCATGAAAATTCATCACGTTCCTTTTAGATCAAATTTCTCCTAATACACACATTTTTGCAAAGCACCTTTCCCTGATATCATGCACTTCTGTAGGTTATTTTCATGCATATGTATGCATTTTTATGCACACTTCACCCCAATATATGCATTTGTTTATACATCTTTGGGTCAGGAGAACTGCATCACAAAATCTGGAGGAGTGGGCATTTCGAAGGATAGCTTTATTTCAGTTTCTTTATTATTCCAAACAGTGCGAATTAGGTAGGTTCACCTTTTAAATGTGAGCTGAATTGAATTTCTCCCCCATCTCTATCCCCTTCATCAGCCAGGGGACAGTTCTGCAGTCTCAGAGCTGGGGTTTTGTGTGTGTACGGATGTGTGTTCTTGAAGGTATGGAGGTCAACTTGTCCAAATCAGATTGTCCAGAGATTAAGTAACGGTTGAGATCATATGACTTCAAGAACTTGTACCTGAGCTTGCTTGGTTCCCTTTCCTCTCTCATAGCTTTTAAAAATGCTATCTATAAAACATTTCTATACCATGTTTCATCTCTAAAGACACATATTTCCTATGTTTCAGATAGTGAGCCTCCAGCCTCTTGTTCTTCCATCTCTGTACAATGCTTAGTAAATGTGAAGTGCTTTGTAAGCGAGTAACAATAATAATATTGTACAGCTGCTAAGAGTTTATCCGGGTATTTAGTCCCAGATAAAAGTTCTTCTTTAACTTTTCACACATTGCAATCTTCAGAACTTGCCTTTGGAAAACATACATCAAGAATCCAAACTCAAATAACAAACTACTTTTTAAAATAAATGTGGGATCAACTTAACTGTTGTGCTCCCCTGTGGAGTTTTAAGCAGCTGATGAATACTAAACAGGCAAAGAGTGAATTAGTAATGATAAGACATGTGTAAACTTCTTGTTTGAACATCTGTCACCACTCAGATAACCACAGATGATGGATGGTCCAGTGAATACAGCTTCCTGTTCTGTTTGGTTTAGTGGTGTTAGTTGAAACATTTCCAAGTAGTTATTTTACATGAATATAATGAAAGCTGCATGTGCCGTGCTCTTTAAAGGGGCGGGTGGGCGAGACAGGAGTGTCAGAATTTTGCACCAAGAGAACTGAGTTCCACAACAAGCAAAGATGAATCCCAGAATCTGTTTCCATTATTCACTTATTTTGCACAGTGGATTTTGATTCTGTTAGTTGTGGGGTGTCTGTGGCAAAAAGACATGGCAGGGTGTTGAATCATCATCCACTAACTACTGGAACTCTTATTCAGACCAGTCAGAAATTTCACCAGCTGCAGCCAACATATGTTCTGGGCTAACTCTTAATCCATGTGGTCTAGGAACTTGCTTTTTATGAAAATGAAAACAGGAGTTCTCAGAGTGAGGAATTCAGGGGCAATCTGCACTATAAATTAAAAGCAGTATCATACCACTTTAAACAATCATGGCTTCCCCAGAAGAATCTAGGAAACTGTAGGATATTAAGAATGGCTAACAGTTGTTAGGAAACCCCTATTTTCCTTACACAGCTACAATTTTCAGGGTTCCTTTGGAAGAGGGATTGACTGTTACACCACTGACAACTGCACCTCTGTGATGGGAATGGGAGTTTCTTAACAACTCTTGGCACCCTTATTAGTTCCCAGCATTCTTTGGGGGGGGAGGCAGGACTGTTTAAAGTGGAATGATACAACTTTTAATGTATATGGCAGATGGGGCCTCAATCCTCAGAATCAATTTCCTTACAATTTTGCTGCACGTGAAGGGGATTTGTATAAAATTGGCCAAACTCTATTTTGCATGTATGGACTTGCTTTAGGTCTTGTGGTACTAGGTCCATATTTTAAGGCAATGGTTCCCAAACTCCCCCCCCTTGATCACTTGGAAATTGCTGATGGTCTTGGCAGTAAACTTAGTAATTTTTCTGTCTGTTGTATAGGGTTGCGAGGTTCCTGACCTGAGACTGATCCTCTTGGTTGCCCAAGAGGTCTTCTGTATCTTTAAAAGTTGTGCATGGGGAAGGGAGAATTCCACCTTGTGGCTTTTCCCATTACAGGGTTGCAAGAACACCTGCACTTGGCTGAGTTTCTCTTCTCCTAAAGATACAGGATCAGTATCAGGCCATGAACCTGGCAACCCTACTGTTGTAGCAATTTGTAATGTTCTGTGCTAGGTCCTGTATGATTTTAATTATATTGTTATTGCTTTTATTTCTTATAGTGTACTTTTATTGTATTAGTTTGCATTCCATAGAATTCAAATTAAACATCAATATGAACATTTAATGTGAACATGCCATAGACCATCAGAATGAAGCTCACAAACCTCTAGTAGTCCATGGACCACAGTTTGGGAACCTCTGATTTAAGGTGTACTTTCAATCCCTTTACCATCTGAGGGTTCTTATCTCTTTGGTTGAGCATGTCAAGCAGTTATATAAGCGCCATTGAAGCAATTCCCTTTTAGTGGCAACAAGGCAAAGCATGGTGGGACTGTTATACTTCCTGAAACTGTTTCCTGTCAAGGCTTACATTCCATAGAAAGAGTTTTGGCAGAAAGGGGAATGTAGTTTTACTCTCTTCATTTTTCCTGCGGATTCTTATGTTTTAAAAATTAAAACACCAACTTTTAAAAAGAAAATACCAACTTCTGTAATGATCATAATTATTGTTATTAAAATATTGCATTTTTCATTGCTTGTTATTCTTAATGTATATATGGTTTTCTTTGATGCAGGCATTCATGGAACAATCCTATACATGTCTACTGAGATGTAAGTCCTATAGAATTCAATAGGATTTATTGATAGATAAATCTGTGTAAGTACTGACCTAAATGTACTGAATGTTTATACAGAAAAATATGGGGGGGGCTGCAACAAAAACAAACTGCTTAAAAGAGTATGAACTGAAATGATTCTTCCAACATGGTAGATTCTTTCTTGGGGACACCATGTGTTTTAATACACAGAACCTAACTTAAAATATACATGTGGGGAAGATTTATCAATTGGGCTTGCCAGCCTGCTGCTCCTACTTGTAAAATACTCTGTCCCCTGGAAAGACTTTTCTGGTGTTTGGGAAAGAGGAAAGCTCTAGGCTGTAGTTTTTATGGTTTTTCAGTGGGAACGTTTGCAGCACAGTATCAAAGCCCTGAGTCTAACCATCCTGATTTAAGAGTATTAGAACCCTACAAGGTAGATTTGTGTTACCATACAACCATGTGATGCAGCTGCTTCTAGCAGCAGTTTCTAATGGAGGCAGCCATTGTCATGTGTTTGACCATCCGGTGTGTATAATTTTGATGCATGACACTTGACACAGAAGGTGAGAGCTGCAAAGAAATAAGCAAATCCACAATTGTTTTCTTCTCAGTTTCTGGGTACACAGTAGAAAGGTGTGACACTGCTTTTTTGAGAATGCCTTCTTTGGCAATGTTCTGAATAGCCTTACCTTTTCCATTGTAGTTTCATTCTTGCAAGCACTCCTTTGAACCATGCTACAACAACCCTGTAAGGTAGACCTATGTCTATACAAATAATTTAGCGCAGGGGTGTCCAGAAGGTAGAATGTAATCTATTGGTAGATCCCTGGGAGATTTGTAGTCAATTGGCAAGAGCTTCTGGCTTCCAGTTGTTTAACAATAGCAACGAAAAGACACCCATTTGGAAATTTGACAACTGAAATTAAGAGTGCTTGTGGGAACTAGGAACAGATCTCTGTGTGGAAATACTGTGAGCTCATCTCAGTTCTGATAAGGGTTGCCAGGTTCAGGACCTGAGATTGATCCTGTACCTTTAGGAGAAGAGAAAGTCAGCCAAGTGCAGGTGTTCTTGCAACTCTGTAATGGGAAAAACCACAAGGGGGAATTCTCCCTTCCCCCTGCACAACTTGTAAACATACAGAAGACCTCTTGGTTGCCAGGCCCAGACTACAAGAGGTCTTCTGTATCTTTAAAAGTTGTGCAGGGGGAAGGGAGAATTCCCCCTTGTGGTTTTTCCCATTACAGAGTTGCAAGAACACCTGCACTTGGCTGACTTTCTCCTAAAGATACAGGATCAGGATCAGGCCCTGAACCTGGCAGCCCTAGTTCTGATAACCCTGTGCTCAGCAACTTCTCAGAGGCACCATGTTCTTTCTACCAGATGTATGTCTTTTGCAGCTGGCTGTATTTGGGAGGCTCTTGGGTTTCTAGAAAAACCCAGGGTAGATCCCAGAGTCTGCAATAGCAGTGGTCTCCCCATGATGGCAGCAGTGCCACTCACTGAATGGGTATGGGGCAAGGTGCCTTCAAGTTTAGGGTTGGTGGCACCACCATCCTGCAGCGCGTGGGCACACACCTGCAGGCTGCTGCAGCCGCCTTCCACCAAAGTATTCCCAATCTTGCCATCTCAGTGCCACTGCCATCCTGTCCCCCCCCCATCTGTCACTGCTGGCTTATGCCATCACATTTTTGGAAGAGTACTGGCTATATTTCTCTCTCTTGACCTTTAGGAGGAAAGGTAAAGCGCACAACAAAATTTACATTACTACTGATTTCAGTAGGTTTTAAAAGACCAAGTATAGTAGGTAATTTATATTGTGATTTATAGAAGTACTGTAGTGTGCAAGTTCTGCAAAAACCAGTGTGGTGCAGTAATAAGACTGTTGGGCTAGGGCCCGGGAGAATTGGGTTCAAATCCTCATTCAGCCATGAAACTTACTGGGTGACTCTTGGGCTAGTCACTTTCTCAGCCAAAACTACCTCAAAAAGTTATTCTGAGGTATATTGGGGAGGTACAGGACCATGTATGCCACACTGAGCTCTTTGCAAGAAAGTTGAGATATAAAGGATATAAGTCACAAAATAAAATTAAGGCTACAATCCTATGCACAATTACTTAAGAGTAAGCTCCATTGAACAGTGAAAGTTACTTTTGAGAAAACCTGTTTGGGATTATGTTGTTAAGACACAAGAGATAACTATTACCCAAAGCTTTGATCATAAATAACTACCATTTCTGACCATTGTGTTACCTAGCTATTAAGTTATTTCATTATTGCAGTTGTGACTGCAGCTATTATTCATTGCATGCCACAGGGGTTTGGAGCAAGTTTAAAGCTGACTTTTTGTGGCACAATCCTGAAGAGTTGCTGTGCTATTCCGTATAGGGTTGCCAGGAGATTGATCCTGTATCTTTAGGAGAAGAGAAACTCAGCCAAGTGCAGGTGTTCTTGCAACCCTGTAATGGGAAAAACCACAAGGTGGAATTCTCCCTTCCCCTTGCACAACTTTTAAAGATACAGAAGACCTCTTGGAGGCCGGCAACCATGACTATTTCCTCATTCATTCCTTGCCCTCTCCCACCCCTCAGCAAAGATCAGACTTGCATGCCAGTTTTAACTAAATACAACCAAATGCCTTGATTGGTTTCTTAAAAAAAACCCACCTGACCATGGGGTGACAAATGAAACTGTAGTTTTCTTTGCTGTGAGTGGTACTATGGGAGTTAAATGGAAGACCCAGTGGTATTTACTCTGTTTGTTTTGTAGAACTATACCTGTGAGCCAATTTACATGTTCAGAAAAACCTAATGTGGGGCTACCCTTGAGGCTGGTCCAGAGGTTGCAGTTGGTACAAACCATGGCTGCTAAGTTGCTTGTGGAGGCAAACTATTGCCTACATATAACACCTTGCTTGTGGGGTTTGCACTGGCTGCCAATGTGCTACCAGGCCAAGTTCAAAGTTTTGGAACTAATATATAAGGTCCTGTACAGATCAGGCATGGACTGCAAAAAAGACAAATAATTGGGTGTTAGAACAAATTAAACCAGAACTGTCACTAGAAGCTAAAATGATGAAACTGAGGTTATCATACTTTGGACACATCATGAGAAGACATGATTCACTAGAAAAGACAATAATGCTAGGAAAAACAGAAGGGAGTAGAAAAAGAGGAAGGCCAAACAAGAGATGGATTGATTCCATAAAGGAAGCCACAGACCTGAACTTACAAGATCTGAATAGAGTGGTTCATGACAGATGCTCTTGGAGGTCACTGATTCATAGGGTCGCCATAAGTTAAAATCGACTTGAAGGCACATAAAAACAACAATACAGATCAGGACCAGGTTATTTGAAAGGTCACCTTATCCCTTATATACCCATTAGGTCACGGTGGTCTGCCCCAAAATATCAGAATCCCACTCCACAGTAACTCAGAGCAGGGCTTTCGGCATGGATGTCCTTATTGGACTTGTTTCTTTTTATAACAGATGTACAATTTCATTTCATTTTGTTTTATATTTTAGACAATATAAAAGCCCATGCATTGAGATCTGCCAGGGAGGCCCTTCTTTATTACATAATTATTATTAAAAAAAAAACACATATACAGTAGGGTCCTGCTTCCCAGCGCTTTGCTTCCTGGCGTTCCGCTAACGTGGTGGCTTTCGTTTTCCATTTTAAAGCCGATTTTTGCCCTTTTGTGACATTTTCATGTCATTGTCACGCGACGGCCCCATTATAGTCAATGGGGTTCTGCTTTACGGCGATTTCCGCTTTACGGTGGGGCCCTGGTCCTTAACCCGCCGTATAAGCAGGGCCCTACTGTAAACTACTTAACATTTCAAAAATTCTCTAAATAAATCATTAAAACACAAATGTAACATAAAATCAATAAAACAGTAACATAAAAGCATAGACAAGCATGTAAAAACATGTAAAACTGATTCAAATCTCATGGGCCACAGAAAGCCTGGGCAAAAAAAAATCAGCATTCACAAGAGGTCTGAAGTAACCGACAGTTCCTGTTCCAGATACGGCAGAGAGAAGAGCATTCCAAAGGGGCGACAGCAGAAAATGCCTGTTATTGGCCCACCACCCTTCAATATTCTGTCAGGTGCAGTCTATTAGTGGAATTTCCATCATATATTGAAGTTTGAGGGGGGTGTCTATGACTCACCTTCTCAGCAGTGGCAGCCTGGCGATGGAAGGTCTTCCTCACTGAGGTGTGGTTAGCACCAACATTGCCAATCCTTTGGCTGTAATCCTTCCTACAAACCTTTTGACTATTCAAGAAGACTGTCCTGAATGGTAATGAGAATAGATGTTGTGGGGCTTTTTTATTATTATTGAATTGTGCTCTCTGTTTCTAATGTTTTATTGACTATTTTTGTATTTTGATTGCTAACCTGCAATGCAGTCTTATGACGAAGGGTTGGGATAAAAACAATTAAAATTAATTTAAATTATTGTTATTTATTATATTTCTTACCTTCCCCCAATCCCCAGCCACCACAAGGTCCAAGAGCGGGTTCCAACACAATTTTAAAACCAGTTAAAATTACAGTTCCCATGATTCTCTGGGGCAAATTTTGTGCTTTAAAATGTATGGTGTGTATGCAGCCTAAGTGTGCTCAGTGGCCACAGAATAAGTGTCTGGGGGAAACGGATTGGGAAAGTGAGGGGAGGAGCAGTAGTGCAGGTAGGTAATTTTAGACTTTGGACTTAATTTTCTTATGGGAATCTGATGACGATGATGAATTGCCTTTTATATTCGTCTGAAGGTGATTTGCAAACATGCCATAGCAACAGATGCAAACAGTTTAAAAAACAGTACCAACCCCCCCACACACACACCACCACCACCACCACCACCACCACCGAAGAAGATAGGTCTAAAACAATACTAAATGAATACCTAAGGCATAGTTGGAAAAGCTTGTCAAAAAGCTTGTTTCTGGAATGCACAGATAGCGTCCAGATCTTTAGATGGTAATGTCTCACATGCTTCCAATTGTGGTAAGCCAAGCTTACTGCATTGGGGGGCCCTCCTGCTCATTCCCCTGAGTGGATGTCTATCCCCAAATCCACTTGGGGATTGGAATGGAATGGAGTATCGTAGAACAGAGAATGGCTGGCTGGCAGGCACCTTGAACAGGAGCGCTCCCCACTGTGTTGCAGGCCCCAATTATAATAATAAAACAGTCAACATGCCTATGCATAAGAACATAAGAACATAAGAAGAGCCTGCTGGATCAGGCCAGTGGCCCATCTAGTCCAGCATCCTGTTCTCACAGTGGCCAACCAGGTGCCTGGGGGAAGCCCACAAGCAGGACCCGAGTGCAAGAACACTCTCCCCTCCTGAGGCTTCCGGCAACTGGTTTTCAGAAGCATGCTGCCTCTGACTAGGGTGGCACAGCACAGCCACCATGGCTAGTAGCCATTGATAGCCCTGTCCTCCATGAATTTGTCTAATCTTCTTTTAAAGCCATCCAAGCTGGTGGCCATTACTGCATCTTGTGGGAGCAAATTCCATAGTTTGAAAGCAATAATTCTAAATGTTGTTACTTCTGGTCAGCTGTGAGCCTGGAGCCTCTTAGCAAATACATCAGCAAATTCTGATGATCCCAGGGAATTGGGGATATTTCCATATCCCTAGTCTATGCATATTATGATACAGATGAAACATGTCCAAATGCGAGGAAAGGCTGTAGCTCTGCGGTAGCACATCTGCTCTGCATGCAAAAAGTCCCAGGTTCAATCCTTGGCATCTCCGGGCAGGGCTGGGAAAGACTCCTGTCTGATATTCTGGAGAGTTGCTGTCAGTCAGTGCAGACAATACTACGATGGATAGGCCATTGTAAACGGCGGCTTCCTATGTTCCTATATATGTACACACACACACCCCTTATAGTATACTTCTGTTTTGACAAATAATGTGCTGTTGAATGCTCCATGTGCATGAGAGAGAGAGTGTGTGTGTGTGTGTGTGTATTTGGAATCAGGAAGATAAATGCAGTATAATCATTTTAAGGCTTTTGATTTTATTACAATAGATCCACTTACAGGGGCTTGATGAATTTCTCATTTAAAAACCCTGAACTCAGTGGGACGTACTTCTGAGCAGGCCTGCTTAGGATCAGATTGTACACAATGTGTCTACTCTGAGGTAAGTCCCATTGTCTTCAGTGGGGTTTGCTCACAGGCAGCTGGGTACAGGATTGCGGCATCCATAAAAGATCAAATTCTTCCCTGGGGGGAGAAAAGGTAATGGTGGGTCAGATTTAATGCTGAAGACTTACGGTGGGGAAACGTGTAGCAGAAATGTCCTTATTTAATCCTCAGCAAAAAGCAAGAGCAAACAGAGCCTCTGTGTTTCACACACAGGTTGGTTGCCCTTCAACCACCTTTCTTCATTTTTAGTGACAGTACAATTATGTCTTTATAGCTCATTCAAGTTTTCCATGACAACAGCCTGCACTTCTCCATATCTAGCCAGTGGTGTTCCAGAAAACGCAAAGCATAAGAATACAAAGAAACTCTCATAGCAACAGCACAACAGTAAGAATTTTAAAAAGGCAAAACTAGGTAACACACAGAGCAACAGAGCCTGTTCACGTAGATAACTGTATTAGTATTGACTAAGTGCATCCATAATATCTCCGTAAACACAAATCTCTTGCACAGTGGTTTTTCTGCAAGTTATATGCACTGAATTTTGTCTGTCTTTGTTGTCAGATTTTGGAAAAGAAAGTCCTACCTGAATATGGGCAGAGAAATGAGTCCAAAGGTTTTAAAGCTGTGATGTGGGGATCAGACACGTTGGAAGGTACTTGGGCTGCTGTGTAGCATTACTGATCACATAGCCCAGACTGGGATTAGCAACTCTTGGGTATTTTACTTGCCTCGTCCTTATTATTGCCCCAGATTCTGTCTGAAGAATTTTGATGAACAAATCAGGTGTTTTGAGTGGGGAAGGTAAGTTTTTGTTTTAAAAAAACGCCCTCATACATAATTTGCCAGGCCTTATCACACCAAAACTTTTAATTATTTTATTTTTGGAATTTATAGATCATCCATTAACTATGGCTTTTGGGTGTTTCACACACACAAAAATAGAATAAATTATTATTATTATTATTATTATTATTATTATTATTATTATTATTATTATTATTATTATTATTCACATTCTTGCCCTCAAGTGCCTCAAAGTGACTTACACAATAAAAATAACAGACATTAAAATCAGATAAAAATTGCAATAAACAAATACCAAAACATTCATCTGACAATATATTTGAAAGGGACAAGTCCTACCCATCCAACTTAAATGAGGATATAAAACAAATAGAACAATAACATCACAAGAAATGTCCACATAATACCAATGCAAGCAGCATAAAATCATTCTAAACAGCATTAATACCCAGCCCCCGCCTCAAATGTTTTAAGGGCAAAATACATTTGAAGATTAATTTTAAAAAGCCTTGGAGAACAAAAAAAAAAAAAAAGTTGTCACATGACACCAAAAATATATCCATGCAGGTGTCAGTCAAGCTTTCCTGGGGAGTGGCAACAGGAGTCTGCATGGCTGGGCATCTGCCAAGGGCCCACACCCCAGCAGGCGGCCTGCTGACAAGACCTCTCTGGGCCTGCTCTTCCTTTTCACCATGTCAGCTCTCAAGATGTTGGCCTACAACTCCTATTATTCCCAACCATGCTGGCTGGAGTTGGAGTCCAACAACTGGAGGGCCACAGGTTCCCTGTTCCAGGGTAGCTCAATATTGTCTACTGTAATGACCAGTGGTGTAGTTGTCTGGGGTTGTAGATCCCTTTCTTTTTTGGGGACAGGGTCCCATCACGGTCCCTTGTATGAGCCAATCAGCATGAAGAGGGGGCATGTTAGCCACCAAGAAGAGTCTTTCTCCTTTCATGCTCTTTGAAGCCAATCAAAGTGAAAGGAGGTGAGTCAGCCACTGAGAAGAATCTTCTCAGTAGCTAACACATGGCATCCCCCTTCATGATGACTGGCTCCTACCGACATCTGTTGTAGTGCCATGTGGACTCATGAGACAACAGGGAGAGCAAGGGAAATGAGGAAAAATGGAAAAGGGGGTATGGCTGTGAGTAGATATGACATGACTATTGTGAAGGGACCCTGCACTTCTGACTTTGCCACAACACTACTGACAATGACTGCTAGCAGCTCTGTAGGGTAGGGATGGGAAACCTGTGGTTGTCCAGATGTTGGACTACAACTCCCATCATCCCTGACCATTGGCTTTCTTGGCTGGGGCTGATGGGAGTTGGGGTCCAACAACACTTGGAGGGGCACATATTCCTCTTCCCTGCTCCAGGGTTTGGGGACAGGAGTCCTTCCCAGCTCTACATGGAGATGCCTGGGACCTTTTGCATTCAAAGCATGTGCTCTACCACAGAGCTATTGGCTCTTCCTCCTAGGATTCCCCACCTCAGAGTCCAAAATCAGTTTCCACTTCCACCCATGCTGGTGGCTGTGCCTACAACAATGTCCATCATTGGCCTTAACTGCCCATATATTAGTATTCAATGACCTACGTTAAAGCTAAAGGGAGACTGAAGAGCGGCACAGCATGGACCATAATACTGTTGTTTCACCAAACGCAGTTGGTCTGAGAAAATATATTACCGAACCTCCTTTATCTCTCTCATCTTTCGCTTGGGGACCAAAGCAACAACAGATCTCTCTGCATAAAATAATGCAAACAATTCAGCTGGCATTCCGAGGAAGTCAAGAGAATTAAGTCTTTAATCATATATTTATTGCACCTAGACATAGACTGGAAAATCCTATTTGATCCCGTACAGAGTGTTTGGTTATTAAAGGCCAGACATGGTTCTGTTTATGTTTCATAATTGAAGACTGCCCTAGTGTCACACAGACGACACAAAATCTATGCAGTCTTCACCTGAATGTTATATTTGCAGTGATAAGGATGACAGGTCATCAGAGCAGCTAAAATGAGGGATCTTTCTTCTTGCTGGGCAGCTTCAGTTGTGATTAAAGAACTGCAACCAAAAAGGTGCATTTTAAGGAATGTAGGAAGCTGTCTTAGATTGAGTCGGATCATTTGTCAATCCAGCTCAGTATTGTGTCTACACTGGTTGGCAGCAGCTCTTCAGGGTCTTAGATTGGGGACATTGAACCCGAGACATTCTGTATGCACAGCAGATGCTCTACTATGGAGCTACAGCCCTTCCCCAAATAAGGTCTAAAGCCACTCTTAAAACTGTGCAGAGATCAGCTACATTATCAGAATAATGACACCACAGAATCCTTCCCAGACTGTAGATGGAATATTGCATTTCTAACCCTCCCCGCAATTTAAAACTAGACGGGTTTTTCTTTATGTGTACACCAAAATTTAGACATCTGGGAGCTCAGCCCTTTCCTAATATGCTGATTTTCTACATGCAAGGTAGTGGTGAAACAACATCGCTTGGAGTGGTACGTTTCTAAAAGAACTCTACATGATTTTGCTGGGCATGTAAGTCAATCTTTCTACGGCTTTTCATGGTATATAGTGGAAAATATTATGCATCAAAAAGCAGTTGCAGGAGAGTATGCTTCTCAGCTGGCTTTCTGCCACAGATTGTTATGTCTGAAAAGTTAACTCACACGTCTTTCTCGAGGGAGAAAAGCGCAGGAACAAGATGCATATGAAGTTGATGGATTTCCTCCATTGAGGAAGATGGGTAGCAATTTCTCTTTCCAAATGTGGAAATATTTTACACAATAACTGGAGTCAGGCCCGGAAGAATATGTTGCAAAGAAATGAGAGTGCACCCCCTTCTCTCCTAACCAACCACAACCTAAACTATATATGTCTGGAATTAGGGTAGACATGGGGGACCTGTGGTCTTCCAGGTTTTGTTGGATTCCAACAGCCCCAGCCAGCACAGGCAACAGTCAGGGATGATGGAAGTTGGAGTCCCAACAACATCTGCAGGGCCAAGAGTTCCCCATCCCTGAATGAAGGTCAGAGGCTTCTTTCCAGATACAGTGGCCAGATGGAAATAAGGGTGAGGCTCCTGTACCTTTAATAGCTGTATAGACCAGGGAATTTCAGCAGGCATAGATTGTCAGGAAATTGCATCTGCTGTTATTCCCTCTTTTACACAACGATTAAAGGTGCAGGAGCTCCATCATTGTTTGCATCCAGCCACTCTAATAATCCCAGATCAGATTGTGTGCTCTTGGGCCTTGAGCACTGGCACCTTTCAAAAAAGAAACTGGCCTGCAATTCTATACCCACTTCTCATAGAATCATACAGTTGGAAGGGGCCTATAAGGCCATTGAGTCCAACACCCTGCTAAGTGCAGGAATCCAAATTAGAGCATACCTGACAGGTGGCTGTCCAACTGCCCCTTGAATGCCTCCAGTGTTGGAGAGCCCACCACCTCCCTAGGTCACTGGTTCCATTGTTGTACTGCTCTAACAGTTAGGAAATTTTTGCTGATGTTCAGTTGAAAAACGGCTTTCTGCAACTCGAGCTCATTATTCCACATTCTGCACTCTGGGATGATACAGAAGAGATCCTGGTTTTCCTCTGTGTGGCAACCTTTCAAGTACTTGAACAGTGCTATCATATCTCCTCTCAGTCTTCTCTTCTCAAGGCTAAACGTGCCCAGTTCTTTCAGTCTCTTCTCATAAGGCTTTGTTTCCAGTCCCCTGATTATCCTCGTTGGGAGGAATTACTTGGGAGGAAGACTCAGTGAACTCAATGAGACCTCCTAAGTAGGGTTGCCAGGCCCGGCCCCCAAGAGGTCTTCTGTATCTTTAAAAGTTGTGCAGGTGGAAGGGAGAATTCCACCTTGTGGTTTTTCCCATTACAGGATTGCAAGAACACCTGCACTTGGCTGACTTTCTCTTCTCCTAAAGATACAGGATCAGTCTCAGGCCATGAACCTGGCAACCCTAGTCACAACACTATAAAATACATTATTAAAAACAGTTTAGAGCAAATTACATTCACAACTAGAGAGGGCCATCCCCTGAAATTCTGAGGGCAGTGGAACTACCAAGACGGCCCCTTCTGCTGATCTCAATACCCGAGAAGTTCTGTAGGGAAGGGTCCTGTTCAAGGCTTCAGTGGATTCAGAGGCCCTGCTATCTGGCCTGCTTTTAATGGGCATTCAGTTGTGTGGTGTGAGTCAGTGTGGTATAGTGGTTGACAGACTAGGATTTCAGAGACTAGGGTTCAAATCTTCACTCAGCAATGAAGCTCACTGGCCATTCTTGGTCCAGTTGAGGTCCCTCATCCTATCACCTATCCTACAGGGTTGTTTTAAGATTAGTATGGGGAGTGGGGAGAGAGGGAAGAACCATGTACACCACCTTGAGTTCCTTGGAGAAAAGCTGGAATATATGGCTCCTAACCAGCAACTTGGCATTCTTGCTGATGGCTTCACAACTGGAGATCTCTCTCCAAAGGGAGCTGCAACAAGCTCCCTCTCTTCCCATTGTTAGATCTGATACTGAAAATCTGTTTTGATCTGGAATGCATTTTATAACTGATTTTTGCTGTTTTTAATAGATAAATGCTTTTATGTTGGCTTTTTACTGTGGTGGTTGTTACATGTCTTCAAGTCTACTATGACCTATGGCGACCTTATGAATCAGTGACCTCCAAGAGCATTTATCATGGACCACCCTGTTCACATCTTGTAAGTTCAGGTCTGTATGATAATTTTTTTAACTTGCTATATTTTTAGCATGCTTATTACTTGTATATTGTTATTTGAATGCGTTAAGCTGGAGAGCTTTGTGCATACCATGGACTGTGAAAAAGACAGATAATTTGGTGTTAAGAACAAATTAAACCAGAACTGTCACTAGAAGCTAAAATGGTGAAACTGAAGTTGTCACACTTTGGACACATCATGAGAAGACATGATTCACTAGAAAAGATAATAATGCTAGGAAAAACAGAAGGGAGTAGAAAAAGAGGAAAGCCAAACAAGAGATGGATTGATTCCATAAAGGAAGTCACAGACCTAAACTTACAAGATCTGAACAGGGTGGTTCACGACAGATGCTCTTGGAGGTCACTGATTCATAGGGTCGCCATAAGTTGTAATCGACTTGAAGTGCTTGGGTACAACGGAAGATATAAATAAATTGAATTGAAAAATGAGTATTTTTAGCACACACTCCGCCGTCCCCGTGCGATTTTCTCTGTTTACAGGTTCCTTCTTGAACTTGCTCCGCTTTAAATCTGTGCGGCTACATAAAACCTCCAGTTTTAACATTTCCGTGCAAACCACCTTGAAGACCAATGGGTGAGAAAGACGGCATAGAAATCTTTTTTTTTAGAAATTAAAATGAAATCCCTGCGCGTTTTCTGCATGGTTACCTCTTCCTAGCAGCGCCATCGATCCTATGCAAGTTTACTCAGAAGTAAGTCTCAGTGGGGCCAAGTGCGTTTTCAGCCTGGCCTTTTCCAGAGGGGGGGGGAATCCGTCTTCGACCGGCTTACAGCGACAGGAAGGCAAGGGCAGCCTTGCTCCACGAGAAGTAGCAGCCAGACCAGAAGAGCCGGCCACTAACGCAACGTCGGACTTGTTCGGGCAGCGGCAGGCAAAGGCGGTGCTGGCTCGGCAGAGGGCGTCCCGCTTGCGGCTAGAGCGGAGCCGGGAGGAGCCTCCTGCGTTGCGCGGCCGGGCTGGGGAGGAGCTGCAATTGCCGCCGCGGCTGCTTCTGCCACGTCCACCGGGCTGAGCCGAGCCGGGAAACGGCTGGAGCGCCAGCACGTGTGCGCCGCCGGTGAGTCAATGCGGGGTTGGGAAGTTGGAGGAGGGCAGCGCCGCGGTGGGTATGGGTGGAGATCTTCCTTCCTATCCAGGTTTTCCCCTCCTTCAAAGAAAACCTGAGCCAGCAACCCCATGGCAGCTGCTGATCGCCGCCTGCCCGGGACTCCGTTTCCCAGCTTCTAGATCCCGGAGGAGGCATAGTTATGTTGGAGTCGCTTTTCAGCTTTGCCCCTTACGAGTAAATCCCACCGAGCCCAGCAGCGGGATTTCCAGCCTAGGAAACGCGCGTAAAAAGAGGGGGGAAATCCACAACCTTCCAAAGCCTGATCGTTGGCGCGTTTTCGCGGAAGGAAGTCCCACCGCCGACTTACAAGTTGGGGCCGAGAGAAAAGTGCGCCTAGGCTTACATTGCCCTAGATGAGGCGTGCTTTACTCGAAAGTAAAGGATCGCTTGAACTCGGGCACGGGCCGCTCGGCAGGCGATGCTTACTCGGAAGTAAAGCGCATAAGATCAAGAAAAGCGTGCACTGGATAGGATTGAAGCTCTTTTGGGGGGATGTGGGGCGCGGGGGAAGCGCGATCAGACGGGAAAATGGGGGCTCAGAGGAGGTGAGTTTAGGTAGGAAGGCCTCTTTAGGATTGTAGGGAACAGGAGAGAGACGGGAGTCTGGATTTAAACTTTACAAGCGGAATGAACAGGCGGGTGGTTTTTAAAAAAGGCTCGCGGATCAGGTTCCTTGTCCTGATCGAGACTGAATCCAGGGTAAGGGGTTTCGAGCTGTCCTATAAGAGGGTTTTTTGGGGGGTGGGGGTCGAGGACATAGTCCCACCCATATGTTCCTTCCAGTCACGCGGCTGCTCGTCTTTTTAAGTCCTCTGGTCAGCGGATCGTAGAGACGCGTTTGCTAAGTGGGGTTGAAATGGGAGTCGGGCAGACTGGAACTTCCTGTGGACTTGGCCGGCGCTTCCCCAGTCCTGATCCCACTGGGAGGCAGGAGCGGTGGGGTATGTCCATACACGTAACGCTGCTTTGCTGCGGAACAAACAAGGGATGGATCCTCCCTCCGCTGTGCCATCAGCCCCTTTGAGACTCGGCACTTGCTTGGGACAGTTTTCCTACACACTTTAGCAAAACTTCGTTGTGCTTTGTAGCGGAAATCGGGCATTTTTATTATTAAATGTATATCCCGCCCTTCCAGTAGGAGCCCACACTTTACACACACACGCCCAATTTACGCACGCATGCACGCACACGTACACACGTGTGGTAGGCCATGCGTGTTTTACTCGGAAGTAAGTCCCACCGTGTTCAGGGAGGCCAAATTACGTTGCAACCGGAACGAATCTCTTAAGAATCTGGGAACGACGCTGTGTGTTTTAGAGAGCTAAGCCGGGCATGGGTAATGAATATAGCAGCATTGCCCGAGGATCTGTGACTCTTTTAAAAGTGAATTTAGCTTGGCGCTAAGAAATATGAGTTAAGGCAGGAAGTCGCAACTTAACAGCTCCAAAAGTTCGGGTTAATGGGAGGTATCTGAACAGCAAAGGCTGTTTTATCATTTCCGCCCCAATAAACACTGAAACTGATTGCTACTTTTGTTCTGTGAACACAATTATTAGTTGGACACACATTTTGGGGGGCAATGTTACGCTCAGGGCTTATTAGGTTGTTTTTAAATGTTTTAAATGATGTATTTTTAAACTGTTGTGACTACCGTGACATCTTTGGGTGAAAGGTGGGCAACACATTTAATAAAAATAATAGCCTTATTATATACCCTTATATTATATACCCAGTCGATCACTGTGCTGTGCAGGTGAGGGCCTTCTGCAGATACCATCTTATCAACATAGGAAGTGGACCTTTAGTGTTGTGGCACGGACACCTTGGAATTCCCTCCCCTTGCAAAAAAAACAAATAATTGGTTGTTAGAACAAATTAAAGCAGAACTATTACTTGAAGATAAAATGATGAAACTGAGGCTATCATACTTTGGACACATCATGAGAAGACATCATTCACTAGAAAAGAGAATAATGCTGGGGAAAACAGAAAGGAGCAGAAAAAGAGGAAAACCAAACAAGAGATGGATTGATTCCATAAAGGAAGCCACAGACCTGAACTTACAAGATCTGAACATGGTGGTTCATGACAGATGCACTTGGAGGTTGCTAATTCATAGGGTTACCATAAGTTGTAATCAATTTGAAGGCAAATAACAACAACAAAATATTACACAGGCACCATCTCTATTATGTTTTTGACGCCTATTGAAGCCCTTCCTCTTTCAACAAGCCTTTTAAGTATAGGCCTTATCCCAGAGTGCGTCTGTGTGGGAATTGCTTTTTAAGATGTTTGTAAGATGTTTTATTTTAATACGCGTTTAAAGTTGTTTTGTTTTTAAGATGTGTTAAAGTGCTTTGGCTTTTTTGCTGCCCTGGGCTCCTTCTGGGAGGAAGGGCGGGATATAAATGTAATAAATAAATGAATAACACTGCATTTATATCCTGCTTTTCTTCCGAGGAGGTCAAAGCAATATACATGGTTCCACCCTTTTTATCCTGACAACGGCCCTGTGACGTTATGTGGAGAAAGAGTGACCAATTAGAAGTCACCCAGTGAGCTTCATGGCTGACTGTGGGTTTGAAGCCGAATCTCACCAGACTTGATTCAACACAGTAACTAATGAATGGAGAATCTGTTGTGGGCACCTTTCCCCCACCCCCCTGCAGCCTATTCTATTGGCTACAGTTCTTTCAAGCCTTCCAATTTCAGCAGGGGGAAGGGAGCAGGTGGGTGCCAGGGATGGCCCTTGTGGGTACATGCATGCCTGAGGTTGTCATGGAGGCGACCCCTGCTCTGAGCATTACACCCCCTGGGCCAAGAAGGTGGCATGCAGGAAGGTATTGAGGGGAGGCAGCAGCTTTGAAAGCAAACATAAGGGAACTTTTGCATTCGCATTTACCTAAGAGTTATTTTTAATATGCCATCTGTGCATTTGTACCAGAGTTACTTTTTTTTCAGTTGGAGAATTGGTATTGCATTGTGCACAGGGTTGGTTCCATGTTTTGGGGATGTGCTGCAAAAGTGGCCCCCTGTCCATATCTACATACCAGTGATGGAGGCACAGCTGCCCTCTTCCTCTCAGCCAGTGGTTCTTCACCTTTTTTGGATTATGGACCCCTCTGGAAATCTGATGAAAGGTATGGACCCGCATATATAAATAAATAAATACATTTTTTAAATTGCATTGCATTTTTTTTCTTTTGCCCCTGGTTCATATACCCTCTGAAGCAGGTTAAGAATCCTTGCTTTAGGGTCCAGCCTTTCCCAACCTTTGGGTCTCCAGATGTTGTTGGACTACAACTCCCATCAGCCCCAACCAGCATGGCCAGTGGTAAGGAATGATGGGGACTGTAGTCCATCAACATCTGGGGACCCAAAGGTTGGGAAAGGCTGGCTCTAGAGAGTCTAGGCGGTGTGGCATACAGGGGGGGCTCCCAAATCACCCAGGAATAGAGGGGGGTCTATTCTTTATTTCTTGCTGCCAGTTGTGGTGATAGCAACTGCTTCACAGCTGTCGCTGGTCAGGGATTGCCATCGAGTGGACCTTCCTGAACTGCAGGGGCCTCAGCATCTGCCCAAATGTACCAATTCCTGATTCCAGCCCTGACAGTGCTTGCAATTGTGACAGGGAACTGTGGCAACAAAGGGGAGGATCTGAAGAAACGTCATTGTGCTTAAGGTCAGAAAGGACTATGGGTGGAGTTGCGGGGGGAGAAAAGACAGGACTGCTAGGGAGGTTGACCAAGACCAGTTGGGGGGAACCTGGGGCCGTCCAGTTGTTGCTGGACTCCAACTCCCATCAGCCTCAGCCAGCATGGCCAGCAGTCAAGAATGAGGGGAGTTGTAGTCCAACAACGTATGGAGGGCCAAAAGCTCCCCATCCCAGGCCAAGAGGATGGAAAGAGTTGGGGCAAGGTAACTTGAAAAGCAGGGATCCAGGGAAACAGTGAACATAAATAACCCTGCTAGGTCAGGCCAGTGACCCATCTAGTCCAGCATCCTTTTCTCACAGTTGCCAACCAGATGCCCACGGGAAGCCGAAAAGAAGGACCTGAGTGCGAGAGCAGTCTCCCCTCTTGAGGTTTCCAGCAACTGGTATTCAGAAGCTGACGGTGGAGTGGGTAGTGAAAATGGAAATGGACTGCCTTCAAGTCAATCCCGACTTATGGCTACCCTGTAGTAGTTGTTGTTGTTGTTTATTTCTACTCCTCCTTTTGGCCAAAAGGCCCTCAAGGCTGCTTACAAAAAACACAAATATAAAAATACATCAATAAAAACAGTACAATTTACAATAAGCAATACATAAATAAATACATGTGGGTGAGAAGAAGGATGAATAGGGTTTTCATGGTAAGCGGTATTCAGAGGGGGTTTACCATTGCCTCCCTCTGAGGCTAGTCCTCCCCAGCTGGCTAGGGCCTGCTCAGCTTGCCACAGCTGCACAAGCCAGCCCCTTCCTTGTCCGCAAGTGCCAGCTGGGGGGCAACTGGGCTCCTTGGGACTATGCTGCTTGCCCATGGCTACACAGGTGGCAGGGCACGTAACCCCTGAGCCACTCCCTGTGGGAGTGATCTTTAGCTGACCCTTCACACCGAGGAGACACGAGCAGGGATTTGAACTCTCAGACTCTGGACTCCCAGCCAGGCTCTCCTCCCCACTGTGCTATACCAGCTGTTGGAGTGGGTGGTAGAGGCTTGGAATGGACTAAGAGAGAGGGCCAAAGAGAAGGTAGGCCTGGACCCAAATATGTTATGAAGCCGAAGGACGAGAGAGGCTTTGAATTGCTGGCAGGAAAGTCGTTGGCAAGCAGGGTAGGTTCAGAGGCCTGGGAGTTGTTGGCCAGGGAGCCACGGCAGCTGGTTCCAAATATCTGAAGGGGTCTCGCAAGGAGGATGGGGAAGGCTCTGTTGCTCCAGAGGGCGGGACTAGAACCTGTGAGTAGAAATTGCAGGGCAGAAGATTTTAGCGAAGCATTAGGAGGAACTTCCTAGTGGTAGGAGCTGTTTGACACTGGGACAGACTCTGCCGTGGGGAGAGGGGGGGGGCTCTCCTTCCCTGGAAGTGCTTAAGCAGAGGCTGAACAGAGATGCTGTAGTTCAGATATGGAAACCCCATTTTCATCCCGAGGGCCACATTGTCTTTCGAGCAACTTTCCAAGGGCCACATACCAGTGGTGGGGGGCAGGGACAGGCAAGATCAGGAAGAGCAGCAAATGTAAATTTTACCTTTTGTACAGTAGGCTAGTTTCTATACACCTGGTGTGGGGAACCTTTGGCCCTCCAGATGTTGCTGAACTACAACTCCCATCAGCCCCAGTAGGCATAGCCAATGGCCAGAAATGATGGGAGTTGTTCAGCAACATCTAGAGGTCCTCACACACCTCTCTGTGTCCTCTATCCAGACGAGCAAGCAAGAGTCGTTATCAGAGGTCAAAGACATATTCCAGCCAGGCAAAACCACTCGCAGATACAGAGATGTGGAGGAGTGCAATTTGGCCCTCGGGCCTGAGATTTCCCACCTCTGCTTTAGTTGTATATCCTGTGTTATAGCTGATGCACTGAGTAGGGAGGGTTGGACTAGATGACCTCAAAGGTCTGAACTCAGTGGACTCAAATTCGGATAGGCTTGCTAAAGGGGTTTGTTCCATTTTATTACATCCCCTGCCTTCTTTTCAATGAACTCAGGGCACAGGGTTCTCAGGCAGTCTCCTACCTAGCCACGTTGACCAAGCTTCTTTAGTGTCAGAAAGGCTGCTGTATTGAGAGTCTAGAGCCTGACTTTGCTGTGGTGCCTTTAAGTCCAGTGTGAGCTTAAGGTTTTTGGCTGCCACAGGCAAACTGATGTGTTGCCCTCCCCCTGCACTGATTTTATTGGAAGCTGGGCAGCTTAACGAGCACTTTAAAATGATCCAATATTTAATGAAATAGTCTTTTCTCACTTCTTGTTTTTAATTTCAGTAATCCAGCTAGCATCCTGTTGTGCTCCACATTGCTGAACGTGGAGTAAGTGCTACCATCGAATTCCTGGCTGCCGTCAGTAATGTAGATTAAAAATCCACAATTCACTAATGATCATGCATTGAAAAAAATGGCTAAATCTAAAAGGGCAGGCAGGGATTCCCTCCGCAAGGCATTTACCTGGCTGAATCCAGTACCTCTAGGATTTTGGCAACCTTGGCAGTTGCATAGTCAGCTTCTGGGGTTAGGTTGGCCTTGTGTAAAAGTTGCATATATAAGGGGAATTCTGTTGCTTCTACAGTTAATTGAAGCATTGTGATCCCAAGGAGGTAATGATGGCCTGGAAACAGGAAAATTGGCGAAGGCTGTTCTAGATGTTGGAGAATGTTTTTAAAGTGAGGAGAATCCTAGTATACTTCATTGCTTGTATAAATCTATAAAATGTGTATAGATTTCCTCTTTAGCTGTTTGGTGATAGTTGCATCCTCTGAAAATAGTTCTTTGAAGAGATTAAGCCAGGTGTACTTAGAAAAGGGAAAGAGAACTCCATTGTTAAGCTTGAAGAATTAAATGCCCGAAACCTCCAGGATTGTTCCAATTGAAAAGGAAAAAAGATCATAAGGCTCATATTAAACAGGCTATCACAGAATACCAAGAGAGTATTATAATGAGACCCTAATAATTGGCAAGATAATCCATTCTGAATGTGAGTAATGTGGCCTTGCCTGAGTTTCCAGGCACAATTTGGCAGCTTGTAGGGGGACAAAAACTGTTGATCCAACTTTAGTTCACAACTTGCTCCCCTTTTTAAATTCTGATTTGATCATTACCTGGGCAAACTAATTAGCCCTTTTTTTTTGTAAGTCATGATACAAAGGTCCCACTCAGCACAGCAATTTTTTTTTTTTTGCCTAAAAGTGTGATGCTGTGGCATAGCTCCTGCTTGCTACTGCTGGCAAGCTCCACCCGTGTCACAACTGCATCACAGTCTGCCATGATCCAGATGGCCAGTAGAGCCTCTCAGGTAAAAAGGCATTGTCTACACTTCCCCATTCCACGAGTCACTTATACCATTCTTCCAGAGCTTCCTGTTGCAGTTCATAAAACATACTTGCACACCTAGAATTGTCTTGCCTATGCAGTATACCTTTCAACAGTGTAGATAAAGAAAAAGAACCTTCTGAGAATTTGTGTGTGTGCATTCAACATTGGAACCACAGTACTAACGTTGCTTAGAGTGCATCTTTACCTGTAGTTATACCCAGGTGAGTCTTTAGTGGGACTTTTTGCAGATTCCTTTCTTAATTTGTATATCATCATCCACATTACTGAACTCAAGCCAATATGTAATTGGGTACAGGATTACAATGTAAATAGGTTTACAAGTCATCTCAAATTGGCCTGATTTGTCTTTCAGAGAATCTTGCGTTGGGTCTTTGTTTTTTTAAGTCATTGGGGGGGTGGGGGGGGTGGACAGGACCTCAGTACCCTAGAAAATTTGTGACTTGTAGGAATGAAATGGGGTATTGGACAGGACTTCTCATCCCAGCGTTGACCTTGGCTGCCTAATTCTTCCCGCTCTCTTACTCTCCCTAGTCTTTTTTAAAAATTCTTTAAAAAGCCCTAAAGTTTCTAATCAGTGTATAAGTTTGCATAAAATATCTTTAGGGCTTTAGGCTGGATTAGGTAGAATCCAAATTGTTTTAACTTCTGAGGCCTAGTTGAGACATGATGTTGCAGTTATCAAATGATAACCAAGCTAGTGATGACTTGGAGGTGGAAATGGGCCATTGCAGAATAAACACCAGAGTTGGAATTTTCATTCTCCTAGAGCCAGTGTGGTGCAGTGGTTAAGGTGTTGGACTATGACCTAGGAGACCAGGGTTCAAATCCCCACATAGCCATGAAGCTCACTGGGTGACCTTGGGCCAGTCACTGCCTCTCAGCCTCATGAAAACCAGTTGCCATAAGTCAGAATTGACTTGAAGGCAGTACATTTACATTTAATGCGTCTTAGTAAGGTTTACATACTCAGCTGCCAATCATCAAGGGATGTGTATGTGTTTCCAAGCCCCAGGAAACCAGGCAGGAAGTAAATTCTCTTGCATCAGCTGTAAACTGCTGTGTTTTTACTATAATAGTAGTTTTTTTTCTTAGAAGGAGGAGTGGGGGATGCCTCATGATGATGGCAGCAGTCTTTCCCAACAATGGGATAAACCAAACAAAAAGAGCCCCTGATTTTGGATAAGTAAGAGCAAAATCTCATTGTTCATTACTCAGGAGTCCCTGAGCTCAGAATTTCAGGATCTAGATGGCTGGACCCCAAAATGTTGGTGAGAGGGGCCTTTCCATATGTAGAATTCCAGGAACAATATCCCCCAAATGAAAATCTGGTATTATGCTTGCATGGTTTGCCAGCAATGTTTTCATGTGCTTTTTAATGATAGAATATCCAGAACTCTTTAATAGCATGTACTTCTTACAGAATGAATGTGCTTGAGCCACTTCCTCTGTTTGTGAAGAGCTGTGCTGTCATGCAATGTAAGAGTGCCGTAGATGTTTTCTTCAAATAAATATTGGAGGCTTTGATTGATTGGCTTTGTACGGTCTTGCAAATAAGTCCCTGATAGTTATTAGCTTGGAAAAAAGTTTGCTATGAGAGGATGCTCCCAATTTGAATTTAATCTCTTCTGAGAACTCACCTGGGTGGCATTAGGCAAACTCTCTATCACAGCCCCCCCCTTGTTATGGGGTTAAAACTGGCTTACCTTATAGGGTTGTTGTAAGGAGTATTGCAACACACAAATGTTCTACAAATACTAAGTATGCATACCTACTTTTGTCGTGACATGGAAGAAGGGGAAAAAAGCTTGAGTGCTTCCAGAAGGGGCTTCAACTTGCAAATGTGTCATTGGTAACAGGGTTTTTTTACTTGTTGGATTTCCTCTGGAAAAAAGGGTAAATTGGGGGGGGGGATACTAGCTGGCATTTTGATGTCAACAAAATCGTGTGGATACTGCAAAAAGCTTGCACACACGAGGACACCAGTCCCACAGTAAACACCCGCCTGGAACTATCCTGATGTCTATAAATCTCTGATTAGTCACCCAGAAGGTAATGCTTGTTTTGCATATGTGATTGGGTGAGTTGGGATTTTTAAGACAGGGTGTGTATGATGCTGGAAATATTGCCCATATCTCAGTCTGTACTGGGAGGTCATCAGCATTTTAGGGCCATGGGCACATTTGGACCTCTGGTCACTTCTTTCCCCCGCAGATCAGCCTCACCCACCCTGAGACAGAAAGAGAAAGTGCATGTGGTCACATTCCATATTTCCAAGTGATCTGATGAAAGTTGGATCTAGTAGAATTAATTTGAGACTTGAAAAGCTCATAGAGTTGAAAGAGGAAGCAGGGTGGATTGATTTAAATCAAGTTTGTCACTTGGTTCTTCACATAATTCATAAACAATGGTGCAAATCTGATTACTAAAGCAATGGTGCAAATCTGATTACTATGTTAATTTTCAACTCAATGTAGCATTTTAGAGCAGGATACATGTTGTGTAATTGTTTAGATAACTTGTTTTTTATTAATTTGGGAAATGGGACGTAATATTGCCTGCATCAAGCTGCAGATGCTTTTTTTTTTTTTTGAGAAAACAAGCATGGAATTGAGTTTCCTAGAAAAGCTGAGTTATGCTGAAGTAAAACAAGGAACAGATTTATGGCCTCACCATTGTGGTCTGCCATGATCTCCAAAATAAGGGGCGTGTTGTGTAATATAAAATAAGGAAATGAAACCTAGCAGCAACTCATAACTGCATCTTTCTATACCGTAAACTTGGATTATAGAGTCTAAACCTAGTTAATTGATTAAACAAGCTATAAGGTGCTTTTTTCCCATTGACATCCAACATAGCAAATAGCTTGGGAATTTATTGTTGAGTAACGCTCATACTGAAAGGCATTGATTCATTTTCATGAGACTAAGTGCAGAATCATAGAATTGTAGAGTTGGAAGGGATCTATAGGGCCATCGAGTCCAACCCCCTGTTCAGTATAGGAATCCAGCTGAAAGCATACCCGTCCAGCTGCCTCTTGAACACCTCCAATGTTAGAGGGCTCACCACCTCCCTAGGTAATTGGTTCCATTGTTGTACCGCTCAGACGGTCAGGGAAGTTTTCCAGAAGTTCAGTCGAAATCTGGCTTCATGCAACTTGAGCCCATTATTCCGTGTCCTGCCCTCTGGGATGATCGAGAAGAAATCCTGGCCTTCCTCTGTGTGGCAGCCTTTCAAGTACTTGAAGAGTGCTATCATATCTCCCCTCAGTATACTCTTCTCAAGGCTAAACATTCCCAGTTCTTTCAGTCACTCCTCATAGGACTTTGTTTCCAGTCCCCTGATCATCCTTGTTGTCCTCCTCTGAACCTGTTCCAGTTTGTCTGTATCCTTCTTTAAAGTGTGGTGTCCAGAACTGAATGCAGTACTCAAGATGAGGCCTAGCCAGTGCCAAATAGAGGGGGACAGCACTTTGTGCAATTTGGAAACTATACTTCTGTTAATGCAACCTAAAATAGTATTTGTCTTGTTTGCAGCCACATTGCACTGTTGGCTCATATTCACCTGGTGCAACAACAGTTCCAAGATCCTTCTTGCATATAGTATAGCTGAGCCAAGTATCCCACATCTTATAACTGTGCACTTCGTTTCTTTGTAGGGTTAGCCTGTACATCTATTTTATTATTTTTTTAAAAAGAAAAATTCAAATTAAATTGAAAAAATCCAATTTAAATTTAAAAGTCTTTAAAAAAAAATCCCGATTGATTTTTATCCACCCTGAGAAGAAATGTGTCGCTCTTTCAACTTCCTCTTCCATCTCTATGTAGTTTTCAAGGGAGAATAAGGTAACTAAGTTCCATGGTAAAGCACATGCTTGGCATGCAGAATGTTGAAAGTTCAATCTCTGGTATCTCCAGGCAGGGCTGGGTGAGACTCCTTGTCTGAAGCCCTGGAGAGCCGCTGCCAGCCAGTGTAGACAATACTGAGCCAGAAGAACCTATGGGCTGACCCAGTATAAGGCAACTTCCTATGTTCCTATCACCACCTCATGACTACAGAAGCAGTGAGTGGGTGACAATCAGAGGCTTCATGGGTGCCAGGGGAAAACCTCAGGGGTGCCATTATGCCCATGGATGCTATGTTGGCGATCCCTGGTCTGTATATAAAACAACAACAACAGGGAGAAGCTCTAACCAGCCTAGCTTTCCTTCCATGTGCTTCTTTTGGGTTTACACTGCAATGTGCTGCTCAAGCATCAGAGAGGGAAGATGTTAGTGGGATGTGCCTAATCTACCTTCCCAACCACTTAGTTGGGCACTGCTTGTGTGTGCTTGGAAATACAAGAACTGTTATTGTGGCAGAATGAGCAAAATAAAAGGTGGGCTAAGCTATGTAATTACTTTTCCAAACACTCTCAGCCTGGGTTACCTTGCTAGCGGTAATATACCTAGAAATGTTTGCCAAACGTCTGGTTTCTGAGACAGTGAAATGGGATCTTCTTGCATGTAGATGAAAGAGGCATGCAAATTAGGTGCTGCATTCAAGTAGACACAATCAAATGTAGTATTGCTGCTTTGTTGAGGCATCCCAGTTAAGGTTAGTGTGTTGGACTACAACCTGGGAGACCAGAGTTCGAATCCCCACATAGCCATGAAGCTCACTGGGTGACCTTGGGCCAGTCACTGCCTCTCAGCCTCAGAGGAAGGCAATGGTAAGCCCCCTCTGAATTCCGCTTACCATGAAAACCCTATTCATAGGGTTGCCATAAGTCGGGATCGACTTGAAGGCAGTCCATTTCCATTTCAACTGCAATAGGGTGACAGGCATCGCAGCAAAAAGAGGTGTTAGGATTCAGCGTTGTAGACAGATTACTGCAGAAACAACTACACTGTAGTGTCTTAAGTCAGTGTTTCTCCAGTGAACTCCTCCCCTTTTAAACTTGGCATCCTTTTGGAGCCTTTTGCCCTCCCGTCTCCATCAATCCATGTGCATGAATGCAAGGAACAGTGTGTGTTTATTCCTGTATGGCAGGGATGTCTTTGGCCTACAACTCCATGAACTTGTCTATACGAACATAAGAAGTGTTAACTGAATCTAGGGCAGCCCATCTATAATGTGTTGAAAGTAATCCAGTTGGGAGGTTAACAGAGCGTGGATCGTCATGGCTAAGCTATCCCTGTCTAGGAACAGTCAAAGCTGGTTATAAAAGCCACAGCTGAGTAGTAGAACACCTGCTTTGCATGCAGGAGCCACCAGGTTCAGTCCCTGAAATTGCCAGGTAGGACTGGAAATATCCCCTGTCTTAATCACTAATCACTGGAGGGCCACTTCCACTCACTGTAGATCACTGTTCTTCAACTTTGGGTCCCTGTGTTGTTGGACAACAACTCCCATCATTCTCAGACAGCATTCTCAATGGATGATGCAAATTGTAGGATATCAACGTCTGGGGATCCAAGGTTGAAGAACATGCTGCAGACAATACTGAGTGCACCCTGTCATTAAGCCCTGCTGGTTGAGGCCAATTGCTCATCTAGTCCAGTGTCTTGTTCTCACAGTGGCCAACCAGATGCCTATGGGAAGCTCGCAAGAAGGCCCTGAGTGTAACACCATTCTCCCCACTTGTGATTCTCAGCAACTGGCGTTCAGAGGCATCCTGTCTCCGATATGGAGGTCGAACATAGTCATTGTGGCTAGAAGCCATTGATAGCCTTATGCTTAACTGAGAGCCTTAACTCTCTTAGGGTGCAATCCAACACGTGTCTACTCAGAAGTAAGCTCCATTGGGTTCAGTGGGACTTAATGCCAGGTAAGTGTGTATTGGTTTGTTGGCTATGCTGGCAGGTCTAGTCTGATGGGAGTTGTAGTCCAAAAACATCTGGAGGTTCCCCACCCCTGTGCTATGGGAGGATCTGTGGATGGGGGCAAAGAGATATTAAAGACTATTTGCGCATGTTTGCTAATCTCATCAACTGCTTTTATTACTTACCCACTTGCCATCTATCGGGCGCTTTATTGACCTGAAGCACAGGGAATAAGCAGCTGCCCCCCTTCCCCTTTTAAATTGCATGTTCGTTTATATTCCACCCTTCCTCCAAGGAGCCCAGGGCAGTATGCAAGGTTCTGTTTCCTCATTTTGTCCTCACAACAATCCTGTGCAGTAGGCTAAGCAAAGAGAGAATGACTGGCCCAGGATCACCCAGTAAGGCTTCATGGGTGAGTGGGAATTTGAACCTGGATCGCCTGGTCCTAGTCCAACGCAGTTGCTGCTTGCCAAGTTCCTGGTGAGGGGCTCTTGTTCTGTTGGTTATCTTATGGAAGCAGTGGATCCCTCCTGCAGCTATATCCTGAACCCTCACAGGAGTACCAACACATAGTTTGAGAACCTGGGAACTAACGAATAATGCAACAACTGGGGTACGTGTAGCAGAAATTATTTTCCATGTTGCTTCCCACGCCTATAAGTCACTCAAATTGCTTTTCTGGGTTCTACCAAAAAGGGCAGTTTTCCCAATATTTCATTTCTAGCAATAGCCAGCCAAACTATTATCCTTACTAGTTATTATTACTGCTGTTAGTACATTTTATATATATATTGCCTTTCTTCCAATCCTGTTGCTTGTAACCTAGGCACTAATATGTCCTGCAGGGTCAATCAAGCTGGGTGGACAAGGAGAGTCTATATCTACAGGTGGGTTGCCTGGAGTTTTTAGTTCAAGGTGGGACTCCTGAGATAAAAGAGCCTTTAGATCAAGGTGGGTCTCAGTGTGATAAGAAAGTGCCTGGGAGATAGGCAATGAGAGGGCTATTACTCAAGTGTAGGAAATGCCTGAAAGTCTGGGAAGTGAGAGATTATTATAGACTAGGGATAGTGTTTTAATCCATTTTATTTTGTTAATTTGTTCAAAAGGGGAATATATAAATTTTCTGTAATTTTTTAATGTATTGCATAGCTTTCCTCAAATCTCATCCCCCCCCCCCGGTTAGTAAACATTAGAACTTGTTCCATACATCTGGTGTGGTCTCTGCTTATTTGAAATACCTTCACAACCCAAGCCATAAAATGGTGCTACCTCAAGAGGCTTCAGAGAGACATCAAGGAAATTTGGAGGCTGTTTAATAAGGGACAGCCTTGTGAAAGTATTTAAATCCTTGTCTGGTGGTGGCGAGTACCTCAACAGGGAAAGGGACGGTGTAAGAGAGGGGTACACTCTATTGTCTCCAGTTCTCTCTTACCCAGGTGGCCTGCAACCCAGGGTGGCTGCATTGTGGCCATCATAAATACCATCTGATTTTTGAGAAATGATACAAAAGGATAACTGATTGGGCAGGGGAGAGAAAAGCAGGCAAGTTATAGGTATAAATGCTGTGACAACCAGCCAGCATGATCAATAGTCAGGGATGACGGGAGCGGTAGTCCCAGCGACATCTGGCGGGTACCACATTGCCTGCCCATCCTGTAAGTGGTATCCAAACATAAAATATAAAAACAGAGTTCCAAACATAAACAACAGTATTCTAAAAACGGCAATAACAGGATCCAGTGCTGCCGGTCAGAGAAAGCCTGGGTCAAAAGATAACTGTTTACAAGACATCTGAAGCAACTGATGGATGATGCTTCATTTGTGCTGCATTTAAGTATCTTGCTTTACCTATCTTGGCTAACAGTTGTTGATAGACCAACTAAGCTTGAGTCTCATGGCATCCATTTTGTATGAGAAAAAAAGCTATCTAGAGTCAAGACAAACGGCCTTCACCACGTTTAATGGTAGTGAATTCAATAAGTTAATTAAGACCAACTTGGCCCATTCAGCAAGGACTGTTCTTCAACCATCTGCACTTTGCCCATATCTCTGTAACCATCTGGCACATCCCATCCCTTTTTACATGAATTTTTAATCCTTAACCCTTCTCCCCACCTTCTGTTTAGCATAGATCTTAACCTCTGAGCAGGGAGAAAGCATGGCCCTACAATAATAGCACCTAGGAGTTGGTTGGTATAATTAGATGCTGGGTAAAGGGTTCACAATTCTCCTTCCTCCTGTGAGCCTTCTGATTGCTTAGATTCACATTTCCCTCTCTGCAAGGACATTCCCTCAGCTCTTCACAGAGCTCCTTGCGTGCCGTTCTGGGATGCCATGCCAAAAACAATTGTGCCGAGAGCTGAAGCAATTGCCTGCAGTGATGAGGGCTTCCAGATTGGCTTCCGCTTATGAGTTATTTATATGGGAAATAAATTTGTCTCTCGCTTGTTGGTACCCTGCCTATTGCAGAGGAGATCCATCAGAATCTATGGAGAGAGGAGGGGGGGCAAATGAGGGCAGGCTTTGGCAAGTTTCTGCTTCTGCAATAGACCAGAGTGAGGCCCCACCTACACTGTAAATTTAAAGCACTATGATATCACTTTAACTGCCATGACTTCCCCCAAAGAATCCTGGGAACTGCAGTGTGTTATGGGTGATGTGAGTGGTTAGGAGACCTCTGTTCTCACAGAGAGCTACAGTTCCCTGTTTCCTAGGAAGAGGGATTGAATCGTGCTGCTCCCCACCCCTACTGTACCTGAAAGCAGCTATGGTAGAGAGGAAATTGTCCTGCTTTTCTTAGTGGGCGGGTTACCAATGTTTTTACTATCACCCACTTTTTCGAATGCACTTGAAGTGCAGTGTTGAGGCAAGTGCCTGGTTCCATGTAGAGCCGGAGTCTGTATTTCTCTCTCTCCTTCCCCACCCCCTAATGAGACTTTATGGAACCAGCTGTATGGAATGATCAAGCAGATCCTTTATCCGTTGGTTTAAAAAAGCTTTCTTTCTAAATGGATAAGATTATCAGAGATGGGAGGAGGGAGAAATTCAGTGGCAAGTTTAAGTGAAGTTTTCAAGGGCTCTGTGAGTATGTGTGTTTTGCAAATAGCAGTAATGAAAATGCTTACGGTGAGTTACGAACACTTACGGAGAGGTCCCAAGCAACAAGACTAGAAAAGATCCCAGCCCAAGACCCTGAATGGCCACTGCCAGTCAGAGTAAGTAGCCCTGGGCTAGATGGACCAATGGTCTGATTTGCATTAAAATGGAGTCATAGGTTTATATCTTTAGGATCCCTGTAATCTTCACTATCAGGCCTGGAGTTTTTGGAATCTGGTTCCATAGGCATAGCTTTGGCCCATTCTGATCACTCTTGGGATGCTCCATACCATCTTGCTCTCTTTCATCCTCCCCCCCCACGTACTAAACTGAAATCTAATTGACTCTTACTTAGCATGCATTTCAAAATAATCTTTAGCTCAGCTCTTAAGCAATAACAACCTGTGCTTTAGCTATTTATTCTTTAAAGTGCCTTGCAAATTCCAAGCTCCCTTAAGGAAGAGTCCGTGGAAACTTGTACAGCACTGTCAGTGTTTCTGGTTCTTCACACTCTAATGGGAAGAAAAAGCAGGGCTCTACCTTGAGGAGCCTGCAGTTTTAATTTAGGTAGAGGCAAAGGTAAGAAGTGACCCAGGTTATCATCTGAAGGACACCACCTTACTGAAGCTAAGCAAGTCTAGCTCTGGTAAATACGTGGATGAGTGACTGGAACCACATATACTCTGCCTTGGGTTCCAAGATGAAATAAAAGTGGGAAATGCATGTAATAAGTGTGAAGGGCTAAATGCATTTTGATTTATTTATTTTTATTTAAGAACATTTATCATCCACTTTGTATTAAAGAAATGTGTCTAAGCAGCACACAAAACTCATTACATAGGAACAACAATATAAAACAATTATTTCTCACTTCATTATAGTAACAGATAAACTACAAATCAAAATTGCCAAATATAGGGTCTTGTTTCAACAACCAAATTCAGCGATCAGGGAAAACCTGGACAAATAAATACATATTTGAAAGATGTCTTGAATAGATAATAGAGGAAGCATCTCATATGGGAGTAAATATGGTTGCATATACTTTGGGCGCATACAAATATACATCCTCTCACTGGTGAGTCCAGTGTGGAAGTTGCCTTACACTGAGCCAGAACTTGAGTCTTTGGCTTTTGTGCTGTATCGGCTGCAAGGAGAAGACTGGAAGTTTTTGCCTCTGTTTTTGATAAACTGCAATTTAGGGTTTGGGCATAATACTAAATTGTGGCTAATCTTAACTAATCTAAACTAATCTTAATCAAGTCATGTGAAATGTGTTGGGGGAAAGCTTTGCGCATATCATGGACTGCAAAAAAGACAAATAATTGGGTGTTAGAACACCTATCACTAGAAGCTAAAATGATGAAACTGAGGTTATCATACTTTGGACACATCATGAGAAGACACGATTCACTAGAAAAGACAATAATGCTAGAAAAACAGAAAGGAGTAGAAAAAGAGGAAGGCCAAACAAGGGATGGATTGATTCCATAAAAGAAGCCACAGACCTGAACTTACAAGATCTGAACAGGGTGGTTCATGACAGATGCTCTTGGAGGTTGCTAATTCATAGGGTCGCGATAAGTTGAAATCAGTTTGAAGGCATATAACAACACCAACAATCTTAACTATGATTCATTAAAACCACTTGTGTAGAGTACTGTGACCAGTTCTAGGTGCTGTAGCTTAAGAAGTATGTTGACAAATGGAAACATGTCCGGTGGACTTGACACATTTGGTGATGGATCTGAAGATGGAAGTCTTATGAGGAGAGACTGAAAGAACTGGGCATGTTTAGCCTTGAGAAGAGAAGACTGAGAGGAGATATGATAGCACTCTTCAAGTACTTGAAAGGTTGCCGCACAGAGGAGAGCCAGGATAAATTCTTGATCATCCCAGTGTGCAGGACACAGAATAATGTGCTCAAGTTGCAGGAAGCCAGATTTCAGCTGAACATCAAGAAAAACTTCCTAACTGTTTGAAGAATACAACAATGGAACCAATTACCTAGGGAGGTGGTGGGCTCTCCAACACTAGAGACACTCAAGAGAGAGCTGGACAGCCACCTGTTGGGTATGCTTTAATTTGGATTCCTGAATTGAGCGGGGTTGGACTCAGTGGCCTTATAGGCCCTTTACTGTTCCATGATTCTAAGGAACTGGGTATTTTTAAGAGGCAATATGATAGCATGATTTTAGCATGTGTTTTAAATTGTGTTTTAAATTGTTTTTAAAAGATGTGTTTTTAAATTTGTATATTTGTTTTTAATGTTTTTAGTTATTGTAAACCGCCCAGAGAGCTTCGGCTGTGGGGCGGTAGCTAAATACAATCAATCAATCAATATGATAGCCATCTTCAAATGTTTGAAAAGCTGTCTCATAGAAGATGGAGCAGATTTTGTTTTCTCTTGTTCCAGGGTAGGATCCAAACCAACAGGTTCAAATTGAAAGGGAATTTTGACTAAATGTTAGGAAGAACTCTGATCGTGTGAGCTGCTCGACAGTGAATGGAACATACCACCTCTGAAAGTGATTTTCTCTTCTTTGTTAGAGATTTTTAAGCTGAGATTGAATGGCCACCAATTAGGGATTCTGTAACATGGATTTCCTACATAGGCAGAGGGTCCCTTATGGCTGTATGATTTTATGAAATAAGCCAGCTTCATGACCCATGGTTTAAAGTTGGCTTGTCTCAAAGAAACCATAGTTATGATTAACCACAGTTTGTTGGGTTCAGACAGCATGTTAAGTTGTGGTTAACTGAAAACAAGTGAAAGCAGAAAGAAAACATAAGAAAATGAAAAGAGGAGCAGCCAAAGATGCAGGTAGAGACTTCAGATGGCATATATAGTAAATTTTCTGTCTATTCCAGGGACTCATCTTAAACAATTAAGTGAATATATTCTATATATCTCTCTTTCATGATGTTACAGAATCTTTGAGCATAACCTTTTTGAGTCATAGGTAATGAAATGTGCAAAATCTGTTCACCTAAGACAAACTTGGAAGAACTTCTAGCAGATCTAGTGACTCCAAATGTCTAATTCCTTCATTTTTATTATGACGACGTATTTTTTCCAGAGAAAATGGTTAGAGAAATTTTCACCTTGCCTGCCACTCTCTCTCATAATACTCGAACTTGGGGTCATCTAGTGAAATTGATTTGGCAATAGATTCAGGATAAAAGAAAGCAGTTCTTCATACAGTGGTGCGTAATAAATGTGGAGAGTGTATTAGCTTGGACAATTCACTGCCACAAGCTGTGGTGATAGCCTCTGGGTTCGATGGCTTAAAAGGATATAGACACATTCATGGAGGATCGGTCTATCAGTGATTGTTGGCCTCAAAGGCTTATTAGGGGTTCTTAACCTGTGGTCCATGAATCCCTAGGGTGGGCTTCATGAAGTCCATGGAGGTCTGTGAACTGGGCATGCAACACAAAAAATCAATTTCCAATGCAATAAAATAAATTGTATGCAAAATTTTGTGTGTATATGTTTATGTGCATTTTTCTGCAGAGAAAATCCATAGCGTTACCAGATTCTTAAAGGGCTCCATGATCTAAAAAAAGGTTAAGAACCACTTGTCTGTGCCAGAGGTTGTCGTGATGTACTCCTCACTAGCGCCATGACAAGTGCTGATGACTGCTGGACAGATCACTGATAATTCGATCCACTATCGTCATTAATATTGTTCCTCAATGTAGGCTCCAGGGAAGAAAACCAAGGTGTAAAATGAAAAACCATGCCTTGAAGATCCTACTAAGCAAGCCTGCTTTCAAACAACTCTCAAGAAACATCTACCGATGGAACTCCCTGAAAATGTCAAGGAACTCTGGATTAAACTGGACATCCATTCTTGCAGCATGTGAACAAACTATTGGATACCAAACTAAGAAACATCAGGATTGGTTTGATGAGAATGATAGTGAGATTGAACATATCATCGACAAGAAAAGGAAAGCCTTCCAGATATGGCAAAAAGAAATTAACTGTGCTGCTAAGAAAAAAAACTATGCCAGTGCAAAGGCTGAGGTACAAAGAACTAGAGCCAGTATCCTGAAGTATCAGCTTGTACATGTCTTTCACAAGGCACTCATGTATCTCCCAGCAGGGAATATGCATGGGTTGCCTTTGTGGACGTTGGGTTACGATTAGGGTAAACTACATTAAAACAAGTGCCTTACACAGCTGGCCCATCTAGCTCCATTTGAGGGCTTCTCACTGATGTAATGGACAGAGGTATTTGTCACCCCTGAAATCTGGGCTCCTTTTAACTGGAGATAAGAGGGATTCGAACCTGGGACCTCTTGCAAGCAAAGCAGGTGTTCTACCAATGAGCTATAACCCCATGCCCAAGATCCTTCTGCAATGTATTGAATGTCTCTTGAGCCTTCCTTTCAGTGTGGATTAAATTGTTTCCCTTTTCATTTTCATATAATACTCAATTTTCTATCCTCTAATTGTGTTTCCCCCCTCCTTGATTTTGTGTTAACTTCTTCCTTTATCCCAAGAGTTGTCTATTTGTCGGTCTTGTTCATTTTTTTTGAAATGGCTAATCTGCTTTTTGCTACTACCGCCCCCACACTTTCCACTTCTTAATTTTGTTTCTACTTCAATTTCTTGCCTTTCATTTCCTCTGTCTGTGTGTGTGCGCGCACGTGTACATGTACATATATGTATATTCCGCCGCCACCCACTTTCAACTCTTATCCTCCTAGGGAAGCTGCTGTTAACTCTGAGGCCAGCCTTCCTTTTTATTGATTTGCCAGTCTTGCCTTTAGTAAAACTCATTTGCATTCTTGAGACTCATTGTTTATTACAGAGGACTAGTAATTTCTGAATAAAGCTTTTCTTTTCACTTTCTCTCCCCCTGCCACATCCTCCAAAGGCTTTGCACAAAATTGTCTCTGTTTGCACAAAGAATAAAAAAGCAACAGCAGCTTTTAAAAATCTTTATTTATTTATTTGAAAAGGAAGCTGTTTTCTGCCTCAATCAATGTGCTAGGGGCTTTGTCACAGGGAAAGTAAGAATACAGTAACTATAACTCCAGGGGTCCAAATGATTTGATAGGGGTGGGAGGAGAGAGTTGACGCATTGCCTTCTCAGTGTTCACATTTGTAATATATATGGTGGGGGGAAAATCTCGCCCAGACAGTTTGAGTGGGATTTGTTGCTGAATATGTGTGTTGTTAAAAAGGGGGAGAGCTTTAAAATGGGGGTGGTGGAAAAAATGGAAATGGACTGCCTTCAAGTTGATTCCGGCTTATGGCGACCCTATGAATAGGGTTTTCATGGTAAACGGTATTCAGTGGTGGTTTACCATTGCCTCCCTCTGAGGCTGAGAGGCAGTGACTGGCCCAAAGTCACCCAGTGAGCTTCATGGCTATGTGGGGATTCGAACCCTGGTCTCCCAGGTTGTAGTCCAACACTCTAACCACTATGCCACACTGGTGGAAGGGGAGGGAAAAAACCCTCCTTGATGGAGGCCACAATCATTCCATACATTCATTCCACTATTATTCCACTTTAAACAGTCATGGCTTCTCCCAAAGAATCCTGCGAAATGTAGTTTGTGAAGGGTGCTGAGAGTTTCTGAGACTCCTACTCCCCACATAGACCTGCTATTCCCAGAGTTCTGTGTTAAACCAGTAAGGGAGTTATAGCTCTATGAGGGGAATAGGAGCACTCTTCACAAACTACACTTCCCACGATTCCTTGGGGGAAGCCATGACTGTTTAAGGCGGAATACAGTACAGGCGGGCCCCACTTATACGGCAGGTTCCGTTCCGGACCCCTGCCATAAAGCAGAACCCCATTGAGTATAATGGGACGCGTCGCACGAAAATGATGCGAAAATGCCGCAAAAGTGCAAAATCGGCTTTAAAATGGGGAATGAAAGCCGCCGCATTAGCGGAACGCCAGGAAGCGAAGAGCCGGTAAGCGGGGCCCTACTGTAATAGTTGAATGAATGAATGGTGTCAATGCAGCCTGCGAGAGGTAGTCCTCTGTTCTAATTTATTTATTTATTTATTTAATTCAATTTTTATACCGCCCACAGCAAGGCTCTCTGGGCGGCGTACATCGAATAAAAACATATTTACATTCAATTTAAAAACCACCTGGTCATCAAATCAACAATTTAAACATATAACAAAAGTAAGATTAACATAATAAACCCATATTAAATACAAATCAAAGGTAATTAGAAAAAAAGATGGAACATATAACTACCTTTACAACATTAAATACAAATACTAAAATACTAAAAATACTAAAATGCCTGGGCAAAGAGGAAGGTTTTCACCTGGTGCCGAAAGGATAGTAAAGTAGGCGCCAGGCGTACCTCGTCAGGAAGGGTGTTCCATAGTTCGGGATAATAAGGTTGTCGCATCCCCTTTGCCTGTATTTAACACTGGAGTTATAGTCAGTCACTGAACAGGTGAAACTTTCCTGTTGAATTTCTGCCCCTTCATGTGGCTGTTGAAGCAGGGCTGGCACAAGACCTGTTTCTGCCTGAGGTGAAGGACAAGATGGCGCCTACCCTCGCCTTCCATGTATAGAAGCTGACTGGACTGACTGTTGACCCTTACTTCAACAATAATGATGAGGTGAGGTACCAGAAAACTACTGGAGGGTTTGCAATAGATGAGAAGGGCTTTCTGGCTCCCAATTGCTTAACAGCAGCAAACGAAGAAATGGATTTCTCTCTCTAAATTTAAGCTGTTAGAATTCCTGATCTGTAGTAACTCAGATGTAGCTTTGTACTTGTCTATGGAGATTATCCTAGTATGTGGCTCACAGGATACTAAAAGTAACTGTGGCTCCGTCTGCACCGTTCATTTGAAGAAGTATTATACCACTTTAAACAGTCATGGCTCCCCACTCCCCAAATAATCCTGGGAACTGTTGTTTGAGGATGCTGAGAGTGGTTAGGAGGCACCTATTCCTCTCACACAGCTATTATTCCCAGAGTTCTTTGGGAAGAGGGATTGATTGTCAAACCACTCTGAGAATGGTAACTCTGTGAGAGGAGTAGGGGTCTCCTAACAACAGTTGTTGATTTTTACCCTCTCTTGTATTTGGTCTCGCAGATGACTTGTTAGGATCAAAAGTTAAGCTTCTCCGTGTGTTTGCAACGTGAGTATGAAAAACTGGAGTTGTTATATTAACCAGCCCAACCAAAAGAAAAAGTGCTTCACGAGATAATGTGACGTGCTTTTCAATTCCGAAGAAAGCCCTCTCCAGTTCATACTGACCATGGGGATTTAGAAGCGCAAAATGCAATTACCTGAGTTGAATTGTAGGCAATTGTTGATCAATAGGTATTTTCCTTATAATCAGTCAGATTCTCTTGTTTGGTTTAGTCAGTGACAGACTCCAGTTCAGAGCAATCAAATTGCAATCTTGTGAACTCCACTGTCTGTGTCACTCGCTGTCCTTGCTGTTGCCTGTTGGGTCTTTGGAGAACGACATGCTAACTTTAATATCTTCCGGCAAATGCTTGAGTGGAAAAACAAGTGTGTTTGCTAGGCTGATTCACAGCCTGTGTTTGTAGGGTAGTTTGATACATTTGCTGGTTTCAAATCATTTGATGGTTTCAAAGCATGATGTGGAGCCTCATGTTTCCAAACACGTCTCTGTCAGTTGTGACTTCTGGTGAGTGGCCCCCAATATGTTTGAGATGCGCAGTTTGCCATCACAGTTTAGTTGGATATTTTCTGCTGAGGAACACATGAGCAAAGTGCCCGTCTTTGCGGCTGTAAAAGTACAAATTGGTCCTAAGTGTGACTCATTGCAGATGTGCTTGTGTCAGAGTGGCCGCATTTGCACATCGCGATAAGCCAATGCCCTGGAAGACCCTGCCAGATCACTCCTACTTTGCTTCTTCTCTGGCATGAGCAGGAGAAATTAGTCAGGAAGCCACAGTTAAGCTTGGCTTCCCTTGACATCTGAACCTAGGATCCTGGTTTGTTTCTCCCTTAAAAAAACTAGGATCACACACCAGTCTTAAACCATGCTAGGTCACAATAAATGATGACAAACCTCAGCTTATCATGTCATGTGAGTGTCTTTTTCCAGGTGTGTGTGTGTTCTGTGCTTGGTAACTCAAACATCAGAGTACTGGCCACTAGTGATGTGGGGTGGACATTTTTTCAGGGCTTTATTTTTATGTGGAAGATTTTCTGTTTCATTAGTAGCAATTCAGGGATAGCAATTGCAAATACAGTATTAGGCAAACTTGGTAAGTAATTAATGTTTCTCAGTGATTGTCCTTTTGCTAGTGTTTACATTTTTACAAGTATTCTTATAACAGTGTTCTACATATAAATTACATTAAGTGTGCTATTAATTTTGTATTGGGGCAAAAAAAATGAACGTGGGACACTTTAAAAAAGTTTCATTTGCTAAATACAGTAAAATAAATGATAAAGGGCTGTAGCTCAGTGGTAATGCATCTGCCTTGCATGCAGAAGGTCCCAGGTTCAGTTCTTGGCATCTTCAAGTAAGCCATCTGTCTGAAACCCTGCAGAGCTGCTACCAATCAGTGTAGACAATACTGAGCTAGATGGATCAATGGTGTGACTGAATATAAGGCAGCTTCCTAGGCTAAATTAGATTACCTGATGCAAACAGGAAATTTTCCAGTGCAAATAATTTGCAGAGGAAACATTTCCAATTTGAAATTTTCTGGGAAAACCACATCACTTCCTACCAACTAGAACCCTCCAGATGGTCCTCCAGATGTTGTTGAACTACAACTCCCATCAGCCACAGCTACCATGGAATAATGGGAGTTGTAGTTCAGCATCATTTGGAGGGGCAAAGGTTCCCCACACCTGACTTACAAGCAGGCACTGCTGCTGCCATTCTGTGAAACGTGGAATATGGCAACTTTCTAGCAAAAACAAGAGAATCCCAGGCAGCAGATGATTTGTAGGAGTTGGGAAACTGGTGCCATTTCCTATTCTGTATTTGCCTAAAAGTGTAATCACGCAGCAGTTTGCTTGGCGCAGCAAACTAAAGCATGATGACAGACTTTGGAGAGCTGCTGGGCCAGCGGAGTAGGGAGACAACGATGGAGGCAGGCAGGTGTAAAGGTGGGTGGCTTTGAGGGATAAAAAGAGGGATGGGTGGCTTCGGCAAATGGTAAAGGGAGGGGTTGATGGGGTAGGGGGTGGGAAGGAAGGGCTGGCAAGTGAAGCGAGCAGTCATGCAATCCCTACTGTATGTGTATGTTCAGCTACCTTAGTCACAACTAAGTCTTTAGAAATGCAGAGATTAAGGCTAAAGGCTAATCTATACTGTATGTTTAAAGCAGTATGTACCACTTTAAACAGACATGGCTTCCTCCAAAGAATCCTGGGAACTGGAGATTATGAAGGGTGCCAAGAGTTGTTAAGAGACCGCTATTTCCCTCACAGAGCTCCATTTCTCAGAGTGGTTTTAACAATAAATCCCTCTTCCCAGGGAACTCTGGAAACTGTAGCTCTGTGAGGGGATTAGGGGTCTCCTAAGAACTCTCAGCACCCTTAACAAACTACAGTTCCCAGGATACTTTAGGGGAAGCCATGACTGTTTAAAGTGGTATAATACTGCTTTAAATATATAGTGTAGGTGGGCCTAAGAAGGGACATGACAACACTCCTCAAATACCAGAAGGCTTGTCATGTAGAAGAGGGCAAAGACTTGTTCTTTGCTTCACCAGAGGGCAGGGCCAGATCTCATGGCATAAGGAGGGTAGCCCTCAGTTGAACATTAGGACAAACATCTTGACGGTAACAGCAGTGTGACAGTCGCCTTGAAGAGTGCTGGCCCTCCCTTGCTGGAGGTCTACATAGTCACGGTCGTTAATTTTAATGAGTCTACTCTGAGTAAAAGCTAGTTGAGTACAACCCAGAATCACTTAATTCTGCTTAACTCAGCCCTGATACTTCTGATACTTCCTTCTGTCCTTTCAGTGTCCTTGAGAGAATGTGCTCTCTCTCTCTCTCTCTCTCTCTCTGCCCTTATGGAACTGGAACTGGACTGCCTTCAAGTCGATCCCGACTTATGGCGACCCTATGAATAGGGCTTTCATGGTAAGCGGTGTTCAGAGGGGTTTTACCATTGCCTCCCTCTGAGGCTGAGAGGCAGTGACTGGCCCAAGGTCACCCAGTCAGCTTCATGGCTGTGTGGGGATTCAAATCCTGGTCTTCCAGGTCGTAGTCCAACACCTTAACCACTGTACCACACTGCTTCTCCTCTGCCTTTATACCAGCTTTGACAAAATCCCAGCCTTGGTCATTGAGGTCAATGAAGTTTGATGCTGGTTAGTGGTTCCTATGGATTTTGACTTCTACTCTACCCTCCTTTCGTATGCTTGGTTGGTGCCTTAAATGTAGTGCTGAGACTTGTCTGTAATTCTTAAGATACACATTTTTCAGTATGGTCTTAGATTTGGAAGATGCAGGACAGACAAAAGGAAGTACTTCTTCACATGATGCATAATTTAACTACAGAATTTGTTCCCACAAGAGGTAGTGATGGCTACCAACTTGGATGGCTTTAAAAGAGCATTGGAGAAATGCATGGAGGATAAGGCTACTAGTGGCTACTGGCCTCAGTGTTCTACTTCCACTGTCGGAGGCAGTATGCCTCTGAATGCCAGTTGCTGGGAATTGCACTGCGCTGGAAAGAGCATTACTACGACCTCCTTAATCGTAACTCTATTGTGGCTGGTGAGGTCTTCTCGCAAATTCCACAACAATAAACTAGAGACAAGCTTGCAGTATCCCCTAATTTGGATGGATTGGGTCTACTCCCTGATCCTTTTTTTAACTGGAGATATATGGTTTTCCGTTGGGTATTCAAAGCCATGTGATCGGCTGCTGAGCTGTGCGTCCCTCCCCCTTGCTACCTCTCACCTTCCTTGTGCCCCCCTCTAGCTATGCAAATAGCACAAAGAGATTGTAGATTTATGCTTATTTAGGCTGAACTGGATTTTTGTCATCAAAGCTGATACATATTTGAATCTGTGTTTTATATCAGCTGACCATTTTTACAATATTTGTTTTTATTTATTTATTTTATTACATTTCTAAACCGCCCTATGGCAGCAAGCTCTCAGGGCGGTGTACAAAACAGTATCAATATAAAATTGATCTGTTGCTGACATTACCTTAGATTGATATAAACTGCCACGGACAGGGTCCTTGACAACCAGCTGCTTCTTGGAAACCAGAGTTACGGAATTTGGAACTTAGAGACAGATGTTGCATGTGGACAAACTGTTGCAAAAGATTGCCCCAAATAAACAGTTTATATAGGTATAGATATAGATATGTTGTTATGTGCCTCCAAGTCGACTACGACTTATGGCGACCCTATGAATCAGTGACCTCCAAGAGCATCTGTCATGAACCACCCTGTTCAGGTCTGTGGCTTCCTTTATGGAATCAATCCATCTCTTGTTTGGCCTTCCTCTTTTTCTACTTCCTTCTGTTTTTCCCAGCATTATTATGTTTTCTAATGAACCATGTCTTCTCATTATGTGTTCAAAGTATGATAACCTGTTTCATCATTTTAGCTTCTAGTGATAGTTCTGGTTTAATTTGTTCTAACACACAATTATTTGTCCTTTTTTGCAGTCCATAGTATCCGCAAAGCTCTTCTCCAACACCACATTTCAAATGAGTTGATTTTTCTCTTACCCGCTTTTTTCACTGTCCAACTTTCACATCCATACATGGAGATCGGAAATACCATGGTCTCAATGATCCTGACTTTAGTGTTCAGTGACACATCTTTGCATTTGAAGACCTTTTCTAGTTCTCTCATAGCTGCCCTCCCCAGTCCTAGCCTTCTTCTGATTTCTTGACTATTGTCTCCATTTTGGTTAATGACTGTACCAAGGTAAATCCTTGACAAGTTCAGTGTCCTCATTGTCAACTGTAAAGTTGCATAAATCTTCTTTTGTCATTACTTTAGTCTTCTTGATGTTCAGCTGTAGTCCTGCTTTTGTGCTTTCCTCTTTAACTTTCATCAGCATTTGTTTCAAATCATGACAGGTTTCTGCTAGTAGTATGGTATCGTCTGCATATCTTAAATTATTGATATTTCTCTCCAATTTTCACACCTCCTTCATTTGGTCCAATCTTGCTTTCCGTATGATATGTTCTGCGTATAGATATAGATATATTCAGTGCTTTTTTTTGGTAAAAATGCTGTGGGTGCCAGTACAAAATGGCTGCTATGGTGGGGTTCTCTGTACTGGTGAGTACTGCACAAAAAAAGAAACACACACACTTTTTTCTGGAGGGAGGTGATATGATGGAATATATATGACAATAAGAAATGATTAATAGTTATTTCCTCTCCAGTCTCCAGAGCAGGCTTTCTCAACTTGGTGCCTTCCAGATGTTATTGGGCTACAGCTTCGTTATCCCTGACCATTCACCTTGCTGACAGGGACCAATGGGAGTAGTCCAGCAACATCTGAATGGCACAACCAGGGCTGTAGAGTTGGAGTCGTAGTAAAATGGTAGCACAAGGCATTTCATCACCACCACGTGAATCCAGAGCTTGGAAAAGTTACTTTTTTGAACTACAACTCCCACGAGCCCAATCCCTGGGGCTGATGGGAGTTGTAGTTTAAAAAAGTAACTTTTCCAAGCTCTGGATTCATGTGGTGGTGATGAAATGCCTTGTGCTACCATTTTACTACTGTAAATTTGTTATTACTAGTTAATATACATTTGCCATTTATGAAGGAGTCGGAGTCGGACAGTAGAAAAATAGAGGAGTCGGAGTCAAAGGTCTGGCGTACCGACTCCACAGCCCTGGGCACAACGCTTGGGAAGGCTGCTCCAAAGTCATCCATGTAAGGCTTGCCAAACTTTACCCATATATATTTAAAATAAAATTATTTAGCAGAATACTGCTTTTTCGTGTTAAACCTCTATTGGGGAGGAACCATTGCTCAGTGGTAGAGCACTTGCATTGCATGGAGAAAGGTCTCAGATTCAACATTTGGCGTTTCTAGTGAAAAGGCTTGGGTAGTTTGTGAAAGACAACTTTCCCTGAGACCCTACAGAGCTGCTACTAGTCAGAGTAGACAAAGTTTTCAAACTTGTTTTTCTGTGGACCACTTGGACATTCCTGGAGGGGGTTGGCAGTCTACTTAATAAACTATTTTATTTAATGCCAGCATCGTTGTCAAAACTCATGCTGTAGTATGAAAATCATGGGCCTTAGGTCTAGCTGCTGTGAAAAATAGAAATGGACTGCCTTCAAGTCGACCCCAACTTATGGCGACCCTATGAATAGGGTTTTCATGTTAAGCAGTATTCAGAGGGGGTTTACCATTGCCTCCCTCTGAGGCTAGTCCTCCCCAGCTGGCTAGGGCCTGCTCAGCTTGCCACAGCTGTACAAGCCAGCCCCTTCCTTGTCCACAACTGCCAACTGGGGGGCAACTGGGCTCCTTGGGACTATGCAGCTTGCCCACTGCTGCACAGGTGGCAGGGCACGTTACCCCTCAGTCACTCACTGGGGGGGGTGGTCTTTTGCTGGTCCTTGACACCCAGGAGAAACAAACGGGGATTTGAACTCACAGACCCTAGACTTCCAGCCAGGCTCTCCTCCCCACTGTGCTATACCAGCTGTGAAGGGCCCCTTTAATTTAGTTTTTTTGGGGAAATTCGTAGACTGTACCGGTGGTGCATCATGAAAATTGTGAGCTCTGATCAAAATGGCCTTGAGCTCTGTTGTCAGAAAAAATAAACCCAGTGCAAGGCCTAGCAGATAGTCTTGCCTGTTCTGCAACCTTTCTGCAACCCACCTGAATGGAGAAGACAGTAGTGGGCTAGATCAAGGATGGGGGAACCTATGGCATTCCAGATGTTGTTGGATTATAACATCCATCAACCCCAACCAGCATGGCCAGTTGTCAGGTATGATGGTAGTGTTAGTTCATCAACATCTGGAGGGCCACAGGTTCCCCATCTTTGGCCTAGGTGAACAAATCCTATGACCTTATATAAAGCAGCTTCCTGTTTACCCACGGTGTGTGTGTGTTCCATAGGGAAGGAACTCTGTGGCTGTTTGTGTTCAGCCCTTGGTTGATCATAAGAACATCACTTCCTTATTGTTTAGCAATTTGGGTACCTCTGGCACAGAATTCTGTAACACCATCCTCTACCAGCCAGAGTCCCAGGGTTATGGAACTTGGTAAAGAGGCCCACCTGAGCCCAAGACAACAAATATTTAGAAAGCTGTGCAAAATCTTCCTTTGTAGGAAAGGCATTCAGAGGAACACTGTGAGACAGAGGTGTTTTATCATTCTGTGGTGTCTTGTATCCTGTACTTAAAGATAGCACTGCTTTTGTTAATGTTTAATTGTGCTTATTCTCATTATAATTTTGGGAGGGGGAAATTGTATATTCTGTTCTTCTGTGGCAGATAATAAAGAGAGTCGTGACATGTGCCTTGTTTTCTTGGGTAATTCTTCAAAGTTTTGTAATGGAAAATAAGTACATTTTAAAAAGCAAAACAAAGCACTAGAGTATTAAACTAGGCCCTTCTCTCTTATCTCTCATATTTGCTTTCTGTTTTGATCACAGGGGCAGCATTTCTGGAAGCAGAAATCTCCTGTTCCAGTTTCTGCTTCCATCTGTTAAGTAAAAATAAATGCTACTGGGGCAGAAATCCTCCTGTTCAAAAAAAGTTCATAAATGGAACAGCTGCAGCACTAGGGGACTGAAGAAGACCTGCCCTGGGAGTGAGTATCTGAGCATCTGGGTGCTTCCTGCTTTCTCCTCTGGGTGCTTCCTGCTTTCTCCTCTGGTTTGCTGTCCCTCGAGACAGTGGAAGTCCCTAGTAAGTGCTGCAAGGACTGGGACCCCTGCCTGACCCTGGCTCCAGAGAGAGGCTGCAGTTAATCTTGCAGCCTCTTGCATCAGCTGCTGGCTGGGGCAGGAGGCATGAAAGCCCAGCTGCCCTTGGGCAGTGGGTCTGCCGCCGGCGGGGTTGCCACCAAAGGGGCAACACCAAAGGGGATCTTGTCCCCCATGCTGTTTAACATCTTTATGAAGCCCTTGGGAGCAGTCATCAGGAGATTTGGGGTGAGGTGTCAGCAGTATGCTGATGATACCCAGCTCTGTTTCTCCGTAACATCTGAATCAGGAGAGGCCATGCAAGCCCTGGACTACTGCCTGGACTCGGTGGTGGGCTGGATGAGGGCCAGTAAACTGAGTCTGAATCCTAGCAAGACGGAGGCACTGTGGGTTGGTGGTTCCCGAGTTTGGATAATTGGTCAGTTGCCTGCTTTGGTTGGGGTCTTACTCCCTCTGAAAGAGCAGGTCCGTAGTCTGGGGGTGCTCCTGGATCCATCTTTGTCGCTAGAGGCCCAGGTAACCTCCGTGGCTAGGAGTGCCTTTTACCAGCTGCAGCCTTTTCTAGACCGGGATAGCCTGACCACTGTTGTCCACGCACTGGTAATCTCCAGGCTGGATTACTGTAATGCACTCTATGTGGGGCTACCCTTGAGGTTGGTCCAGAAGCTGCAGCTGGTGCAAAATGTGGTGGTGAGACTGCTCACTGGGGCGGGGTATCGCCAACATGTCACCCCACTGCTGAAAGAATTACACTGGCTGCCCATTTCCTACCGGGCCAAGTTCAAGGTTCTAGTTTTGGTGTACAAAGCCCTATACAGCTCGGGACCAGGATACCTGAAAGACCATCTTATCCCTTATATACCCAGTCGATCACTGCGTTCTGCAGGTGAGAGCCTCCTGCAGATACCATCTTATCAGGAAGTTCATTCTGCACATTATAGGAAACGGACCTTTAGTGTGGCGGCACCTACCCTGTGGAATTCCCTCCCTTTGAATATTAGACATGCGCCATCTCTTCTATCGTTTTGGCGCCTTTTGAAGACTTTCCTCTTTCAACAAGCCTTTTAGGTTGAGACCTATCCCAGTCTGCGTCTGTGTTAGAATTGCTTGTTAATATGTGTTTTTTTAATAATATGTTTTTAACCTTTTTTTAAAAGGTGTTTTTAAAGCTTTTTTAAAAAATGTTTTTAACGTTGTTTTGTTTTAATGTATTTTAAGGTCTGTTTTTATGATGTTTTAAAGTGTTTTTAGCGTTTTTGTTTGCCACCCTGGGATCCTCCTGGGAGGAAGGGCAGGATATAAATCACATAATAAATAAATAAATAAATACATGGAATACTGTGGGCGGTGTTCAACTAAATAATTGTTCAAGCAGAATGACTTCTGCTAGTGCATCAGGACTTTCCCCTCTCTTCTCCCCCTGCATGTGCCTGTGGCATTCACAAATGTGGTCCAGAGGGTTGGGAGAACCCACAGAACACATTTGGGAATGCATGGGGGCAGGAGTGGGGGAGAATGTTTCATTGTGCAAGGAGAAAGACTTGTGCTAATGTTCACCTTAGTGCTGCGTTGAACACAATCCCTGTGTGTTTGTATGTGGCATAGTGGTTAGAATGTTGGACTACGACCTGGGAGACCAGGGTTCGAATCCCCCCATAGCCATGAAGTGTACTGGGTGACCTTGGGCCTCTCAGCCTCAGAGGAAGGCAATGATAAACCGCCTCTGAATACTGCTTACCACGAAAACCCTATTCATAGGGTTGCCATAAGTCGGAATTGACTTGAAGGCAGTATATTTACATTTTTTAATTTTGTGGTGCTGTTTATCTGGGACCCTTATGAATTAGTACTTGTGCAGGGGGGATGTTCATCAATTTCCCCCCACTTTTTTTTTTCAGGAAGCCTGTCACTGCAGTCAAATAGTGGATAACTCAAAATTGAGTCCTCATCTGCATTATACATTTAAAGCACTATCACATCACTTCATAATCACCGGGTGCGGTCATCCGGAGCTTTGGAGTGCGTTGCCATCAGTATGCTGATGACACGCAGCTCTATTTCTCCTTTTCATCTTCTTCAGGTGAGGCTGTCAATGTGCTGAACCGGTGCCTGGCTGCGACAATGGACTGGATGAGGGCTAATAAACTGAGGCTCAATCCAGACAAGACTGAGATACTGCTAGTGGGTGGTTCTTCTGACCAGATGGTGGATGTCCAACCTGTTCTGGATGGGGTTGCACTCCCCCTGAAGGAGCAGGTTCGTAGCTTGGGGGTTCTCCTAGAACCATCTCTGTCACTTGAGGCTCAGGTAGCCTCGGTGGCACGGAGTGCCTTCTACCAATTTTGGTTGGTCGCCCAGCTACGTCCCTATCTGGACAGGGATAACCTGGCTTCAGTTTTCCACGCTCTGGTAACCTCCAAATTAGATTCCTGCAATGCACTCTACGTGGGGCTGCCTTTGAAGACGGTTCGGAAACTGCAGCTTGTGCAAAATGCAGCAGCCAGATTGGTAACAGGGACCAGACGGTGCGAACATATAAAACCAATTCTGGCCCGCTTGCATTGGCTGCCTCTATGTTTCCGAGCTCAATTCAAGGTTCTGGTTTTGACCTATAAAGCCTTACATGGCTTGGGACCACAATACCTGATGGAACACATCTCCCGATACAAACCCACCCGTACACTACGTTCAAGATCAAAGGCCCTCCTCTGGGTGCCTACTCCAAGAGAAGCTTTGAGGGTGGCAACAAGGGAGAGGGCCTTCTCACTGGTGGCCCCCAAATTATGGAATGATGTTTATGATGAGGTGCGCCTGGCGCCAACACTTTTATCTGTTCGGCGCCAGGTCAAGACTTTCCTCTTCTCCCAGGCATTTTAGCATGAGTTTTAAATTGTTTTTATATTGTTTTAAATTTTAAAATTGTGTTTTAAATTGTTTTTAAAATATGTGTTTTAAATTGTATATTTGTTTTAATGTTTTTGATTGCTGTAAACCGCCCAGAGAGCTTCGGCTATGGAGTGGTATACAAGTGCAATAAATAAATAAATAATCAGACATGGATTTCGCCAAAGAATCCTGGGAACTATCGTTTGCTAAGGGTGTTGAGAGTTGTTATTATTTATTTATTTATTTAATTAATTAATTAATTTGTATCCCGCCCTTCCTCCCAGCAGGAGCCCAGGGCGGCAAACAAGGCACTGAAAACACTTTAAAACATCATAAAAACAAATCTTAAAATAAATTAGAAGAAAATTAGAAATTAGAAAATACATTAGAAGACCTCTATTTCCCTCACAGAGCTACAGTTTTCAGACTGGCTTAATAATCACTCCCTCTTCTCAGGTAACTCCAGGAGCCAGTGTGGTGTAGTGGTTAGAGTGTTGGACTAGGACCTGGAAGACCAGGGTTCAAATCTCCACTCAGCCTTGAAACTTGCTGGGTGACCTTGAGCCTGTCACAGTCTCTCAGCCCAACCTACTTCACAGGGCTGTTGTGATGATAAAATGGAGAAAGAGAAGAACCATGTACACCACCTTGAGCTCCTTGGGGGAATGGTAGAACAGAAATGCAGTAATAAATAGATAAATAAAATGTACCTCTGCAAGTGGAATAGGGATCTTGTAACTTCAGTCAGCACCCTGAACAAACTATAGTTGTCAGGATTCTTTGGGGAAAGCCATGACTTTTAAAAATGATATAATACTGCTTTAAATGCATAGTACAGGGTCAGAATTCATAAAGAACAAAAACACGAGAAAGCTAGCAGTAACCTGGGCGCATGCTCATAACTCCAACATCTCCTGGTTGATGGAAAGAGGGAAGTCAAGGGGTGTGACTACAGGTACAAAACGTTTCTCAACATGTACCATCATTAGTGTGGATGAAAAAAGTGCAACATCCCTCCAAAAAACAGTGACATGTGACTAGTAGTGTGGCTGGTCCGTTACAATTCCAAAAAAGCATATGCAGCAGCTATAGCACTATAAATGGTACATCTGGAAGGACCCTGGTCCACAGTGCAGGCACCCCTGCAGAGAATGCCTGTTTCCTGGTTGATAAAATGGAATAACCAGGCGATGGCACCACCAGGAAGGGTCTTAGTGCCGGCAGATTTATAAAGGATAAGGCGTGCTCTCACAGTGTTATACTTCAAATAACTGAACTTTAAACTTGGTCCTACTGCAATTTGGCAACCATTTGGCAGCTCCTTCATGTGTGCAGTTGGGTCTACCAGTAAGCAGCCTAGCAAACTTCTTCACTAGTTGCATTCCCAAACTAAGCCTAAGGGCAGCTTCATGTTGAGATCAGCTGTGTTTATCTGTGGCTTATCTGGTAAGTACCTTAGATTAAGAGATTTCTCTAGGAAAACAGTGTTGTTCATTCCATCTGCACACAAGGTCGTGTGGTCAAGTGATAACTTGTACAATGTGTTTCAGATCATTTGGTCTCTTTGTCATGACTCCTTCCAGCTGTTACCAACTTTTCTTTTGGCAAATTATGGATAGTGCAAAAATAAAGGGGTGATGCTGCTGTCTGTTGTATTACAATGACACAGCAGGGTGAACTGCTAGGCGGTGAAACTTTCAGAGTGTGAATACCGCTTGCTCTCAAGAGAACATTGTTCAGTTGTAATGAGCCTTGAAATATCAGTTGTGTAGTAAAATAAAACAAAAAAGCTGGATTTCTTACTGTGTACAAAATAAACCCTAGAGTTTTCTGTTTGTTAAAATTTGAAATGTGGATTTCTGTTTTCATCAGATATTTATTTATATACAATATTTTTCATCAAAAGATTCCAGGATGGTGTGAATAAAAAGCAATCCCTGCACAGCATATTACAGCTGGTATAGCACAGTGGGGAGGAAAGCCTGGCTGGGAGTCCAGAGTCTGTGAGTTCAAATCCCCGTTCGTGCCTCCTGGGTGTAAAGGGCCAGCTAAAGATCACCCCCACAGCGAGTGGCTCAGGGGTAACGTGCCCTGCCACCTGTGCAGCCGTGGGCAAGCTGCATAGTCCCAAGGAGCCCAGTTGCCCTGCAGCTGGCAGTTGTGGACAAAGAAGGGGCTGGCTTGTGCAGCTGTGGCAAGCTGAGCAGGCCCTAGCCAGCTGGGGAGGACTTGCCTCAGAGGGAGGCAATGGTAAACCCCCTCTGAATACCGCTTACCATGAAATCCCTATTCATCCTTCTTCTCACCCACATTTACTTATTTATGTATTGCTTATTGTAAATATTGTAAATCATAGGGTCGCCATAAGTCAGGATCGACTTGAAGGCAGTCCATTTCCATTACACAGCATATTGATGTAATTTAAAACCAACAAATAAACTTTAAAAAGTGTAAGTCAAAAACAAATTACCCCCTCCCCCAATAAAACTAAAGAAGAAAATAGGGCAAAAAAATAATCTGAGATTTAAACTACTAAAATACCTGGGCAAATGGGAAGGTCTTCACTGATGCCCCAAAGCTTGTAATGTTAGTGCCTGCTGTGCTTTCTTGGGGAGGGAATTCCCGAGTCGGAGCCATTGCAGAAGAGGCTCTTTTTTCTTTTGTAGACGTATAGTACTGAAGAAGGTACATGGATAAGGGCAAGATAGGAGCAGGCTGGTCTAGGAAAAAGTGCTCCTTCAGGTATTTGAGTCCCAAACTATTTAGGGCTTTAAAGGTAAGCATTAGCATCTTAAATTGGGCTTAGAAGCAAATAGGCAGCCAATATAGATCATCCAAGATAGGCATACTAGGAACAATCCTGGTGTACCTGTCAAAATTCTAGCAGCAGAGTTCTGCAGTAATGGAAGCTTCTGTGTCCTCTTTAAGGGCAGCCCATGTATAATGTGTTAAAAGTAACCCGGAAGGTTAACAGAGCATGAATAATTGTACCTAGGCTATCCGTGTCCAGAGCTGGTTATAAAAGCCATAGCTCAGTGGTAGAGTATCTGCTTTGCATGCAGAAGCTCCCAGGTTCAGTCCCTGGAATCTCCAGGTAGGGCTGGGAATGCTCCCCCCCCCCCAATCTTGATCCATGGAGAGCCACTGCCACTCAGTGTAGACAACAGTGAGCTCACTTTATCATTAAGCACATAAGAAGAGCCTACTGGATCAGGCTCAAGGCCCATCTAGTCTAGCATACTGTTTTCACCATGGCCACCCAAATGCATATGAGAAGCCCACAAGCAAAGCTGAGTGCAACAGCACTCTACCCACTTGTGATTCCTAGCAATTGGCATTTAGGGGCATATTGCACATAGCCATCATGGATTGCTACAACCCCTGTGATGTCATCACCTCTGTAGTCCCTTTATATTCTTCCCTGTGGGCTATATAGCAGTTTTTTGAGGGGGAGGGGGAAAGATTTAAGCACCTTCCCCCAGGGATGTGGTCCCAGTCCAATTTGTTTTTTGGGGGGAGAGTAGTCCCCTGTGACTGCTATTAAATCCCCCTTTGTGTGTCCTCTGGAAACACAAACAAGCCCTTGAGTATAATCGCTTACGTGTTTAAAAAGGAATTCATCCTTTCATGCTGTGTGTCCCATGTCCTATGATACAAGATTACCCTGCTGGACTCTAGGAGGAGCCAACATGGTGCCCTCCTTTAGATTTAGTTGGGGCTTCAGCTCCCATCAGCCCTAGCCAGCATGGCCACTGCTCAGGGATGAAGGGAGTTGTAGACTGACAACATCTGGAGGGGGCACCACATTGGTTACCCTTGCTTTTTAGTCTTCCTTTGACCTCCTTTTCCTGCTGCTCTTGTTCTAGGAGGGAAAGGAAGACAGACAGTGGTATGGAAAGCAAGTCCAAGTTCTGTGAGGGAAGGTTGAAGGGACTGGATATGTTTGGCCTGGAGAGGAGAAGACTGAGGGTGGACATTGTCACATAAAAGAGGGCAAAGGCTTGTTTTCTAATGACTCAGAGGGCAGGACTAGATCTGATAGGCTCAAGTTAAAGGAGGGTAGATTTCAGTTGAAAATTCAGTTGAGAAATTTGATGGCAAGAGGGGACTGACAATGGAACCAATTACATAGACCAGTGTTTTTCAACCTTGAGTCCCTAGATGCTGTTGGATTACAACTCCCATAATCTCTGTCCATTGGCCAATCTGTTGTAGGATCCTGTTTTCACACAATCTGGTGTAGGATGTTGGGAGTGGTAGTCCAACAACATCTGGGGACCCAAGGTTGAAGAACACTGACCTAGAGACATGGTGGATGCGTCCTGGCTGGAGGTCTTCAGGCAGAGGAAGGACAGCCATCTGTTGGGGAGGCTGTAGCTCTGGATTTCCTGCATGGAGCAGGAGGTTGGACAAGATATCTGCTAAGACCTTTCCCACTCTGTGATCGTGGGCATCCTATTTTCCTGTCACCTCCCTCCTTCCCGTGTGTGTGTGTTTTATGGCGATGAATTCAGGCTGCCCTGGTTGTTTCTTAACACTTTCTCCTTCCCTCTGTGGGTTGCCAATAAATTATTTGGATTCCAGTTTGCCATCTTTCATTTAGTTTGCATTCCTTCTAAGTGAACTTTGCTGAAGTCTTTTTAGTGTTTTCTGGAAAGGACTCCCTTATAGAGACTGGTGGGTGCTTTAGAGCAAATGTCACAATGTGCTTGCTGAAACTGCAGGGAACGCTTCTTCCCTTCTCTGGGAGTCTGAAGCTGCAACATTAATTTTTTCCCAATCTAGGAGTCACCCTTTAATGTCAGCCTACTTTTAACTTGTGCAAAACAAACAAATAAATTTGTTCCACTTCCTCTGTCTTTCCCAGCTTTTCTTATTCTCAGAAATTCTTTTAAAAATTAAGCGGCTGTGTTATAAGGCTTTTACAGCAGGGATGGGGAACCTCAGGCCTGGGGAGCCAAAGGTGACCCCTCCAGGCCCCCTTCACACTATACATTTAGGTCACTCCACACCAGACCTTTATTCCACTTTAAGCAGTCCTTGCTTCCCCCAAAGAATCCTGGGAATGTTAATTTGCAAAGGGTGCTGAGAGTTGTTACGAGACCTCTATTCCCCTCACGGAGCTCCAATTCCCAGAATTCTCTGGGAAGAAGGGCTGACTGTTAAAACCACTCTGGCTTTTGGAGCTCTGTCAGGAGAATAGGAGTCTCCTAATAACACTCGGCACCCTTCACAAACTACACTTCCCAGGATTCTTTGAGGGAAGCCAAGACTGCTTAAAGTGGAATAAAGGTCTGGCTTGGGTGTGGCCTTTTTTTGCTATTATTCCATTTTAATCAGTCATGGCTTCCCCCAAAGAATCCTGGGAATGTAGTTTGTGAAGGGTGCTGAGAGGAAACCCCTATTCCCCTCATAGAGCTACCATTTCCAGACTTCCCTGGGAAGAGGGATTGATTGTTAAACCACTTTGGGAACTGTAGCTCTGTGAGGGAAATAGGGACCTCATAACAACTCACAGAACCTTTCACAAGCTACACTTCCCAGGATTCTTTGGGGGAAGCCATGACTGTTTAAAGTGGAATAACAGTAGAATAAATGTATGCTGTGAATGCGACCCAGGAAGAGCCGGATTATCCATTAGGTTTAGTAGGCTGAGGCCTAGGGGCCCAGAACTCTTGCATAAGCTAAAAAAAATTATCACGGGACAAGAGCTTCTGAACCGCCCGCCATCCCCCCCGCTTCACTTACCTTTTTATCGCCTGTTTTTTGCGGTTTGCCATCAACAAAGATGGCGGCAGAGGCTTCATCCCCTTAGGGAAACCTCGGCTGCCATCTTGATTGATGGCAAACCTGCGTGAAAAAAAGCGGAAAGTTAGGGAGAAGGGACCCCCAAACACCAATCAGCCTAGGGGCCCTCCTCAGCTTAATCCGGCCCTGGACCCAGGCCTCTCTATCTGGCCCTCAAAACTCTCCCTAGGCCTGGCCCCAGGGCAATCCTGCTCTTTGCCCTCTTTTAGTGTGATTGCCTGGTTGGAATGGGTCCCTGAACTGCAGTGATACTTCTTGCTTGCCTGGATGGTGAGAAGACTGTGTATAAGCCTCTGATTTCTACTGTACACCACAAAATATCCCTCTCACAGGAGAATAACTGGCAATGCTCAGAAACACCCCCCCCAAAAAAAGGCAACACATCTGCACACACCCCAGAACAAATAAGACACAGGCACAAAAAGTAGGCAACATCTCTCAGTCAGGCAACTCTCCAAACACCCCCTCCCCAATTCATTTTTGAAAAATCTGAAGGTGCCACGGTGCCCATGGGCACTATGTTGGGTACCCCATACTTATAACTAACAAAAAGTTGTTACTGTTTTGCAAGTGGAATTTCTGGACCTTTTCCCTGATGCTAGTGACTTGTTTTTGCTGAAAAGCACCTTAATTTGGAACGTTGGCACCCTGTGTCGAGAAACCTCATCAGTATCCACCAGGCAACTGAAGTCACTGCAGGAGCCCAGGATAAGCCTGTTCTCCTTTAACACCAGAAGAGTTCCCATGATTAATATTGATACAAAATGCTTTCATGTTTCCACAGCAAAATTGTCTTGCTATCAAAGGAAGTGGTGACTTTTCCCTGTTGAATCAATGGGGGGGGGAGAGCCTGCAAAAAGTGTTTTCAGCATCTGAGACAGGCATCAAGCTGAAGAGAAAAAAAACAACCCAGGCCAGTCTCTAATTTGGTGTTTCATTTTGCAAAATTGCCTATGTGGAGAAAAATAAAACATTTACATGTATATTAGCCAGTGTTCGCCAGCTCTTGGAGTGATGCCAGCTCTCCCAGGGCCACATGAATGCACTATGCTGAATGAGTAATGATCTCCTGTTGTCAGTCCTAATTTATGGATGGGTAAGGAGAGCAAGCATTTGCCATTTCAAGTTGTCCAGAACTCGGAACGTTATCTCTGCAGTGCTGGTTTTCAGAACTACAAATAAAGGTGCTGGATACCTTTTCAAATAATTGAGTTAGATGTAGTTAGGAGGACTGATTTCAAACTTGCTGGTACGTTACGTAGCGAGGCATAGCTGCACATGTGAAGCTGCCACTATTAAAAAGTGTTGCACCTTTTATTTGTATTATTTTATGTGTGCTGTGTGGGTAGGTGTATTTAAACAGGTTGAGCAGACCTCAGACTTGTAGGATCTGCCTGAATCAGGTGGAAAAGACATAGAGTTAAAGGATTCTGAGCCCAGTAATTTATTTTGAGATACAGAACTGAACGCACAGTCATCCTACACAAAAATTCACTCCTGACTCCCCCCCTCAATTTCAGCAAAATACTATATTTTTAGGGGGTGTCATTATGTTGTTTCTATTGCATTTGGAATGCATTTCATTAAACAATTGGGAATCAAATATCCTTGCCAACCTACTTCAAATCACCCAGAGATCCCAATCTACCTTCTGTTTTAAAACAATCTGCAAGCTATGACTCAGAGTCTATGGCATATGTGTTGGCTGTGATATGTAAGCTCTGTCTGTAGTAGCTATTTCCACATATTCAGGTCATCACTTGAGGATAATTACTGAGTGATGAACCGGCCATATGATTACTCACCTGTATTTGGAAATAAGTTCTGTTGAAAATATCTATCTATCTATCTATCTATCTATCTATCTATCTATCTATCTATCTATCTATCTATCTATCTATCTATCTATCTATCTATCTATCTATCTATCTATCTATCTACTAGCATACACATGCATATGTGCACACACAGCAAGTACAATAGAACCAGTTCATATGCAATCAAATGCAAGGGTGGGGGGAGAAATTTGATTCAAATGGCTGGCAGAATTTTTTTTTTAAAGGAAGTTTGCAACCTGCCTAAAAACCATCAGGGAGGTAGCCAGCTGGACCTCACGATGGAGGGAGTTGTATAGTCTAGGTGCTGTGACGAAAAAGGCCCTGTTCCCCATCCCCGCTAACTGTGCCTCTGAAAGCAATGGGACACTGAACAAAAGCCTTGGAGTATGAACCAGTGGGCAGGAAAGCTCATGTGAGAGGAAAAGTGGTCCTTCAAATAACCTGGTCCCAAATTGCTTAGGGGTTTATGGATAATAAGCAGTGCTTTGAGTTGCCCTTGGAAACAACTGAAAGCAAGTACAGATTAAATAAAACTGGATCAATATGCTCTGACTCCAGAGACCATAGCTGTTTTGCACCAACTGAACATACCCCTATGTAGGAGTGCTCAGCAGTAACTTACCTAGATGTGACCTGGATATGAGTAGGGTGCAATAGAAATCTTAAGTGTTAGCTAGAGAATAATTTTGATTAGGTGAAAGAATGACACATAACACTCCCTTGTATAAATCACACTTGACTTCTGGCCACTTTTTCAAAGCTCTGCCACTTGAGGTAGAGGAGCCAGCTGTAACCAACTAGATGAAGGCTGATGCCGAAACATTTTGGTAGAACATTTTGGTAGAACAATAAAAACCTCTGTTTTCTTAATCACAGTTATGTGTGTATATATATATATATAATCAGGGAGAGCTACCCTTTGCTGGCAAACTCTGAACATCTTGCTAGAGCCATCAGCAGGCCTCCTGTTGTAGCATTTCGCCAGCCTCCTAATTTGGCCAGACTGTTAGTGAGAGCTGTGCTTAAGCTACCTATCACCAATCCTGGGTCTCATCCTTGTCACTCCAAACGCTGTATCACCTGTGTGTACCTCAGGGAGACAGCTTCTTTCACAAGCACTAGGACAGGCAGGACATATTGCATCAAACAACATCACCTGCAGGTGCTGCAATATAATTTATCAAATACAAAAGACCAGGATGTCATGTCCAATACGTAGGAAAGACCACAACTGACCTATGCACGCGCTTCAGGAACCACAAGTCGGCAATCTTAACCAAAACAGTGGAGCAACCAGTTGCAAAACATTTCAACATTGAGGGTCACAGCCTGTTGGACTTTTCTATAACAGTGATAGAGATGCCAACAGATCCAGCAGCATTGACCAAAAGGGAGAACTTTTGGATATACTCTCTGGACACATTGGCACCACATGGCCTGAACCTGGAGGACAGTACCACCACTACTTAGCTTCTGCAAATGAAGCCCCTCTGAGCATTCCATCCTCAAAGCTCTATGACTGCCACCTTGGTAACAGCATTTGTATGTTAGCAGCTGATGAAGGCGGAAGCCGAAATGTTTTGGTAATACAATAAAAACCTCTGTTTTGTTAATCACAATTACGTGCATATATTTTTAGGTGATTAGCGGAATCCTTATAGGGATCCAGAGCAAGCTTGGGTGAAGTTCTGTTTGTTGCTTTCAAAACTGTCTCTCTCTGATTTTTGATTGATTGATTGATTGATTTGATTTGTATCCCACCCTTCCTCCCAGTAGAAGCCCAAAGAGATCACAAACAACTTGCTACCTAGGCTTTATCTCTGTTGACAGTAGCTTTCCAAATGCTTTCAACGTGTGAGAACCTATTGATTTTGGTTTTTCAACACATTGGTACAAACTAACCAGTTTGCAGTCATTTCTGGTAACACTTTACCCTAAAGCAGTTTACTTTCTAGGACATTGCCAAAAAGTACCAGATTGGAAGCATGCGGTTCAGACATGCATTTGTATTCATGGTGGGGAAGATTATGCTTTAAAAAAAAAAAAAAAAAAGCAGCAACAGATTCTGGTATGGCAACCGCACATCCCGAGGCGTCCTCATTTCCATACTTGAAGTCTATTGGATGGAACTGTTCTGATGCCTCTTGCCTCTCAAGCACAACATTCCATCTGAAAATTCTAAGCCTGGCAACAGATTCCCCCAGCAACCACCTAACTGTAGTTCTGTCTTTTGCATCTGAGAACTGCATCAATTAAGTGTCTCTTCATTCAAAGGCAAAGAATAAAAGTCAGAATATCTGGTACATATTCACTTGTAGGTCAGTCTATCTGCCTTTAAATATATCATTTTATTTGGCAGGGTTTGAGATGTTCCCTGTGCCAGATAGCTTGACATCAGGACCTAAGGAATTAAAAATGTTATTTTGCGTGACTCTGTTATAACCTGTTTGCAAGACAATGTTGAGAGAGAGAGATCTATATTTGGTACAATAGTTGAAACTGCCGTAACTTAACACAAGCTTTTGAAAAACTGTAACTGAAGAAAAATGTTTCCTGTCGGTCTGGGGTTATTTGGAATTATTAACAGAATAGAATAGTTTATTTAAAAAAATTAAATGAGGATTGTGCTAGAAGAGAAGCAAGATAAATTACTACAGGCTTTGAAGCAATTTAAACATGCCATTATGAGAAACAGAACAGAAAACCTTTTAGAGGTTAGGAGTCCTCGAAATGTATTCTTGTACTGTATTCAAAGAAGAATGAGAAGCCAGATGTGGGTTCTTCCAAAGTTGCATTAGGGCAGGGATGGGGAACGTTTGCCCTTCAGATGTTGCTGAACTACAGCTCACATCAGTCCCAGCAAGCATGGCCAGTGGCCAGGGAAGATGGGAGTTGTAGTTCAGCAAAATCTGGAGAGCCAGAGGTTCCCTGTACCTGCATTAGGGGATGGGACCCTCACCTCCCAAGTAAGATAGAGATATCTATCAAGATCTAGATACTTGAAGCACGTTTGTTGTTGAATGACCTTAAAATACATTTGTCAGGTATATCTTAACTCAGGGGTAGCCAAAATGGTGTTCTTCAGATGGATTGGCCTGGAGTTCCCATCATCCTCTATCATTGGCCATGCTGGCTTGGGCTGATTGGAGCTGTAATCCAAAACATCTGGAGGGCACCATTTTGGCTACCCCTGTCTTAACTCATAGGCGGTCACATATGCCACAAGTGGCCCTGTTTATTGGGGTCCTTGAAAGTTGTAGACCCCACAGGTATAGCTATATCACTGGCCTGGTTCAAGTGTCATTGCCAAACAATGGTTTGGCTATTGGTCCCCTGTCTCAGGCTTGCACACTCCCCCTCCTTTTCCATAATAATGTCTGTGGCTTGATCTTGCTAACATCTGCTTTCTGGCACTGCTTAGACCAATCCTTGTATGACTTTTTCTTCTCCTTTCTCCACAGTTAATTTTCCACAGTTAATTTGCCACAGGCTTGGTGTTTTCTCTTGCAAGTCCATTTTTCTAAATGGCATTGTGGGTGTTGCTGTCTCTTGAGACAGCTGAGGTCCCTGGTAAGTGCTGCAAGGACTGGGACCCACTACCTGACCCAGAGTCCAGAGAGAGGCTGCACTCAGTTTGCAGCCTCTTGTGCCAGCTCCTGGGTGGGTCAGGGGGCATAAAAACTTAGGAGCCCTTGGGTGGCAGATCTGCTGCCGGCAGGGTCACCACCGAAGGGGAGACACCAAAAGGAGTTGTACCTTGGCAATTTACTTTGGGAGTCCTCCCTTCTATTTTTTTCCAGTCTAAAGGAAGTTGGATAGTGGGGACAGCCTAAGGTGCATGTGTGATCCCTGCACAGGGTGAGAGCCTGTGCAGTGGCCTGTATGATAGGAGAAGGTTGCCAGATGCCTTCAGAGTGAGAGTCTGCAAATGGCAGAAGTCTGGCCCACCCTGGGTGTGAGACAGTGGGGGGGAAGTACGACAGTGTACTTCTAGTAACACTGTTCCCAGTTCTGTAACATGCCTACTGAGATAACAGGTTGTGGTAGATTTTGTTGGTGGGCTGTTGTTGTTTATATAATGTGGTTAGAAGGAGTCTTGGGAAGGAGGGTCATGGGTGATGCTACCTCTCTGACCTAGAGACGAAGTAACCAGACTGAGACAAAGGGTGTTCAGTTTCTCATTTTATTAATGTAATGGTCACATCCAAAGCGATGTGCTTCATAAACCTGTCTACCCTGGCTCACTACTTCCCTAGCTATTCTACCTAAGCTGTCTCTGCGGCATGTGGGGAGAGTTGACTCAGCACTAGAGTCTTGGGAGGCACCTGCTTAAGTAGGGAAGGTCTTCGTGCGTAAACTATGGCTCCAACGGAGTTCCACCCTCTGAAAGTCCTTCTCGTGCAGGGGGGGGAGCCTCAGACGGCCCATCCAACGACGGGGCTTTGCTAGGTGACAGCGTGGGCTCTGCAAGGGGGATGCTGATTGGCAGGGAGGCGTTTGAAGTGCCAGGCGGGGATTCCTGCACAGCCGGGGTTGGCGCGAGCTAAGAGTCGCTTCTCAATGGTCCAGGCGGGCAGCTCGCAGGCGAGGCTGGAACTACCTCAGTGGGGGTGCCGGCCATGGGAAACTGTGGACTGTTAGAGCCCTCCCTTCCTCCAACGCCCCCAGGAACCTTGTCCTCATCTGACTCCTCTCCCTGATCTAACTGTCCCTGTGTCTGGGGCGCAACACTACCCCAATTTCAGTGATCATGGGGAGAGGGAGTATAGCCTTGGGGAGGTGATAAGTTACCATGGAAGACGAGGGCAAGGCTATTTACGTTTTGTTCCTAATTTCTGTAGATGGGTTCCTGGTTGCTAATCTGCTGTGAGCACTGTTGCTTAACGCCAGATAAGTACACAATAAGACCACACTCATCCATGCTTTGATCATGGATGAGGCTGCTGATCTGGCATGCATTACTGAGGCCTGGGGACAGAGTTGGGAGGAGCTGAGCTGACCCAAAGCTTTGCCCACCTGGATGCCACGCCAGGACAGGCTGCAGGAATGGTTGTGGGGGAGGAGTGGTTGTGGTACTTCTTCACACAGCGCATAGTTATGCGCTATGGAATTCGCTCCCACAGGAGGCAGTGTTAAAAGTGGGTTTATTGTTTATTTATTTAATTTATATCCCACCCTTCCTTCCAGTAAGAACCCAGGGTGGCAAACAAAAACACTAAAAACACTCTAAAACATCATTAAAACAGACTTTAAAATATATTAACACAAAACATCTTTATATAGGCCCCCTATATAAGTCCCCAAGATTAAAATTTCTTTCCTGCATCCTTCACTCCCTGTCAAATAGACCTCCCCTGGAGCAGATATGTGTCCTGTTATGGCAATGATGTATTTATAACCACTCAAGTGGCAAAATTTGCTCTAGCTGCAGGAAAAGTAAGAGTAAGTTACTTAAAACACCTTGTGGGATGAGCGGGATGTGCCCCTGTGCTAGTCTGACTGTAGTATCTACTAAGACATGGGGCGGGTCAGGGTATCTTCCTCTCACAAGAGGAAACTTTTATTTGAACTGAACTGCTGCTTTTCCACTCTATGCTGTTGAACTGTGTTTTATTGTAATATGATCCGCTTTTTAATATGTGTTTTGTATCTTCCTTTTATATCTGTTTAATTGTGGTAGCCTATGGCTTTGAACAATAAAGACTTCATTCATCATCAACCAAGAACCTAGGGTGGCAAACAAAAACCCTAAAACCACTCTAAAACATCATAAAAACAGACTTGAAGTATATTAAAACAAAACATCTTTAAAACATCTTTTAAAAAAAGGTTTAAGAACACCTTAAAAAGCAATTCCGACACAGACTGGGATAAAGTCTCTACTTAAAAGGCTTGTTGAAAGAGGAAAGACTTCAGTAGGTGCCAAAAAGATAACAGATATGGGGCCTGTCTAATATTTAAGAGGAGGGAATTCCAAAGGGTTAGAAAAATACATGGAGGAAAAGGTTATCAGTGGTTACTAGCCATGATGGCTACACTGCCTCCATGGTTGGAGGCAGTATGTTTCTGAATAGCAGTTGCTGGAAACCACAGGAGGGGAGAGTGCTCTTGCGCTCAGGTCCTGCTTGTTGGCTACCCATAGGGGCATCTGGTTGGCCACTGTTCTTGTGCCGATAGAACTTCCATCTCTGTCATCAGGAAACCACTCTGTCATGGAGTGGCTGTGGCGGCCTGCACCTGGTGTCAGGTAGAGCTTGGAAAAGTTAATTTTTTAAACTACAACTCCCATCATCCCCAGCCAGCATGGCCACTGGATTGGGCTGATGGGAGTTGTAGTTCAAAAAAAGTAACTTTTCCAAGCTCTCGTGTCAGGCCAAGGAAACAGTAAACTAGGGTTGCTGGTGGTATACCATCCACCGTGCTGCCAAGCAGCTTTGCTGACTGAGCCGACGGAAGCAGCCTCAGGTGTGGTGTTGGAGGAACCTGTGACGGTCCTTCCCTGGCTCTCCCTGTCAGGTTACTACCTGCTCGTGGCTACTGCCTGTCACTAGGCACCACCAGGGACTCCACCAGTCCGGACCGTCCTTTTTTATGGTTTCTCTCCCCGCTCTAGCACAGATCTCAACAGATCCCCCTGCTAGGCAGCACCACCAGTCACATCCTATAACCCGTATTCCCAGAGACTCTGCCTGAGTCTCTCTATCAGGTTACCTCTGTGACTGCGTGCTTAAGCTGTCCCAATCCCTTTGTATCAATGCAGATAATCCTGGTTTGCTCTGAATACTTGTGGTGTTATTCTTCCCTTCCCGCTGCCACCATTTGTTAACCTTCAGCCTCGGTATTTACCTTACCCTCCCTTCTGGTCTGTGAAACCCCAGCCAAGGATCAGGCCTTTGGTAAACCAAAAGTATTTATTAAATAACAAAGATAACAAGATTTCTTTATAAAGGCACTTAAGCATATGGTTTCATCTATTCCTGAGGTACTGGTCTTAGTATTAGTCCGAACTCCACACTCTCCTCACATCCACCAACTCTCCACACAATCTCCTCTCTTAAACCCACCAAAACAACCCACCACATCCACCTTCCACCTCACATCCACCCAGATTTACCTGACATCCTTCCATTTATACTGTCAGCCATTTTAAACTTTCAGCCAATCATCCAGCATTCTACTGCCCATTCACTCCCCCCTCCTGTTTCATTCCACTTACCATGTATCTCCTATGCAAACAGCACTTACCATATATACACTAATAGAGGAACATCACATTTCCCCCCCCCCCTTAAAACAACGGCAGAGTATTATTCCTGTTCCAGGATTTATACGCCGCGTTAACAAATAAAATTAGTCTCTCTGTGGAAAATGTCTTTCTTTGTTCCTCCGTCTGGTCACGTCACGGCAGTCCCAGCCACCTGCCTTGACAGTCCATCGGCCAATACATTGTCCTTGCCTTTGATGAACTGGAAGTCCACTTGATAGTCTTGTAGGGCCCAGGACCACCTCTGCAGCATAGTATTATGTTTTTTCATAGTCTGTAACCATAACAAGGCCCGATGATCCGTTGTTACCGTGAATCTTTGTCCCCACACATATGGGCGCAACTTATTCAGTCCCCACACGACCGCTAGGCACTCCTTTTGGACCGACGAATAGTTTTTCTCCCTCGGCGTCAGCTTGCAACTCAGATACGCCACTGGATGTCTGGTGCCTTCTCTCTCCTGCAGCAAGACGACTCCCAGCGCGAGGTCTGACGCATCTGTAGCCACGATGAATGGTTGCTCATAGTCTGGTGCTATTAATATGGGTCCTTGGCACAAGGCTTGCTTCAGCAGATCAAAAGCCTTCTGACATTCATCCGTCCATACCACACGCTCAGAACACCTTTTCTTTGTCAATTCATGCAAGGGGGTTGCTATTTCCCCAAAATTTTTCACAAACTTCCTATAAAAACCAGCCACACCTAGAAATGCCCTAACTTGTTTTTTGGTTAAGGGGATAGGCCACGCTTGTATTGCCTCCACCTTGCTCCATAATGGGGTGATTTTCCCACTCCCCACCTTATGTCCTAAATAGACCACCTCCTTCAACCCAAACTGGCATTTCTTCGCTTTTATTGTGAGGCCTGCCTTTCTTAATGCCTCTAATACTGTGGTGATTACATACGTCACTGTGTCAAGCTTATCTCTTATGGTATATGGTCCTACCCAGTTAGCCTGTAATTTGTCATGTTTCCTGGGTATGAACGCCATAACCATATCTCCCACATCATACACACGTTCCCTGGCTGTTCTGTCATACCAGTAACTTTGCTTCTGCTGAGCTTGACTCAAATTCTTTTTCACTACTTCCATCATTGATGTTAATTTATTGCGGAATTCCAATATAAAATCTACTACAGATGTTTTGTACTCTCCCAGGGTTCCTTCCCATGAATTTTTTAACAGTTCCAAAGGTCCCCTCACTTTTCTAGGGAACATCAGTTCAAAGGGTGAGAAGCCTGTTGACTCCTGAGGGACTTCTCTGTATGCAAATAAGAAGCATCCCAAACGTTCATCCCAGTCTTGTGGGTGATCTTGAACATAGCTTCTTATCATGCCCTTCAAAACTCCATTAAATCTCTCAGTTAGCCCATTAGTGGCGGGATGGTAAGTAGTGGTCTTTAGATGTTTTAGACCACAACATTTCCACATACATTGCATCACTTCTCCCATGAATACACTGCCTTGATCCGTCAGCACTTCATGAGGGAAACCCAGCCTCATAAAGATTTTTAATAAAGCCTCTGCCACCACAGGGGCTTCTACAGATCTTAGTGCTTCTGCGTCTGGGTACCTGGTGGCAAAATCCACCACCACCACTAGATATTTCTTGCCATGCCTTGTGGGTTTGGAAAAAGGGCCCACCAAATCTATTCCCACTCTATAAAAGGGTTGTCCAATTATAGGAAGGGGCTTTAAGGGTGCTTTAGTCTTTACTCCACTTTTTCCCACCTTTTGGCATATACCACAAGATAGACAATGTTGTTTTACATCTTTCGAGATGTTTGGCCAATAATAGTGTGCAGCCAATCTCCTCTTGGTCTTTTTTATTCCCAGATGTCCTGCACATGGGACATCGTGGGCTACCTCTAGCAATCTGATTCTGTATTTGCTAGGTACTATCAATTGCTTCACTGGTTCACATTCATCCTTTCTCTCAGCGGGCATCCACAGTCTATATAAAATCCCATTCTCACACACAACTTGATTCCTCAGTTTGTCAGTGAAAGGAATCTGTTGGGTCAGGGCTTGTTCCTTTATTTGATTCAAACTGGTATCCTTATTCAGTCTTCTCTGAAATGCTCTGTCTCTTCCCCACAGACCAGTTGATACAATTTGTCTCCTTCAGCAGGCCTGCCAAGGGTTGCTATGGTGACCTGAGGCTCGCAAACAGATTCCACCCTGTTTCCTTCAGCCCCTCTTAACATGGCTTCTGTTTCTCTGCCAATTTGCTGTCTGGTCACCACATATATTTTCCCTTGTGCCCCCATAACATCTCTTCCCAGTATCACTGGTTCTTGTTGTTGGGCATTAATGCCTACTTTATATCTGCCCTCTCGGCCTCTCCACACTATTTTCACCAGGGCCACAGGCAAGCTTTCTGGTTGACCCCTCACTCCTTGGATATTCACCGTTTCCTGAGGTAATATTTCTTCAGATTTTATTAAATCTGGCCTCAGTAACGTCTGAGCGGCACCAGTGTCAAGCAATGCCCAATAATTTGCCCCTTGTACACTCACTTCCTCTCTCAGACTTGAATCAAGGTCTGTTACTTCTGTCCAGTTTATCTGGCAGAACTGAACCTTTTTTGTGGTTAAATCTTTTGGTTCTATTTTTACTGCCCTTGCCTGAGCAGGATTACTAATGGGGTTGGCAACCTCACATTGAAAACGTAGGTGCCCCGGTCTACCACATTTGTAGCATAATTTCTCCTCTGTTTTAGGGTACACAGATCCACTCTGGGGTGTCCTGTGCCCTTCAGATTTTACTGGAGGACTCCCTCGCTGTGGCACCACATCCTTTCGGCCACCATTATATGGTCTGGGTTTAAAGTCTCTTGATGTTTTCCCCACCCAGCCAGTTCTGTTGGAGGCAAAGTGATCCGCCATCTCTGCGGCCTCCTGCACTGATGTAGGGGAACGGTCTTTGACAAGGAGTCTTATTTCTGGTGGTAACTGATGGAATAATTGATCCAGTATCATGAGGCTTTTCACCTCTTCCACTGACTGAGCTTTGGCACTACTCATCCACTTTCCAAATATATCCATCAGCTCCCAGTTCAACAAAAGACCTCCCTGCTTGGATCTGACAGTCTCGGAATAACTTTCTAAAATAGTCAGGTCCCAGTCTGAACCTTTTGTATACTGCCTCTTTAAACTCAGCATAGGTGATAGGCTTGTCTGAGGGGAAATATTGGTATACCTCAGCCAATTCCCCTTTAATCAGGTTTGATAAATATTGCATATATTTATCCTCTGGTAGCCCCCACAATTGAGCTGCTTTTTCAAAAGTGCTGAGGTAAATCTGTGGATCTTGTCCAGGCTCAAACACTGCAAAGTCTTTTGGTGTAACTTTTATTTTTGTTTCATTTCTGTCCTTTCTTGTTTCATCAGAATGAAACCTCTCCCTTTCAAACTTTAACTTTTCCACCTGTAATTCAGCATCCACTCTCATTCTCTCAAATTCCAACTCCCTCTGTTTTTCCTTCTCTGCACCTTCCATCCTCAATCTCTCAGTTTCCAACTCATGCTCCCATCTTAACTTCTCTCTCAAGTACTCTATATAAGCGGGATTGCTTGAGTATCCTTCTGGGGTCTCTTCCCTGACAGGTTGTTTTTGCTGGGCAGTTGCAAATCCTATAAGTGCTACCCTCAATTCATCTACCCCTTTACCCTCGTGAGGTAAATTGAATGTCATGCACTTCTCCACCAGCTCCTCTCTTTTCATTTTTATATATTCAGCCATGGTCACTCACTCTTTGCCACACACTCTTTGCCAGTCACTCTCACAAGTAATCTTGTTTTGTTATTTCTGTTTGCCACACCACTGTTAGGGATTCTCTAGTATTCGTATCTCACTGCTACAGCCAACACCTGTGACGTATTCTCCTGTGTTCGTATCTGGATTCTCTGTTGTTCGTATCCCACCGCTGTGCTACCACATGTGCTTGGGACTCTCTTTGGTTCGTATCCCACCGCTACTGCCACCATGTGTGACGCCCTTCCCTGGCTCTCCCTGTCAGGTTACTACCTGCTCGTGTCTACTGCCTGTCACTAGGCACCACCAGGGACTCCACCAGTCCGGACCGTCCTTTTTTATGGTTTCTCTCCCCGCTCTAGCACAGATCTCAACAGATCCCCCTGCTAGGCAGCACCACCAGTCACATCCTATAACCCGTATTCCCAGAGACTCTGCCTGAGTCTCTCTATCAGGTTACCTCTGTGACTGCATGCTTAAGCTGTCCCAATCCCTTTTTATCAATGCAGATAATCCTGGTTTGCTCTGAATACTTGTGGTGTTATTCTTCCCTTCCCCGCTGCCACCATTTGTTAACCTTCAGCCTTGGTATTTACCTTACCCTCCCTTCTGGTCTGTGAAACCCCAGCCAAGGATCAGGCCTTTGGTAAACCAAATATATTTATTAAATAACAAAGATAACAAGATTTCTTTATAAAGGCACTTAAGCATATGGTTTCATCTATTCCTGAGGTACTGGTCTTAGTATTAATCCGAACTCCACACTCTCCTCACACCCACCAAGTCTCCACACAATCTCCTCTCTTAAACCCACCAAAACAACCCACCACGTCCACCTTCCACCTCACATCCACCCAGATTTACCTGACATCCTTCCATTTATACTGTCAGCCATTTTAAACTTTCAGCCAATCATCCAGCATTCTACTGCCCATTCACTCCCCCCTCCTGTTTCATTCCACTTACCATGTATCTCCTATACAAACAGCACTTACCATATATACACTAATAGAGGACCATCACAGAACCCAAAACAATAGTCCTGGGTGCTTTTAATGTCCATGCTGAGGCTGCCTCTTGTGTTCTGGCTAGGAACTTCATGGCATCCATGATGGCCATGGGGCTGTCTTCAGTTGTCGCTGGTCCACTACATAGGACAGAGCACATCTTTGATTTGGTTTTTGCTCCAGATGTAGGAAGGTGTGATTTAGAGTTTGGGGAGCATGTGTGTGGATGCCATCCCATTGTTATGGTCAGATCACTTCTTATTGAAGCTTCGATTTGGGCTCCAATCCTCCCCTGCAGGAATGTTGGACAGATTAAGATGATGATGATCCACCCTTCACTCAGAGGTTCCAAGGTGGGTTACAACAATTTAAAAACACAAAACAGTTAAAAGCAACCTAAACAAACAAACAAGACAGTCCACTCCTGGAAACTAATGGAATCCAAAGGATTATTGAATGCTCTTGGGGGGGGGGTCCGGTAGATAGAGCAGGCGACCCTGTTGAAGCCCTTGTCACTCTGTGGAACAATGAGATGGGTAGGGCTCTTGATGTGGTTGCTCCTGGGCTCTCTCTCTGGCATTGTTTTGCACCTTGGTTTATCAACCAATCCCTCTGCCAAGGAAACTGGGAATTGTCGCTCTGCTTGTCGCTAAAGGGCGGTCTAAAAGTACAATAAATAAATAAATAAAATAAACAGGGGTCTCCTAACCACTCTCATCAACCATACCTTACTGCATTTCCCAGGATTCTTTGGGGGAAGCCATGGCAGTTAAAGTGATATAATAGTGCTTTATATTTATAGTACAGATGGGGTCTCACTCTGGTCTGTTGCAGAGGTAGAAACTTGCTAAAGCCTGTCCTTATTTGTCCCCATCTCCGTAGATTATGGCTTTGGTTTGGACCTTGGAGTACTAGTAAAAAACAAAGCCACATTAACTTCAGTGCCATAGAATTGCACCCTAAGTCAGCCTTTGCCTAAGTCAGCTTGGTGCCCTCCAGATATTTTGGACGACAACTCCCATCTGCCATAGATAGCATAATGCCGGTTGGGGTTGATGGAGTTGCAATCCAAAACATCTGGAGGACACCAGGTTGGCTATGGCAGGCTTAGGTTTTCTGAACAGAGGAGCCATTATTGCAGAGCCAGTGGGAGGTTAATTTCTTTCATTGGTGAGGAGATGGACGGGGTGGGGGTGGGGGAATGAGCTGCAGGATTTTGTTCCAAACCTCCTGTTGTTCTTATTAAAGGACAATTATGTCTGCTGTACCTGTCTACACCAGCCAGAGTCCTACTGCTTGCTTCCCCCCCCCTTTTCTTAAAAAAAAAAGAACCTTAGGAATGAATTTCAGCAAAGGGGATTTCAGTTTCTTTTCTCTTTTTGCTCTTCTGTCTTTATGTGTAGAATTAAGGAGAACTGACAGGGATTTGATCAGCCATATCCCTCTCTCCTTGTAATTATGTTCTGCCTTAAATAATAGCAAACAGGTAATTTATTAAGTCAGGCAGAAGAGGTGGCTGGTCTGTTCCTTGGTGGAACGGTTCAGTGAAATGGAATGGCACGACAGGTTTAAGGAATGAGTAAAAAGAAGGGACTATCCTGTCCAATTGCTCTGTGACAGACAGGGGAAGAAGAATAATTTCTTTAGCCACCACGATTTCCTTCAGCTATAAAGTCTTATTAGCAGTGGATACAGTGTTATTCTTGTTCTAGGGGCTTTGCCCCTGCACGCTTTGCACCCCCACCCACCCCCAAACACATGTACAGGAACTCCCAAACACCCCCCAGGAATTCTCAAACACACACACACACGGGGGAGGGGAGAGAGAGAGTGGCAACTCCTAAAAGGCCCACCACCACCAGTCAACTTCTACAATGGCCCTCCATAGCACTCACCACTGCCCCATTTAGGCAGCTTACCAGCCTCCTGCATGCCCAGGCTGCTGCCACCCCACCGCAATTGCTTACCATACTCCTGCATTTTTACTGCTGCCCTCTCACTCCCGTTCGCCAGCTCACCCCTGTGCTTGCCTCTTGTGCCCACTCGCTTACCTGTCATCCTTGCTTCCCTCACTCCCTCGCCTCACTTGCCTGGTGTCCTGCCCCCATGCCCCGACTAGGGTTGCCAGGCTCAGAGCCTGAGAATGGTTCTGTATCTTTAAGAGAAGAGAAAGTCAGCCAAGTGCAGGTGTTCTTGCAACACTATAATGGGAAAAACCACAAGGTGGAAATCTTCCTTCCCCCTGCACAACTTTTAAAGATACAGAAGACCTCTTGGAGGCCCAACCCATGCATGACCATGATGGCTTACAAAAATATTATATCTTTAGATAGATATATTAGCTAGATATTGGGGAGCCAACTTCAAACCTGTTGCTCAGTCTAACCCATGTTTAGCATACCTGGTATGCTCTAGATCAGCCTCTCCCAACCATTGTGCCTCCAGATGTTGTTGAACCACAACTCCCATCTTCCTGACCATTGGCAATGCTGGCTGAGGCTCATGGGAGTTATGGTCCAACAACATCTGGAGGCACACTGGTTGGGAAAGGCTGCTCTAGATGTTGGTAGACTATGTTTCCCATCATCCCTGACCATTGACCATGATAGCTAGGACTGATGAGAGATGGAGTCCATGCTTTCTATTCATTGAAGTCATCCCATTAGTGTAAGGATTTCTACCTGTGCAATGGGATTTCCTCTTCCTCTCTTCTCCTGCCCCCCCAATCTGTTCTGGGTTGCCCCCCAACCTTCTGGCACAGATTTGGTGTTGGCACACAGGCAGAGGAGAGGGAGCAGAAATCCTATTATGCAGGTGAAAGTCCTTGTGATAATGCAGGTGTGGGGCACCTTTGGGCCTCCAGATGGAGAAGGGCCATAGCTCAGCGTTAGAGCATCTGCTGTGCAAAAAGTCCCAGGTTCAGTCCCTGGAGGGCTGGGGAGGATGCCTGCCTGAAACCCTAGAATGCTGCTGCCGCTCAGTTCAAATAGTATTGAGCTAGATGGACCAAAGGTTTACCTTCCTGTGTTACTGAATTATAACTCCCATCGGTCCCAGCAAGAATGCCTGATGGCCCAGGATGATGGGAGTTGTAGTTCAGCAACATCTGGAGAGCCAGAGGGTCTCCACACCTGTGCTAAAGGGAATGATTTCATTGCATACAACCCACCTTTTATTTATTTATTCCTTTTTTCATTTAATTATTTTGCCCTTTCCAGTTTCATAGCATTGCGTATCCAACACTGCACACACAGAGTTCCACCTGTCCAATGGAACTTCCCCTTCCTCTCCTCTCCGTGCCCACAAAATCTACCCCGGAGGCTCCCCCAACCCTTCGGAGCAGATTTTGAGGGTGCCTGGGAGAGGAGGGGGAAGTCCCATTACACCAGCAGAAATCTGTAGCGCAAGCAGAATGACAGCATTGGATTCAATTCATTGTTGCCCATCCAAGAGAGCCAACCTCCCTCTCTTCACTTGAATGATTCTTCTTTGAGGTAAACTACACATGATGGTATTTTAAGATTTTTTAAAATGCAACTTGTATTAACAGGTGGGAATGATAATTGATGGGATCAGAACAGGCATGGAGGGACCATTCTTCAACCCCTTCCTTCCCTCTGAAGCTTATATTTGTTTTATTATTATTATTATTATTTTGAGGGGGAATGCTCCTTTGTCACTGGCAAGGGAGGGTGCTCCCTTCCAGGGCAAACTAGTTTTGGGTAAGGGATTGTTCCTCCCCTGCAGCAGGGAAGGAAAGGGTTAAGTCTCTCCCCTCCACACTTGCTCTTATTCCATGAGTTATCAGCACCCCCTTCCATCTGATGCAATAAGCATTTTCTTTAAAAAATCTTATGTAATTTGGACGGTAATGTTGCATTCCTTTCCTGCTGATAAATTAATCTCTTAATTCCCAGAGGGGAGAAAAACTTTGATTAGGTCCTTTCCACATACAGTGAAGAAAAGAACCTTCCCCCCCTTCTCCCCCTCCCCCTTAATAAGCCTAAACCCCCAACAACTTCCCTGCCTATTTGACCAGCTGGAAGAGGCTAATCAAGAAAGGCTAAAATGTGTGCAGCTGCCTAGGCAGTGCTTGACAATTAGGGCTGGATTCCTGTGTCTGAGAGGAAACTCTGATCTAGGTGAATTTTATCATGCTTTCCTTTTAATTCTGCTCACAACAGTCTGTTACATGTGGAGGAGGCATCAGGTAGCCAGGAGATCTGCTCTGGTCTGTAAAGTCCTTTGCTCTACCTTGCACAGGCCAGTCCTGTGAGATGACCATTCTTGGCAAGAGTGCATGGGATTTGTTTGTTTAATAACCCGTCCTTCCTCCAAAGGAGTCCAGTGCAGCAAATGTGTCGATACTAAATACAATTAAAACTCCCCAAAACAGTTAAAAACAACCTTCTAAAAATGGTTAAAAACTCCTAAAGACAATCTCAAAATTAATAATTTTATTAATTACATTTATATCCCACCTTTCTTTTCATGATAGAAACCCAGGGTGGCTTACATATGGTTCCCAAGCGGTCTCCCATCTAGGCACTGACCAGACCTGCCCTACTTAGCTTCAGCAGGGTGCTAGCCTCATGTGCTGTCAGACCATAGCCTTGGACCTGGGATTTTAGGGTTCCAGGGACAGGTCTTTCAGCCATCAAATGCATGGGTAAGCTGAAATGTTTTTAAATTTGTTCTCAAAGTTAATAATGAGACAGAATGCCAGACCTCACTACAGAGGGCATTCCACAAATGGGGAGCCACTACCAGGAAGACCCTGTCATGGGTTACTGCCAACCAGGCAACCCCCAGGGGCAGCGCCACTAAGAGGTCCTCCCCTGCTGATCATAGGGCTGAAGGTGGTTGACATAAATCTTGAATTAATAGGGATAGAATGCTCCTCCACATTCAATAATTAAAAAAAGATCTATAAAAAAAGAGATCTAGGGGTGGGGAATCCTGGAAATTGCAGGCCAGTTAGCTTAATGTTTGTTCCAGAAAAAATGGTAATAAGTATTATTAAAGATTTATTTATTCATTTATTACATTTATTCACTGCCTTTCTTTCAGCATAGAAACCCAAGGCAACATACAAGTGGTTCCCAAGCAATCTCCCATCCAGGCGCTGACCAAACCCAGATCTGCTTAGCTTCAGCAAGGTGGTGGCCTTATGTGCCTTCAGACCATAGCCTGGTCTGATTAGGTCCTTTTCACATAAATTATGGAAAAGAACCTCCCCCCCCTCTTTATTTTAAAGATAAAATAACCAGGCATATAGAAGAACAAACCTTTCTGAAGCAGAGCCAGCATGGCTTCTGCAAGGATAAGTCCTGTCTTACTAACCTATTAGAGTTCTTTGAAAGTGTCAGCAAACATCTATAGATAGAGGTGATCTGGCAGACATAGTGTGCTTGGACTTTCAGACAGCTTTCGGCAAGGTATCTCACCAAAGACTCCTGAGTAAGCTTAGCAGTCAGGTAATAAGAGGAGAGGACCTCTTCTGGATCAGGAACTGGTCAGGAAATAGAAAACAGCGTTGGAATAAATTGACAGTTTTCCCGATGGAGGAATATAGAAAGTGGAGTCTCCCAAGGACTGGTACTGGAATCTGTGGTTTTAAGCTTGTTTATAAACGATCTAGAGTTGGGGTGAGCAGCGAGGTGGTGAAGTTTGCTGATGGTACTAAATTGTTCAGAGTTGTTAAAACAAAAAAGGATGGTGAAGAGCTCCAAAAGAACCTCTCTAAACTGAGTGAGTGGGTGGTAAAATGGTAAATGTAAACAATTTGTACAGTTATGTTATTGGAGCAAAAAATCTTAATTTCACATATACGCTCATGAGCCTGAACTGGCGGTGACTGACCAGGAATGCGACCTTGGGGTCATAGTGGACAGCTTGATGAGGATGTTGACCCAGTGTGTAATAGCTGTGAAAAAGGCAAATTCCGTGTTAGGGATCATTAGGAGAGGAATTGTAAACAAAACTACTGTTTTGTTTTGAAAACAAAAATGCTGTTATAGAAATCTATGGTGTGACTGCATTTGGAATACTGTATACAGTTCTGGTTGGACACCTCACCTCAAAATGGGTATTGTAGAGTTGGAAAAAGTTCAAAAGACGGCAACCAAAATGATAAAGGGGCTGGAGCAACTCCCTTATGAGGAAAGGTTGCAACATTTGGGGCTTTTTAGTTTAGAGAAAATGTACAAAATTATTCCAGGCATGGAGAAAGCAGAGAAAAGTTTTCCTCCCTTATAACACTAGAACTCGTGGGTATTCAATGAAGCTGAGTATTGGAAAATTCAGGACAGACAAAAGAAGGTACTTCTTCATGCAGCGCATAGTTAAACTATGGAATTCACTCCCACAGGAGACAGGGAAGGCCACCAACTTGGATGTCTTTAAAAGAGGATCAGACAAATTCATGGAGGATAAAGTTATCAGTGGCTACTAGCCATGATGGTTATGCTCTGTTCCCACGGTTGGAGGCACTATGCTTCTGAATACAAGTTGCTGGAACCCCGTGAGAGGGGAAAGTGCTCTTGTGCCCAGGTCCTGCTTGTGGGCTTCCCATGGTCATCTGGCTGGCCACTGTGAGAACAGGATGCTGGACTACATGAGCCATTGGCCTGATCCAGCAGCCTCTTCTTATGTTTTTACCTGGTTGCCCAGTGTGGCAAGCAGAGTGCGGTACTAGTTAAGTCTTTGGTATGATCCAGCTGGGCTGTTTCTATTTTTTTAAAGTGCTTTTTCATGGGGAAGCCTCCAAGCACGCAAACTCTATGCCTTAGTTTCCAGTGGTACAATCCAGAAACATTTTGACCATTTGATGAGCTACCCAGTCTTGTGCAGTTGGAGTAGATGAAAGAATTGGCTGCAGACAGTCATGGGGGGAAAAGCGTTCTAAATTACCTCTCTCAGTTTGACTCTTTTCATGCTACCTGGATTATATTGTTTTAGTCCAGTCTTAGTAACTGGCAGTGGACAACTTCTTAAAATTTGCATTTGTTGGACTGGATGTATGCAGAATAGCACTGGGAGTTTGGGGAGGGAGGGAAGATTCTGGGCAGTCCTGCACAGACCTGAGCTCTTTTGTTGGCTCTTGGCCTAAAATCCTGGGAATTGTTTTCTTAGTTCTTTTCTTCTTCCATGCCAAAATCCCGTTGGGTCTGTTATTTTAGAATTAACAGCCCGTTTCTGCTTTGGGTGTAGTCCTGCCAAGTTCGCAGCCTGAAAGGGAATTTCTGTGCCAGAATTTTAATGACCGACTGAGATCAGAAGCACTGTTGGGTTTTCCACCATGCTGTATTGTTTCTCTCTCTCTCTCTCTCTCAAAACTGTGAAGGCAAATGAGGCTAATAAATTCCTTGCACAGATGCTACATTGCATACGATGAAAGTGCTTGTGTAACCGTGAAAGCGTTGTGTGTGTTTTTGCCTGATATGTTGAACTAGGGTGGCATTTTTGTCTTAACTTTTCCCTGCACTGAATGCCCATTTGAAGCAAGTGTATTATCCAGGTCTCCAGCAACAGCCCACACTGTGCACGCCTGCCTTGTCCACTTATGTAAATGATGCTGTAACGCAGTTGTCTTCATGCATGTAGGGAAGAAGCTGGTAGATCAAGCTGCTTGCTCACAAGTAGCCCAGCCAGTAATCAGCCCAGCCTGGATGGTCTGCAGGTGGGTATAGATGTTGCTGATGAGAGGGGGAGAGATTCCAGGTTCCTCCCAATGGCTTATAAGCCTTAGAGGGAGTCACAAGAACATAAGCAGTTACCTTATGCCGAGTCAGATCTGGCTCAGTATTGCGTACACTGATTGGCTACGAAACTTCTGTTGTGATTTGTTTTATAAGTCAGGTAACAGTGGGAAGGAGAGCCTGGCTGGGAGTCCAGAGTCTGTGAGTTCAAATCCCCGCTTGGGTCTCCTGGGTGTCAAGGACCAGCTAAAGATCATCCTCGCAGTGAGTGGCTCAGGGGTTACGTGCCCTGCCACCTGTGCAGCTGTGGGCAAGCTGCATAGTCCCAAGGAGCCCAGTTGCCCCCCAGCTGGCAGTTGCGGACAAGGAAGGGGCTGGCTTATGCCGCTGTGGCAAGCTGACCAGGCCCTAGACAGCTAGGGAGGACTAGCCTCAGAGGGAGGCAGTGGTAAACCCCCCTCTGAATACCGCTTACCATGAAATCCCTATTCATGGGGTTGCCATAAGTCGGGATCGACTTGAAGGCAGTCCATTTTCCAAGAGTTATTGTAACCTTAGCAGTGTACATCAAAGAAATGTGTTCTCCCTGCCTTTAGTTTTGGAAAATGAAAGGATTTTGGCAGGCATGTTGCATATGAACTCCATTTTGTTGATTGTAACAATAGTCACTCCTGCAGGAGGCATATGTTAGCCAGAAATACAGATTTTCTGAATTCTGCAACATGGCACCAGTGGGCACCACAGCACTCTCAGACACTCCCCTTGGTGCCTGCCAAGGCCCCATGTCCCTCCCAATTTATTTATTTTAAATTGAGGTTGTTGGGGGTTTTGTGTGTGTGTTTTATTGTCTGGGAGGCAGGGTTGATTTGATTTAAATCAAACTGATTTAAATCATAATTTAAATCGCTTCTCTGAATAGGGTTGCCAAGTCCATGGCCTAAGATTGATCCTGTATCTTTAGGAGAAGAGAATGTCAGCCAAGTGCAGGTGTTCTTGCCACTCTGTAATGGGAAAAAACCACAAGGTGGAATTTCTCCCTGCTCAACTTTTAAAGATACAGAAGATGTCTTGGAGGCCGGGCCTGGCAACAAAGAAGTTGACCTAGGCTCTTTTTTTACTAATTGTTTTAAGGAAATTTTGAAATCTGATTTAAAATTTAAAAAATCAAAATTTAAATTTAAAAAATGGTTTTAATTTTAAAACTCCAGTTTTTTTAAAAAAGAAACCATTGATTTTTATCAACCCTGCTGGGGGAGGGTCATTATCCAGGGATATTGCCTCCTTCTTCGTCTGCATTTTGTTTGTTTTTTGGGGGGGAGTGTAGAGTGTAGATTGTTTGCCTGTTTTGGGGGGTTGTGGATTGCCAGCTTTTCTTCTGAGAAATTCTTCGATTTTCAAATGCGACCCTGGGCACAAAATGGTTGGGGTGGCCCTGACACAGTCCTTAATACAGTAGGTGAGAAGTAACAGGCGATCAACCCCAGTCTCCCTTCCCTAAGTGTCTTTCACATCTAGAGATATGAAGGCCAGGAAAAAATAGGAAAAATTCTGGAGGAAATGTTTTTATTTTTTCAATTTTTTAAAAAAAGATTTGGAACTTCCCCCCCTCCTCCAAATGAAAACTGTCTTGTTTCCTGGTTTTTTCCTCAAGCCTTCACATTTCTATTCACATCTCCTGTCATGGGCCCCATCACGAACTCCTGGCAAAGCAAGCAGGAAGAAGATGAGGCCTGGGATCCTAGGGAGGGCCCCAGTGGTTTGCAGAGGGGGGTGTTGAAACTGGGGAGGACTTCAGTATAGCAAGTGACAGCCCTGCCCCTGAGGCACCTGTTGCTGCTGAAGAGGCAGAGCCAGCCAAAGAACCTCCTCCATTTACCAAATGGCCTGTATTATTTGGCAAGTCACAGTTGGCTGTTGCATCCTGCAAAGCGGCAAGCGTATTCATGCCCCCTCCGCTGTTCTCTCCCTCATGAAGACGAATACTTTCGAATCATAGCACATGCTTTCACCCTTCTCCCACTTTTACTGGCGTCAGTCAAAAGTGGTTTAAATGTCTTTTGTTAAGTGCACTGGTTTGTTTGGTTTTTTTTTTTTTTTGCTGCTTTTGAGGTGCTGAGTGAGTTTGAGCAAATAAATGCACCATTTAAGACAAATTGTTCTGTTTTGAAAGGAATAATTAATAGCTGTTATAGATTTTAAAGGGAAAAGGCACTGAACAAGCATACAATGACGTTTTATTTTCATTGCATACTGGGACCACGTTCACACCATACATTTATTCTACTATTACTCCACTTTAAAACAGTCATGGCTTCCTCCAAAGAATCCCGGAGAGTGTATGTAGTTGGATAAGGGCGCTGACAATTGTTAGGAGATCCCTCTTTCCCTCATAGAGCTCCATTTCCCTGGAAAGAGGGACTGATTCTTGAACCACTCGGGAAATTGTTGGTCTGTGAGGGAAATTGGGGTCTCCTAACAATTTTCAGCACCCTTCACAAACTACCATTCCCAGGATTCTTTGGAGGGGATCCATGACTGATTAAAGTGGAATAACAGTGGAACAAATATATGGTGTGAATGTGGCCTGGGTATCATGCAATATACTGCAATGTAGACATAATCATCTCGGCAGAGATTGATAGAAAACTACAGATTGTTTTCCTTTCTTTTGCAGTTTTCCTTAAAGTTGGCCCTTTTTATTTGCCTAAATTCACATAATGATGGATCTTGTATAGTATAAATAAGAACAACTTTTTTAAAAGTTCTCCCACCTTTACTGTGATTTGTGTCCACTTGTTGACCAAGGAGTTGAGTGGTTTAAATTTGGCACAAAATTGCACCCAAAGCATCACATTCAGGAATATTTATATATTCAGGAAAAGTTTTTTCTGTTTGCTATGGTATTTGCTGTTATCTTACTGTTTTATTATTTTTGTTACTATGAAATTGTTCTTGTCCTTCACTTTGTTGTAAGCTGCTTTGAGCACAATTTTTTGTGGAAAGGCAGCATACAAATAAAATGATAATTATAAATTTCCTGCAGAAGAGGCTCAGTCGCCAAGGGAACAGCATTCTAACTCACTTAGACGTCTCTTGGGGCCGCTTCACACCTGTTTTTCTACGCAGAAGTGATATTTGTATAGAAAGTGTGTGCATCATTACACGTGACTCGCATATCGTTCTCCTTGTATAGAATAGCAGAGTAGTTTTGTTTGTTGTAAAGCAATATGCTTTTTGCATCGTTGCCCTGAGTTTTGAGCAGGTGCTCTGCTTGTGGACATGCTGAGTGGCAGAAATGGGGGAAAAGATAGGCCAAGAAGGATTTTTCCACATACCGGAGTGAGGTTTCCTAAAAAATTGCTTCTTAAAATTTTATTAAAAGGCTCTTCCAAACCCATGGGAAGGCTGTGGGCTGTGCAGGCAAAGAATACTGGCAGGAGAATTCCTTGCAGAAACAGAGCCTCACCACCAGAGGGCACTGGGACTTAAGTTGAATGGCGGCCAATTGCTTGCTTAGGACATAGGAAGCTGCCTTATACATAGTCAGACCATTGGTCCATTTAGCTCAGTATTGAGATGCCAGGGATTGAACTTGTGACCTTCTGCACACAAGACAGAAGTTCTCCTACTGAGCTACGGTCCTTCCCAGCCTGAGTCCAAAATGGAGGGAAGAAATTAGCCATGGAGGACATTTGTTATCCTTTTTTTTTATAGTGTCATCAGTCTGAATTGTGCTTTTACAAGAGTACAAGAGTCCTGCCCCTTGGAGCTTTTAATTTTTTAAATTTCAATTGAGGAAGGCCAGGGGTAAATAGGGAAACTATATGATTGCTTACATATCACCAGGGTTGTTCAAAGGCTGAGTTACAGCGGGGCATGGTACTGGAGAACTGTACCAGTGGCTTCACAGAAAATGTGGGTTTTGAGGAGCAATTCAAAGGAAGTCAGAGAGGTGTTGTCATCGCAGAGATGCTCTGTAGCTCATACAGGGAAGGCAAGGAAAAATTGTGGGGTCTTTTGAGGGAACAGGAGACCTTGAAGAAAATGAGGAGAGCTTGCTGAATCAGACCAGTGGCCCATCTAGTCCAGCATCCTGTTCTCACGGTATCCATGGGCAGTAGGTTGTGAGCGCAACAACACTCTCCCCCCTCCTGCTCATCACTCTCCCCTCAGAAGCATACGATTGAACAATAGAGGATGGTTGGGCTGAAGGAATGAAAGTCCATAGGCAAGGATGTATCGGGATATAAGGATGGAGAGGTGTGGAGCAGAGCTGTGGAGAGCCTTAAAGCTAAGGAGGAGATTATGTGGCAGCGGTGGGGAAATTTTGGCCCTCTTGATTTTGCTGAATTACAACTCCAATCAGCCCAAGCAAGCATGGCCAGATGTCCTGAGATGATGGGAGTTATAGTTCATCATGACCTTGAGGGCCAGAGGTTCCCCATACTTGTTCTGCGGGAGCAGACAGGAAGCCAGTGTAGGGGCACCATGTGATCACAGCAACAAGGAAGGAAAATGATTTTGGCAGCAGACTGCTGGAGGGATGTGAGGGAACTGAAGTGAAACAACGGAAGACTGGAGAGAAGTTTGTCACAGTCTGGGTGACAGATGACCAGGACATCTATGCCCCCTGAGCACAAATTGCTTCCTCCCACCCCCCACCCCATGACATACAGCTTTACAAGTAGCAGTAAAGAACCTGTGGCCTTCCAGAGGTTTTAACTCTCATCATCCCTGACTTTTGGCCAAGCAGGCTAGGTCTGGTGGGTGTTAGAGTCCAACAACCTTTGGTGCGGGCATAGGTTGCTTACCCCTGCTTTACAGTTTAAAGGGTGAGGTTGGGGCACAATGGTGTGGGCAGAGCTCACAGCCTCAGTAAAGATGGTCCTGCTGGGCTTCTTGCCCAGTGGCTCCCCAGAGTTTAAGCAAAAGGAGTCTCTCCCGAGCAGCAGCCACATCCTGAGCCCCTGTGGCAGCCACACTTCAGGAGTTCTCTTGTCTCCATGGAGTCAGCGGTGGCCTCTGATCCTTTAAGCAGAGGTGGGGAACCTCTGGCCTGCTGGCCAAACTTGGCCTGCCTGGAGTTGCCAGGAAGCAAGATGTACAGTTAAGCCCACAATTGGCCCTTCTTAATATTTGGGAAGGGGTCATGAAGATTTAGCAAGGAAATCTATTATTCTGTGCTGTTTGCTGCGCACATGGAAATCGCAAGGAATTGGAAGTTAGTGGCTAAACTGTTTTTTGAAAATTGGCTTTCCAGACTTTGGTATATCCCGTTAGCTGAGAAATAGACTTTCAATATAAAACTCGCTAAAGGGGTAGTAGATGAATTAGGGTATTATGTTAAGTGCAGTCCTCCTATTTCAGTGCTCATAGGCATAAGATACATTTGTCCAGTACATTCTTGCTTTTATGGGGTAAGTGGTAAAATTATTGTTCTCTTTACATGTGTCTGTGTCAGAATTGCTTAATATATTCTTTAATAATGTTTTTAACCCTTTAAAAAAAATTTTAAAATGTTTTTAACACTGTTTTGTCTTAATGTATTTTAAGATTTGTTTTTATGATGTTTTAAAGTGTTTTTAGTGCCTTGTTTGCCGCCCTGGGCTCCTGCTGGGAGGAAGGGCAGGATACAAATTAAATAAATAAATAAATAATACATAAGGCTGTATAGATGAGGTTAGTCATAACCTATATTTTCCTAATTTATTTCACATAACTCTTTTTCTTCATGTATAAAAAGATTGATGTACAGATTGATTGATGTACAGTTAAGCCCACAATTTTCTTCAGGTATGGAAAGATTGTGGTTGATGACCCAAAAGAGGGAGTGAGTATGATTTGTTTATTGTTCTGTATTTGATGGCCTACAATTAATGAAAAGAAAAAAGGACAAAATGGCTTGTGAAGCTGCTTTCCCTAAACTATACTCACCTGCCTCACACCTGACAGCATATGTGACAGCAGGTATGGGCCAGGTAGAGATGTAGTGCCAATACACAACCAGGAGTATTGGCGAGAGAAGCAGACTTCAGCTCCAAGCCCATCAGCTGATGGACGGTAAAGGCCGAGGCCACATTCAGGTACTGCATAGGGCTCCTTGAAGGACTTAAGAGCGCCCAATAAGCTGATGTTATTGTGATGTTGAGTGATTGACATATGGGTGGCCCCACCCACCCGTCAGATTTGGCCTGTGAGGCTAGGATCTGATAAAGAACTGGCACATGGAGCGAAATAAGTTCCCTCCCTCCGCTTTAGGCCGCACGGGTTTTGTGAGAGGGCCATTTTGAAGGGTTGTGGAGTGGGGTGGCATAGGTTCATAGGAAGCTGCCTTTTACTGTGTCAGACTGTTGGTCCTTCTAGCTCAGTATTGTCTGCACTGACTGGCAGTGGCTCTCCAGGTTTTCTACAGGAATCTTTTCCAAAGCTACCTGGAGACACCAAGGATCAAAACCATTATCTTGTGCTTTGCCGCTGAGTGATGGCCCTTCTCACATGAAGCCAAACCTGCAGTGCCTAAATGTGAGATCCATACCATACTACTAGCAGAAGCCAGTAATGATTTGAAACGAATGCTGATTGATGGATTTATTGCATTTGTATACTGCCTCATAGCCAAAGCGGTTTACCACAATTAAAAACAAATATACAAATTTAAAAACACATGCTAAAATGAAACAATTTAAAAACACATGCTGATTAAAGTTAAAGAGGAAAGCACAAAAGCAGGACTACAGCTCAACGTCAAAAAGACGAAGTAATGCCAACAGAAGATTGATGTAACTTTAAAGTTGACAATGAGGACATTGAACTTGTCAAGGATTATCAATACCTCGGCACAGTCATTAACCAAAATGGAGACAATAGTCAAGAAATCAGAAGAAGGCTAGGACTGGGGGTGGGCAGCTATGAGAGAACTAGAAAAGGTCCTCAAATGCAAAGATGTATCACTGAACACTAAAGTCAGGATCATTCAGACCATGGTATTCCCGATCTCTATGTATGAATGTGAAAGCTGGACAGTAAAAAAAGCGGATAGGAGAAAAATCAACTTATTTGAAATGTGGTGTTGGAGGGGAGCTTTGCATATAACATGGACTGCGAAAAAGACAAATAATTGGGTGTCAGAACAAGTTAAACCAGAACTGTCACTAGAAGCTAAATGATGAAACTGAGGTTATCGTACTTTGGACACATCATGAGAAGACATGATTCACTAGAAAAGGCAATAATGCTGGGAAAAACAGAAGAGAGTAGAAAAAGAGGAAGGCCAAACAAGAGATGGATTGATTCCATAAAGGAAGCCACAGACCTGAACTTACAAGATCCGAACAGGGTGGTTTACAACAGATGCTATTGGAGGTCACTGATTCATAGGGTCGCCATAAGTCTTAATCGACTTGAAGGCATATAACAAATGTAGAATTTTTAAAAAAATAAGTCATTTTTGTTTAAGATTTGTTTTAAGTTCTCTTATCTTACAATCACACTTTGAATTCCTCTCCCCCCCCCTGCATATTTCAAATAAAATACACGCTGCATAGCACAGTACAAAAATGAGTAATGCTAAAAGAAAATCTTGCAGAAGTAGCTTGATATTCCACAAATAGATTCCTGGATGTAACACACAGTTCCCATTTCCTCTGATAAAAGTATCAAGTAGCATTTTTTCTTGTTACATCTATACAGTAGTATAAGACCATTTAATCATTTCAGTGATGGCCTTCAGTTTTAGCAGTCTTTCTGTGCTTTTGAAGAGTTTGGAAGGTGTTTTCATGTTTTATTTAGCAATTCTGTTCTGGCCATATTCAAGGACAAGTCCATACTGATGTCTTCTTTCCAAAAAACCTTTCCAATCACCTAGCTACATAACCACAAGATACAGAAACCTCTGAAGGAGCAGGTTCACAGCTTGCGGGAGGGTGGTCCTACTCCTTGATCCATCTTTGTCACTGGAGACCCAGGTGATTTCTGTGGTTTTGTTGTTGGTATGTGCTTTCAAGTCAACCCTCTGAATCAGCAACTTCCAGTACCATCTGTCGTGAACCACCCTGTTGAGATCTTGTAAGTTCAGGTCTGTGGCTTCTTTTATGGAATCAATCCATCTTTTGTTTGGCCTTCCTCTTTTTCTACTCCCTTCTGTTTTTCCCAGCATTATTGTCTTTTCTAGTGAATCATGTCTTCACATTGTGTGTCCAAAGTATGATAACCTCAGTTTCGTCATTTGAAATGGAAATGGACTACCTTCAAATTGATCCTGACTTATGGCGACCCTATGAATAGGGTTTTCATGGTAAGCGGTATTCAGAGGGGGTTTACCATTGCCTCCCTCTGAGGCTAGTCCTCCCCAGCTGACTAGGGCCTGCTCCGCTTGCCACAGCTGCACAAGCCAGCCCCTTCCTTGTCCGCAGCTGCCAGCTGGGGGGCAACTGGGCTCCTTGGGACTATGCAGCTTGCCCACAGCGGCACAGGTGGCAGAGCATGTAACCCCTGAGCCACTCACTGTGGAGGTGATCTTTAGCTGGCCCTTGACACCCAGGAGATGCAAGCGGGGATTTAAACTCACAGACCCTGGACTCCCAGCCAGGCTCTCCTCCCCACTGTACTATACCAGCTAGGGGTACCCTTTTCCAGTTTTGGCTGGCAGGCCAGCTGTGACCATTCCTGGACCGGGATAGCCTGATCACAGTGGTCCATGCATTGGTAACTTCAAGACTTGATTACAGTAACACACTTTATGTTGGGCTGCCCTTGCATCTGGTCCAGAAGCTGCAGCTGGTGCAGAATGAGGTGGCCAATATTCGCATGGGAACATGTTACTTCTTTTTCTGAGAAACCTGTACTGGTTGCCGATTTCCTATCAGGCCAGGTTTGTTTGTTATTTATTTTATTTATATCCCACCCTTCTTCCAAGTAGGACCCCAGGGTGCTATGTAAGATTCAAATTCTTGTGTTAATTCACAAAAACCTGGGCCCAAAGGACCTTAAGAACCACCGGATTCCTTATGCTCTACCTTGATCACTGAGATCTTCTCTCACTGAGGGCGCTTGGGTTCCTAAAGCCCCTGAGGTTCAGTCAGCCTTTACCAAGGACCAAGCTTTTAGTATGGCAGGCCCTGCCCTGTGGAACCCCTTGCCAATAGAACTCCAACAGGAGTTATCTCTGCTTTCTTTTAAATGTCTTTTGAAAACTGTATTGTTCAGACTGGCCTTTGGAATGTGATTTTCTTTTTACCAACCCGTGTTTATGTTTTTTTAATTGATGTTATTGTATTTATTTTATTTATTTAACAAAACTTGTTTGATTGATTGTGAAAAACCTCTATGTGGTTTACAAAAACATTTTAAAATTGTCAATAAAAACAGTTTTAAAATGTAATTAAAACATTAAAAAATGATTTAAAAACAGCAGTAAACTAAAAAGAGATCAAAAACACATCCGCATCTATGTGTCTGGATAAGCTTGCCTAAACAAAACAGTTTTAAGCAGGTTGCGGGAAGTGTACAGTAAAGGTGTCTGCCTGATGTCAATAGGCAGGAAGTTCCAAAGCATTAAGTGCAAGCGTGGAACAAGTATTATGTGGCACCTGTAACAGTGCCAGTACTGCAGATCGAAGCGGTTGAGTGGGCACACGTGGGGTAAGGCGATCCCGCCAATAAACTAGTCCCAAGCTGCTAAGGTCTTTTATTTACCTATAGTAGCACCTTGAACTTGGCCCAGTAATTGTTATATTTGGAAACATAATTGTAATATTAGGTTTCTATCTCTACATCTCTTTGTTGAATTTTTATGAAAATGCAGCATATATTTAAACAAATAATAGGTAGAAGGTCCCCTTGTTATTTCTGTATTCATTATTATGAACCTTTCCTCCCCAAATGGGAATTTATTACGTGACCACCAGCAGTGATTACATTTTGTGCTGCTCTAGGCACACTCTGACATGATATAGAACTGTTTGTTTTATTGATCTGTCCCGATCTTGCAGGTGTTAAATATCATCGCTAACCTTTGGTCACTGGAAATTCATTGTTACAATTGCAGCAGTTGGGGATTGCAAATTCAGTCCATGTAACTTCAGGATTTATTTTGATGCCCTGGTTGTGAGCTCATAAATCTCTACATTTGATTAGGGGATTATTGGCTACTCTTTGGATTTATAAACTATATATCTTTCTTAAGAGATTCTTAGACTGTGGATAATAAATGCAAAAGGGTTCCCCCCCCCCGATAGTGTCAGTTTTCTGGTTAGTTCTGTTTGTCTGCCAAGTGCATTTTTTAAAAAGGCCTAATTTGCAAGAATTGATAAACAGTGGCCATATGATTCATCTTAATATAGTCATTGTTGTAAGTTATTATTCCTTAGAAAGAAGTCACAGCATAGCACTTTTCATCCCTTCAATATACAGATCCAGTCACTAAATGGGCATTGATGTGGGTGGAAGGAAAGCTAGATCAGGTTTGACAGATCAGGATTCCTGTTCATGACCATAACATTATTTTTCACACCTCTGTTGGATCCATGGGGAGAGGGGAAGGGGACAGGACCAGGGTGCATGATCCTGCTCCTACACCACCCCTGTGTGTTAATGTACATATTATGTGCTCCTACTGGGAGGAAGGGTGGGATGTAAATCTAATAAATAAATAAAATAGAAGGTATGAAGTGTGCTTCTCTCTCAAATAGAAAAATCCCTTTAAATGTACTTATACATTAAGATTAGCATAGAGACAAACGGATGTAAAACTTGACCCAAAGGAGGAATGGCCTCACTGGGGCCTAACCTTCAGTACCAGTAACTTGAGAGCACAGTCGTAACCATGGTTACTCAGAAGTAGAGGTGGGGGAGGAATTTGGTTCACATTTAAAGCTGGATTTATCAAATCCACATTTTCCAAAACAACATGAGACCCAAAGCACAGCCATTCTTCAAAATGCACACCTGTCTGAATTTTGCGACGCAGTTCTCCACCCAAACAGCATTTTAAAAAAATACATATGATTAGGGGAATGAATATATTAGTGAAATATATGCATTATGTCAGGAGAAATTGCTTGCAAAAATGTGTACATCAGTCAAAATTGCAGACAAAAATGTGTTTGTTAGGAAAAATTTACACTAAAATGCTGGAGAATTTTCATGAGAAAGAAACAAAAACGTAAATTGGAGCAGAACTGAATTTACGATTGGAAAAATGAGAAACTAAGAGAACTGGAATTGATAGTATACAGACATGGAAGACCATCTGATTTACTGCCTGGCTTCCTTCCTACATTTTTATGAAGACTGTTACTGGGCCCCATTAGAGCCATTCCCTCAGTTTCTCCTACTGTGCACAAGCCTTTGTTTGTTGCTACCGCCAAGTTTACGTCTCCCTCCCCCTTAGGATTCAGTTTAAAGCTCTTCTGATGAATTTACATGCTGCAGCGAAACATATTATTCCCAGACCTTGTGAGGTGCAACCCATCACTTGCCAGCAGTCCCATCTTCCAGGAAGCATAGGCCTTGGTCCCAGCATCCAAATGTCTTGCGTCGGCACCACCTTCATAGCCAGTCGTTCACCCGGAGTATTTTTCTTTCCCTTTCCACTCCTCTTCTAAGTACCTGAAGGATGGACGAGAAACCTATCTGGGCCCCAAAGTCCTTGAGTTTCCTTCCCAGAGCTTCAAAGTCTGACGTGATTTCTTCTTAGCTCCGCTTGGCATAGGTCTGGAAGCTTCGAGAGCTGCTGCCTGTCAGTGTAAATCAGAAACGGACAATGTAGACCAGACGTTGTTGGGTGTTGAGCTTCCATCATCCCTGATGGTTGGCCATGACTGCTGGGCTTAATCGGAGTTGGGAGTCTTGCCAACATTTGGAGGGCACCCTGTTGGCTACCCCTGGTATAAACATACTGAGCTAGATGTCTCCCAGGTTCCTTGATGTGTACCAGGTTGTTTGGTGTATGAGAACACACAGTGCTTTCCCAGTTCAGGTGGTGGTGGTACAGAATTCACACAATAATGTGTGGATATTTTTGGGTGTGTGTGCTTATTCCTTGTGGCAGCATTGCAAGCCTGCTGCAAATTATGGAACACAGAAGAAAGCTGCCTTATGCTGACTCAGACCCATTGGTCCATCTAGCACAGTCTTTTCTACACTGACTGGCAGCAGCTCTCTATGGTTTCAGACAGGGGACGCTGCCAGCCCTACCTGGAGATTCAACCTGGGACCTTCTGCATGCAAAGCAGATGCTCTACCACCGAGCTATGACCCTTCTCCAATATATGGAAATATATAGGAAGCTGCCATTGTACTCAGTATTGCCCACACTGACTGGCAATGGTTTTCTGGGACTTTAGACCGCATTCATACAGATGCTGGGGACTGAACTTGGGACCTTGTGCATGCCAAACAGATGCTCTGCCACTGAGCTATGGCCATGTGCATGGCTTCCCAGCACACATACTCATGGTAAAAGAAACACATGCTGGTGTAGTGAGAATCGGCATGGTGAAGTGGTTAGACTGTTGGGCTGAGACTGGATAGACTTAAGTGCAAATCCCCTCTCAGCTGCCCAGAGTACTGGGTGACCTTGGGCCAGCCATCGGCTCTCAGCCTAACCTGCCTAGCAAGGTTGCTGTGAAGATAAAACATGGCTTGCGGGGGGAAGAACCCACCTATGCCATGTCTAGGATATAAATAAATATAGTAGCCAAGAACATGCTGTCAGCTAGGGAGTGCCTGGTTCAAATTTTGCCTAGGTGATAACCTTAAGCCAGTCTCTGTCTCCCACACATAATATGTGGATCATAATGATAGTGGCTTCCCTTACAGGGGCATTGTAAGGGTAATTGAGATAATGTATGTGCAAGTGGTTTGAACACTCAGAAGCTGTAATCTGAGTGCTAAATAGGATTATTGCATCTGTGATGGCTTCGTGTGACAATCAGGACATGCTTTTCTTCTTTTGCCTTGGCCTCTGCTGTAGAAGGAATGTTATCTGCGAAGCAGTCCCAAGACACTTGGAATTATTAAAACCTCATTGAAATAGCTCGCTTTCTCTCTTTTTTTAGAACTTCTTGTCATTCTGGCAGAATGTGGATATGATTTTCATTTTTCCAAATGCAATTGGAAAGCACGGAAACTCAAAGCCGCATTTACTGTAAAAAGTGATGTTTTGCTAATGGCGGGTCAATTTTGATTTAGGCCTGTAATTTGGCAGGGGAAAAATACCTATCTCCAGTCTGAAGGACGGCAATTTCATGTGCTCTCCTAATACTTCCAGAATTGCCTTGCATATAACTAAAAGCCTTTTACCCTTGAAAATAACGGAATACTTCACTAGCATGTAATGGGCTGCTGGAAACTTCTGTGATATTCTAGAAAATTTATCTTCACGCACTAGAGGAAAGGAATGAGTCTTTATACCAAGCTGATTATTATCTCAGTATCGGTTCTCTGTTCCAGTGCAGACAGAATTCTAATGGTCACCTAACCATTGTTTGGAATTAGGGAGTGTGTCATGGGCTCACATGCTTCCTCCGTCTTCCTTTGCCTGTATAAATTCCCTTCCCTTTGTTGTGCATTATTACATATGAACCAATGCTAACCATGATTAGTTGTAACCAGGGTTTGCAAACCAGCTTTGCTCCCTGGTCTCAAACCTTGTCTACAAATTTGCTTCCCTTTGTTAACTGTTACAGTATGATATCTGAACCAGCACTAACCATGGTTTGTTTTAACCAAGGTTTGCATACCAGTTTTGACCCCTGGTTTTGAAACCATGGGTTGTATTCAGTTAAGTCCTACTCAGAGTAGACCCACTGAAATTAACAAACCTAAGTTAGTCATGTCTGTTAACTTCAGTGGGTCTGCTCTTGAGTAGGACTAGCATTGAATACCACACCTTGTCTACAAATTCTCTCCCCTCTGTTAACATGTGTTGCAGTATTACATGTGAAACCACACTAGCCATGTTTGGTTTTAACATACCAAGGTATGTAACAGTTTTGATCCCTCCTTTAAAAAACGTGTCTAGAAATTCCCTTCCCTTTGTTAACCTTGTTAATTATGTCTGAACCAGGCTAACCATGGTTGGCTTTAACCAGGCTTTGCAAACCAGTTTTGATCTCTGGTTTTGAAACCTTGTCTAAAAGCTGTCCAGGTTAGCACTGTGGCAAATGTGACGCTGCACAGTAGGATCTCTAGCATTAAAGCTGCACCTGGGAAGTCTTGTGTGATGATAAGGATTAACTTTTGATGCTTGGCATTGTGATATAAGTCCCTTTTACACCCAAAAGCATAGTCTTGCTAGATCAGATTGAGACCCCTCCCCCCTTTTAATCTAACACAAGTGGGACCGGCAACAAAATCTTGCAGTGTGGAATGCTCCTGTTCAGGACTTGAGCTAGCCATGCCCTCCTCCAGAATACTCCATTCACTTCCACTTCCATCCCCCCTTTTCTTTTACTTTTTCTCTTTCCCAACAGTCACTTAATTTCTGTGGCTACTGGGCATGGCCAGTCCTAGTTGGGCTGTGTTTGAGAAGTGTTTTCTTTCTCTTCTTTTCTCACCCTGCTTTTTTGCCACCTTAGGGTTTTTAAAAAGTTGTAGATTTTTGCTTTTTTTGCGGCCCACACAATCCCTCCTACTTCCTGTGTGCTAGGCTACCTTGCCTCCAACCTATTTCACACTGTCTTCCTCCCCTCCCCAGTCAGAATGCAGGTTATGCTGTGAGCAGGTAGCTTGGCTGACCTTTCCCTAAGCTTCTTCATCCATCCTCTGCTCCTTCCTCCCCCCCCCCCAATGCAAGTGCATGCATGTGCAGCTTTCCTGTTTTGGATTATCTTATTTATTTATTTATTAGATTTATATCCTGCCCTTCCTCCCAGTAGAAGCCCAGGGCGGCAAACAAAAGCACTAAAAACACCCTAAAACATAAAAACAGACTTTAAAATATATTAAAACAGAACATCTTTAAAAACATTTTTTTAAAAAAAGCTTTAAAAACATCTTTTAAAAAGCTTTAAAATGCATTAAAAAGCAATTCCAACACAGATGCAGACTGGGATAAGGTCTCTACTTAAAAGGCTTGTCGAAAGAGGAAGGTCTTCAGTAGGCACTGAAAAGATAACAGACCTATCTAATATTTAAGGGGAGGGAATTCCAAAGGGTAGATGCCACTATGCTAAAGGTCCACTTCCTATGTTGTGCGGAACAGACCTCCTGATAAGATGGTATCTGCAGGATGCCCTCACCTGCAGAGCACAGTGATCGACTGGGTATATAAGGGGTAAGGCAGCCTTTCAGGTATCTTAGTCCCAAGCTGTATAGGGCTTTGCAGACCAAAACCAGCACCTTAAACTTAGCCTAGTAGCTAATAGGTAGCCAGTGTCCTTGTGCAATAGGTAGCCAGTGTAGTTGTGCAAATCTCTGTGTTCAGTTGAACCTGCATAGATCACCCTCTTGTGCATGGGTGGTGCTTTTATTATTATTTGTTACATTTACCAGTTGCTTTGCACCAAAAGAAAACGTCTCAGAGCAACTTGACAAGATGAAATACAAGTGCAATTGAAAACCAGAAAGAAATGAAACAATAAACCATGCAAAAGCCCCCAGGTGTTCATCCAGTAAAATACTAACGAGGAAAGTCCTACCCACACCAGTAAAAGATGTGCACCACCGTAGGAGGCAGTTTAATTATCAAGAAAAGAGAAATGCACTGCCTTCAAGTGGATCCCGACCAATGGCTACCCTATGACTAGGGTTTTCATGGTAAGCAGTGTTCAGAAGGGGTTTACCATTGCCTTCCTCTGAGGCTGGGAGGCAGTGACTGGCCCAAGGTCATGCAGTGAGCTTCATGGCTGTGTGGGGATTCGAACTCTGGTCAAAGGCCTGGATAAAGTCTTAGCCTGGTGCCTAAAGATGAGGAGGCTACCAGGTGCTTTTTCCTGGGGAGAGCATTCCACAGACGGACATCACCACTGAAAAGGCCCATTCTTTTATGGCCACCCTCCACTTCTCCCTTGGGCGGGGCACACAGAGAAGTACATCTGATGAAGCCTGCAGGGTCTGGGCTAGTTCATATGGGGAAAGGCAGTTTTGGCTTCATAATGATTGGCACACACACACAAGCTTTGCTATTAATAGTAACGTGGAGTGTTTTTTCTCTGATAAGTGACAAATCTAAGGAAGCTTACAAAGGCCATGAAAGTGATGGCCACCCCCTGTTATTGCACAGCCTTTGAATACAGAAGTTACAATTAGCTGAATGAGAAGCCTATTCCCCCAAGAACTAATGTAATGTATAAAGTGATGCCTACATTTACCAAAGTGGTTTAAATATTGCATCTAGGGATGTGCATTCGTTTCAGAAAAGAACGACAAATGAAACGTATGTGAGAAGCAAATGAAAATATAGCGACGAATGGGAGAAATGAATGCAAATTCTTTCATTTTGAGTCTCACGGGAGGAATTCTTGAAGCTGACAAGAGACGTTGTGTTGCATCAGTGAGCAAATTGATACATCCAGGGAACTTTCTGTAGGGAGAGAGAGTTCTTAACATCATGAAAGCTGTCCAGTTTGAAACATAAAACAACAGGAAGCTTAGAGGACGTCATCCCCTTTTTAGTTCCTTATAACGTGGGTAGCCACTACGGCACCCTCCAGATGTTACTGGAGTCTAAATCCCATGAGCCTCCGCCAGCATGACCAAAGGAGGGTGCCATGTCTGCTACCCCTGCAGAAACTTTGTGCAATCTGTCTGAAAGTTGGCAAGTCTAATGCCTTTGGGAGTAGTACCATACCTGAATGGTTCATGCTATTTGGATGGAAAACTTCAAAGGTACAGGCATCAAAAGACAGTTGATTCACCATTGTAACCAACATAGACACGAAATGAACGAGTCACAAACAGCAAATGAAACTAATGAAAGAGAAACGAAATGAATGAGGCAATAATGAATGGGGCTCACGGGAACTAAATGGAAAACAATTTTTTTTTCTTTTCCAGTGCACATTCCCAATTGCGTCTTCTTCCAAGGGAGAGAGAAAGAGGAGCTCATGATTGTTAATGCAGAAGTGTGCTATTTTGGGTTTTCCAGTGCACACTCTCTATGCATGGTGAGGAGAGTGTTATGCAGAAGCAAAAGCAGAATGCTCTGTTGGGGGCAAATGTGAAAAGGCACTTCCAAGTACCCATAAGAAGCTTCTCAGAATATCTACTCCCCCTCCTTTCTGTATAATTCCTCAATAAATTATTTTCATTGAGGCATTACAAATATTTTTTTTTAAAAAAAAAATCCAAATCCTGCTGACCTTAATAAATGAGAATGTAAAAAAAAACACATTTTTTTTAAGTTCAGTAGTTTTCCGTACAATGACATGACTTGATGTTTACAAATATCTGGTCTGTTTTCTTTTTTAAAAAAATTGTCAGTGGAATTACTCAAGGCAGTTCTTTATTTTCTTGGTCATTTATTTCCTTTCAGCACTGATATGCATTTGCTTGTATACTGAGCCAGCTTTTGGGATAAAACGAAGCCTCTGGCATCAAAGCTTCTTCCTGGGTTGTGTGGACTCAATAATGCAAAGGACATTGTCCAGTGAGAGGTAAGCTTCTCCACCCACCCTCTGTTATAGCACACACACACACACACAAACATGTTGCATTGGTAGTTCCAGAGCTTAATGGCTCTTTGTAATATAGTCACGTGTGATATGATGAAAATGTATAAAATTATGCATGGCATGGAGAAAGTGGAAAGAGAGAAGTTTTTCTCCCTCTTGCATAACGCTAGCACTCATGGACGTCCAAGCAAGCTGAATGTTAGAAGATGCAGGACAGACGAAAGAAAGTACTTCTTCACACAGTGCAGAGTTAAACTATGAGAATTTGCTCCAGCAGGAGGCAGTGATGGCCACCAACCTGGATGGCTTTCAAAGAGGATTAGACAAATACATGAAGGCTTTCAGTGGCTACTAGCCATGATGGCTATGCTCTGCCTCCATGGCTGGCAGCATTGTGCTTCTGACTGCCAGTTGTTGAAAACCCCAGGAGGGGAGAGGCTGTTGTGTTCAGGCCCTGTCGAAGAGCTTCCAATGGGCATCTGGTCAGCCACTGTGAGAACAGGATGCTGGACTAGATGGGCCATTGGCCCGATCCAGCAGGCTCTTCTTCGGTTCTTGAGTGCAAATTTCATCCAGTGTGGGGGAACGGAAGAGCTGAAATTATTCAATAGGTCTTGGGGGTTGGACTTCCGGGAAGGGTGACTTAGCCTGTGCCTGCTTTTGAGACGGGCTCCTGCCTCAAAAGAAGCTTATTCAGATATATCAGTCAGTTTTTTCTTTTTTTTTTGACTGATTAAACTTCTCCCGGGTAGGGAGAAACGAAGAGATTAACCTCAAAGCCTATTTTTGTTGGGACGACCAGATCTCATTAATTTATGGGACGAGGTCCAGCCGACGAAGGTGGGACGGATTTTTAACAGCAAGCTCTATCTGATAAAGCGAACGTTCACCTTATCTTCTAAGAGAGAACGCACTAACAGGCAAGCACCCTTCTTTCTATATTTTTCTTTTACTTGACTTAAATTGTTGCTGTTTAAAAGAGATTTGCCAGATTGATCGGTTTTTGACATCTCACTGGGGAGCCATAACTTCTCTCTGCTACGCACTAATTAATAGCTTATCTCTGTTTTTGTTGCAAAAAGCTGTCCTGGATTTGCATTCTAAAGATATACACAGAAGAGGGATTTCTATTCCAGATTTTTATTTTGAAAAATATTATACTGTTTTGAGACTACTCTCTTTTTGGTCTATTTTATTTTGACGAATCTGTTTCTTGACGATTGCCATTAATTGTTTCGATCCTGGGAACTGCATTTTGTTTACTTAACTATTGGAGAGATAAGGCTGTCTGCTCTGTTTATACTGTGATGTCACCAAGTTTGGAGTATTAACCCAATTGTTGCTGAAATAAGAAGTGGTTTTCCTATATTTTTCTTTTAAAATGGCAATTAAGAAAGTGGCTGAAAATCTGGAAATAACTATGTTTCAGAAAATAATGGATGAGATTGAGATAATGAAAATTGAATTGAGTAAAATGAAGCAGGAGATTAAAGATATAAGGGTCCCTGTGAGAGAGGTGACCCTGGAAGGGGTCCCTGTGAGAGAGGAGATCCCGGAGATTGGAACAGGGGTCCCTGTGAGAGAGGTGACCCTGGAGACTGGAATAGGGGTCCCTGTGAGAGAGGAGATCCCGGAGATTGGAACCAACGTGGAACAGGAACAAGATTTGGAGTCTATGGACTTTAGAAATAAAATCTATTGTTTGGAACTCAATGTTATCTCTGAAGAAATGAATGAAGATTCTAGAGATAAAGTTATCAATGGCATGGATAATCTTCTGGACTGGAATGATGTGATGGAGCCCAATATAGAGAAAATCTATGGAATTAACTGCAGCCATGTGACAATGGAAAAACTTTTAAGAGATGACCCAGTGTATTTTGAAAAAAAGAACAGAGATATGATTTTACAGCAGTATTTCAGCAACCTATTCAGAATGGATGGCAAGAAAATATTTGGGATAGAGGTAATCCCCATCAGACTCTTACTATATGACTATGGCTTTGACAGCAAGATTATTATGGAATACTGATAATGGAAGATTGGATATTGAAATTACTGGACTTAACAAGACTACTGAAGATGGAAGATGGAAAATGGAACTAATAGAGATAATAGAACAATGGCTTCTGAAATTATTGAACCTAACAGATTCTGATGTGATGGATTAATTGAAATGTTTATTTTGACTATGGTTATGACAATAAGATTATCATAATTAGTAATGAGATGGATTAATCGATATGCTTATCTGGAAAAAAAAATTGATAGATATATTTCTTAAAGAATTGAAACCTCTCTTTGACTTTTTGTGGAAAGAATAAAGTAATGTTTATGAGATTTGATGATTAAGTAAGATAACTACTGGAGGAAAGTGATTTTATAATATGACTTAAGAGACAGGATTGTTATATATTATAGACTTATAACTGATTTGATCTTTGACAAATGGGAAGTCAATATTTTACTCTTTATTTTTTATTTTTGTTTTTTTTTTTTCTTTTTTTCTTTTTGTTTAACTATTTTTGATTTTGTTTTTTGTCTTTGAATGTTTTATGATTTTGTCTTGTATGTTTTATGAAAATCTGAATAAAAATTATTGAAAAAAAAAAAAATAGGTCTTGGGGGTTGTGTAGTTTACTGTGGCCACTATAGTAAGTTCCCTTTCCCCATCCCCAAAACACCTTACTTCAGGTACCCTTGTTACTAGCCGTACAGATTCTAGCCCCAGATAATGGGGTTGATCTTTTCTCTGGCTTCCAAAGTAGAAACCAAGTGGATAACACAATTACCTTTTAAGGAGTGTCTTTTGGAAGCATGTTGGAAAGCAGGGAGTCAAGAGAGACTTGGATAGATTTGCAGGATCTTGCTACTGCCAGTGTGTGAAAAACAGCTAGATTTTCACAGTCCATATCTGAGCTGGCAGAGGCCATAGAAGATGGCACAGCCAAGATCAGTTACGCGGATATGACCATTTGCTTGCTGGTATGTGTGTGTGTATATATATGTATGTATGTATGTTTGTAAGTCTCTTTTAACCAACCAATATTTATTGATGTTTTTAATAATGTTTTTATGGATGATTTTGCTGATTTTGTTATAACTTTGTATGTTGCCCACCACCTTGTTATACTTTTATGCAAGTGCGGATTATAAATACTTCAACAAATGAATGAGTGTGTGTGTGTTAACGAACTGGCCAATTAAATACATTCTGGATGGTATTTGTTTGGTTTACATTTGTTATAATGTTGGGGAGGGCCCATAGCTCAGTGGTAGAGCACCTGCTTTGCATGCAGAAAGTCCCAGATGCAATCCTTGGCATCTCCAGGTAAGGCTGGGAATGTCCCCAGTGTGAAACCCTGGAAAGCCACTGCTAGCCAATGTGGACAGAAACTGAACTAGAGGGACCACTGGTCTGATCCATCCGTATAAGGTGGCTTCCTACGTTCCTCTGTTGTTTGTCTTACCTTCATTCTCTTCTCCAATCCAAATTCCATTGTATGTTTTGTGTTTCCCTACATCACAAGGTAAGTACAGCAACACCTCAGCTGACTTGAACAACCAAATAGTGAGTCTTGGCACCTATGCACAAAGTCCCCAAAAACAGACTTTATTGCCACTTAAGTAGTAGATTGGAAGATCCTTTCAGAGTCTCTCTTCTCGTGCAGAGGGACTCTGTGATTCATGCTTCCCATCTCTTAGCAATTTTAGTTTGCTTTTTGCTTCCTGCTGCCTAGATAACAGCCGTGCCCTAGCTTGGTATAAAACTAAATTATTTTTGTTAAAGTAACTTGTCATGTTCTTTTGCCATTGGAGTGTTTCTGTGCCATTAGCAGGCATTTGTTGGTGGCAAGAATGACAGACAGTGCAAAAAAATGGGGTTGAATTTAACAGCAGTTCTTCTCCCACCCTAGCAACTTGATGTACTGATTGCAAACCTCATCTTCATTTCAAGACTGAGAGGGAAAGGATGTGTACCACTTTGATGCAAGAATATGCAAGAAGACTATGCTGCATTGTAAACATCTGCAGGCTGCCCATGGGCATTTGGCTGGCCATTGTGAGAAGAGAATGATGAACAGGGGCCACCCACCTATCAGCACCTGATGTCATAATGATTTCAGGTCATCCATTTTCCTTTGTCCATACGGTTTGAAATCAAGGCTTAGATAGAGGCAAAGTAATCACACAATTCATATGGAAAGCAATTCTTATTTTATATTTTGGGGGGAGTTTTGGTGGGGGCTCTTCTTCCTGCAACATTCTTTCTTCATATGAGCATAGCACAGCTTTTTGTTCATTTCTATTCCACCTCTCTTGCTGTTCGACACTGCTTACAAGCATAATTTAAAACAAAATAAAATCCAGCACTTTGGAGAAGGGGTGGCTAACAAGCTCATGCAGATAGACGAAATCAGCAAATCCCAGCCGAACTACATCACCAGCTACACAACGCTAAACGCTCCAGTTTGGACTGTGACTGTAAGGGGTCCCAATTCTGCAGTGGGGTCCTGAGAGCAATTCTACACATGAACAGTTCCAGTTATATCTCTGGATTGTTGGGTCATATGCATCTGCAAATCGTGTGATACTCAAGGACACTTTCTGCAAATATACAGTTACGAATCTGTGCTCGAGAACTCATAAGTGCATGTGGGCAAATGGAACACCTGTCCACTGTTTTGCGTACATGCAGGCAAATCATATCCACACATCTTTGAAATAACCATCCCATTAATAAGATGGTGAGATATACCTGCATTGGGCTAAACTTTCCCATCACTGTTGCACTGTGTGTATGTTTCTAGCACTGCAGTTGGCACATTTCTCTGACCAAATCAGGTTTACTAAAATGCCAGATGTGACCGTTCTCTCATAGTGAGCATTAATTCTCCTGCCCTTGCCAGGCGATGCAAGCCAGGGTTTGAGCGGCTCAGTCCACAAGAAGCCCTTGTATTCCCGCTCACATCTTGCAGAACTGATAAATGCGGGTTGGATCAGGATGCAGTGAGAAGATGGATGTTTTCGCTTTGCGCCGTCTGCCTGGCCTATCAGCAGGAGGCTGTAGACCTCTGGCTCAGACCTCTTGTTCAAGATGGGAGCTTAGGGCCCTGTATCGACAGAACACTTAATTCTCGTTATTTCCATTGAGCCTTTAGTTGGGTTATCTTGTTTGTCTGGCTGTCTGGAATGTATGGGACCCTGCCTTGTAGCTGAATTAAACTCGGCGCAACTTTGGTGGCCTTGGAGAAGCATCTGGGGCATGATGAAGTGCTGCAATTTTTTGCACAAGGAGAGTATTATTATGGCCTTCTGGGGCTTAGTTTGGATAGAAACTACTGAGCTTTTCTTTTTGGGTATTCACCAGAATTTCAGAGTAGGATGATCCTGTGCAAATGAGCAAAGGTCCCCTGTGCCTTTTTTTTTAAAGAGTCATGCAGAATCGGGGACAGACAGTAGGTTTATTTATTTTATTATATTTGTTGGCTTGTGCAGAAGCCTCTAAGCCAGCCTTTGGCACCTTGGTGCCCTCCAGATGTTTTGGACTACAACTCCCACGGTCCTGCTGGCTGGGACTGATGGGAATTGTAATCCAACACATCTGGAGCGCACCAGGGTGGCGAAGGCTGCTCTAAGTGGTATACAGGAAAAGCATATTTAAAAAGCTGAACACAACCAATGCAAACTGTTAATGAATAAAACACAATGAATTGCAAGGCTCTCTTCTGACTCCTAATAGTTTAATTGCAGCAGCAGCAGCAGCAACAACCACCACCACCAAAAGGCTCCCCTCATCCCTCCCGTGTGTGTGAGCTCAATTTTCATACTGACAATAAATTTTGGGGATGAGCATGTGCTCAGAAGCACTCTGTTTCTTAATTCTGTGTGTCCCTCCCTATTTTTGTGTGTGTCTCTCCCTCCTGGGTCACTATTTTTCATCTGTCTCAGAGTTCCAGTTAAAAAATTAACTAGATCCCACAAGCCTGAAGTCTGTCCAGCACTGGGGTGGAAGGGGACATTTCAACAGGGGCTGTCGCTGAAGTTACCCGGAAGAGGGTTGATAACAGGGATAAAGTTGAGCCCGGGCTGAGCTCTGCAGATTACTGTAACTGCCTGTTGGGCTGTAAAACAGTGTTTTTCAGCATGTGTAGAGTGCTCTTCCTTTGCTCCACTACAGCTTTGTCTCTGTGCAGTTGGAATTGGAGGCACAGCCCTTCTGGTTTTGGCCAGCAAGTCATGGAGAGGCCGACGGCTTCTCTCTGGGCACAGATAGGAGTGCTTTGAGCCAGCAGTGGCGACCAACATCTCAATTTCTCATCCCTGCATGACAAATGGCCCTTTTACTTCCCACTATGGCACATGTTCTCCATATTGAGAGAAACTTTTGATTCTCAGGGTTGCAACATGCCCTGTAGCCTCTTTCCCTGCACACAGTAACACATTAAGAATTTTCTCTGTGCCCAGCTAAGCCAAAGCTATAAAAGAAGGCTTGGGGACCTTTCTTCAGCCTGAGGGCCACATTCCCTTCCGATCAATCTTCTGAGGGCCACATGCCAGTGGTGGGTGGGCAAGAGGTAAAAGTAGCCAGAACAATGGATGTAAATTTTACCTTTGTACAATAGGCTAGCTTCTACACACACATACACCCCTCTCTGCTCTCCATCCAAGAGTTCAGGGACACATTCCAGCCAGGCGAAGACACGTGGTGTGTGAAGCAGGGCTAGTCAAGGATGTGGGTTGGGAATCGTTCCAAGGGCCAGACAGAGAGGTCTGGAGGGCCGCATTAAGCTCCTCACCTCTGCTATAAAACCTTGTAACCCTTGTTAAAGCAGCTGTGTCGGTGCGGCCAGAGAATCATTTTTCTTTCTTTTCATTTTCAGGTTTTTGTGCGGGAATTCCTCAAAATCAAAAGGGGGCAGCTTTTGACGAAGAGGCGCATCTTGTTCGCATTGTGACACGTCTTGATTTTTTGCTGTAGTTTGGTCGATTGACAGAAGGCCCAGACGAGGAGGAGGAGGATGCGACAACTGAAAGGGAAGCCCAAAAAGGAGACGTCCAGAGACAAAAAGGAGAGGAAGCAAGCGATGCAGGAAGCCCGGCAGCAGGTCACAACTGTGGTGCTCCCAACGCTGGCCGTGGTGGTGCTTCTGATTGTGGTTTTTGTTTATGTTGCAACCCGCCCAAACACGACTGAATGATGGGGATTTTGAACGCTGTTGTAACTTTAGGCAGCCAGAGCTTGCCTCTTGTTCCGCTGAGAGCCAGAACCAACAAAAGGTCCCCAAGGGGGGGGAAAAGAGATCTATATCTCCCAGTCAATAATCCTTTTACACAAAGGAATCGTCTTTCTTTGACTTGATCCAAGCTCTGCAGCTTCTCTCTCTCTCGGAATGTAACGCAGAACATATTTGCCACTGTGGCACAAAATGTTCTCTTGCCCAGCTTACGTGCCTTTTTGACTTCAAGTGTGTGTGTGTGTGTGTGTGTGTGTAGGAGCTCTCCCCCTTTTTAATTACCTGTGTCACAAAAGGGGAACTCTGTTGCTCTCAAAAATTTGTATAAATTGGGTTTTAGCCCTTCAGTTTATTGGCAACATTGCTTGTGTCGTTCCTGTGAGTTCTTGTACCTTGGCTTCACAACTTTCCAAAGTAGTGAAACTTCCCCAGCCTTTCATGATTATATAATGGCATTTGAAAACCTTTGATTAAAATATATATTTATTTTTGAATAAAGAAGACAAGTCTTACATAAAAAGCTTGTGTCTTGATTTGCCCCTTAAAGGCTCAGTTGTGAAACCTGACCTATGTTATGTAATGTTTTCCATCAAACGTTCAGCAGACTGCAAACAAAGGGCCACTTTCCTTCTCTGTGAGGCTTAACCGATGAATAATTTAAAGATAATTTTAAGATCTTGAGCTTATCCTGGCAAAACAAGCTTGTAGGAACTTGTAGGAAGTGATAACCTGAGCTTCAAGGGGTGGTTGAAATTGTTCAAGAAACATTAATTTAACTGTTAATAAGAAATTGCAATTTGAGAAGTGGGCCACACATAGGTCATTTTAATTATTATTGTTTTTTAATTTCCATATTTTCATCCTCATTTATTGAGGGGCTGCTTAGAACAAGATGTAAAAACAACATGAATTAAAACTGACAGAATGTAGGAAGCTACCTATCACCACCACTTTCCACACAAGTGTCTCAAGACGATGAACAATAAGAACAGTTAAAAAAAACATGAAGACCGTAGATATATTTAAAAAACAAAACCATACAAAATGCACACCCATGGGCAGAGATTTGGAAAGCCCATTAGAACGAAAAATATCTTCCAGCTGATTCTGGAAAGTGCACATAGTGGGCACCTGTCATATCTCGGCAGGAATGCTAGTCGATAGAACAACAGAGGCAGCCACACTGAAAGCACTGCTCCACATTCCCATGGTGTGGGCTTCTGAAACCTTTGGAACTTACAGGAGAAGCTCCCCCATGGACCACAGTGACCTCTTAGGTATATAAAGGATAAGGTGATCTCTCGAGTAACCTGGTCCTGAGCTGTATAGGGCCTTATATGTTAGTACCAACACCGTGAACTTGGCCTGGTAGCAGATTGGCACAAGCAAGGTGCTATATGTTGGCAGTAGTTTGCCCCGAGAAGCAACGTAGCTGCCACGTTCTGCACCAGCTGCAGCCTCTGGACCAGCCGCAAGGGTTGTGAGCTCTGACTGTTTGTCCACCTAGCTGAGTATCATCCTGATTGACAGCAGCTCTCCAGTCTTTCCCCATCACCTCCTACCTGATCCTTGTAAATGGAGATGCCAGAGACTGAACCTGACATCATCTGCTTACGAAGCAAGTGCTCAGGCACTGAGCTGTGGTTCCGCCCCAGCAGTGTAGAATAAAACAAACTCCAAATTGAAGGAGGTAAAGGTCGTAGGGCAAAGGTAAAGAAAGCCCAAGTCATAAAAAAGGAAAGCTAGAAAGGCCTGGTGGGACAAGGAAAGCTTGATTTGGCACCTTAAAGTATGGAGAGAAGACGCCAGCAGTCGCTTAACAGTGTGTTTGGTGGCGGTGATGGTTTGGCATTCACCTGACCTCCATCTGGTTACATTGCTGCTGCTTTCTAGGAAGTCGAACTGGGGAGGGGAGATTGTGGTGAGGTTGGTGTGCAAGCGCACTGGTGGGAGCACTGAATTCCCTCTGCTGGTGCGTTTGCACTGTGCCGACCTTGCCTCCCAGCAAGCAGCAGCAATGCAACCGACCGGACCACACTACTGGATGTCAAGCCGGCCTGTTTCAGCATTGTAGCAGTAACCAAGAAATCCACACAGCCATAGACTCAGGGATGTTGTAAGGAATGGCCCGGGGGGGAGAGCAGGAGAGCCCCTGGTGTTCTCTGGCAGGCCCCGGATCTTGTGCCTTTCCCCCCAGCCCCTTTTTATTTTTGTGATTTTGAGTTGTTTTAAATTGTTTCTAAGGTTGCATTTCAATTAATGTAACCTGCCCTAGAACCTCAGAATGAAGGGTGGAATAATAACAATAATACAAACTAGTGGGGGTACAGTATTGGTGAGACCCCCCCCCCCAGCTGCCTACTATAGTGATTTCCTAGGGGCATCTATGCATATAAATTAGCATATGCAAACTTCCTGCATCTTTGTGTCAGGGGCTTGTGGTCCAAATCTTTTAAGCAGCAAACTTGCCTGCATAGACCTCCATCTGCTTTAAGCACAGGGCGAGGCCTCCTCAGGACATCATGACATATGACAGCGGCGTACCTAGCGTATTTGACACCCGGAGCAGATCGTTTTTTAACATCCCCCTCCTGTATATGACCAAAATTATTTTCAGTAATAATCATGAAATGGAACTAATAAGAATAATGGCCAGAAAAGATAACGGAGACAGTGAAAATGTTATTGAATTTTGTATATATAATCATGCCAGTAAAAAATAAATAAATATTACAGTACAAAAAAGGGAAAAAGTAATGGATGAATACTTTTTAATTACATTGTAATGTGTTTTTTTGAAAAAAGGGGAAAAAAACATACATATTGAACACTTTGAGGTGTGACCAGTGGGGTATGTACTTACCAACCCTCTGTCATCCATGCATTATGGCAGTTTGCTGATACATAAATATTGATGGCTAGAAATGTGACACTAAAAGTGGCCTTCAAAGGTGCATTTATGCCCTCACAGGCACATGCACACCAAATGTCCACGTTGGTCTATATACCTGGGCGCGTACACACATGTACAAGTACAAAGCCCATCGTGTCCACATCCACAGTGCCGGCACCCTGACTGAGCTGAGAAATGATCGCCCAGTCCACAAATGCACCTGCGCAAAGTTTGTGGTCTCTTCCCACATGCAAAAAGAGGCAGGTAAGGGTGTGTTGCCCCCGTGGCCGTGTTCAACGCCACATGCCCAGAGGTTAGCTTCACACATCCACACATCTGGGCATTTACCTGCCCGCACATGACTTCCAGGTTGCTGCCCGCTGGAGAGTCCTCCTTTCCTGTGTGCCGCCACCTCTGGAATGCACGGCGGTGGGAGAGGAGGAGGAGGGCTGGCAGCACTGAGCACCCTGCTGGCTCCAGGGAGCTCCTCGGGTGCAAAGGTGCTGACCTCCCCCCACAGCCGCTGGGTGCGCTGGACCCCAGCCCACCCCTTGGCTCCCTGGCTCACTCACTGGCTTGGCCCCGGGCCGGGTGCCTCTCGCTGACTCGCCTGCCAGCTGTGCCTCCTCTGCCTGTCAGCGCCAAGAGCCACGCTCTGCCTCCTGCCCAGCCTGCGCCTCTCCAGCTGAGCCCCGAGCATTAACTGCTTCAGCTCCAGCCTGCTCCAAAGAGCTCACAAGGAGGAAGGCTGGTCCAGAAGGGCGAAAGGGGCACTGCCCCACCGGCCCCGGCCGGCCTTCCTCCCTGCCTCTGCCTCCTCCTCCACGCTTGTCTTGGGGTTGCTCCCAGCAGGGACGAGAAGGAGGAGGAGGGAAACGCAGGATGAGCTGCTCTGCCTGCCATTGAGTCTGGCTCTGGCACTGTCTGACAATGCACCCCCTTATTGCCTGCACCCGGGGTGGGCCGCTCCCACCGCTGCATCCTTGGTATGCCACTGACATATGAGAGCTTTATATGGGAGAAGGGACACCCCCAGATATGCTGGGCCTAAGCTGTGGAGGGCTTCCAAGATCAACACTTTCCCCCCCTAAAGTTTTCTAGGTGCTGTACAAAGATTAAAACACAATACAGTCCCAGGCTTACAAGCTAATAATATTGGAATTCTTGTCACTGCCCCTCAAAAAAGATATCATAAGAGCTGGGAAGGGTGCAAAAAAGGCAACCAAAATAATCACAGGGTTGAAGGAACTCCCCTATGAGGAAAAGTTACAAAATTTGAGGCTTTTTACTCTAGAGAAAAGGCAAGTAAGGGGGGGACACTATACATTATGTATATAAAATTATGCATGGTGTGGTGAATGTGGATAGAAGTGTTTCACACTCTTTCACAGTACTAAAACCAGGTTTCATCTAATGCATGGAGCATTCAGAGCAGACAAAAGGACGAACTTCACACCGTTCATAGTTAAATGCTGGAATTAGCTATCAGAAGATGCAGTGATGGCCACCAACTTGGATTGGTTTAAATGGGGATTAGACAAATTAATGGAGGACCAGGCTATTAGTTTTGATTGTGGCTGTATGATGCATCCTGAATCAGAGGCATTATGCGTCTGAATAAAAGTTACTGTGAATCACAGGTGAGAGAACGTTGTGGCCCTCATGTCTTACTTCTCAAAGGCATCAGATTGGCCATAGTGAGAACTGGAATAAATAGGTCTTTGATCCTGCAGGACTTTTCTTATGTTCTGGATACGCATAATATAGAAAGAAAAAGGAATGATGAGGGCATAGGAAAACAAGCAAATTCAGACTGCAACTTGATGCATTCTTACCTGAGAGTAATCCCCAATGAATCCAGTAAGTATACGACTATGTTGCCAGCCACCAAATCTTCACAAAGTTACATTCATTTTATTTTATTTACTACATTTCTATCCCATCCTTCCTCCAAGGAGCTCATGGTGGCATGCACAGTTATTTTCCCTCTCCATTTTATCCTCACAACAAGCCTGTGAAGTAGGTTAGGCTGAGAGACTGTGACTGGCTCAAGGCCACCCAGTGAGCTTCATGGCTGAGTGTGGATTTGAACCCTGGTCTCCAAGGGCCTAGTCTGACATCCTAAGTACTATACCATGTTGACTCGGTGCATTCTGTGGCCAGACAGAATGGCTACTAAGGGAAACAATGCTAAAAGAATTGCCAAATATCAGTTCAAATATATTTTGAATTGCAATCTGTTTGTGAACTGCACATTGACTGCCCTTGTAACAGGTTTTTCTTCTGTGGTAGAAAATCATAGAGGGAAGGTATGGTAACACTATATATAGAAATGTAATCATAGCAAGTGATAAAAATGTTAACTTCCAAATCTGGTCAAACATCTCTCTTAATATACTTTTTTTTAAAAAAGGAAAAACAAGTTGTATACGTTATTCCAGTAGAAACTTAAAAAACAAAGAAAAGTATTTCAGCAACAAGATTTCAAACTGTTTCTGGGCATGAAATGACGGCAACAGAATGGAATGATTTATTAGAATCATTTTAGCAGAAAAAGTCACACTGTGCTATTTCTTCAAACCCCATCATGTGATAAGCCACCAAAGGTGCTCATTACACGATAAAGCTATTTTACATATATGCTATCAGCCATTCCTTGTTCACAAATCCATTTATAGTCGTGATATTTATTAAGAGCAACATTTTCTTAGCATGAGTCCCATCCTGACACAAAATGTTTAAAGGGCCACAGCTTTAATAGAGTTCTTGTAATTTTTTTTTTTTTGTCAGAAGAAAAAAGAGAGGAGAAGGATTGGATATTTTATTTTTACAATGGTGAAAATACCTGGCACTTTCAAATAAGGGTTACTTTAAAAAATACTGAAGCAATTTAAAACTCCCAAAGGACTCAAGGGATTTTTTAAAAAAACTGTACATATTACTAAGTCGTCAGAATATTTGACCTCCAAGGTGGATCATGCTGAATGATCTGCCTTCCTCCAAGAGAATCTGGTTGTTTCAAGCCTTTGTTAAAAAGCACAATTGAGAATCAAATCTTAGGAAGAATTGGCTGTGCTTTTTTAAGACTGGGAAGGTTAAAGATTGTGAGAGAGATTGGAGAAGAGTCTATATTAGGGTTGCCAGGTTCTTGGTCTGAGACTGATCCTGTATCTTTAGGAGAAGAGAAAGTCAGCCAAGTGCAGGTGTTGTTGCAACCCTGTAATGGGAAAAACCACAAGGTGAAATTCTCCCTTCCCCCTGCCCAACTTTTAAAGATACAGAAGACCTCTTGGTTGCCAGACCTGGCCTCCAAGAGGTCTTCTGTATCTTTGAAAGTTGTGGAGGGGGGAGGGAGAATTCTACCTTGTGGGTTTTCTCATTACAGAGTTGCAACAACACCAGCACTTGGCTGACTTTCTCTTCTCCTAAAGATACAGGATCAGTCTCAGGCCATGGACCTGGCAACCCTAGTATATACAGAAATTTCTCTGTCAGTGGTGGGGTACTTGTGGTCCTCCCAACAACCATTAACCCAAGCCAGCATGGCCAATGGTCAGGAATTATGGAAGACGTAGACCAGCAACATTTGAAGAGCCACAGATTTCCTCCCTCTGCCCTAGGTAAATTGGTATCCAGTTATTAGTGTTATCTTGCTAGCACTTAAACTAAGTACAGTGAAATGGGGGGGGGAGTCCCCACTCTCACAGGATTAAATATCAGAAAGGGAGATTAAACCCTGCAAAGAATGGATCATTTATAAAAGCGCCACACCACACCTTCATGAAAGTAGATAACTGTTGTTACAGACTGACAAAAGTTTATTTTGGATGTTGGTAGTTGAAGTTTTTGTAAAAATAGCACCACAGGAATGTTTAGAGAGGAAACAACATTATAAAGGGGCTACCTTTATAAGCTTTTGTGGACTACCATTCATCTGATGGATGGAGTGTTATTCCTGAGTTGCAGATATGGTGTCGGTGGGATTGCTAACAGTGAGGTCCGTGGGAAACAATATGCAGAAAAGTACAGATGGTGATAATTATGTTACTAGCAGTGGCCATGTTTTTAAAAAGCCACAGTCGTGTTGATAACATAGACATTCTGGCATTGGTAAGCCAATTAACACATAGAGTGTGGTTAAAAATCCATTGTGCTGATTTGGTCGAAAAATGACAGCACTGAGCCTCTTTATGAATTTAGTGGTTTCATGTTGTAGGCTCCCTTGAAGCTGCTTTATCCATGTTACAGAGTAGGGTGGTTGAAATTTTCCCCACTGGTTTTTAAACATTGCCATTTTTGTTATCGGATTTGTATCCATTTATTATTTTGTATAGAGACTAGCCTGTTTATCTTATGTAGAAAGGTTTGCTACTGAGATTTTCTGAGCCCTGTGGATTGGGTCTTCTGCCTACTAGCAAAAGAAGATACAACTTTGCATTAAAAGGCCCATACACTTTGCATACACTATGCATATTTATATCCTGTTTCACAGATCCGAAAATAAATCAGGGTCCACATACATAAGATGTCTGACAGAATGTCAACAGGTGAAGCTTTTCCCATAATCATATTTTGATAATAGAAAAGACTTAGCGTGTTGAATTTCTGCTTGCCAGACAGCTGTTAAAGGCACAGGAGTCCTGCTCTCTTCCAATGCCAACCCTAAACCATGCAAAGAACTCAAATTTCATGAGCTGTAAGTCAGGTATGTGCTTCTTAAGTCTTTCATGAATTTATTTAAACTAGCAATACCATGTTCAGTGCAAGACTAGGTGTGGTGTTTCAGAGCATCAAAAGATTTAGGTTTTACAGACACCAAGGTATGGAATCTGCTCCCATGAGATGTAACGATGAGATGTAACGAGATGTAATAGATGGCTTTAAAAGAGGCTTGGACAAATTTGTGGAGGACGAGGCTATAACAACTATTAGCCATGATGGTTATGTACCATTGCCCTCAGGCAGCTGCTGGGAATAACAAGCACTGAGTGGAAAAGGCAAATCAATGTTAGGGATCATTAGGAACAGGGCTGAAAATAAAACTGCCAATATCATAATGCCATTAAATAAATATGTGGTGCAACCACATTTGGAAATACTGTGCAGAATTCTGACTGCCTCACCTTAAAAATTGTAGAGCTGGAAAAGGGCAGCCAAAATGTTCGATGAGATGGAGCAACTGACCTGTAAGGAAAAGTTGCAATCTTTGGGGCTTTTTACTTTAGTGAAATGCAAGTAAGCGGCGGGATGTGACAGATGTTTATAAAATTATGCATGGCATGGAGAAAGTGGACAGTTGACTCGGGGCCATCCAATGAAGCTGGGTGTTATGATTCAGTATTCACACAGCGTAGAGTTCAGCTATAGAATTTGCTACAGAAAAACATATGATAGCCACTAACTTGCACAGTTGATTATAACATTCATGAAGGATAAGGCTATCAATGGCGATTAGCTATGATGGCTACAGAACAGAGATATAGTTGTCCAGGGTCGTGGGGGGTCATAGAACCATTACTTTTGTGGGAGCAGGGTCCCAGCTAGGTCCCTATGAATGAGCCAATTAGCATGAAAAGGAAGCATGTCAGCCATTGATAAGAGTTCTTGTCCTTTCATGCTGATTGAAGACTCTTCTCAGTAACTAACATCCCCCTCCCCTTTCATGCCAATTGACTCCTAGAGGCATCTGTTGTAATGGACTGTGGGCTTGGAAGATGACAGGGAGACCAGGGGAAATGAGGGAAAGTGGAAAGGGGTCATGGCTGTGAGGGGGCATGACTGTGGCTATCACGAAGGAAAGTGATTTGTTATTGCATTTTCATTGGAAGTTGTAATTGTTGCTTTTTAAGAATGTTATTACCTTGTTATTTAATTTTTGTACATTGTATTGTTTTTATTTATATGTATTTCTATATTTATGTTTATTTTTTGTAAGCTGCCTTGAGGGCCTTTTGGTCAAAAGGGCGGGATAGAAATAATAATGATGATGATGATGATAATGATGATGGGACCCTGCACTTCTGAATTTGCCACTATGCTACTGCTACTAAAGACCTTCCCCTTTCAACAAGTCCTTTAAGCAGAGACCTTATCTGAGTTTGCATCTGTGTTGGAATTTTAAAAAATATGTTTTTAAAGATGTTTTTAAGATGTTTTGTTTTTAAAGTTGTTTTGTTTGTAAGGGTTTGTATAAATGTTTTTAGCATTTTATCATCTGTTTGCCAACCTGAGCTCCTTTTGGGAGGAAAGAGGGATACACATTTAATTAATAAATAAATACTGCTTCCACCAGTTACTGGGGATCATGAGTGGAAGACGGCTATTGTGCTCGTTTCCTGCTTGTGGGCTTCCCAGAGGCATCTAGTTGGCCACTGTGAGAACAGGATGCTGTAGTAGGCTGCCCTTATGTTTATAAAAAAATGCCTGAGGAAAGGAGTTCAGATGCGGCTACAGAAATGGCTCACTTATACATCTTGATCAGTCTCACCTCACCTATAATTGGGATGGAGAGAAGATGCTCCCTGTCTTAGAAAGTGAGCAGAATGGTATTACAAAACATGGTTCTCTAGGTAGCTTGGGCCTAAGCCATTTCAGGCATTAAAGATGATAATGAGCACCTTGCCTGGAAACGAATTGAAAACCAGTGCAGCTGTTGAAACATGATGCATGCACTTGTCTTCTAACATCCCTGCTGCTGAATTCTGGACCAGGTGAAGTTTCTGGAGACGTTTAAAATGGTCCATATAGGCCATATGATATGTCAGTTTGCTTGCTGCAGAACCCATGCACATTGGAGAGGATCTGTCCTTTCTTTTTGCCTTTTCTTTAATTTATTTATTTTATTGCTTTTTTCTATATTGCTATTAGAAAATCACAACTAAAAAGTTTTCAAAATCCTCCAGATGAAGAAATCATTGCAGACTGAAGGTTGCATTCATAAACATGCTTGAGAGAGAGACCAAGTCCTGTGTTGATCCAAAAAGGAACTCAATCATGAGTACGGATGGGCAAATCTGTCAATTTTCATTTCTCATTTTTACATTCACATTTTAAATTTTACATTTTTACTATCTTACATTCAGTACTCCACATGTCCACATCACTTTGCAATTTTTTTTTAAAGGTCCTTGTGAAAATTCATCAGCATTTTAGTGTGAATTGTCCCTAATAGACGTGTGTGTATGCAGTTTTTCATAATATACACTTTTTTGCAAAGCTGTTTTCCATAACACATTTTGTGTATTATGTTTTGCTAATATATCCACTTTTATGTGCACTTCAGTATATACATTTTTGTACACGTTGCTTGACTGGAGAACTTCACTGCAAAATTCAGAGAACTGTGAATTCCAAAGGATGGCTGTGTTTTGGTTTGCATATTGTTTCGGAAAGTGTGAATTAAATAAGTTCTCCTTTAATAGTGAACTTAATCAAATTTCCTCCCCCATCCCTATTAATGAGTAAATATATTTAGGCTCTTGTCAACTGGGACAGGAACTGTGGGATTGCTATGGGGAATCTGATGCTGTGTTAAGTGTAGGGTTGCCAGGTTCCTGGCCTGAGACTGATCCTGTATCTTTAGGAAAGTCAGCCAAGTGCAAGTGTTCTTGCAACTCTGTAATGAGAAAAACCACAAGGTGGAATTCAGCCTTCCCCCTGCACAACTTTTAAAGATACAGAAGACCTCTTGGTTGCCAGACCTGGCCTCCGGGTTTTTCCAATTACAGTGTTGCAAGAACACCTGCACTTGGCTGACTTTCTCTTCTCCTAAAGATACAGGATCAGTCTCAGGCCGGGAACCTGGCAACCCTAATTAAGTGCCATGGGCAGCCACAGTTGTAATTCTACCCTCGGTTGCTTGAGGGAAAGGAATGCTTGTGCAGCATTCAAGATGCCAAGAATGCAATCCTGTTTACCGAACATAATGGGATTTCTCAGTACTAATATATAGAGGATTGGATTGTCCATTGAAACAATGCTGTGGTATCTTTTGCAGGAAAGAATAATCATATATATATATCTATATATCGCTATGCTCTTTGGGCAGAAGGGGCTATGCATTTGAACAGCATGAATCATAGCCCCAAGCAGAAATACCTAACCTAAGCAATCGACTTTCAGCGTTATTCAATTGCATTTAATATATTTATGCTCCTTGAGGCTGTGTATTAATGACTATGTTTGGGGAGTAGTACATGCAGTATTGGGGCATTTTACTCCATGTTACTAACTCAGACAGGCAGCTTTGCACTAACAAGCAGCGCAATCATCTTTCCTGCTAGTTATTATTGCTGTGGAAAACTGTTCCTTCAGGAAACTGTGCCTGCCGAAGGAACCTCTTTGGTAATTGTTATACGTTCTGAGAAATGGAAGAGTCTTACCCGAATGCGAACACGATGAAGGTCCCTATGACAAGTTTTCCACTGTAAGAAAAGCAGTAGTGGTAATGAGCTCTGTATACCTCTCTACAATGGTTCAAGAGACTGTTGAAGCTTAACAATTCTGTTCTATGCTTCCTTAAAGGATTCTATCCATTCTCTCTTGCTGGTCTTTGGGCCTTGAATGTGACAGGTGTTGGGGAACCTGTGGCCCTTTAGATGTTTTTGGACTCCCATTTCCCATCGACTTCAGCCAGCATTCCCAATGGTTAGGGATGATGTGTGTTAGGAGTCTAGCAATATCTGGAGGGCCACAGCTTCCCCATCCCTGACTGATGTGATGCCTCCTTCCAACTTTCTGTTTCTCTCTTCCTTAAAACCATCCTTCATCTGTATAGCATTTGGCTACTTCCATTTGCCCTCATACCAATTAAGCCTACATAAATCTTCTGTTGTCATTACTTTAGTCTTCTTGACGTTCCGCTGTAGTCCTGCTTTTGTGCTTTCCTCTTTAACTTTCATCAGCATTCGTTTCAAATCATTACTGGTTTCAGCTAGCAGTATGGTATCATCTGCATATCTTAAATTATTGAATGACTATTATTATTATTATTATTAATTAATGAATTTGTATCCCGCCCTTCCTCCCAGCAGGAGCCCAGGGCAGCAAACAAGGCACTAAAAACACTTTAAAACATCATAAAAACAAATCTTAAAATACATTAAGACAAAACAGTGTTAAAAACATTTAAAAACAACTTTTAAAAAGGGTTAAGAACATTGTTAAAAAACATATTAAGCAATTCTGACACAGACACAGACTGGGATAGCTCTAAAGGATTTAATTTCAGTGGGTGTACTGTGAGTAGGACTTACCTTGAATGCAACCCTATGTGTCCACTCAACAGGAATTGCCAAACCTTTGAGCACCTCCCCCCATTTCTGTGAATCTTTTTTTGCAGGGCATGCCTCTTAATTGGAAAGATGCAGCGCAGGCCCAGAGCAGGGATTTATACATAGAGAGGTAGAGAGTCTCTGTGTGGGTGGGTCCTTTGGTGCTTATAGGAGCCTTTGCTTTATCTATTTCTAATGGGACACAGTTTAGAAATCAGTGGGTGAACTTGCATGATATAGCAGATAAACTGTTGTACCTTGTTTGGGGAGGCCTGGCTTCCAGTCCCTATTTGGCCATGAAGCTAAACAGGTGACCTTGGTTAAGTCACAATCTCTCAGCCTAGCCTACTTTGCAGGGTTGTTGAGCATATTTTGTAATTTCTTTGGCTTGTAAACCACCTTGAGTACAGCCATGTACACAGATTAAAGATGAAATTAAAATGAGGGGAAACTTTTGTATGCTACTTGGAGGAAGAGCGTAATTAGGAATGTAATTAATAACCATTACTAGTTTGCCCTCTTTTTCCTGTTAAAAGTCTCCTTCACACTCTGAGTCAGTGACAGCTCTAGGTTATTGCTCTTTGCCTGCCAACCACTGGATTACCTTTTGAATAATACAATACTCTTTCTGCATTTTCTGTAGTTACCTTCAGGTGTCTATTGAATCTGGGTCACATCACTTTCTGAGTACATCTCTCCTTGACTGTAAAAGTTATCTCCTGCAGGTACTCATTATTTTTATCTCCCAGTTATTATTTCTGTATACCACTTCCACAAATCGTTTCCTCAAGAGAGCTGCTAAATGCTGTCAAAAATGCTTTGCGTTACGTACCCATATAGCTCTGGGCTGCAGCTTGCCCTTTGCTAACCTGATGCCAGCAAATCCAGCTCACTTGGTTCTCTGTAGTGTTGCATCACTAAGTAAAAACTAAAAATCATTTATATAAATTTACAAAGGGTTTCCCTCGCACTATACACAGACAGGCTAACTTGGCCTTTGCCCACACTCGGAATACTGTGTACAATTCTGCTCGCCTCATCTCAAAAAGGATCTGGTAGAGCTGGAAAAGATTCAGAAAAGGGCAACTGAAATTATCAAGGGGATGGAGGACCTCCCTTATGAGGAAGGTCACAACATCTGGAGCTTTTTAGTTTAGAAAAACGATGAGTAAGAGGGGACATAAAATTATGCATGGTGTGGAGATGGGGGTAGAGAAAAGTTGTTCTTCTTTAAATGATGGAAGAGTCAAATCAGACAAAAGAAAATGCGTCCTAATACAGCACATAGTTAAACTATGAAATTCGCTCGGACAAGAGGCAGTGATGGCCACCAACTTGGATGGCTTTAAAAGAGGATTAGACAAAAACCTGGACGATAAGCTTATCAGTGGCTGCTAGCCACTGTGGCTGTGTTCTACATCCATTGTTGAAGGCAGTATCCATCTTATTACCAGTTGCTGGGCGAGTGCTGTTACACTCAGGTCCTTCTTGGCCACTTTGAAAACAGAGTGCAGGACTAGCTGGGCCCTTGACCTGATCCAGCAGGGCTCTTCTTATGTTCTTATAAAGGTTGTACAGCTCCATTACTTAATCTCCTCGGTCCTCACCTTCTGGATTGACTAGTACAATAAGGTGTTTAGTGTGTGTGTGGCAGCCCAATATTTCATGAGCCATTTCCTGCTTCTCTCCCAGCATGCCCTTGAACTATTCTCACTTTTGGCCTTGCTGATGGAGCTTCAGTGTTGGTTGGGCCAGGGAGTTGGAGCCTCCAGTGGGGACAGGGAATCTATAATGAGTTCTCCCTCTCCATAATTCCATTTCTGCATTGGAGAAGGGATATCAGATATATCTTATGGCCGCTTGAACTGCCTCCCAGGGGCCATAGGATTTTTCCTTTTGCTTGGAAAAAGTAAATCATTAGTAATAATAGCTTTCTCATTTTTAAAATGTTGAACCTCTACTGACATTTTAGTTAAATATAGCTGCTCCAGCTCTTCAATAATTGACTGAAATTGTTCCTCAATTTCTGTGCAAGTTCACTGGCAACTCCCAAATGTATAATGTCTTCATATGAAGATTTCTGGCTTGACAATGTTCACATACTTGATCATTTACTTTTTTAATTGGTTGTCTATTCCTCTCCAGTGGTTCCTAATTACCTTCTGGAGCTTTCCTGTGATGGTCTTTGATATCCTTATTACTGCAGTCCATCTTATACAGAACTAAGCAGAGCTGAAACATTTATAGTATTCACATGGAACTTAGAACACCTAGCAAAATCATGATTAAAAGGATTTTTGACCCATTTCAGTAAAAACCCATCTGCTTGATATATCAGCATTAGTTTGAACTCCTTCAATTGTTCCCTGGATGTTATAGTTGCAAAGATTCGGATAACAATGATAATGCTCAGTATTTCTATTGTCGCTTTACTAATTGTTCAATTTTTTTTGCATACCTAGGATATATGCAGGGTCAGGGTCAGCATCTGGCATCCTTGGGCATCTGCTAGGGCCCCAGCACCCCAGTAGGGTCCACTGCTGATTCTTGCCCTGGCTTCCTTTTTTCTGGCTTGGTGTTTCAAGCAGCACTAGGAAGCTGGGTCTTCCATTTTAATTTCCCAAAATGCCCTTACATAGTGTTACTCTGGGGTATTGTGGGAATGTTTTATTTATTTATTTATTTATTTATTTATTTATTATTATTATTATTATTATTATTATTATTATTATTATTATTATTATTATTATTATATCCCACTCTTCCTCCCAAAGAAGCCCAGGGCAGCAAACACATCATTAAAACATTTCCATTAAAAACATTCTAAAAAAAGTGAAAAACATTCTAAAAACAGTTTAAAAGCAATCACATTCTCACAGCCAATTATTTCAGAGTTGCCAGGATCATTATCTTTCAGCCATTAAATGCCTGGGTAAACAGGAATCAAAATGATGGTTAGATCCGGCTGCCTGGGGCTGCTTGGAGCTCTGCTGTTGCTGCCCTCCACCATGGCCAGGTAAATTTGACATTGCCTGTCTACAGAGGAGAAGCCCCACCAGGAGCACCCTGCCTATGGCCTTCTTCCAGCCCTGTAGCATCTAGACCAGGGAAACTTTGGCCCTCCAGATGTTGCTGAAATACAACTCGCATCAGTCTCAGCAAGCATGGACAATGGGCAGGTGTGATGGGAGTTGTAGTTCAGCAACCGCTGGTACAGCAACATCAGCAACATATCTGGTTGAGGCATATGAACCTCAGAGCATCAAATACTACCTACAGGACCACTTTCTTCCACATGCTCCTGTCTGAATATTGTAGGCTGTGCTTGGATTCCTCTTGGTACTCAGTCAGGCTCTGGCCCACTGCTGTCTCCTATGACTGACAGTGGCTCTTTACCTCTGGATGTCAAGGGCTGAACCTGTGACCTAAATTGCATGTGCTACCACAGAGCTGTGAGCATTCACCATTAATTTTGCAGTCACATTTTAGCTATAATTGCCATCAAATTTCAGCTAATGTGCAATTTAGTTAAAGTGTCATTTTGGTAAAATACTCAAAAGGACAACCAGAGTTCATGGATGTGGGGTATTCAGCAAGTTTCCAAATGTATGCAGGTGTTGTGATGCTTGGCCAAAGGATTTTGTATTCAGTGCTGACACCTCTTTAGGGGGGGTCATGAGGAAAGCTTTGTTCTTGTGGTCATAACAGCCTGCCCAGATGTTTCTAAGCGCTTGTGTGCAAGGGTCCTTCCTACAGCTGGTGTGAGCTGTATTAGAGAAACTGTATTATATCAAGTTATATGAGACGCCGCACAGCTTGGAAAAGTTACTTTTTTGAACTACAACTCCCATCAGCCTCAGCCAGCATGGCCACTGGATTGGGCTGATGGGAGTTGTAGTTTGAAAAAAGTAACTCTTCCAAGCTCTGTACACAGAAAGGTCTGGCATGGTTGATGCTGGGCTCTAGAGTAAATGCATGGATGTAGCAAACACAATGCCCAGTTTGCACAGTTTTTATAATTAAGTGCATATTACTGCATATGTTCACAGTGTCTTCAAAACAGATCAACACGTTTCTTCAAATACAAGCTCACCTTTCAGGTAACTTTTTTTTTTTTTTTACATAAAGACCTCTCTCTTTTTTTGGTAGTTCATAAAACTAAAAAGTTAAGAGTCTTTCTCACAGCCTGAGTTCTGATAGCACAAGTTTGTGCTAATGTGTCAGTGCAATGCAAACTAGCAAGAAGATAAAGCAGCATCCTAATTCTAAAGGTATGCTTTCATTTCATTTTTAGTTTTGAATACTGCCATTCTGCATTACTGTATTCAAGACATTCCCATTTCTCCAAGGAAGGTAAGAAGTTTCTCAACGGCTTACTGGGGTTCACTTCTTCTGTAGAATAAAATACTGGAGATGTGAAAGACACCTTGTAATATACCCTGAACAGGGAGTAAGCCTGTAGACATAGGTGCAGGCAGTGCTAGTCCCAACTTAGTATTAGTCTCCAAAAACAGCAGCAGTCCAGCACATTTTTACAAAAGGTTCACCTACTGTAAACAGAGACAAACTTGATGTGATAATGAGGCTGCAATCCTATAGTCCCTGGGTGTTCCAGAGACCAAAGTAGGATATCGGTTATCAGAGGGTCTGGCATCAGAGAGGAAGATCCAATGTTGAATTCCCCCTCCCCACCACTGGGAAAACCTCTGAGCAATCCAGTGTTGATAAGGCCCAAACAAGGGCATGTCGGGGGAGGACCAGCAATGGCTTGGACCCAAAGTTGTCTCAGCTGCCTGACAGGCACCAAAACCTGGCAGAGAGTTAGACCATCTCAGGAGCTGATGTAAATCGTTCCCTCTTCTTTACTTTCCTGTGTTTCCAATAGGAGGAAACAACTGGTTTAAAGGAAAAAAACGCGTTTAAAATGGGCAGGAGTGCTCCTCTGACCTCACTTCTGCCTGCAGGGCTTTGAGTGGGTGGGTTAAAATGCCTTCGGATGTACACCCCCTCCCAACTTTATGACTGCATGGCAAATGCTTTTTTTGTATTTAATGTGTACATTTTAAAGACTGCAAATAAGAGTGTCAGAGGCTGAAAATTATTGGGATTGTAGCATACAGAGAGGGGGAGCTTGCCCTTTCCTCCCCCGCTACGGTCCTGACAAATATGCCCTCCTCGGAAACTCGTTTGCTTTGGGAGGAAATCCTCTATTGGCATCATTGGGAGACTTCCTCCCCCGCTCAAATTATTTTATATACTTTTTATTGGCAGCATTTTTATGGTTCCCATTGATAATAAGCCCTCTGGGTGGTGAACTGAAAAATGCAATGGAAGTAGCAGCTTAAAAGGAGCAGTGTTCATCAGCACCTTGCAGCAGGCAGAAGGAATGGGTTCAACTTCCCCTCCCTGTCTGCTGTAGTCCCAATAATTATCAGCCCCCTTCTCCCTCCTCCCCTGGAAGTTGCCTTTTGTATTTTTTAAAAAAGTGTTGGTTAAATGAAGAAAAAGAGAGTCTCTGTGTGTTTGCTAGTAGGCTTCAGCTTTTCGGACTGGAATGTAAAGCCCAGAATCACATTTCTGATCTGCTACAGATGACCTATTCCTCAGCCTAACCTACAGGGTTAACGTAAAACCGACACACAGCTTTTGAAGATCCTGGAGGCAGGCTGGGATAAATAAATAAATGAAGTATTAAGCCTAGATTACATCCGCTCTCTCTGCATGTTTCCTTTGTGGTGTAGAAAAGGACAGGAAGAATCCAAGGTGAGGAAGGAGTGGTCTGGGATCCTCTTGAATGTTTTATTTTAGCATCCACTGTAGTCAGCTGGGTTTTGTGAATGGTGCATATTAAGTAAGAGTACAATACATGGACATCAGGGATGCATTTAGAGGTTTAAAAACTTTCATATTTAATTTCTAGATTTTTTAAAGATCTCATACACTCTGCAATACACAATATTCCAAATTCATGTTGAAATGAAATCCACAGCCAAACAATATATACAAAATCACACATTACAAACACTTCTTTGAATAAAGGCAATTTTTTTTCTTTTCTTTTCAAGCAGTAGCTGATGATTTATGCTGGGATTGTTACAGTTTTAGCTTTCTTTTTCAGGCTCATCTGTGTCTGCTTTGCTTGAGAGTGGAGAATTTCTTTATGGTGTTCTCTGACTGCCTTTGCAGTTCTTCAATGTGAGAGTTTAAAACCTGTTCAAAATCTCTTGCTCGCTTCTCTTCCTCTTGTAGGAACTTCTCTGTGGCAGTTGCAGGAAACGGAGTCTCTGGGGACCGCTGAACGACACAAAGAATTGGCACAATTAGGACGGTTATAATTAACCAGTTTTTCTTATTTGCTATCGCACTGACTATATTCCACTGGTGGAATGATCTCCTCTTTTGCTCGTACAGGCGGCCCCTGCTTATACGGCAGGTTCCATTCCGGACCCCCGCCGTAAAGCAGAAATCGCCGTAAAGCGGAACCCCATTGAGTATAATGGGGTGCGTTCCACGAAAATGCCGCAAAATGCTGCAAAAGCAGCTTTAAAACGGGGAATGAAAGCCGCCGCATTAGCGGAATGCCGGGAAGCGAAGCGCCAGGAAGCGGGGCCCTACTGTATATGAATTTCCATTCTGCTGAGTAGTTAGCCCCCCCAGTGGTATTACATCCTGTTGGAGTGAATCCATGTCTATAGTGAGATGTTGAGTCTGAAGAAGCAAAACTACAATAGCAGTGCTTGGGTGAATCCATGATTTAAGTTTCTTTAGTATACTAGGGGCTTCACTTGCCAACCCTGCCTACTGTTGCCAAAGCTCCCCCTCCCTCCCCACGGGTTGCTGAAGCTCCCCCTTCCCCGCAAGGGTTGCCAAAGCTCCCTCACTTCCCCCCTCCCCTTTAGAACTGGTGAAGACCCTCCCACTTTCCCCTCTGCCATTTAGAGCTGCCTAAGGCCCCTGCCCTTTAGGGCTGGCTAAGGCCCCCTGCTTCTCCCCACCCTTTAGAGCTGGCTCAGCCCTCCCTCTCCCCACGTTCCCCTCCTCTTTTAGACCAGCCTTTCGAGAATGTTCCTCCATGGCTTTCTTGAGCTGCTCCCAGTTGCCTCCTTCCTCATCCACTGCTACAATATAGTTCACAGTGCCACCTGTCTGTTGGGCTGTGAACTGCAGTGTGGTGGATTTAGGCATTACATTTTTATTTGTTAGTATAGAAGTGCATGTACATCTGTATTTTAATATTATTGAAGCTCAACACTTAAATTTTAAGGCATAACTTATAGGATGGTTATTCTGGAAAATTATTTATCTATGCATTTGTATAAAAGGATCATAGAACACACACAAAAATCCATATATGTATATATAAGTATATGATCAAGCATGGAGGAACTGCAGTACAATAGCAAAGCCAAGTGACAAATCAACTAAAAACCTTCTGGAACAACCATGTTTTGGCCAGATGCCTAAAAGAATAAAGTGTGGGGCCTGACCAATTTCCCTTGGGAGGGCTTTTCACAAAGCAGGCCACTATAGAAAAGGCATGTGACCGCCTGCTGCATCTCCTTGGTGGAGCTAAACCTTGGCTGTTGAGCAGTACATGGGGGGAGGAACATACAGAAGAAGAGCGGTCCTTGAGGTACCCAGTCTTTAAAGGTTAATACCAGCACATTGGGGAGTTTCTGAACAGTTTTCAAGGGCTGCCCTATGCAGATGGTGTATTACAGTGGTGGTATCTAGGGCACGAATGACACTGGCAAGATCCAACTTGGTCAGGAAGAGTTGTAGCGAGCATACCAGCCAAAGCTGGGAAAAGGTACCCCTCACTACTGCTGCCACCTGCACACGCAGCCAGATCAAGGAGGACTCCCAAGCTACGGACCTGACATTTTAGGGGAAATGAGACCCCAACCTAAATAGGCTGCATACCCAACCTTGAGTCAAATTGTTCACCTACCAACAACTGGATTAAGTTTTAGTTTGTTCTGTCCTGTCTAGTTCTTCACAGCTGACAGACAGCACTTAAGGGTTTCATTACCTCCCCAGGATCAGAAGGAAATGAGAGGTAGAGTTGAGTATCACTTACTTATGTGCTAATGACTCCGCAGCCAAATCCTCTCAATAACTTCACTCAGCAGGTTCATGTGGCTGTTGAGCAGCATGGCAGACAAGATGGAACCTCAAAGGGCACAGATTGGGGGAGAGTAGTAATTCCCTAGCACTACATTTTGGGTCCTACCTCACAGGACTGGGCAGAACCTACTCAAGACAGAGTCCCTAATAGACATTCCTTCCAGACTGCCTGGAAAGACACCGTGGTCAATAGCAATTGGACACCACTGAGATGGCCAGGAGAATCAACAGGGTCACACTCTCTCTCACACACAGAGGAATATTTGACATCTGGTAAAAGTTATTCAAATCAGAGGTATCCAAAAATGTGTTTTTTCCACAATAAAGTTTGCACTACAGTTTCCTTCAGCACCAAAGGAACAAAGCCTTCTTTAAAGAAAGCATTCATCACTTCACAAAGCCAGGTGTTGAAGCCTGACTGAGCTGAATTTACAAGGCAAGGGTCAAATAGACAAGTGATGGCCTGTACCTCTCTAAGAATCTTGTTCAAATCTTGTGCACTGCTTTAAATGTTTCTTCCCCACTCTCAAGAAGGTCTTGAAACTAAGTGCTTCTTCACTTCACACATACATGTTAATCATTTTTTCATCGTCATGACCTATTACAGATTAGTCACCAGTCAAGAGTTTGTACAGCACTTGATGCCTCTTCCAGCAAAATACTTTTCAACAGCCAGTTCACAAATTTTGTTGAGTGATCCAGAGACCAAGAGAAGTAAATATATTTGTGAGACTTCTGAGCAATTGAAGGCATACTACTCTGTGCTCACAATCATAGAATACATAGAGTACAAACTGAATATTTTAATACAGTTACTTCTATAACTAAATGAATTTCCTTAACAGCTAAAAGTGTCTTCCAGTTTGGGTTAACTACAGATTTAAGGTTTTTTAAATTAATCATTTAGCTTTTGTCTGATTAAAAATTTAATAAATGGTGGTATTATCAAACCCAGAATATTTTATTTGTTTAAAATATTTATAGGTGCCTTTATGTGGTAATCTCACCCAAGGTGGCTTACATGATATCAGATAAAAATACAATTCCAATAATAATAAAATGGAATACAATACAACACAGAATCTCCTGCAATATTCACAATAAGAAACCAGCAATAATATATACACCTCCGGCCCAGAGATAAAGAAAAAAACATTTTTTTTCATCAGACCATCAACATAAACAAAAGAACAGAGAATATACTGCCCCATAGCCGAAGCTCGCTGGAGTCTGAATGGTGAGAGCTGGAGTCCACGAACATTTGGATGGCCACAGGTTCCCCATCCCTAAGGCTTTAAAGGTTAAAGTGAGGATTTTAAACTGGGCTCAGAAACGCACACCAGCAACCACTGCAGCTTGTACAATAATGTTCTCATATGATCCACTCCCTTCAAGACTCAGACAGCCCACATTCTGAACCAGCTGAAATTTCTAAATAGTCTAAAGGGTAGCCCCACACCCAAGCGCACCCAAATTTTAAGCACATCCAAAAATGCCAGCTTTCATTGCCTGTGGTTCTTGGTGATCAAGAGCACAAGAGCCATGCTAGATCAGGCCGAAGGCCCATCTAGTCCAGCACTCTGATCTCAAAGTAGCCAACCAGATGCTTGTGGAAAGCCCATAAGCAGAGCCTCAGAGAAATAGTATGTTCCCCATCTGTGATTCCCAGCAACTGGTGTGCAAAGGCATACAGCCTCTGACAGTGGAGGTAGAACTTGAAAGAAAACAGCTGGCATCCTAGGCACAAGCCAGAGGTATGCACAGAAGCAACAGTTCTATGTGCAATGGATTAATCTAGATATCCATTTGCAATGTGTCTGTTTGGCATGAGGTGCTGCTGCATGTAGGGATTGAATATGCAAGCACATTATGATGAGGATGCTCTTACAATCCTTATTAGCACTGTATAGCAGATAATACACTGCACCTTCCCAACTACCTTGTGATAGAGATGGGAAGGCATATAATCTGCAGAGTGCTTGTTGTCGTCCTGGGCGCCTTTGGAAAGAAAGGCAGGATATAAATTTTGACAACAACAACAATTGCATGCAACATCTTGTTATGAGCAACTGTCTCTGATCATGGACATAATTGTCTTGTCCAACAATGTAACCTTGGACAGCTCCTTGAAAGTTTGGATTAAAACCCAGCGCAGATTCCCTGCCCCACTGACATCAGAGCCACCTCTATTTTTATTTTATTTATTTTATTTATTAAATTTATATACCGCCCGACTAGCAATAGCTCTCTGGGCGGTGAACATAGAAATACAAAGCATAAAAGATACAATAAATAACACAATATGATACAAAATAACACAATCTAAATCAATGCAGTGACATTTTAAATTTAAATCAATTTAGATTAAAATGCTTCGGAGAATAAGAAGGTTTTAACCTGGCGCCGAAAGGAAAGCAAAATCAATAGATATTTACCATCCAACTTTCTTCCATAACATATACATGGTTCAGGAACGTATTGGACTTATTCCTTTCAGGAAAGTTGTTGCTGTAATGTGCTGGATATGCCTCTAGTGGTGATGGAGATCTGCCATCTGCTATGGGTTCCCGATCTGTGCTTGGTCTGTGAAGAGGCAAAGTCCTGCTGCTTTCAATGCTGTTGATATCGCCTTGGCCATGCCAGACAGGGATTTGTGTTCTGAAGCGTCCAAAGTTTTCATAACTTGCAGGTTGTGGTGCCCATTCACTTTCATTCTGCACAGGCCTAAAAGATCAATTAAAAGTTTTACAAGCTTATGGCGGCTGGTTAATGCCATGAAATATCGTTAATGTGAAATATTCTGTTTCAAATTGTCCATGTAACGTCTCAATGTGACACCTCCTTTGTGTTCAGCTTAATGAGTTGCAAGTTATCCAGGCTTGGTTTTGACAGCCTTTCCAAGATATTTTATGAGCTCTTAAAGCTGTTAAGCAATTGCCTTTTTACATATTTAAAAGATGGTTGGCTGATTGTATGAATCTTATAACATTCTGTCTACTACAAGAGCTTTATAAGCAGTTTTGAATGCAAATAAGTAAAAATGGAGGGGGAAAAGTTTTAAACAAACTGGAAAATGCCAAGACAGAGTTTTAATTGACTAAACTGAAAAGGTTAGGAAATGTTTGCAAGTGACTGGAGAGAGAACCATTTGGTTATGTTGGCAATACTTATAAACAATGTTTGATTGGTTGGTTTGTATTGGCAGAGAGCAGCAGCTCAATGTTTGCCTGCTTTTTGCTTTCTAGGACCTTTCCACATGCTCAAGCTAATCCCCTCTCCATGGGTGAATGGGAGATCATGTTATTGACATTGAAAAGGTCAGAGGAGGGTAGGTAAGAAATGAAGCTTGAGGATTCTCAATATATGGGATGGGCCTGGTGTTTATGTGAGATGTGGATGCAATAAAGGCCACAAACGTTGCCTTCCCCACAAACCCAAACTTACACATGGCTGTCCTAATAGCTTATATTGTCATTCATGTCCTAGGTCTGCACATTTTCACATGTGGGTGGATTTTGTCACAGTACAGCTCTGTCTTAAATAGGTAAAAACATTAGAAGGGCCCTTCTGGATAAGACCAAAGGTTCATCTAGTCCAAAATTCTATTTTCAACTCTGGCTAGCTGGATGCCTCAGCGAGGTTCACAAATAGGAGGAAACAGCTATCTCTTCCTTGCTCTCAGCATCCAATGGTTGATGAGAAACCGCCCCTTACATGGAAACTCCAGTTTACTATAATGGCTAACAGCTATTGATAGACCTATCCTCCTTTAATTTGTCCAATCCTTTTACTGTGGCTATTAGGGTTGCCAGGTTCTTGGCCTGAGACTGATCATGTATCTTTAAGAGAAAAGAAAGTGAGCCAAGTGCAGGTGTTCTTGCAATGCTGTAATGGGAAAAACCACAAGGTGGAATTCTTTCTTCCCCTTACACAATTTTTAAAGATACAGAAAACCTCTTGGTTGTCAGGCCCGGCATCCAAGAGGTCTTCTGTATCTTTAAAAGTTGTGCAGGGGGAAGAAAGAATTCCACCTTGTGGTTTTTCTCATTACAGCATTGCAAGAACACCTGCACTTGGCTGTCTTTCTCTTCTCCTAAAGATACAGGACCAACCTCAGGCCAAGAACCTGGCAACCCTAGTGGCTATCCTCACATCTTGTGGCAGTTAAAACCATAAATAAGGGTAAAACTAGATGCGATGTTTTGTCATTCTGTAGCTGACTGTGTGTGGAGGGCCCCGAGCCAAATTGGGAGTGTGGCATGAGTAGAGGGGGTACTTTAATCCTTTGCCCCCAATATGATCTCAGTTGGACTCCTCTCAAGCAGTTGCTGTTTGCAATGAGAGTAAACTTTCATTGGCACCAATGGGAGTTTTCCTCCCATTGTAAATGACAGGGGCAGGATTCTCTGATTCTGATTGGAACCATGGCAGAGGCAAAGGGTGAAAGCCTTCTCCCACCATAGCATGGTCCTGATCCAGCTTCCCCTCTCCCCTCCCTGCACCAGCAATTTGTTGGAAAAAAATCAGCTATGCAACACCAAACTACATGACAAATGTCATGGTTAATTTTGCCACGACTGTGTTGTGTGAAGAAGTATGGGACTTTCCTGGAGATAATGCACTTCTAATTCTAAGCAGCCACAATCCAGAGCAAACAAAGGTGAAGTTGCTTGCGTTCACTTGGTTTTTGTCTTCCGCTGGGCAAATGTTTCCGAGACGCATAAACATAAATAGCACAAAGACATTAGAATGGCATCTGGAAATTGCCAATTACCAACTCCCTCCCCCTCACCCAAACCACGCCACATGTTTTCTATTTTTACTATCTCAAAGATATCCTTTTACCCTTCATTCCTTGGCATAATTGCCATGGAAACAGAACGGCAAATTAAAATAGAAAAACATGGTTAATGCTCACAATAAAATAAAAAATACCCTAGAGTCAAAATAAGCTAACAACAATGGCTTGAGTTGTCTGTTTCTGTTTGATGTTTGATAATATAACAGAGGTTTTCTGGGGAAATGTTGGTGTCTTTCCTGTTTCACAAAGTCAAAGCCAGCATGACACAAAGGACTAGATTCCTAGGATTTCTGGCACGTGTTTAAAACTCTGTGTGAAACACACATTTGTTTTCATGTTAAGGCACCACAGTTTGTAGATAAACTAGATGTGCTGTACACCTGTATTATATCATTTCATATTCATATTTGCCCAACAATCCCCGCAGTGGTTTTGACAATTAACAGTGCAATTCAAGCCCAAGATCTGCTGGGATAATAGAGTTTGGATTTGGCCGATCTTGGGCTTTCATGGCTGAGCTGTGGCTCAGCCTGGCCTATATCAGCATAAGTCCCTCACCCTGGCTCAGTCATAGCTCAGGTGATTGGACTTTAGTCAGCGGAACTGACCCAAAAAAGGGTGTTACGGGGCAGGACAGGCCAAGGACAGACTGGGTATCTATGCCAAACCCTGTTCAGCTTGGGGATGTGATCTAAGGCCCAATTCTCAAAACTCAGCCCCACGTTCGCTTGCTGGCTGAGCTGGCAGTAGTTCCTCCCAGAGGCTCCTGGACAGAGTTTGGAATAGGGGTAAATTATGCCGGTCTAAGTTATGCCAGCTTCCTATAGTTTGGAATGCCCTGTAAGTCTGAACTGTGTGTTCCACCAACAATTCCAACTATGGCATCATATTTATTTATTTATTTCATATTCACATCATGGCACCCACTCAAAGTCAACCACTGAAACTCTAGGCAACTCAATGCATGATACTGTTCATGGAATAGTGCAAAGGCTAGTAGTCCTAGTCAGGAGAACTCAACACATAACCATTCTGAGTAGTTAAATGATTTTGCTAACCCTGGACTAGAGGTAAGAGATCTTAGCATGGATATTTCTGTCTACCAATCAGCCAAGTACAAAGTATCTGGCTTTGCAAAGAGAAGGAATTAGTAGTCCCCCTTACAAGATGCTGAGATTTGGCTGGTTTTTTGACAGCTGGTCAACATAATTTGCTACATAAATTCTGAGGATGCCATCCTGGTAGATCATCCATGGGATGTTCAAGCAAAAGTAAAGGGATTCTGGTGAAGCTTGCTGGGCTTCAAGTTGGATTTGGAAGGCAAGTAACAACTTGATTCTCTATAATAATGGGAGTTAACAAATCCCTCAATGGATAGTGAGACCACCGTGTGAAGCAATGAGGACTAGGAATCCACGCAACTTTGGACAGCAACAAATCACTGGGGTGTGGCAACAGAGGATCTGTGTGGTAACAAGGCTCAAATGGATTCTCTGGGGCAACTGCAAAGTCAATGATTTATATTTATTTTTATTTTATTTTATTTATTTATTCAGTTTCTATACCGCCCACAGCCAACGGCTCTATGGGCGGTGAACAACATAAATATAAAAATACAATAAGATAAAATCACATAATTACCACACACATAATAGCAATTCTCAAAGCTAAAAACATATTACACAATTAATTTAGTATACCAGAGTGTTATAAATATACTAAAATATATTAAAATGCCTGGGAAAAGAGGTACGTTTTAACCTGGCGCCGAAAAGAAAGCAATGTTGGTGCCAGGTGCACCTCGTCAGAGAAACTGTTCCATAGTTCGGGGGCCACCACTGAGAAGGCCCTAGATCTTGTCGTCATCCTCCGAGCCTCCTTCCTCCCAAAAACCAGTATTCTATTTAAGTTTTTATGAGTTAACAAATCCTGAATTGAGCCTCTTTCTAGTACATCTCAGACTCGAGGCTTGGCCAATAAACACTTTCATCTTTCCTGGCCCCTGTTCTAATTCTCAAGCATTTCCCACATTGACACACTTCCACCATGTTTCTATCTCCCAGAACTGCAGAGTCAGGTTACCTTTTTAAAAAACTCCCTCTCCTTCTATGAAATTCCTGCAGTCATCCATGCAACTGAGGGGGGAAAAAAAAGGGGGGGAAGCCTTCTGTTCACCTAAGGGGAAAACGAAACACTCCCCTTAGATGTGTGCTGTGAATCCCTCATAAACTGGTTTGTAACAAAGGCAGCTTTGGGAGGGGACAGTTTTGTGGAGTGAAGCAACAAATGGGAAGGGGCTCATTCTTTTACAACCCCTCCCTGCCTGGCTGCTTCACACACCCCGGGGGGTTCAGTTCCTTGCAAACACTCAGAAAGGGCTAAACATCTTCTCCCACAACTTTACAGAACAAAAAGCACTGCAGTCCAAATCTGCAGTTGGCATCATTATACATGCTTGCATGTAACGTTCCCCCCCCCTATAGTAAGGCACCTGCTGGATCTGAGCACTTGTATGCTATATGCTGGAGAGTCAAGTGGTAAAAATGATTCTTAGGGCCCAAAAATATGGTATACAGAAGATCAGAGATCTGATCTCCTGACTTTAAAAAAAAACAAAACCTTAAAAGCAGCTGGGGATGATTAGATGGGAATAGTGGTGGTGGGGAGTTTCCTCATCTAAATTCTTTCCATGCTCTGGAGCTCCTTTGGGAGAAATGCACAGGTCTTTGCCTATTTTCTCCAGAGGGACTTTGCTTTGTAGAGGTATGATTTAGATCAGGGGGAAACGGTTAAAAGATCCTGTCTCTCAGTACTGCTGCTTCAATCGAATTAGGAGGCCCCCAGAGCTCTTTTTCAGTGAAAAATCAAAATGCCAGGATCACGGATTTCCTGCATAATAAATAGTTTGAGCCTTTAAGCATCAACCATAGGTAACAACAAATAGAAACTGAAGAGGTCCAGCTTTTAATTTAATAATCTGCTCTTTGAATCAAGTCTGAGTTGGCTAGGAAGGTAAATTTCCAAAGTTATTATTATAAAATCTTTGGAATGCATCCAAAGAACTACTTCCTAGAACTGTCTCAGCAGTCCAGTACATGAGCTTTTCGTAGGGATGAAAAAATCTGCCAATTTTGGTTTCTCTGTTTTCTAATCTTAAATTCAGTTCTCTACATTTCTACATCAGTTTGCAATTTTTAAAAAAAATCAACATCTTGGTGCGAATGTTTCCTAATCACACATTTTTGCAAGCAATTTCCCTCAGAATGCCCTTATTCTCTCTAACCTCTCTTCTAATATATGCATTTTTATGCACACTTCCTCATAATATACACATTTTTGTACATATTATCTGGTTGGAGAACTGGATCATAATACAGGGAAGTGTGAGTTTCAATCTACAGCTACGTCTCCATTTGTGCATTGTTCCAGAAAGTGCAAATTAGGCAGGCTCACATTAAAATCCAGAGCAAATTTGTTCCCTATTCTTTCTTCTGCTGTTTAAAATATATGGTTCTCTTTCATTTCAAGTAAGTGATGCAAGATTATTTTTAAACTTTGTACGTCAGTATTTATGAAATATTTGAGGTCAGGCAACTGACTAAAAATGACTTGAGACCAGAGATATATTTATAAATTACTTATTTCTATTCAATTCAGGATATCTTTATATCTTGTACTGTTCTTCCCTATTACATATGAGCGTAATGTGATATTAATTTATTCAGTACCAACTGAAATGCTGCAGCTTTTCATACTGAGTCAATGAAGAACACCAAAACTCACAAAAAGCACTGAAATGTTTTTAATAAAACTTCTAAAAATTGCAACTGGCAGGAGAGAAAGAGATGAGATGGAAGGTGTAGTTCAAGCAGCCTATTAAAATAATCTCCTGGTGAGCAGTTTACATCTCACACTGGTTTCTTTTTTTATTAGATAGTATTAACATATTCTCTATGGCTTCTAAAATGAAAAGCAAGAGGAGAACCAAATGACATATTACGAAGAGTTTATGTGGCTATGGCACAAAAGGCTACAGCAATTGTCGGCTGAATTAACAGGCATATCTTTCTAAGATTTGGAAGCACCTGATTCAGCACTAAAGACCTTTTGTGGAATACCATACACCAGCGGTTCCAAAACTTTTTTCCTCATGGACCACTTTAAAACTGCTCAGGAGCCCGGCAGATCACTTCAAGATTTTTCTGCCTCTTGTAATGCACTGTGCTAGATGCTGCATGATTTTAATTGCACTTTAATTGCTTCTTCTGTTTATTTCTATTAATTTGTTTCTTCTCATTGTATCTTTCTGGCCCCTAATCCTCTGCACTTCTCTCACATTTTTTCCTCCTGCTCTGTCTTTCATGTTCCTAATGCTCTCCAGTCCATTCATGTGCCCCCACCACCCCGGTCGACGTTCTTAGGACAACGGTGCAGCCAGTGCGCCTGCCGTTCACAGCGCCTGCTCCCACGGTTCTTCGCATTTATGGTGTGGACCATATGAGTGAACTCGCGGAACCAGTTTTGGGAACTGCTGCCATACACAGCTCTGGACTCTACCCTTTGAAAAGTGGCTCCGTGAGCAGATCCAGAATGTCAAATGTCAAATGTCACTAAGGAGGCTGAAGAACGACTATTTTTTCTCATCTAGCAATACAATTTTATGGAGCCTACAGTGATAAATATACAATCCTTTTTGACACAGTGTCTTAAGAAATCTTCTTAATAAGTTTCCTTAAGTCAAGAAAAAGCTTGAGCTTCAATAATATTAACAAATCCCAAGCAAATATGATGACTTTCTCCATCACTCCAAGCTTCACACACACCATACATTTAAAGCATATGGCTTCTTCCAAAGAATGCTGGGAACTGTAGTTTACACCTCACAGAGCTACTATTCCCAGCACCCTTTTTTATTATATATTTTATTGAATTTTAAGAATAAAGAAACCAACATCCCTCCCTTCCCTCCTAACCCTTATATTCCCAGCACCCTTAACAAACTAAAGTTTCCAGGATTCTTTGAGGAAAGTAATGTGCTTTATGTATGATATGTATGCAGTCCCAGTTCCCCCCCAAAAAAGAGAATTTAAGGGAAAGAAAAGGAACAGCTTAGTTTAGCAGGATAGTTGTTTTCTAACAGGAAATAGGAAGTGACAGAGATAGAGGGTTGAATCATCGGCCCCACTCTTGGTCATCACTGCAGCCACTCGTGGGGACATAGCTTCCTGGGCCAATCAGAACACAGAGAAGAACTAGTTTGGGTAAAATGCTATGGAGGAGCAACTATCTTTACCTTATGAATAAGCCCAGGCTTGCAGCTATGGTTCCAATGCTTGGGGTGTTGGTAATTTCCCCAAACTTATAGATACCCCTGCTTCTGTCACACACAAATAGAAAATATTGTGGAAGAAAAAAAAAGAATTTTCTATTAAAAGTTTTCAGCATCAGAAAAACTTCCATATGAGTCTTGCACTAAATTCAGTAACAATTAGGAATTATTGCCACAAAAGGCCTTCTTCATATAGAAGAATCTGAGGCCACAGGGCTAGGTTTGCTGCACTACCTGTGAAGGCTGGCATATTGCAGACATAAGGCAAATTTATTATTATTTATTAGATATCCTAGCAGGATGCCTAAAAGTAAGAAATAGCAGATGCTTAGGACAACAAAGGCAATTTCATGGGAATAACACACACATGCCAATGTGTTTCATCCAGCAAAATCAGAAGGCTTAGTTTATATATATGGCATTTTTCTCCTCATCTACAGAGATGTGCTTCCATGATTAACTAGTTCCTATTAGAGATGTACAATTTCTGAAAATTTTGAAACCATGGGAAAAATGTATGTGTGTTTTTCAGGAAAAAACCAGTAACGGACATTTTGGGAAAAATGGGGAAATATGCCATTTTTTAAAGCACCCTTGCAGATCAAAAGTCACATTTTTTACTTTAGAAACATAAAATGTATTATGTATAACCTGATTTGCCATTAAATTATTGTGTTTAATATATTAAAAGCATTGTTTATTCAGACAATAATTATGTATTAAATTTACTTTTTTTTTTTTGTTACATACGGAGCTACAAACTGCTGAACTGTTAGGAAGACAAATAAACCATGCATACAGAACAAGTCCTGCTGAAGTAGAGCCAGCGTGGCTTCTGCAAAGGAAAGTCCTGTCTCACTAATTTATTTGAATTCTTTGAGAGTATCAACAAGCATACACGTAGAGGTGATCCAATGGACATAGTGTACTTAGACTTTCAAAATGCTTTCGACAAGATACCTCACTAAAGACTCCTGAGTAAGCTTAGCAGTCATGGAATAAGAGGAAAGGCCCTCTTGTGGATCAGAAATTGGTTAAGTAGCAGGAAGCAGAGAGTAAGAATAAATGGGCAGTTCTCCCAATGAAGGGCTGCAGAAAGTGAAGTCCCCCAAGGATTGGTATTGAGACCTGTGCTTTTTAACTTGTTCATAAACGGTTTAGAGTTAGAGTGAGGTAGCCAGGTTTGCGAATGATACTAAATTGTTCAGGGTTGTTAAAACAAAAAGGGATTGTGAAGAGCTCCAAAAGAACCTCTCCAAACTGAGTGAATGGGTGGTAAAATGGCAAATGAAATTCAATGTAAACAAATGTAAAGTTATGCAAATTGGTGGAAAAATTCTTAATTTCAGGTATACTCTCATGGGTTCTGAACTGGCATGACTGACCAGGATTGAAACGTTGGGGTTGTAGTGGATAGCTCAATTAAGATGTCAACCCAGCGTGCAGCAGCTGTGAAAAAGGCAAATTTCATGTTAGGGATCATTAGGAAAGGTACTGAAAATAGAACTGCTGAGATCATAATGCCATTGTATAAATTCATGGTACAGCCACATTTGAAACACTGTGTACAGTTCTGGTTGCCTCACCTCAAAAAGGATATTATAGAGTTGGAAAAGGTTCAGAAGAGGGCACCCAGAACGATCAAGGGGATGGATCAACTCCTCTATGAGGAAAGGCTGCACAATTTGGGGCTTTTTAGTTTAGAGAAAAGGAAAGTCAGAGGTGACATGATAGAAGTGTATAAAATTATGCATAGCATGGAGAAAGTATATAGAGAAAAGTTAACTCATGGATATTCAATGAAGTTGTAATTTGGAAGATTCAGGACAGACAAAAGAAAGTACTTCTTCATGCAGCGCATAGTTGGTGGCCACCAACTTGTATGGATTTAAAATATTAGACAAATTCATGGAGGATAAAGCTGTCAACGGCTACTAACCATGATGGCCATGTTCTGTCTTCACAGCTGGAGGCACTATGCTTCTGAATACCAGTTGCTGGAAACCTGCAGGAGGGAAGAGTGCTCTTGCACTCAGGTCCTGCTTGTGGGCTTCCCATGGGCATCTGGTTGGCCGCTGTGAGAAGAGGATGTTGGATGAGATGGGCCACTGCCTGAACCAGCAGGCTCTTGTTAGGTTCTTATGTTCTTAAATGGGAATAGAAAATTCTGTCAATTTCGGTTCTCTCCATTACTCTTGTTTCTAATCTTAAATTCAGTTCTCCACATTTCTGCAGCAATTTGCATTTTTTAAAAAAATCTTCACAAAAAATCTCCAGGATTTTAGTATGAATTTCTCCTAATAAACACATTTTATAGGCAGTTTTTAAAATTATTATTATTAAAATTTATATCCTGCCCTTCCTCTCAGAAAGGACTAATGTACACATTTTTCCAAGCAATATCTTCTAGTATAATGCATTTTAATGTTATATTCACTTATATATTCATTTTTATGCACACTTTCTCCTAACATATGCATTTTTGTAAACATTGTTTGGTTGGGAAACTGCACTGCAAAATTCAAATAAGTGTGCACTTTGGTTCTCCTATTGTTTTGGAAGGTGTGAAATTGATAGATTCAAGGTTCTAGTTTTGGTGTACAAAGCCCTATAACAGCTGAAAGACCTGAAAGACCACCTTAGCCCTTATATACCCAGTCGATCACTGCACTTTGCAGGCGAGGGCCTCCTGCAGATATCATCTTATCAGGAGGTTCGTTCTGCACAATATAGGAAACGGACCTTCAGTGTGGCAGCACCTACCCTGTGGAATTCCCTCCCTTTGAATATTAGGCAGGCGCCATCTCTGCTATATTTTCGGCGCCTTTTGAAGACTTTCCTTTTTCCACAAGCCTTTTAGGTTGCGACCTATCCCAGTCTGCGTCTGTGTTAGAATTGTTTAATCCGTTTTTAATAATGTTTTAACCCTTTTAGAATGTTTTTTTAATGTTTTTAATGCTGTTTTGTTTTAATGTATTTTAAGATCTGTTTTTATGATGTTTTAAAGTGTTTTTAGCGCTTTGTTTGCCACCTGGGCTCCTGCTGGGAGGAAGGGTGGGATACAAATTAAATAATAAATAAATAAATAAATAAATAAATAGATTCTGCTTGAAATGCGAACTGAATTGATGTTCTCACGCATCCCTATTCCTAAGGAACCTAGCATCTCTTTCATTTTGCCAATTAGGAGCAGGCAAATAGCAATAAAAACAGGAGAAACCCTCAACATTATACTGAAAAAAGAAAATTATTGTGTACAGTAGGGCCCCACTCATACGGCGGGTTACGTTCCAGACCCCCGCCAAAAAGCAGAACTCTGTCAATAGAATGGAGCCTGACGCCTGAAAAACGCCGTAAAATCGGAACAAGCGCAGTATGAGTGGGGCCTTACTCTAATTGAAAACTGCCGTATTAGCAGGCCGCCAAAAAGCGGGGCCCTACTGTATTCTGAAAATTATTATGTGTCCTCCAGTGCAGACATGATAAACCACTCATTTCTATAGAAAGAGTGAGCAAAAGTGGTGAGGAAATCAAGACTCAATAAATACTACATGAAATTTTATTAGTCTCATTTTTTGAGCTATCACTGAGTTTGCTTCTTCTGCTTCTTATATTTCTCATCATATTTCTTATGGACTTAAAAAAATTGAAGTTTTTCCTGGATTGAAACAAGCTTCTGTACCCGTTTTTACCATGTCATAGCTGAAACGTTTTCAATTTTTTGGAACAAAACAAAACAAAAGGCTTTGGGGGAAAATAATGTTAAAAAATATCCCCCCCCCAATTCTCCATTCCGCCCCCCGGGCTTTCACATCTCTAGTTCCTATGTAAATTATTTATCATGTATCCAATTCTGATGGAGGTGTGAAAATAACAATAGTGTGCAGGGAAGTACTGATATAACTGTTGTGGAATTTATTCTGGGCAGTTCCAGACTGTTATTTTCGGGTGGGATTCAATCACATACCAGCAAATTCAGGTTGTGCAATTATACCTCATTGGTAGGCCTTGCACAACAAATGTGCTTCCCCCCAAAATCAGACTTTTTGTGATAAGAAATGTGATGGGGAAATCAATGCACTGGAAAGGGTGAGATAGCGCTTGCGTTGATGCAACATCATCTAACCTCACTGCAGACAAATCAGAATGAATGCTCATTAAATAGCCAACATTGTCTAATCTCCATAAAATAAAATAGGATAAATGCTCAATGAATGGGTCATCTGGAAGTGCCCTCTCTTTTACACATACTGGTTAAAAAGCAGGACACAGAGAGTAGGAATAAACTGACAGTTCCCACTATGGAGAGATATAAGTAGGGTCCACCAAAAATTGTCATGAGGCCCTGTGCTTATTAACTTGTTCATAAATGATCTGGAGTTAAGGGAGAGGTTGCCACATTTTCTGATGACACCAAATTCTTCAGAGTGGTGAAACAAAAAGGATTGCAAGGAGTTCCAAAAGGACGCAGTAGTGCGTGTGAGAAGGACCTTGGAATTGTAGTGGATCGCAAGTTGAACATGACCCAGCAGTGTGATGCTGCGGCAAAAAAGGCAAACGCGGTTTTGGGCTGCATAAACAGAGCTATAGTTTCCAGGTCGAGGGAAGTAATAGTCCCACTATATTCTACATTGGTCAGGCCTCATCTGGAATACTGCGTTCAGTTCTGGGCGCCTCATTTTAAGAAAGATATAGACAAGTTAGACCGGGTCCAGAAGAGGGCAACGAGGATGATAGCCGGTATGGAGAACAAGTCTTATGAGGAAAGGTTGAAGGAACTTGGCATGTTCAGTCTGGTGAAGAGAAGGCTGAGGGGTGACATGATTACACTCTTTAAGTACCTGAAGGGCTGTCACATGGAGGAGGGTACAGATTTGTTCTCTGCTGCCCCAGAGGGTAGGACTAGGTCTAATGGTTTTAAGTTGCAGGAGCGTAGATTCAGATTGGACATTAGAAGGAACTTCTTGACAGTAAGGGCGGTTCGGCAATGGAACCGACTGCCTAGGGAGGTGGTGGGATCCCCTTCACTGGATGTCTTCAAGCAGAGGCTGGACAGCTATCTGCGGAAGATGCTCTAGCTGTGGATTTCCTGCTGTGAGCAGGGGTTTGGACTCAGTGGCCTACAAGGCCCCTTCCAACTCTATGATTCTATTATTCTATTCTATGACCTCTCCAAACTGGGTGAATGGGCATGAAAATAACAAATACGGTTCAATGTGGGCAAGTGCAAAGTGCTACACATGTGTGTGTGTGTGTGTGAATCCTAACTTCACATATACACTAATAGGGTCTGAACTGGATGTGACTCATCTGGAAAGAGATCTTGGGGCTATAATTGATAGATCTGTGAAAATGGTGAATTCCACATGAGGGATCATTAGGAAAGGGATCAAAAATAGAAATAAAACTGCTGCCAATATCATAACGCCTTCACACTGCTGAGCTGGAAAAGGTTCAGAAAAGGGCAACCAAAGTGATCAAGGGGATGGAGCAACTCCCCTATGAGGAAAGGTTGCAGCATTTGAAGCTTGTTAGTTCCGAGAAAAGGCAAGTAAAGGGGCAGGGGACAAGACATAACAGACGAGTGTAAAATTATGCATGGCGGTGGGGAAAGTGGACAGAGAGAAGCGTCTCTCTCTCTCTCTCTCTCTCTCTCTCTCTCTCTCTCTCTCTCTCTCAAAATGCTAGAATCCAGGGTCATCCAATGAAGCCGAATGGTGTGAGATTCAAGACAAAAGGAAGTACTTCTTCACACAGTATGTAGTTAAACAGTGGCATTTGCTACCATCAGATGCGGTGACAGCCACCAATTTGGCCAGCTTTAAAAGAAGATTAGACAACTTCATGGCGGATAAGAGCCAGTGTGGTGTAGTGGTTAAGGTGCTGGACTACGACCAGGGTTCGAATCCCCACACAGCCATGAAGCTCACTGGGTAACCTTGGGCCAGTCCCTGCCTCTCAGCCTCAGAGGGAGGCAACGGTAAACCCCCTCTGAACACTGCTTACCATGAAAACCCTATTCATAGGCTTGCCATAACTTGAAGGCAGTCCATTTCCATTTTCAAGGCTATCATTGGCTACAAATCAAGATGGCGAAGTGCTCCCCCTGGTATCAAGAGCCAGTATGTCTCTGTTTAACAGGTGCTGGGGATCACAGTGGGGAGAGGACAAGTGCATTCAGGTTTTATTTTATTTATTTATTTGTTAAATTTTTATACCGCCCCACTAGCATAGCTCTCTGGGCGGTGTACAACAGAAAGTATATACAATAAAATCACATAAATCGGTACAAAAACATATATATAAAAATCCACAAATCTAAAACCAAATTGAACATATTAAACTAAAATGCCTGAGCAAAGAGAAAGGTTTTAACTTGGCGCCGAAAAGATAGCAATGTCGGCGCCAAGCGCACCTCAACAGGAAGACTATTCTGCTTATAGGCTTCCCTATAGGCATGTGCTTGGCCACTGTGAGAACAGACTGCTGGCCTGGGTGGGCCTTTGGTCTGATCCAGCATCTGGGCTCTTGCATTTTTAAGTCACACTTTTTCTCCTGCTTTGGAAGAAACGAATTAATGGAGAGCAGTTTAACAGGGACAAGGCCCTCTTTTCTCCTTGGCAGAGGTCTAGAGCTGAGCAATCCTATCAAAGATGCAATTTCTTTCAGGTCATGAAACCCATTACAATCACATTATAATTGTTCCCTGGCTATTATGGAATGTCCTGCTCCCTTGGTTAACACATGAAGAATAGCAGTGTGCTCAGCTTCATTGGCTTGCCCCCTGCTATAACTGATATAATTGCAAATGCATTGTCAGAGAGAGGCTCCAATAAACTACAGTGTCCTGAAGTGTCATTATAGAAGAGCAAATGGGGTCAAGCTCACTTTCAACATGCTGCCATCCCCAAAGCTACACGGATGAAGGAGAGACTGAAAACAGTTGCATAAAACATGCGGCTCTTGGACCGTCATTATAATACCCTCCCTGTAATAGGCATTCTACAAAGAGCAGATGGGCTCCCCTTTCATTATGAAATGTCCTACCTTTGATAAAAGAATTGTTTCTCTCTCTCCTAATATCATATTTCATTTCTGAAGAACTTCAGGGGAAAGGGTCTGTCCAAAAGGGCAGCACTCACACACAAGATGGAGGTACTGGAAGACTCGAAGGAACGCCAAGGTTTGCAAGGTACAAAATGTTTTTAGAGTAAAACCTAAGGGGAAGACCCCCCCCCCAAAGAAACAACTCCTTAAGAACACAATGGCATGGAATGTTGAGAGACTGAAGGTGTATCCAAGTTTCTGCAAACGCTCAAAGTGTTGACAGGGGTACACACAAAAGCCCACCCCCAATATTCTCATGTGCATCATGCCCCTTTCTCAGTCCCTGACCTTTCCCATGTTTATCAAAGTCCCCACTCGTGTGGAGAGTTCTACTTGCCCAATAGAGGGAAGGTCAGAGATTGACAAAAAGGGAGCAGTATGAAATGAAAATGGACTGCCTTCAAGTCGATTCCGACTTATGGCGAGCCTATGACTAGGGTTTTCATGGTAAGTGGTATTCAGAGGGGGTTTACCATTGCCTTCCTCTGAGGCTCAGAGGCAGTGACTGGCCCAAGGTCACCCAGTGACCTTCATGGCTGTGTGGGGTCCAACCCTGGTCCAACACCTTAACCATTAACACCACACTGGCTCTCAGCACAAAGTATAGTTTGTCCTTTTTTTTACTGCAGGTCAGGCTCTGAGTGGTTTACCATCACCCTGCAGTGCTGTCCAGCGGTATCAGATCCCTACTGTACATCAGAAGGAAGCTGATTGACTACAACAACCCTACAGTGTTATCCATTGGTTTTGTTTCCACACTGCAGAAAGATGAGAGTAGCACACAACGATTTTGCAGCTTAGAAACTATGGTATAAATTGTTGAAATAAATAAGTAGTTCATTTTTATATCTGTAATGCAGCTTGGGGAGCTGTGCTGAGAAAGAAAAACTTACAGCAGCCTACAATGTTGTCCACTGTTAATACTGCAGGTCGGGGGGGGGAGAGGCTAGTCTGGATTCCTTGTCAAAAGTCCCTCCATAATTCTCAAGCAGGGCTCCTTCTTTGAAATGAACATTTGTTTTCTAACAGTCACAGGCTCAGGCAACATAACGCACTAAAGGGATACGCCACAACATTTTGTTGCAGGGCCCCACTTGTTCTATGTAACAGTGAACTCTGGTGAGTGTCTATCGATTTGGAAGCAAAACGGGTCCACTCAAAAATAAGGTAGCTGTTTCTACATTCTCAGCAGACCCCATAGGTACACAAAAGTATGCAAGTCTGAATATTAAAAGAATTTTTTTAAAAAATGGCCTGAGAAGCACTAGTAAGCTTCCAGAAAGTACAGACTAAGGATTTACAGCAGAAAGATGGGAGAAGAATCTAAGGTTCTGAGCACACTAGTCGCCTACAGCGAAGAGTTTCCATTAGCCACACCTGGAGGGGGAACAGGTTGATGTGCTGATCAGTTGTGGCATCTCTTTGAAGCTGAATTTTAAAAAATGCACTCAAGCTGCTCCCACCAGGTTTTACAGTAAAAAGGGGCAGGGTTTGACTAGCATTGTGTGGCCCCATTTTCAGAAGAGAGAGGTGGGGATGCACTCAAACCGGGAGAACAGTGAGTGTGTTTCTACCCTAAAGGAACCAGACATCAGACAGACAATGTGAGTCTATCAATGAAGCTGAGAGTAGCTGAAATATGGACTGCTAGAGTGACACTTGGGGGGGATGAAAGGAGGGGGGAGGAGAGGGAATTTATCCCTTATAGTGGGTATCTGGAAGGGGGGGATTAAAGTTGAGGGAAATACGTGCCATGGTTTGGGGTTGGCAGCCATGTATTACAGTACTATATAGCATAGCAGGGATAGCCCGGGGGAGATATCATTTCTCCACCCCTGAAGCTCCCCCCCTAAAAAAAAGGGCTACAAGGCTATCTGAATGCCTGAATGGGAACATTCCTTTTAGGGGTTGGGGGCAGCACTTACTGATGCTTCCCCTGGCCCCTTTCCCACTGCAGTCTCATATGCCCCTTGCAAAACCATCCCTGCAGGTCACAGGACGCCCCAGAGCAGCATTTGATGCAACACGAGAGTCTGCAGCCAGACTAAACATTGGCAGCCCTCTTGTGCCACGTGCTTATGTTATATCAAGGTGGCTTCCTGCAAGGTAGCAGGCACAATTCCAGGGTTTTGTGGGCCCAGGGGAAAACCTAATCAGTAAGCCCAAAAATCCTATCACAAAGCAACAGTGTACTCTTTGTTTTAAATGACAAAACGTGTTTGATTTATATAGAGGTTGGAGCCGATTCCATTTGTTAACTGTTTCAAAATAGAAACACAAATTGATGGGCAATGGCATTAGAGGTAGAAGGGAAGGCTCTCAGGACAATGGGAGGAGCCAAGACCTTTAGCGAGCGTAAGAGCTACATTTGTTAACCACTGGAATCTTCAGCCTTTCCATGACCTTTATTAAGCATTTAACAAAAACTGAGGGCTGGAGACATTACTTTTTAACAAAGAAAGAAAGAAAAGTTCACACAGAGATTTTGTAGCAGCTGCCACAGAAACCAGTTCTAGAGTTTGTAACACAGCATGTAGATTTCATAACCTCACCCACACCACTTGGCAGCATCACCGTAAGGAACTGGGAGTGGGGGTGGAATGCTAGTTTACGTATAAGTTGAAATCTTTGTGACTCCGGTTAGCTTTTGATGCCACAATGCCACTGACCTGTGGCCGTGCTTGAAGTCATCGTACGTATTCTGTGGCCTGCCCTGCAGCCACAGCTAAATAGCAGCCTGAGAACATTCAGAGAGCCCTTAGAGAGAGTTGCAGTTCTCATATTAAATCACAAAGGAAGACAACTTCAAATATGTTAGTTGTTTCACCCACTGTAGTTGAGATGCCAAATACTGGTTTTTGATCAACCTGGAATTTGGGGTGTGCGAAACATGTTATTGTCTATCTCCTTTATGTGCAGATGCCCAAACCAGACAATGCCATTCTGTAACCTTTTGACAATTTGAGATACTTGGCCCCAGTCCTTCAGCAACCACCTTGACATACTTTTATGAATGTGCAGATTATAAATACTTTAATAATAAAATACATAAATAACCAAGAAAGGAGAAAATATTATGATTTGGGGAGGGCTTGGAATGGATGATTCCTATGAGTCCCCTTTCCAGCCTCTGATTTGGAATCCTGTGCCTTGGGGCTGGCTCTGCTAGCCAGATGAATTTCTTTTGTTAAACAAATAGAGTGGCCAGGTAGTTAATGGGCCTATTAGGTGCCCAGCAACTGATGAATGAGCCAGGAAGATCCTTTTGTCATTGAAACTCTTCAGGAGAGCCTCCACCCTCCCCTCCTGGAGCCTAGGAAAGATTTGTGTTTTTAGTTGTGTCTAGAGAAAGGCTGGTGACTAGAGGCAGACAGAGAGACTGGCTCTCTGCACCATGGCATTTGGGGTGCCTCCTGTAATACAGATGGAAAAGCTGGATATTGGACTGCTGATGCCTTGAATCCCCTCCATCCTAAGCTCAGGTTGGAATGTGTGTAAATAAATAAACCATATTTCATAAAGACACTGCAGTCTCCGTTGACCTTCTTCCCAAAGGAAACCAAACCATGGATGAGGGGAGGGACCCCGGAAATCTCACAGCTCGGAGAATGGGGAGGCGCGCAACAATATTCATGCAGCAAGTGTTACGGCTCCAAAAAAACAAAAACAAAACTTTAGGCAATAATAAATGGTTAGAAATCAATGGTAAATCATTAGGACATTAGGGAAATCAACCATTTTATTTCAGTTTGTCCAAATTAAAGTAATGCAGCTGTGACTATATAGGATAGTGTGATGGTTCCCAAACTGTTTTCCCCATGGTCCACTTGGTGGATTACTTAATGATTTTTCTGCCCGTTGTAGCAATTAGAAGGTGCTATGCTAGATGCTGTATGATTTTTAATTGTATCTTATTGCTTCTTTTATTTCTTATATTATATTGTATTTTATATGAAAAATTGAATTCCATACTATAGGTGTTCTTCATGGACCACCTGAATGGAGCTCGTGGACCATTGGTGGTCCGTGGGCCACAGTTTGGGAACTCCTGTTAGTGGCTTTGCTTCCTGATAAGAAGTATTGATGAGCGCCCCAGCGTTTGGATAGATAAACAAATGTTACTATCCTCCTCAACTACACAGGAACCCAAAAAGACCTGACATCATACGCTGGCATCAAGCAAGAGCAGAAGGCTGTTGCTTTTATCCCCCTGCTTGTAAACTAGATGCATTGGAAACAGAATATTGGCCAGGCTGACCATTTGGTTGTAGCCAGCAGCAAGGCACTTCTTATGTCAGTCACAGAACAAATCTCTTCCACTCTCCATGAAGACATCAGAAAAAATAGCTGTGAAGAGACAAACTGTAGTTATTTGTGCACAGTCATGCACCTACCTTTCTTCCTTCTCTTCCATTTTCACTGGTGTCTGGTTGGCACGATTTGTTCCAAAGTACGTAATGGGGTTTACTGGGAAAGGTATTTCTGTGTCCTTTGACAATTCAGCAAGTTCATTGTGTAACCTCTCACTCCCGTGCTCCAGCATATCGGTGGAATCTGAACAGGTCTTGTGTTCTTTCTTAGACAAATCTATCGTCTGTTGAAGGATTTTTTTGGGGGGGAAATCAGTTTATTTACAACTTCATCATAACTGAATTCATATAATTCAACAAAGAAACACGCACAAGGCAACATTTTTACTACTTATTTACCATATGTAATCATACAGCATTTATTGTAAATGATAAACCCAGTAGAATTGCCTCTAGAAACAGCAAACAAGACAAATGGGTAGAAAGGATAATAGCCTATGTAACACAAAGCCCTTCATATTACAATTGCTCAATGGACCCTGCAAACTGTGTTTTCATTTTTTTTAAATCACTCAACATATTTGAATTGCTTGCCTTAGAAGTCTTAAAGAGGCACAAAAGAGATCCTTAGCTGCCAGAGTTGTAAATATTTTCATTACAATGTTCCCTCAAGTCATGTTTTCAAAGGAAAACTGTAGAAAAATGCTGAAGTCATAACTACATTATTCTTTTAAAATCTATATGTATAAAATTACAATATACTAGTGTCAAAGAGAAAAAAATACCTTTTAAACTTGTTATAGTGCCGACTAAAAAGCAAGACCAATGCTAAGTTAAATATTTTGGAGGCTGCTTATTAAGTAAACAGGAGATGTGATCCCACGGATTGAGATAGGGCAAACTTAGGCACATGCTTTTGTCTTCCATCAAAACCAATGGGCCTTTAAAAAAAAACAATTTGTTTGGCTGGATCACTCCCAAGGGTTTTCTGGCTTTAAAAGTCAGTAAGGAATAAAATAAAGCCATGTATGGCTTGAGACCATAATATGTGATTGACTGCCTCTCCCAACAACAATCTACCTGGACTTTATGGGTGTCATCTGAGGCTTTTTTCTGTGAGAGAGGCTCAGAGACTGGCAACAAAGGAGAGGACCTTTTTGGTCCTGACCCCAATCCTGAGGAATGCTTTCCTGAGTGAGGCCCGCCTGGTGCTAATGTTGTGCCAGGTTAACACTTTTCACACACGTGTTTGATTTATTTACTTCATTTATCCAAATACTTAAATATACAATAAGCACAGTGTCAGATTATTTCCATTAAGAAAAATCCAAATACATAAATACACAAAATCCGTAAGAACCATCAGAGAAAATTTCTAGGCAGAGTGATACAACTCCCAACCAACATGAAACATACTAGTCACACAACCATTCACATAATGTCACTCTCAGCATCTATTCACACAACCACTATAACATTTACTACCTGGTAATATCTCCACCAACCAGTCATATCCAAATCCATATCATAATCAACAATATTACAACTCACACACACTTGTTAAATACTCATACCCTTCTTGCAAAGCAGCACTGACAAGCATACAAGAAAAACAGATTGTTCACATCTCTGCAGGACTAATGGGCTCGTGTGCCACACCCATAACCTGTCAAATAATCCCCTCCTACATGAGAACGACGCCGTTCTATACCAGTGCATACCCTCACCTTGGGGATGTGCATATAAAAAATACTTCCCTCCAATAACTCCCACAAATGGTGCTGTGTGCCATGTAGTTCCTCCATCTGTGGCATAGAGCTGAAGTAGGTGTATCTATCTGAAAAGCAGTGTGGCTCACAACTCCCTTACTTTTAATGCAAGGGAATGTGAAGTTTTTTCCTAGTCTGTGGTCACAGCAGAGAGGAAAAGTAATGAAAAATTGTTCACAGAAGTGCAGTAGTAGAGTTTCTTAGATGCTAGAAGGGAGCATGTTAGTCTTTGATTCCCAGTGCTTTATCTGCACCAACCAGTAGCAGTTGGTGATAAACCTGACCTCCTGGCAGGTGAGTTGCTGCTGCTTACCAGGAGTGGGAGTAGGAGTGGGGAGGTAGTTGTGCAAACGCATTGATAGCTGGATTGGCTCTGTTGGTATGTTTGCACTGCGCCAACCTACCCACCATCTCATCCCTATTGGTAAGCAGTAGCAACCCATCAGCCAGGAGGCTGGCTGGGCCCACCATGCTGTCCACTACTGGCTCCAACCCTTCCTGTCTAGAGAGAGATATCTACTTCTGTGATGAACCAGAGGCAGTGTACTTATGGTTCCCTGATGGCCGCCAGTCAAGGCACTGACCAGGCCCAGACATGTTTAGATTCAACAAAGTGGTGGCCTCATGTGCCTTCCGATCATACACTGAGACCCTTTTCCTATAGGACCCTTGGAACTGAGAAGGGGAGGGGCAGGGCTATCTAACAAAGAATCCTCCGCACCTTCAACAAACTATGATTCAAAATTCTTGGGTGGGCGGGAAAGCCATGCCAGTTAAAGCACACATTTGCTGTGCCACTAGGCAATACAAGGGGAGAGGGTTTTTCATATGATAGGATATAAAATACGCATGAGACATATTTATGTATTTATTTTGCAAGGCAATGAACTTATCACACACCTCAGTGGGAGTTAAAAGAGAAAATAGCTTGAATTCTCACCTACTCCATTACCATTCAACTGCAGGAAAATGCTGGACCTGAACATCAAGCATTTTGTATAACAGCCTAATCCACCATACACTTAAACTGGAAAATAAGATGATTTACAATGCAATACTAAACATGTTTACTCAGAGGTAAACCCCTCTGAGTTTGACAGAAACTCTCTAGAGTCTAGAAAGTATGTTTAGGATTATAGCCTTGATCCCATTTGCTTCAAATCTGAATTCTTTCTCATAATGGGCTTGTGCATTTTTGCATTCCTTAACAAAAACAGCTCTTCAGATAAAACATTTTTGTAGGTTCTTCCACTTAATCTGATCAGTGGGGCTTTTATCACATGGCAGATAAAAACATGAAAGCCAGCATGCTGTCCAAAGCTCTATTACTGGTTTTTAAGGACAAGTGGAATATTTTGAGTCTGCATTTCTCCTGTAGGTTGAAAAGCGACAGCATAGGTTGGCCCAGTAAAACATCTAGTTAGTTTAGGATAAAATATTCCATTTCAAATGGTCATGAGAATCCCCAAGTAGTTTATTTCAGAGACAGCACATTGACTTGGATAGTTTCATAATAGATAAAAATGGCCCTAGGAAGCATTGATGAGTTAGGAGTAGAGATGTGAAGACCTGGAAAAAATCAGGGGGAAGGGACGGATTTTTCCTGCTTTTTCAGGGGGGAAAAAGACCAGTTTTTTCCCTGATTTTTTCCCATTTTTTTCCTCCTCGGCCTTCACATCTCAACATAGGCACTATAATGGCCATTTGATGGTGGTTGTTCCACCATCTTGGTTTTTCTTGATTTGTCATCAGAGAGGTAGAAACTGTTGGACTCCAGCCCTCAACAGTCCCAGCCAATAAAGCATGGAATGCTGTTTACCAGCTAAGGCTGGTAGCCCAGTTACACCCTTATCTGGATACAGATAACCGGTTTAGCCGTTTATCTTGTTCTGCTGTTTATTGAATAATGGCTGTATTATACTGGATTGTTTTTAATATTTTATTATAAGATGCCTACAGGATGTGACAGTAGCACATTATAAATTTCATAAATAAAAAATGGTTACTATTACTATTAATGATAATTTATGTGAACTACCCAGATTGCAAAATAGAACCATAGAGTATGGTAGCTAAAGGTGGTGTGGGGGGAAGTTTAGCAGACATTTCCAAAACTTTAAATGGAGGCCTAGAAATGCTCAACAATTGTTAATTAAACATATCCCTCTCTGGAGTACATAATTCTAACAAACTAATTTCTTGTTGCAAGATCAAGATTCTTATTGCTAAACCTGTTATTTTCCAAAAAGCCCTACAAAAAACATGATGTAATTAGCATAAAAATTATCAAGTGGCAAAGATTCATGTAATACCTTCAGCCTTAGACATTTTGTGATTTCTAATCATAGAATCATAGAATAGTAGAGTTGGAAGGGGCCTATAAGGCCATCAAGTCCAACCCCCTACTCAATGCAGGAATCCAAATCAAAGCATTCCAAAGCATAATCAAGAAAATGTCCTAATCTGGGTGGAAATGGAAAGTGAAAGCAATTTTTGACAGACGGAATTAGCATCCATTCTGTTGTTACTACCCAAAGCATCCTAGTCCACATTATAAAGAATTTACAATATGCAATTTAACAATTGCCCTGTGTCCTGTATGCCCTTGATTTCTCATCCTTTCATTGTAACCTGATTCACGGGCTCTCTCTCTCTCTCTCTCTCACACACACACACGCACACGCACGCACACACACACACACTGCCAGCAGCACTGCAGTTGCTTCAGCATGGTGTGGTCACATACTGTAGGGTGTGTGAATAATGCAATTGACCCTGCCCACATGGATATGCTGTTTTCACACATGCTCCTGCAGCATGGGCTCACACTATGCTGAAGCAGCTTCCACACATGCTTATGAAAGCAAATGTGTCAAATATAGCACTTTTTGCACTTTAGAGCACAGAACAGGATGCTGGACTAGATGGGCCACTGGCCTGATCCAGCAGGCTCTTCTTATGTTCTTATGTTCTTATGGTGTAAAAATATCCTGCCACATGGAAAAGTAGCATGGCAGGGAAAAGGGTTTTTACCTTCCCCTTAAGGTGCTAGCTTTCTCTGAATACTTTTTTTCTTTGCATGGGGAGCATTCAAACATGCTACCTCCCCTTTGCAATTTCAAGTGCTGCACTTCAAAGACTGTAACATTGTTAACAACTGCTCATTAGCATAATTGAAACAACAAGGTGTACAGGTACATGCCCAAATCTTAAAACTTTAGAAAAGTTATGCTTATTAGGAAAAACAGCTAAGAAATTTCACAATTGTAGGAAGAGACACAGGCAGGAATGTTGGAAAGCTTTCATGTATTATAATAATATAACCTCTTGATTATTTGGTTCTGTATGATTTGGTAAGATTAGCGTTGTGTCAAATTGTCTTACTTGCTGCTGTAGTCTTGTTTCCCCCTCTATATTTTGTGAGGTAATAGCTTTCTTAGACGTCAACAGGTGCTAATCTCTGTAACGACCAAATGACCTGTGCTACTTTTTATTCTGTTTGCATACCTGTTGTTTTCCTAACATTTTCTCTTTTATCTCTAACTCCATTTGTAACTGCCTTTCCAGTAGAGCAGCTTTCTCCATGATAGTTGCTATAGTAATCTCCTTCTGATGAAGCTCTTCTGTCAGGTCAGAGATTTCTGTCCTCATTCTTTCCACCTCAGAGCGATGGGACTGTTCTTCCCGATAAAGACGGTCTCTTATCTAAAGCAAATATGGCCCCAAAAAAGGAAAGAATGAAAGTCAGCATTGCAGATTGTATCATTTCTCACCTACCACTGACTTTGGGGGCTCTCCAGTACACCAGCCCTTCCAGGCATATTATTGATAGCAGAGAGAACATAAGAACATAAGAACATAAGAAGAGCCTGCTGGATCAGGCCAGTGGCCCATCTAGTCCAGCATCCTGTTCTCACAGTGGCCAACCAGGTGCCTGGGGGAAGCCCGCAAGCAGGACCCGAGTGCAAGAACACTCTCCCCTCCTGAGGCTTCCGGCAACTGGTTTTCAGAAGCATGCTGCCTCTGACTAGGGTGGCAGAGCACAGCCATCATGGCTAGTAGCCATTGATAGCCCTGTCCTCCATGAATTTGTCTAATCTTCTTTTAAAGCCATCCAAGCTGGTGGCCATTACTGCATCTTGTGGGAGCAAATTCCATAGTTTAACCATGCGCTGAGTAAAGAAGTACTTCCTTTTGTCTGTCCTGAATCTTCCAACATTCAGCTTCTTTGAATGTCCACGAGTTCTAGTATTATGAGAGAGGGAGAAGAACTTTTCTCTATCCACTTTCTCAATGCCATGCATAATTTTATACACTTCTATCATGTCTCCTCTGACCCGCCTTTTCTCTAAACTAAAAAGCCCCAAATGCTGCAACCTTTCCTCCTAAGGGAGTCGCTCCATCCCCTTGATCATTCTGGTTGCCCTCTTCTGAACCTTTTCCAACTCTAGAATATCCTTTCTGAGATGAGGCGACCAGAACTGTACACAGTATTCCAAATGCGGCCGCACCATAGATTTATACAACGGCATTATGATATCGGCTGTTTTATTTTCAATACCTTTCCTAATTATTGCTAGCATGGAATTTGCCTTTTTCACAGCTGCCGCACACTGGGTTGACATTTTCATCGTGCTGTCCACCACAACCCCGAGGTCTCTCTCCTGGTCGGTCACCGCCAGTTCAGACCCCATGAGCGTATATGTGAAATTCAGATTTTTTGCTCCAATATGCATAATTTTACACTTGTTTATATTGAATTGCATTTGCCATTTTTCCGCCCATTCACTCAGTTTGGAGAGATCTTTTTGGAGCTCTTCGCAATCCCTTTTTGTTTTAACAACCCTGAACAATTTAGTGTCGTCAGCAAACTTGGCCACTTCACTGTTCACTCCTAATTCTAGGTCATTAATGAACAAGTTGAAAAGTACAGGTCCCAATACCGATCCTTGAGGGACTCCACTTTCTACAGCCCTCCATTGGGAGAACTGTCCATTTATTCCTACTCTCTGCTTTCTGCTTCTTAACCAATTCCTTATCCACAAGAGGACCTCTCCTCTTATTGCATGACTGCTAAGCTTCCTCAGAAGCCTTTGGTGAGGTACCTTGTCAAACGCTTTTTGAAAGTCTAAGTACACTATGTCCACTGGATCACCTCTATCTATATGCTTGTTGACACTCTCAAAGAATTCTAATAGGTTACTGAGACAGGACTTTCCCTTGCAGAAGCCATGCTGGCTCTGCTTCAGCAAGGCTTGTTCTTCTATGTGCTTAGTTAATCTAGCTTTAATCATACTTTCTACCAGTTTTCCAGGGACAGAAGTTAAGCTAACTGGCCTGTAATTTCCGGGATCCCCTCTGGATCCCTTTTTGAAGATTGGCGTTACATTTGCCACTTTCCAGTCCTCAGGCACGGAGGAGGACCCGAGGGACAAGTTCTTTAGAAAACTTAGTTACATATAGACTTAGTTACATAAAACTTAGTTACATATAGAAAACAAGTTACATATTTTAGTTAGCAGATCAGCAATTTCACCTTTGAGTTCTTTGAGAACTCTCGGGTGGATGCCATCCGGGCCCGGTGATTTGTCAGTTTTTATATTGTCCATTAAGCTTAGAACTTCCTCTCTCGTTACCACTATTTGTCTTAGTTCCTCAGAATCCCTTCCTGCAAATGTTAGTTCAGGTTCAGGGATCTGCCCTATATCTTCCACTGTGAAGACAGATGCAAAGAATTCATTTAGCTTCTCTGCAATCTCCTTATCGTTCTTTAGTACACCTTTGACTCCCTTATCATCCAAGGGTCCAATTGTCTCCCTAGATGGTCTCCTGCTTTGAATGTATTTATAGAATTTTTTGTTGTTGGTTTTTATGTTCTTAGCAATGTGCTCCTCAAATTCTTTTTTAGCATCCCTTATTGTCTTCTTGCATTTCTTTTGCCAGAGTTTGTGTTCTTTTTTATTTTCTTCAGAGAGAGATTTAAAATGCCTTCTGATTCAGACCAGCTTTGCTACTTTTCAGCTTAGAGTGTACACTTTCCATCTCTCTTTCTGTTTTTAAATGCTACATGTGGAGAATGAAATATTAACTCAAGGAAGGTAAAGACCAGTTATCCATCAATGTCAGTCAAAGGACTAACCGGTGACATTTTATAAAAGGAGTGGGGAAACCTTTTCAGCCTGAGGGCCACATTCCCTCCTGGGTAACCTCCGAAAAGCCACATGTCAGTGTAGGATGAGGCCAGAGGCAAAAGTGGTAGAGCAATGACCGAAAGTTCAGAGAGCTAGTTTCCACATCCTGATGCTTCGTCCTCCATCCAGACAAGCAAGAGGCATGATCAGAGTTCAAGGACGCATTCCAGCCAGGCAAAAACACTTGGGATATGAAGCACATGGTCTGGGGAGAGTTTCAAGGGCCAGATGAAGAGGCCTGGAGGGCGATGCTTGGCCTGAGGTTCCTCATCACGGTTTCATAAAATTAATGGTCAGGATGAAAATGGTTGGTGGGACAAGCAGATTGCACCAGAGCTTGGAAAAGTTACTTTTTTGCACTATAATTCCCATCAGCGCCAGCCAGCGTGGCCACTGGATTGGGCTGATAGGAGTTGTAGTTCAAAAAAGTAACTTTTCTGAGCTCAGGATTGCACCTAGTAACAGGTGTCTACTCTCCCCCTCTAAGCAAGTAAAGTGAATAGTTAAAGAGTACCGGGTACAACAAGAAATAACTTTTAGCAGCTCAGTAAAGAGAAAACATGACAAAAATAAAGGCAATGTTGATACAGTGTTATAAAAAATGCTGTCAAAGAAAAGAAGTTTGCTACTAGCATTGCTTAATGGGTTGTTCTATGCTATTAGCTTTGAAGGTCACATTTCCTGTACTATTATACTCTTGCCTGAGATCCTAAAGGAGATTGTGGGTTTTCATAAGTTTTCTGCCAATAACAAATAGTGAGATACCAATAAATTCTTCTATTTCTTAGAACGATACAACCCTTCTGGATGCTAAAATAAAAAGAGCCAGTCAAATGATGTATTTTGGTTTCTAACCCCGTGATATTGATCTTTTTATTGCAATTTCATGGTTACATACAATTTGTACCTTTACTATCACTAATATTAGGAGTTACTGGACACATGCCTCATACTGAAGTTGCAATTCTAAATTGCTAAGAGCAGAGGAAGTCCTACTTTAAAGCTTGATTAGGAGTGGGGTGTGAATGAAAAGCGAAAGCAATACTGAAAAGCCCATTGAATACATGTGCGACTTCAGGTCTTTGGTGCAGCTCTGCCTGTTTTGCTGTCAAGCCCTACCTACAATCATGGTGGAGGCGATCTGTAATTGCAGCCTTATAGCAGAGGTAACATGAAGGTTGGCTTTGAAAGAAAGGATTTCAGGCTCCTCACCAGATTGTGAAGATTTTTTTCACAATTGCACATTATGCTAAGCTTCCACATTACACTATGCTTGACCATTTGGTTGGAGTAGTCGCTAGGTTACTTGGGAGACTGTCAGAGTACTTCAATGAGAAGATTAGTAATGGCAGATAAATTAAGGGGAACGATATATAGGTATCCTTTGCATTTCCCACCTTCAGTCCTTTTTACTATCCCTCTATTGTATGCAAAAAAAGGGACAGATAACACTTTGGTTGCATCCACACTATACATTTGAAACACATGGCTTCTCCCAAAAAATCCTGGGAACTGCAGTTTACCCTTCACAGAGCTACCATCCCCAGCACCCTTAACACATTATACAGCTCCCACGATTCTTTGGGGGAAGCCATATTCTTTAAATGCATGATGTGGACATGGCTCAGTCTTTGATTTACATTGTTGTTGTTATTATGTGCCCTCAAGTCAATTACAACTTATGGTGACCCTATGAATCAGTGACCTCCAAGAGCATCTGTCATGAACCACCCTGTTCAGATTTGTAAGTTCAGGTCTGTGGCTTCCTTTATGGTATCAATCCATCTCGTTTGGTCTTCCTCTTTTTCTACTCCCTCCTGTTTTTCTGCTGGAAAATTGTCTTTTCTAGTGAATCATGTCTTCTCATTATGTGTCCAAAGCATGATAACCTCAGTTTCATCGTTTTAGCAGTTCTGGTCTAATTTGTTCTAACACCCAATTATTTGTCTTTTTCACAGTCCATGGTAAGTGAAAAGCTCTTCTCCAACACCACATTTCAAATTAGTTGATTTTTCTCTTATCCATTTTTTCGCTGTCCAACTTTCACATCCATACATAGAGATCGGAAATACCATGGTCTGAATGATCCTGACTTTAGTGTTCAGTGATACATCTTTGCATTTGGGGACCTTTTCTAGTTCTCTCATAGCTGCCCTCCCCTGTCCTAGTCTTCTTCTAATTTCTTGACTATTGTCTCCATTTTGGTTAATGACTGTGCCGAGGCATTGATAATCCCTGACAAATTCAATGTCCTCATTGTCAACTGTAAAGTTACATAAATCTTCTGTTGTCATTACTTTACTCTTTTTGACGTTCAGCTGTAGTCCTGCTTTTGTGCTTTCCTCTTTAACTTTCATCAGCATTCGTTTCAAATCATTACTGGTTTCTGCTAAGAGTATGGTATCGTCTGAATATCTTAAATTATTGATATTTCTCCCTCCAATTTTCACACCTCCTTCATCTTGGTCCAATCCCGCTTTCTGTATGATCTGCATATAGATTAAACAAACAGGGTGATAAAATGCACCTGTCTCCTGCTGTTTTTTTGGCTGCATGCACTGTGCGCACAGGGTTGCCATTAAGATGGCAGCTGAGGTTTCCCTAAAGGACTGAAGCTTCTGCCACCATCTTGGTTGATGGCACGCATGTGTGCCACACATACACATTGCTGCCATCAACCAAGATGGCAGCAGAGGCTTCAGTCCTTTAGGAAAACCTCAGCCGCCATCTTGATTGATGGCAACCCTGTGTGTGCAGTGTGCACAGCCGCAAAAAACAGCAGAGAGAAAGGTAGGTGAAGTGGGGGAATGGCGGGCGGCTTGGAAGCACCTGTCCTGCAATCTACGGCACCAATCTTGTCGTGGAAGGCAGAAGGGGAGCGCAGGGGCCCCTGTAGCCCCAGGAGCCCTCGTCCAGGTGCCCACCTGGCTGCTCTTTAGAGCCAGCCCTACCTGTCTCACACCCTTTCCGACTGGAAACCAGTTGGTTTCTCCATATTCTGTCCTTACAGTAGCCTCTTGTCCGGAGTACAGGTTGCGCATCAGGACAATCGGATGCTGTGGCACCCCTATTTCTTTTAAAGCATTCAACAGTTTTTTTCATGATCTACACAGTCAAAGGCTTTGCTGTAATCTATAAAGTACAGGATGATTTTCTGCTGAAATTCCTTGGTCCGTTCCATTATCCAACATATTTCTTGCTCCATATATGGTAAGAAACTTTGTTGTAGAATCCTGAGCATGACTTTACTTGCATGGGATATTAAGGCAATAGTCTGATAATTACTGCATTCCCTGGATGCCCTTTCTTTGGAATTGGAATGTATATTGAACGCTTCCTGTCTGTGGGCCATTGTTTTCTTTTCCATATTTGTTGACAAATTTTTGTCAAAATTTGGACAGATTCAGTCTCAGTAGCTTGTAGCAACTCTGTTGGTATGCCATCTGTTCCTGGTGATTTGTTCTTCCAAGTATTTTAAGAGCAGCTTTCACCTCAAATTCTAAAATTTCTGGTTCTTCATCATACGGGTTCCTCCGTGAATGAATCTGTCATTCTTGCATCTCTTTTATAGAGTTCTTCAGTGTATTGCTTCCATCTTCCTTTTATTTCATCTCGGTCAATCAGTGTGTTCCCCTGTTGATTATTCAACATCCCTACTCTTGGTTTAAATTTCCCTTTCATTTCTCTAATCGTTTGGAATAGGGCTCTTGTTCTTCCCTTTTTGTTATCTTCTTCTGTTTCTATACAATAACTATTGTAGTCATTCTCTTTGTCCCTACGTACTAGACGCTGTATTGTTGCATTTAGGGTTCTGACTGTGTTTCTATCTTCTTTTGCTTTCCTTCTCTCTTTAACCATTTGAAGAGTTTCTTCAGTCATCCATTGAGGTCTTTCTCTCTTTTTAACTAGAGGTATTGTCTTTTTGCATTCTTCCCTGATAATGTCTCTGACTTCAATCCATAGATCTGGTTCTCTATCAGCTAAGTTTAAAGCCTTAAATCTGTTCCTTATTTGATTTTCATATTCTTCTGGGATGTTATTTAAATTGTATTTGGCATTATGATTGCTTTGTTCTTCTTCTTTAGCTTTACTCTGATTTTCGATATGACCAGTTCATGATCTGTACCGCAGTCTGCTCCTGGTCTTGTTTTTGCAGAAAATATGGAACTTCTCCATCTTCTGCTACCCATTATATAATCAATTTGATTCCTATATTGACCATCTGGTGATGTCCACGTGTACAGTTGTCTTTTCGGTTGCTCAAAAAATGTGTTTGCAAGAAACAAATTATTGTCTTCACAGATTTCAATAAGTCTTTCTCCTGCTTCATTTCTATATCCTAAGCCCCATTTCCCCACAATTCCTAGTTCTTCTCTGTTCCCTACTTTTGCATTCTAGTCCCCCATGATTATCAGCACATCTTGTTTTGGTGTGTGATCAATTTCCTTCTGTACCTCTGCATAAAATTTCTCCAATTCCAATTGATTTACATAGGAGACACAAAACAGCTTGCTGGATATCTTCTTATCGAGTACTAGCTTTCCAGGACACCAGAACAATTACAGTTCTTTTATGACAAGTCGCCTGCATACATGATATAGTCCACCAGTCACAGAACTCATCCATTACGTAATTAGTTAATTACCTTCAAAGTCCTCCATGGCTCCCCATCTCTTTGCTCCTGGATCCTAATACATCCCTGCCTATGACCTTCATATGTTCAGCTTCATCACCCTCAGTCATCCAAATATCTCCTGTTCCCTCAAAAGACTCTGGTTGGAACTGCCTCCCAGACCACCTGCATGATGCCATCTCTTTATTTATTCATTTATTTAATTAATTGTATTGCACTTGTATACTGCCCCATAGCCGAAGCTCTCTGGGCAGTTTACAGCAACCAATCTCTTTTCCTTTAACCCTTCCTCAAAGTATACTTTTTCCATGTGTCATGGACCAGGGCTCCACAGGAAAAGAGATGCTAGCCAGAGTTACTCTCTCAGGCCAGGAAGAAGATTTGACTATGGAAACAGGCCTCAACACCCCTACCTGCTCAGGACTGTGTGCTCAGCCTGTCTTATGTTTGAGGCGGCAGTACTGTAATTTTTGGACTCCTGCTCTGAAGCTGCCACCATGCCACAGTAGCCTCTGTGTCATTACAATTAAAAGTCCCTAGAGCAAATAAGACCCCTTTATAAGGGAGGAAGCCTCATTCATTTCACCTTTAAGGGTGGAAGTCTCATTTAGAGAGAGAGAGAGAGAGAGAGAGAGAGTGTGTGAGTGAGTGAGAGAGAGAGAGAGAGAGAGAGAGAGAGAGATTGAGAGGGAGAGAGAGAGAGGGATGTACTTGGACCTCTCAGTCATGCTGGACAGTTCTCTGCTCTGCTTATTCAAAACCTGGATTTCTGCTTTGTCTGACTATGCACATCAGAACCCAATTCCAGTCCACTGATCTGCCTTTCTGGACTTTGATCCTGGCCTGACCAGAGTCTGCTCACCAGACCTGGTATGGATCTGGCTCCCCTGGAACCAGGGTCCAGTTGTGCCTTACCTGGGCCAGACTCCTCCTCCAGCAGGAACTCCTGCCTAAAACAGAACGCTGTGAAGTCTTTTGCCCATCTTCCTAGTTCCCATGTCCTACTGCAACTAAGACTACAATCAAGCCTAAGCACATGTAACTGAAATAGACAAAAACTCTATTCCTGTTTGCCCCACCTTCACTACCTTTACTTTGTTGTTTCTCTTATGTTGAATTTTAGGTTGTAACTTCCTTGGGGTAGAGACCAGTCTTCTTGTATTATTGTATTCAGATCAATAACTTTCAGCAGTATTTAATTGCACCTGGATTCTTCATTTTGTGATTCAGAATATCTTATGTTTCAGTTCATGCAGACTATTTATTCTGAACTACTTTTAAGAATACACATTTCAGCTTCTGTGCTGATGAGATACTATAATCTGTGTCAGCTTCTGAAAGTTTCCAAGCTTCAGAATTCACAATTTAACTCTTTAGGTTGTAATTTCTATAGGCCAAATACTATAGACATAGTCACCCTAACCATATTTTCATCACACCTTATTTACCTGAATCCTGTAGCAGCCAAGCACACCTGTAGCAGCCAAGCATCCTTGCCCACCATTAGCTATCTTCCCATGCAGTAGACATCTGCTGATAAGCAGTGGGTATATTTTAGAATCACATGGGCAGAGGCTGACAGGCCTGGCTGGCAGGCACTGGGAATTGACAGCATGCTCTCAAACAGGCTACAACTTACTCTGCAACATACGTGGCAAGTAAATGGATGCAATTCTAGTTCCCTGAGGATAGGTAGCTTGAGAACTACCAATTTAGGCTGCTTTCACACTGGCCATTTATTATGGAACAGCCAAGCTTTGTTTACTTACCTTTTACTTAGTATCTGTATGCTGCAATGAAGACATGCTCCTTCCATATTTTCCCTGTTCAGTTTTCTCTCTCCCCCAGCCCCACTCAGAAAATCATTTTTTTTAACACAATGAACAGCTCGCAATTGCCCCAGGTGTAGATTGCTCATTGTGCAGCTATTCCATAGCTTTTCTGGCCGATTATAGTATGGACTGCTGTAGCCATTTCCTTCATTCTCCTTTCTAGGAATCAACTTTACCTCTTCTGTTTCCAAACAGCACTTGTCTTTATATCCTTTGCCTTTTCTTAAATTGCAGCTGGGGGATGTAATCATGAGTGGGAGTGCAGTAAGGAGGGACCATAAATCTAACCCTCCCACACACACGGACACCATGATCCTAATGAAAATCACCCACCCACCCACATTTGTGGTTGGGGAAAGGTCAGCTGCCCACTTGGCTACAGAAATCTGTAAACATCTGGAAGCAGAGCTGCTAATCCATCTCCACCTTTAAAGCACAACAGCAATGATACTGCTGCATTGTACACATCTGGAAGTACACTTAGAGCACCTGCATTAACTGATATAAAGCTAGAGAAGATATTTGTGACCCACATTTAGCACACAAAGCGTATTTCTGAACTCATAGCTGGACAATTCCAATGTGCTTCTGCAACCTGGATCATAATATTGCTTTAATTGTGTCCCATAGAGTAAGATTTGCAACTATCGGAAAATACCTGGTTCAGCTCTTTCTGTTGATTTTCCTGCTGTTGTTCCAAGACTAGGATCTGAGTTTTCTTTATTTCCAAGTCCTTGATACATTGTGCATAAGCTGACTGAAGTCTTTTTTAAAAAAAAACATTAAAATATTATAAGCCGAGATTCTCCCTTTTAAAGAATCCAAATAAGCCAAAGTGGACATAAAATACCAAGATATCTATCTCAGCCTTAGAAAATGTAGGCAATTTTTCTAGCTCTTGGAAAGTTATTCTTATAACCTCCAGTTTCTGGGATTATGGCAGCCGTGTTTACTCTTAGATAAATTGCTGCACTTCAAATTTCCTTATCAATTATTGATGTGTCATGGGATTGTACCCATAACGCAGAAGTGCATCTAGTGTTTTGCTGTGGTATAATAATAATAAATAATAAATTTAATTTATGCGTCGCCTATCTGACCAATGGCCACTCTAGGCGACTTACATGTGAAAAATTAAAACACAATACAATAATACAAAATACAAAATAGAACAGTGCGACAGCAAAAGCAATAATAATGCAGGGCATGAGGCATTTAATCATAGCATTTAGCCCTCCCTGGAAATCCTGAAGGCCTGTTGAAAGAGCCAGGTCTTTAAGGCTTTACGGAATACATTAAGGGAAGAGGCGTGCCGTAGATCTTGTGGGAGGGAGTTCCAGAAGGTGGGGGCCACCACTGAGAAAGCCCTCTCTCTAGTTCCCGCCAATCTAGCTGTTTTTGTTGGCGGGATTGAGAGAAGGCCCTGTGTGGCTGATCTTGTCGGGCGGCATAATTGGTGGCGTTGAAGGCGCTCCTTTAGATAAACTGGGCCGAAACCGTATAGGGATTTAAAGGTTAATACCAACACCTTGAATTGGGCCCGGAAAACAACAGGGAGCCAGTGTAGATCGAACAACACAGGTGTGATGTGATCCCGGCGGCGACTATTCGTAAGTAGTCTAGCCGCCGCGTTTTGTATAAGTTGTAGTTTCTGGACCGTTTTCAAGGGTAACCCCACGTAGAGCGCATTACAGTAATCCAAACAAGAGGTGACCAGGGCATGTATTACCAGTGGGAGCTGATGAGCAGGAAGGTAGGGTTTCAGCCTTTGTATGAGGTGTAGTTGATACCAGGCTGCCCGGCTCACTGCCGAAATCTGAGCCTCCATGGACAGCCTGGAGTCAAGTACCACCCCAAGGCTGCGGACCTGGTCCTTCAGGGGAAGACTCACCCCGTTGAACTTCAGGTCAACATCTCCCAACCTATAAGAGAAAACATTTCTAAATTCAGCCCCTATCATCCAGACTATCTTGGGCAAAGAGCAGGAGGGAACAAAGCGCACCTTACCATTCAGGGAAGAGGCTCAAGGTACATCAGGGATGAGGAACCTGTGGCCCATGAGCCAAATTTGGCCTGCAAAGCCATTTTGGCCAAGCCATGCCCACCTGCCCTACACCTGATGTCATATATGATGTCAGGTGTGGGATAGGTAAGGGTAGGGTTTTGCTGAAAGGAACTTTGCAGGCACTGCATGCAAAGCCCACTGCGTAGAACTTCCCAAGTGCATGGCAACCAGCTGATTGTCAGGTGCTTCGGGGGTGATTCAGAAGTGCTGTGTATAGCACTTTACAAGCCCTGTGCTTGGCGCTTGGGAAGCACTGAGCACAGGGACTGCAACAGTACTTTCCAGATGCCCAATAATCTTAAAGCATTCAAACCCTGTGCAAATGTAGTAATATCTGCACTTATAACAAACTATCAACTGCCTTGTTGTGAGCACAAAAAGCAACACTGGTCAACAATTAGTTTGAGATGAAATGCTTGAAGTTCCATGTTATCTGCATGACATCAAACTCCTCAAATGAACTATTATCTTGCATGCTATCTAACAAAATATGTTACAAAATACCTCTAACTGTTCATCAACATAAATCAAGTGGGCAAAAGGAGTTCAAGGACTCTGTTGATGAAAGCTTTCTCCTTCTATATTTGAAAGTGAAATAATAGCAAAGGTGCCTGCTCCTTTTTAATAAACGTATATAAGAATCAAAAGAATAAAGGGAATAATCCAGTGTGAAATTTTCTTGGTCTTCCCACTCATTGGTGTTTTTGTACCACTTCCACTCATTTCAGTGAGGCTTCCCATACAGTTAACAGGGCAGGAGTCAAAGATCTTCCCACTGGATTGTGCCTGTAGTTGCAATATGAACACTGCACATTGCCAAGCATGTCACTATTTTGGACATATGTAGCTTGTTTGTACTGGGTCAGCCCACTGGTCCATCCAGCCCTCTGTTGTCTACTCTGGCAGAGACTCACCCAGCATTTAGGGAGGGTTCTTTCGAGTCCTGCTACCAGAGAGCCTTTATACTGGAGATGTCAGAAACTGAAGCTGAGACCAAAAGAGTTGCACCCCAGTTAAACCTCAGGGATAAGGAAGCCAAAGCCCTCCAGATGTTGTCAGACTTGGCCATGCTAGCTGGGGTTGATGGGAATTGAAGTCTAACGACGTCTGGAGGTCCACAGCTTCATTAATTCTATTATAGCCTCTCCTCACACAATTTGAAATATCACTTCCAATGTGGAAAATAATTTGAAATTCCATTCCAGAATATCAATTAATAAAACAAACTAAAATGCAGTTTTAAAGTAAAATGCACTGAAGTAAAATGCAGTTGCTTTTATTTAATGACTTAAATTTCTCTGGATTGCACTTTGGATCTACCTAATGTATAGAAAAAGCAACTAAGGCTAGAATGCCTTCCACGCTTTCCTGGGAGAAATAGCACAGAGAATGATATCTAAATTATACTCTGAACAAACCCACTGAAATCAATGGACAAGTCTATCAATTCCAATGGGTCTACTCTGAGCATGACTAATGTTGGATATCGCCCAGTGGGACTTACTTCCACATCAACATGCATAGGTTGGTGTATCAACTCCCACAGTGCAGAGCTACATTTCCAATACCTACTTCACTTGATTTTCTTCCTTATTTTTATACTCTTCAATTTTGGCTACTTCATTACGCAGTTGCTGGCATTCCAGTTCCACCATATTCAAGAGATCCTCACGTGATTGCAGTTCATTCTTCACTTCCGTAAGCCTCGCTTCAATATTCTAAACAAATCCAAACAATGCATTCAAAACACAGTAGCTATCCAGTGATAGCTTAACAGTACATAGTTCTGTTGTATTAAGAACTCTAGTGAGTCCACATTAATTCTGATATTCCATGGAAATTAAGAAACTCCTTTTATTAAAAAAAAAGATTTAAATTTTATTCCACTCTTCACCTCTTGATTGTTTCCTTCAGATTTTTCACCTGAAAACCTCTCTCTGCAGAAGTCACTTGGAAATAAAACAATTGAGTATGCAGCCCCTTGTACGCTCATTTGATTGTAAATCCCACTGAATAAAATGGGACTTATTTCTCAGTAAATTCACATGGGATTGAGCTATTAGGTTTTTAATAACATGCTATTAGGGACATAGAAAGCTGCCTTATACTGAGGCTGTGAGCACACAAATCGCCTACAGCAAAGCGTTTTCATTTACCTCACCTGGAGGGGCAATGTTTTGATCTGCCTATCAGCTGCGAATCTCTTTGAAGCAAATAAAAAAACAAACACTCAAGCTGATCCCACTGAGTGTGCCTCTAGACCACTGGTCTATCTGAATCAGTATAGTTTATACTGACTGGCAGTGGCTCTCCAGGGTTCCAGGTAGAGGGCACTCCTAACTCTACCTTGAGAACCTGGAGATTGAACTGGGACTTTCTGCATGCAAAGCAGGTGGTCTACTGCTTCTATGTCATGATCACAGGAAAACTTTTTGGGGAATAAGACTACTATGTACAGACATTAGCCACGATCCAAGGTAGAGTTAGCCTTGGAACCTGGTGACATTCCATGGAGAAACTATATCTCAGTTATTACATACAACATACAACTCCACCTATCTACGTTAAAAACATATATTGGCTTTGAATTTGTTTAACTGTCATGGTTCCCCCAAAGAATCCTGGGAATTGTAGCTTGGCAGGGATAAAAATTCCCTGCTAGATATCCCTAGTGTAATAATAACAACAACAACAACAACAACAACAACAACAACCTCCTCCGAATGCCTACCCCAAGGGAAGCTCGGAGGGTGGCAACAAGGGAGAGGGCCTTCTCAGTGGTGGCCCCCAAATTCTGGAATGATCTCTCTGACAAAGTGCGCCTGGCGCCAACACTGTTATCTTTTCGGCGCCAGGTCAAGACTTTCCTCTTCTCCCAGGCATTTTAGCATGTGTTTTTTAAATTGTTTTTATATTGTTTTTATATTGTTTTGAATTTTAAAATTGTGTTTTAAATTGTTTTTAAAATATGTTTTTAAATTGTGTATTTATTTTAATGTTTTTGATTGCTGTAAACCGCCCAGAGAGCTTCGGCTATGGGGTGGTATACAAGTGCAATAAATAAATAAATAAATAAGTATCCCCGCCTGTCACATGGGAGACCGGGTTTGATTCCCCGATGGGGAGAATTACTTGTTAGAGAGCCAGTGTGGTGTAGTGGTTAAGGTGTTGGACTATGACCTGGGAGACCAGGGTTCGAATCTCCACACAGCCATGAAGCTCACTGGGTGACCTTGGGCCAGTCACTGCCTCTCAGCCTCATGAAAACCCTATTTATAGGGTCACCATAAGTTGGAATCGACTTGAAGGCAGTCCATTTACATTTATCACAGGTTTACATTCCCAAGGTTGTCTGGGAAAAGGGAATGACTGTTAAACCAATTTAAGTCTGTAATGTTGATATCCCCAAAACAGAAATACATTCACTATATGTGAAGTTACAGTATATATTATACTGTTATGATAAGTGCCAAACAGTGGTACCACAATGCAAGCTATACCATATCATAGTAATGAACTATCATGGCATCAACAGCCATACCATCCATCAAGAAGAGACAGATAAAGGTTGCAGATTTCAGCACCAGAACTTCAGAATGCATAAATGTGGGAGTTATTGCTTCCATTTATTTGACTACATTTCAACCTGAAATGCCAACCTTTTCAAAGCTTCTAAAATAGTCATGGTTGGTGACTCACAACTCCAAAAACGATCTGCTACAATACTGAAAACAAGTGTCTTGAGAAACAGAGAGGCTTTTTGGAGATCTTTCTCAAAATGATGGAATGCTGTCCCTCTGAAGTGGGAAAGGGAGAATTAACTACACTGAATGATTGGACCATGCATCCTTCATGAAAATTAATAAAGAGATGATTCACTGACTTTAATAATAATAAAGAGATGATTCAACCCCTTTTATCATAGAAGCTTCAATGGAGCTTTTATTATAGGAGACCAAACTCCACCCAAACATAAGGGAAGTGTTTTTAGTGCCTTATCATTTGTTTGTCATCTTGGCCTCCCTTTGGAAGAAAGTGTGAGGTATAAATTTAGATGATGATTATGAAGATGATAATAATAACAACAATAAGCATAAGTCCAGAAGCAACAATCAGGGGATTCTACCCCATGTTGGACTTGCCTAGAGAAATGAAAAGGCCTCTTTAAAGGGAGGTTCATCTCATAAGGTCATGGGAAATCATGCACACGTCAGATGTCCTGGCTTGGTTGTCCACTTCTGCCCAATGCGAGAGAAGCGGAGGGGATGGGGAGGGAGCATGTGAGCCCGAGGCTCATTCCTCATCTCTCCCCACGTACAATCCCAAGTTGGCTAACTATGTCTGAACAGACATTATCAGCAAGGCCAGTTCAAGCTAATTTGCTGACACAGGTGAAAATTAACCACCCCTCCCGCACACACATAATTCAATCACCTTTCCTATTCTGAAGGAAAGGCACTATTATTTATTTATTTATTTTATATTCCGTCCTTTCTCCCAAAGGAGTTGAGGATGGCAAACATAAACAATTTAACAAGAAATAAACAACATACTAACAACAGTTAAAAACATCCCAAAACACAATTACAATCAAAAACATTCTAAAAGAGTTAAAAATATTGTATAAAACAGTTAAAAACATTCTAAAACACAGCTTAAAAACATTCTTTCGTCAGTGATCTTCAGGTTGCCAGGAACAGTCCCCTTTAGCCATCAAATTGAGGGGGAGGGCCATAGCTCAGTGGTAGAGCATCTGCCTTGCATGCAGAAGGTCCCAGGTTTAATTTCCAGCATCTCTGGGTAGGCTAGGAGATAATGCTGTTTGAAATCCTGGAGAGCTGCTGCCAGTCAGTGTAGACAATACTGAGCTAGATGGACCGATTCGGTATAAGGCACCTTCCTATGTATATATGTATCAAACACCTGGGTAAACAGGAATGTTTTCAAAGTCTTCCTGAAAGTTAATCGTGATGGAGACAGACACACCTCACTGAGGAGGGCATTCCACAAATGGGGAGCCACCACTGAAAAGGCCCTCTCACTCCTCAATGGCAGCACCATCAATAAGGACTTGCCTGCCGATTGTAGGGTCTGAGACGGTTGATACTGGGAAAGGTGCTCTTTTAGATGCTTGGGTCCCAAGCCATTTAGGGCTTTATATGCTAGTACTAATGTCTTGAATTGGGCCCAGTAGCTCACTGGCAGGCAGTGCAGCACTTTCAGGACCAGTGACACATGGTCCCATCGGGATGCACCACTTAGCAGCCGCATTCTGTACTGGTTGCAGCCTCTGGACTGTCTTCAAGGGAAGCCCCACATACTGTAGTCCAGACTGGAAGTCACTGGAGCATAGACAACTGAGGCCACACTATCCTGGTCCAGGAACAGCCGTAGCTGGCGAATCAGCCTTAGCTGGGCATAAGCACATAACGGCATAATATTTTAAACTGTGTTTTATAATCTTTTTAATTGAAATTGTACTTTGGAATGGTTTGGTATGTTTTTATTTTTGTTGTTAAGTGGTTTTGGTTACGTTTGCCACTCAGGGTTCCTTTGAAAGGAAGGGTGGGATATAAATTCAATAAATAATAATAAAACAGCATACAAAATGCATTACATTAGGGAAGACCGCTTTGCAAAAATGCACATGCAAGGCAAAATTGCACAGAAATATGTGTATATTAGGAGAAACTCACAGTAAAATGCTGATGAATTTTCATGATGTAAAAAAATTGCAAACAATGTGAAAAACTGAATTTAAGATTGAAAAAATGAGAAACTGAGAGGTACCAAAATTGACAGCTTCCCATATCCCTACTCACATAACACACTCTGGTCATTCATGCCAAATATTCAAAAGCAACCCTGGACAGTAACTATTGTCACTGCCGACTTTACCTGGCACTTTCTTTGGTACATTTTAACTTCCTGCTGAAGCTTTAGGTTTTCCTCTTGCAGTCTGTTCCTGCTCACTGCTATTTCGCTCACAGTTGACTTCAGTTTTTCCATAAAGAATTCATTCCTGTCAGTGGGCTCAGTGAAAACACTGTGCTGAACGCCGAGGTGCTCGGTTTTGCACTGGCTGCAGGTACCCGCTTCTTGTTTTAGCTTTTGACAGCGTATCTGGATTTGACAATTCTGTGCTTGTTTCTGGTAAAACAAGCAAACAGGCTGCATGAAATTCATTTCTTTGGGTAGAGGTGGGTCTGCTCTTCTGTGAGTCTGCATGCAGAGGCTTCTGAGCATAAATTTAGATGCTGAAGCAGAAATTCTATGAGAACTGGAGAATATATATTTTTTTATGCGAGCTTCTGTCAAGAGGCTCACTACCAGACATGCACACTCCTAAGGCCTAGCCCAGGTCTCCGCTGTGTGAAAGTTGTTACCACAAGCCCAACAGTCTCCAAACATCTAACCACATGGGGAAGACTACATGGGATAGAGACAGATTCACACACCAGCATTCTGTTGCAGGCAATTCCGTATGAAGTGACACTGGATATTTGAAGCACAGTATGGTGCTTTTCACAGCTGGTATAGCACTGTGGGGAGGAGAGCATGGCTGGGAATCCAGAGTCTGTGAGTTGAAATCCCCACTCGTGTCTCCTGGGTGTCAAGGGCCAGCTAAAGATCACCCCCACAGTGAGTGGCTCAGGGGTTATGTATGTGCCCTGCCACCCGTGCAGCCGTGGGCAAGCTGCATAGTCCCAAGGAGCCCAGTTGCCCCCCAGCTGGCAGCTGCGGACAAGGAAGGGGCTGGCAAGTGCAGCTGTGGCAAGCTGAGCAGGCCCTAGACAGCTAGGGAGGACTAGCCTCAGAGGGAGGCAGTGGTAAACCCTCTCTGAATACCGCTTACCATGAAATCCCTATTCATAGGGTAGCCATAAGTCAGGACTGACTTGAAGGCAGTCCATTTCCATTTTTTTTATGGCACTTTTCCTATACAATTATTTCTACCTCATTAATTTTCTCCCAGAACAACAGTGTCTAGGGATTACATAGGAAGCTGCCTTACATCAAGTTGGACCGCTGGTCGATCTAGATCGTTATGGTCTAGTCTGACTGGTAGTGGTTCCCCATGGCTTCAGACAGGGGCCATTCCCACCCTACCTAGAGATGCTGGGGACTGAACCTGATACTTTCTGCATGCAAGGCCAATGCTCTTCCACTCAGCTACAGTCCTTCCACCGACTTTTCTCTTTTCAACCAATCTATTTATTCATGTTTGATTATTTAAATGAAGTTTATATGGTTGCCTCTTGCCGATTTTATTATGCTGTATACAGGCTTGATATATTCTTATGAAAGTGCAGATTATAACTATGTGGATAGATAGCAGTTTTGGGGAGAAAAAAATTGAACGGGGAGAAAGTTTTAGGTCTCTGCTTCTGTGCTTTGAAATCTCCCCCTACTTTTGTATCAAGTTGCACTATAAGAGCTGGATTGTGCTGCCTTCATATCTAGCTGCATGCTCAAAACACATTCACACCTGCGGCTGCTGCCTGTTTTGAGGAGGCAAGCAAAGTCAATATCAAGTAGCAAGAACATGCTAATAAAAATGCCGCAACATACAGTGATGTACAGTTAAATATAGAGCATAACACAGGTGCATCACTTTGCTAAAAAAAAATAAAGTCTCTGTCACCTGGTACATTGTTTTGTTTTAATATGTTCCACTGATTTCACCAACAGTTTCTTATGTGCCTTGAGGGACAGAAACACACTGGACCAGACACAAAAATGACGTTACTATGGTAATTATGCTTCTCTGAGAACACTGGACATCCACATCAAAGGCAGATTCCATTAAATCATGCTAAAATATGAAAATGAGAGTGACCTAGTCCATTATTCTCAAGCTTGCTCTTCTAATTTAATACTCTGTAATTTAGTAATCCTTACCAGGAGCACCAAAATAATAATGGGAGATGGTTAATTGAGGCTGAGTTTCATAGGAATTTTAAATACATTTTAGATTGTTCCAGGAGCATTTCTGTATGAGTTGTTCTTATCTGATGCTCTTACCCCATAATCTACACAGAACGCATGCTAGTGTTTCCCAGAATTCTGAAGACCACCCCTCCCCCAAATTAATTTAGGAAGCTGAATCAGCCCATTGGTCCATCTGGCTCAGTATTACCTACACAGCCTGCCAGTTGTCCTCCAGGGTTTCGAGCACAAGTTTTCCCCAGCCCTACCTGGAGATACTGGGGATTGAACCCAGGACCTTATGCATGCACTCTGCCACTGTGCTACAGCTCTGCCCCTAAAATTAATATGTACTGCAGTCTTCACTTGCACTGCAAAAGGTATACTTTTGAGCGTATAAGTGTAAAAGCGTAAGTTAGTCTGCCTCTGAATATGGAGTCTTCATATTACAACAGCAACCATCAACAGAGACTCTTAACATTAATGCTAGAGTGACAAAAACTGTTTTCTTATGCTTTTGTATTGGAATGTTATATTATTAATATTGAAATGTTATGTTATTAATTCGATATATTTTAATTGATTGATAACTTGTTTTATGACGACTTTAAATGCGATAATGTTTAGGTAACCAATTGGAGTTATTGTTGGATTGTTATGTTTTGAAATGATTTGAAACAATTGTTACGTTTCTGAATTGATTGCTATTGATGTCGTCATTTGCATTTTTGTAAGCCACTTTGAGCATATTTGTATGGAAAAGTGGCATATAAATTCAAGTAATAATAATAATAAGCAATAAATAAAACAGCTCATCAGGATCTCCAGGACCAGGGTGGGACAGGGGCAATTGGTGCAAATGTGCGCACCCTTGTGCCTGGTGCTGCAAATCCAGGGCTTCCCTCCACCTTGCTGCTATAATCCCACCCCATTCTGGTCCTTTCTAATGGTAGTGCTCCTGAAGCTGCTATTAGCTACAGAGGGGAATAATACATGTACTTTGAAAAAACATTAGGAGATCTGATCACAAATTTCCTAGGTCACCTGTAGTTCAGCCCTCAGATTGTAGAACCAGCGAAATAGATGCGTTCCTGAAAGAATAATCAGATATCCCTCCCCACACCTAATTGGTTCCCCTGGTTATAGAACCACTAGTGAGCGTAGGAAGCTCTCCAGGCCCACTTCTCTCACATTGGAGATTGAGACACGTACATTTTTATCTAGCATATAGACGTTTTGTCTCTTTATATAAGAAAATCATTTAATGATAGCAAATTTGAAAACATTGCAAGCCTGATCTGCAATGATATCCACATAGTCATGTTTGAAAATGTCTGATTTTAGTTAAGTATTTATCCAGACCTCACTGTTACATTTAGCCACAATTTCTCTTTGAAAACAGAAACAACAGTACCTGAAACAGATTACATTTCTCAGTCAATACTTTTCGCTGAGCATCTAATGAAACTAGATGGTTTTGATACAGTGTTTCTTGTTTATCCCACTCTCTTGATTTTGCTCTAAATTCCTAAAAAAAAAGAAGAAAAAGAAAAAGCAATACAAAAGTAATTAATGACATCACGGACTCTTTATGGTCTCCATAAACAACCTGAAAAGAATGAATATTGCCGTTTCAAGTATAAAGACAATTTGGTAATTAACAACTATATCTATTTATTCCTCACAGTAAGAGACAAGTCAGGGGGGCATAAGAGTATAAGATGAGAACTTAAAAAGCACATTATAAATAAATAGGTCAATATACATTGTTATTCAAGTAAAATGTTGGAAGCACTTAAAGTTCTTGCATTACATGCTGTTAGCAATTATTTAGATAGTACTTGCAAGGTGCAAAGCACTTCAACTACCATTAATAATTTTTAGCATTTAAGTGCTCAAAATGCTTTGCATGCCAAAAAATGTGTTCTACAACTGAACTGTGGCCCCTTCCCCAAGAACCTTTTAAAGCTGATTTTGAGCTACCTGGGACAGGTGCTTTTCATGTGCCCCACAATTTTCCATACTAGTTGAGGGCATTGAAATGGGGTAGTTGAATTTCAATGATTTTTTTTTGGGGGGGGGAAGGTAACATTCTCCATTAAAAAAAAATAAAACTGTCTTCTGAGAATGTATGGGTCACTTAATACATAAAATTCTACTGTTAAGTTCATATTGGGGGCTCACCTAAGAAGCTGCCTTATACTGAATCAGACCATTGGTCCATCTAGTGCAGTGTTGTCTGCACTGATTGGCAGCGGCTTCCAGGGTTCCAGGCAGGGTTCTTTCCCAAACCTACCTGGGGATGCCAAGGATTGAACTTGGGGCCTTCTGCGTGTGAGGCAGATGCTCTACCACTGAGCTAAGCCCCTTCCCACAAACTTGTTCATGGAAGCAACAGGCTAAGAGAGGAGAACTGGAAGGAGTAGGGGCGAAGCTCATCGTTTCCTTCAATAATATTAGAGTAATATTAAACAATATTAATACTGCATCTGTCACGTCCAAAATTCACATTGGTGGAGGCCATTTTGCTAAACATTCGCAAGTATCAGAGTCAGAAAAAGGATGAACAATAAATAAATAACAAATTGGCAGAAAATTATTTTTGGCTCAGCCTGTCAGGAACTGCCAATAGATGCCCCCATGTGGCAAACTACATCACTACAGCCTCTCAGTAAAGTGTCAGGAACTACTGACACCTAAGCAGTGAGCAGCATCACTACAGCTTCTCAGGGAGGACCTTCCCAGACTGACTCCACCCAGGCTGGGCATTCGCAGGAAGAAGTATAAAGAGGGCTTTCTGTCTCAGTGGAGCTTTGCTTAAAGACAGCTTATGTTCCTGGTTTTTGGTGTGTTTTACCAACCCTGCTTTCTGATCCTGATTGCTCCTTACCCTTTACTCCCAATTCCAAGCTGATGAGTCATTCAAGCCCATAGTCCGGCACCAACACAGTCCTTCTCATATCTAGGGATGGGAAAGGAGTTTGGTTTGCTGTCCTGGGCCTGTGCATGGATTGGAATACAGGTATGTGGAACAGCCAGCACGCCCATGAACTAATCAGTGAGTGCATGGGTCCGACAACAACAACAATATAGCACTTACTTACGAGGTGATCTGAGGTCTGCCCGTCTTCTTTCAAAAAAATTCCAAAGTTGCATGGAGCAGCTAAGTAGTATGTGCCTTCAAAATCTCTTTTGAAGTGCTCCAGGAAAGTGACTATATGACATAACGTGCAGTCAGTTCCTGGGGAATTGCATTGGGGCAGTCATATTTCCCCCCCGTACAATCCCAAGCAATGTTAGAAGGCTTAAAAAAAGAGAAAGAAAAAAAGGCAGCCCTCAAGTCACCTTATAAGTACAGAATTCCCTCCACCACCATAGAGCCATGAGGATGTTTTAGGAATTCCTAAAATATCCACACATCATTCGGATGAGAAGCGCAAAAGCAGCATGAAATAGGCTGGCCCATCCATCCTTTCTTACATCTCATACAAATAAGCCCTGAGCAATGATGCTGGACTGACATTACTTTCACTTAGGTTCATGGCGTGGATCTCACAGGGCAGCTGGACACTGCTGTAACATCAATATGCAGCCTCCAGACCCATTGGTTCATGAATGGCCCAGGAACACCCAGTGCTGACTGTGGACCTGATCAGTAATCTGGATGAGGGTGGGGAACTTTAGGCCCAGAAGCCAAATGCAGCCCTCCAGGTCTCTGTCTGGCCCTTGGGACTCTCCCTAGGCTACACCATTCACTGGCCTTAATTTCACACCCTCCTTGAGTGTTTTTGCCTGGTTAGAATATATCCTTGAATTCTGATCATGCCTTTTGCTTGCCTGGATGAAGATAGAGAGGAGTGTGTGGGCATGTATAAAAATTAGTGTACAAAGGTTAAATTTACATTCACTGTTCTACTCACTTTTGTCTCTGGCCCTGCCCACCACTGGCTTGTGGCCCCTGGAAGGTTGGTGAGAAGGAAATGCAGCCCTTGGGCCCACCTCTGATCTGGATGGTAGTCTATTGGGAGCCCCATACAAATATATATAAACGTAATTGTGATTAACCAAACAGAGGTTTTTATTATATTAACAAAACGTTTCAGCTTCCGCCTTCATTAGCTGCCAACATACAAATGCTGTTACCAAGGTGGCAGTTATAGAGCTCTGAGGATGGAATGCTCAGAGGGGCTTCACTTGCAGAAGCTAAGTAGTGGTGGTACTGTCCTCCAGGTTCAGGCCATATGGTGCCAATGTGTCCAGAGAGTAAATCCAAAAGTTCTCCCTTTTGGTCAATGCTGCTGGATCTGCTGGCATCTCTATCGCTGTAATGGAAAAGTCCAACAGGCTGTGACCCTCGATGTTAAAATGCTTTGCAACTGGTTGCTCCACTTTTTTTGTCAAAATTGCTGACTTGTGGTTCCTGAAGCGCGTGCGTAGGTCAGTTGTGGTCTTTCCTACGTATTGGATATGACATCCTGGTCTTTTGCACTCGATGATGTAAACTATATTGCAGGACCTGCAGGTGATGTTCTGTTCGATGTAGTATGTCCTGCCTGTCCTAGTGCTTGTAAAAATGGCTGTCTCCCTGAGGTACACACAGGTGATACAGCGTTTGGAGTGACAAGGATGAGACCCTGGATTGGTGATAGTTGGCTTAAGCACAGCTCTCACCAACAGTCTGCGCAAATTAGGAGGTTGGCGAAATGCTATAACAGGAGGCCTGCTGATGGCTCTGGTAAGATGTTCAGAGTTTGCCAGCAATGGGTATCTCTCCTTGATTGCTTGGTGATAGTTAGGAGATGCTGGATGGAAATCTACCACAAATGGAATCCGTTGCTCACTGCTCTTTGACACCTCAGTATGATGGAGGAGGTTTTCTCTGGACAGAATGGAGGCTTGGTGGATGTTGCAATTCATAACATGTGGAGAATATCCTCTTCGAAGAAGGTGTTCTTTAAGTTCACTGATCCTTCTATATATATATAGGCTAGGTCTATCAACAGTTATTAGCCATCATAGCTACAGGAAACCTCCATGTTCGTTTAATTTGAGTATCAATTGCTGGGAACAAACAGTGGAAGACCACTGCTCTCACATCCTGCTTATAGGCAGATGCATCTGGCTAGCCACTGTTGGAAAAAGACTAGATGAACCTTCGGGCTCCACCTGCACTGTATATTTAAAGCAGCATTATGTCTTGGCTTCCTCAGAGAATCCCGAGAGCGACGGTTTGTTAAGGGTGCTGAGAGTTCTTATGAGAATCTCTATTCCTCTCATAGAACTGCAATTCCCAGAGTTCCCCAGGAAGCAGGATTGTTAAAAAAACCTCTGGGAATTGTAGCTCTGTGAGGGGATAGGGGGTCTCAGCACCCTTAACAAACTACAGTTCCCAGGATTCTTTGGGGGAAACCATGGTGTACATGTGGACATCACCAAATGGTCAATATCAGAATCAAATTGATTATATATAATTGGTAGCAGAAGATGAAGAAGTTCCATACTTTCTGCAAAAACAAGACCAGGAGCAGACTGCGGTACAGATCACGAATTGGTCATATCGAAAATCAGAGTAAAGCTAAAGAAGAACAACAACAAAGCAATCATAATGCCAAAATACAATTTAAATATCCCAGAAGGTTATAAAGATCAAATAAGGAAAAGATTTAAGGCTTTAAGCTTAGTTGATAGACAACCAGAAGAACTATGGAGTGAAGTCTGAGACATTATCAGGGAAAAATGCAAAAAGACAATACCTCTAGTTAAAAAGAGAGAAAGATCTCAATGGATGACTGAAGAAACTCTTAAAATGGTTAAGGAGAGAAGGGAAGCAACAGCAAAAGGAGAGAGAAAAACAATCAGAACCCTAAATGCAACTATACAGCAACTACTACGTAGGGACAAAGAGAACTATTACAATAGTTATTGTATAGAAATAGAAGACAACAAAAAGGGTAGAACAAGAGCCCTATTTCAAAAGATTAGAGAAATGAAAGGGAAATTTAAACCAAGAGTAGGGATGTTGAATAATCAACAGGGGAGCACACTGACTAACTGAGATAAAATAAAAGGAAGATGGAAGCAATACACTGAAGAACTCGATAAAAGAGATACAAGAATGACAGATTCATTCAGGGAGGAACCCGTATGATGAAGAACCAGAAATTTTAGAATTTGAGGTGAAAGTTGCTCTTAAAATACTTGGAAGAAACAAATCACCAGGAACAGATGGCATACCAATAGAGTTGCTACAAGCTACTACGACTGAATCTGTCCAAATTTTGACAAAAATTTGTCAACAAATATGGAAGAGAAAACAATGGCCCACAGACAGGAAGCGTTCAATATACATCCCAATTCCAAAGAAAGGGCATCCAGGGAATGCAGTAATTATCAAACTATTGCCTTAATATCCCATGCAAGTAAAGTAATGCTCAAGATTCTACAACAAAGGCTCTTACCATATATGGAGTGAGAAGTGCCAGATGTCCAAGCTGGATTTAGAAAGGGAAGAGCTACCAGAGATCATATCGCAAACATACGTTGGATAATGGAACGGACCAAGGAATTTCAGAAGAAAATCACCCTGTGCTTTATAGATTACAGCAAAGCCTTTGACTGTGTAGATCATGAAAAACTATGGAATGCTTTAAAAGAAATGGGGGTGCCACAGCATCTGACTGTTCTGATGCACAACTTATACTCTGGACAAGAGGCTACTGTAAGGACAGAATATGGAGAAACCGATTGGTTCCCAATTGGAAAGGGTGTGAGGCAGGGGTGTATTTTATCACTCTATCTGTTTAATCTATACACAGAACATGTCATACGGAAAGCGGGATTGGACCAAGATGATGGAGGTGTGAAAATTTGAGGAAGAAATATCAATAATTTAAGATATTCAGACGATACCATACTAGTAGCAGAAACCAGTAATGATTTGAAACGAATGCTGATGAAAGTTAAAGAGGAAAGCACAAAAGCAGACTACAGCTGAATGTCAAAAAGACTAAAGTAATGACAACAGAAGATTTATGTAACTTTAAAGTTGACAACAAGGACATTGAACTTGTCAAGGATTATCAATACCTTGGCACAGAAATCAACCAAAATGGAGACAATAGTCAAGAAATCAGAAGAAGGCTAGGACTGGGGAGAGCAGCTATGAGAGAACTAGAAAAGGTCCCCAAATGCAAAGATATATCACTGAACACTAAAGTCAGGATCACTCAGACCATCGTAATCTCTATGTATGGATGTGAAAGTTGGACAGTGAAAAAAGCGGATAAGAGAAAAATGAACTCATATGAAATGTGGTATTGGAGGAGAGATTTGCTCATACCATGGATTGCAAAACAGTCAAATAATTGGGTGTTAGAACAAATTAAACCAGAACTATCACTATAAGCTAATATGATGAAACTGAGGTTATCCTACTTTGGACACATCATGAAAAGGCATGATTCACTAGAAAAGACAATAATGCTGGGAAAAACAGAAGGGAGTAGAAAAAGGGAAAAACCAAACAAGAGATGGATTGATGAAACCACAGACCTGAACTTACAAGATCTGAACAGGGTGGTTTATAACAGATGCTACTGGAGGTCGCTGATTCATAGGGTTGCTGTTAAGTAGTAATCGACTTGAAATCACATAACAACAGAAAAGCAGAACATATCACAAGGAAAGCGGGATTAGACCAAGATGGAGGTGTGAAAATTTGAGGGAGAAATATCAATCATTTAAGATATGCGGATGATACCATACTACTAGCAGAAACCAGTAATGATTTTAAATGAATGCTGATGAAAGTTAAAGAGGGAAGCGCAAAAGCAGGACTACAGCTGAACGTCAAGAAGACTAAAGTAATGACAACAGAAGATCTATGTAACTTTAAAGTTGACAATGATTCACTGAAAAAGACAATAATGCTGGGAAAGGAAGACCAAACAACAGGTGGATTGATTCCATAAAGGAAGCCCCAGACCTGGACTTACAAGATCTGAACAGGGTGGTTTATAGCAGATGCTACTGGAAGCTGCTGATTCATAGGTTTGTCATAAATTGTAATCGACTTGAAGGTATATAACAACAACAAACGTATTTAAAATGGTAAGATACTGTTTTAAGTGTATAGGGCAAACGGAGTCTTGGTCTGGTCTAGCAGGGCTCTTATGTTCTCATGTTAGTGTGGGCACTTATTTAGGAGGAAATCCCATGGAACTTGGAGGACTAGTGAACATATGTTTGCAAACAGCAGTAGCGTGTTCCCACATTAACTCCTGTAGCAAAGTTCTCTCTTCTCTACTTTTCCATGGTGGCTTCAGAGGGGAGTAAACAACTGGTTCTCTTCTCTGCTTTGTTTTCAGACTAAGAAGAAAATATATTCTCTATTCCCTGCACTGAAGAAAGGACAAAGCTGCCTTTGAAAAGGTCACTTTACTCAACTGTTTTGGCCCAGGAGAATAGAAATAGCTGTGCTCTGTTCCAAAACCATTGTCTTTTTGAAGCAGCCCCCCGGGAAGAGGGGGGCAGCAATGAATTTCTGCTGGCAAACTGCAGATTCTACCACAGCAAGGACATATCCAGGGATAGATCTAATAGTAGATCGGCAATTAAATGCTAATGCACACACTCATCAATTTGTGAGCTTAGAATCTTGGCTATAGCCAGTAAAAATTCTTTTGTATCTGAAGAACACATACTGTACATCAACCAATTCTTTACAGCCAGGGCATTTATAGCCTGCTGTGACAAATTACAGTTGGAGAAAGGTGATGATTTTTTTTTCCAGAGAGTGAAAGTTCATTACTTGTGGTATGCACACTGATTGAACTTTTGCTCCCAATAAAAAATGGTAGTCAGCTTTTTGTATGATTTTTAAAACCTGCAAAAAATCTGTTTGAGAAGAGGAGATAGTGGGATGAAAATAATGTGTGTGTGTATGATGCAGAAGTGATGCTACTCTGAAGGCATTTTCAACCCTCTTTAAACTATTGGTTCAACAGCCTGGTGGGCCAAATCCTTTTCTCCTCCCACCTGCACAGGCCAACTTTTACAGGTGGGCGGAAACAACCCAGTCAATCAGAGTGACATTAGGGGTTGACACCTGCCAAAGTCTCTTGCACAGCGCTTCCCAAATGCCCAACCATCAGTTGGCTGTCAGGTGCTTTGGAAGCACTGTGCAAAGGCTTTGCGAGCCCTAGACTTGGGGCTTCCCAAATATCAGGTGTAGAGCAGGTGGGCAAAACTTGCCCGAAACGAACTCATGAGCCAAATGGGAGGCCAGGGGAGCCGAATTAGGTCCATGGGCTGAAGGTTCCCCACCCCTGTATTACATTATTGTGATTAACAATCATGTTATGGGCCATTTTAAATTAAATACAGTTTGCTATACTGTGGATTAGGATATACTGTAGGTATGACGATGTCCCTGAGTGCAATGCTGCATACAGTACCAGTTTTCATTATAACATGGAAACCCTATAATGTGGGTGCATCCTTTGTCCCCTGACCCCTGGGGTTATAAGAAGATTCTACTGTACCAGGTGCACAGGAACACAGGTTGCTATCAGCGTAGGTGACACATGTTGTGCTCCCTGGCAAGTGTATCTGAAGTCAAGCCAAAGTGTTGCTCTAGTGTACACTGCAGTATGCAGGCAGGCCCTATTCCTGTTCCTCCCAATATCTTGCTGTGGATTTTGTCTCTAGACCATTTAGCAAGATATCAGTCAACAAAACAGAGTGGACAGGTAGGCAGGAGTACTGATCTTATACCGTGTCATAACCAGGCACACAGATATGGCAAAAATTAGTTGTTTGTGGTACAGGGTGGCCACTAATATAATCAGTGATTTTTAAAGCATGCTCCACAAGCCCTTCATAATGGCTTACAATCAAAGCACCAGGTGAAACTATACAACAAAACACATTTAAATCCCTAATCTTCACAATAATTTATTTAGTACACTTATATCCCACTTTTTAGCTAGAATCCCCCAAAACTGCTTATAAAACACAACAGATATGCCAAGAACCACATGCTCATAGGACAAAAACAATCTAACCAGCCCCACTGAAAAATGCTCACACCACAAAAAAAAAAGACAAAAATTGCAGGATTCACTCAGAAAATCCTATAAAATCTTCTTAACTCCAGATGGGCAAGTGCTCTGCAAAAGACCATCGTCTTTACCATTTTGCAAAAAGGAAAGAGACACCTGCCCAGGCAAGCTTCCATGGGCAGATTATCCCATAGGTGGTGGTGGTGGTAGCGGTGGCAACACAACTGAGAAAGGCTTGGATCTTGTGGTCAGATGGTATACTTTGCAGTCCTGAGGACACTCAGAGCAAGCCTCCTTGAATGATCTCAGAGCATGGGGGAGGATCATATGGGAGAAGGCGCTCCAGATAAATACACTTACCTCTAATTTCTGATTTAAACTGCTCAGTTGAAAAGGTGCCTCTTGATTTTCTGTACATTTCTCCAAACTGTGAGGTTTTTTTTGTTTTAATTGGTGCAGCTGTAGCTTTTCATAGCTTTGTGTCAGTTTGGCAAACTGAAAAGGAAATGAATGTCAGGAACACTTTATTTCTTCTTTAGTACTGAAGGTATAATTGGCAAAGGCAGTTAAGCTTAAACATTCTAATTAGCCATCTATTTTTTAAAGAACTGCCAGTTATTAGAACTAAATGGTTAAGGATGAACAAGGCTGAGCTTCCATATAGCTCGTGGTGTTAATTAACTGCACCATTAAACACAGATTGTCTAGATAGTTGCTTTGTACTACCATGTAAAGGGATTTCTTGCCCAATGTTTGTATGAACTGTTTTGCATTTAGTGCCATCTTGTGTTGGGTAGCTTTAATTATTCTTCAAAATTAGAGAGCAGGTTTAACTAGCTTAATCCCATACCTAGCCTGGTGACAATAGCAGGTTCAAGGTATTTTTGCTGATCACAACATGGGAGGGGCACACCACAGTCCTGATTCTAAGTGGCCCCTCAGTGGCAACTATTTAAACAGACAACAAGCAGACATGCTAAATTGTTATTATTATTATTATTATCATTATTATTGCTATCCACCCTTTACCAGCTGGTCCCAGGGTGGGTTACAACAATTTAAAATTCAGTATTAAAAATAGTTAAAACAAATTACAGCCACAGGACTAAGGTGGGTCCTCAAAACACATATCTCAGGTGTCAAAGGCCAGAGTAAAAGAAATGTTTTGAACATACATAAGAAACTATATAATGGAAATGCTACATGCACTTCTGTGGGGAGGGAATTTCACAACCTAAGAGCTGCTGCAGGGAATGCATTCTTCCAGGCTGTCACCCCCTGAACTTCTGAGGGCAGTGGAACTACCAAGAGTCTTAACATCCAAGAAGGTCTGCAGGGAAGGAGGAGGTCTTTCAGATATACGTCAGCATGCAATTAACATAATGTGTAGTCTGGAGTTTATATTTACATATTTGAAAACTGCCATTAAGGACAGAATTCTATTAAAATGAAAATGGTGGCAGGATTAGGGGCACAGTACGTGCAAAAAGTTACATTGGGTTCATGAGACTATCAAAATTTATTGTTCAAGATGAGAATCTTGATAGTTTTGGAAGGAGCCTGATAATTTTGGGAGGGGTGTTGCAGCCATGTTCCGTTTGCAGGCTTTCCATAGGCATGTGGCTGGCCAATGTGATAACAGAATGCTGTTCTAGATCAGATCTCTTCTAAAGTTCTGATGATGACCATCAAGGACTTTGGGATCTGGGTGGAACAAATAACAGCTCCCCAGTTTTTTTGCAAAACAAAAAAAGCTGCTGTTGCTGCTGCTTCTCCTCTTTCTTCTCCTACTTTGTTATACTCATTAAGACTGTTGGGGGAGGATTTCCCCTCCCATCTGCCAAGCCTTATCTTTCTCAAGAGAAACCATGGAACTACAGAAGAGGTTGTGTGCTGGATTTCCCCTTCTCAGACCTGAAATGTAGCCTCTTATTGCTTTCAGAGTTCTGTGGTATTACCTGAGTCAAAGTAAGCTTCACAATGTTTGGGTGCCACCCCAATCTCCAAGCGGTGAGATATCTCTGGGGGTCCTTGTGCTTACCCAGGGTTCGGTTTCTTTGGAAAGAAGGTCAGAGGAGACTGATGTCTTTATGAAATGGACTGCCTTCAAGTCGATTCTGACTTATGGCGAGTCTATGAATAGGGTTTTCATGGTAAGCGGTATTCAGAGGTGGCTTACCATTGCCTCCCTCTGAGGCCGATAGGCAGTGACTGGCCCAAGGTCACCCAGGGAGCTTCATGGCTGTGTGGAGATTCGAACCCTGGTCTCCCAGGTTGTAGTCCAACACCTTAACCACTACACCACACTGACTCTCCTTTATGAAACATGGTTTATTTATTTACACACATTCCAATCTGAGCTGAAGATGGAGGGGTTCAAAGCATCAGCAGTCCAACAGATCTTGCATTTTCCATCAGGCTGACAGGAGGCACCCTAAAGCCATGGTGCAGAGAGCCAGCTTCTCTCCTGCTTCCAGTTCCCAGCCTTTGCGCAGACTCAACTCAAAACTCAAGCCTCTCCTTGACCTCAGGAAGGGGGAGCTCTCCTAAAGAGTTTCAATAATAGGATCTCCCTGGGGGCCCAATTAATGGGCACAATAGGCCCATTAACTCACCTGGCCACTCTATTAGACTAACAAAGGGAATTCATCTGACCAGAAGAAACAAATCACCAGGAATAGATGGCATACCAATAGAGTTGCTACAAGTTACTGATATGGAATCTGTCCAAATTTTTATAAAAATTTGTCAAGAAATATGGAAAACTAAACAATGACTGGAAGAGTTCAATATATATCCCAATTCCAAAGAAAGGAGATCTCAGGAAATGTAGTAATTATCGAACTATTGCCTTAATATCCCATGCAAGTAACATAATGCTCAAGATTCTACAGCAAAGGCTCTTACTATATATGGAGTGAGAAGTGCCAGACGTCCAAGCTGGATTTAGAAAAGGAAGAGGTACCAGAGATCATATTGCAAGCATACGTTGGATAGTGGAACGGACCAAGGAATTTCAGAAGAAAATCACCCTGTGCTTTATAAGGACAGAATATGGAGAAACTGATTGGTTCCCCATCGGAAAGGGTGTGAGAGAGGCGTGTATTTTATCACCCTATTTGTTTAATCTATATGCAGAACATATCATATGGAAAGCAGGACTGGACAAAGATGAAGGACATGTGAAAATGGGAGGAAGAAATATCAATAATTTAAGATATGCAGATGATACCATACTACTAGCAGAAACTAGTAATGATTTAAAATGAATGCTGTTGTCCCATTCAGAGCCGGAAGAACGAGGCTGAAGCGTAGGTGCAAGTAAATCTCATTTTATTAGAGTAATGGATACATCAAAGGCATTGCGCTTCATAGAAAACCCTGCGCTAACTCACTAGAATTCCTAACTACACTCTAGACATGCTCTGCAGCGTGTGAAGGAAGTTGACTCAACGACTTCCCACTGTAAGCGGCAAGCTTAAGAAGGGAACGTTTTCGAACGTAATCTCTGACTCCTGCGTAATTCCTGTCTTTGCCTGTCCGTTTCTCGCGGCGGCAGGAGCGCGGGGACAGGGGGCGTGTTTCTAACGGCTCATCGGAAGACATCTGTTCCTGAGCAACAGGCTCAAGATCAGGGGGCTGTGCCACACTGGTATCCTCCTGGGAACTGCTTGGCAAGGGAGGAGCTGGCACTGTCTCTGGAGCCTCCCCCAACAAGTCTTCTGCAGCAGCTGGGGGCGGCTCGCTCTGTTCCTCAGAGAGTGCGGGACCCGTGGGAATTGGCTGGTGAGCAGGCTGACCCCCTCCCGCAAGGTCCTGCTCAGACTCAACAATTCCCAACTCTGCTTCCTCTGGCAGCGGAGGTGCCTGAAACTCATGCCTCCCCCTTCCCTGTCCATTCTGGGTTAGCTGAGGCTCAACATCATCCCCCCCTCCACGCATTAACCCTTCCCACCCCCGAGGTCTAAGTTTCGCTGGATAAGCCTCATGAAATTCTCTCACCAAAGTCGGAGCGTGCACATTCTCCTCTGTTTCCCAGGAACGTTCAGTTGGATCGTAACCCTTCCAATGAATCAGGTACTGAATACGCCCTCGGCGTTTTCTTGAGTCCAAAATCTGTTCTTCTTCATATTCCTCCTCCCCCTCTACCCACAAGGGCGGTGCGGGCTCCACTTGCGGCCAGTGAGGGTCGAGGGGAGAGTCCTTGGTCAACAACGCCCTGTGAAAGACTGGGTGCATCTTGAAAGCTGATGGCAATTTTAGTCTGTAAGCCACGGGGTTAATCTGTGCCTCCACCTCAAAGGGCCCTACACGCCAATCCTGCAGCTTACAACACTGGCCAGGCATAGATAAAAAACGTGTAGAGAGCCAGACCTTGTCTCCCGCTTGAATGAGGTCTCCCTCTCGCCGATGCTGGTCAGCTGCGCGTTTGTAATCTGCCTTGGCCCATTCCAGTTGTTCTTGGAGTAGCTGTTGCATAGCGTGAAGTTCCTGCAAGAAATCCTCAGCGGCTGGGACTGAGAGACTGTCCTTTCGGGCAGGGAAGGCTCGGAGGTGGTAACCAAAATTGGCGAAGAAAGGAGTCTGTTGCGTGTGCGAATGCACAGCATTATTATAAGCAAATTCTGCTAAATCCAGTTGTCCTGCTGATACCCCACAAAACAACGTAAATATTGTTCCAAAATTGCGTTCACCCTCTTGGACTGTCCATCCGTTTGGGGATGATGGGCAGACGACAGTCTTAGCTCGCTTTGCAGCAACTTCCACAATGCTTGTCAAAAACGCGCGGTGAATTGTGTGCCCCGATCGGAAACCAGGCTGTCTGGCAGTCCATGCGGCTGATACACATTTTGCACGTACAACTTGGCAGTGTCTTGAGCACTTGGGAGCCCTGTGCACGGAATGAAGTGAGCCATTTTCGAGAAGGCATCGACTACCACCAAAACTATGGTTTTCCCCTGCGAAGGGGGAAGGTCTGTTATAAAGTCCATAGTAATCATTCGCCAAGGTCCTGCAGGAGTAGGAAGGGGTTCCAACAGCCCCGGTGGCTTCCCAGTGGCATGTTTAGCCCTCATGCAAGTGGGGCAAGAGCAAACGTAATGCTCTACATCCTTCTTCACCTTGGGCCACCAAAACTCCCGGGTGACAGCTTGAATGGTCTTAAAGACCCGAAAGTGGCCTGCCGTGGGGGCGTCATGGCACTGATGAAGTACTCTCGCTCGCAGTTCTCCGGGGGCACATAAATAGCTTCCTGATGGTGCAGTATGCCATCCTTCCATATAAGGTCCTTCTGATCTGCCTTGGGTGGCGCGTCGTCTTCGACCCGCTGCTCCTGCACGAAAGGGTCCTGTTGTTGCGCCTCATGCACTTCAGCTTCCCAAGAATCTTGGCAGGCCCCTACCACTCCCCTCTCGGGAGGAATAATGTACTATAACGGTCTTGGGGTGGGATCCCCCTGATGTTCAGGTTTCCTTGAGAGGGCGTCAGCCCGCTTATTCTGCGCTTGGGAGATATAATGAATTTTGAAATGGAACCGTGCGAAGAACTGAGCCCAGCGCACTTGCCTCTGACTGAGTTTACGGGTGGTATGAAGACTCTCTAGATTACGATGACCCGTGCGAACCTCAATTTCATGCTGTGCCCCTTCCAGATGGTGTCTCCAGGCTTCAAAGGCATCTCTAATGGCTCCTTTTCCCACACAGTGTAGTTTTGTTCAGAGTCGGTTAACTTTCTGGAAAAGTAGGCACAAGGTTTCTGTCCTCCCCCGTTCTGGGCAGGTTGCAAAAGAACACCTCCGATCACTACGTCTGACGCATCCAACTCTACCACAAAAGGGAGCGCAGGATCGGCATGCTGTAGGATGGGTTCGGTAGCAAACCTTCACTTCAGGCTCTCGAAGGCCTCCCGTGCAGCTTCTGTCCATTGGAAAGGTCCTGAGCCCTTCAGGCAATCTGTGAGTGGTGCAGTCTGATTGGAGTAATTGGCTATGAACCGATTGTAGTAATTGGCAAACCCCAAGAAGCGTTGCAAATCCTTCTTGGTCTTGGGGGGTTGCCACGTGAGTACACAACGAACCTTTTCTGGGTCCATCTCTACTCCTGCCGGAGAGACCCGATACCCCAGAAAGTCCAACGTGGTTAGGTCAAACCCACACTTTTCCAGCTTCGCGTAAAGACGTTGTTCCCGTAACTTCTGCAGCATTGCACGCACATGTGAGTCGTGTTCTTCGGGAGTATTTGAGTAAATCAAAATATCATCCAGATAAACTATCATGAAGCAGTCCACAAGTCCCGGAAGATGTCATCCATGAAATTTTGGAAGACTCCAGGTGCTCCCGACAACCCATATGGCATTACTAAATACTCAAACTGACTGTAACAGGTCTTAAACGCAGTTTTCCACTCAACTCCCTCCTTAATCCGCACCAAATTGCAAGCTCCTCTCAAATCCAGTTTGGTGAAAAATTTGGCGGAACGCAACCGCTCCAATGTTTCCCTGATGAGCGGCAGCGGGTAGCTGTTGGGGATTGTGAGCTGGTTTAGCGCTCTATAATCATTACATGGACGGATCTCCCCCCCTTTCTTCTTAACAAACAGCAGGGGTGCACCAGCTGGGGACTGTGAAGGGCAAATGAAGCCTTTCTTCAAATTGGCATCCAGAAACTCCCTTAGCGCTGCCAACTCTGGTTCAGATAGAGAGTAGATCTGCCCGGCGGGGATGCGTGCCCCAGGCACCAGGTCAATGGCACAATCATAGGACTGGTGAGGAGGGAGTTGCTCCGCTTCCTTTTTGTCGAAGACTTCCCGAAAGCTCCCATACTTGGTGGGCAAAGTTATCTCTCTTGGGGAAGGCGCCCCTGCCAACACCTCTGGCTGGCAATGTTGATGGCAGTACTTGGAGGTAAAAACCACCACAGCTTCATCCCAAAAGATTGTGGGGTCGTGCCTAACCAACCAAGGCATACCCAACACCACCGGGAAGCGCGGCAAGGACGCCACATAGAACGACAGGTCTTCCCAATGTCCAGGGACCATCACTTCCACGGCCTCAGTCACCCGGGTCACCCCCCCCCAGACTTCAGAGGCCGGCCATCTATAGTTTCCACTGCCAATGGCTGACTCAGTTCTCTTGTGGGAATAGCGTGGTGTAGCGCCAACTCTCGGTCTATGAAACAAGAAGATGCTCCGCTGTCAATCATAGCCTTGGCTGAGAAGCTCTTGCTTGAGGGTAGGGTGATGCGAATGGGCAACAGGAGAGCCCCTTGGGATGGAAGGGGTTGTGGCGGAGGCTCAGTGTTTGTGGCAGCCCCCAACTCTCTAGCCTCTATGAGAGCTGGGATGTGAAGTTTTCCAGCGGCTGGGGTCTTCCGGTTTTGGCGCACAATTTCTGGCGAGGTGACCCGGCTTTCCGCAGTAGAGACACAGTCCTTCTCTCCAGCGCCTTTCCCTCTCCTCCTCTGTCAATCATGGTCTAGCCCCTCCAATCTGCATGGGCTCCTCTCCCGAGACAGTAGGGACGCCAGGATTGGGCACTGGGTGCGCACGGGGCAGCGGAGTAGCAGCCTGGCTCCAGGAAGGTTCCATTCTCCGCTCCAACTTCCTTCCTTCTAGGCGGCTGTCTATCTGCAAACTCAGTTGAATCAAACCCCTCAGTGAGTCAGGGTGTGTGGAGCGCGCCAGTTCATCCAAAACTTCTGAACTCAGTCCATTTCTGTAAAAGTACATCAAGGCTGGATCATTGTACTCTGTCTCTTGAGACAAAACATGAAAAGCATTGGTGTACAGTCCCACGGACCCCTTTCCCTGTCTCAGGGTCCCTAGTTGGTGGGCGACCATCTCCTTCCTCTGGGGGTCTCGGAACATATCCCCCATCGCATTCTTAAATGCATCAAACTGGCGTAATATCTGGTCGTTGCGAATCAAATACGGGGTGGCCCATTTTGCCACTTCCCCTTCCAATAAACTGATGATGAACGCCACCTTCGCATCATCAGTTGGGAACTCAGCTCTGCGCACCTGAATGTACAACTCACATTGGGCTAGAAACATAGCAAACTGTTCACTCTGGCCCCCGTATTGCACGGGGAGCCCCACTGGAGACTTCACAGGGGCTGCCGTCCTGGGGGGCGCAGCCTGGACTTGGGCAATCAAAGCACGGAGATTCTGGTTATCCACTTGCAAGGCTTGCATTGTGGCTCTGAGGTTCTGGTTCTCGGTTTGTAGGGCTTGCGTAGTCACTCGGAGGTTCTGGATCTCAGCATACAAGGTTTCCATGGTGATGGGTACTCCCCCTCTCGCTCCGTTCTGGTCCATGTCATCCGTCATGGGAACAGATTCGAGTAGGGATGTTGGTTGAGTCAAACTGTCCCGTTCAGAGCCGGAAGGATGAGGCTGAAGCGTAGGTGCAAGTAAATCTCATTTTATTAGAGTAATGGATACATCAAAGGCATTGCGCTTCATAGAAAACCCTGCGCTAACTCACTAGAATTCCTAACTACACTCTAGACATGCTCTGCAGCGTGTGAAGGAAGTTGACTCAACAACTTCCCACTGTAAGCGGCAAGCTTAAGAAGGGAACGTTTTCGAACGTAATCTCTGACTCCTGCGTAATTCCTGTCTTTGCCCTGTCCGTTTCTCGCGGCGGCAGGAGCGCGGGGACAGGGGGCGTGTTTCTAACGGCTCATCGGAAGACATCTGTTCCTGAGCAACAGGCTCAAGATCAGGGGGCTGTGCCACACTGGTATCCTCCTGGGAACTGCTTGGCAAGGGAAGAGCTGGCACTGTCTCTGGAGCCTCCCCCAACAAGTCTTCTGCAGCAGCTGGGGGCGGCTCGCTCTGTTCCTCAGAGAGTGCGGGACCCATGGGAATTGGCTGGTGAGCAGCCTGACCCCCTCCCGCAAGGTCCTGCTCAGACTCAACAATTCCCAACTCTGCTTCCTCTGGCAGCGGAGGCGCCTGAAACTCATGCCTCCCCCTTCCCTGTCCATTCTGGGTTAGCTGAAGCTCAACAGCTGTTGAAAGTTAAAGAGGAAAGCACAAAAGCAGGACTACAGCTGAAGATTAAAGTAATGTCAACAGAAGATACAACTTTAAAGTTGACAAGGACATTAACCAAACTGGAGACCATAGTCAAGAAATTAGAAGAAGGCTAGGACTGGGGAGGGCAGCTATGAGAGAACTAGAAAAAGTCCTCAAATCAAAGATGTATCACTGAACACTAAAGTCAGGATCATTCAGACCATGGTATTCCTGATCTTTATGTATGGATGTGAAAGTTGGACAGTGAAAAAAGACGATATGAGAAAAATCAACTCATTTGAAATGTGGTGTTGAGGGAGTGCTTTGCAGATACCATGGACTGCAAAAAAGACAAATAATTAGGTGTTGGAACAAAATAAACCAGAACTATCACTAGAAGCTAAAATGATGAAACTGAGGTTATCATACTTTGGACGCATAATGAGAAGACATGATTCACTAGAAAAGACAATAATGCTGGGAAAAACAGAAAGGAGTAGAAAAGGGGGAAAACCAAACAAGAGATGGATTGATTCCACAAAGGAAGCCACAGACCTGAACTTACAAGATCTAAACAGGGTGGTTTATAACAGATGCTATATTGGATGTTGCTGATTCATAGGGTCACCATAAGTCGTAATCGACTTGAAGGCATGAGGCCTAGTAGTTTTCCATCAAGTCTGCAAAACTGTAACTAGGGGGAGTTTTGTCTTAGCCCAGTCTGGGAACGGACTGCCAAGGCCATTGCTATGATAACCATCTGATAGACTGGGAAAGTTCTAACAGAGTCTGTAAGTTGTGTCTTCTGATTTATGCCTCTGATCTGTGAGGCTGGTCTTCTGAATATTGCCTCTGAACTGAGAGGTTGTCTTTTGTGTTTACCTTTGGAGAGAGATGTACCAGACGGGGGGATGACTGAAGAAACTCTACATTTATTTACTCTTAAGCCTTAAGCCATAATGTCTTAATAAAAGACTCTTAACATGCTCTAATGCTCTGAAGAAGTTTCTTGCTCAACTTAACTCCAACGTAATGTATGCTGTTTCACGCAACAACGCACACACGTCAACACATAACAACAAGAAGGGATGTGTGGGTGGAAGACCATTAAGGAAAATTCTACTGCTCTTGCAGAAGTCATTCTGGTCACACAATGATTTAGCTGGATTCAACCAAGAATTGGCATCTTCCATCTGGAAAGCATTAATCTGATGTACACATATGCTTAGAGCCCCTTGAGCGTGAATTGCTTATGACAGAGGTCAGATATGAAGTAGGAATTTTCCACTTTGCCAACCCATTGCCCACAAAGTACTATGGCACTCACAAAGGGCTTCATCACAATAAGAGTGGGTGAATGTTAAGTAATTTCCCTTCCCACAAGAGGCATATGCAAAGACGTAGGCTTAGGCATGTGTCCTACTTTGCAGGAGCTAAAGACTAGGGACTCATTAAGAATTCACTGTATACTTATAATACAAAGATATACATGGCTACTCAGAGGTAAGTCTCTATGTGTTTAATGGAGTTTATTTCCATGTAAGTTCATACAGGTTGGCTGCCTAGGCTTTGGTTTAGAGTGAGCATTGAGGGAAAACAGGATTCTTGTGCTTTTAACACCTGTATGGCAGGAAGCAATTAAACAGATCAAGTTTTTTCTACTATGGAAATACAATTATAGGAAAAGCTTCACCATGACTGCTCTCAAATTTGATGTTATGTCATGCCCCCCAAGGGAACCATTTTGTGTCATGCCATGTCCCCACAGCTTCCATTTTGTGACTGGTGCACCCAGCACTGTCTCAAAATTTGAAATGTGCCCTCTGGTCCAGAAAGGCTGACGACACCTTGGGTAGACTGTTATTATTCCCTCTACTTGCTCCAGAGGAAGGAGACTCAATGAAGACCTGATACTCAGAAGTGAAACCTGGCCAAAAAGGTACAAAAATATACATCTACATACTGTTAAAATCATGAAAGGTAAGGTACTGGAACCGCAGACAAAGAGATTTTATTTATTTTAGGTATTTTGGATCACCCTTTGGTAATTTTCCCAGGATGGTTTGCAAGAAAGAATAAAATAATTAAAATATAAATATGAAAAAATTAATAAGCTAAAAGCCTACACCATTACAAAATGATTAACACTGTATCTAAAAAGGCTGGCAAAATTAAACATTCTTTGGCTGGTTCTGAAAATAAAATAAGATAGGCATCAGGTGAAACTCTCTAGGAACACTTGTGCTCTCCAACTGGGGCATCACCACTGAGAAGGACCTCTCTTTGGGAGCCAGCCACCTCACCTCCGATGGTGCAGATACCTACAGAAGATCTTAATATATGTGTAAGTACTGGGGCTGTGCAGGGCCTCCTCAATCCAGTGCAGGGCCCAATCCACTGCTTCAGAACAGCCCCAATCCCACCTGGGACAATCCAGGGCCAACCTGACCCGGATCCAGGCACTGAACTGATTTGGGGACCTTGCACAGTCATGAGGCCAGGAAAGGAGGAAGGAGATGTGCTTCTCCTGTGCATCTCCTTCTCTCCCATTTCCTTGCCTCCAGGCCACTCTCCTTCTGAGAGTCCCAGATCACTCCGGGTGGACCCGATCTGACTTGGGGAGGTTTCAACCTGATCTGGCCGAACCTTGGATTGAGCTGAATCAATTTGGGATCTGGGATTCAGCTGGATATGGTGTACATATGGAGACAAGCAGTCATAAGAACAGAAGAACAGCCCTGCTGGATCAGGCCAATGGGTCATCTAGTCCAGCATCCTGTTTTCACAGTGGCTAACCAGATGCCCCTATGGGAAGCCCGCAAACAGGATCTGAGTGCAACAGCACTCTACCCCACTCTATCTAGCAACTGATATTCAGAAGCATACTGCCTCTGACTATGGAGGCAGTCCTTTAAGTATCCTGTTCATAAGCCGTGAAAGGCTTCAAAGGTCAAAACCAGCACTTTGAATTGAGCTCAGAAATGGGCTAGGAGTCAGTGCATTTGACACAACACAAGTGTAACATGATCAGAATGCTCAGTCACAGAAAGAAATCCCGCTGCTGAGATGGCAGTGAAAGCAAAGGGAGAATAAAAATAGCAAGGCATAGTAGGTCAGGTATCATGGGGCATTTATGATGATGATTAGTAGGAGGCTGTGGAGATTTGAGTCAACAGAATTAGAACAGGTACTAGGATTTGATATTAATTTAAAAAAATTGTGATGCTGTTCTAGTTCCATTAACACTTGCCCACACTGAAGTCAGAATCAGCAAGCCCAGACTGTGGGGCATGCTTACAGGAAATGTAACCACAATTTTTTTTTGCAGAATCCTGTTGCTGTTGAAGGAGAAGGGAGAAAAGAATACAGGCAGGCTTACAGAAATATGCATGTATCTCTTTCACATTAGCAATTTGGTCAGAGCTAGAGTTGTGGAGTTCTTCCTCAACTGTTTTCTGTTTTTTCCTCCCTGAAAACTGGGGGAAAAACCCAGAAAAAAACCCAGGGAGATTGATTGAAATTATATATATATATAAAATCCACAAAGCCAACAATCCTGGTCACCCAATTGTGTCAGGTAACAACACAGCTACTGAAAGAGTTTCTCTGTACATTGACTTAAATCTACAAAACATGGTGCAAAACCTCCCATCGTATATCAAAGACACCAATGACTTCTTACTTAAAATCAAATCTTTAAATAAGCAGTATCAATTCCACAACAATACTATACTAGCTGCTTTAGATGTCACATCTCTTTACACCAATATACCACATAATGACGGGATTCAGGCTTTAAATGAGTTCCTTAACACCAGAGATATGAACAATCTTCCAGCAGAGGTTATCACAACTTTAGCTACACTAGCCCTGACTTGCAACAACTTTATTTTCAATGGAGAACACTACCTGCAACTACAAGGCACAGCACATGGCTCCATCATATGCAAATCTATTTATGGGTAAACTGGAACAAGAGATTCTCAAAAAGATCGTTAACCAACTACTTATATGGTGGCGATACATTGATGACATCTTTATGGTCTGGACAAATGGTAAAGAGTTTAGAACAATTTAAAAATTACATCAACTCTTTCCATCCATCTATTAAGTTTACATTTAATAGTACAAATGATAATCCACACATCCCTTTTCTTGCTGTCCTTCTCATCATTGAAAACAACAAAATAGCTACTGATCTCTACAGCAAACCCACTGATGCCCACACCTATCTTAACTGTACTGTACTTTATTATTACTGTTTTTAGCCAATGGCCATTACAATATAAGAAACATACAAAAACGTATTTATGAAGCATTTATAAAACATTTACAGGCATACCCCACTTTAACATACGCAATGGGACCAGAGCGTGTATGTAAAGTGAAAATGTACTTAAAGTGAAGCACTACTTTTTTTCACTTATTGATGCATGTACTGCACTGCAATCGTCATATATGGGCATAACTGATGTAAATAACACATTTATAACTAAAATAAACATAAAATAAAATAAAGTAAGCTTACCTTTAAAGTCAGCTGGCAGATGCGAAATGGATGAACGAAAATTTACATGTATTGCAGGAAGGATGAAGGAGAGGGCATATCTTCTACTTCATAAGTCGAGTCATCAAGGGCTAGACGCTTTCTTGCTGGCGACTTGGATGGACTACCTGAAGTAGGAGTAGGGCTTGGGGCTGATGTCGATGCTAGAGATGGATCAGTGGATGTTGATGGTCTGGGAGATTGACTGGGTGCTGCTGCTGGCCTTTTGAGAAAGTAGGTGTCTATGGAGGTTTGAACTGTAGCTCTTTTCTTTTCCCTGTAGATTTCTTTGTAACAGGCATAAACCCCCAAAATGTTTGCATTGACTTTGGAACTTCTTTCAAAGTCCCTATCACAGTTTTCAAAAACAGCCATGGCACTATCAAGATGACAGAAAGCTTCCAAGAGAACTTTTGAAGTTAGGCCTTCAGCCTGTTCCATGGTCTCATCCTCATCTGGCACATTTTCTTCCTCTCTCTCCCCTTCAAGTTCCAGAAGATCTTCATTGCTGAGGGGTTCAGTATGGGATGCCATAAGTTCAGCAACATCTTCTGGCTTCACTTCCAGCTCTAACTGCCTTGCCATCTCTACAATATTTTCAGTAACATCAGCTACAGGATCTTCAAAGGCTTCGACATCATCGACATCACAACTGTGGGCATAATTTTCTATTGCTGCAATACACTTGCTGAAGGTTTTTTTCAAGTAGTTCAGCTTGAAGGTGGCTATGACACATTGATCCATGGGCTGCAGGAGTGAGGTGGTATTCCACTCAAATGTTAGGGTTCAGTTCATCTAACGTTCGAGGGTGGCCAGGAGCATCTACAAGGAGCAAAATGTTAAAAGGGATATTGTTGTCCCTGCAATAGGCTTTCACCTCTGGTACAAAGCAGGTGTCAAACCAATCTTCGAAAACGGCTGCAGTCACCCATGCTTTTCTATTAGCCCTCCAATGCACTGGAAGTCTAGTTTTAACGTAGTTCTTTACAGCTCTAGGGTTTTCCCAATGATAAATTAGCATAGGCTTTAGTTTCAAGGTACCAGAGGCATTGCCACCTAACAGAAGGGTTATTCTTTCTTTAGCTGGCTTGTAGCCTGGCATTGTTTTCTCCTCTCTGGCGATGAAGGTTCTTGCAGGCATCTTTTTCCAGAACAACCCAGTCTCATCCACATTAAAAATTTGTTCTTTGGAGAAGCCTCCCTCTTCAATAATTTTGGCAAGGTCGCGTGGATAGCTTTCTGCAGTCTCAGTATCTGCAGCAGCTGCCTCTCCTTGCCCTCTGATGTTATGTAGGTTAGACCTCTTCTTGAACCTGTCAAACCATCCACGGCTTGCAACAAATTCGGCATCCTTTGCTGCCTCACCTTTCTTAGCCTTCAGGTCACTGACTAGGCTTAAGGCCTTACTTTGAATCATTGCCTGGCTTACAGGAACCTGGCGTGCAGTCTGATTGTCTATCCAAACTATTAAGAGTCTCTCCATATCTGCAACAACGCTATCCCTTTTTCTAATTTTTGTTGTGTTCACTGGTGTAGCACTCAACTTCCGCAAGAATATTTTCTTTGCTCCTCATGACTGTGCTAACTGTTGTTCGAGTGAAGCCTAGCCTTCGGCCTATCTCAGCTTGAGAAACACCTTCATCAGACAGTTTAATCATTTTAAGCTTCATATCTGTGATAGATTTACAACTTTTCTTTGTATCTGCCATTATGTACAGTACTGAAGGGAAAACAATACCAATACACCCACCCACATGTGCTATTGGGAGTCACAAGCAAAAGCCCGAACTAATGACGGGCAGAGACAGAGAGAAAAAGCAGGGAAGGAAGATGGGACAATGGAGAGGTATAAAATGGGACAATGGAGAGGTATAAAATGAAATCAGGGTGATCTAAATAATTTTTTTATTTTTTATTTTTTACTTTTTTATCACAAACAATTACAGTAAAGCTGATGGGACAATGGAGAGGGAGAGGTATAAAATGGGACAGTAAAATGAAATCAGGGGGATCTAAAATGAAATCAGGGGGATCTAAAGAGCACGAGGTGCCCCCCCCACACACACACACTCTGCCGCCACCGACCTAGGCTGGGGCAGGCAGAGCTCCGATCGCTCTTTACAATACTGTAAAGTACTGTACTTAAATGTAAAATAAAATATCTTTAAATGATTACAGTACTGTAAAAGGTTCTGTCTCCAAGGCAGCAGCCCCTCAGATCGCTCAATCGCTCAGCTCAGATCGCTAAGAAAACAACGCTTCGCAACGCACGTGGCACACAAGTTCCGTCAGTGTCCATTAATGCGAAGCGTGTACGTTAAAGTGGGGTATGGTGGAGTATGGAGCATGTACGTTATAGCGAGGCGACGTTAAGTGAAGCAACGTTAAGTGGGGTGTGTGCCTGTATAAAACATTAAATTTCAATTGTACATGGATATCTTAAATGGAAATCCTGCCATCCAAAGCATATAAAGAAAAACATTGTGCATATCTTAGCTCTGAGAATAAAACTTATTTGCAACAATGAGGATAAATAGAAGGATCAGTGAACTTAAAGAACACCTTCTTCTGAGAGGATATCCTCCACATATTATTGTTTGCTACGCCAAGCCTCCATTCTGTCCAGAGAAAACCTCCTCCATCATAATGAGGTGTCAAAGAACAAAGGATTTCATTTGTGGTATATTTCCATCCAGCATCTCCTAACTATCACCGAGCAATCAGGGAGAGCTACCCATTGCTGGCAAACTCGGAACATCTTGCTAGGACCATCAATAAGCCTCCTGTTGTAGCCTCCTGATTTACACAGACTATTAGTGAGAGCTGTACTGAAGCCACCTATCAGCAATCCTGGGTCTCATCCTTGTCACTCCAAATGCCGTATCACCTGTGTGTACCTCAGGGAGACAGCTACTTTCAAAAGCACTAGGACAGGCAGAGCATATTACATCAAACAGAACATCACCTGTAGGTCCTGCAATATAGTTTACGTCATCGAGTGCAAAAGACTAGGATGTCATATCCAATACGTAGGAAAGACCACAACTGACCTACGCACACGCTTCAGGAACCACAAATCGGCAATTTTGACAAAAAAAGTGGAGCAACCAGTTGCAAACCATTTTAACATCAAAGGTCACAGCCTGTTGGACTTTTCCATTACAGCGATAGAGATGCCAGCAGATCCAGCAGCATTGACCAAAAGGGAGAACTTTTGGATTTACTCTCTGGACACATTGGCACCACATGGCCTGAACCTGGAGGACAGTACCACCACTACTTAGCTTCTGCAAATGAAGCCCCTCTGAGCATTCCATCCTCAGAGCTCTATAACTGCCACCTTGGTAACAGCATTTGTACGTTGGCAGCTGATGAAGGCAGAAGCTGAAACGTTTTGGTAGGACAATAAAAACCTTTGCAGCACTAATTTAAAATCACTTAGCGGTATACTTGTTTCACTGGTGAAATGTTTTGTGCTGTTGGAATGTTGTTGCACAAAACATGAGATTACACAACAAATTTCTGCTAGTGTAGCTGTTGCACAACATTAAAACTCAGCCACTTCTAGCACAAGAGCCCTTGCACCAGCAGACAGAGAATGCTGTATATAGCCCAGTAACTCCATAACTCTTGGCTGCACACACCCCACCACCCTTCCCACTCTCTTTGTTTTCCTCTCAGACTCCTATCTCTGGCCATCCCATCATTCTTTTGGACCACTCCCTACTCCAACTTAGTCTTTTCCTTGAGTTTATCAAGCCTCTTTCTTCTTTCCTAGTCCTTTGCTTGTTCATTCATTACTCTTTGCCTAGGCCCTTTTGTCATTTCAAGGATCTGGGCAATTCAGTCACTGGCAGACAGAGACCCTCGGAGATGACAGCAGTCAGCCAATGGCAAGCAATAACTTTTAGGAGCAAGATAACCCAGCCTAAGATAACCAGAGCACTTCTGGCCACTCAGCTCCTCTGTGATGGGGACAGAGTTGAGCCAATAGCTACCAAGAGTTTCATCACCATATCAGCCAAGAAAAAAAATTCCTGGGGTGGTTAACCCCTGGCCCAGCAGCCTGATGCAGTCCGGAGCACATTTTTCTGACACCCCCTGCAAGACTGCACCAATTTTGGTGGCAGAATAAAAAAAATAAAGCAGACATGGTTCTATGGTTCTATGACATGGCACTGATGTGGGCAGAGAGGTTTAAATCTCTCTACCCAGCCCAGTGCCCTGAGGGGGATGCAAACAGCCCCCTCCCGGACATCGCACTGATCATTTGATGAGCAGAAAGGGGACAATAACTCCTCTTCTCTGAGGAGGGGGACTGCATCCTGTGTGTGTGCATGCATCTTCTCTCTGTGTGTGTCTCCTGTATTTGCACACATGAGAGCAGAGCTTGGAAAAGTGACTTTTTTTAAACTACAATTCCCATCAGCCCCAGCCAGCATGGCCACTGGATTGGGCTGATGGGAGTTGTAGTTCAAAAAAGTAACTTTTCCAAGCTCTGCATGAGAGTGTGGGATGGCCACATCAGCCACTGGCCCACAGCTCATGGAGGGTTGGCCAAGAATGAATGTGGCCTTTAAGCCAAAAGGGTTAGCTGTAGTGCATCACGATATAGACAGATATGGGGCTAGGTACAAAGCAGTCCACAATCTACTAAACTAACTGGGAAATATTGCGAGCACTGTAAAATAGGGATACAACATTTTCCTTACTTGAGTCTTCAGAGCTTGAAGCTGCGCATCGTAGTTCTGAGCCATCTCATATTTTGTCTTTTGCAAGCTGTCCAGCTTCTGCCTTAGCAACCCAACCTGTATTTGACATGGACATTATCTTGATGATCAAAAGAGTTCCAAAAGACAAAGGAATTTTAAAAAGCATAAAGATACCACCACTAACATAAATGAAAAAAATGAAATGGACTGCCTTCAGGTCGATTCTGACTTATGGTGACCCTATAAATAGGGTTTTCATGAGGCTGAGAGGCAGTGACTGGCCCAAGGTCACCCAGTGAGCTTCATGGCTATGTGGGGATTCGAACCCTGGTCTCCCAGGTCATAGTCCAACACCTTAACCACTACGCCACACTGGCTTGAATTTATTTTTAAAAGGCATCAAACTAGCCTCTACCATCAGTACGTTGGAACATATAAAGCCCCTGAATCTCAACGCATGTAAGCATTTGGGTTTATTTAATCCAAGGTGGGGAACCTTTTTTTCATCCTAAGGGCCACATTATCTTGTGGGCAACATTACAAGGACCACATACCAGTGGTAGGTCAGCCAGAGGCAAAAGTGGGCTGAGCAATGGATATGCCTCTTACCTTTGCCCAATAGGCTACATTCCAGCCATGCAAAAGGTGAGAGGTTTCTACATATACTCACACACCTTTCCATCCAGGCATGCTGGAGGCATTATCACAGTTGAAGGACACATTCCAGCCAGGCAAAAGCACTCACAGAGGGCATGAAGATGTGAGCATGGTGGTCTGGGGAGAAGGGGGTGAAACCTGGGGAGGGGACAAGGCCTGATGGCTAGGTAGAGAGGCCTGGAGTGCCGTATTTGATCCCAGGCCTCAGGTTCTCCACTCCTGATTTAATCTTTGGTTATGTAATAAAGTGATCTTTTTTTGCCAAGCAGAATAAACATGAACTGCTCAAGAACTGCTGTAAAACAATTTCAAAACCTGAAAACCTCAGTTGTTCTTTTTTAAAAAAGCAAGCTGCTAGCCCTCATGTGGTAGCGGTAGAGAAGGAGTAGAAAATGTGGCAGAAATCAGAATGGGGCCATGCATTACTTCTTTTAGTCATGGGGAATTTCAGATTATTTTTTTATGGCCCCCAGTTTGTGCATGCTACATGTCTCCCCTTCCCCAATTGGCTAGACCAGTCTTTCCCAACCAGTGTGCCTCCAGATGCTGTTGGACCACAACTCCCATCAGCCTCAGCCAGCATTGCCAATGGCCAGGAAAGATGGGAACTGTGGTCCAACAACATCTGGAGGCACACTGGTTGGGAAAGGCTGGGCTAGACTGACAGAAGTGCTCTCGCTATCAACAATCACTCCAAATCCAGCCCGGGATCATAGGTATGTGAAAGCAATCTTCCATGTACATCTCCTTAGAGAAATGAGTGTTGCACATGCATTTGCCTAATCCTCTGTGAATGTAGCCCTTAAAACAAAAGGCACATCCCAATGATAAGCTGTTTGGAGAGGAAAAGGAGGGAGGAGTTGGAATCACTTGGCATCTGCTCCCTCTTCCATGCACTTATGCACCTCTGACTGCTTTGCACACACTCCGCTGAACTGGAGCCAAAATCCACACCTATCTTTCTCTGCTTGTCCCCCCGCCCCTTCTCCTCTCCTCCACTCTAGTTTTTGAAAGAAACTGTACTTTGGGAGCAGAATAAATTATGCAAAACACATGTTTAGTTTATTCTGCATATAATGCTTCCATTTATTTGGGGCAGAAGATAAACTAATATGTTCATAATCTGTCAGTCATATGAACATGCAGGTTTACCCCAGACAGAGAATACTGTCCCATTATCTGGAGTGGAACTGTGAGAATTTTACTACCTTTTGATCAAGAAAGGCAACTGTGAATCTTCTGAAAATTTTCTCTTTTTTTGTACAAAACTTTCACATTTGATTAAGGCTGAAGTCATAAAATTTCTTACTCTGAAGCTGTCTGACCATAGTCTAAGAGACTGTATCAAAGTAAGGGGCTTGAGGCTTGTGTCCTAAAGGTATAATGTGATATATTGAGACATATAAGAGTACAACAAAGATTATAGGAATCGTAAGAGGGGTGGGCAATCTAGTAAATGGATCTTATATCTTTTTTTTATGCAACTATAAAAATCCTATGAACTTTAGTTGAAGCAAAAGTAGCAGCTCTGGGCAGGAGAGTGAGGATTTCATTTAATTTCATTGGTTTCCAGTTCATTTCCAGCCCCAATTCAACGTGCTCACGTTAGTGTTTAAAGTCCTAAACTTTAAATATTAGGTCCCAAATATATGAAAAACTGTCTGTTTCCCTACAGACCCTGTCAGGTGTTCAGATAAGCAGAGAGGGCCCTTTTGATAGTTCCGCCACTCTCGGAAGTTCAGGGGAGAGAGTGGCCCAGGAGAGGGACTTCTCTGTGCCAGCCCCTAAACTGTGGAACTCCCTCCCCACCAAGGTGCATCTGGCAACTTCAGTGTACAGCTTTTGGCGAATGCTGAAGACCCACCTCTTTACCCTGGCTGATGACACCTGAGATGTATATTTTTAGGATCCACCTTATTTTCTGTGATGTTGTTTAGGTTGTTTTTAACTATTTTTAATTATGTGTTTTTAAATTGTTGTAATCCACCCTGGGACCTGGGACCTTTGGATGAACGGAGGGTGGTAACAACAACAACAACAACAATAGCCATTATGTCAAAGGGGAAAGATTAAACTCCTCCTCTCCATCCTCATGGTCTTGACCCTGCCCACCTCTCCAGGGGCTGCTATTTGCAATTGTAAAACCTTTATATAGTGCCATAGCTCAGTAGCAGAGCACTTGCTTCACTTGCAGAAGGGTCCAGATTCAATCCCTGGCATTTCCAGGTAGGGCTTGGAGACACTCCCTGTCTGAAATCCTGAAGAGCCACTGCCAGTCAGAGTAGACAATACTGAGCCAAATGGACAAATGGTCCAACTCAGTGTAAGGCAGCTTTCCAGGTTCATACTTCTGCCTCTAAAGTACAAAGTGTTTTGGGGGAAGGGCTGTAGCTCAGTGGATGCAGAAGGTCCCAGGCTCAATCCCAGCATCTCCAGGTAGGGCTGGGAATGCCCTTGTCTTCTGCAACCCCAGAGAACCATTGCCAGTCAGTGCAGACAACTCTGAGCTAGATGTACCAATTGTCTGACTCAATAGCAAGCAGTTTCCTATGTTCATGCAATTCAAAGTGACACATTTGTTTGACCATGGCGAGGGGGTCTGAGAGTGTTGAAGAAGCTGAGAGCAATGCTGTCAGGAATGTAGACAAAGAGGCTAGACTCCTAGCAGGGGCACCCAGGGCGGAATGGTCAAAGCTGAGACACCAGACTAAGATGCATCCAAGCTCAGAGAAAGGCAATGGTAAACCACCTCTTACCATTAAAATCCTATGAAGAGAGTATCCAAAATACAACACGAGATAGAGCTGGAAGATGAGACCCCCAGGTCAGAAGGCACTCAACGAGCTACTGGGGAAGAACAACAGATAAGTACGAGTAGCACTGTGACTAATGACACCACTGGGTCAAAGCCGAAAGGAAGCCCGGAGGCTGATGCACACAGATGCGAAAGGAGAGTCCGGAGTTGTACAACGTACACAGTAGGAACAGGGAATTTGAGAAGCATGAACCAGGGAAAGTTAGAAATTGTCAAGCAAGAAATGGAAAGCATCAACATTACAATAAAGGAAGCCACAGAAGTGAACTTACAAGATCTGAACAGGGTGGTTTACAACAGATGCTATTGGAGGCCACTGATTCATAGGGTCGCCATAAGTCGTAATCAGCTTGAAGGCACATAACACACACACACACAAGAGCCCATGAAGCTCTTGGCTAGAGCTAATGTAAGTAGGAATAAGGTAAAGAGAATTCTTGAACAACATATATACAGTGGGCATTTCAACAAGTCATCTCCTAAACAATCCCTTCTGGGAGGAAGAGGAACATACTACACTTCCTAATTTGGAACATTCTGCTGTTGCAGCTGACTTTAAATTGAGCCCTTCTCAGATGACAGATTTGCAAGGACAGCAGCAGATATGCCAGCTGGAGATGACTCCTTTTCAAGCAGGAGACAAGAGCCATTCAAGTAAACAGAACTGATCTTCTGTGCAACATCGGGCTTTCTGCAGAATATCACCGGGAAAGCAACTTCCTCTTCAAAGAGAAATTTAAAAGCAATGCACACCAGCAGAGACAGTGCTGCTGTTGCATTCTTTGAAAAAGTCAGATTTGTTTAGTTCTCAAGTGAAATGGAATTAGCATGGGGGAAATGCAGGAGAACAATGATTTGACGATAGGTATCCCATACGAAGAATGAACAAAGACTAGCTAATTTTAGAGTAAATACCTGGTGTGGAAGCATAATTACTTTCTCTGAACCAAAGTCAGAAAAGAGGCACTGAACAATTACTCTACCTTAAGATTTCATACACTGACTACTAGTTATTCTCATGGTATATCGGGGGGGGGTGAGGAAGAGGGGGAAGCTGGTGAAAATATTCTCTAAAATATCTAATGCATTACTGCAATAGTTAGATATAAATGTGGGTCTAATTTCTCTGCAAAAAACTTTATGACTAGAGCAGATGCATTTAATAAAAGGCTATCTCAGCTTGATTTCAGGTCCAAGTTTTTTGTTGTATATATTATATGAATTGTCCAGGCTGGTGGGCCATAGTCATTTTGACATCTTTGGGAAAATATTAAAATGCCCCCCCCCCCAGCACTCTGGAACCAACCTGCAAGCTGCCGACCATGGTATCCTCTTTGAAATGTCACTCCCCCCCAAGTGCCACCTCAGGTAACCGCAGTTAGGAGCACTAATTTTTCTAGCAGTTTTAGTGTGCATGTGTGACTGACCAAAAGCCACTTAGCACATTCCAAGTTTTCACTGGGATATTGCAGGGGTGGTTTGAAACAGCCCCATCAGACCACATTCTTTATTACAAACTTATTATATATAATCTGAACTGCATCAGATATCTCTCTTTGTATCAGGTAAGGTAGCTATAAAGTTAAGGTCTATTTATTTATTATTATTATATTTTATTTTTAAAACTTATATACCGCCTGACTAGCAATAGCTCTCTGGGCGGTGAACATAAATACAATAAAATACAATATAGTACAAAAACATCACAATCTAAAAATCAAATTTCACAAGCTAAAACTGCATAAAATAAGATCAAATTATAAACAGTACAATCATTAACAAAAAATTAATTAAAATGCCTCGGAGAAAAGAAAGGTTTTAACTTGGCGCCGAAAGGATGATAGTGTCGGCGCCAAGCGGACCTCCTCGGGGAGACTATTCCATAGTTCGGGGGCCACCACTGAGAAGGCCCTAGATCTTGTCACTGCCCTCCAGGCCTCCCTATGGGTCGGGACCCGGAGGAGGGCCTTCATAGCAGACCGTAGTGCACGAGCCGGTTCATAACGGGAGAGGCGTTCCGACAGATATCGAGGTCCCGCACCGTATAAGGCTTTATAGGTCAATACCAACACTTTGAATTTGGCCCGGAAGCGTACTGGAAGCCAGTGCAAGCGGGCCAGAATAGGTGTTATATGGTCAGATCGCTTCGTTCTTGTTAGCAATCTGGCCACCGCATTTTGCACCAGCTGTAGCTTCCGAACCGTCTACACATTGCAAATGCCTCTAGGGCTGCAGTTGTTCCCTCTGCACTTTGCAAATACGCATATTGCAGTCTCTTGTAAGATTCCAGTTAGTAAAGGCCAGATGATCAGTGCCAGGGTGGAGGGCATGTTTGGTCCACACCACAAGTGCCCACAAGTGCATAGCTATTACATCACCTCATCCTGGGTTCCTGATCACACTAGAGTGACAAAATGTTGGGAATTGGCACATTATACATAACACATGTACATGTATATACTTCTATATAGATAATGGAACATTCAGGTCCACCTATTTCCTCCAACCCAAATCTCTATGCAGTGAACGGATCTCAAGCATACAGTGTACAGTTCTGTTCTATTTGAAATGGCTTTACTTGTTTTATAAATATTGTGGTTTAATCTTTTTTTGTAATTATATATTGTAACCTGCCCTGGGACCTTATGGTGAAGGGCAGATAATAAATCTTATAAATAAATTATCACCCTTTCAATATGGACTAGATTGCAATGGTTAGGGAGGTCCCACCTTCAAATAAATGGCATATCTTCCAGTTGAGGCATTACACTCCACACATAAACTTGTATCTAATGCAGTGCTAAGTAAGCATCTCATCAGTGCAAGGAGTTATGCTTGTGCAATGGGACTTTTTCTCCTCTCCTCTCCCTATGCACTGCCTAAATCTGTCCTGAGGTTTTCCCCAACCCTCCAGAGCAGATTTGGGAAGGGCATGAGGCACACATGGGGGGAGGAGATGGGGGGAAATCCCTATTGCACAAGCATAAATCCTTGCGTGGATGGGACGGTTACTTAGCATTGTACTGGATATAAGCCATACTCATGGTGTGTAAGAGCCAGAAATTTGATTCTGATTGCACCATGAATACAAGTTCTATACGAGTAAGATTAGGTGCACTTAAGGGTGCATTAATGAGCATAATCCTGTATCCAATGATAAGCATGCTGAACAAGTATGTTCATAAAGCAAATTATTAAGTAGCTCCTCTAATTCAATGCTTTATTCACAAAAGAGATGGTATACCATACCTCTAGACCTTTCTGATTTAGCTTGCTTTGAGCGCTTGCCAATTCTTGATCCCGGATAGTCATTCTTACTTCTAAAGCCTGCATCTTCTTTTCCCATTCTAGTTTCTTGTTGTTTACCATGATGTCAATTTGATGCATTAGTTCTTGAAGCTCAGCATCACAAGGGACAGATCTAAAAACAAGTATATTAATTTATTGCTTTAAGCATAGCACAAAGAGAAATATTCTATCCAGGCCATTTTTCTCTCCAGTAAGTTCATATTTGACTTTAGAATAAGGGAATGGTTCATTTTTATGGTTTTTCTTGGTCAAGGTTTACTTGATCCAGTTTGGATGCAACACTAAACCATGATTTGTTTAGCTAAACTATCGTTTGTTTCTATGTCCAAACCTGATCCCCCTCACAAACTATCATTTTTTTGGGGGGACTGATGAACTAGGATCATAGATTTTAACTTGTTTTGTGAATCTTGACTCACTCTAACTGTGGTCTATCATTACACCAAAACTCAATAACCTGGTCTAATACTAATATATAACGTTGCTCCATTCTAGCTGCCCACCTAGATAGAAATGTCAGGGAGAGCAGCTCAAAAATGAAACTGCTCATGCAGCAAAATCATTCTTGCTGGTGCTTTCATGGCCACTCCCTCCCTCTTCTCTCCGCCTAGCAACAGACTCCTTTCCCTGCCCACCTCCATGGTGACAAGTCCTTCCTCTTGAGCCTAGCTGTCTAGCTCTGCAATAGCCTTGCAAGGGCATTTTCTTTGAGGAACCACTGGCATTTTCCCTCATATCTGGTAAGAGATATTTATGGTAAATGCACATATTTGCTCTTGACCAGACCAATAGTCAGCTGCCCAATTTCCCTTCACTGAACTTCAATCAGCTTTAGGGGGAAGCAAAAGAGATCTTGAACTACAATAGTATAAACATATTCCAGTGTCTGTGGATAGAAGGAAAGATGTTCTTTAGGAGAGTTGAGATAAAAGGGTTAACAAAGAAACCAGCAAGTCTTCACGGGAAACGGTCACGAAAGGAGGAGGGCAGGTTTAGGACTGCAACTTGCTCAGGGGTATGTCGAAAGCTGACCAAAGGTAAAGAACTGGAGAGGCGGTGACACTTTGCCAGACCTTGGGACATGCAAAGCTTTGGGATAGCAGCTGGATATTCGCAGAGGTGGAGAGGGGGAAACATCAACAAAAAACAGAGAAAACAGACCATAGCTTCTTTGAAGTGCTGTAAGATGGGTCATCTTATCCAACAAACCATGGGTAAAAACAAACAATGGGTAAAAACATTTGAACTAGGTCTTTGTCTCATCTAATCTTTCCACAACAAGGGACTCTGAGAGCCAGACCCAAGTGCCATAAGATCAAACAACATATTACTTTACAGCAGAGGCGTTGTAAGAGGATGTCCTAAGGACCTGAGCCCTGGGCATTTTCTGCTAAACCCCAGATCTCCATGCCCCTTCCCTGCTTTTTTTTTTTAATCTTTGCTTACAGCTTGATATTCAGCCACCCACCACCTTAATTTGTTCAGAGGCACACAGAATTGCTAGATGGGATGGGGAAGAAAATGTGTGTGTGTGTTTGTGTGTGTGTGTGTGTGAGTGAGTGAGTGAGTGAGTGAGTGAGTGGGGGGGATATAATGTCTGATGTTGGGGTAAGACTTTTTTTCTACCTTTAATATGTATGTAAGCAGTTCTTTCCCAAAGACTGCAGGTGGTGCTGAAGGCCCAATACATATACATTGTACTGGGACCAGAAATCCTGCTGGAGGTAAGATATTTAACAAGTTGTGTGTAAGTACTGTGGTCAATTGTGGGCTTTAGTTAATGTCATGTTCATTGTCTCAGCAGGTTACTCCAGAGATTGCCATGAGTTGATGGTGGTGTCCTAGACATGTTGCCTCTAGTACGTTGAATGAAAGTGTACCACATTTCCTCAAAGTCATCTTTGTTTGATGTGTCTTTTAGAGCCTTAAGTTGCTTGCAGAGTTTTTCCATAAGTGCAATGGTCCATATTTTTTCATACCAAGCCTCCAGTGTCAGGTTAGCAGCTGTCTTCCAATTTTGAGTTAAGATCTGTCTGGTGGCTACCATAAAAAGGGTTAATAATTCTTTAAACAATAAGCCCTTTAAATCTCCAGTAAACAAGTTCAGTAATGTTAGCCTGGGATCACAAGGAACCTTCTGACCCGTAATAAGACTTACTTCATCTATTATTAAGGTCCAGAATTGTTGGACCTTCTCACAGGTCCACCACATGTGGAAGTAAGATCCCAGTTGCTGGCAACTTCTCCAACATAGTGGGTTTGAATGTGGATTTATTTTATGACATCTGAGAGGTGTGTAATGCCATCTATGTAGTATATTTATGCTATTTTCTTTCATTTTTGCTGATACAGACTTTAATGGCTGTTTTTCCCAAAGTTTGTGCAATTCAGCTGGTTCAATTGTACAGTTCAAACCTGATTCCCATAGTGATTTTAAAGAGTCCAGATTGCCCATCATTACATCACAGAGAATTTTATAGATATGTGATAGCAATTTTTTGGAAGTGTATGTACTGTTTAAAAGTAGCTGTTCTATTGGTTTCAGTGATCTGATGGCCTGAGATCTCACTATAGGATTAGAGGCAATAAGTATTACTTGGTGAATTGTCAGCCAGTCTGTCTGTACAGTTCCTAGTTTTTCTTTTAGTTGAGTACATGTCAGTGAAGTCATGTCTATATATAAGAGCCTAACTGTATATAGATCTTTTTGTTTCCAGCCATTAAATTGTTGTTCCCTAGTTTTGTTATAAAACATGGGATGATAGCAAAAAGGTACAAGAGGAGAGATGGCTGGAGCCAGACGTTTATTCCAAGCAATCCAGACCTGAAGGTTTGCAAATGCAAAAGGATTTAAAATATTTGTTAAAACTACAGGGTGGTGTGTCAGAAATGGAAGAGCTACTGCCCGTTTTCTGTTGAAAGAGTCAAGCTCCAGTGAGATCCACGTACAATCAGAGCTTGGAAAAGTTACTTTTTTGAACTACAACTCCCATCAGCCCCAGCCAGCATGGCCACTGGATTGGGCTGATGGGAGTTGTAGTTCAAAAAAGTAACTTTTCCAAGATCTGCATACAATGCTGTGAATGTTTCATCATTAAAAGTGTGCAACCTATATGGGCTGCATCATGACACCACGCAAATCTGGTACTCCAAGTCCTCCCAATTTTGTTGATTTATATAAAACATTATTCCTAAGTCTTGCTCTCTTCTTTTGGTGGATGAAATTATTTATTAATTTTTGCCATTTTTTCAGTATTTTTTATGTCAATTCGAACTGGAAAGACCTGGAATAAAAAAATTAAAGGTAGCAATACTGACATTTTTACAGCAGCTATCCTGCCTAACCAAGAAAGCTTGAAAGATTCAATTTTTTCATCTCTAGTTTAACAGATATTACCAAGACATCAAATTTCATTTTTTTCATCATTTTCCAATTTTTTTGTAATAAGTACACCAAGGTACTTTGTGTTTAGGACATAATTTAATTTTAGATAATTTGTATAGATGTAATTGAACAGGCAGTGATACATTAATATTCAGCATCTCAGATTTTTTGTAGTTAATTTCCATTCCTGATATACCACCATAGTCTGCAAATTCTTTGAGTGCTGCTGGTAGAGAAGACAATGGGTTTTCTAACATTAAAGCAACATCATCTGCGAAGAGATTTATTTTATATATTGAATCTGTGGATTTTATTCCCTGTACTAATTCATTCTGGCGAATTTTATTTGCCATAGGTTCCATAAGAGACGGCAAAAAGCAGGGGTGACAGAGGGCACCCCTGCCTTGTGCCTCTGTCAATGTTGAATTTAGCTGTGTCCCAGCCATTTAGTCGAACAGAGGCTTGGCTGCCTCGATATAGGTGTTTTAAGGCCATGATGAATTCCTTCGGGAATGACATTTTTTCTAATAAAGCATATAGGAAATCCCAGCTTAATTTGTCGAATGCCTCACTAGAGTCGAGCAAAACTGCAGAGATATGCTTTTTTGTCTGGCATAGTAAATTAATTGTCTAATTGGGTCAGCTATGTGTCTGCCCCTAATGAATCCTGCTGGCACTTGATACTTCCGAATAAGCCCTAGCAGCAAGTGCTAGAGTTTGTCTTTTTCTCTCTGGAAGTTGGCCTAAATTTGCAGCTGCACATATAAAATAGCATTTACACATTTTAAACATATTTGTGGCATGGGCCGGTGCCCTAAATCTTCTAAGTACCGAGTATTGCACCCACTTTAAATGCATCTTTGAATCTTGTGCTTGAAATTCCTCACATTAAAAAAAACAAAAGCAACTACAGGGGCTCCTGATCCCAAATGAGCCTCCAGCAACTCCATTTCCCATGCCATTTCCCACTAAAACTCACCCCCCCAGAGAGCTGCTATATACAGCAATTAGTATTTTCATAAATAAAGATGGCCAGCATGGTGGGTGACCTTGGGTCAGCGCACCCAACCTCACAGGGTTGTTGCGAGGACAGAACCAGGCATGTAACCCTCCAAGAAAGGGTGGGATAAAAATGTAATAAATACATTTAATGTAATGCCTAAATTTACCCTTATTCTTTGCATCAGCAAGGCAGCTTGGCAGAAGAGGGAGTCTGAGCCTACTATAATCCAGAGTACTTGCATGCCACCTCTACAGAGGATGAGAAAGAAACGCTGCAGCCTGATAAGCAAGAGGATATTAGGTGCCACACGGCGAACAGGGTTTAATCTGGCCATGTAAAGCCTCCAGCTCTGACCTGAGGAATTTGTCTTTAGAAAAGAGACTGAACTGCTGTCAGCTTACACATACCCAACCACTTATCACTTTCCTCAACCAGATTCACCTTTCTCAAACTGCCTGCATGCTGGCAGCTGGCCTTGTGCCTTGACTGGGCCTTCAGATGAACATCCCTTGCATCATCTGCCTGAGAACTCTGCAATTAAGAGCAGAGTTAAACAAGGCTGTGCACCCTTGCACCAAATCCCTTTGGCATGTTTTTCGTTAGTGCTCCTGAGCTATGCTTTCAACAGCCACAACGGGGCTCTGTTTGCTCACCAGGTCAGATGGCAAGCTGTGCACAGACAAGACCTACTGTGAAAATCTGACAGCACAAAATTGCTAAAGGAGTCAAGCATTAAAGCAGTCAAGTGTGCTAGGAAAGGTGGGGGGGGGGAGCAGCCTTCCCAGAGGAAAACATAATTGCTAAAACTATCCCATTGCAGCACCTACAGTTGCTTTTGTATCCCTGGAGTAGTTTTCTCACAAAGGAAACTACTCTGGGGCCAGAGGATGGTCAGAGATTGTTGCAGCAATTGCTGTATCATAATTTCCGCCTTTCCCTTTGTATTTCTTCAGCTTTTATATTTCAGCAATGGGTTCTTTTGAGCTAGGGCAGGGCAGGGAGGGATAGACAACATCTTCCTTTGTTGTGCACCAAGAGATTTGGTAATGGTGTTAAAGCCTCTGGCATGATTAGCTAAGCTGCCCTAATGTTACAAGGAGCAAGGGAGGCTGTGTGTGCATCCTGGGTTATGCTGCTCAGGTTTTAAAAGCAGGCCAGGCAGAAGGGCCCAGGGAACGACAAAAGGTTTAGGAAGGGAGGATGCAGCAGGTTTAGGAAGGGAGGATGCAGCATGCCAAGGGACGCTGGAGGGGCTAGGAAAGAAGAGTAATAGGGAGTGGTTCAGTGAATGAGAGGAGGGACTGTGGCTCAGTGGAAAAGTGTATGCATGGTCTTCAGAAAGAACCAAATTTAATCTCTGCCATCTCCAGTTTAAAAAGTATTGAACAGCGGATGATATGAAAGATCTTTGCCTGAAACCTGGAGAGCCACTGCTTGTCAAAGTGCACAATATTATGCTAAATGGACATATTGACCTGGCAGGGCTAGCTCCAGGCTTTGGACAACAGAGTATCAGTGGTCCCCTTACTTTGGCATCACCACTTCCTACTTGAACAATACTCCTTTCCCCATGTGGTATTCCCTTCTTTCAACCACTGTCCTAGTCAGAGGCCAGAAGGAAATGTCTGTAACAGGAAGGAAAACTGGGAAAGAGAAAGGGTAGAAAGGAGAACGACACATGAACAGGAGCTGCAAAGGTCAGAAATTATATTTTCATAACTGCAAATAACCAGCCAAAACTTTGACTGTGGGCAGTTAATGCCTATAATATGACTGTAATCCTATGAACACTTCCTTGGGAGCAAGACTCACTTGGTTCGGTGGGACTGAGTAAACATGCAGAGGCTCATGCTGAACAGCTAATAAATATTGCAATTCAAATTTAAAAACAAAGAAATGTCAAACCAGTCTATGGCATCACTTCTGCAGAAAAAGAGGCTTTAGAGCCAGTAGTGGTTAGACTGTTGGGCTACGACCTGGAAGACCAGGGTTCGAATCCCCACATAGCCATGAAGCTCAATGGGTGACCTTGGGCCCATCACTGCCTCAGAGGAAGGCAATGGTAAACAGCCTCTAAATACCGCTTACCATGAAAACCCTATTAATAGGGTCGCCCATAAGTCGGGATCAACTTGAAGGCACTCCATTTCCATTTTCAAAAATAAATCCTCAGGAATCAGGAAGTTTCTTCTCCATGATACACTGATCTTATTCCATTTCTATAAGGCTTCTGAAGTACTTAATTGAAATGGAAATGGACTGCCTTCAAGTCGATCCCGACTTATGGCTACCCTATGAATAGGGATTTCATGGAAAGCGGTATTCAGAGGGGGTTTACCACTGCCTCCCTCTGAGGCTAGTCCTCCCCAGCTGGCTAGGGCCTGCTCAGCTTGCCACAGCTGCACAAGCCAGCCCCTTCCTTGTCCGCAACTGTCGACTGGGGGACAACTGGGCTCCTTGGGACTACGCAGTTTGCCCATGGCTGCACAGGTGGCAGGGCACATAACCCCTGAGCCACTCACAGTGGGGGTGATCTTTAGCTGGCCCTCAACACCCAGGAGACACAAGCGGGGATCTGAACTCACAGACTCTGGACTCCCAGCCAGGCTCTCCTCCCCACTTAGGTAATGATAAAAAGAAAATCCAAGAAGATTATTTTGATGGGGTGAGACTTTTATAGTGTAATTTCCAGATTGTAACATTACTTAATTAGGAAGGTTATCAGTGCTAAAGGTTTTAAACAAAAGAAGCCTTTTCTGCTTTGAAACATAATTTCTACAATTTCTACAAGAAATGTCCCCCTCTAGGATGCACACCTTAATGTGGTGAGGGGGGTTGAGAGTGTCAAAGAAGCTGAGAGCAATGCCATCAGAAGTCTAGACCAAGAGGCTAGAGTCCTAGCAGGGGCATCCAAGGCGGAATGGTCAAAGCTGAGACACCAGACCAAGACGCATCCACACTCAGAGGAAGGCAATAGTAAACCACCTCTGAATACCTCTTACCATGCTACTTCCTTCATCTGGTGCTTCATCTATTTCCATTTTCTTAACTCTTCTCTTCTGTTTATTAGGAAATCCAATCTCTATATCCATTGTTTCAGCCAAATTTTTTGCTTCAAGGAAATTTTGTTCGAAACCTGTTTCCCATAGTCCTTGTAAAGTACCATGTAGTCCATTAATTAATTTTGTTGCATGGTCTATCGATAAATCTTTTCGTTGTAATGCTTTATTTGTTTGTTCACAGAACACACAGAAAGAGTACAGATAAATCTATAATTAATTTGTAACAGCAAACTTTGTACATTTGATACAGCTTCCGGATTTGATAAATCATTTGCAATCGTTTCCAATCCTGTCTTTACTTTGGATAATTGTAAACATAGCAACTTTATTGCATTGGACTTTGATGACCACCTTGTATCAGAAAAACTTTTAAGTGACAATTTTAAAGACTTCATTAAAAGTTCCCATCGTGTTGTTGAGGACGAGAAAAAATTAAATAATCTCTGCACAGTACCAAACAAAGTGATCGTTCCTGGCGTTGTAGATGCAGCGTGGACACCAGCTAAATTTAGATTATGAGCTGCGCAAGGTACAAATATAAAAATATAACAAAATTTAAATCGATAAAAAATCTCAAAATTTTAAATCATCAAATCTTCTGAAAATTTAAGAGCTTAAGTATTACAATGATAATCTTTTTTATAAATATGTTCCTATATTTATAATTATTTGCATTCAATGTTATCTTTACTTTAATAATAACGATAATTATGAGCTAAGTTTTTGTATGTCTTATAAATTACATTTCACAATCACATACGTATTTAATTTTTAATCTAATTTAATTTAATATATGTACAATATAAATTAAATAAATTAAAATATCTACCCCGGTATAGAATTGTAGCAAAATAATGTAATATCGCTAAATTCAAATAGATGATTCGCCACCTTAACCTTAAAATATACGAACGTATTTTTGAGATTTTTATTGTTTAATAAAGCTTACCTACCTGTTTTCACAATAACACATAAACACAAAAACAAAGTAATTCGTTCGTTATCGAATCACAAGTCGAAGTCAGACTAGTTAACAAACAGTGTCAACAATATTTTCAGCTGTGGTCGTTGGGTAAAAAACGGCATAAACCACGACATAAACATAAACATTCGCTCCCGTCATGCGCGTGATGCGTCGATCAGTCCTGCAATTCAGTCATTCAGATGTTGGTGAGCAGAGTGCGTCCAGGGACTGAGCGACGCAATGACCAATCGCTAAACCGCTAAATAACGCAAAGGGCTGCCTGGGCCCACTCGACGCACTCAGTTCACCGACATCTGAACCGCACAGCAGAGCACGGCGGCGAAATTTAAAATTTGAAAATATTATTATAATTGACCATTTTTTTTGTCAGTTCCATTTCAGGGGCCCCTACATCCTCTGCCCTGTGCCTGTGCACCTGTTGCACCTGCCTAGTTACGGCACTGAACGGGAACATACTGACTGACAGAGATGAAATACAGCGACTGGTACATAGGGACAAAGAGAACTATTATAATAGTTATTGTATAGAAATAGAAGAGGACAACAAAAAGGGAAGAACAAGAGCCCTATTCCAAAAGATTAGAGAAATGAAAGGGAAATTTAAACCAAGAGTAGGGATGTTGAATAATCAACAGGGGAACACACTGACTAACTGAGATGAAATAAAAGGAAGATGGAAGTAATACACTGAAGAATTCTATAAAAGAGATGCAAGCATGACAGATTCATTCATGGAGGAACTGTATGATGAAGAATCAGAAATTTTAGAATGTGAGGTGAAAGCTGCTCTTAAAATACTTGGAAGAAACAAATCACCAGGAACAGATGGCATACCAATAGAGTTGTTACAAGCTACTGAGGCTGAATCTGTCCAAATTTTGACAAAAATTTGTCAAGAAATATGGAAAACTAAACAATGGCCCACAGACTGGAAGAGTTCAATATACATCCCAATTCCAAGAAAGGGGATCCCAGGGAATGCAATAATTATCAAACTATTGCCTTAATATCCCATGCAAGTAAAGTAATGCTCAAGATTCTACAACAAAGACTCTTACCATATATGGAGCGAGAAGTGCCAAATGTCCAAGCTGGATTTAGAAAGGGAAGAGGTACAAGAGATCATATCGCAAACATACGTTGGATAGTGGAATGGGCCAAGGAATTTCAGAAGGAAATCACCCTGTGCTTTATAGTTTCCCTGCGCAATTCCCTCCCCTTAAATATTAGACAGGCACCATCTCTGTTATCTTTTTTATACCCAGTCGATCACTACGCTCTGCAGATGAGGGCCTCCTGCAGATACCATCTTATCAGGAGGTCTGTTCCACACAACATAGGAAATGGACATTTAGTGTGGCGGCACCTACCCTGTGAAACTCCCTACCCTTAAATATTACAGGTGCCATCTCTGTTATCTTTTTGGCCCTTATGGAAGACCTTCCTCTTTCAACAAGCCTTTTAAGTAGAGACCATATCCCAATCTGCTTCTGTGTTGGAATTGCATTTTAATACGTTTTTAAACCTTTTTTAAAAATGTTTTTAATCTTTTTTTAAAAAGATGTTTTGAAAGCTTTTAGAAAATGTTTTTAAAGATGTTTTGTTTTAATGTATTTTAAAGTCTGTTTTTATGATGTTTTAAAGTGTTTTTAGTGCTTTTGTTTTCTGCCCTGGGCTCCTGCTGAGAGGAAGGGCGGGATATAAATCAAATAAATAAATAAATTACAGCAAAGCCTTTGACTGTGTAGATCATGAAAAACTGTTGAATGCTTTAAAAGTAATGGGGGGCCACAGCATCTGATTGTCCTTATGAGCAACCTATACTCTGGACTAGAGGTTACTCTAAGGATAGAATATGGAGAAACCAATTGGTTCCCACTCGGAAAGGGTGTGAGACAGGTGTATTTTATCACCCTGTTTGTTTAATCTATATGCAGAACATATTATACAGAAAGCAGAATTGGACCAAGATGAAGGAGGTGTGAAAACTGGAGGGAGAAATACCAATAATTTAAGATATGCAGACGATACCATACTACTAGCAGAAACCAGTAATGATTTGAAACCAATGCTGATGAAAGTCAAAGAGGAAAGCGCAAAAGCAGGACTACAGCTAAACGTCAAGAAGACTAAAGTAATGACAACAGAAGATTTATGTAACTTTAAAGTTGACAATGAGGACATTGAACTTGTCAAGGATTATCAATACCTTGGCACAATCATTAACCAAAATGGAGACAATAGTCAAGAAATCAGAAGAAGGCTAGGACTGGGGAGGCCAGCTATGAGAGAACTAGAAAAGGTCCTCAAATGCAAAGATGTATCACTGAACACTAAAGTCAGGATCATTCAGACCATGGTATTCCCGATCTCTATGTATGGATGTGAAAGTTGGACAGTGAAAAAAGTGGATAAGAGAAAAATCAACTCATTTGAAACGTGGTGTTGGAGGAGAGCTTTGCGCATACCATGGACTGCAAAAAAGACAAATAATTGGGTGTTAGAACAAATTAAACCAGAACTATCACTAGAAGCTAGAATGATGAAACTGAGGTTATCATACTTTGGACACATCATGAGAAGACATTATTCACTAGAAAAGACAATAATGCTGGGAAAAACAGAAGGGAGTAGAAAAAGAGAAAGGCCAAACAAGAGATGGATTGATTCCATAAAGGAAGCCACAGACCTGAACTTACAATATCTGAACAAGGTGGTTCACGACATATGCTATTGGAGGTAGTTGATTCATAGGGTCGCCATAAGTTGTAGTCAACTTGAAGGCAGATAACAACAACAACAACAAAAGAGATTACCTAACCTAGGCCCAGGGAGTGGGCAGTGGAATACAGCTAAAGTGATGTGAAGGAGCTCTGACCAAAAAGCAGGAAGGAATCTCTGTGCCTCAAGGTTTGCACTGAGACACAGTCACCTTTCCTGATCCGTGGCCTGCACTCCTGCACTGCGTTCTTTGAGAGCATAGTTATACATGTTGGAGCTCAGAACACCCTCTTGGGTCTCGAACCCTGCTCTTAAATACACTTTATCTCGTACAAACCAACGTGAAAAGAAGGGGTCTGGGTGTGAGGTGATCTCATGTTGTGTGTTTCTTGCTGATACTCGGAAAAACTAGCTCTGCTTTCTAATGCTGTCCTTGAACAATGGGACTGTTCTGCTGGGCATGAGGAAAATCGTCCAAGAAATGAGATAACATTTAATTCAGGGTCTGCACGTATATTGGTGAAAATGACATACAAAAATGTTGCCCTGGGTTCCTTCTTTTTTAAGTTGTACATTTAAGTTGTATTGTGGCCCCCAGGCTTTGGAATACCCTACCCCAAGAAGCCCGCTCTACTCCTTCCCTGATGGTGTTAAGGAGACTTCTGAAAACCATCTTGTTCTGGAGAGCTTTTGGGAGTGACTCAAGGTATAGCCTGAAACTGATTTTATTTTCCCCCTTTCTAGTTTTATTTATTTATTTAAAATATTTATATCCCGCCCTTCTACCCTATAATAGGGCACTCAGGGCAGCTTACACAAATAAAATCAAACACGTATATAATAAAATTGTAAACAGTAAAATCACAAAAACATTAAAATAAATTAAAATACATAAAATACAATTAAAATACATAAAATACAATATATATATACACACACACATATATATGTAGGGATTAGCACTAAAGGGACTACAAAGGTAAAATTTAGCGTAGAAGGCATAAAAAGCGTAGAAGGCATACCTCTTTAGTCCCCTTTTAAAATCACTACCCTTGAATTGTTAACTGTACTTTGTGCATTTATATCTATTTTAATATTTTTGTGTTTTTATTTACTGTGTATGATAGCATTGTGAGTCATCCTGAGTGCCCCATTATAGGGTAGAAGGGCGGGATAGAAATATTTTAAATAAATTTAAATAAATAAATATAAATTAAATAAACAAATAAAATTATATTAAGAGAAAATGCTTGCAAAACTGTATACATTGGTTAAAACTGTGTAGCAGAATGAGTTTATTAGGAGAAATTCACACTGAAATGCTGAAGAAACTTCATGAGGATTTTTTTTAAAAAAAAATGCACAAATTGCTGCAGAATTTCAACACTGGAAAATGAGAAATTGAGGGAACTGAAATGGATAGATACTTTCATGCCGACTCCAGACCAAGGATGACCAAACAGAGGGCAGAGAACTGCAACTGGCCCACAAAGCCCTAATGTAATGTCGGGGTTTTGTCAGCTCTAAAATAACATTAATCAGCGTACATTTAATCCCGCCTCCACCAAGAAAAATGTCTTCCAAGTGTTGAGAGAGATATTCCATGCTTTGATGTGATGCCTCTTCCAGTTTTGAAGGTAATGCCACAGCATCAGAGAAGCAATGGAACATCTTGTATATCTCCTTAAAAAAAATGTACTGCCTTCAAGTCGATTCCGACTTATGGTGACTTATGAATATGGTTTTCATAAGGCTGAGAGGCAGTGACTGGCCCAAGGTCACCAGGTGCACTTCATGGCTGTGTGGGGATTTGAATCCTGGTCTTTCAGGTCGTAGTCCAACACCTTAACCACTACACCACACTGGCACTCTTGTATAGCTCATATAAAGTAATAATACTTAATATTAGTCTAGCACTTTCACATTCATTATCCCTCGGGGGGGGAGGCTCAGAAAGAGTGTCCAGAGAAGAGAAGCAGTAATAGACAATCTAAAGTTCTTTGGTCTTTTGACATCTTGAAATGCAAAGGTTTAAGTTGTGCATCATATTGAACATATACACATATGGATAAATTGTTAACCATCAACCTACCTAGCCATCATTTGTTCTTGCAGTGCCTCTAATTTCTTCTCCATGTTAGAGTTTCTCCAGTCTGTTAGAAGTAAAGGGGGCAGGGGGATGATAAGCTTCTTATTCGTTTACATAGAAGACTCATAATTAAAAGAAGAGACTGTCTGGAGAATTGAGAAAGGGTAGCAAGTGTAAACAAGCCTTGTCAGTGGGACGAGAATAGGGCTACCAACTGGTGATTTAAGAACAAATGGACATAAGGAGAACCTGCTGGATTAGGCCAGGGGCCCACCTAGTCCAGCATCCTGTTCTCACAGTAGCCAACCAGTTGTCCGTGGGAAGCCCACACTTAACATCACTTAACATCAGTGTGATGAGTTACCGTTAATATGGTGACATGGGCTGTGGAAAGGCAGCCATCTTATTCATACAAACTTACCTGCGAATATATCGTATAGAACCCAGAGGAAGTTACTTCTGAGTAAACATGCACAGAGAATGAAATGGACTGCCTTCAAGTCGATTCTGTCTTATGGGTGACCCTATGAATAGGGTTTTCATGGTAAGCGGTATTCAGAGAGGGTTTACCATTGCCTTCCTCTGAGGCTGAGAGGTAGTGACTGGCCTAAGGTCACCCAGTGGGCTTCATGGCTGTGTGGGGATTCGAACCCTGGTCTCCCAGGTCACAGTCTAACACCTTAACCACTACACCACACTGGTTCTCTAGCATGCATAAAACTGAGCTGCTAAGCAGTATGTCACAGGGGTATACGGATGTGACAGTAATTAGCATTTGTAGTGCTTTTGAATGTTCAAATTATTTTGCAATAATCTTTACAACAATCTGAAGGCATGATTATCATCCCATTGCTTGCAGGTGGGGGAATGGGACTGAGTGTGCGATAAAACAGCTTGCTCTAAGGCTGCCTTTGTTGTTGTTATGTGCGAGTTAGAAAGGCCATAGTTCAGTGGTATGCTCTGCATCCAAAAGGTCTCAATTCAATCTGCGGCCTCTTCAAGAAGGACCTGGGAAGATCCCCCTGCCTGTTACCCTGGAGACAATTTAGCCAGTAGACAAAACTGAGCTAGATAGATCAATCCCTTGCCTGAAAAATGGAAATGGACTGCCTTCAAGTCGATCCCGACTTATGGCAACCCTATGAATAGGGATTTCCCTCTGAGGCTAGTCCTCCCCAGCTGGCTAGGGCCTGCTCAGCTTGCCACAGCTGCACAAGCCAGCCCCTTCCTTTTCCGCAAGTGCCAGCTGGGGGGCAACTGGGCTCCTTGGGACTAAGCAGCTTGCCCATGGCTGCCCAGGTGGCAGGCACATAGGGGTGATCTTTAGCTGGCCCTTACACCCAGGAGGCACAAGCAGGGATTTGAACTCACAGACTCTGGACTCCCAGCCAGGCTCTCCTCCCCACTGTGCTATACCAGCTGTCAATCCTTGCTTACACACACTGTAACTTTAAAATGCATTCAAAGGACATTCCTCCCTCCCCCAGCAAAAATCCTAGGAACTGCAGTTTACCCCTCAAAGAGCTACAGTTACCAGCACCATTAACAATTATCCCACAGTTCCTAGGATTCGGGGGGGGGATGTGCTTTAAAGGCATAGTGGCATGAGAGAACTTCTTGTGACCACAAAGGGGCTTTTTCCATACTCTCCCCTGGAGTACCCAAGGCTTCAAGGGGAAAGTACCTCTGAGCATACGGAGAGGGGCCTTCTCCAAACTCAGTCAGGGTTGGCAAACCTGTGGCCCTCCAAATGTTGTTGAACTACAACTCCCATCAGCTCTAGCTCACATGGGATGATGGGACCTGGAGTCTAACAACACCTGGAGGGCCACAGGTTAGCTACCTCTGCTCTCAATGATCTATTCTGGAGAATGTGGGAAACGGGGGGGGGGAGTTTCTCTGAACATATGCAGAGGGGCTTTCTGTAGACTTTCTCAGCATGCCTCCGTGGAGCATGTGGGAAAGGAGAAAATATCTCTGAACATGCACTAAGGGGCTTTCCCCATACACTCAGTACTCTGCCCTGGAGCATGTGGGAAAGGGAGAATGAGTGCTTCTGAGCATATGTAGAGGAAATTTTCTCCACACTATCTCAATACTCTGCCGTAGAGCATGTGAGAAAATGTAATGGGGAGGGGGAGAGTGCCATTGAGAATACCTAGCGCAACTCTCAGTCCTGTGCCCTGGAGCATGTGGGAAAAGGAGGAAGAGCGCCTCTGACCATACACAGAGAGGTTCTCTCCAGGCTCTTCTCAGTAATCTGCTTTGGAGCATATGGGAAAGGACATATGGGGGGGGAGAGTGACTTTAAGCATATCTAGAGAGGCTTTCTCTAAGCTCTCAGTGCTCTGCCTCGGAGCGTGTGGGAGTGGTCGTGGGCGCTGAGCATACACAGACGGCCTTTCGCCAGACTCTCTCGTCGCCACTAGAGGAAGAATCACTGCCAACCTTCCCACACCTGAACTTAAGCGCAGTGAGCGCCCGTGCCAGGGAGACGTGAGCCCCGGAACCTCTCATTTTAGAAACCAAGCACTGGAGGGGCGGAGGCTTACCTGGTGGGCTCGCGGGGCTCTCCTCCCCAATACGCTCCCTGCACCTGCCGCGCGCTCCGGCTCTCCTCAGTCTCGCGGGGAAGGAGCGTGTCAGCCCCACCGCCCTCTGGCCCTCCCGCCGCGGCTGCCGCCTCTCCCTAGTCCCCGCCCTCTTCGGCCTGGTGACAGTTGCAGGAGGGGCCGGCCAGCGGGACCGGCTTCTCCCGTTGCCAGGGCGACGACGGGGCGGCCTTGAAGGGCCCTCGGAAAGAGGCTCAGGACCGAGAGAAGCTGTGGGAAGGGGGGACCCCCGAGGGGTCGTGGTCTGAATCTGAGGAGGGGGCGCCCCTGTTCCCCCGCCCTGGCTGTGACTGCTGTTATTCCTTCACCTCCCCTGTGTCTCGTATTCCTTCACTCAACCGTAAATAGCAACAACATCATCCAGCTGCTCCCACTTTATTTTTGCATCACTTTATACACCGCCTTTCCTTCAAGGAGCTCAAGGCGGCATACATTGATCTTCTCTGTCCCCACTTAATCCTCAAAACAACCCTGTGAGGTAGATTAGGCTGACCTAAGGTGATTTAAATATAGGCCTCCTCAGTCATAGTGTGCTCTAACTGCTACCCACACTGGTTTTCTACATTCTTTCAGTGCAATTCTGTGACTGTCTACTCAGAAGTAAGACTGCCAGTTTATGCCTGCTTACTTAGGTGTGATACCCATTTAACTCAGTTGGACTTTCTTCTGAGTAAGTGTACCTAGGCTGGTGTAATCACTTTCTGTATAGTATTATTATGATTACATACTCAAACTTTTCTTCATCTTAGTGATGATGATGATGATGATGACCATCATCATCACTTAGACAGAAAACAGTTTCTGTAGCTATTGGTAATGATAAATAAGTACAGAAAGTTATTAACAGCACCATTTATGCATGCTTACTCAGAAATGAGTATTAATCAGAATTATTTACAAAGAATTTCAATAGCACTCCTATTACATGCATGCTGTCCAATTGTAACTGTTGCCTGCACTTCTTTAAGTAATTGCACACTCCAGCTATATCTATTTAGTATTACTCTCCAACTATGCCTATTTTTATCACTGCACATCATCCAACTGAAGTGAAGCATTTTTCAGAGTTAAATGGGAGAGATTTTACTATGAGATGAATACTCAAAATAGGATAGCATGTATAGCTGTGCTTTCCATGCATGGAAATGAGGAATGAGAAAGGACTGGTCCAGTGTTGGCCAGTGCCCCATAGGGACAAGTAGGGTTGAGAAAGTAGGGAGGTCAACAGTAGGTGGAGCCAGAGCTAATGAGAGGCAGAGCTAACTAATTCTAGTTTTGTCCCCATCCTCCTCCCTGCTAAGTTCTGCAAGGGCAACACCAAGACTATGGAGGTGGAAGCTGATTGTAAGTAGGAAGGTGGGCCGGCTGAGTGCAGACTGAGGTTGGTAGAGCTGAGCCCCATTTGTTCTTATGGATCAACTACTCTCTTGTCCCTGCATTCTATGCAGGGGCAGGAATATTTGTATTGTTACATTTTTGTATTGTTACACGGGCTGCCCATTTGCTACCGGGCCAAGTTCAAGGTTCTAGTTTTGGTGTACAAAGCCCTATACAGCTTGGGACCAGGATACCTGAAAGACCATCTTATCCCTTACATACGCGGTTGATCACTGTGGTCTGCAGGTGAGGGCCTCCTGCAGATACCATCTTATCAGGAGGTCCATTCTGCACATTATAGGAAACGGACCTTTAGTGTGGCGGCACCTACCCTGTGAAACTCCCTACCCTTAAATATTACAGGCGCCATCTCTGTTATCTTTTTGGCGCTTATGGAAGACCTTCCTCTTTCAACAAGCCTTTTAAGTAGAGACCTTATGCCAGTCTGCTTCTGTGTTGGAACTGCTTTTTAATGTGTTTTTAAACCTTTTTTAAAAAACAATGTTCTTTAACCTTTTTTTAATATGTCTTCAAAGCTTTTAAAAATATATTTTTAAATTGGTTTTGTTTTAATGTATTTTAAAGTATATTTTTATGATGTTTTAAAGTGTTTGTAGTGCTTTTGTTTGCCGCCCTGGGCTTCTGCTGGGAGGAAGGGTGGGATATAAATCAAATGATAGATAGATAGATAGATAGATAGATACATACATACATACATACATACATACATACATACATTTATATCTCACCTTTCCTCCAAGGAGCTCAAGGTGGCATACACAGCTCTTTCCCACCCCATTTTATCTTCACAACCACACTCTTGAGGCCCCCATCATGTCTGTGGTATCAGCTCTGCAAAGTGCACTTATTTTCAGGCTGACAAAACCATGAGCACTTGTGAATCGCAAAGACCAGACCAACTTTGAGAAGATCGACTAAGGAAGATAATGATTAAGAAGATGCAAGAATACATCAGATGCTCAAGGATTGTCCTTAAGTATTCTTTTAGAAAGAACCTGTTGAAGACAGACAATTAGAGCATTCAGCTCATGAAACCTAAACCAGTTGGCCTCCTGGAAATCAGTAGATGGCAATTTATAATCCACTTACAATGGAAAAGCAGTATTAATCCAACAGACATCTATTGTCGTTAGCATAGGTCAGCCTTTCCCAACCAGTGTGCCTCCAGATGTTGTTGGAGCACAACTCCCATCAGCCTCAACCAGCATTGCCAATGGTCAGGAAAGATGGGAATTGTGGTCCAACAACATCTGGAGGCACACTGGTTGGGAAAGGCTGGCATAGGTGCTAAATTGTGCTGCAAAATTGGGTGGCTTCTGTAATTATTTTCCTTTCAACACTGGAACTAGGTGGCAACCCTACTGAAGAGCTAGAAGACCATGGTTGTTGGTTAATTTCCTGTTTTAACTTATACTGGTCTGAATTTGTATTTTATAGTGTTGTATTTTGATGATGAGTTATATATTTTAATGTTTTTCTGTAAGCCTCCTTGTGAGGATACTATTCCCTGAAATGCAAGGCAGAAATGCATTAAATAAATAAATTAGTCTAAGAGACAGTGACTGCCTCAAGGTCAACCAGTGCTTCATGGCTGAGTGGGCATCTGAACCCTTGTCTCCCAGGTCCTAGCCCAACATTCTAACCACTATACCACACTGACTCGCATGTTTGTTTGTTTGTTTGTTTGTTTGTTTATTAAAAATGTACATCCTGCTTACTGTTCAAGAAACTCAAGGTCACTAACAAGTCCGTACAAAAATAATATCACAAAATATAAAACATTCCTCTAAAAAACAATAAAAACAGATTTTGAAGTACCATTAAAGGATAGTAAACTGTTAATAATTTTATGTATCATTATATATAATGGAGTTGGTGTGTGAGGAAGCTATTTGGACAGGAATGAGGATGACTGCAATTCCCATCAGCCTGTGCCAGCATGGCCAATGGTCAGGGGTAATCTGAATTGTAGTCTAACATCCCCATCCCTGCCGAAATAGCTGCTTCACACACCCGCTGTAGAAATATAATGGTACATGAAATTATCTATAATTCCCATTACCCTGACCATTGGCCATGCTGGCACAGGCGGATGGGAGTTGTAGTCCAACAACATCTGGAAGGCCACAGATTTCCATTCCCTGCCCTAAACTCACTCTCCTCTGCATTGCCTCAGACTGTAGGATTCTGCCCTTCCTTGATTTAAGCAAAAAGCTTTAGCGAAGCTAAGAAAGCCGCCAACATATTCCTGTCATATGGTGCTACAGTTTCAGGATTAGGATGCCTGACTTTTCAGGCCTGGCCTTTTAGTCAGTCAGCCAAGCTGGCATAATGGCATTCATTACAATTATCCTCCCAGGGCAACCCAACCTTAGCATAATTCAGAGAGGCCTTGTTCTCAATAAAAGTACAACTTTGTTCAGGAAACGCTCTACCCCAGCCTTCGTTATTTAAGGACGTTTCAAGGAACAGTCCCCATGCCCCAATACCTGAGGAATTATTACAGCCAATAAAAAGCGGCAGAGATGGAAAAAATGGGGAGTGGAAAACACCACAGAATTTACCTACTGGGATGTTTTCTCAGCCTTTTAGATGAAAGCCTGGCAGGGAGTGAAGTTGAACTTTTAAAGAAGGAAACATTTGCCTATAACATAAAATCGTAAAACTTGATGCTGACATGAAATGTTTTCTCACAAAAAGATGACCGCAGGACATTTCCCTTCGCCCTCTGGATGATTAATTTGTATCTCTGTATCATCCATCAAGATGCAAGGAGCTAGCGTTAGCAGTGGAGGTGGATCTCTTGGGGTGAATGGGGCATTTTGTTGCAGTGTGCCCCAGCCTTAAGAAGAAGTGATCTTGTTCAGGGTTTGTGCCAGCTTGTGGGGATGGTGGTAGAAGAAGGGCACATTTTAAGCCTTTCCAAGCTGCACTAAAAGTATCAGGCAGGAGGTGATGTGAAAGAAGTCTGCCTAAGACCTTGGAGAGCCATTGCTGGTCACAGCAGAAGGCAATGGGGTGCTTCCAGACTGTTAATATTTTCAGCTGGGATTCAACCACAAGCTGGCAAATTCAGGTTGCACAGTGAGTGGATTGGGAGGTCTTGTGCAACCAAAGATGGGACTTTTTGCGATAAGGAAGGTGATAGGAAAATGCACTGGAAAGTGTGGGATAGGGATGGAAGGATCTGTCTTTTTCCAATCTTAAATTCAGTTCTCCACATTTCTGCAGCAATTTGGGATTTAAAATTACCCTCAAGAACATTTTTCAGCCTTTAAGTGCGAACTTGTCCTAATAAACACATTTTTGTATATAGTTTTGACTAACGTACAAATTTTTGCAAGCAGTTTCTCTGAACATAATTCATTTTGTTTGTTATTTTCACTAACATACTCATTTTATGTACACATTTACATACTATACGCATTTTTGCATTTGGTTAGAGAACTTCATCAGAAAAGTTGGATAAGCAGGAATTTCGAAGGAGAGCCATGTTTCAGTTTTCATAATTGTTTTGGAAAGTGCAAATTTGATACAGCTGCCTTTCAGTGCAAATGTGATTGAATTTCTCCCTTGTCCTTGATGTGGGATGACACTTGCTTTGACCCAATGGCATCTAACCTTCTTGCAAAACAAATCATGAACAACTTTTAAAGATACAGAAAACCTCTTGGTTGCGGCCTCCAAGAGGTCTTTTGTATCTTTAAAAGTTGTGCATGGGAAAGGGAGAAGTCCACCTTGTGGTTATAAGATGGGGGATACTTGGCTCAGCAATACGACATGTGAGAAGGATCTTGGAATTGTCATTGATCACAAGCTGAATATGAGTCAACAGTGTGATGTGGCTGCAAAAAAGGCAAATGCTATATTAGGCTGCATTAACAGAAGTATAGTTTCCAAATCGCGTGAAGTATTAGTTCCCCTCCCCGCTGCCCAACAGACTCCCTAGCTGAGCTGACGGAGGTGGTCTCGGGTGTACTGTTGAGATCCCCCAGACTGTTGGTTCGGGGGGGATGTCAACATCCATGCCGAGGCCACCTTATCCGGGGCGGCTCAGGATTTCATGGTCTCCATGACAACCATGGGACTGTCCCAATATGCCATTGGCCCAACACTTGCAGCAGGGCATACTCTAGATTTGGTTTTTGCATCTGGACATGGAGTTGGTGATCTGAATGTGCGGGGCCTTACATCAGTCCCTCTGTCATGGACAGATCACTGCTTGCTGAAGTCTAGACATACAGCGGCTTTTCCCCTCTGCAAGGGTGGGGGACCTATTAAGTTGGTCCGCCCACAGAGACTAATGGATCTGGATGGTTTCCAAAAGGCTCTGGGGAGTTTTCCGGCTGATAGGGCTGGCGCTCCTGTCGAAACCCTGGTTGAACTGTGGAATACAGAAATGACCCGGACAGTTGACATGATTGCTCCTGAGCACCCTCTCCTGTGTAGAGCTCGTACGGCTCCATGGTATACCCCAGAGCTGAGAGCAATGAAACAATATAGGAGACAGCTTGAGTGCAGATGGAGGCGAACTCCTAGTGGATGCAATTATACACTGGTAAGTGCCTATGGTAAGCTGTATTTAGGGGCAGTGAGGGCAGCAAAAAAACAATATTTTGCTGCCACTATCAAATCATCAATCTGCCGCCCAGCAGAGGTCTTCAGAATTGTCCGGGGGCTATTACACTCTGGCCCCAGGGACATGGTAGAACCATCTGAGGCCCGCTGTAATGAATTTGCTAGGCACTTCCAGGATAAAATCTTTAGCATCCGCCAGGACTTAGACTCCAGTGTTATAGCAGGTGAATCAAGCGAGGTATCCAGAGCACAGCCTTGTCCTGATTTCTTGGATGAGTTTCAGTTGGTGCAGCTTGAGGACGTTGACAAGGTGCTTGGACAGGTTCGTGCAACCACTTCTGTGCTGGATCCTTGCCCTTCTTGGCTAATAAAAGCTAGCAGGGATGGAACAGCTGGCTGGGCCAGGGAAGTGATTAATGCCTCTCTGTGAGAGGAGGTGGTCCCTGGCTGCCTGAAAGAGGCAGTAGTGAGACAACTCCTGAAGAGACCCTCCCTGGACCCAGAAAATCTTAACAACTATAGGCCGGTAGCAAATGTTTCATTCCTGGGCAAGGTCCTGGAATGAGTGGTTGCAGGCCAGCTCCAGACACTCTTGGATGAGACCGATTATCTGGATCCATTTCAGTCGGGTTTCAGGCCTGGTTTTGGCACGGAAACAGCCTTGGTCGCCCTGTATGATGACCTTTGTCGGGAGAGAGACAGGGGGAGTGTGACTCTGTTGATTCTCCTTGATCTCTCAGCGGCTTTCGATACCATCGGCCATGGTATCCTTTTGGGGAGACTGGCTGAGTTGGGAGTGGGAGGTACTGCATGGCAGTGGTTCCACTCCTACTTGGCAGGTTGCCTCCAGAAGGTGGTGCTTGGGGAACATTGCTCAGCACCCTGGACTCTCCAGTATGGGGTTCCGCAGGGGTCAGTTCTGTCCCCCATGCTGTTCAACATCTACATGAAACCGTTGGGTGCGGTCATCTGGAGCTTTGGACTGCGTTGCCATCAGTATGCTGATGACACGCAGCTCTATTTCTCCTTATCATCTTCTTCAGGTGAGGCTGTCAATGTGCTGAACCAGCGCCTAGCTGCGACAATGGACTGGATGAGAGCTAATAAACTGAGGCTCAATGCAGACAAGACTGAGATGCTGCTAGTGGGTGGTTCTTCTGACCGGATGGTGGATGTCCAACCAGTCCTGGATGGGGTTGCACTCCCCCTGAAGGAGCAGGTTCGTAGCTTGGGGGTTCTCCTAGAACCATCTCTGTCACTTGAGGCTCAGGTAGCCTCGGTGGCACGGAGTGCTGTGATGTTCCTATATTAATGTATATATGGTAAGTGTTGTTGTTTTAGAAGATACATGGTAAGTGGAGTGAAAGAGGAGGGGGAGTGAATGGGCAGTAGAATGCGAGATGATTGGCTGAGTGTTTAAAATGGCTGAATGTATAAAAGGAAGAGTGAGAGTGGAATTGGGGGGGAGAAGAGAACTGAATGGGTTGCTTGGTGGGGTTTAGAGAGTTGTTTGCCAGGAGGGAGGTGGAGTTCGGATTAGTATTGAATAAAACCATATGCTTATGTGCCTTAAGAAGAAATCTTGTTAATCTTGTTAGCTTTGTTATCTGTAATAAATACTTAATTTGGTTTACCAAAGGCCTGATCCTTGGCTGGGGTTTCACAGACCAGAAGGGAGGGTAAGGTAATGACCAAGGCTGAAGGGGAACTGTAACAAATGGTGGCAGCGGTGAAGAGAATAACAATACCAGTATTCAGAGTCTCTGGGAATTCTAGTATTGGGACGTTACTGGTGGTTGCCTAGCAGGGGGATCTGTTGAGATCTGTGCTAGAGCGGATAGGTAAACCATAAGTCCGGTCCGGACTGGTGGAGTCCCTGGTGGTGCCTAGAGACAGGCAGTAACCACGAGCAGGTAGGAACCTGACAGGGAGAGCCAGGGAAGGACGCCTCACAAGTGCCTTCTACCAACTTTGGTTGGTGGCCCAACTACGTCCCTATCTGGACAGGGATAACCTGGCTTCAGTTGTCCATGCTCTGGTAACCTCCATATTGGATTACTGCAATGCACTCTACGTGGGGCTGCCTTTGAAGACAGTTCGGAAACTGCAGCTTGTGCAAAATGCAGTGGCCAGATTGGTAACAGGGACCAGACGGTCCAAACATATAAAACCGATTCTGGCCCGCTTGCATTGGCTGCTTGTATGTTTCCGAGCTCAAATTCAAGGTGCTGGTTTTGACGTATAAAGCCTAAAACGGCTTGGGACCACAATATCTGATGGAACGCCTCTCCCGATACGAACCCACCCGTACACTACGGTCAAGATCAAAGGCCCTCCTCTGGGTGCCTACTCCAAGGGAAGCTCAGAGGGTGGCAACAAGGGAGAGGGCCTTCTCAGTGGTGGCCCCCAAATTATGGAATGACGAGGTGCGCCTGGCGCCAACACTGTTATCTTTTTGGCACCAGGTCAAGACTTTCCTCTTCTCCCAGGCATTTTAGCATGAGTTTTAAATTGTTTTTATATTGTTTTAAATTTTAAAATTGTGTTTTAAATTGTTTTTAAAATATGTGTTTTAAATTGTATATTTGTTTTAATGTTTTTGATTGCTGTAAACCGCCCAGAGAGCTTCGGCTATGGGGCGGTATACAAGTGCAATAAATACATAAATAAATAAATAGTTTAGAGTAGCGCCTCCCAAGCTTCCCCCAACCCCACTGACCACTTGAAAATTGCTTGGGGGACCACTGATTTTTTTCACTTGTTGTAGCAATTGTAATGTGCTGGTCTAGGTACTCTCTGATTTTTATTGTGTTTTTATTGCTTCTTTTATTTCTTATATTGTAATTCCGTAGAATTCTGTAGAATTCAAACTGTAATACAATTACATACAATATAAGAAATGAAAGAAGCAATAAAAATACAATTAAAATGAATATGAACATTTAATGTGGACATGCCGCAGGCCACTTGAATAAAGCTCGTGGACCACTAGTGGTCCACAGAACAGTTTGGAAACCCCTGATTTAACGGCTTCTCATTAGTCTGAAACATTTATTTATTTTATTTATTTATTATTTGATTTATATTTTGCCCTTCCTCCCAGCCGGAGACCAGGGCAGCAACATGAAACATGAGGGATGTGTTCATATTACAATCAACGAATGTATATCCTGTATACACAATACCTTGAGATGTACACTCAGTGCTCAACAAGTGTAGAATCCGTGTACCTGTGTACACAACAGTTCAGCTGTACAAATCAACATGCAGACACTTTTTCACACAAACACTTGTACATATAAGAAGACAGCTTGTCCCTGTGTTCAGTGCAACCTGTGAACAGGCCTGCAATGACCATCAAATCTATCACATTCTCATTTCTTTATGTTTCAGTTGCTATCACCTATTTTTTAAGTGTCCAAGCTGCTCAGGTTGTAAGCGTTCATTTCTTTTTTCATTATGTCACATATATGTATTCCCCCATGATATAGATGCATAAATTCTCTGTTTTATGGTGTGTGTGTGTGTTTGAACTCCGTATTATTATACGCATAAGAAGGCACATTAGCATTTCTCCATTTTTGAATGTCGTTTGAAATAGCCACCTAAGCATGCTCTTAAGCTGGTAAGAAGGCTGTAAAGAAATAGTGATCCAGAGGTTGCATTCCATGGCAACCACAGCATGTTGCTTGTTAATTAAAAGAGACACTTATAAAAGCAGATGAGGGGAGCCGTGAGAAGAATCAGTGATCAGTGAGGAGAATCAGTAAACTACGAGTAATGACCACCAAAGTTTGAAAAATCTTCCCTGGTGCCCCAGATCTGATGCTCTGAGTTCAAAATAAAGCCATTTCTGTGTCAGCTGTTCACCTTCCTGTCAAGGTGTTTAACGTGGAATGGCCATGCCTTGGTCACTCACATTTTACAAAGGGTACATACGACCTCAGCATCCTTGTGTAATTAGTTTTCTCAGCAACTGTCCCATATTTCCTCTACTGTAGAAAAATCCAACTTTTTTTGTTGAAAAAAAAAGGAACAGAAGAGTAGTAGAAACTCCACATGTGGGTGTTCCTTGTGACCATTTCCCCTTATTTTTTAAAGGCTCCTGCTGGTTTCTGTCTGATTAATTACTTCCTCTTTCCACAGTTACTTAACTGATTAGATTGGCCTCCTAATTAGAGACTTCCTGTTTGTGTGTGTGCGTTTAATTTTTCTTGGGTGCAAAGAGGGAAGGAATTGCAGTTTTTTCGGGTGGGCAGAATTTGAACCTTTTATTTATTTATTTTTAGCACAGAGAATCAGGGCAGGCCCAAGACATATTGCTGCCTTAGGCAAAGGACAAGATGCCACCCTTTCCTATTCCACATACAGAACCTGCCTGGACTAGATTTAAGATGGAATAGTGACCTCCACAACACCTGAAGCAGCAGGCTAGTTTGCAGGGCGAGCAAAGACATGTGGAGTAGCATACACAGCTCTGTCCTCCCACAGACAGGAATGGCCAGGAAGCCTTAAGAGGAATAGCCAAGGGCCTATTGCTGTCCAGCATCTGCTAGCTGAGGTGGTGGCCTCACTTTGCCTAATGGCAGGGCTGGCCCTGCAGGGAATGCACAGCCAGAGGGAAAGTCACTCTGCATAAACTCCTTTACTGTCTCATGTTGGGAGGAGTGAACAGCTTTGGGAAATGATTAAGCAACTGTGAGGGGTTGGGAGAAAGGACAGGAGACTTATGCCCACTGCAAATTGCTGCAGAAATCTGGAGAACCAAACTTCAGATTAGAAAATTGAGAAAAGGAGAAAACTGAAACTGACAGATCATGCCATCCCTAATACGGTTACACTGGGGGGAGATGAAGTGACCCAAATCCCATCTTTTCATGCACTGGTCAGTGCAGAAATGGGAATACTTCCTCCGTAACCCTGAAGGTACGCTGTGGAGTTTTGGTGGTTTAGAGCCTAGATTTAGACGTAGTGCCACAAATATATTGTTGTGTGCCTCCCCCAATCTCCGAGCAATGAGATTTCGGGGGTCCCTGCGCTCATCCAGGGTTTGGTTTCCTTTGGGGAAGAAGGTCAGCGGAGACTGCAGTGTCTTTATGAAATACGGTTTGTTTATTTACACACATTCCAAACTGAGCTCAAGGATGGAGGGGGTTCAAGGTATCAGCAGTCTAATACCCAGCTTTTCCATTTGGGTGGCAGGAGGCACCCCAAAATGCCATGGTGCAGAGAGCTAGTCTCTCTGCCTCCTTCCAGTTCCCAGGAATTCTCTACACATACTGAAACTATAAGCACACTTCTGCTGGCTGCCAGGTGTGTGTGTGTGGGGGAGGCTCTCCTGAAGAGTTTCAGTGACAAAAAGGGTCTCCCTGGCCCATTCACCATTGCTAGGCAACTGATTGGCCCATTATCTTACCTGGCCAATCTGTTTGGTTAACAAAAGACTCATTTGACCAGCAGAGTTCCTCATTCCAAGGCACAGGATTCCAAATCAGAGGCTGGAAAGGTAACCCACAGGAATCATCCATCCCAACCCCCATATGGACAGCACTTAATGGAGCCTTCCCCACCTAATGGCCTTCAGATGTTTTAGAGTACAACTCCCATCATCCCCAACTAGCATGACCAATGGTCAGGGACAGTGGGATTTGTAGTCCAAAACATTGAGAGGGCACTAGTTTGGCGAAGATTAACAATAAGTGCAATAAACTCACAGACTGGAGCCTTGGACTTCTTTGGGATAGGATTAAGCAACTGTGAGGGATTGCTTACCATATCCCACTCACCACTTCTTCCTCTAAAATTGTACCCTGCCCTCACTGCTTCAGTTTTTTGGTGAAGACCCTTGTCCCCAGCTGTCCAGACAAGTCATTTCCCAGAGGAGAGCCTGTCGACCTACTCACTGAGGGCCTTCAGGACCACCACTGCAGATGGCCAAGGGGTGATATTGTAGCTATCAACTTAGCAAGATACAGCTGAGTTCAAATGACATAAGAGGCCAACAGGATTCCCCTTAGATCTAGAAAGATGCCAACTCTGAACTTGCTTCTAAGGCAAAGCAACTTATTGCCCAGATACAGCCTGAACTGCTCTTAAACTGCTTATCATGGCCTTGTCCTCCAGCTCCAGTCCCCCTTCAAGCTAGGTGGAAGACATGGATGGGGTTGAAATGCCCTCAAGAAACCATTGTGCCTCATTCCAGGATCTTCCTGGCTGAAGGATATTGCCTGGCTGGACTCCTCAGAAAATGCAACCCCTTTGCCCTCATGCTTACAAGCCAACAGTGGCAGAATTGGGCATTGGCTCTTTTAGAATACCAGTAGCTCCTCAAAGGGAGATGGGTCAGCAGCCGGGCCAGAGCAAACCTCAGAAGGCATCTGCACTCTGTGGAGGCAACAGCTCCCTTTGGGACAGAATGCTCCAGTCAGCATTTTCCACGGTGTGCTTGCTGTCCAAGGTCCTGACAGTCTCTGCGTTCCCTTTTGTGGCCTTGCCCTGTATGTCTGCCGTGACCCCACCCTGCCTTACTGGATGCAACACTACTTAACCAGCAAGGCCCTCTCTCATGCATCCCCTGAAGTTCAGAAGTATTTGCCGAGTCAAAACTCAAAGAAAGGAGGGAGTTGTCAAGGCACTGGCAAGCCACAACAACACAGTTATCTTAGAGAGCTGCTCCATTACCATAGCCTTGCCTTGGACTGCCTTCAAGTCAGTCCTGACTTATGGCTACCCTATGAATAGGGATTTCATGGAAAGCGGTATTCAGAGGGGGTTTACCATTGCCTCCCTCTGAGGCTAGTCCTCCCCACCTGCCTAGGGCCTGCTCAGCTTGCCACAGCTGCACAAGCCAGCCCCTTCCTTGTCCGCAACTGCCAGCTGGGGGGCAACTGGGCTCCTTGGGACTATGCAGCTTGCCCATGGCTGCACAGGTGGCAGGGCACATAACCCCTGAGCCACTCACTGCAGGGTGATCTTTAGCTGGCCCTTGACCCCCAGGAGACATGAGTGGGGATTTAAATTCACAGACTCCCAGCTAGGCTCTCCTCCCCACTGTGCTATACCAGCTGTTCCATTACCATAAGCTCTCCACAATTCTCAGTCTGTCATTTTGTTTCTTAACTTGCAATGCTCCCCAAGTTATTAGAAACAGATGTTTTCTCAGAAATATATATAAAAAAGGGCAGACACATTCACAGTGTCATTGAGGCTTTGACACCATTGTGCCTGACCCGTGTGTCCCTTGTGTCCCTTGTGGCTGAGGATGACATGCGTCACGATCTGCCTACCTGCAGAAGGATCCATATTGGAATGAATCAGACTCACAACTGCCGAATACAAGCAGATGTCTTTCCTAGGCTCAAACTTTGACATCAGGCAAGTGAAGCTACCTAAAACAAGCATGACACAGGAAAAGCATATGATGAAGTAGGTACTTGCCTATGGAAGCTCATGACACTATACGTGTTTTAGTCTTCATAGTGCCACAAGAGTTTTTAAAATTACTAATAGAAAAACCAAGTCTTGTTGTTATGTGCCTTCAAATCAATTTTGATTTATGTTGACACTATGAATCAGTGACCTCCAATAGCATCTGTTATAAACCACCCCGTTCAGATCTTGTATGTTCAGATCTGTGGCTTCCTTGATGGAATCAAGCCATCTCTTGTTTGGTCTTCCTCTTTTTCTACTCCCTTCTGTTTTTTCCTAGCATTATTGTCTTTTCTAGTGAATCGTGTCTTATTATTATGTGTCCAAAGTATGATAACCTCAGTTTCATCATTTTAGCTTCTAATGATAGTTCTGGTTTAATTTGTAATAACACCCAATTATTTGTCTTCAGGGATATCAAATAGCGCATTGCAGTGTTCAGGCTTTCAGCCAGCCAGGCCCTCTTTTTGGATACTCCATTCCATCCCCCTCACTCCAACTTTCAATCGGACTAGAGTCACAGTATGTCAATCTATGACCAATGCTATAAAATGTGAGTAGAAGTCCTTTTGGCATTCCACATGGTGGCAGCAGAGTCCATAGTAACAAGACCACAGAAAGTCCAAGCATATTCAAAGGGGGGGGGGGGAGAAAATAAAATAGAAAACGGGAAACATTTGTATAATCGTGACATTGCATCCCAACCAATAACATAAAGTCTGACATTGTTGTCAGTTAGGTGGCAGGTTTTTATTCTCCCAGGCATTTTAAAGAAGTGGATTTTATTTGGTGAAATGAAATGTACAATTCCCAGAGTGGTTTAACAATCAATCCCTCTTCCTAGGGAACTCTGGGAATGGTAGCTCTGTGAGGGGAATAGGGGCCTTCTAACAACACTTGCACCCTTAACAAACCTCCCAGGATTCTTTGGAGGAAGGCATGACCTTTTAAAGTTGTACAATAGTGCTTTAAATGTGTGGCGCAGATGTGGCCACAATCTAGCGATCTAGTCAGCAACTCCACTCTAAGACTATTTGGCACCAATAAAGTCTATTCCCCTAAAGCTTCTAGCCTGGGGGGGATATCTTGGGGGGGATGAAGATATAAGCCTTCCTTTCCTGCCCAAGAGAGCCTTGTCTAGTCCTATCTTTAGTAGCCTTCCACCAAAACCACCCTTTTTAGGAAGGCTTCAGAGCTTCTAGTGGTTTTATTGATTTAATTGCTGGAAGCAGTTGCTTTTAATGACAGCTTTTATTTTTATGTTTTTATTCTGCTGTTTTAAGTGTTTTATAATATTGCTTTATTTTAATTGTATTGCTGCTAGCTGCCTTGAGCTCTGTTCAAGAAAGGTGGAATATCAGGGTTTCCATTGTGTTGATTGGAGAGCCAAGTCTTTTCACTGCCCAGAGAAAGATGTGCAGAGATTGGATCGCAAGCGACTGAAACAGTCCTGACTTTTGCACCCTCCTGCCTCACTTTTAAAGGTGAAAGAACCTGATCAGAGCCTCAGCTGTTGATTGGAGGGCATGAGTAGGTATATATTAATAGCTTTGCCTTATTTCTCAAAAGAAATGAACAACACAAGTTGGGTAGATTGAATTAACTGATATATCCCATATCAATATAGGACAATCTATGTAGCCATCGACTTCATGTTGATGCTAGATAGTGAAATTTCCTTTTGTGCAGAGGAAGGGCTATAGTTCTGTAGCAGGCCTAGGGTTGCCAGGTTCATGGCCTGAGACTGATCCTGTATAGGAGAAGAGAAAATCAGCCAAATGCAGGTGTTCTTGCAACATTGTAATGAGAAAGACCACACGGTGGAATTCTTCCTTCCCTCTGCACAACTTTTAAAGATACAGAAGACCTCTTGGTTTCCAGGCCCAGCCTTCAAGAGGTCTTTTGTATCTTTAAAAGTTGTGCAGGGAGGAGGGAGAATTCCACCTTGTGGTTTTTCTCATTACAGGGTTGCAAGAACATCTGCACTTGGCTGTCTTTCTTTTGTCCTAAAGATACAGGATCAGTCTCAGGGATTGAACCCGGCAACCCTAATCCACATCTACTGTAGTCCCCAATGAGGTGTCCAGTGCAACATCTGTGGCAACTTCTTGGGATCCGTTTCAGTTGTTGTTTCCTGATGACATAGACAAGGTGCTTGCAACTGTGTGGCCAGCAATATGTCCTCTCGACCCTTGCCCTTCTTGGCTTATTAAAGCTTGCCGAGGGGGTATGACCAAGTGGATCCGAGGTATGGTCAATGCATCTTTGTGGGAGGGAGTGGACCCAGGCACCCTGAAAGAAGCAATGATCCAACCACTCCTGAAAAATCCCACCCTGGATCCATTGGTTTGTGGCAACTACTGCCCTGTTGCAAATACCCCCTTTTTAGAGAAGGTGATTGAGAGGGTTGTGGTGCAGCAATTGCAAGTACTCTTGGATGAAACAGATTATCTTGACCCATTCCAATCTGGATTCAGGCCTGGTTATGGGACTGAATCAGCCTTGGTTGCCCTGATGGATGACCTTTATCGGGAGAAGGACAGGGGGAGTGCAACCCTGTTATTCTTCCTTGATCTCTGGGTGGCTTTTGATACTATTGACCATGGTATCCTTTTGAGCTGACTTGGTGAGATGGGTATGGGAGGCACTGTTTACAGTTGTTTTGATTCTGTATTCAGGGTCATTTTCGAAGAAAAGATTGAGTGACTGTCTTTCGGCCCCCTGGCAGTTGTGCTGTGGGGTGCCACAGGGTACCATCTTGTGCCCGTGCAGTTTAATATCTATATGAAGCCCTTGGGAGCAGTCATCAGGAGATTTGGGGTGAGGTGTCAGCAGTATGCTGATGCTACCCAGCTCTATTTCTCTGTAATATTTGAATTGAGAGAGGCCATGCAAGCCCTGGACCAGTGCTTGGACTTGGTGGTGGGCTGCATGAGAGCCAGTAAACTGATGCTGAATCCTAGTAAGATGGAGGTGCTGTGGGTTGGTGGTTCCGAGATCAGTAAATCGGTCAATTGCTTGCTTTGGATGGGATCATACTTCCTCTGAAACAGCAGGTCCATAGTCTGGGGGTGCTGCTGGATCCATTTTGATCGCTAGAGGCTCAGGTGACCTCTGTGGCTAGGAGAGCTTTTTACCAGCTTTGGCTGGTAAGACAGCCATGGCTATTTCTGGACTGGGATAACCTGACCACTGTTGTGCATGCACTGGTAACCTCCAGGCTAGATTACTGTAATGCACTCTATATGGGGCTGCACTCTATATGGGGCTTGAGGTTGGTCCAGAAGCTGCAGCTGGTGCAAAATGCAGTGGCACAACTGTTCACTGGGGCAGGGTATCACCGACGTGTTACTCTGCTGCTGAAAGAATTACACTGGCTGCCCATTAAGCTACTGGGCCAAGTTCAAGGTTCTGGTTTTGATATACAAAGCCCTATGCAGCTTGGGAGAAATTTCTCCCGGGCAGGGAGAAACGTAGAGATCAACCTCAAAAGCCTGTTTTTGTTGGGAGGACTGGATTTCATTAATTTATGAGAAAAGGTCCAGCCAGCAATGCCGGACGGACTTCCGAACATGCTCTATCTGTTTAATGCGATACGTTTATCTTTTCTTCAAAGAGAAAACAGACTAACAGGCAAGCACCCTTCTTTCCATTATTTTCTTTACTTGGTTTAAATTGTTGCAGCAAAAGGAGATTTGTCAGATTGATCGGCTTTGGAGAACTTCTGGGTGAGCTATAACTCTTCTCTGTTACTCACGAAATTAACAGCTTATCTCTGTTTTTGTTGCAAAAAGCTGTCCTGGATGTGCATTCTAAAGCTATAAACAGAAGAGGGATTTCTATTCCGAGGAACATTATATTGTCTGGGACTATTCTTTTTTTGGTCTATTTTATTTTGATGAATCTGCTTCTTCACGACGCCACTAACTGTTTTGATGCTGGGAACTAAATTTGTTTTGTATTCTTGAACATAGAGAGATAAGGCAGGCTGCTCTGTTCATACTGTGATGTCATCAAGCCTGGAATATTAACCCAATTGTTGCTGAAATAAGAAGTGGTTCTTCTTTATTTTTGTTTTGCTTTGTTTTCGTGGTTTTAAAAATGGCAATCAAGAAAGTGGCTGAGAATCTGGAAGTAATTATGTTTCAGAAAATAATGGATGAGATTGAGATAACGAAACAAACCCTGCGACAGGGCAGTAAGGAGCTGAAAATTGAACTGAGCAAAATGACGCAGGAGCTTAAAGAAATAGGGGATCCTGTGAGAGAGGAGAATGAGAACAGAGATGAGAAGAAAAGAAAAAATAAAGGGAAGATACAAGCTCTGGAGATTGGAACAAATGTGGAATTGGAAAAAGATCTGGAGTTTATGGATATTAGAAATAAAATCTACTCTTTGGAATTTAACGTTATCTCTGAAGAAATTAATGAAGATATTAGAGATAAAGTTATCAATGGCTTGGATAATCTTCTGGACTGGAATGACGTGATGGAGTTTGATATAGAGAAAATCTATGGAATTAACTGCAGCCATGTGACAATGGAAAAACTTTCAAGAGATGAGCCAGTGCATTTTGTAAAAAAGAAGAACAGAGATATGACTTTACAACAGTATTTCAGCAACTTATTCAGAATGGATGGCAAGAAAATATTTGGGATAGAGGAAATTCCCATCAGACTCTTATTATATGACTATGGCTACGACAGCAAGATTATTATGGAATACTGATAATGGAAGATTGGACACTGAAATTACTGGACTTAACAGGACTACTGAAGATGGAAGATGGAATTAATAGGGATAATGGAATAATGGCTATTGAAATTATTGGACCTAACAGATTTTGATGAGATGGATTAATCGAAATGTTTATTTGGACTATGGTTATGACAATAAGATTATTATTATTATTAACGAGATGGATTAATCGACATGTTTATTTGGAGGAAAATTGATAGATATATTTCTTAAAGAATTGAAACCTCTCTTTGACTTTTTGTGGAAAGAATAAAGTAATGTTTATGAGATTTGATGATTAATTAAGATAACTACTGGAGGAAAGTGATTTTATAATATAATTTAAGAGACAGGATTGTTATATATTGTAGACCTATGATTTGATCTGTGACAAATGGGAAGTCAACATTTTATTTTTTTTTTGTTTAATCATTTTTGTTTTGTTTTGTTTTTTGTCTTTGAATGTTTTATGATTTTGTTTTGTATGTTTTATGAAAATTTGAATAAAAATTATTGTAAAAAAAAAAAAAAAGCCCTATGCAGCTTGGGAACAGGATACCTGAAAGATCATATTACCCCTTATATACCTAGTCGATCACTATGCTCTGCAGGTGAGGGCCTCCTGCAGATACCATCTCATCAGGAGGTCCATTCCACACAACCTAGGAAGCGGAACTTTAGTGTTGTGCCTCCTACCCTTTGGAATTTCCTCCCCTTAAATATTACACAGGCACCATCTCTGTTATCTTTTCGGTGCCTATTGAAGACCTTCCTCTTTCAACAAACCTTTTAAGTAGAGACCTTCCCATTCTGCGTCTGTGCTGGAATTGCTTTTTAATATGTTTTATTTTAAGGAGTTTTAAAATCTTTTGTTTTTAAGGTGTTTTAAAGTGCTTTCAGTGTTTTTGTTTGTTGCCCTGGGCTCCTTCAGGGTGGAAGGGTGGGATATAAATAAAATAAATAAATGTTGTGGAGTGCTCCTGTTCAGGGTTCCAGCCAGAGAGTCATGCCCTTTCCCTGGATATTCCATTCCATTCCCTCTCCTTCTTCTGTTTCCCCTATGTCCATGATCATGTCGCTCAGTCCTCATTTAGCTGTGGGGGTTTTGCAGAGGGTTTGCCCCCTTAGGTTTCCCCTCCTAAAATTTTGTTGTGCTTCTTCAAACCTTGGAACTTCCTGATTTTTGAGTTAACAAGGGTAAGCTTGCTCTGCATAGCTTCAGCATAGCTGCATACACTTACTTTGAAGTAAATTCTGCTGAATCTAGTGGGGATTACTTCTGAGAAAAATTCACAGGGTTGTATCCTACTCAAAGTAGACCCATTGAAATTAATGTATATGTTAGTATGTCAATTAATTTCAGTAGCTTTACTCTGAGTAGAACTTAGATGGATGAAGACTGCAGGATTGGGTTGCAAGTTTCTAGTCCTCATGGGGCAAGCTTGAAAGTGTGCCAGCAAAACTGGCTAAAAGTTTGGAGAGAAAGAAGCCTAATTTTTAAGTCTAGGTATCATCTCTATCCTCACCTCTAAAGGTCCTTCCAACTGGAAGATAACAATTTCAGACCAAGATAATTGTAGGTTAAATGCAATATAATACTAGCTGAAGTTTGGCATCTGCCAGGCTTATAAAAATGATGCACAAATCTTGTGAATTATGTGCAACTAAAGGAGCAAATTAGTGGAGGTTCAGGGGCTCATGATGTCTTTCCAGCATAGCACTCTTGTTGTTGAATAAAGCTGACCTCCTGTGATTTAGATCGGATTCTAAATTCATTCAAGCAGGATGTGCCTACCTTGTCATTTGTCCCATATTGCTGGCTTCTTTACAGCACAAAAGCAGCCACCTCAAAAGCACTTTCACCAGTGCCTTCCCACTAACAGCTTGAGTTCCCAGAAGAGAGAGAGAAAGGCACAAACAGATTTTTCTTTGTATTTCACCCTGAATACCATTGCTATTGCATCTCCTCAGGGCGTCCTATTTTAAAGAGGACAGTCCTCAACTTGAAGGGCTGTCAGAGCTAGGGTTGGGGAAGAAATTTGATTATGTTTGTGTTGAAAACCAAATCTATCCAGTTCACACTTTCCACGAATATGAGAAGTGAAATGCAGCCATTCTTCAAAACTGATCCAAATTTTGTGATGCAGTTCTCCAACCAAATAATGTTTACAAAAATGCATATATATTGGAGGGGAAATGTGCATAAAATGAATACTGAAAATAACATACAAAATGCATTCATTATATTAGGAAAAATTGCTTGCAGAGATGCATACATTAGTCAAAAATGCATACAAAATGTGTTTTAGGATAAATTTGCACAAAAATGCTGAAGAATATTCATGAGGATTTTTTTTAAAAAAATTGTAAGATGTTATTATTATTTATTTGAACTATTTGTCGCTTTTTTACCCAAAGGTCTCCAAGCGACTTACAACAATGGGGCTTCCGGTTCCGGCTTCGGTCTGGGTGAGACGTTTCTAATTCTGCTCCAATGTTTATTATCTATAACCTATAAATCCCCAACTGACAATGTTTAGGATTACAAACAAGCCTCTCTTTGAAGGGAAAAGATTTGGCTTCTAGGTCTATTTGATAAATTGCCGAGTGAAGCTCTAGGTTCGTGACCCACAATAATTAAGATAACAAACAGCAATAAAGATAACAGGCAGCGAAAATCCTGAAACTCTATTTTTGGGTTTCACTTCAAAGCCAAATAGAGGCCAAAGGATACTCCTTCATTCCACAGCATTTTGTTTTGAAATCCTAAGTATAAAGCTCAGTTATGAACGCAACCTAATCTGAGCTCTTTTTTCTTCCAATGACGCTTACAAGGAAAAAACGCCGAGAGCTGGGAATTATAAATGGGGAAAGCTCGATTAGTCCTGGTTCAACACAAACAAAGATAACCCAATTCTTTTCTTCGAATTCGGTCACCAGAGAACCGTCGCCATCAACACTTAAGAAATTAAAGGACAAGTTACAAATAACAGCTCACCACGACTGGTCTTTAGACCAGCAATTACCAATCTATCCAATTAAAGAGGACTTACAAGCCAAAAATTTAGCTATTGAACTCCAGGATGCAGGATTTAATTACTTATCCTCCTCTAAGGAAGAAGAATTCCCCTCTGAACTAATTACAGTCGACTCTATTGCTGATCTGCAAGAAGATCGATCATCTTTGAATGATAATCAACTATCAAATAATTCTCCACACATGCAAACAAAGAAGGAGTTAAATCTTTTATCTCTTGGTTGGGGAATGGCTGTTACAGAAGACCTGGACCTAATAAAAACTTTTATCGCTGAGACGAATAATTTACTAACCACCCTGATCAAGTCTATAGGCCCAAGAATCACAGAATTACTAATCTCACCCAACAGTATGGATCAGAATTCAGCCACTCATGACAATCAGCCCAACTTCTCTGGTTTGAAAGAGAAGAGCACAATGACCTCTAGACGGGCTACTCGGAAAGCGAAAAAATGGAGAAAAAATAGAAGAATTTAAAAAACATCAGACCTAAACATAAACAGAGTTTGAACTATAAACCTTTATTCAAGTTATTGGAAGCTCCAATTAACAATCCTCATTCATCATCAAGCGTTAGTAAGATAAAAAAGAAATCAAACAAAAACTCAAGCCTTCAACAACAGAACAGGTCCAGTTCTCCCTTAGAGAAGGTCATATCTAATACTGATGCTACCCCGGAGGATCTGGAATGCGTCCAAGACTCTTACAACTCAACTAATACGAGCTCTTCTGATGAAACTATTCCTATTGATTCGAATTGGAATCTACAACTAATGAAAGATAAATTAGCAGTCACTCTACTACTTTCATCTCAACAAGACAGACGAACTTTGAATATAAGACACTATTTTGATTCCTGCCTTAGCTTTTCTTTCCCAAACATCACGCGTCAGAGATACATAAAGCATGTAACCCATCTATATTCGAATGCTTTCGAAAAACGTGTAATATTTACTTTTCAGTCCTTCCAAGTAACAGATCAGATCTACAAAAGCAGAAAGGATCTCTTTTCACATGGCTTTTTAATACAACGCTATTTCATAAATAAGGCTCCCCCTATTTCCCTGCATCCACACAATGAGGACCTCCCATCTCAGACATCGCAAATAAGGCATATTACTCCAAAATATCTTAACCTTAACGATCAACCATCTTATTCCCATAGGCAGCTCCCTGGACAAGAGGATATGTATCCCGAAGAATTGAGTCTTTTAGAGTCTTACACTCAATTACCTAATCTTGAACAAAAAGGAATTATAAATAGATTAGCTCAACTCATCCACTGTCTGGATCAAAGTAGCACAGGGTTAAATAACGATAACATATTAGTAAGATCTACAGCCTCCATAATTAAATCTTCTAAATCCTCTAAAAGATTAGATACTTTCCAACCGCTTACATCAGTATCAAGCCAAAACAAAAGAGATCTTACTTATATTAGAAAATTGAGTTTACCTAACTCTAAGCACCTAGAAGAACCCTCGAACTCACCGAAGCTAATTCCCCCAGCTTCCTGACTTGAGATGCGCATGTTACAGCCAGAAGAACTGGGATCTCCAAATAGCTCATGGAGAAAGGAAGCTATTTCTCCCTGCAAGATAACTCAAGCATCTAGAGTTATTTCGAATGTCTGCGTTCTTATACCTGAAATCAATGTTATTACCCCATGCCCTTGACTTCATCCTAACCCTTCAGTTAACCCATTGAGGCCTACCAATAATAATAGTCTGACAGCGGGATTTAAAATATTAAACCCCTCTGGGCCGAACTCCTTATTATCCATAATTTCCTGGAATATTGCAGGGTGGAAGAATAAGACTGCTGATAGTGCTTTATTACAATTTCTACACTCATTTGATATCATCCTCTTGCAAGAAACATGGCTTACATCCGAGGACTCATTTATGTTAGAGGGTTAAATCATGGATAAAACCAGCCACCAAAATAGCTATAAAAGGCAGAGGACGAGGTGGACTGGCTATATTAGTAGATACTCATCTATCGGCCCAATTAATTGATTTAAATTGATGACTCCGGAGACTTCTTTAGCCGTAGGAGTGAAAATCCCTGGCTTTCCAACTTTTATTTGCGTTAATAACTGTATCTCTCCATTTAATTCCATGTCTCAAGATTCCCCTTGGCAGACTCTAGAACTATTTCTAGATGAACTTCAATCTAGATATCCAACATATGAGCTCCTCTTAGGAGGAGATTTTAATGCTAGGATGGGAAAAAATAATTCATCAGATGATTATTCTTCCAACGAACAGCAGGAACATCTTTCATTACCTAATAGAAATGTTAAGGACCCTGTAACCAACAGACATGGTTTAGCACTCTTGCAATTAATTCAAAAATTCGATTTGATTTGTTTAAATGGCTCCTCCTTAGACATATCTAAAGGCTCATTTACCTATTTATCAAGCCGAGGGGCCAGTACAGTTGACTACTTTTTGGGCTCACATCATATAATAAATAGAGTTAAAGAACTTAATATATTATCGAGACCTGAAAGTGATCATCTACCTTTAAGGCTAACCCTTATACCTTTCGTTAAAAACAGTGCTAACTCAAAAAAAACATATGTTACAGTTTCTGTGCACAGGTATAAACGACTTACAACAATGTTAAAAATAAAACAAATATAGCATGCCATAAAAACAAAACAATAAAACAACAATACTCCCATGTAGCCACAGGAAGCTTTGGCAGCATACTAACAATAGACACCATCTCAGTCCATCAAATGTCTTGGGAAAAAAGGTAAGTCTCTATCTGGTGCTGAAAAGATGTCAATGAAGGCACCAGGTGAACCTCACTGGAGCATATATTCCACAGAGGGAGAGCCACAACTGAAAAGGCCCTGTTGCAGAAATGTGGGGAACTAAATTTAAGATTAGAAAAATGAGAAACTGATGTCGTTCTTTTGTTCTGTTATATTTTTTTCTTTATTTGTTTGATATATAAACAAAAACCTTTTTTAAAAAGGGGGAAAATTGAGAGAACCAGAATTCACAGGTCTTTGCACCCCTAGTCAGAGGACAGCTCTCTGTTGGAAGGAGTCTTCTATTTGTCTTATCCATGCTCAGTTAAAGAAATACAATACCCCTGTAGTGGAGAAGGCTGCCCTCCTTCTGCCCTGGCCACTATGCACGGCAGGGCTGTGAATATGGTGATGGCCCCACCATACTATAAAGCCCCTCTGGTCAGTGGCTGAAGCTTGGATTGCCCCTTTAGTCATGCAAAGACCAGCCATTCCAGCACCATCAGTGCAGATCTGCCTACACAAGGGGATCAGCCATAAAAACTCATTGAACCAGTTTTGGCCTCTTTAGCAATCTCATTTTCTTAAACCACACACATATAGGAATGTATTTTTTGGGGGGAGGGGAATCATTAAGAGATACTTCAGACCTTGGGTGGATGAATCAGTCAATTTTGGTTTCTCCCAAATTCTCATTTTTCCAATCTTAAATTCAGTTCTTGACATTTCTGCACTAAACTGCATTTTTTAAAAATTCTCATGAAAAGTCATCAGCAACTGATGATTTCTCCTAATAAGTGCAGATTTCTCCTAATATACATATCTCCGTATGCAGTTTCTACTCATATGCATGTTCTCGAAAGCATTTCCCCCTAATATAATGCATTTTTGTATGTTGTTTTCATGAATGCATGCATTTTTGTTACACACTTTCCTCTAATACATGAATTTTTGTACTCATAATTTGTTTCGAGGACTGCATTGCAAAATTTGGGAAAGTGTGAATTTTAAAGAATTGCGTTTCAGTTTGCAGATTGATTTGAGAAGCGTGCAATAGGTAGTTTCTAAAAGAAATGCAAAGAAAACCTAATTTCTCCTCCATCCGTGTTCAGACCACCCCAATCTCATTACAGAATACCAAAATGTGGGGAAAGTAAAGGAGAGGCTTGTTCACTTTGTGTGCTGCGTGTGAGCTTCCTATAACTGCCTTCATCATCCGCTTTGTTGTGCCATTTTATTTTCTGAAAGAAAAGGTCGAATAACAATGCAATAAGGATACAATCCACCTGGTAGATAAGCTGGGCTGAGGACCTTCAAGATGCAGCGCAGGTGCAGTGGAGGAGGAAGGGTGTTGGTGCCTCTGGGCTCTGCTGGCAGACCCCCCCGGGTGCAACCATGGCACAGTTGGGGAACTCTGCCATTGCCTGGGCGCAGCTGAGGTCCAGCCAAGACCAGTGCAAGTGGAGCCAGCGGAAGGCCTGGAAAAGCGCATTCTGGGTGTATCGGGGTGGAACTGAGGGGAGGGGGACTTCCGCCACATCCTGAGCCTGTTCGGCTTGGTCCTGCGGCCCTCCATCCTGGAAGCCTCTGTGTCAGGAAAAGGAGTGGCAGAAGAAAACATGCATTTTGTTTCCTTCCACTGGGCCCTGCTGGGTCGCAGCCGGCATCCTCCCCTCCCAGTGATGCCTGAATGGAGGTTGGATGTGGTGGCCCTTCCGCCGGCTCCGCTTCTGCTGGCTTCCTACAAGTTGGATTGCACCCCTAAATGAACTAAACAGATTAAAAGCAGAGACTCACTTTTCTTGTTTATTCCAAACTGCCTCATCTTTGTTCCTCCTCCTTGGCCTGTCGCAGTTAATTGTGAGCACTAGGACCTCAGTTCCATTTGGCTAGAAAATTAGAGATTTTGTAGTTTCAAGTTTTAAACATCTGACAAATGTTTAAAAACAGTGCAGTAACGGAGACCCAATAAAACCTTGATTAGTCTTGCCCAGCATATAATTTTCTTGCCAAACTAGAGTCCTTGTCGCACATCTCAGCTCTCTTCCTCCCTCCCCAAGTCCTTTGAGCTAAATTGTCCACCCAAACGAACAATTACTGTGACAAAAATAGGATTTTAAAAAATGTTTTAAATATGTTGCTGTGCCAGACTGATTTCCCTCCCCGTGAGTAGGTAGCCTGATTCCCACCCCTTTCCCTAATGTTATTGTCAGGGGATTCAGGGAGGGTGGGAAGCTATTAAGAGTCTCCTACCAAATTTCTCATGGAGTTAAAGAAGCCTGTTGTCATTTGGATTGCTTTGTGCTCCCTGCTTAACTGTAGGATTTGTTTGGGGGTGTCTTTTCCAAGGGTGTGCTACCTTGTAAGGAGAGAGCATGATGATATTTTTGTTCATCTTTGTATTGTTTGTTTACAAATCTATAAGGGGAGAAGGCAAATGTAGACAAACAGAGTTAGGGCTCATCCAGATGACTGCAAAATGTGTGACACGCCTGCTATGTGTGTTCATTATTTTTTGGTCGTCCAAATGACGTCTCACGCAGTTACGCATTTTTGCAGGTTAAATCCGCTCCTTGCAATACCGGCAAAAATGCGATTAGCTGTTTAAAATCGGGAATCATCCGCTGTGCCTTCAGGAGGTAGGATGCAATACTGCGGACTTTACAGCTGATGGGTGGTTCTTGGGCGCTTCCCCTTGCCCCTTCTCCTCATTCCAGCCAATCACGTATCTGCACTTTTGCGCATGTGCGAGAACAAGCCCGGGAAAATGGAACCAATAATTGCAACGGTGGGGTGTTGGGGGGGGGTCTGCAACTACTGCGCAGATGCGTTTTATTTTTTGCCAGCCTGCAAACTGGGCGGCTGCTCTGGGTGAGATCTGCAATGCACAGCAAGTGAGAAAGGGGCTGCTGGTCGGTTTCATGCCTGCCTCCAGAAAGCTTTGTCAATTTCATTCTACTGGCTGGGGTTTTTGTTTCAAATCATTTCACCGAGGGAAGGAAAGGGAGGAGGGGTATGTGAATGAAATTGACAAAGCTTTCCAGAGGCAGGCATGAAACCAACCAGCAGCCCATTTCTTGTTTGTATTTGCGATATTACATTTAAACGAATGTATGCTTTTCTGCCTTTATGGATATTTAAGGAGATACACACTCTGGCAATTGCACTTATTTCTCCAAAAAAGCAAGAAACGTGTCACCCCCCCCCTCCCTCTCCCTTTCCTTCCTGCGGAGAAATGATTTGAAGCAAAAACCCCAGCGAGTAGAATGAAATTGACAAAGCTTTCCAGAGGCAGGCTGAAACTGACCACCTTCCTCCTTCTCCCTTTCCTTCCACAGCGAGAACTCCTTTACAGCCATATTGTGCTGCTTCGTTGCAAAGGGGTAGAGGAGCATACGTCATTTTTTTGATGACCAACTAGTTGATAGGGGGAGGTTTTAGAGGCGGAGCTTGGAAAAAGCAAAAATAATGTAGGGGTCTTACCGCTGCGGGTGCGGGTGCAAAAAAGCGTTTTTTTTTAATTGGGAAAGAGCGAACTAAAAGGCAAAGTGAGGACTATCAGATGACAAACCGAATATGGAAACCGTTGATTATGCCGCTCCGTTTGGATAATCCCTTAGTCTCTCCAGTATGGTGTGGTGGTTAAAGGGACAATAAGAAGATAGAACAGGGATCTGAAAAGTTTGCATCTATTCATATAAATTAGCATGTGCAAATTTTATGCAAAGGCTGTAACTTTGCATTCATCTCAGTCTGATCCCTCAAAAAATGATGCCCGTCCCCTTGTTCAGTATGTTCAGAAGAAATACTTTTTATCTTGAAGAAATATGCTCACCAAACTACATAATGATCAAATCATCCAGACATTTTCCATTCCCTGTGTTTCTAATGGCTATTTGCGAAAAGCAAGACATACACATCCCCCCACCCCGGTTCTCTGACATATGCCCATGCTATTTTGCTGTGTGGCACAGTGAAAATAAGATAACGAGGCTTAAAAATTTTAGATACAAATCAGAAACAATTCATGCAGTGCAAACCTAGGTGGGTCTACTCAGGAGTAGGTCCCATTGAGTTCAATGGGGCTTACTCCTAGATAAGTGTATACAGGGCCGGCACCAGAGGGCAGCCAGGTCGGGCCCTGGCCAAGGGCCTCTGTGGCCCAGAGGGGCCCTTGAAGGGCCCCTCCTTAGGGTATGGGGGCAACGCTCCCATTCTGTGATCCTTGGCAGAGTCAACTCCCAACCCTACCTCAGACTACAGAGACAGAGGTCCCAGCCCTCCCCTACAGACCGTGCGGGTGAGCGGCTCCCACCCGCTCCACTTGGGTTGCCAGGTCAGAAGCATCCCAAAACCTGAGATTTTGGGGGCAGGCCGAAGTGATGTCATGGGGCGGGCCCGAGTGATGTCATGGGGCAGGCCCGAGTGATGTCATTAAGCATGATACATTAAGCATCAATCACAGTTGCTTGGAGCATATAATTAAAAAAAATCTGACTGGAAATTAAGCTAGACATCGTAGCTAAAAGGTGGAGCCTGGGTAGGGAACATTTAATCTAGCCTACTTGCTTTCAGCAAGAAGGGTTTAAGTGCCTTCAGGCCAGACCAGTCACCAGAAGGTCACTGTAGGAAGAAAGGAGTCTAGTGTTGTGAAGATGTTAATTGGGAGCATTCAGGAGTAAAGATGGATGCCCCTGAAGGCTGCAATTCTAAACACACGTACTAAGAGACTAAGCCCCCATAGAACTCAACAGGACTTACTTCTGAGTAGATATAGTTTGGATTGTGCTGCTGGTAAAGCTTGACTAGGGATCCTCTGCAAAGACATCCATATCCAAGCAGGGTTGGCAACCCCCTGCCTGGAATGCCCTGCCCTTATCTTTTAATGTGGCTGCTCCAAACGTTTTTATAGATTTGACCCTTCACTTCAGAAAGAGGTCTGAGAAATGAATAAGAGTAAGAAGATTCTCTACCCTTTCTGTCTGCATAGATGCACTCATCCTTCCCCTGCACCCAGCAGAAGCTCTGGGCCAGGTGGGACGCAGTGGCATCTCATAGAGGACATCGTCCCCTTTCCTGGGGTATATGATTTGTCCTTGCCCAGAGCAGATTTTGGGGTGGGCACCCCCAATTACTTATTTTTTCCTGTATGTCTTTTTCTGCTTTGATTTTGTATAGATGCCCTCTTCTGTGCCCTGCGCCCAGCAGAAGCTCTAGGCCAGGCAGGATGCAGTGGCATCTCATAGAGGACACCCTCCCCTTTCCTGGGGTATATGATTTGTGCTGTCCCAGAGAAGATTTCGGGGTGGGTACCCCCAGTTACTTATTTTTTTCTATGTGTTTTTGTCCATTTTGATTTTGCATTGATGAACCCGTGCGTGCCCAGTGCCCAGCAGAAGCTCTAGGCCAGGTGGGATGCAGTGACATCTCGTAGAGGACACCCTCCCCTTTCCTGGGGTATATGATTTGTCCTGTCCCAGAGCAGATTTTGGGGTGGGCTCCCACAGATACTTATTTTTTCCTGTATGTTTTGGTCTGCTTTGATTTTGTATAGATGCCCTCTTCCATGCCCTGCGCCCAGCAGAAGCTCTGGACCAGGTGGGACGCAGTGGCATCTCGTAGAGGACACCCTCCCCTTTCCTGGGGTATATGATTTGTCCTGGCCCAGAGCAGAGTTTGGGGTGGGCACCCCCAGGTACTTATTTTTTATGATTTTATGACATCATTATGTATTTATGATAATATCAGAAGCCTGATGGTTTTGATTGCATAAATGTATTGTTATTCTTGACGGGGAGAGTCCCCTGATCACAGTGATATATCATACAGGGTACTCCAACATATATTTTGGGGTTCAGAGACATGTTAAGTTTGGTTTGAAGTTGCTGTAGTTGTCAATTCTTCTTTTTTAGTGTTTTGAACTTTCAAGCAAATAAGGAACTGGGAACTAGGAACCAACTTCAGTGTCGTATTAGTTAAATAGATTAAACAGTCGCGGGGGGGCTGACGTTTTGGTGTACATCTCGGGAACCAGACCACCTGGAAACTTAATCTTTTTTTTAAATTGAAGCTGAGAGTCTGGCGATTAAGCGGTGCTAGCCAGAGGGCCCCCAAAAATCCGGAGACTCTGGCCGAAAACTGGAGACCTGGTAACTCTACGCTCCACCTACCTCTCCTCCCTTTCTGTGAATGCCCTGATGCCCCTACCGCCATCTTGATTGATGGCAGGCATGTGTGTGCCCACACAGAGTAGCGGTCTGTAGGGGAGGGCTGGGACCTCTGTCTCTGTAGTCTGAGGCAGGGTTGGGAGTTGATGCCATCATCTTAGTTGATGGCAGCGACCTGTGCACCAAGCGCATTCACAGAAAGAGAGAAGAGGTAGGTGGAGAGGTAGGGGCTGCTGGGAGCAGGGGACCCAGGGCAGGCTGGTGCCCAAGTGTGTACATCAGGAATGGGAAACCTCAGGCGTAGAGACTAAATGTGGTCCCCAGGCCGCCTTCTCTGTCCCTCAGGACTCTCCTCAGGCCATGCTGAGCCACACTCCTCACCAGCTCTGTTCTGTGCTGTCCAGTGGGGGCTGGTCCATTAAGGCAAATGGGGTGTTGTTGCCCCATCAAACTCAACGTGCCCTCAGCCAGCCCCCACCGGCCTGCTTTCTTACAGCCAGTCCAGGGGTTTATACTGGCTGCCCTCTTCCTCCTCCTCCTCCTTTGTCTCAGGGTTGCCTTTTGTAGAACTCAGCAGGGAGGCGGATGGGGACAAATCTAGGTTTAGTTGGCCCTGCCTGTCATTGGCTGTGGCTCTGCCTACTGATGACTTCCCTGCCTTCCTCCCTACCAGTCCCCATGGGCACCAGCCACCACTGGTGCCCTCTTAAGTGCTTTTGCCTGGCTGGAATGTGTCCGTTAACTGTGGCACATTCACACTGTACATTTATTCCGCTTTAAACATTCATGGCTTCCCCCAGAGAATCCTGGGAAGCGTAGTTTGTGAAGGGTGCCGAGAGTTGTTAGGAGACTCCTATTGTCCTCATAGAGCTACAATTTCCAGAGTTTAGTGGGAAAACAGATTGACTGTTAAACCACTCTGAGAATTGTAGCTCTGTGAGGGGAATAGGCAGAGCTTGGAAAAGTTACTTTTTTGAACTACAACTCCCATTAGTATAATCCAGTGGCCATGCTGGCTGGGGCTGATGGGAGTTGTAGTTCAAAAAAGTAACTTAGGAGCCTCCTAACAACTCTCAGCACTCTAAACAGACTACACTTCCCAGGATTCTTTAGGTGAAGCTATGGCTGCTTCAAGTGGAATAATAGTGGAATAAATGTACAGTGTGAATGTGGCCTCTTGCTTACCTGGATGGAGAGAGACCCATGTGGAAACCTCTAGGTTTTTCATGGGTAGAATGCCGCCTACTGTGCAAAGGTTAGAGTTGCATCTATTGCTCCACTCTTTTCCCTCTGACCCTGCCCACCACTGGCATGTGGCCACCAAAGGTTTTCCTCCGAGGGAGTGTGGCCCTTGGCATTGCCACCGTTCACTGCCCATACTGTAGAAAGCTAAAGCTGTTCTGTCCCCAGGCTCACTTTGGGTACAGAACGAGGATATTTGAGAAAGAGATGTGCCACAACAGTTGTTCGCCCAGAACTGTTCTCTCTATTGGAATTTGGTATATATTGCAATGGAGTGCAGAAATAAATAGTCTGGTAAGACTGGTGGTTGAAAGAATAAAGAAACGTAAGGTTTATTCCTACTGGGGAAAAAGTCATTCTGATTACAGGCATACTTGTGGCCATTGTAGAGCTATGAGGCTCGAACTCGCAAACACAATCTGTGTGGTATAGCCAGAGCTTGGAAAAGTTACTTTTTTGAACTACAACTCCCATCAGCCCAATCCAGTGGCCATGCTGGCTGCGGCCGATGGCAGTTGTAGTTCAAAAAAGTAACTTTTCCAAGCTCTGGGTATAGCGGTTAGAGTGTTGGACTGGGGCCTGGGAGACTAGGGTTCAAATCTCTGCTCAGCCATGAAGCACACTGGGTGATCTTGGGCCAATTACTGTCTCTCAGACTAGCCTACATCACAGGGTTGTTATGAAGATAAAATTGGGAGGGGGAGAACCATGTTTGCATGCTATGTTGAGTTCTTTGGAGGAAAGGTGGGATATCAGTGTAATAATAAATAAATACATTTCTGACTAACTAGAAGGGAAGAGGAAGTAAAGCCTGAGAAAAAACAAACAAGTCGTTACTAACGAAGGAATCTGTGCAGGAAGAATAGGTTGCCTTTCTGTCTATCGCCCCCCACTGGTTTAGGTTTCTTGTTACCAGCTTTGGTGCTTCACTCTCAACACCCGGAAGGGTCCCCATGTGGGAATGTGATCAAGCTGAAAAAGGTTCCTAACCCCTGGTGGTACATGATTTTAACTTGAGGCTGCAGTGGGTCTACCCTGAGTAGGTCTTAGTTGGATACTATACTATGTCTTCTCATCCTTCATTTTTTGTCCTCACAACAACCCTATGAGGCAGGTTAGGCTGAGAGATAGTGGCTAGCTCAGATCACCTAGGAAGCTTCTATTCCAATCTTTGACCCCCTAAGCTTAATCCTTTGTCAGCCTAGTAACCTTCAGATGTTGTTGGACTCCACCTCCCAACTCGCAACAGCTCCAGCCAGTGTGGACACAAAGTACTCATGCTGGCAACACTCAAGGCAAGAATTTTTATGAGGTTCAGAGTGTGCTAGAGTGACTGACCCCTGGTTAATAGCCATTCATCCTGCATTTCTCAAGGCTCATTATAATTCCACTGAGACCTCATTTCATAATATTTACTAATGTGTTAATCGAGCAGCTTCAGATTCAGGGTGACAATGGACATTCCTTCTAATTATACAGACCTGGGGCTGTAAATGAACATCTCCCCCACCCCCAAAAGTGACTTGATTTAAGTCTGCAATCTTAAAGTCACCTGCTGTTGCAGAGGTAACCAACTTGGTACCCTCTAGATGTCGTGGACTTCAATCCCAATTAGCCCCAGGTAGCATGATCAATGTTTTTATAGATGCATCCATCTATTTGCGTCTATGTCAATTTCACATGTGCTAATTCATTCATAAAATTCCATTCTGCCTCATTTTTGCATCAGTCTTTGATTTTACAAAAACCCATTATGAAAATTCATATTTAAATATTCTATTTAAATTCATATTTAAACATTCTATTTAAATTCATATTTAAATATGCGTAACATAACATATATTTAAATATACATAAAACATAAGAAGAGCCAGAGTGGATAATGCCAGTGTCCCATCTAGTCCAGCATCTTGTTCTCACAGTGGCCTGCCTGATGCTTGTGGGAAGCCTGCAAGCAGGACCTGAGTGCATGAGCACTCTCCCCACTTGTGATTCCCAGAAACTAGTATTCCAAGGCATATGCAGTGAGCAGGGGGTTGGACTTGATGGCCTTTTAGGTCTCTTCCAACTCTACTATTCTATGATTCTATGATGTTGCCTCCGATAGCGGCATAGCCATTGTGGCTAGTAGTCATTGACAGACTTCTCCTTCAAGAATTTGTCTAACCCTCTTTTAAAGCCATCTAGTTTGGTAGCCATCACTGCCTCTTGGGGGAGCAAATTCCATACTTTAGCTATACTTTTTGCTGCTCTGGGCTCCTGCTGGGAGGAACGGCGGGATATAAATCAGATAATAAATAAAAAATAAAAATGTGCTATGTGAAGAAGTACTTTTCTTTGTCCGTCCTGAATCTTCCCACATTCAGCTTCATGGGATGTCCATGAGTTCTAGTGTTATGAGAGAGGGAGAAAAACTTTCTCTACCCCCTTTCTCCACAGTATGCATCATTTTACATGTTGTAAATATTATTATTTAAATACACATTTAAGAATGTGGTTTATCAGAAATGATGGATTTAAATGCATATTTTATCTCAATGTACACATTTCCAACGTACTTTGTTCTAAAATGTGTATTTATTAGATAAATTTAGTTTTTTGAGCCGAAAACTGTGCGATAAAATTCAAGGAAGTGTGAAACCTGTAGGTTAATGACGTTCTGATTGGTGCATTAGTCTGGGAAGTTTGAATTAGGTTCATTTGTGTAAATGTGTGGAGTGGCCATAACTCTCTTCCCTCCCTGCAGCTACTCACCACTGCTAAATCAGAAAGAAAAAAAAGAAAAAAGGGAAGGGTCTTTTTTTACAGGAAGCCACACCCCTGACTCCACCCTGTTCTCCTTCTGGAAGGCTTTAGCTGCCCTGTGTTTGTTTCCCATTGTAAGGCAATGAGGCAGCAGTGGGAGAGCTTGTCTTCTGTTGTGAGGCGTGGCCTGGACCCAGCAGGAGCCCTGAAAGACCCTAGAAGTCAGACGAGTGCCATTCACAAGATTGGGTGGAGAGGGTGGAAGAGCCGGCCAACATCCAGTTACACTTGTAAATAAACTCAAATATTACAAAACACTAATGAGCGTTTCAGTGCCCTCCTGTCAAAAGGAGCCAAACCTGGGTAGGCTTTGTGTAAGTGATGACTAGTGGGGAGAAAGCACGGAGGCCAACAGTAGGTGGAGCCAGAGCCAATGGCAGGCAGAGCCAATTCATTCTAGCTTTGTCCCCATCCTCCTCCCTGCAAAGGCAATACTGAGAGTGACAGCCAGGCAGTAAGGAGGCAGGCAGGTGGGCGGCTGGCTGAAGGCAGACTGAGGTTGGTGGGGGAGTGTCCCATTTGCCCTAATGGACCAGCCTTCTCTACTCTGGGCCACTAAAACCTCTAATGGCTTAGAAAAGAGGACCATGTACAACAGTGGGGAGTTAAATGGGTGACTGGATTCAGCTTCCTGGAGTAACTGGGTCAGATAAAAATTATGGGGGGGGGGTCAAGGCAGGCATCAGCAGTGGGCCCTGCCAAGCACTGGGGCCTTTGTTATCTGCCCAAGGATGCCAGGTTCTGTGGCCAGCCCTGATTTCTGTTGCGTTTTCATTCTAGGTAGAATTTGAATTCAGCAGATGTGTCACTTTATTAGAGGACAGAAATACCACTTGAGGAACAGACTGTCGAAAAGCTTTGTAAATATAAGTGAATCCCAGGTATGCACGTGAATAAGGATATATGGGGCGTATGTTTTTAAAAAGTGACCCCCCCCTGAATTTATTTGCATTTTTTGTCTAATGGTGGAAACAGCTTCTGCTATCAATTTATACTGAACAACAATGTGAAGAAAAAAATAAAAATAACGCCACCCTTTTCTGCAACATTAAATCGTGCACTTCACAGCACTGTTTTTTACAAAGTGGCTGCCATCATGCTCTTGAAGTGCTGTGTTATGCTGTGGAGCATTTTTGATCAAAAGCAGCTGTGGGATGTAAACACAGCTGTGGGTGGGGGAGGGTAAAACAAGAGACTCCTCTCTGCTCATACATCCCCCTCCACTATTAAAAGCTTACATAACTGCCATTTAACAACCCTACGTAAGCAAGCTACCCTGATTGTCGACATTCATGTGTAGTGTAGGAGGCAAAAAAGGTTGAACAGCAAAGTTCAAAGAATGCAAAAGTACAAACTTCTTGACACTGATGGCAAGAGGCAAATGGATGAATTTCTGCTGATAGCAGTTCAGCAGTATAAGGCGAAACCCTTCATCTCCCTCCATCTTAGGGACGGAAGAAGGCATTGTTTTCTGCTCCACCTTGCATTTGTTGCATGCAGCAACGTTTATGTTCTGTTGCAGCTTGTCTTCCGTTAAAACTACTTTGTCTTCACTGTGGTGAAATCATACAACTTGTGTATTTTAATTATGTAAGTTACATTGTTATGTTATTCCACCACATTCGTTTCAATGCAAAGGAAAGGCAATGCAAATAGGGGATGGGTGGAAATAATCAACCATGTATTGTATGTGGACTGAAAGCAACAACAAATGAATACCAATTTTATTCACTGGATTGATTTGTTCCAGATATGACATAAATAAGAAAGTACTGGCCATTTCCACACCTGCTTCTATTTTCCTTGGAATTGTCTGATACCCCTACTCCACTTTTCAGTCTGACTTTAACCAAGGATGAGCTTTATTGTAGACCTCCATCTTAAGCACAGCCATTGTGGGATAAACATAACATTTCAATGAATTATCCTGAGGACCTTATTTGGATTTGCCTATATTTGTTCTATATTTTAATAGAACATGTTGTGGGTAAGGGTGGAATTTCCCTACCCTCAAAATGCCCAACCTCCATTTAGGTGATAAACTCATGATCTAGGTTGTCATAACTAGAGACGCTTTCAATATAATACAGGTCAAGGTTTCAGGAGACCTCTATTATTTGATTCACCCTTAGCTAGGGATTGAAAAATATGACAATTTTGGTTGCTTTCAGATTCTCATTTTTTCAGTCTTACAGATCTCCACATCAGTTTGATTTTTTTTTTAAAAGGCATGAGAATTCAACAGCATTTAGGTGCAAATTTGTCTTCATATACATGTTTTTGCATGCAATTTTGTATCCATTTCCACATCAGATAGCACTTTTTTTAAAAAAAATCCTCATGAAATTCACCAGCATTTTAGTGTGAATTTCTCCTAATATATGCAGTTTTGTAGGCAATTTTGCTTAATATAAACATTTTAGCAAAGCTTTTCCACTGGTGGAGCCAGTCTTGATTTGGAAGTTTCTCCCCTGAAAATCTGCTGTTATATGTCTTGCCATAAGGGGCAAAGGCCAGCAGTTCCTGACACCTAAGAACATAAGAACATAAGAAGAGCCTGCTGGATCAGGCCAGTGGCCCATCTAGTCCAGCATCCTGTTCTCACAGTAGCCAACCAGGTGCCTGGGGGAAGCCCGCAAGCAGGACCCGAGTGCAAGAACACTCTCCCCTCCTGAGGCTTCCAGCGACTGGTTTTCAGAAGCATGCTGCCTCTGACTAGGGTGGCACAGCACAGCCGTCACGGCTAGTAGCCATTGATAGCCCTGTCCTCCATGAATTTGTCTAATCTTCTTTTAAAGCCATCCAAGCTGGTGGCCATTACTGCATCTTGTGGGAGCAAATTCCATAGTTTAACTATGCGCTGAGTAAAGAAGTACTTCCTTTTGTCTGTCCTGAATCTTCCAACATTCAACATTCACCTAGACTGGTTAGGATGAAGTAGGTGGTCATGTGTAGCTTGGGAGAGGAAGCAATCATGGCAGGGTCAACTAGTCTGCCCACATTCCAGCTACGGGCAATGGAAAGAATCCTTGCCCTCATTCAGTGGACACTGGTGGCTTTAATGTCAGCGGGGCAGTGCAATCTGCTCAGCATTTTAGTCCAAGCTTTCAGTACCTTGGACAGCTCCTTGACTGTTCAGACTAAAACTGCCCTCATCCTTGCAATGCTAGAACCCAGTTGGTTGCAAATCTTGCATTTATTCTGCCCTCAGTTACGTTCAGTAGCCTAGAATGACTCAGACATGTCAATACGCTGTACATTTGCAAGAATAATCACTAAAATCTTTTGAGTCATGCACAACATGGAATGTGAATAATGCTGGTATGGAATGCAAGGAAATCAACAGTGCTGAAAAGGAGCACCAAACATCACTGTCACTAGGATTTCACCTCCTCCCCACTCTACTCTAACAAACAATTACTCCAAAATTGTTTGTTCCTAACTTGTAATTGGGAGAAAACTGGAACCGATCATTTATTCATCTTAAAACACAGTTGATTTGAGAAAAATAGGCTGGTCCACTTCTGAGTCACTGTTTTTAACCTTGAAGTTTGGAGTTAGGAAAACAGCAGTGCAGCTGAATATTGCCTCCATGAGATATTTTGTATGAAGGGCCAAGTAAGTAGGTGTACTTTTCTGAACAGGGTGGGATAGAAGGAGTCCAGGTTTTATGGCCTAGGAATCGCTGGTGCTCCCTCATCATGACAAAACCTTTTGACTTTTAAATAGAGGGTGGTATTCAGTGCTAGTCCTACTCAGAGTAGATCCATTGAAGATAATAGACATGACTAATGTAGATGCATTAATTTCAGTGGATCTGCTTTAAGTAGGACTTAGCTGAGCACAACCCACAGTGGTTAGTTTTTCCTACGCTATAGGAAAATGTATCCTTTCCCCTTTCCTCTATCCTGCAGCTTCTGTATGCACATTGGGGTATGTGTGTGTCAGTTTCATGCAGTCGCATCATGCAAGGTGGGGCATTGCTGCAGTGGCACTGCTGTTAGCCAGGACAGAATGGGGTGGGGCAGTGCAGAGGTAAGGGCCAAAGAAGCTTGGGGTTAGCAGCACACTGCCAACCCAGTTCTTCCCCCCCATCTCAGTCCTAGAGAGCAGAAGTGCATCTGCAACCAGGTGGGTGGTGCAGTGGTGGCACCCCCTTGCACACTGTGACTGATCTCATGGCAATGTCCCCCCCCCCTGCAGTAATTTTTGAGTTGTCTATGGGGAAAAAAGTTTGGGAACCACTGAACTAGATCATCAACCTTCCACGTCCTGGTGTCCTCCAGATGCTTTGGACTCTGTCAGGCCCCTTCCTGTGGTCACCGCCTTGTCACGGTCCCACCTCAGGGTCCTGGTCTCTTAATGGTTCTCTCACCGGCTCTAGCAAAGATCTCACAAGATCCCACTGCTAGGCAGCACCACCAGACACTCCCTGTAAAGAATAATGCCTTGAAACTGTGCCTTAGTCTCCTCCTGGCTTATTGCTACTTTGTGTCTGGGTGCACTTGCAGGCCTCAACTCCCCTGTATCTTTGTGCCTATAAAGATTACAGCCCTGGGTTGCTCTGGATACCTGATGATGTTACACTATCTTTTCACTGCTGCCACCATTGATACTGTTTCCCAACCTTGGTATATGTCCTGCCCACCCTTCTGGTCTGTGTAAACCCAGCCAAGGATCAGGCGTTTTGGTAAACCAAGAAATATTTATTTATATACACAGGGAATAATAAGATTACTTAAAGGTATAGTCAACAAGCATGTGGTTTCATAAGATGCGTTACTCTTTATGTTTCTAGTCGTCAATAACCTGCCTCACTACCTGCCTAATCCAGTCCACCCAACAACCCTCTCAAAGCCTCACAAAAACCCAACCAACCAAACTAACCAACCCCGCCCCAACTGTCATCCTCTCATTTATACCTTCAGACACTCAAGCACTCAGCCAATCATAATACAACACTCATCAATATTCCAACCCATGTACTCCCCCCTCTCACTCAGTCCACTTACCTCATTTACTCTAATAAACCTGCACTTACCATATTTACAGTATTATATATATACAGGGACATCACAGACTCCAACTCCCATCATCCCCGATTATTGGCTTTGCTGGTTGTGGCTGACGGGAGTAAGAATGCCATCGGGAAGGCACCAGGTTGGGGAAGGCTGCTCTATAATGAATGGAGGTGGCTCTCCAGAGTTTCAGACCAGGGTCTTTCCCAGCTGTACCTGAAAATGCCATGGGCTTCTGCTGGGAGGAAGGGCGGGATATAATCAAATAATAAATAAATAAATAAATAGACCGAATGAACTGAACCTGGGAACCTTTCATTCAAAGCATATGCTGTGCCACTGAGCTGCACCCTTCTTGCCCTTGCCAGTTGGAGGAGCCGATGTTCTGCTTAGGTGTCACCAGTGCAGCTTCTTGTTTAGCAGCAGTCAGATGACACAACAGGGACAACAGAGCTGGCTCTATGAAGTCCCAGGCATGTCTTCACAGGCACAGTAACTCGGTGCTCAAGTGAAAAGAAAGCTCATCTCAAACCACTCTCCTGTCCAGCTTGCTTGCTCAGTGTTTGCTTTGCCTCCAGACAGTGGCGGCTGGTGGCTGCGATGTCAGTGGGGGAGTGGAATCCACTCTGGATTTGAACCCGAACTTTCAAGATGCTGTCCAAGGTGGATTCCACTCCCCCACTGACCTCAAAGCCCCAGCCACCACTGCCTCCAGAGTGCCCCACCTGATACCTTCTAAGGCAGGGGTGGGGAACCTGTGGTCTTCCAGATGTTGTTGGACTCTGGCTAGGAGTTGTAGTTCAGCAACATCTGAAGGGCCACAGGGTTCCCCACTCCTTCTCTGAGGTAGGGATAGGGACCCTTTTTCAGCTTAAGGGCCACATTTCCTTCTGGGCAACCTTATGGGGTGGGGGCGCACTATGTGTAAGTTGTGGGTGGGCTCAGAGGCAAAAGTGGATGGAGCAACAAATATAAATTTCACCTTTGTATAGTAGGCTTGTTTCTACACATACTCACCCATCTCAATCCTCCATCTAGGGAAGCAAGAGGCATTACTGGCATTCAAGGATACATTCTAGCCAGGCGAAGACTCTCAGGGAACATGTGGAGCAGGTGCAGTGAGGGCGCAGCCTGGGCAAGAGGGCATGTAGTGTGGGGAGAGTCCCGAGAGCGAGACAGAGAGCCTGGCCTTGAGGTTCTGCAATCCTGCTCTAAGGAGCCATGGAGAGAGAGGTATCTGATTTCAGATCCTATTATTGTGAGAGGAGTTAGATTTTCCTCAAACCCCCCCCCTCCGAAGTTTTGGTATGATCTTTGGTGTGATCCAGCAGGTCTCTTCTTATATTCCTATCATAAGAACATGCAAGATCCAACCAAAGGCCCATCTAATCCCACATCACATTTCACACAGCGGCTGCCACAATTTCATTATGCATGACATGACTATTCACATACAAGTTCCAAGTCTCACTCGCTCTCTCTCCCTCCGACTTCTGTGAAAATGCCTTCCCTAAAGACGCTTTGTGACATGGGAAGTGAGCCTAACAGCTCTGTCACACATCTGCTGAAAGTACACTGGGTGTGACCTGGATTTTAGGTGAACCAGATCAAAACTCCACACGCAATCCTTTTAGAGAAGAACGGTGGGTGTAAACAGGTCAGGTTATTGAAGATCTGACTGTGCCAGGTTGTTTCCAAATTGTGGCTGAACAGTAAACAATCTGGATCAGCTGGAGGCAAATTACTTTAATAGGCTGACTCTTGGGGAGTGCCATATTTTCACTGATCCGTGTAGTGTTGTGACTTGACTCAACGGTCCTGCAGTCATGCAGATCCTTTTCTCTACACCTGTGAGTAAACGTTTTTCAAAATCCCTTAAGTGGTATACATTGTGTACAATATAAAAACAATATCCATTATAACAAAAACACATCCTAAAATCAATAAAATAAGTATAGGAACATAGGGGCATAAAAGAGCAAATAAAATAGATTCAGGGGATTAATCAGGATCCACTTTTATAGGTCAAGGAAAGCCTGGGCAAAAAGATAAGTCTTTGTAAAACGTCTGAGACCAATGATGGCTACTGCTTCACATATGGAAGAGGGAAGGGTATTCTATAAAATGGGCAACAGCAGAAAATGCCCATTTTTGGGTCACTGCCCTAAGATATTCTGTAGGATGCAGTGCCACAAGAAGAATTTCCCAGCTGATCTAAGTGATGTCATAAAATACTGGGATGGGGAACCTGTGGCTCTTAGATGCTGTTGGACTCCATCGGCCCCAGCAAGCATGGTCAGTAGAGGCGGAAGGAAGATGTGTAGGCTTTGGCTCTCTCAGTTTCTCAGTTTTCCCATCTTAAATTCAGTTCTCCATATTTCTGCAGTAATTCGCAATTTTCTTAAAACAAAATCCTCATGAAAATTCTTCAGCACTTTAGTGCAAGTTTCTCCTAAGAAACACATTTTTGTATGCTGCTTTGACTTTTGTAAGCAATTTCTCCTAATACACCGTTGTATGTTACTTTCACTAATATCAAGCCTTTTAAGTAGAGGCCTTATCCCAGTCTGCATCTGTGCTGGAATTGCTTTCTAAGATGTTTTTAAAGTTGTTTTTTCAAGATGTTTTGAACATGTTTTGTTTTTATGTTTTTCAAGATGTTCTGTTTTAATTTGTTTTAAAGTATTTTGTTTTGAAGATGTTTTAAAGTGCCTTTAGTGTTTTTGTTTGCTGCCCTGGGCTCCTTGTGGGAGGAAGGGCGGGATATAAACATAATTATTAAATAAATAATAAGCCGATTTTTATGCACCCCCCCCCAATATATGCATTTTTGTAAACACTGGTTGGGAAACTGCATCGCAAAATTTGGATAAGTGTGAATGTTGGAAGGATGTCTGGTTTTCGGTTCTCATGTTGTATCGGAAAGTGCAAATTTGATAGATTCAGCTTTGAATGTGAACTGAGTCGAATTCCACCCCCCCATCCCTAGTTGTCAGGGAAGATGGGACTTGTCATTCATCTAGAGCAGCCTTTCCCAACCTTTGAGTCCTCAGATGTTGTTGGACTACAACTCCCATCATTCCTGACCACTGGCCATGCTGGCTGGGGCTGATGGGAGTTGTAGTCCAACAGCACCTAGGGACCCAAACGTTGGGAAAGGCTGATCTAGAGGGCCACAGAATCCCCATTCCTGATAAAATACTAGCTACCTGCCTGTTAATTGGCTACCATGATAGAGAATAAAAGGGCATCACTGGTGACACCATTGAAGTGGGACCAAAAACTACCCTTGACACACATGTTCCCAGTGTCAGGAAGTGGGAAGAGCTGTAGCTCAGTGGGAGAACACCTGCTTTATATGCAGAAGGTCCCAGGTTCATTCCCCAGCATCTCCAAGTAGGACTGGGAGAAGCCCCCCTCCCCAATGTGAAACCTTGAGAGCCTCTGCCAATCAAGGTCGAGCACTGGTCAGCTGGTGGACTGGGAAACACTACCAGGTTTATTTATTTATTATTTTACTTATATCCCGCCCTTCCTCCCAGGAGAAGCCCCAGGTTCTGGCCTGACCTAAGATGGGTCACACCTGCAGCACCACTTCCATACAAATATATGTTAGAAAATTAAGAAATTGCATGTTTTGGTTAAAGGTGGGTTAGGCGTCTGAAAGGTTCGAAGTAGGGCTGGTGAAGGGGTATGTGGCCTAGAAAAAGTTCTGAGGGCCAGAGAGAGAGTCCTGGAAGGCTGCATTTGGCCTCCAGCCATGAATTTCCCCATCCCCTCTAATATGAATAATAAAGAAGAGTGATCCATCTTTTCCCACATTTTTTAAATAGTCCAGAACGGAGTCTAATTTTAAGTATTAGACATAACCTAATTACTATTTACCATTCTGCAAAATAAAAGGGAATAACAAAACCCCCATAATTAACTTGAGAGGCTTTTGTGAAAATAAGAGCATTCACTTTAAAAAGAGAGAGAGAGCGCAAGAGAGCGCAGAAGAGGTGGTCACTGTAGTGAGGAATATGTTGAAGCTGATAAATATTCCATTTGAAAGACAATAGATGCTGGCATATCTTTTTGTTCCATTAAAAGAGTTGCTTATGTCGGTTGCCATACACACACATGCGTGCGCCTTTAGGTAACTGGACATTCAAGAGCAAACACCTCAGACCACTGAGAGCTAAAGCTGTGGGGTGAATGGCTTCATTAGCATGTCAGACTTTAATAGCCCTTGTCATAGCCTACTAATTACAGGGTAATGTTATGACTCAGGAACGGTGGTGGTGAAGAAGCTCTCGCATATGGTTACAGTGAATGCACACAGATAGTGAATTCTCAGTTACAAAATTAAAATATCAGAAGCAGCAGCTAGGCTGCTAGACGATTAGCTCAGACTGTTTAGCTCAGTATTGCCTACACTGACTGGCAGCAGCTCTCCAGGGTTTCAGGCAGGAGTCTATCCCACACCCTACCTGGAGAAGCTGGGGATTGAACCTGGGACCTTCTGCATGTAAAGCAGATGTTCTACCACTGAGCTATGGCCTTTCCCCTAGAGATGTTTTGAAGTTAACTAAGTCAACAATAAAGCTGGGAAAAACAGAAGGGAGTAGAAAAAGAGGAAGGCCAAACAAGAGATGGATTGATTCCGTAAAGGAAGCCACAGACCTGAACTTAGAAGATCTGAACAGGGTGGTTTATAATAGATGCTATTGGAGGTCGCTGATTCATAGGGTCGCCATAAGTTGTAATTGACTTCAAGGCATATAACAACAACAAAGTCAACAGACCCACTTCACCAGGAGTTAGAGTGCTACAAGGAAAGGCTACAGTCTTTAGGGAGCCTTTAGCTTACAAAAAAGACCACTTATTTATTTCAGGCTTTTTTTTTTTAACCTCACTCTTCAGATGAAAAGGAGGAGCCAGAGGAGGAAAGGCCTGCTCTCTTCTGGAAGCACCTCCAGTTAATAGTTTTTATAGCAACCAGCCACTACTCTTTAGTCGTACAAAGAGATCCTTAACAGTCTTGGCTAGAGCCATTAATGTAATAAAGAGACTGGTTTGGCCACTTTAGCAGACTCTGTTTCCACAGAATTTCATCTTATATATACAAAGCCACAAGTTGAGGTGGGGACCCAAAGATAACATCAAGACTAACTCTCCAATCCTATAACATCATATATTTAGAAATAATTACTACAATTTATATTTCATAGAAAGCAAATTGATTTCCCATCCAAATCACTCCCAAATAAATTCTTCAATTAATCTGCAACTCACCCCAGTTCATCCCATCAGTTGCTTGCAATCTGTTGAGCTCCAAATAATTTCCCATGCAAATTCTGCTCCAAAATCACTTCACTTTTAAGTTATCAGGGCTGGCACCAGCCCACCACAAGCCCCCACCTGCCCCCAGTGTATGCACATGCACTTAAATATGCCCAACAGGGCCACCACACATTTCAGTGCGCATGTCTGCCATTACCCAAGATGGCGGTGTGTGTGTGTATTGCCCCCCCCACCATCTTGAATGATGGCAGGCATGCATGCTGAGACATGAGGTAGCACAACCGGACATATTTAAGCACCTGCCACCTGCATGCATGTGTTGGGGCAGCCTTTCCCAACTAATGTGCCTCCATATATTGTTGGACCACAACTCCCATCAGCCTCAGCCAGCATTGCCAATGGTCAGGAAAGATGGGAATTGTGGTCCAACAACATCTGGAGGCACACTGGTTGGGAAAGGCTGTGTTGGGGTGATGTCGGCTGGGAGACCAGAGCTCCTGCTCCACAATCTGCACTACTGTCTAGTCATGGCCCATAACCCGATACGGGCAGGGATCACGGAGTGGGAACTTCACCCAGCCAGCTGTAAGGGTTCTTGGTCAGTGCCCCACCTGGCCCCCTGCTGGTGCTGGGCCTGTCAGTTACCCTGTTTCATCCTCATCCTCAGCCTCATAACACAATGTTAGGTCCAAACCCAACACGCAAGTTGTCCTGTCAACCCCAACTCGCTTATTACACCCGGGAAGAGTGCGGAGTTGAGTGCAAATGAACCCACTATCAGAGATCAAGTAACACGAGACAAAAACCTTTGCAAAGGGGACCCAATACTTACAAGCCGAAGCAGGCCAGCATGGGAACCTCGTTTATTGGTGTTTAAGAGTTTATATAGGCTTACCCCAAAGTTTACAATATCGGGTTCACGTCATAAGATACAAAAGAAGCAATTGCCAACTGTCATAGCTTTGGGGCAGATGTAAGGAGGTAAAGGGGTACAGGGGAAAGGACAAAGTGGAAACATCAAGACTATCTCTTAGACTCTATGTCTGCATATTTCGCATGTCCTTGAGATAAGCACTATGCAGGAACAAACAAAGGCAACTGTTGAGGGGAGGCCCAGCTGCAACCGGGCGCCCCCTAAACTGGAGACAGACATGATATTACTTTGCTTACATATCAAAGGAGTATTACAAGTCAAGGATATGAGGGGCATTGGAATAGCGTTTGACATTCCTATGCAAGGCACATTAGTAACTATAAGCAAGGCCATCAGCATAAATGTGATACAGAAATGCATAGTAGGGAAGTTTCCAGCTTAAACCGGCTTTTATTATGCGAGCCACTGGAATGTAGGTAAGGGTCAGGTCACCAGGAAATAAACCGACATTTTATATCAAAAGTCAAATAAAGGCCACTTTGGTTCTATTTCCCGTGAAGCCCAAGCTGGTTTAGGTAGGACAAGTGAATTATAGTTTTGCCAGCACTGGGGGGGTTTCAATTTGTCCCTAACAACAGTAAATGAATTAAATTAAAAATAGAGTGTAAAATTCTATTTTGGTGGAGAAACAATACAAAACATGAAAGTACAATATACAAACCTACAAAGCAGTAGTTTCATTCCAAATACTAAAAAGTTAAAAGATCATTTTATTTTATTAAAGAACTCTTTAAACTTTACATATGTCAACTTTTCCAATTAAAAACATTACAAACATTAATCACATTAAGTTGTACTAACCCAATGTATAGGCAGGCCCCACTTATACGGCAGGTTCCATTTCGGACTGCCGCCGTAAAGCAGAAACTGCCGTAAAGCGAAACCCATTGAAAATAATGGGGCACATCGCGCGAAAATGACGCAAAAATGTCGCAAAAGCGTAAAGATGGCCTTAAAACGGGGAATTTCCCCTCATTGAAAGCCGCCGCATCAGCAGAACGCCAGAAAACAGAACGCTGGTATATTTTAACCCCTCCTACCCTTCAAAGAATATACTAAATCCCCTCTCCTTCCCACCCTCAGTTCCCTGAGAAAAACAGAACTGTGTGCATAGTTAAGTTATACTGACAAAAGGAAAAGTTCTTTAACTTAACCATATATATCTTGCTGCAACTGACAAATGTCCTTGTAAATCACACTCCGAAGAGTACGTAATAAATTTCCACCATGTAGCATTGAAGTTGTCTGTCTTTTCTAACCCTCGAGAGAGGTGAAGTGAATGGGTAATTTTCTCTAATAAAGCAAAGTTCCATACATTTTTTATCCATGACAATATTGTTGCGTGCCTCCCCTCAATCTCTGAGCGGTGAGATTTCGGGGGTCCCTGCGCCCGGGTTTGGTTTCCTTTGGGAAGAAGTTCAGCGGAGACTGCGGTGTCTTTATGAAATATGGTTTATTTATTTACACACATTCCAACCTGAGCTCAATCATAGAATCATAGAATCATAGAGTTGGAAGGGGCCTTGTAGGCCATCGAGTCCAACTCCCTGCTCACAGCAGGAAATCCACAGCTAGAGCATCTCCCGCAGATAGCTGTCCAGCCTCTGCTTGAAGACATCCAGCGAAGGGGATCCCACCACCTCCCTAGGCAGTCGGTTCCATTGCCGAACCGCCCTTACTGTCAAGAAGTTCCTTCTAATGTCCAATCTGAATCTACACTCCTGCAACTTAAAACCATTAGACCTAGTCCTACCCTCTGGGGCAGCAGAGAACAAATCTGTTCCCTCCTCTATGTGACAGCCCTTCAGGTACTTAAAGAGTGCAATCATATCACCCCTCAGCCTTCTCTTCACCAGACTGAACATGCCAAGTTCCTTCAACCTTTCCTCATAAGACTTGTTCTCCATACCGGCTATCATCCTTGTCGCCCTCTTCTGAACCCGCTCTAACTTGTCTATATCTTTCTTAAAATGAGGCGCCCAGAACTGAACGCAGTATTCCAGATGAGGCCTGACCAATGCAGAATATAGTGGAACTATTACTTCCCTCGACCTGGAAACTATAGCTCTGTTTATGCAGCCCAAAACCGCGTTTGCCTTTTTTGCCGCAGCATCACACTGCTGGGTCATGTTCAACTTGCGATCCACTACAATTCCAAGGTCCTTCTCACACGCACTACTGCTAAGCCAGGTATTTCCCATCCTGTACCCGTGCATTTTGTTTTTGTGGCCTAAAGTCTTTATTCAATGTCATTTTATTAATTTCAGCCCAATTTTCTAGTCTATCCAGGTCCTGTCTTCCATTGTGTTAGCTATCCCTCCCAGTTTCGTATCATCTGCAAACTTCATAAAGCTTCCCTCCACCCCATCATCTAAGTCATTGATAAAAATGTTGAAGAGTATCGGCCTCAGGACAGAACCCTGTGGCACTCCACTCGAGACCTCCTTCCAGTCCGAAACAGAGCCACCGACGACCACTCTTTGAGTATGGTTTTCCAACCAGTTGTGAATCCACCTGACAGTATTTCCATGTAGTCTGCATTTGACTAGTTTGCTAATCAAAAGGTCGTGGGGGACTTGGTCAAACGCCTTGCTGAAATCTAGATAGATGACATCTACAGCATTTCCACCATCTACTAAGCTAGTGACCTGATCAAAAAAAGAGATGAGATTAGTTTGACAGGATTTTTTCTTGACAAACCCATGCTGGCTCCTTCTAATCACAGCATTGTCATCTAGATAGTTGCCAATGGACTCTTTTATTATCCGTTCTAATATCTTTCCTGGTATTGAAGTCAGACTGACCGGCCTGTAATTCCCCGGATCTTCTTTTTTACCCTTTTTAAAAGGATCCATCAAGGATGGAGGGGGTTCAAGGCATCAGCAGTCCAATATCCAGCTTTTCCATCTGGGAGCAGGGGTATCCTATAGCCATGATGCAGAGAGCCAGCCTCTCTGCCCGCCTGCAGCCCCAGCCATTCTCTAGACACACCAAAAAACTACAAGCACAAAAACTCTCTTGGGCTCCGGGGGGGGGGGAAAGGCTCTCCTGAAGAGTTTCAATGACAAAAGGATCTTCCTGGCCCATTCACCGTTGCTTGGCAACTGATCGGCCCATTATCTTACCTGGCCAATCTATTTGGTTAACAAAAGACTCATTTGACCAGAAGAGAGTTCCTAATTCCAAGGCACAGGATTCCAAATCAGAGGCTGGAAAGTTGACCCACAGGAATCATCCATCCCAACCCCCATGCTCATAACAATATATTCAGATCTTTTAATTATTTCCATCTTTGAGCCACCGTCTGACGTGCTGCCAGAAGCAATAGAGGTATTGATTCATTAAATTTAGTATTCACATTCTGATCTTCAAATATGGATAATAAAAATAAAAGTTAAAAGATCTGAGATCAGTTCGGAAGCGATTGTAGGATACCTTAAAAGAATTTGGAACCAAGTCAGTTCAACTTGTTTGTATTTTGCTAGTTTCTACTTTGGGGGGAAAGGCTGCAGCTCACCAGTAAAAAATCTGACTGGCAGGGCTCTCTAGGTCTAGGGTTTTAGACACAGGACAATCCCAGCCCTATATAGAGAATCCTGGGGCTTGAACCTGTGACCTTCTGCGTACAAAGCAAATGCCCTATTACTGAGCTATGGCCCCTCCCCTACTTAATTAATCCAAACCAAACCTCAAAGGCAAGCTGGCAACTTGGGGCACTTCCACAGGGCAGTTCATTGTGGACCCAGTGCTGCTCACACATAAAAGCTTTTCGTCAAAATGCCAGCTCACATTCCCCACCACCACCCTAATCCAGATTTATGTATAATAAGATTTCTTACCTGCCCTCTTCACCATAAGGTTCCAGCGAGGTTACAGCAATATATACATACAATTAAAAACAAGTAAAACAGGTAAAATACTTCATACAATTATAAAAAAACAAGTAAAACAATTCCAAACAAAAGCAGCACAGTATAGGTTAAACAAAACAGAAGAAGGGGGCCAAAAATACCTTAGCTGTTCAGAGTAAAGAGGTGGTACTTCATCATATGCAGAACCTGTACGATGGAGATACTAGATGCACCTCTGTAGTGAGGGAGAAGGTTATAATCTCTATGGACATTATTTGTACTTTTAAAAAAGCACATGTTAAATACAAAGACACATTTGACATCACGCCTAGTTTGGCTGTCAGACTGCTATTCAAGGCAAAAGTGCCTGGTTAGTTAAAGAAGGTGACAATGACAGTGGACAGATGTAAAAGAGGGTAGAGCTCCTGCCTTTTAACTGTGTAGAAGAGGACATTTCAGCAGGTGTAGCAAGCTACACAACTATCAAAGGCAGAGGAGCTCCGTCCTCATTTGAATCTTCCCACCCTGGAACGGCAAGGTCAGTATACCCCCAATGCTTTTGTACCAGGGCTGTGGAGTTGGTACGCCAAGCCTTCGACTCCTCTATTTTTCTACTGTCTGACTCTGACTCCACCCAAAATTGCTTCCCACTCCACAGCCCTGGAAAGGGCTGTAAATGTCTTTTTAAATTGGAAGCTCTCATAGGAGCACTTTTATCGCTGCCTGAATATGCGCTGATCTTGGCATCACAGCATTTGTCTTCATCTGGGTCCTGTGTCATACACTGACACACAAAATGTTTTCCATCTTGAGTTATGGTGAAATGCTGAACTACAGCTGACTTCATGGGAAGCTTCTTTGACATTTTGAATTTATATTTTTAAAAAATTGTCAATCAAAATTTATGTTGAAGCCGGAGTCGGAATACTTCAACCGACTCCGACTCAACCCAAAATTGTTTCTGACTCCACAGCCCTGTTTTGTACTGCACCTTTTCAGAGAGTTGCTAACCGATGAGACAATCGGAGCCTAGTCTGCTCCAATGCCTTTAAGAGTAGCTCAATGTACTTACACCCAAGTAAGCTGCGTAGGACTGCAGCTACTTAAGCATAATACCTTTTGGCTCAATAGGGCTGGTTTCTAAGGCAATGTGCATAGGGTTGGGTTGCAGGCCTACAATCCTTTATATACCTATTTAGGAAAAACACCCTTTGAACTATGTATACCAAAGCTGAACTTAATGAGCTTGTTTGCATGTATGACTAATGACATGTTTCATGGTTTATTTCTCCTCCCCCCCTTTTACTTTTTAGTTTTTTTTAAAAAAGCTAGACTGTTGTAGAAATCGTATCCACTTGCTTGGGAGTAAGCCCCATTGAGCATAACGGGGCTCAGTTCTGTATAAACATGCATACAACTGAACTATAGGCACCATATTGCTCCACAGCCTTATTATACAGCCACAAGAGTGGCTGTATACTGTAACCAGTATGGACTGTTTGCGTTCCTCAATGTTAAATTGAAAATATCCCCCCATGCCATTTTGATGCTTCCCATAAGTTCATTTCAAAACAAAACCTTACAAAACTTATAGTCCTGAACTCAGAAACGCTTGCTTAACAACCCTCTAAATTTTCATGGCGAGAAACAAAACAGTCAGAGAGAATCAGGAGTTCAAAGTGTAAAAAGAGAGAAAAACCAGACCCCTTTTGGACTTTTTTCTGTCAGAGGCGCAGGAGGTCAGGTCTCCTGCTGACCTGGTACATTCACTATAGTTGCCCAATTTCCCTGTTTTTAAAAGTCTGATAGAAATATCTGTTGGCTATAGGTACATTCTTAAACCGCAAGGTTTTTTTGCCTATTAGTGAATATAACTAGACTAGATAAGTACTTACAAAACAATTTCTATATCACCCCAATCTCTAACATTAAACAACAAACATGCATTTGAATAAACCTAACCAAACTTACACAAGCACTGTACTGAATATCTGTTAAAAATAATCACCATTTCCCCCCCCAGAAGAGACAAGACTTCCGAATCAAGAGGTTGTTCCAAAATGTATACACTTAGTCAAATACCAACCATTTAAAAAAAAAAGACTATAGCTCATTACTGCATCATATTCAACTTCTCTCCTTACAAGATGTCCTGGCTACCTTCCTATTTCATTCCTTGTGTGGCCAGTCACCTCCCACAAGAAAGATGGCTACCTTTTTAGATTACCCAGAGTCCCTTGCAAACCACCAGGTATAAGTATGATGAAGGCTAGCTGTTGCATGCTGTTTGGTTTGTTAGTAGCAGCTGTTTTACACAGATATGCTTTTCCTGATACTGATAGTTTTTTTGTTGTTGCTTCTCCTTAAAGCGATAGGGATTCTCCTACAGTTCTCTGTAAAGGTAATTCAACAAATTAAGTGGGTTATTTATTAACACCCTTGTATTTCACCATCTTGGGTTTTTTAAAACATATTATACAGCCACAAGAGTGACTGTATACTATAGTCAGCAGGGATTTTTCGCATTCCGCAATGTTAAATGGAAAATACCCCCCATGCCATTCTGAGGCTTCCCATAAGCTCATTTCAAAACAAAACCTTACAAAACTTATAGTCCTGAACTCAGAAACGCTTGCTTAACAACCCTCTAAATTTTCATGGCGAGAAACAAAACAGTCAGAGAGAATCGAGAGTTCAAAGCCTAAAAAGAGAGAAAAAAACTCAGAGCCCTTTTGGACTTTTTTCTGCGAGTTCTCATAATCTGTTGAAGTTCATTAAAAATCAGCCATGCTCACAGAGTACCTGTAATCCTAATACTGACCTTGCCCCATACCCTGACCTTCATCTACTGCAGTTTAAAAGTTAAAAAAATGCCTGGTTGATTTTTAATTAATTTAAGAAAATTTGGCTGGAAGCCTATTATAACGCAGGGCATGCTCAGTAAGGACCAACTGTCAGTGTTCTAAAAGCCTCACAGCTGCTGGGCTTGGCTAATCAGAGGGCCACACCCACACCAGACTTGATTTCACTTGAAACAGTCATGGCTTCCCTCAAAGAATCCTGGGAAGTGTAGTTTGTGAAGGGTGCTGAGAAGAGACTCCTATTCCCCTGAGAGAATGGTTTAACAGTCAGCCACTCTGATTGAAGGTCTGTGAGAGAAACGGTGTCTCCTAGCAACTCTCAGCACCCTTCACTAACTGCACTTCCCAGGATTCTTTGAGAGAAGCCATGATTGGCTTTGAGCCATGGCTTTGAGAGAAGCCATGATAAATTGTTTTTAAAAGATGTGTTTTTAAATGTGTATATTTGTTTTTAATGTTTTTAGTTATTGTAAACCGCCCAGAGAGTTCCGGCTATGGGGCGGTATATAATTACACTAAATAAATAGATAAATAAATAATGATTGTCCAAAGTGTAATATAGGCCTGGTGTGGATGTGGCCAGGGACAGCTTTGTTTTAATTTGGGTGGGAGGTAGGGTTGCCAGGTTCAGGGCCTGAGACTGATCCTGTATCTTTAGGAGAAGAGAAAGTCAGCCAAGTGCTGGTGTTCTTGCAACATTGTAATAGGAAAAAACCACAAGGTGGAATTGTCCCTTCCCCCAGCACAACTGAGAAAAATACAGAAGATGTCTTGGTTGGCAGGCCCAGCCTGGTCAGTTTTACCTATCCTAATCATGATTGCATAGGAGTATATCCGATTCAACTCAATAATCATACAAATGATCAGACCTACCTTTTCCCTCCTTCCCCTTTCCTCTCCCTTTCTCCTCCCCTCTACCTTCTTCCGCCTTCCCTGCCCACTCCAGCCCTCCGTCCCTCCCCCCCAGTCAGTTTTACCTATCCTAAGCATGTTTGCATGGGAGTAAATCCCACTGAACTCAATAAACATGCAATCACATCTGTCCTTCTCCCCTCCCCCTCCTGCCTGCTCCCATCCCAGTCCTCCCCTCTGCCTTCCCAACCCTCCCTCCTCCCCCTCCTCCCTTCCCCATCCCCTGTGGTCAGTTTCACCTATCCTAAGCATGATTGCCTGGTGTGTGTGTGTAAATCCCACTTAACTCAATAAGCATGCAAATGATCAATCCATTCTCAGCAAACTTGCACAGGATCCCATTTCTTACCTCCCGGATTAAAAAGCAGGGAAATTCACTAATAGGTAAAAAAAAACTTGCGGTTTAAGAACATACCTATAGCCCACAGATATTTCTATCAAACTTTAAAAAGCAGGGAAATTGGGCAGCTATAGTGAATGCACCAGGGGAGCAGGAGTCCTGAACTCCTCTCTGAGATATTGTACTGCCCTACAAAGTTGTCAAAATGCAAACACAATTTGGGTTGGTCTTTCACAGTCCAATCCACTTGCTGTGTAGCTTGGAAGAATTTGGTAACATGTGCCTCTGAGCATATGGTGAGTGGTGGCAACACCTGTAATCAGCGAAAATAATAGAAAGAAGATATGTCCTGTGCTGATCTTGTTTTAGCCGGGAGGAAGCAACATTATTAAGACAGTTGATATAGTTCAGATGGTCACTTTAAATATGTCTGATTTACTTTCCAATTTTAGCGACGTTTTCTATAGGAAATCATTTTCTTTTGCTTTTGTTTCTATGAATATGTGAAGTACAGCAATACTTTGCAAAATTTATACTAAAAAAACTCCAAACATAATTGTGGAATAATGGCACTGACTTCTGCAAAATAGTCCCCAGTGGACCTCTGAAGTGTCTCAATTTGCACAAGATAAAACAGTGGGAGGTGAAATATATTCTAGCAAAATTCTAGGTGTGCTCTATGTTTTTAATTGACAGTGAACACCTTGCCTTAAATAAAGTGATTTTAACATAGCAGGCTGAAAACATGAATCCTCTTCTTTCCAACAACTAGAGTCATTGCTAAAGTAGCAGCATATTGTAATCAGTCTGATTTTACATTAAACTGCAATTTCAGGTCTAACTGTTAATGCACCCAAAATAGAAATAGACCATAACCTCCAGTTTGAAACAAAAAAGGCTATCTTCACCATCATATGACATTGACCAATAAAAAGGCTTTGAAATTAATAAAAATAAATTTGGCACAGATTTCTAGGATGAATAAAGAGGAAAATAAAATTTTCTAGTTTAGATTCTCTGTAGAAACATTAGTGACACAGGAAAGAAGCAAAGTAAGAAGAACACCAACAAACATACAAAAATATAACTCTCCATCTTTGGAGATGGCAGGTGTTGCCACCACTCACCATATGCTCACAGGCACGTTACCAAATTCTTCCAAGCTACACAGCAAGTGGATTGGACTGTGAAAGACCAACCCAAATTGTGTTTGCATTTTGACAACTTTGTAGGGCAGTATAATATCTCAGAGAGGAGTTCAGGTCTCCTGCTCCCCTGGTGCATGCATTCACTATAGCTGCCCAATTTCCCTGCTTTTTAAAGTTTGGTGGAAATATCTGTGGGCTATAGGTACATTCTTAAAACGCAAGGTTTTTTGCCTATTAGTGAATACTATCTTAAAAGAGCCTTGGTCTTTACTGTTGCTGTATTGGAACATCCCTATATTGTTACCGTTCTGGAACAGGTAAGGAAGCCTGTAATAAGTCTGTATCTCCCCTCTCCACATCTAGTCCTAAGATTTGGTGTGACTAGAATGTCAGATTTTTATAGTTATGTTATTTTTATGAGATATTCATGGGGTTTTTGTTGTTTATATGTAATGTAATGTGTGTGTATATTTATTTATTATTTGATTTATATCCCGTCCTTCCTCCCAGCAGGAGCCCAGGGCGGCAAATATATACACATACATTAATTCATTGCAGGTGTTGTATGAAAATTTTAATATTTATATGGCTCTCCAACACCACAGGTATTCAAGAGGCAGCTGAACAAGTATGGTTTAATTTGGATCCCTGCATTGAGCAGGGGGTTGGACTTGATGGCTTTATAGGCCCCTTCCAACTGTACTCTTCTATGATTCTAAATTCCCTCCATGGTATAATATATCAATGTTTTTAAATGCAAGTCGCTTGGAGACCTTTCAGGTAACAAGCTAATAATAAGCATAGTTGGTATGAAGTAGGATCCCAAACACTGAGCACTTGAGAACCAAATTCTGTAGTGGGAGAGTAAGATATGAAGGCGAAACAAAACACAAAATTGCTTTCGCACTGAGCTAGTCTTTCCCCAAAGAGGGACGAGACAAATGTTTAAAAACTGTCTCTCCTCTTCCCACCCCCTATTTGTTTTTTTGGGGGGGATGCTGTGATTATTTCATCGTGGGTAACAAATGTTGGGTTTGGGAAAAGGAAGGATATTTTAGTTTGTACAGTATATGCTTTGTATCCATCCAGTTACATTTTGGTTCTTTGTGTATTCTTAAACTAGGACTCTCAAATATTATAGACCCCAGGTTTTCTTGATGGTCAGCAGTAGTGTATCCAGGGTGGTCATGTGTCCTCTGAATGGCTGTCCATTCCAAGACTTCTTTAAAGATAAAGGGCCCTAAGAAGGGAGAAGCGGGGCCTTGAAGTGTCTTATCAACACCTCCATAGCAGACTGAGCAGACTAGGGATGGAAAGATCTGTTTGTTGCAGTTTTCTCAGTTTCTCATTTTACTAATGTTAAATTCAATTCTCTACATTTCTACAGTCATCTGTGATTTTTTTAAAAAAAATCTCATGAAAATTCTCCACCATTTTAATGCAAATTTCTCCAAATAAACACATTGTTGTAGGTAGTTTTGACAAAGGTGCACATTTTTGCAAGCCCATTTCTCATCATTTCATGCCTTTTTGCATGTTATTTTCACTCATGTATTCATTTTTATGCATACTTTCCCCTAATATATGCATTTTTGTAAATGTTGTTTAGTTGGTGAACTGCATCCCAAAATTTTAATAAATGCGAATTTCAAAGGATGGCAGTGTTTCAGTTCTCATATTGTTTTGGAAAGTGCAAATTTAATAAATTCTACTTGAAATGCAAACTGAATTGAAAATTTCACCCATCCTTAGAGCAAACACACACATCAGCTGGTGAAAAGGCTTCCTCTATGTTGAGAGATGTATTGTATTTCTGTTTAAATTACAGTAATTTTTTCTAAATCTGAATTTACATATAAATTAGCATGCACATAATTTTTGTAGATCTGTGTCCTCTTTTGGGCTGTCTCTTTTGGGGATGCATTTCTTTCTTTCTTTTGCATTACTTAAGTGGTTGCCCTAGTATTGAGGAATATGGCGAGAATGGAGTTTCCAAAAATTGCTGCTGTTTGCAGTTAAGGGGGAAAGGTGTGGAATGGATGGCAGTAGCTTTCAGCTGTTAAAAAAAGGTGATGAATTGATTTTTCAGTAGTGGCTCTGCCTCCTATTTTGGAATCTAGGAAGCTGCCTTATACAAAGTTGGATTGTTTCTAGCCCAGTATTAACTGCACTGACTAGCAGCAGTTCTCTAGAATATCAGGCAGGGGGCACTCCCAGCTCCACCTGGAGATGCCAGAGATAGAACGAGCAGATGCTCTACCAGTGAACTATGGCCCTTTCTATACCAAATCACACTTGAGCTGGCTGTCACTCCCGCTCCTAGGTCTTTTTTTTGGTGCGCTGGAATCTTGAAGGCCATTGTGCAGGTTTTTAGTTTCACTGATATTTATAACATGGCTGAACTGCTTGCTAAATATTACTTACAAATATGGCTTTAAGGAATGTATAAATCTAACTGTATGACTGCAAGCCTGAAAACACTTTCCAAGGAGTAAGCACCATCAAGCTCAATGGGGCTGACATTGCCTATATACATGATTGCGTTGACGATGCTGAAGTTGGTTCCTAGTTCCCAGTTCCTTATTTGTGTGAAATTTCAGTCACTAACAAAGAAGAAAAGTTGACAGCTACAGCAACGTCAAGCCAAATTTAAAATGCCCCTGAACCCCAAAATAAATAATGGGGTACCCTGTATGATATATCGCTGTAATCAGGAGACTCTCCCCGTCAAGAATGACAATAAATTTATACAATCAAAATCATCAGGATTCCGATATTATCATAAATACATAATGATGTCATAAAATCATAAAAAATAAGTAACTGGGGGTACACACCCCAAAATCTGCTCTAGGCCAGGACAAATCATACACCCCAGGAAAGGGGAGGGTGTCTCCTACGAGATGCCACTGTGTCCCATCCGGTCCAGAGCTTCTGCTGGGCACCAGGCACTCACGAAGGCATCTATGCAAAATCAAACTGGACAAAAACACGCAGAAAAAAATAAGTAACTGGGGGTACACGCCCCAAAATCTGCTCTAGGCCAGGACAAATCATATACTCCAGGAAAGGGGAGGATGTCCCCTATGGGATGCCACTGCATCCCGCCTGGCCCAGACCTTCTGCTGGGCGCAGCACGCATGGCAGGGCATCTGTCCAAAACCAAAGCAGACAAAAACATGCAGGAAAAAATAAGTAACTGGGGGTACCCACCCCAAAATCTGCTCTGGGCCAGGACAAATCATATACCCCAGGAAAGGGGAGGGTGTCCCCTACCAGATGCCACTGCGCCCTGCCTGGCCCAGAGCGTCTGCTGGGCGCAGTGCACATAGCAGGGCATCTATCCAAAACCAAAGCAGAAAAAAACATACAGGAAAAAATAAGTAACTGGGGGTACTCGCCCCAAAATCTGCTCTGGGCCAGGACAAATCATATACCCCAGGAAATAGGAGGGTGTCTCCTATGAGATGACACTGTGTCCCGCCCGGCCCAGAGCTTCTGCTGGGCGCAGCACGCATGGCAGGGCATCTATCCAAAACCAAAGCAGACAAAAACATGCAGGAAAAAATAAGTAAGTGGGGGTACACGCCCCAAAATCTACTCTGGGCCAGGACAAATCATATACCCCAGGAAAGGGGACGGTGTCCCATACGAGATACCACTACGTCCCGCTTGGCCCAGAGCTTCTGCTGCACGCAGGGCACATGGGAGGCCATCTATCGAAAACCAAAGCAGAAAAAAATACAGGAAAAAATAAGTAACTGGGGGTACCCACCCCAAAAATTGCTCTGGGCCAGGACAAATCATATACCCCAGGAAAGGGGAGGGTGTCCCCTACCAGATGCCACTGCATCCCATCCGGCCCAGAGCTTCTGCTGGGCACCAGGCACTCATGATGAGTTTCAGTTGGTACAGCTTGAGGACGTTGACAAGGTGCTTGGACTGGTGCGTGCAACCACTTCTAGGTTAGATCCTTGCCCCTCGTGGCTAATAACAGCTAGTAGGATTGGAACAGCCGGCTGGGCCAGGGAAGTGATTAATGCCTCATTGCGAGAGGGAGTGGTCCCTGGCTGCCTGAAGGAGGCGGTAGTAAGACCACTTCTGAAGAAACCGTCCCTGGACCCAGAAAATCTTGATAATTACAGGCCGGTAGCAAATGTCCCATTCCTGGGCAAGGTCCTGGAACGAGTGGTCGCTGGCCAGCTCCAGACACTCTTGGATGAAACCGATTATCTGGATCCATTTCAGTCGGGTTTCAGGCCTGGTTTTGGCACGGAAACAGTCTTGGTCGCCCTGTATGATGACCTTTGTCGGGAGAGAGACAGGGGGAGTGTGACTCTGTTGATTCTCCTTGATCTCTCAGCGGCCATGGTATCCTTTTGGGGAGACTTGCTGATTTAGGAGTTGGCGGTACTGCTTGGCAGTGGTTCCGCTCCTACTTGGCGGGCCGTCTCCAGAAGGTAGTCCTTGGGGAACATTGCTCGGCACCCTGGGCTCTCCAGTATGGGGTTCCGCAGGGGTCAGTTCTGTTCCCCATGCTTTTTAATATCTATATGAAGCCGCTGGGTGCAATCATCAGGAGTTTTGGGGTGCGTTGCCATCAATATGCTGATGACACGCAACTCTACTTCTCCTTTTCATCTTTCTCAGGTGAGGCTGTCAATGTGCTGAACCGATGCCTGACTGCGACAATGGACTGGATGAGAGCTAATAAACTGAGGCTCAATCCAGACAAGACTGAGGTGTTGTTAGTGGGTGCTTCTCCTGACCGGATGGTGGATGTTCGACCTGTTCTAGATGGGGTTGCACTCCCCCTGAAGGAGCAGGTTCGTAGCTTGCGAGTTCTTTTAGAACCATCCCTGTCACTTGAGGCTCAGGTAGCCTCGGTGGCACGGAATGCTTTTTACCAACTTCGGTTGGTGGCCCAGCTACGCCCTTATCTGGATAGAGAGAACCTTGCTTCGGTTGTCCATGCTCTGGTAACCTCGAAGTTAGATTACTGCAATGCACTCTACGTGGGGCTGCCTTTGAAGACGGTCCGGAAACTGCAGCTTGTACAAAATGCACTGGCCAGATTGATAATGGGGACTAGGCGCTCCGATCATATAATACTGATCCTGGCTCGCTTGCACTGGCTGCCTATATGTTTCCGGGCCCGGTTCAAAGTGCTGGTTTTGACCTATAAAGCCTTATACGGTGTGGGACCACAATACCTGATGGAACGCCTCCCCCGATATGAACCTTCCCTTACACTATGCTCTACATCGAAGACCCTCCTCCGGGTACCTACCCATAGGGAAGCTCGGAGGATGGTAACAAGAAAAAGGGCCTTCTCAGTGGTGGCCCCCAAATTATGGAACAATCTCCCGGATGAGGTACGCCTGGCGCCAACATTACTATTTTTTCGGCTCCAGGTTAAAACTTTCCTCTTTTCCCAGGCATTTTAGCATTTTAGTATGTGTTGAAACCTGTCTTGATTCTTCTGGGAATTTTTATATTTTTAAAGTTTTAAAAAGTTTTAAATCTGTTTATATGTGACCTATTGTATTTTGATGTTGACTGTTGTGCACCGCCCAGAGAGCTTCGGCTATGGGGCGGTATAGAAATTTAATAAATAAATAAATAAATAAATCTATACAAAATCAAACTGGACAAAAACACGCAGAAAAAAATAAGTAACTGGGGGTACACCCCCCCAAATCTGCTCTAGGCCAGGACAAATCATATACTCCAGGAAAGGGGAAGGTGTCCCCTATGAGATCCCACTGTGTCCCACCTGGCCCAGAGCTTCTGCTGGGCGCAGGGCACATGGGAGGGCATCTATCCAAAACCAAAGCAGACAAAAACATACAGGAAAAAATAACTAACTGGGGGTACACGCCCCAAAATCTGCTCTGGGCCAGGACAAATCATATACCCCAGGAAAAAAGATGGTGTACTCTATGAGATGCATGTCTTTCCCAGCTAAAATAATGAAGAGTAAATATGGCAAAACTAGTACAGAACGCGGCGGCGCGCCTGATTAAAGGCAGCTGCTGGCGAGATCATATCACTTCAGTGCTAAAAGAGCTGCAGTGGTTACCAGTTGCTTACCAGGCCCAATTCAAGGTGTTAGTTTTGACCTTTAAAACCGTATACGGTTTCGGTCCCGTCTATCTAAAGGAGTGCCTCCAGCATCATCAGCTATGCCGCCCAACAAGATCAGCCTCAAAAGACCTTCTCTCCATCCCATCAGTCAAAACAGCCAAACTGGTGAGAAGGAGAGAGAGGGCTTTTTCAATTGTGGCCCCCACCCTGTGGAACTCCCTCCCAAATGATCTCCGCCATGTCCCTTCTATGATGAGCTTTTGCTGGGCCTTGAAGACCGGGCTCTTCAGGCAGGCTTTTGGGGTGGGCTAGATTTTATCTTCATTGTTTTTAGATTTTCAATGTCTAGGTATTATATGCCTATGTTGTATGTCGCCCAGAGTGGCTGGACAGCCAGCCATATGGGCAACTAATAAATTCTATAAATAAATAAATAAATAAATAAATAAATAAATAATTTGTGGTGACCACTACAAAATCTTCTGTGGGCTATGAAAAATCATTCACTTGAGCAAAGTGAATAGTGTCCTCCGCGAGATGCCACTGCATCCTGCCTGGCATGGTTTGTGGTCATACGGAACAGGTATCGACATCTATGCACAACAACAATAATCAAGCTATGTAGAAAATACATAAGCAACTGTGGGATTCCACCATCAAACATGCTTTGGGCACTGCAGGTCATACACCCATGCATTCTGGAGAGGGTTCCCACCCAATTCAGAATTTCTTGTATCTGTATGGCACAGACAAGGGCATATATGTATTAGAAAATTTAGCAAATATGTACAGGAAAAGAATAAGGAAATGAGGTGCCCATCACAAAAGATGGTTTGGGGTACCATAAAACATACTACATTGCACCTGGAAGAGTGTCTTCTCTGAGATGCCATCCATGAATGCTTTTGAGTGTCAATTATGAAATTACATCTTCAAGAAATCATTGTTGTTTAACCTGCCACGTTTCCTTCTGTCGCCAATACCAATGGCTTTTTAAAATAATAATATTTGAGCTGTAACAAGGTGAGTAAGAGGGTAGACCGATACAAAAATTAAACATAAGAAAATCCCATCTTTCAACAACCCTTTTAAGGAGAGACCTTGTCCCAGTGTGCATCTGTATTGGAATTATATTCAAGATGTTTTCAACAATGTTTTGTAATTTTCAAAAGGTGTTTTTCAATGTTTTGTATTTGATTTTGTAAAGATCTTTTGTTTTTAATATGTTTTTAAAAGACTTGGGAGGGGTATCACTTTTTTGCCACCCTGGGCAAATGTGGTGATGTTTGTGCAACAAATGAGTTGTTCCAAGACTTCACAAAGAAAAATAGTACTCCAAGTCATATTGTAGCAATGAGGCTATAAAGGACCAAACAATAATGATGATGTGCAATGTGCAGTTTAGAAGGTCCCCTTCTAAATCTACTACTATTTCAGAGATGTTTGAAAACCAGGAGATAATTTCGGATGGGTAAAATTGTTTAATTCCAGCCCATGTGAAATGGTGTTGATTTTGTAAACTGGAAAAATGTTCTAATATATTTCTAAGCAAAATGTTTTTTACTGTTTTACCAGTTCTGATAAATGTGACTTCCTTATTTGTTTTTTAAATTAAGTCTGCACTTGTTTATATGTTCATTTGTATACTTGGTTCTTACCTGTTGGAGAAATATAATATATATGTGTAGTAATTTATTTAGAGATATAATAAATCAAATGCACAACAATTCTTCTCACAGTATGACTCTATGTTATCTGGTGCCATGGCAGATGGAAACTTGGCCGGATCACCAGACAATGATTCACTCAAGAAGCATAAAGATGTAATTTCATAGATGAGACTCTAAACTATGCATGGATGGCATCTAATAGAAGACTGTGCTGCTAAGAAAAAAATCTATGCTAGTGCAAAGGCTGAGGTCCAAAGAAGAACTAGAGAAGAACGCCCAATGGATAAAGAAAGCTCAAGAAATCCAACATTTTGCAGATGCTCATGATGCATGGGGCTTTTTTAATGCCACAAAGGCCATCTACGGACCAACAAATTATGGTACAAATCCCTTACGTTCAATAGATGGTACCAAACTTCTAAAGGACAAAGAGTCTATTGCACTGCATTGGAAAGAGCATTACCACGATCTCCTTAATTGTAACTCTATTGTGGCTGATGAGGTCTTTTCGCAAATCCCGCAACAACAAATTAGAGATGAGCTTGCAGTATCCCCTAATTTGGATGAAGTCAGTAAAGCCATTAATCAAATGAAGAATAACAAAGCTAGTGGACCTGATGGGATTCCTGCTGAAGTCTTTAAAGAAGGTGGGCCTGAACTTACACAACAACTTAATAAGCTCATCGAAAAAATCTGGATGAGGGAGGAGATCCCGGCAGACTTTAGGGATGCCATAATTATCACTCTTTTCAAGAAGGGTGATAGAACAGATTGTGGGAACTACCGAGGTATCTCTCTTCTTGCTACCGCAGGTAAAATCCTTGCAAGGATCCTTGCAAATTGCTTCCTACATATTTCAGAAGACATTCTCCCTGAATCCCAAAATGGTTTCCGCCCTTCCAGGCGGACAGTGGACATGATCTTCACTGCACGACAGCTTCAAGAAAAAAGCAGGGAGCAAAACCGACCTCTGTATATGGCATTTATTGATCTGACTAAGGCCTTTGATACTGTAAATCGAACTGCCCTCTGGACCATCCTTCTGAAAATTGGATGCCCTGATAAATTTGTGAATGTTTTGCGACTCCTCCATGACGACACGAGGGCAACAATTTTGGATAACAGTGGCTCTCAAAGTGATCCATTCAAAGTGGGATCAGGCGTCAAACAGGGATGTGTCATTGCTCGGACCTTATTTGCTATTTTTATCGCCATGATTCTACACCTTGTTGAGGGGAAACTTCCCACTGTCGTGGAAATCACATATCGAACAGATGGAAAGCCTTTTAATCTCAGTAGGCTGAAAGCAAAAAGTAAGGTAATTACAACCTCTGTCATAGAACTTCAATATGCCGATGATAATGTAGTCTCCACACATTCAGAGGAAGATCTTCAAACTATCCTAAATGTCTTTGCAGAAGCATATGAAAAGCTTGGCCTCTCGCTTAACATCAAAAAAACCAAAGTGCTTCATCAGCAAGTGCGAACCAATTCCTCTGTAGCACCGTCAATCCAGCTTAATGGTGCAACGCTGGAGAATGTCGATCAATTTTCTTATCTTGGCAGCCATCTCTCTGTAAAAGCTGAAATCGATGCTGAAATTCAGCATCGTCTGAGCTCTGCAAGTGCCGCATTCTCCCGAATGAAACATAGAGTGTATGAGGATCGGGATATTCGCAGGGAGACCAAAATGCTTATTTACAAAGCCATTGTACTACTGACCTTACTGTATGCCTGTGAAACATGGACCATCTATAAACGCCACTCCCAACTTCTTGAAAGATTCCACCAACGCTGCCTCCGGAAAATTCTGCAGATTACTTGGGAAGATAGGCGGACTAATGTTAGCGTATTGGAAGAAGCAAAGACCACCAGTGTTGAAGCAATGATCCTCCAACCCCAACTTCGCTGGACCGGTCATGTGGTTTGAATGCCTGATCACTGTCTTCCAAAGCAGGCACTTTGCTCCCAACTTAAGGATGGAAAAAGGAATATCAGTGGACAGCAAAAGAGGTTTAAAGATGTTATCAAAGCTAATCTTAAAAGATGTAACATGCATTAAGAACTGGGAAGCCTTGGCCCATGAACGTCCCAAATGGAGGTCGGCCATTATCAAAGGTGCTATGGACTTTGAAGAAGCACGAGTAGAGGGCGAAAGGGACAAGCGAGCTAAGCGGAAGGCACGTCAAGCAAATCCTCATCGTGACCATCTTTCATCTGGAAAACTATGTCCTCACTGTGGGAGGCTGTGTGGATCCAGAATTGGCCTCTACAGTCACTTACGGACCCACCACTAAAGACCTTACAATCTTACTCGGCCATGAGTGATCGCCAATGAATGAATGAAATGAATGAATGATATATAATACTTCAAATAAAGTTTTGGGGTGGGCACCTCCAGATCCTTTTTTCCCCTACCTAATTTAAACATTTGGATGTGTATAGTTGCTCAGATCCATTCCTTCTGCACACAAGAAATTCTGGGCAAGTCAGGAAGCCATGGATTCTCGTAGAGAATGTTTTTGTCCATTTTAGTTGTGAGTACATGCCATCATACGCGCCCTGCGGCCTCCACAACCTCTGGGCTAAGCAGGACGCACTGGAATGTTATAGAGGACACCCTCCCCTTTCCTGGGGTGTATGATTTCTCCTGGCCCAGAGCAGATTTTGGGGTGGGTACCCCCAGTTACTTATTTTTTCCTGCATGTTTTTGTCTGCTTTGGTTTTGGATAGATGCCCTCTCACGTGCCCTGCGCCCAGCAGAAGCTCTGGGCCAGGCGGGACGCAGTGGCATCTGGTAGGGGATACCCTCCCCTTTCCTGGGGTATAAGATTTGTCCTGGCCCAGAGCAGAGTTTGGGGCATGTACCCCCAGTTACTTATTTTTTCCTGTATGTTTTTGTCTGCTTCGGTTTTGCATAGATGCACTCTCACATGCCTGGTGCCCAGCAGAAGCTCTAGGCCGGACGGGACGCAGTGGCATCTCATAGGGGACACCCTCCCCTTTCCTGGGGTGTATGATTTGTCCCGGCCCAGAGGAGATTTTGGGGCGTGTACCCCCAGTTACTTATTTTTTCCTGCATGTTTTTCTCTGCTTTGTTTTTGGATAGATGCCCTCCCACGTGCCCTGCGCCCAGCAGAAGCTCTGGGCCAGGCGGGACGCAGTGGCATCTCATAGGGGACACCCTCCCCTTTCCTGGGGTATATGATTTGTCCTGGCCCAGAGCAGATTTTGGGGCGTGTACCCCCAGTTACTTATTTTTTCCTGTATGTTTTTGTCTGCTTTGGTTTTGGATAGATGCCCTCCCACGTGCCCTGCGCCCAGCAGAAGCTCTGGGCCAGGCGGGACGCAGTGGCATCTGGTAGGGGACACCCTCCCCTTTCCTGGGGCATGTGATTTGTCCTGGCCCAGAGCAGATTTGGGGGCGTGTACCCCCAGTTACTTATTTTTTTCTGTGTGTTTTTGTCCAGTTTGATTTTGCATAGATGCCCTCGTGAGTGCCTGGTGCCCAGCAGAAGCTCTGGGCCGGACGGGACACAGTGGCATCTCATAGGGGACACCCTCCCCTTTCCTGGGGTATATGAATTGTCCTGGTCCAGAGCAGATTTTGGGGCGTGTACCCCCAGTTACTTATTTTTTCCTGTATGTTTTTGTCTGCTTTGGTTTTGGATAGATGCCCTCCCACGTGCCCTGCACCCAGCAGGCGGGACGCAGTGGCATCTCGTAGGGGACACCCTCCCCTTTCCTGGGGCATATGATTTGTCCTGGCCCAGAGCAGATTTTGGGGTGTGTACCCCCAGTTACTTATGATTTATGATTTTATGACATCATTATGTATTTGATAATATCAGAATCCTGATGATTTTGATTGTATAAGTTTATTGTCAGTCTTGACGGGGAGAGTCTCCTGATTACAGCGATATATCATACAGGGTACCCCATTGTTTATTTTGGGGTTCAGGGGCATTTTAAATTTGGCTTGACGTTGCTGTAGCTGTCAACTTTTCTTCTTTGTTAGTGACTGAAATTTCACACAAATAAGGAACTGGGAACTAGGAACCAACTTCAGCGTCGTATTGCGTTGTAAGCTGTCCTGAGATACGTTGGCTTAAGAATGGTCAACAAACATTAAACTGTCTCTTTAATATTGTTTGGCTGCTAAGTTTCCTTACAAGCACCGAGGGCGGCGTTGATAGAGAATGTGTCAGAATAATGTTTATGTGCTTATAAAAATGTAAATTGGCTAGGAGACACTAGGGATGAAATCCTTGCGGTTCCCGACACGCTCCTGAAGATCGAAACCGTTTCATATGAAAGAGAAATGGCCGTCTTGCGTAACAACAAGAACAAAACCCGATTCATGCCTTTAAGGTTTACTTCCAAAACGCTCACTATGGAATGTTCCCCTCCACCACCACATAACAGAGAAGTTCACCCCCACAGAGGAATGGCTGCCTACAGCGTCCTGTCTAGCACCCAGTGGCTTGTCTATGGTCGCCACGGCCCCGAGCACAATGAGAAACGCGCAGCTGAACACGCACGCGCAGTTATTCCTTGTGGTGCTCGGGCTCCACATTGGCGGAAGCTGGTGAGGAGGAAACCATAGACAGACATAGAGAGATGGAGACGGCGGCGAGAGAAGAGCTAGGTACCTTTATCTGAAAAAGGATGTAGCGGGGTGGGATGGCTTGAATTGACGTGGGCTGAAAACGGGAGAAATAACTCTGATCGGTAATGGGATAATACGGACAGGAGGGGGCATTGGGAGTCTTTTCCCTCCCCCCTTTCTGTCTCTTCCCCCCCCGCGGGTCATGGTTTGTCCCGTTGAATTTACCATATCCAAGGAGTCGGAGAGACCATCCTCCGGGGGGGGGGGAGTGAGAGAGGCTGATTTGAATTGAGCCCCGTGCCTATTTGAATTGAGCTGGTAGAACTTGCTGCATCTTGCATCTCCGCAGCAGCCTTAGGACGATCGGGACAGGAGACTCACTTCGAGTTAGAAAAGCTCTGCCTCTGCTTAAGGCTGGAAGTTACTGCCAAGTGTGTAAAAGAATCGCTTGCGTATGTGATTCCACTCAGAATGCATGCAGAATTCCGAACGCTCTAATAACTGTGTGGCTGAGTTTTTCATGTGAGTGGCGTAAGATTTACACCCCTCCCCCGATAAATAGTACACTGAGTGGGCTGGGAGATGGTCCAAGTGGTGTCTCTTTAAATCAGGATATTTAGTAATCCAGTGGTTGGATGGATTTCATACCAAGTAGTGCAGGTGTGGTGACTTGAGCGGGGAACGGATAATTTCTTTGAATCGGCAAGGGTTAGGCTAGATGACCTTTTGAAGTACCTGCCAACTCTGTGATTCCGTGGGTTATAAACTCTCAGAATCACTTTAAATCAGTGAAAAGATGAGTGTTGGTGGATTTTGCCATGTGTGAGTGTGTTCATGTGAGCAGTCACTGTACTGGTGCTACCCCCCCCCCCATTCCACATGGGGTGACTTCACCATCTGAGTGATTTGCCTTAATCAACCCAAGTTTCTCTGAAAGTATCTGACTTTCCAATGGGTTAAGGGGTGTGTGTGTATGTGGACCCCATGACTGCTGAGCATGCTTAATGTGGAAATTAAAGTCCATGAGGTTTACTTGGTTAGTAATAAATATATGTAGCACTGATGCAATTCAGGCCATTCGTCCTTGGGCCTGACCATTAAGTATTGCACAAGAAGGAGTTGGGTAGTGGAAATCTACCCTTGACTGATGATGGCTACAAAGAAGGAAGCTGCACTGAGCTGCACTGAGCCACACAGGCAGCTGAGACAATAAAATTTAATTTGAAATATAAGCCCAGCTGACCTTGATTTCCTAACATGCAGTCTTATCCCTTGCATGTTTTACTTGAAATTCCATCTGAGCTGAATAGGAACTTACTTCCAACTATGGGCAGATAGGATTGCAACCTTAATTTAAGATATTTGCATCCTGCCTTTCCACCTTGATATTGTGAACCATTTCACAGATCTTAATAAAAATAACAGTAATTAACCATCTAAAAATGCACAACACACTTAAGAGCAAACACTATTGGAAGTAGTAAAATACGATATATTATGATATTGCTCAGATAATCTCTGTGAAGGGCAGGCTCTTACTGGGAAAGCAGTCCTTCAGGTAGACTGCTTCCAGACCATAGGTTCACTTGCTATTTCAAGTAGCCATATTCTTTCTTTAGCTGACATTACTGACTTACTGTGACAACCTGCCGTATCTTTATGCCATTGTGCTTATTGCCCTTCCCGCCTAATGATGTAAGACTACAACTCCCACCATTCCTGACTGTTGGTCATGCTGGTGAGGGCTGATGGGAGTTAGATTCCAACATCTGGAGTTCCACAGTTTCCCCCTCCCAGTCTTACATTTTAACCTGACTTGAATGCACAGGCAGAATGGTGGCAAGCACATATCATTGAAATATTGGCAGATATCTGGCAGCACTGTGGATTAAATATTGTGCTGCTTGGCATAACTGTTACTGATCACTCTCCAAAACTAAAACTTACTATATTATTTAATAGAACAATCACACATATTTGTATCTATTTCTACAACTGGTGTCTCTGGCTCTTGTTCATCCAGAAGTGTTTTCTGACTTCAGCATTTCGGAAAGTCTTCACATAGGTCACATGACTGAGTTTAGCTTAGAGCAGCCTTTTGGTCCCCAGATGCTGCTGGACTACAGTTCCCACAATTCCTGACCATTGTCCATGTTGGCTGGGGTTGATGGGAGTTCTAGTTCAACAACATCTGGGGACCCAAAGGTTGGGAAAGGCTGGCTTAGAGCCTTGTTCCCTTGCCTTTCTTAATATAATTTAATGTGGTTCTCATTTAATGTGACCTAGCACAATGGGGAGGAGAGCCTGGCTGGGAGTCAGAGTCTGAGTTCAAATCCCTGCTCGTGTCTCCTGGGTGGAAAGGGCCAGCTAAAGATCACCCTGCAGTGAGTGGCTCAGGGGTTATGTGCCCTGCCACCTGTGCAGCCATGGGCAAGCTGCATAGCCCCAAGGAGCCTAGTTGTCCCCCAGCTGGCAGTTGCAGACAAGGAAGGGGCTGGCTTGGGCTGCTGTGGCAAGCTGAGCAGGCCCTAGCCAGCTGGGGAGGACTAGCCTCAGAGGGAGGCAATGGTAAACCCCATCTGAATACCGCTACCATGAAATCTCTATTCATAGTGTCACCATAAATTGGGATCGACTTGAAGGCAGTCCAGTTTAGTTTCAACAACATTGATTGCTATGGCAATATTAGTTTTTCATTTCTGCACACTAATAAATGGGAATGAACTGCTATTTTTTCACAAAGATCCTCTCTCTCAGGCTTCTGATTAACCAAAATACTGTCATCTTCTTGAGATTACAGACTGGGAGACAAACGCTTGATTGTATATAGTTGATATATCAAAAGAAGCCTGCCTCAAATCATCCAATGGGTTGGGTTGTGGACAGATAGCAAGCAAGGCAAGCACTGTAGAGATGTAAAATTTCCAGAAATCTTGAAGCTATGGGAAAATACCGTTTTTTTCCATCTCCCTCCCCCACCCCCCAAAAAAAATCTTGGGGAAAATTGAAATACATGCCATACTTACAGTCTTATAAAACCTAAACTTATTCACTATTTCATAAATATAAAATTCATCCTCAATGAAGGATATGGGAAACCTATGGTCCTCCAGATTTTCTTGTCCAGCTTTAATGAGCCCCAGCCAGCATAGCCCATGGTCAAGGGTTGTGGGAGCTGTAGTCCAGCAATGTCTGAAGGGCCATGGATTCTCCATCTCTGATTTATAAGTAAGTTAGCATATAACATTTTTTAAGCTGGGCATATTTTTGAAATTTACAGAGCAATCCTATGCATGATTATTGAGAAGTAAGGCCCACTTTATTTAGTGGAGGTTATGGTTAAGGTGTTGGACTATGACATGGGAGACCAGGGTTTGAATCCCCACATAGCCATGAAGCTCACTGGGTGACCTTGGGCCAGTCACTGCTTCTCAGCTTCAGAGGAAGGCAATGGTAAGCCCCCTCTGAATACTGCTTACCATGAAAACTCTATTCATAGGGTCGCCATAAATTGGGATCGACTTGAAGGCAGTCCATTTCCATTTCATTCCCAGATAAGTACATGTAGAGTTCCAGTCTCAATGGTATAAATGCCTTAGTTTTGTATAGGGGTGGGGAACATTTTTGGCTCAGGGGGCCAGATCTCTCTCTCCTCCACCCACCATGGGCTAGCTTTGACAGGTGGGTGGGACCATCCACCAGTTAGTTATCTGATGTCATAATGATGCCAGCTGATTGACACATGTCAAAGTTCAAAGGGAGTCACTGTAAAGCAACCTCCTTTGAAGACAGGCGCCCCTTAACAGACAATCAGCCGGTAGTTGGTTAGAGGGAGCCCTTTGAAGTTTCTGCAGAGGAGAAAATGGTCGAGCTTTAGCTGGAGGGAGTGTGTTGTCTTTCCTCTCTTGTAAACTTTCAGTTGAGGCTACCATCCCACCCCATCTAGTCTTACAATGATGTTTGAGTCACTGTTTTGTTTTTCGCATTCTTTTCTTTTTGCTGCTTCTTAGAAAGACTGCGGTGACAATGTTGAGTAGACTTTACATATTTTGAAACTTATTTTGCTCTTCTGTAGATCTCTTCCAGAGTGTCCATCTTCGTGAAATAATTAAATGGCAGGTTTAGGCCGTGGGAAGTGCATACTGTTGCACTGATATGTGGGTCTAGGATGCACACCTTAATGTGGTGAGGGGGTTTGAAAGTGTTGAAGAAGCTAAGAGCAATGCCGTCAGGAGTCTAGATCAAGAGGCTAGACTCCTAGTAGTCAACTTGGAGGCACATAACAACAACAAACAATCTAATAAGATGTCACAGGTTGCTTTTGTATTACTTGTGTTGTCAGTTGGCAAAGCTTATATTTTACCATTACTAATCTTTTCTAGGACTTTCCATATTTTATTACTGATATGCTTGGCATGATGTCTACTCTTACCTGTTTGAGTGCTTTGTAGAACACTGGCTGAGGTGTTATCATGAAGTTTATGATTCTGTCCGCTGAACATTTGTGTGCCCATCTGTAATTACTGGAAGTGCTTGCCTGATATTATTTTTCTTGCGCAGATAGCTTTACATGTTTGTATTCAGACTCTAGAAGAGGTTTCCTCAACTAATATTTGCTGGGAAAATTATATGATTGTTTTCATAGTTTAAATAAGTGGTTGAAACCAGTAGTTTAAATCAGCTGGGTAGGGTCCTAATTTGCCCCGTGAGACTGTTCTCTACAAACGATGCTCACCTCTCCCACACTTGTCATCAGCTGATTGGTACTTATAGCAAGTCCTGCTGAGATTGGTTGCACTATGGAGTTCTTGATAAGGAATGCAACTGATCCCTGTCCTAAGTGGGCTTGCTGTAAGTGTCAGTCAGCTGATTATAAAATCCACAGGGAAATGCTATCTTTGCCCACATGGTTTGAAATCAAGGGAAGCAGGATTTCAGGTCAGCTAATGAGCTGATTTGAATTCCAGCTGGTTTGCAAAGGAAAATAACATTTTAAATATCTTTTTATAACTTAGCTGGCATATTATTGTTGTTATGTGCCTCCAAGTCGACTACGACTTATGGCGACCCTATGAATCAGTGACCTCCAAGAGCATCTGTCATGAACCACCCTGTTCAGATCTTGTAAGTTCAGGTCTGTGGCTTCCTTTATGGAATCAATCCATCTCTTGTTTGGCCTTCCTCTTTTTCTACTTCCTTCTGTTTTTCCCAGCATTATCATCTTTTCTAGTGAATCATGTCTTCTCATGATGTGTCCAAAGTATGATAATCTCAGTTTCATCATTTTAGCTTCTAGTGATAGTTCTGGTTTAATTTGTTCTAACACCCAATTATTTGTCTTTTTTGCAGTCCATGGTATCCGCAAAGCTCTTCTCCAACACCACATTTCAAATGAGTTGATTTTTCTCTTATCCGCTTTTTTCACTGTCCAACTTTCACATCCATACATAGAGATCGGAAATACCATGGTCTGAATGATCCTGACTTTAGTGTTCAGTGATACATCTTTGAATTTGAGGACCTTTTCTAGTTCTCTCACAGGTGCCCACCCCAGTCCTAGCCTTCTTCTGATTTCTTGATTATTGTCTCCGTTTTGGTTAATGATTGTGCCAAGGTATTGATAATCCTTGACAAGTTCAATGTCCTCATTGTCAACTGTAAAGTTGCATAAATCTTCTGCTGTCATTACTTTAGTCTTTTTGATGTTCAGCTGTAGTCCTGCTTTTGTGCTTTCCTCTTTAACTGTCATCAGCATTCGTTTCAGATCATTACTGGTTTCTGCTAAGAGGATGGTATCATCTGCATATCTTAAATTATTGGTATTTCTCCCTCCAATTTTCACACCTCCTTCATCTTGGTCCAGTCCTGCTTTCCGTATGATATGTTCTGTGTATAGATTAAATAAATAAGATGATAAAATACACCCCTGTATCACACCTTTCCGATGGGGAACCAATCGGTTTCTCCATATTCTGTCCTTACAGTAGCCTCTTGTGCTGTCGGGAGGATGAGCTGGGCTCCTGGGGGGTTGGAAGAAGATTCAGATGGCTGGCAGAGGAAGGAGGGAGGAACTCACCCTCTGTGGAGCGAAGCTGAAACAGAGGACATGCCAGAGATAGGGTCGCCTAGCAACGGGGAGCCTGAGAGCCTTGAAGTTTTAGAATCCCCCCCAGACATTCCCAGGCCCTCCCTTCTCCGCAGCTCAGAGCAAGAGGGAGGGCTGATCACAGCAGAAAGGCGGAGAGATGGTTTACCCTCAGCTTCTCCTTTATCACCCATAGTGGAATCGGACACTTCAGAAGAGGAGGAGGTGATGCCTCCCCCCTCACCACGCACATGCAGACGGTTGAAAAGACAGGAGAGAAGGGGGGGAAGGCGGGCAGTACCTGAGGGGGAGTTAAGGAGGAGCGAAAGGTTGCGTGCCCGTTTAGCCCCTTCTTAAAGAACAGGCGGGAAGCAGCCCCTTGCTCTGTCAACTTTCTCCCAATGTCGCAGGACCTGTATCCTTGTATTGCTTCATGAGAAAGCGCAGTCTTTGTTTGGACATTACCCTAATAAAACACGAATTAACTACAACCTCTGGTCTGCTTCCTGAGTCACATCCTGGGCCTGACATGTGCAGAGTATAGGTTGCACATCAGGACAATCAGATGCTGTGGCACCCCCATTTCTTTTAAAGCATTCCATAGTTTTTCATGATCTACACAGTCAAAGGCTTTGCTGTAATCTATAACGCACAGGGTGATTTTCTTCTGAAATTCTTTGGTCTGTTCCATTATCCAATGTATGCTTGTGATATGATCTCTGGTGCCTCTTCCCTTTCTAAATCCAGCTTGGACGTCTGGCATTTCTCGCTTCATATATGGGTAAGAGCCTTTGTTGTAGAATCTTGAGCATTACTTTACTTGCATGGGATATTAAGGCAGTAGTTTGATAAGTACTGCATTTCCTGGGATCCCCTTTCTTTGGAATTGGGATGTATATGGAATACTTCCAGTCTGTGGGCCATTGTTTAGTTTTCCATATTTCTTGACAGATTTTAGTCAAAATATGGACTGATTCAGTCTCAGTAGCTTGTAGCAACTCTATTGGTATGCCATCTATTCTTGGTGATTTGTTTCTTCCAAATATTTTAAGAGCAGCTTTCACTTCACATTCTAAAATTTCTGGTTCTTCATCATATGGTTCCTCCGTGAATGAATCTGTCATTCTTGCATCTCTTTTATAGAGTTCTTCAGTGTATTGCTTCCATCTTCCGTTTATTTTATCTCGGTCAGTCAGTGTGTTCCCCTATTGATTATTCAACATCCCTACTCTTGGTTTAAATTTCCCTTTCATTTCTCTAATCTTTTGGAACAGGGCTCTTCTTCTTCCCATTTTGTTGTCCTCTTCTATTTCTATACAGTAACTATTGTAATAGTTCTCTTTGTCCCTACGTACTAGTTGCTGTATTGTTGCGTTTAGGGTTCTGACTGTATTTCTATCTCCTTTTGCTTTCCTTCTCTCTTTAACCATTTGAAGAGTTTCTTCAGTCATCCATTGGGGTCTTTCTCTCTTTTTAACTAGAGGTATTATCTTTTTGCATTCTTCTCTGATAACGTCTCTGATTTCATTCTATAGTTCTGGTTCTCTGTCAACTAAGTTTAAAGCCTCAAACCTGTTCCTTATTTGATCTTTATAACCTTCTGGGATGTTATTTAAATTGTATTTTGGCATTATGATTGCTTTGTTATTCTTCTTTAGCTTTCCTCTGATTTTCGATACGATCAGTTCATGATCTGTACCGCAGTCTGCTCCTGGTCTTGTTTTTGCAGAAAGTATGCAACTTCTCCATCTTCTGCTACCAATTATATAACCAATTTGATTCCTATATTGACCATCTGGTGATGTCCGTGTGTACAGTCGTCTTTTCGGTTGTTCAAAAAATGTGTTTGCAAGAAACAAATTATTGGCTTCACAGAATTCAATAAGTCTTTCTCCTGCTTCGTTTCTGTCTCCTAAGCCCCATTTCCCCACAATTCCTAATTCTTCTCTGTTCCCTACTTTTGCATTCCAATCTCCCATGATTATCAGCACATCTTGTTTTGGTGTGTGATCAATTTCTTCCTGTACTTCTGCGTAAAATCTCTCCAATTCCTCCTCTTCTGCATTTGCCGTTGGAGCACAGACTTCGATGATGGTTATGTTGATAGGTTTTCCATTTAATCTCAATGATATCACTCGCTCAGACCTTGCGTTGTAGCAAGAGCAATTAGGAGCTACATCGCTTCTTACTATTAAAGCAAACCCATTTCTTCTTGATTTCTCATTTCCTGCATAAAATATTTTGTAGTTGCCTGATTGCGTTCCATTTCTTGCTTGACAATTTCTAACTTTCCCTGGTTCATGCTTCTCACATTCCATGTTCCTATTGTGTGCGGACTCCGGACTCACCTTTTGCATTCGTGCGCATCAGCCTCTGGGCTTCCTTTCAGCTTTGACCCAGCTGTGTCATTAGTCACAGCGCTACTCGTACTTGTCCTTTGTTCTTCCCCAGTAGTTCGATGAGTGCCTTCTGACCTGGGGGTCTCATCTTCCAGCACTATCTTGTGTTGCGTTTTGGATACTCTGTTCATAGGGTTTTCATGGTAAGAGATATTCAGAGGTGGTTTACCATTGCTAGCTGGCATATAAAGTTATATAATTTGCCATATTTGTCAAATGTACAGAGCACTCCTGTGCATGTTTACAAAAAAAGAACCACAGGTGCTTACTCCATGTAAGCACACAAAGAAGAATTTGCAGCCTCAAAAGTATTATACAGCCATGAGAGTGGCTGGTTATACAGCCACAAGAGTGGTTGTATACTATAGCCAGCATGGATTTTTTGCATTCTGCAGTGTTATATTGAAAATACCCCCATGCCATTCTGATGCTTCCCATAAGCTCATTTCAAAACAAAACCTTACAAAATGTATAGTCCTGAACTCAGAAACGTGTCCTTAATAATCCTATAAATTTTCATAGTGATACACAAAACAGTCAGAGAATCGAGAGTTCAAAGTGTAAAAAGAGGGGGGGAAACCCAGACCCCTGTTGGACTTTTTTCTGTTAGTGTTCTCATAATTTGTTGAAATTCATTAAAAATCAGAGTACCTGTAATCCTATTACTGACCTTGCCCCGTATTCTGAACTTCATCTTCTGCAGTTTAATTAAAAATCGGTCAGGCATTTTTTTAACTTTTAATTAAGAAATGTAGCATAGGAATCAGTTATAAGCCTGGACATGCTCAGTAAGAACCAACTGTGTGTGTTCTAAAAGCCAGACTCACGACTTCCGGGAAGGGTGACTTAGCCTGTGCCTGCTTTTGAGACGGGCTCCTGCCTCAAAAGAAGCTTATTCAGATATATCAGTCAGGTTTTTTTTTTTTTTTTGACTGATTAAACTTCTCCCGGGTAGGGAGAAACGAAGAGATTAACCTCAAAGCCTATTTTTGTTGGGACGACCAGATCTCATTAATTTATGGGACGAGGTCCAGCCGACGAAGGTGGGACGGATTTTCAACAACAAGCTCTATCTGATAAAGCGAACGTTCATCTTATCTTCTAAGAGAGAACGCACTAACAGGCAAGCACCCTTCTTTCTATATTTTTCTTTTACTTGACTTAAATTGTTGCTGTTTAAAAGAGATTTGCCAGATTGATCGGTTTTTGACATCTCACTGGGGAGCCATAACTTCTCTCTGCTACTTACTAATTAATAGCTTATCTCTGTTTTTGTTGCAAAAAGCTGTCCTGGATTTGCATTCTAAAGATATACACAGAAGAGGGATTTCTATTCCAGATTTTTATTTTGAAGAATATTATATTGTCTGAGACTACTCTCTTTTTGGTCTATTTTATTTTGACGAATCTGTTTCCTGACGACCGCCATTAATTGTTTCGATCCTGGGAACTGCATTTTGTTTACTTAAGCATGGAGAGATAAGGCTGTCTGCTCTGTTTATACTGTGATGTCACCAAGTTTGGAGTATTAACCCAATTGTTGCTGAAATAAGAAGTGGTTTTCCTATATTTTTCTTTTAAAATGGCAATTAAGAAAGTGGCTGAGAATCTGGAAATAACTATGTTTCAGAAAATAATGGATGAGATTGAGATAACGAAACAAAACCTGCGACAGGGTTGTAAGGAGCTGAAAATTGAATTGAGTAAAATGAAGCAGGAGATTAAAGATATAGGGGTCCCTGTGAGAGAGGTGACCCTGGAAGGGGTCCCTGTGAGAGAGGAGACCCCGGAGATTGGAACAAACGTGGAACAGGAAAAAGATTTGGAGTCTATGGACTTTAGAAACAAAATCTATTGTTTGGAGACACAGGAGATTAAAGACATAGGGGTCCTTGTGAGAGAGGAGACCCTGGAGACTGGAACAGGGGTCCCTGTGAGAGAGGAGACCCTGGAGACTGGAACAGGGGTCCCTGTGAGAGAGGAGATCCCGGAGATTGGAACAAACGTGGAACAGGAACAAGATTTGGAGTCTATGGACTTTAGAAATAAAATCTATTGTTTGGAACTCAATGTTATCTCTGAAGAAATTAATGAAGATTCTAGAGATAAAGTTATCAATGGCATGGATAATCTTCTGGACTGGAATGATGTGATGGAGCCCAATATAGAGAAAATCTATGGAATTAACTGCAGCCATGTGACAATGGAAAAACTTTTAAGAGATGACCCAGTGTATTTTGAAAAAAAGAACAGAGATATGATTTTACAGCAGTATTTCAGCAACCTATTCAGAATGGATGGCAAGAAAATATTTGGGATAGAGGTAATTCCCATCAGACTCTTACTATATGACTATGGCTTTGACAGCAAGATTATTATGGAATACTGATAATGGAAGATTGGATATTGAAATTACTGGACTTAACAAGACTACTGAAGATGGAAGATGGAAAATGGAACTAATAGGGATAATAGAACAATGGCTACTGAAATTACTGAACCTAACAGATTCTGATGTGATGGATTAATTGAAATGTTTATTTTGACTATGGTTATGACAATAAGATTATCATAATTAGTAATGAGATGGATTAATCGATATGCTTATCTGGAAAAAAAATTGATAGATATATTTCTTAAAGAATTGAAACCTCTCTTTGACTTTTTGTGGAAAGAATAAAGTAATGTTTATGAGATTTGATGATTAAGTAAGATAACTACTGGAGGAAAGTGATTTTATAATATGACTTAAGAGACAGGATTGTTATATATTATAGACTTATAACTGATTTGATCTTTGACAAATGGGAAGTCAATATTTTACTCTTTATTTTTTATTTTTCTTTTTTTTTTCTTTTTTTTTTTTTGTTTAACTATTTTTGATTTTGTTTTTTGTCTTTGAATGTTTTATGATTTCGTCTTGTATGTTTTATGAAAATCTGAATAAAAATTATTGAAAAAAAAAAAAATAAAAGCCAGACTCACAGCTGCTGGGCTTGCCTAATCAGGAGGCCACACTCATGCCAGACCTTTATTTCACTTTAGGCAGTCTTGGTTTCCCCCAAAGAATCCTGGGAAGTGTAGTTTGTGAAGGGTCCTGAGAGAAAACTCCTATTCCCCTGACAGAGCTCCAGGAGCCAGAGTGGTTTTGTCAGGCCCTTTTCTGGAGATTCTAGCTCTATGAGTTCTTCTGACTGGATGGTGGATGTGCAACCTGTCCTGGATGGGGTTGCACTCCCCCTGAAGGAGCAGGTTCGTAGGGGTTCTCCTAGAATCATCTCTGTCACTTGAGGCTCAGGTAGCCTCAATGGCACGGAGTGCCTTCTACCAACTTTGGTTGGTGGCCCAACTACGTCCCTATCTGGACAGGGATAACCTGGCTTCAGTTGTCCATGCTCTGGTAACCTCTAAATTAGATTACTGCAATGCACTCTACGTGGGGCTGCCTTTGAAGACGGTTTGGAAACTGCAGCTTGTGCAAAATGCAGCGGCCAGATTGGTAAGAGGGACCAGACGGTCCGAACATATAAAACCGATTCTGGCACGCTTGCACTGGCTGCCTTTATGTTTCCGAGCTCAATTCAAGGTGCTGGTATTGACCTATAAAGCCTTACACGGCTTGGGACCACAATATCTGATGGAATGCCTCTCCGATACGAACCCACCCGTACACTACATTCAAGATCAAAGGCCCTCCTTCGGGTGCCTACTCCGAGGGAAGCTCGGAGAATGGCAACAAGGGGTGGCCCCCAAATTATGGAATGATGTTGCTGACGAGGTACGCCTGGTGCCAACACTGTCATCATTTCAGTGCCAGGTCAAGACTTTCCTCTTCTCCCAGGCATTTTAGCATGTGTTTTATATTGTTTTAAATTTTTAAATTGTGTTTTAAATTTTTTTAAAAGATATATTTTAAATTGTATTTGCTTTTAGTTATTGTAAACCGCCCAGAGAGCTTCGGCTATGGGGCAGTATACAAGTTTAATAAATAAATAAATATGAGGGCAATAGGGCATCTCTTGGCAACTCTCAGCATTCCTCACTAACTACATTTCCCAGGATTTTTTGGGAGAAGCCATAACTGTCTAAAGTGGAATAAAGGTCTGGTGTGTATGTGGCCAGGAACAGCTTTGGTTTACATTTGTGTGGGAGACTACATGTACCTGCTGTAGAATGAAAAGGTGGTGGTGGGGAACGCTGAAAAACAATCACATTGTTCACAATGTTGTCCACCCAATCACCTCCCCTCCTCCTCCCTGCCCCTCCCCCAGCTCAGTTTCACTTATCCTAAGCATGATTGCACAGGAGTAAATCCAATTGAACTCAAAAAGCATGCAAATGATCAAACCTGCCCTCCCCTCCTCCTATCCCCTCTCTCTTGCCCCTTCCTCCCCCTTGCTGCACCCCTCCCACTGTCCCCTTCCTCCCCCTCCCCATTATCAGTTTTACCTGTCCTAAGCCTGATTGCATAGGAGTAAATTCCATTGAAAATAAGCATGCAAATGATCAGACCTGCTTTTCCTCTCCTTCCCCCTCCTCTCCCTTCCTCTTCCCTTCTTCCTCCTCTCCCTTCCTCTTCCCTTCTTCCTCCTCTCCTGCCCACCCCACCCCTCCCTCCCTCCCTCCCTCTTGTCTTCCTCACCCCCATGGTCAGTTTTACCTATCCTAAGCATGATTGCACAGGAGTAACTCCCACTGAACTCAATAAGCATGAAGTTATCAAACCTTTTCTCCTCCCCCTCTCTCTCCTGCCTGCCCCACTCCCCTTCTCTGCCCTTCCTCCTCCTCCCCTCCCCACCCCCTGTGGTCAGTTTCACCTATCCTAAGCATGATTACTGGGGAGTAAATCCCCCTGATCAATGGAAGCATGCAAATGATCAAGCAATTCTCAGCAAACTTGCACAGGATTCCATTTCTTACCTCCCATATTAAAAAGCAGAGAAATTCACTAATAGGGGAAAAAAACCTCGCGATCAGCTCAGATAACAGAAACCAGATATGTGCTGTGCTGATCTTGTTTTAGCAGGGAGGAAGCAACAATATTAAACCGGTTGATATAGTTCAGATGGTCACTTTAAATATGTCTGATTTACTTTGCAATTTTAGTGAAGTTTTCTATAGTAAATCATTTTCTTTTGCTTCTGTTTCTGTGAATATGCGAAGTATAGCAACACTTTGCAACACGGAAAAAAAAAAGCTGCAAAACCAATTGTGGAATAATGGCACTGACTGTTCTGCAGAATATTTTCCAATGGACACGAGGAGTGTCTCAGTTTGCACAAGATAAAACAGTGGGACGTGGAATATATTTTAGCAAAATTCTAGGTGTGCTCTATGTTTTTAATTGATCATGCCCACCTTGCTTTAAATGAAGTGGTTTAAACATACCAGCCTGACAACATGCATCTTGGGCAGGCTAAGTTTGTTTTTTCCAACAGCTAGAGTCATTCCTGAAGTAGCAACATATTGTAACCAGTCTGATTTTACATCAAACTGCAGTTTCAGATTCAACTGTTGATGCACCCAAAATAGAACTAGAACATAGCCTCCAATTTGAAACACAAAAGGCTGTCTTCACCATCACATGACACTTTCCAATAAAAAGGCTTTGAAATTAATAAAAATAACTTTGACACAGATTTCTAGGATGAATAATGAGAGAAATATAATTTTCTAGGTTAGATTCTCTGTAGAAACATTAGTAACACAGGAAAGAAGCAAAGTAAGAGGAACACCAACAAACATACAAAAGTGTAATTCTCCATCTTTGGAGATGGCAGGTGTTGCCACCACTCACCATATGCTCAGAGGCACATGTTACCAAATTCTTGCAAGCTACACAGGAAGTAGGTTGGACTGTGAAGAACAACCCAAATTGTGTTTGCATTTTGACAAATCTGTTGGGTACATTCTTAAACTGCAAGGGTTTTTTTTGCATATTAGTGAACATATAGCTTAGTTTGTATTTGCCATTGTGCAAAAATACCTAATATTAGAGAGAGCTCTCCAGTCTGCCAATTGAAGTTGTTCTTCATTCCCAACAATAGAAATTGGCTTCAACTGATTTGTTAATGACTCTTATTGATGCATATTTCATAAAATAAAGAGCTTATTGCTGACATCCACACTGATAGACACTTCATTCAGAGTCTGTTTGCAATAGCATAATCCAATTTCCTCTTGGCATGTAATTGAAAAACTTGTTATGCATCCTTGTAGGCAAGGCTATGGCATCTACCCTTGAGCAAATACCTAGCTGAGCAAAGGAGTCTGTCTCTGCCTCTTGCTTCACTTGTTGAACCAGCTGGGGCTGTTGAGGAAAGAATATACAAAGCCAAACTTCAGGATGGGGGTCTGGATCCTTGTACTACGTTGTTAGGCATGTTCAGCCATTTGCCCGAACATGGAAATACTCAAAGTGAGGTTAGGGGTAGGAATGTGCATGCACTCCCTGCCCCAACATCTTTGCAAACATTGTCCCTCACCCAGTTCAAGTAAAACACCGTAGAAGCCCCCTGCAGGGGCTGAGGGGGGCACAAGGACTTTTGGGTGGGACTTAAATGTGTGCCCCTGCCCCCATTCACACTTTGCTAGTTTGCATGTTGAGGTGAATGCTTGAACATGCCTTTTAGATTCAACCCCTCCGCGCTGCTGCCTGGAGATTCCATCTACCTTGTTGTTTTGGGGGAGGCTGCCTCTGCTTCCTTGCCTTTATTCTCCTTGCTGTTCAGGCTAGCCAGGACCTGCACACCAAATGCTGATAATAGAAGTGCACGGCAGCAGTCATTTTAGATTTCTGCCCTGTCTTCCATACATGGCTTTTTTTTGCACCCCATTTGTTTTATGACAGGTTTTTTTGTGATAAAGAGGTGAATAACAGGCCTGAGCCAGCATGGGAGGAACCTCTTGTGAAAGAGAGGGGAAAAAATGTTTGCCTGTTCAAAGTGAGGACAGGAGTACTGCCCTCACTCTGACTTTGCTTAGTTATGCTCATCAAGCAGCCAATCTTTGCTCTGATTTGGCTTCATGCTAATGTCCCATAGCCAAACGTGATTGGTTAGGTCATGACGCTGAAGTGATCCCTGAGTGAAAAATACTCTTTTTTTTTAAAAAAAAAAGCACCAAAGCTATACATCAGACAAAAAACCCAGCAGTGAACTACGTCAAAAAAAGAGAAAAGGAAGGAGGACTTCTGAAACCTTTGCTGTGCCCACCCTCTGTTCACCAGGTTTTTGTGTGTAAGAATATGGGCTATCGCCAGATCTACAGTTTGAAGCTGTAGTTCAAACCAAAAATCAGTAAGCACCACTGTTTTAGTCCATTAGTTGAAGATCAAGGGATGTAGCTAACTGATGCAGAAATCTGGCCTCTGTACCTGAAGATACATTTTCCTTCACAAACCCTCATTTCCAACAAGGACCTAAATGGATTATTTTTTCTCCTTCCCTTGCTCCCACCCCCTGAAATCAGATTCCAGGCTATGGTCTGAAAGCACATGAGGCCAGCACTCTGCTGAAGTTAAGCAGGGTCAGGTCTGGTCAGTTCCTGGATGGGAGACTGTCTGGGGACCATATGTAAGCCGCCTTGGGTTTCTATCATTAAAAGAAAGGCGGGGTATAAATGTAAGAAATTAATTAATTAATTCAGTGCCTGAAACATTTCTTTTGAAATGTACCATGTTTTGCGTCATTGTGGTAAGATTTATCCATGTAATGGATAAAGTGAGTCAGTTAAGTTTTGGAAACCATAATTTGGGATCAAATTGTAGAGATGCAGCTTATATTGATTTCACATGAAGAAACACTCTTTAAAAAGGCAAAAAACCCCAACAACAACTGTGTGGCTCCTTTTTGCTCTCCTGCAGAAGGAAAGTGGAGATAATTTCTAACCATTTGCTAGGGAGACAGATTGTCAGCTGGGAACAACTTTTTGCACGACAGCGGGGGGTAGAGGAGAGTCAACACTAATTGTTTGTCAAGTCAGAGAATTGAATAGGACAAGAAAGAAATGGAAGTAAAGTCGGGAACATCATCCCCTTGGTCAAATCTCATAGGTGTCTTGGAAGAATGGAAACATAAGTTTTAATTTACAGCTCTACAGGGACAAAGGTTACATCTTCTAACCAAACCAATTGGAAGTATATTTCCATTACTTCCATTATAATACATAGAAGTGGTGTTTACAAAATAAGCAATTCAGTGAAGGATAGGTCACATCCACAACATACGTTTAAAACACTCAGGCACCTGGTTGGCCACTGTGAGAACAGGATGCTGGACTAGATGGGCCACTGGCCTGATCCAGCAGGCTCTTCTTATGTTCTTATGTTCTTATGACCACTTTAATAGCCATGGCTTCCCCCCAGAGAATCCACGGAACATTAGTTTTTTAAGGGTACTGACCTCACAGTGCTACAATTCCAGCATCCTTAACAAACCAGAGTTCCCAGGATTTTCTGTGACTGTTAAAGTGGTATGAACATCTTAGATGTATAGTGTGGATGTAACCATAGTGATATCTGTCTATCATGAAGACATAAAGCTGCCTTCTGAGTCATACGCTGGCCCATTCAGCAGATGGCCCTTTTACTCTTGAGTGGCAGTGGCTTTCCAAGAACTTTCCCAGTCCTGCCTTCTGATGTCGCCCTTTCTCTTCTAACTAGAGATGCTGAGGATTGAACCTGGGGCCTTCTGAAAACAAGGCATGCACTCTGCCACTGAGCTTTGCCCCCCTCCTTACAGAGACCATAGCAGGGCCAAGACATTTCTCTAACTGAGACCTTGTAGTGCCAATGGCCTGACTCGGTATACAACAGCGTTATCTGTTCATGAACTGACAAGTACTCAAATAACCCCTAGGAAGGTTCACAGATTGCAGCCATCATTGTTGGCCAACCTTTCTCTGCCTAGTTCTTCTTGGTGGGCTGAGACTGCTGCTGATAATTCTGCTGGGAGATGTCAGTACCATCCAGGGCTCTTGATTTTATACGTACATATCTGATCACAACAATTCTGTTACTAGCTTTGGTGGGAATCTTACCGTTGTGATTACGGTGAGTGCTCAAATGCCATAGTCTCTGTAATCTCACATATTCCTCTACAGAGCTCAGAGTACCCTTGCCCTCCATGGGGTAGGTTAGTCTGACTCAAGCTTGCCTGTATTCTGAAATCATGTGGAGAATGATTGTAGATCATAAATAAGCTGGATGTACTTATATCATTGTATTGCTAATTCGCAAGTAATAGGGTAGAATATTGTGGCTCTTTCCTCTTCTCCATGAGTTAAAGGGCTGGAGCAGAGGTGGAGAACTTCTGATCTCTGGGCCTGATTAGGCTCCGCATGGGTACCAATTTAGCCTGTGAGGCAGTTTCCTCCAAACCATGCCCACCCCTGCCCCACCCTTGAAATCATACGTGATGTTGGGTGGGGCAGGTACGCCTTTGGCTACAAAGGAACAATGAGAGCTTAAAGTGAGCTCCAGATTTGTTTATTTGCAAGCAGAGCTTGCTAATGACAGTGAGCCCCATTGGTATTGCATGCATTAAAGAGTTCCCCATCTTCTGATTTGTCCATTTGTGGGACTCATTTGGTTAGCTGCTAAAGTCATACTTTTTTGTTCAATGAAAGTTGAAAATCCAGTGAGGGCTTTGGAATGTGTGTGATGGTGGCCAAACACCTCTGGGGTTATAGCCCTAATTTCAAAATTTCCCGGTGAGCTTACAGCTTAGAGGCAAGAGTGTCTGCAGAAATATTTCTGGGGTGGGGGCAAGGTCTATGAATTGTTACCATAGGTCATGGCCAGCCCACCATGACATTTAGAATTCTGGGGTGGTGGTTAGGGTTACCAACCGTACTCTTTTAGAGATGGTGCAACAGCATACTCTTACTTTTCACTTATCAAAGCCAAATGTACTCTTTTTGAAATGACAAAAGGATGGTAACCCTAGTGGTGGTGGAAGTCCCGTCCCCCGCAGACACCCTTGCTTAGGAGGGATTTGAAATTGGCTCTGCTCTTCTGAATCCAACACTCTACCCACTACGACTGCGGAAGGGCCATAGCTCAGTAGTAGAGCATCTCTCTGTCACGTAGAAGGTCCCAGGTTCATTCTCCAGGAGAGACTCCCTGTCTGAAATTCTGGAGAGCCACTGCCAGTCAGTGTTGACAATACTGAGCTAGCTAGACCAATAGTCTGATTTGGTATAAGGCAGCTTCCTACATTCCCTTATATTTTTGTATGGCCTTCTATTTATTTATTTATTGTATTTATATACCGCCCCATAGCCGAAGCTCTCTGGGCGGTTTACAGTAACTAAAAACATTAAAACAAATATACAGATTTAAAACACATCTTTTAAAAACAATTTAAAAACACAATTAAAAAATTTAAAACAATTTAAAAACGCATGCTAAAATGCCTGGGAGAAGAGGAAAGTCTTGACCTGGTGCCGAAAGTTGGTGCCAGGTTCACTTTGTCAGATAGATCATTCCATAATTTGGGGGCCACCACTGAGAAGGCCCTCTCCCTTGTTGCCAGCCTCCAAGCTTCCCTTGGAGTAGGCACCCGGAGGAAGGCCTTTGATGTTGAGCATAGTGTACAGGTGGGTTCATAGTGTACGGGTGGGTATTCACTTCAGCCATAATGTGCTTACTTCCCTTTGCACTGTTGCATAGGCACTTCAGTGGAAAGAAAACCACTGCCATTCTCCTCTGCTGTAAAGGAAATGAGTAGCTATCCAATGCTTCTTTGCACCCAGTAAGAAAAAATAAAACAAAATAAAGAGGCTTCTGCCTTTGAAAATAACATTCTACCAAAATATTTCTACCTAGGGGGACAGTAGCAATTATACTCTATACTCACAAACACGCAATAGTGTTTTAAGGATAGAATTTCAAGGGAATAGAAAAATGGTGCCAATGTGACAGAGTATCATACAGCTGCAGAGGACTGGGTTCAAATTCCCCACTCAGCCACAAAACTCACTTTGGACAAATCACTCTGCTAACCTACCTTACAGTGCTGTGAGAACAAAATGGGGTACATCACCAAAATCCACTTAAAGGAATAACATTGTATTCAGTATAATGAATTAATACTGAGCCGCTTGATGGCCAAGCACTCCTCCACCCCAGAGTACAGCACATTTTAACTGGGTGCTAAACTGCCACCTTCAATCTCTCACTTTGGCGATAGAAAGTGGAGGAGGGAGGGGGAGGAGGGAGAAGAGACACTGAAAGCCTCATCTTGCTTTAGGATTGTTTTTTTTTTTAAAAAAGACAAGCACATAGGAAACTTACCATGTCTAGCTTGGCAACTTATTAAGGGAAATGCCTGAAGTCTAAGAATGAGACGCAAATCCAGAAGGAGTCTTTTAATGACTCTTAAAAGATTTTTGATCTTTTAAGAAAGATAGTGTGGCATAGGTCATGTGTTTAAGGTGTTTTTTTTGCACACAGAGAACAGAAAAGTGCATTGGTGTACTAAACTGGCCTGACACACATATCACTGAATCCACAAAGTTCAAGCAGCTTCAACACACCTTTTATATTCCCACTGTCTTGCTTACATATGGTGAAAAACAATACGTTAAGCCTTGTAATTCAGAAGACTGCAGCTGCAAAAGCTGAAGGCAGCCCTTCTCTAAGATGATTCTGCATGATGGGAACTAAAAACCTGATGAAACAGATTTATTTTATATGCAGCTCTGAATTACAGGTTTGCTTGTTGCTTGTTGATTAGATAAGTAGTGTTTGAAGCCGAAGCATGGTTTAGGTGCTGTTTTCTGAGGTAGGAGTCAAGTTGACCTCTGGAAGCTTCTGGAACTCCAGCAGTCCTTTTGTGTGCCTGAATCGCTCCATGTGTGTTTAGCTTAATGGACTCTGACTGGTTGCTCAGATCCATTGTTTCCTGACAGCTCAGCTGCTGCAGGCCCAAACAATGATAGTGTGTGTCAGTGGCCTCCCCAGAGAGAGAGAGAGAGAAGCCAGATGGATGACTTAGGTCTGGCTCCAGCTTTTTTTGTGGGTCTACAGCTAAATTTAGGCAGTTCAAATAAATAAAAGGCAATCGAGTTACCTCTGTAGGGAGGGCAGATATGCCTGTGGCCAACGCTCCCAGTTGGGTGGGAGAAGCCCACACAGCCAAAATCAAGCGCTGCGTGGGAGAGGTAATTTACAGTTATTCCTGTTCAAATACTCAGCACTCTGCTGCCTAAGGCTGCATCTGCACTATACATTTAAAGCAGTATCATGCCGCTTTAACCAGTCGTGGCTTCCCCCAAAGAATCCTGGGAACTGTAGTTTGTTATGGTGCTGAGGGTGGTTAGGAGCCCCTTATTCCCCTCTGAGAACTACAATTCCCAGAGTCTCCTAGGAAGAGGGATTGATTGTTTATTTTTATTTATTTATTTATTATTTGATTTATATCCCGCCCTTCCTCCAGTAGGAGCCCAGCAGGAGACGGCTGAACCACTTTGAAAATTGTAGCTCTGCGTGGGGAATAATTCCCTTTGAAAGTATAGTGCACAATGCATCAATGAATAAAACAAATGCAAAACTAACTGGCATACTGCTTTTAGGGATTAAACATCCCTATCTAACTCTAAAAGCCTGGCTAAATAAAAACACGCTCAGTTGATGTCTACGCAATGAGGACGCAACTCCAGGGGGAGACTATTCCAAAGTAGAGGCCCCACTGCACAGAAGATGCTTTTACAAGCCCCCTTACCATGAATCCTGGTTGGGACCATCAGCAGGGCATCCCCTGCCTGCTCCTGATTGGCCTTAAGGATCGAGTTGATTGGTATTGGGGGAGGTACTCCTAAAGATATTTAGGCCTCGAGACACTCGGGGCTTTATACCCAACACCGTATTGCATCTTGCTGTTCTCTAGCCATTGAGTGCGCCTTTCTTGCGTGATGTAAGATCAGGCCCAGCCTTCCAGGGGAACGCAGCTAGAGTAGCCAACCAGTGAAAGTGGATTGGGGCCTGAAAAGCTGGTAAGTTCAATATTCCATCAGGCTGCACCCACTGGCCTACCAGGTTCTGCCTTGGCTCCGCCCTCTGACCCGAGTGCTCCAGTATTCTTGCAATCAAGAGCTGGTAACCATAGGAGCAAGCATGTCATGTGCTCTGGATCTCCATCTTACAGAGGCTCCAAACCATTTGATTCTTACTGTTACACCAGAGCACCATGTGTCATTCTGAGGTACTGATAAGGAAATACTTAAGCCTATCTATGAATATAAATCTGTCTGTAATTAAGCCATAGCTGGATGGCATTGAAATATGACCTTCAAGTAATGGGGGTTTTGTTAAGGGGGTGTGGGGTGCTCTTAACTTCTCTATGATATGTTAATTTAACCTGTCACCCCTGAGTGCTTGGGACTGGATAGAAGCTGGGACTAGTTAGGTAATGTTAATAAGGTGGAAGTAGCCAATGTGGTCCTCTCCAGATGTTTTGGACTACTGTCAGCCTATCTGGCATGACCAATGGTCATAGGAGTTGTAGTCCAGCAACATCTGGAGGGCACCACGTTAACTACCCTTGTAAAAAGCTCATCTCACCTTTTATATACCCAGTCGATCACTGTGCTCTGCAGGAGAGGGCCTCCTGTAGAAACCATCTTATCAAAAGGTCCATTCGGCATGACAGTGTTCTTCAAAACAATACAAACATTTATAAAAACAGTTAAAGTAGTTCCAGTACACTTAAAAGCCTTGTTGGAAGAGGAAGGTCTTCAGTACATGCCAAAAAGACAGCGAGGTGGCACCTGCCTAATACACAATGGGAGGGAATTCCAAAGAGCAGGTGTCACCACCCTAAAGACCCAGTCCCTATATCTACAGCAGTGTTCTTCAACCTCTTGTCCCCAGATGTGGTTGGGCTACAACTCCCATCATCCACAGCCAACTTGTACCATCATCCCTGACCATTGGCTATCAACTTGCTACCCTTCATGACATCCCAAATCTGTTGCCTGAGACAGTTGCTTTGCTCTCCGTAATGGTAGGACTGGCCTTTGCCATGAGCAGTGGAGTCCTTTAGGGCAAATGGGACACTGCCTCACCAACCTTAATCTGCCCTCAGCCAATACCCATGTCTTCTTACTTGCAACTTGTCCAAGGTGTAACACTGGCAATGAGCTCCTTAATGTTGTCTTTGTTGTCTTTGTAGAACGCAACAGGGAGGAAGAGGACAAAGCTAGCTGGCTTTGCCTGTAATTAGCCCTGCCTCCACCTACAATTGGGCTCCCTGCCTACCAGTCCCAATGGCCACCGGCCATTGCTACCCATGTGCTAAGATAGCCAGTGGAGGCTGTTCTCTGTGTTCCATCTTTAAGAGAAGTACATAGTGAGTTGTCAACTAAGTCCTACTCAGCGCAGACCTATTGAAATTAATGAACCTAAGTTAGTCATGTCTATTAACTTCGATGGGTCTACTCTGAGTAGGGCTAGTATTGAATACCAACCTATGTAGACCTTCTGTTGTGGTGCCCCAACTATGGAATGACCTCCCTGTGTTCTCTTCAGCAGCAGGTTAAAACATTTTATTTGCCCAGACATTTTAAATTAGTGGGTGGAATGGTTTTGATTCCTTTTAAATTTTTGTAATTTTATGTTTCTTCGCATACTGCCTTGGCACCCATTTTTTTGGATGAAGGTGCAGTTTGTATGCCTTAAAAATAAGAGGCTTTATTTTATTATTTATTTATTTATTTTATTTCATTTTTAAACCGCCCATAGCGAATAGCTCTCTGGGCGGTGTACAAAAGATTAAAAGTACAGAAATACAAAATATCACAATAAATAAACTGAAACAAAGAGATTTAAAATTGTAACATTAAACGCATTAAAATGCCTGGGAGCATAGCCAGGTCTTAACCTGGCGCCGAAAAGATAGAAGCGTCGGCGCGAGGCGTATTTCTTCGGGGAGGCTATTCCACAATTCGGGGGCCACTACAGAAAAGGCCCTAGATCGAGTAACTGTCCTCCGGGCTTCCCGATGGGTTGGTACCCGGAGGAGGGCCTTAGACGCTGAGCGAAGTGACCGGGTCGGTTCATAGCGGGAGAGGTGTTCTACAAGATACTGCGGTCCCACGCCGTGTAAGGCTTTATAGGTCAAAACCAGCACCTTGAATCTGGCTCGGAAGCAAATAGGTAGCCAGTGCAAACGGGCCAGAACAGGTGTTATATGCGCTGACCAGCTGGTCCTCGTCAGCAGTCTGGCTGCTGCGTTTTGCACTAGCTGAAGCTTCCGAACTGTCTTCAAGGGCAGCCCTACGTAGAGCGCATTACAGTAATCCAACCTAGAAGTTACCAGAGCATGAACAACTGAGGCGAGGTCATCCCTGTCCAGATAGGGGCGTAGCTGGGCTACCAACCGAAGGTGGTAGAATGCATTCCTTGCCACCGTGGCCACTTGCGCCTCCAGAGACAAGGAAGGATCGAAAAGAACCCCAAGACTACGAACCTGTTCCTTCAAGGGGAGTGTAACCCCATCTAGAACAGGGTAAGCATCCACCATCTGGGCAGGGAAGGCATTCACCAACAGTGTCTCAGTCTTGTCTGGATTGAGTCTCAGTTTATTAGCTCTCATCCAGTCCATTATCGCGGTCAGGCAGTGATTCAGCACATCCACAGACTCACCTGTAGAAGATGAAAAGGAGAAATAGAGCTGCGTGTCATCAGCGTACTGGTTGCAACACACTCCAAAATTCCTGATGACGGCACCCAGAGGCTGCATGTAGATGTTAAAAAGCATGGAGGACAAAACCGACCCCTGAGGGACTCCACAATGGAGAGTCCAAGGAGTCGAGCAATGTTCCCCAAGTACTACCTTCTGGTGACGATCCGCCAAGTAGGAGCGGAACCACTGCCAAGCAGTGCCTCCAACTCCCAACTCCGCGAGTCTCCCCAGAAGGATACCATGGTCGATGGTATCAAACGCCGCTGAGAGATCAAGGAGAATCAACAGAGTCACACTCCCTCTGTCCCTGTCCCGACAAAGGTCATCATACAGGGCGACCAAGGCTGTTTCAGTGCCAAAACCAGGCCTAAAACCGGATTGAAACGGATCCAGATAATCGGTCTCATCCAAGAGCACCTGGAGCTGACCGGCAACCACCCGCTCCAGAACCTTGCCCAAAAAGGGGACATTCGCCACCGGTCTATAGTTGTTCAGGTCATCTGGGTATAAGGAAGGTTTCTTTAAGAGAGGTCTTACTACTGCCTCCTTGAGGCTACTAGGGACTACTCCCTCACTCAAGGAGGCATTTATCACTTCCTTGGCCCAGCCGGTGGTAGTAGTCCTGCTAGCCTTCACTAGCCAAGATGGACAAGGATCTAGAGCAGACGTGGTCGCCCGCACCAATCCAAGTACCTTGTCCACTTCCTCAAGCTGCACCAACTGAAACTCATCCAATAATGAAAGACAAGACCGTGTTCTGGACACTTCAATGGATTCGTCTGTCATAACATCGGAGTCTAGGTCCCTACGGATGCATGCGATTTTATTTTGGAAGTGCCCTGCGATGTCGTTACAGCGAGCTTCAGATGTTTCAATAGTATCTCGAGGACCAGAATGTAAGAGTCCTCGTACAACCCTAAAAAGCTCTGCAGGGCGGCAGAGAGATGTCCTGATAGAGGCAGCGAAGTGAAACTTCTTTTATAAGGTTGGCCTTTATTAATAAGAGGCTGTTGGATCAGATTAGTGGCCATCTAGTCCAGCATCCTGTTCTCGCAGTGGCCAACCAGAGAAGCCCATGCGAAGCCTGCAAGCAGGACCTCAGCACAAGGGTACTCTCCCTGCTGCAGTTTCCAGCAGCTGGTATTCACAAGCATAGCCTTTGACCATAGGGGCAAAACATAGCCATTGTGGCTAGTAGCCGCTGATAGCCTTATCCTCCATGAATTTGTGTAATCCTCTTTTAATGCTAACTAAATTGGTGGGCCAGCACTGTCTCTTATGGCAGCGAGTTCCATAGCTCAAATATGCACTGTGTGAGGAAGTACTTTCTTTTTTCTGTCCTGAATGTTCTGGCAAGATGAATGACTTGACAATCTCAAAACATCTTGGGTATTCATGGTGCTGTTTGTTCAAGAATAGTGAGGTACCATTCCCTCCTTCCTTCTTTTTTTAATAGATCTGGAAGTAATGAAGCCTTTAATAGGAGATCAGAATTCAGACACTGATGACGAGGAGGAGAATGAATTGCTGCCTCCTGAGAAGAAATACCAACTTGATAATCAGGAGAGCATTACGTATGTACTGTAATTCCTACTTAAGAAAACCAATGTGTATTTGCACGCTTGCTTTGCTTCGCTTCCCCACCCTAACTCCTTCCCCTTATGCCTGGCCAACCCCAGCTTGCCTGGGCTGCCTGCCATCCACTGCCTCCCTCCTCTTCTTTTGTTGTCTTTAGCCTCCGATGCTGCTGAGGGCAAAACGGAAACATTGGTGTGTGGCAGCAGCAGAGCAGGATAGTTACTGGGGAGCTGCCCTGTTCTGACAGTTCCTCTGCATTTCGCCTGTGCCACCCTGCCTCTGTCTTCCTCCTCCACTGGGCAGCAGCTCTCAGAAGAGTGCAATCACGTTGTAGTTTGCAGTGCCACCTATTGGTGGCCAGGCAAACTGCTGCATGACTACAGCCTTACCTTTTAATTATATACCAAGATATTTTAAAAGAAAATAATTGCTTACTGCCTTCTGGTTTTTCCTGTGGCTGCAAAAGATCGAACCCAGGGGGCATATGGGTTCTGGTTGTTTTTACACTGTACTAGTTTACAGATGCTTCTCTCTATTGTGCATGTGTGTATTTTTTTTTAATTTATAGGTTTCTACAGACGCTTACTCATCTTCTCAAAGGAAACATTGGAACTGGACTTCTGGGCCTTCCACTTGCAATAAAAAATGCAGGGCTTGTGGTAAGTGGCTAGCCAATTCCAAGTTCGGGGAGGGTGAACAATCCATGTAGATTTTACTGTTGAGGTTTGTGTGTTAGTAGTTCATCAGTGGGACCAGCAACAAATGGTTGTAATCCAGTGTTAGTCACACTTGATGTTAGGACCATTGAAATTAATGGGCATGATTAACTTAGGTCAGTTAATTTCAATAAGTCTGCTCCATAGATCTATTGAACTTAGTTGGCTAAAACACGGAGTGGACTCCTGTGCAGGGTATCAGCCAGCAATGGCCCTTTCCAGGATACTCCATTCCATTTTCTCCTTTCCCTCCCAACAGTCAGTGAGCATTCTGTGGCTGTGGATCAAACTTGGTTCCTTCTGTGCTGTATTTGGGTTTGTTGTTGTTTTCTCCCCTTGGGGTTTCCCCCTGATTTTTTTTTCTTGTTCTGTAAAGCTGTTGATATATAGGATTGTGGACTTGGAAGTAAAGGCACCCTCCCCTGTCCTTCAGCAAGTCTCTCTGCCTGAGCCCAAATGATTCTCGCCTACATCTTGAGATGATTGCAAATGGATAGGGTATGTTGTCACCTGGCCTGGATGGGAAGAAAGCTAAATGTTCATGTAGGTGTAGAGCTCATGCAGCCAACTTTTTTTTGTCCTGAGGGCTACATTCACCCTTGGCCAACCTTCCCGGCGACCACATGCCAGTATTCAGGGTGGCCAACCCATACTCTTGCATGCATATGCAGGCACAGTACTCTCCAGCTCATCCTGCAGATCAGTTGAGGAGAAGGGACTTTTGTTCCCTTTCCACTTATCAACGGAGCGATCTGATGCCTGGGGAGGGGTTGATTCGCATCCCTGTTGGAACGTTGGGCTCTGCCCACACCAGTGCTGTGTCTACTTTAATTGTTCTTTCTTTTTGCTGCCACTGTGAAAATTGATGGGGTCTTGGGAAGGAGGTTAGAAATATTTGCTGGGGGGCGAACTAGGGGTTAGCCACCCCTGCTTTCTGGGTAGTTTGCTCACTCTCTGCCCCCGTCCAGGCTGCTTAACTTGGAGGGGCAAAGGGAAGTGACTAGAATTCATGCTAGAGATCAAGGGAAGATAATACTATTTGTTTTTATTTAACAAAAATTATATACTGCTTGACTGTAACAAAACCTCTAAGCGATTTCCAAGAAATATTAAAACTATCAATAAAACAGTTAAAAACAAGTTATTAAAACCATTTTGAAAAATGATTAAAAACAGCAGTAGACTAAAAAGACATTAAAGCACATCAGCATCTGTGTGCCTGGATAGGCTTGCATAAACAGAAATTATTTTTTAAGCAGGCACCAAAAGGAATAAAGTGAAAGCGCCTGCCTGATGTCAATAGGCAGGGAGTTCCAAAGTGTAATGGCTGCCACACTAAGACAACAATTTCTTACAAGTGCACAGTGAGAATTATGTGGCACCTGTAATGGGGCCAGTTGTGCAGATTGAAGTGGGTGCATGCTGGGTAAGGCACAAGTAAATTGGTCCCAAACTGTTAATCCCAAACCATGTGTGATTTGTGCAGTGCACCCAAGATCCCTTGCAGTGCTGTTGAAGCAGCTGAGGTTGGATTTGTACACCGTTGCGGCTTGAGGCAGCAATAAGTTGGGAAGACGGAGAGCTGGAGTCGTATCCTCTGTACTAATAGTAAACTCCTTCTCCAAGGTGTAGATCCTTATGTAGTGAAAACGGATCCTTGCACATAGAGGTATCAGCGGGGTCGGGGGGAACACTACTGTGTACTTTCGTAAACAAACTGTTTAGAACACGGGTGGGGACCTTTTTACAGCCCAGGAGCCGCCTTCCTTTCTGGGCAACGTTCTGAGGGCCACATGCCAGTGATGGGTGGGGCCAGGGAAGAAATGAGCAGAACAATGAATTGTATGTTTTACCTTTGTACAGTAGACTTGCTTTCTACATGCACGCCCGCACCCTTCTCCCTGTCTTCCATCCAGAGAGCCAAGAGGCATGAGCAGAGTTCAAGGACACAGTCCAGCCTTGCAAAAAACACTCAAGGAGCGTATGAAGCAGGGGCAGTGAGGGGAGTGGCCTGGGGAGAGGGGGTGGTGGCTGAGGAGGGGATGTGACCTGGGAAAATCCCTAAAGGCCAGGTGGAGAAACTTGGAGGGCCACGTTTGGCCCCCACGCCTGAGGTTCCCCATAACTACTTTACAAAAAACTTAAGGAGGGGCCCTCTTCTCCCACCCAAAAATACTCAGCATAATGAGGACTGAGCATGCTCAGTGGCCACAGATGCTGGGTGTCAAAAAGGGAGATACTGGAAAACCAGGCAGGAGGGAGAATGGAATAGAGTATTTTGGAAGAGATCATGGCTAACTAGCTGGACCCCTGAATAGGAGCATTCTGCACTGCAGCTTTTTGTTGCAGGCCCCACTTGTTTCCTGTATTTCTTCTTCATCAGACTCTTCTGTTGGGGAATGCATTCTTGCTTTCTATATCTTCTACATGGTTTGGCTGGGCACAGGATCTTGGAAACGCCAACTTGACAGCTGTAAAATTAAATAAAAAGCAACCTGCTGGGGTGTTGGCCTGCCATGCTACCTGGGTAGTATCTCTCACTGTTTCTGAGAGATATGGATCTCTTTTGGAGAATTATTTATTTGTCAAAATATTCATATACCATTGGATCAAAATGGTTTACAGCATATATAAATACATGATAAAATCACATAAATTTTAAAATCAGAAATCCTTAATATAACTAATTACTACTTAGAGGTGTGCGCTAAAACTTAAAATTAAGATTGCAAAAGATAGCCCAGATTCTGCACTAGGCAGAGCTGAATTCTGCAGCCTGCATATATTTATGTAAATCGAGCACACTTTGCATTCCTTTTTTTCCATTCTGATTTTATTGGTGATCGGGAGGGGCACAGAAGTGCCTTGACCCTTAATCTGATCAGCAACTCAGTTGGTGTCTGAGATCCCACTGCTCAAATATGTTCAAATGTATCTTCACAGCTATATGGGCTAGAAATTTGCACATGTGTTCATTTTAAAATGAGAGCTCTTGATTCTCATGCTACTGAATCCTGCACTCCTGGGGAAATAGCAGTGGAGTGGTACACTGCCTTAAACTAAGGTGGTAACTTCTTTTTTTTATCATTAATTTTTATTCAAATTTTCAAAAACAAAACAAAACAAAAATAATTAAACAATAAAATAAAATGTTGACTTCCGATTTGTCGCAGATCAGTTATAGGTCTACAATATATAACAAACCTGTCTCTTAAATTATATTACAAAATCACTTTCCTCCAGTAGTTATCTTAATTAATCATCAAATCTCATAAACATTACTTTATTCTTTCCACAAAAAGTCAAAGAGAGGTTTCAATTCCTTGAGAAATATATCTATCAATTTTTCTCCAAATAAACATGTCGATTAATCCATCTCATCAAATCTGTTAGGTCCAATAATTTCAATAGCCATTCTTCCATTATCAATGTTAATTCCATCTTCCATCTTCAATAATCCTGTTAAGTCCAGTAATTTCAGTAGCCATTCTTCCATTATCAGTATTCCATAATAATCTTGCTGTCATAGCCATAGTCATATAATAAGAGTCTGATGGGAATTTCCTTTATCACAAATATTTCCTTGCCATCAGTTCTGAATGTGTTGCTGAAATATTGTTGTAAAGTCATATCTCTGTTCTTCTTTTTTACGAAATGCACTGGCACATCTCTTGAGAGTTTTTCCATTGTCACATATCTGTAATTAATTCCATAGATTTTTTCTATGTCAAGCTCCATCACATCATTCCAGTCCAGAAATTTATCCAAGACATTGATAGCTTTATCTCTAATATCTTCATTAATTTCTTCAAACGTTGAATTCCAAACAGTAAATTTTATCTCTAATATCCATAAGCTCCAAGTCTTTTTCCAGTTCCACATTTGTTCCAATCTCCAAGGCTTGCATCTTCCCTTTAATTTTTCTTTTTTCATCTTCTAATGCTTGTCCAGTTGTATCTCTGATCTCATCAACCTCCTCTCTCACAAGATCCCCTATTTCTTTAAGCTCCTGCTTCATTTTGCCAAATTCAATTTTCATCTCCTGTCTACCCTGTCTCAGGGTTTGTTTCGTTATCTCAATCGCATCCATTATTTTCTGAAGCATAATTACTTCCAGGATTTCAGCCACTTTCTTGATTGCCATTCTTAAAACCACGAAGAAGAAAAAAACCCACTTCTTATTCCAGCAACAATTGGGTTAATATTCCAAGCCTGATGACATCACAGTGTAGACAGCACAGCCTGCCTTATCTCTTATATGTTCAGGAATGCAAAACAAATTTAGTTCACAGCATCAAAACAGTTAGTGGCATCGTGAACAAGCAGATTCGTCAAAATGAAATAGACCAAAAAAAAATAGTCCCAGACATATAATACTCCAAAAGTTCATAAATCAGATTTATTTATTTTTTTTCTCCTCGGAATAGAAATCCCTCATCCGTTTGTATCTTTAAAATGCACAAATTCCAGGCCAGCTTTTTGCAATAATAACAAAGATAAGCTTTTTCAATTTCTTTCCTCCTTAATTTCGTGAATGAAAGAGAAGAGTTATAACTCACCCAGGGATTCTTTATAGCTGATTCATTGACAAATCTCTTTTTGCTGCAACAATTTAAACCAGATGATAAAATAGAAAGAAGGATGCTTGCCTGTTAAAATCCGTTTTCCTTTGAAGAAAAGATAAACGTGTCGCTTAATCAGTTAGAGCTTGTTTGGAAGTCCGTCCGGCACTGCTGGCTGAACCTTCTCTCATAAACTAATGAAATCCAGTCCTCCCAACAAAACACAGGCTTTTGTGGTTAATCTCTACGTTTCTCCCTGCCCGGGAGAAAGTCTTTACCAGTAAAAAAAAAACGTTCTGACTGATTTTAAAACTGAAAAAGCTTCCTCTGAGACGAGAGCTCGTCTCAAAGGCAGGCACAGGCGAAGTCACCCTTCCCGGAAGTCCACTAAGGTGGTAACTTCTGTTGAATTTCAGGCACGGCGCAGGGTAGGAACCTACTCTATGTGAGGTTCCTGTTAATAACGGTGTCTGTGTTTTCCTCTTCTATACAGCTTGGGCCAATCAGTGTTGTGTTCCTTGGAATTGTGTCCATTCACTGCATGCACATTTTGGTGCGCTGCAGCCAGTATCTATCCCAAAGGTAAGTGTGGTACTCATTTAGTTTGTTGAGGGCTTCAGTGTACATAAGGACATAAGAAGAGTCCTGCTGGATCAGGCCAGTGGCCCATCTAATCCAGCATCCTGTTCTCACAGTGGCCAACCAGGTGCCTGGGGGAAGTGTAGTCAATGCCTGCTTTCCCTCCACTCAGTGATGGCACATTCCTTAGTTTATTTCTTGGTTTTGGGTATTCTTGGAAGGAGGCTTATATTTAACTTCTAAGTATGTCCCAGTGGATATTCAGCTGCGGCTGCCTCTATCTGCAGTAGCTTGCTTTGTCTGCTACTGATGGCCCCGTTTCAGTTAACTGCTTCATTTGAAATACATATTAGCCAATTTCCATTTTGTTTGCTGGCTGCGCAGTGGGGTTAATATATATATATTTTTAAAAAGCAAAGCAAAACCTTTTCCTGCAAAGTTGCATCTTATGCAGTAATCCTAAACGGAAATAATTACTATTTCTCCCCCGTTCTTCTTGTTAGATTGAAAAAGGCTTCCTTAGGGTATAGCGACACAGTTAGCCATGCGATGGAAGTGTGTCCCTTTAACTCATTACAGAAACGAGCATCTTGGGGAAGGTAAGTGCCTTTCTGCTTCTAACTCAATTGCCTATAAGAACTTGGAGTGGATCTTGCCTTACCTTTTTAGTTTGTAAGGCTGATTGTCGGCTCTCTCTGCCTTTCTCTCTCTCTCATTGTTGAGTGGGATTCAATACTAGCCCTACTCAGAGTAGACCCATTGAAGCCAATAGACATGACTAACTTAGGGCCATTAATTTCAGTGGTCCTCCTCTGAGTAGGACTTTGTTGAGTACAATCCGATGTGAGCTGCTTTGGGTGATGGTAACTGACCGAAAAGTAGGCTAAGAATGCAGTCAATAAACAAAATATAATATACAGAATTGCTATTGTTGCTGCAGTTGTTGCAGATCTTACCCACCCTACACTGTAAGGTCCCAGGGCAGGTTATAACAGTGCAAAAACAAAATATTAAAATCAGTTGAAACAATTTACAATTTGAAGAATAGGGTTGGTCATTAAAAAAATACCCTGGGTGTTAAAGGACAAAGTCAAGAGGTGCATCTTCAGCATATGATGAAAATTATCTAATGAAGGTGCAAGAGGGTGGGGATTCCACAGGTCCTAAGTGGAGATGAGTTGCTGGCTTCATAAGAACAAAATAAGGGGTGTGAGTGTACTGCAAGTAAAAGTACTGTCACCTGGCAACAGCTACCAAATTAGGTTGCCTCAGTGGCAGAGATCAGATGCAGAACTCTAAAGCCCAGCGCCATCAGGCATCTTCTACTCCTGAACTGTTTCTGTGCCAGCTGGTCATTGTAAGAACTACTATTTAAGAATTGGTGCCTGAGTCTTATTTTTCCTCTTCCCTCCTTTCTCCTTTCCCCTTGTGTGTCACTGTTTTTTAAGATTGTAAGCCTGCAGGTAGAGACTGTCTTGTTTTTAATCGATGTATGTAAGCCACTCTGGCTGAAGAGTGGGATGCAAATACTCTAAATAAATAAAATAATAAAGCCCAGGTTCGGTATTGAAGAATCCTGAAAGATCACAATGACCGAGATAACTTAGGCTCAATACATTTAATCAAATGCACTTAGTCAATAAAACTGTGAATGCAAACTCCACGAATGCAAAGGGGATGTGACCCTTTGGAAGGACTTGGGGCGCTGTGGCATATTTAGCATGTCCCAATTACTGAATGGGGTAGTTCTGGAGTTGTAGAGCAGAGCCAAGAAGAGATTGGAAGCTTTCTTCTAAATTTGCTGCCTTTTGTATATGGGGGGGATTCATGGTGGGTGGCAACCTTATTACCGACAAAAGGAGGTGTATCTCTGTCTGTGAAAGAACTCACGACTTAGATGCAGATAGTTTTAGGGGGAAGATGAGGAAGGAAGTGCAGGGATGGAAGCCTCTGCCCCTTCAGATGTTGGTTTTATTATTACAGTTGTATCCCACTTTTCCCCCAAAGGAGCTCAGGTTGGCATACAAACATAGTTCTCCCTCTCCCAATTTTGTCCTTGCAACAGCCCTGTGAGGTAGGTTAGGCTGAGAGACAGTGAGTGGCTCAGGGTCACCCAGGCTGTATTCACACTAAACATTTATTCCATAGTTATTCCACTTTAAACAGTGGCTTCCCCCAAAGAATCCTGGGATGGGTGGTTCGTCAAGGGTGCTGAGAGTTGTTAGGAGACTCTTATTCTCCTCACAGAGCTACAATTCTCAGAGTTCCCTTGGAAGAGGGACTGACTGTTAAACCACTCTGGGAACTGGAGCTCTGTGACGGGAATAGAAGTCTCTTGTCTCTTTTGCAAACTACCCTTCCCGTGATTCTTTGGGGGCAGCCATGGCTGGTTAAAGTGGAATAAATGTATGGTGTGAATGTGGCCCCAGTGAGCTTCATGGTCAAGTGGGGCATTGAACCCTGGTCTCCATGTCCCATTCTAACCACTACACCACATTGACTCTCAAAATAGCTGGTGGATTAGAGTTGAAACTCATAAAGTCCATGCTCAGTAGGTGGTCTCTAGCAGTGGCTCTTTAGGATTTCAGGCAAGGTTCTTTCAAAGCCCTACCTCGAGATTCCGGGGATTGAATGTGGGACCTTCTGCATGCAAAGCAGGTGCTCTACCACTGAGCTATGGGCCTTCCATGTTGTTGGACTCCCAGCTCCCATTAGCCTCAGCCAGCATGGCCGCTGCTCAGGGATGATGGGAGTTGTAGTCCAACAATATCTGGAGGGCACCAGGTTCCCCATTCCTGATATAGTGTATGTTGGAAAGGATACAGGTTAGGGAGCGAAATGCCTTCTTGGCTTTTTTCACCTTCCTAGTGCGTGTGGAGGAAGCAGTTAAGATCTGCATTATGTTGTTTCGCTTTCACAGCAAAGAAATGTTTTATTTAAATATGGACTGAAATGAGCTTATTGTGATGGCCCAAGAAAAATTAAAGAATTCCAGTTTCAAACGGTTAGTACCTTTTTAAAACCAAAATATTTTCAACAAAATTGTATTAGAATATAACGTGTGGGTTTGCCTCCTCAGTTTTGGATCACTGCTTATTGATTAGCTCAATGAACCAATCGGTACACCTTCTGGCATGGGCCCAGGGTTCATTCATTATGTATCCATCCCTTCAAGGACTTCGGAACAGTGCACATGTGTTCCTGGTCCAAGCCAAGCATCCTGTCCACCACACTGGAACTCAAACGTTTTACTTGTTTAAAATGTTATAAAGTGTTCCTAATCCTACATCAGAGTCATCCAGATGTTGTTAGACTATAAATCCCATTATCTCTGACCATTGATCTGTTGTCTGGGTCTGATGGAACCCATCAATATCTGGAGGGGCATAGGCTCCCCATCTCTGTCCTCTGTCAAGCCCAGGGTAGTTTACAGTACACCTGTGTGTAAAGATTTGCCACTAGAGCCTACCTACTTAGTTAGGTTTTTTTGTGTATATATAGTGAAGAGTAGCTTCAGAGATGCTTGCCTCAGGTTCTGCATTGCCATTCTGCTACCTAATCTTCAGGGTGGATAATCTTTAATTGCAATCTGTGTAATTGACTAAGGTACCCAAATACTTTGCTCCTGACATGTGGTCTTGAAACTTCTATTACTTAAAGGCAGTTTTACCTGTGTGCGTGCTTGCTACTCTATTGCATCACTTGGTATATTTGTATCCCACTCTCCCTTGAGAAAATTCAGAGTAGCTTATATGGGGCTCCCAGTGGCCTCTAGTCCAGCCACTGAGGTCCACATCAACTTAGCTTTAGTATAATTTCAGCACTAGGTGCTTTAGCACAGCTTGAGCATCACTGTCTGATTTGTGCTGTAGCTCAAGTGCTGTCCCTCAAGAAAAAAAACATTTGTTTGGTGATATGTAAGGTGTCTTGGTGTACAGCATCCTGTGAGGATGCACCCATCGAGTCACTCGCTTGCATTTGAATCTGTCTGGAGACTACATTGCATGTTTCAGTCTCCCTGGGTCAGAGCACCAACAGGTTTAGAAAGGGTCAGCCTCAACCTGACTGGGTTTAATGCTTGTTTTAAGAGAAGCAAATGCTTCATTTTTCTGTTCATGCACTGCCAAACCCTCTCCTTCTATTTCCCTTCCTATTTTAAAAATTGTAAGCTCTGCCCATCTCTTACTTTAATTTTATGTCCACTGCCTAGTCAGCGTAGTTGCTCTGGAAGCAACGTAGTGCATTGCTATCTTGCAGAAAAAGGTTCATTTGATTGCAAATGACTTCTCATTGCATTTGATGTGATCTCAAAATCATTGCTTCTACAAATAAACACCAGGTTTTTTTTTCTCTCTCTCTCATTGTGTCATCATAGATATATTGTGGACTTTTTCCTTGTGATTACACAGTTGGGCTTCTGCAGTGTTTACATTGTGTTCTTAGCAGAAAATGTGAAACAAGTAAGTAAAGCCTCTTTGGAAATGAAACAGCTAGTCTGCAAAGTTCTCGTGCTTCCTGCCTTTTGACAAACCAGACATCTCTCTATAAAAAGCCTGTGTGTGTGTGTGCATGCACCTACCTTCAGTTACTGTGCCTTGGTGGGGAACTTGTGGGACCTCCAGATCCTGTTGTGACTTCCAACTCCTATTAGTCCCAGCTAGCATGGTTAATGGTCAGGGATGATGGAAATTGTCAATGGTGGGGAATGTCCATCCCCAGGCCAAACCTGGTCCACCTGGTCTTTCCATTTGGGCTATCAGGCCGTTTGGGTGAAGCCGCGCCCACCTGCCATATATGATGTTTGGGTGTGGGGTGGATAAGGGTAGGGGCTCCAAAGAGACAAATGGGAGCTTAAAATGGGCTCCTAGCCGTTCTTTTGTTGGAGCAAGGTGTGCTTCCATCCGCTCATCAGCTGGCAGGAGTGCCCTTTGCTCAAGGAGGGGGAAGTGCTTTCCATTCAGTGGAAATTGCTTCTCTCTCCCAGGACTGCTCCTTTCAGCCAGAGGTTGAGCTTCATTCAAGTGGTCTACAGCATGTCTGTGGATTTGTGGTTGGAGTTGGACCATCTATCACAATTAAACATTCATATTGATTTTTAATTCTATTGTTATTGCATCTTTTATTTCCTATATATTGTATTTTATTGTACTTCTTATATTGCATTTTTACTGTATTACAATTTGAATACAACAAAATACAATATATTAGAAATAAAAGCAAGAATAAAATACCATTAAAATAATGCAGCATCTAGCACAACATGTTACAATTGCTACAACAGGCAGAACAATCTTTAAGCGGTCTGCCAAGAGCTTCAGCAGTTTTCAAGTGGTCCATGAGAAGCACTGTCTTAGGTACAATTTGTTGTTGGTTGTATGTTGGTTGCTACTCGGGCTGACCAGACCATATCTAAATGCATTTGAATGTGGGGAAGGGCCTTAGTTCAATGACAGAAAATTTGCATTGCATGTGAAAGATCCCAAGTCCAGTCTTTTGCATCTCCAGGTGGGGGTGAGAAAGTTTCCTGTCTGAGACCCTGGAAAGCCATTGTCAGTATGCACGACACTGAGCTGGACAGACTAGTATGACTTAGTGCAAGACAGCCACCTGTATTTCTATTCGTTTTAGAGCAATGGTTCCCAACCTGGGGGTCGTAATGTAATCCAGAGGGGGCCGCCAACAGTAAGGAAGTGATTTTTTTAAAAGTCTTCACTCCTTGGATGCTGTCTGCTCCCCACTGCCACTGCAGATGACACCTTCCCTTTGCTCCAAACAAGAGGGGAGGACTTTGCTGAAATGCCAGAGCATCTTTCAGGTCTCCAAGGGCAGGCATCTGCCTATACCACACATGGTAGATGCCAAAGGAGGCTGAGGGAGGTGCTACCAGGAAGAAGAGTGGATTACTATCACCGACACTCATCTCCTCGCACTGCTGCTGCTGACAGCACCCTTACTCAGAATGAGAGGAGAGGGCTTTTTGTGAAGCAAAAAGAAGCAAGGCTGCAAGGAAAGGCTACTTTCCCCCTTCCATCCTGGCAGCCAACCTGCCTGCCTTTCTTGACTCCTGCTTTGCTGCCACCTCCTTTTAAAAATTATTCTTATTTGCGAGGCCACCCAGATCTTGCCTTTGGCCTAGACAGAGCCAAAGAGCAGTGAGGAAGCTCAGGAGTTGCTCACTCCCCATCTTTGAGGCTGTGTGTGCCAGCATCCCCCCTTTCTTCCACCTACACTCTGCCCCCCCCAGTCTCTCTCTCCAAGTTGCTGAGTGTCAGCTCTTCACTGAGACAGCAGTGTCGGTGGGGGTGCAGGCAGGGCTAGAGATTCCTTGGTAATTGCCAGGCCATAAGTCCTCAGCCGGCAGCTTGGCTATAAATGTGCCAGGCTAGCAAGGAGGAAGCAAGATAAGGGCAGAGGCCGTTCAAAGCTTACGTGCCAAGCCAGAAATCCAGAAGAGACGTCAGTGAAGGTCCGGGTCTAGTTTGCCGAGAGATCAGTCCAAGTCAAGGTTCAGGGGGTAGGAAGACACACAGTGGTCACGCCAAGGTTTGACTTTTAAGGAGCAGGTTTGTCAGCAGGTGTGAGCCATCAGCGTTTTGGCCTTAAGTGGACAGGTCTGCCCCTCTTCTGCCTGACCTTCTGTTGTCTACGTTCTGCAGGTGAGAGGGGAGTATCCTGTTCACTGGCTGCGTCTGGCTGAAGGGCTTCAGCTGTGTCTGGGGTGCTCTGCAGCTGAGGGGGAGAAGGAGCTGGGTTCTCAGGAGTTTCCTCCATTTCTCCTTCTGGGTCTGCTGCTTCTGGGTCTGCTGCTGTTACTCCCGAGTCATCCTCATCTGATGAGTCCTCTGACGGGGCCATGACACTGAGGCAGTTGTGGGCTTCCCCCCTCCCACATGCCCAAACGCCTGCATACCTGCAATTGCTTGCAGGAGGGGCAGGTGTGTTTGTGTGTGTGTGTGCTCTGATCTGTCTTCTGCTTCACTCTCATTCCCCAAGTGCACACTAACCAAGTCATCAGTTCTGATGATCATCACAAGGCCTAAAAGCACTAACCCCCTTCCTCAATCTATTTACCCTTTTGTCTTCACAATGTAGCATCCCCACCTTGACCACATTGCTACTTCTTGATTATGATTATTATTTTTTAAAAGCTTAGCAGGTTGGCTCAAGGCTGGGATCCACATGCTGCAGCTGAAATGTATTTATTTATTTATTATTGCATTTGTATCCACCTTTCTTCCAAGTTGCTCAAGGTGGTGCACATGGTTCTCCCCCCCCCTTTCCATTTTATCGTTACACAGACCCTATGAGATAGGTCAGGCTGAGAGACTGTGTCTGGTCCAAGGTCACCCAGCGGGCTTCATGGCTGGGTGGGGATTTGAATCTGGATCTTAGTCCAACACTGTAAGCCACTCGTGTTGGGAGACAGGACTGTACATCTTCAGATGGGGGGGGAGATGGAGGATCCCAATTTGATTGGACCTTTGCATTAAGAAAAGAAAGCAACACCCCCCCGTCTGCCAGGAGCTTTTTTTGGAAGGGATATATGGAGATGTGATTTTGCCATGTACCATTTTTTCAATTAACGGAGACTAAAATTACAATTAGCATGGGGGGGGTCATGAAATTTTTTGAGCTTACAAAGGGGTCCGTACTCATAAATAAAGGTTGGGAGGATTTGTAAAGGATTTGTTTTTAATGGAATACTCACTTTGCCCTATAGGGGGAGCCAAAGGGCTACCTGTCAGTGTTGCTTTGAAATGTAACTCTATTTCTGAGAGGAAAAACTTTTTTCGCACCATGAATGTGTCAACCACAGTAAATTACCCATGGCAACAAATTATGAATCACTGTTCCACATCCCTTGCACTCACAATCTCTATTCAAAGCCATGTTGTAGTTTATTTTATATGTTTAGACCATTTCTACACTGCTTAATATATATACATCGCTTCACATATATAATAGTTTATTTCTATACCGCCTTTGGGCCAAAAGGGCTCCTAAGGTGGGTCACACACACTCAAAAATGCATAAATACAAAACACAAGTAAAAAAAAATTACAAAAATGTAAGACAATGAAAACTTAACATTTCAAAAATAATAATAACAATAATAAAACCGCTCCCCCAAAACCCACTGAAAAGTCAAATACTTCCATCTTCCTGGCAAAGGGCATTTCCCAGAAAGGTGTCAAATAGAGCGGGAGTGAGAGGGCGAGGCAGGCAAAGAGCTTGCCCCTTGAAGGTCCCAGCACAATAACAAAATCATAGAATAGAAGAGTTGGAAGGGGTCTGTAAGTCGAGCCCCCTTGCTCAATGCAGGAATCCAGCTGAAAGCATTCCTGATGGGCGGCTGTCCAGCTGCTTCTCGAATGCCTCCAGTGTTGGAGAGCCCACCATCTTCTTAGGTCATTGGTTCCATTGTTGTATTGCTTTAACACTTAGGAAGTTTTTCCTGATGTTCAGTCGAAATCTGTCTTCTTGTAACTTTAGCCCGTTATTCCATGCCCTGCACTTTGGGACGATTGAGAAGAGTTCGTGGCCCTCCTCCTCCTGTGTGCCTTCTTCTGTGTGCTGGAAGAGACTCTTAGTGGCACCTCCTACTATAGTCTTAGCTTGATCCTAATAAATGTTCATGGTGAACTTGTAACATACAAACACTTGCTTCCTTCTGATGTACATGAAGGCCAGGGCTGGGGAACGGCGGAAGGAATATTCCTTCCGAAAGACAGTTACTGGGGGTTGCTCATGCTGTGCTTAAGGGCTTCTCATTGGTGCATCTAGTTGGCCGCTGTTGAAAATGGAATGCTGGACAAGATGGGCTTTGGGGCCTGATCCACTAACCAGGCTGCAGCTGCTGCCGCTACTGCTCCTCCTCTAAAAAAGTGTTGCAGTTTTGCCTAGGATCATAGGAAGGTGCCTTCTCCCTAGTCAGACCATTGGTCAATCTACTTCAGTATTGTCTACACTGACTGGCAGCTGCATTCCAGGATTTTAGGCAGGAGTATTTACTAGCCCTACCTGGAGGTGCCAGGGATTAAGCCTGGGGCCTTCTGCCTGCAAGGCAGATGCTTTGCCTCTGAATTACAGTCCTTCCATGGTGCTTTAGAAAGTAGAGGAGGACAGCTCCTTGCCCTTAGGAGCTTATAATATAAAATGTGACACAAAGTTGGGGAAAACAGGAAAAAATGGAGGAAGAAACTGCAGCTGTTCCTGTTATGCATGCTTAGGCTTGGTTAGAGTTGCAGCAGGATGTGGGAGCCAGGTGGTTTTGCCAAAGGCTTCATGGATTTTACAGAGGAATTTAAAGGAAGTAAGAGCTATGGCATCGCATTATGTTCTGCAGTGCCCCACCAACCTCAGCCAGTTATCAGTGAGTTACCACCTCTTTACCTTCTTACTTTCTATCTTTAGTGTTGCACTTTAAAATGCAGCTGGGAGGAAGAAGGGGACAAAACTAGAATTAGTTTTCTCTGCCTGTTGTTGGCTCTGGCGCCACCTACTGTTGGCCTCCTGCCTTATTCCCTTCGAGTCCCAGTGGAGACTAGCCACCACTTGTTCTTGAGAGCATTGAAGGTGGATGGAGCTAAGGCAGTACCCAAGAACTATCTTTGTTGCCCACCTGATGTCACCAGGATGTTAGTTGAAGTTTTTTCCTTTGGTTGTATGGTTTGCAATCAAACCATGCAGGCAAAGGCAGAGGGCTTTGCTGGTATCACCGACTGGCTGTCTGGCAGTGGCTACAAACCCTGCTTTCAGCGGGGAGTTGCATCCTTACCTGCTCTACACCTGAAGTCATATATGATGCCAGGTGCACGGCAGGTGAGCGTAGCTTGGGGAAAACTTCCTCGTGGGTGAATTAGGACCCCTGTTGCACCTTGTTAAATCCTCAGGCCAGAAGCTCCCCACCGCTGATCTAGAGGTCACATGTCCTAGATACAGAAGGTCCTGGGTGCAGTCCCAAATGCCTCCATCCAAGGATCTCGGATAGCGGAACTTGGGAAAGATCTAACTCGGACTTTAGAGAGCTGCTGCCAGTCCGGTGGATGGATACTGGGCTAAACACAACAGTGTTCTAAGTCAATACAAGGCTGTGGTATATATGTGCATCTCACAACTACAGGTGGGCTATCGTTGCTAACACATGTGCAAAGCCATTTTAGGAATTTGGGTTTGTTCCTCTGCTTGCACCACTGTTGCCCCCACACTTCAGCAGTAGAATTTATTCTGTTAACATGGCTTGCATTTTCTTCTTCACTCCTTCCACTACTGGTCCCTCTCCTTTCCTTTTCTTTCTGTTTCATTTATAACTTTCTTGTGCTCTCTCTCTCTCTGTTAGTGATCTGACACAGCCTCCATTGTTTGGGTGTTCTACACTGATTTTCCTTCCCATTAGCTTGCATTCTGTAGCCCAGGGGTTGGGGAACCTTTGGCCTTCCCTGATCGTGCTGGACTGCAGCTCCCATCATCCCTGACTGGCTGGCTGGGGCTGATGGGAGTTGTGAGTCCAACAAAACCTGGAGGGTTACGAGCTCCCCATGCTAGATCCCTGAGAAATCTCCTTGTTCACTTATTTCATCCCACCTGCTGGATCCCTTTGTTCACTCTCTTCTCCACTTCCTTCGCTTACAGTGATTCCTGTTCTGAATTCCTCTAGCAAAGTCCCAGGAGATCCTACAGGATCTTTCAGTTTTTACCTTCGGAAAATAGAGAGAAGTAATTAGTGTGTGTCTTGCATACGTTCTGAAGGAAAGCTTGTTGAAGCACTCTGGGTTCACGGTGCTATCAGTTGCAGAAGACGATGGATCTTCTTGGTTGGACAACTGGACCTTGGGCACTTGAGGCTGCATCTACACATGCAGCAGAATGTAGTGATCAGAATCCAGGGGTGGCAGAATAGACTGTGGCACTCAAGGCGGTGAATTCCATTTTGGGATGCTTCCCTTCATGAATAGCAGACAACAAAAGCCTCCTGCATGTAGAAAAGCAGCACAGTAGGGCCAGTGGTTTTAGCCCAGGCCTTTCCTGTTGTGCCAGTTTTCTGCTGGCGGGATGTTTATGCAGTTTTTTAAAAAATTGCAGTCTAAAGTGGCACAGTCCATTCTTGCACCCCTAGGCTTGACCGCGTAGTTGTGTTTTGTGGCATTGTTCAAAGCACACTGCTGGCTCAGGGATTGATGGGAAATGCAATCGCTTGGTCAAAGCAGCATTAAGCTGAGAGCTTGAGGGGAGGCGAGAGTGCTCGAGCACATGGCTAGTTCCCAATCATGAAACCATTGTTTGGAGACTAGAGAATGTGATGCCCGAATGCATCCTCTTGTCTTTAATAAACAAAATACATTGCAATTTTACTTCCTCGTCCCTGCTGTAGTAGCTGCATTGGAATCTGCAGGTACAGCTGGGTGAGCCTTACACCTGCTGTTAAAGAGCAATTGTGTACACCCACATTTAACACTAGTGAAGAAAGGTCTGTACTGTCATTCTCAAAAGCATCTTCAGTCTGGATTAAGTGCTGGTGTTCCTTTTTTCTTTTTCTTTTGTGTTGAGAAGCCAAGTCGTGTCTGTCTTTGATTTCCTTGCAAAGAATAAGGGGGATGGAGTAGGCCCTTTAATCAACTACATCTGCCTAAGCTAGGTACTTAAAAGATTGAGGCCGCAAACACACATTTGCAGAAAGTGCGGATGCTAATTTTATATGCATAGGTGCAAATTTGGAATAACAATGCCATCAAAGGCAAGCTAACTAGATTCCCATCCACATCACCCCAAACAAGTTCGTCAGTTTAATTTGTGAATTTTTTAGTCCGTGTGATGGGGAAGCAATGCTACACAAGGCCGAAAATCTTTAGAACAGCATGGATGAAAAAAAAATCACAAAGCTGGCAATTTTTGACAGAGTGCCCCATGATATTCTGATTAGCAGGCTAGCTAAATGTGGGCTGGGTGGAACAACTATCAGGTGGATCCACAGTTGGCTACAGAATTGTACTCAAAGAGTGCTTATCAATGGTTCCTTCTCAAAATGGGGGGAGGTAACGAATGGGGTACTTCAGGGCTCAGTCTTGGGGCCAGTGCTCTTCAACATTTTTTGAATGACTTGGATGAGGAGGTGCAGGGAATGCTTATCAGATTTGCAGATGATACAAAATTGGGAGGGACACCTAGGAAGACAGAAACAAAATTCAAAGGGATCTTGACAGGCTGGAGCACTGGGTTGAAAACAACAGAATGAAATTTAACAGGGATAAGTGCAAAGTTCTACACCTAGGAAAAAGAAACCACATGCAGTTATAAGATGGGAGATACTTGGCTCAGCAATACTATATGAGAGAAGGATCTTGGGATTGTTGTTGATCACAAGTTGAATATGAGCCAACATATTGGAGGGCAGAAGGCGGGGAGGGTATGTGTGTGTGATGTTTACCATGCCCTCTCCCAACATGACTAACTCAGTGTTGTGACACACTGGAGAAAATTGCCATAACTTCAAAGTGATGGTGACCGAGTGGCTGGAGGTGGTGATGATATTGAGTCTGACATTGCGAAGGAGACTAGCTAGGTTAGGCAGAAGATGAGTCACACATGTACCAATCATCTTATCGCAATCAGCAGTTAACTGTTGCTTGACCCCAGACAAGATGTGGGAGAAGGAGAGGGAGGGATGTTGCTCTTTCATGGCTTTTTTGTTAACTTTGTGTGTGTGTGTTTGATTTGTTTCGGCTGCTTTTGGTTTTTAGTCATGAGATCGTAGGAAGCTGCATTATTCTGAGTGAGGCCATTGGTCTATCTACCTCAGTATAGTCTACACTGACTGGCAGCAGCCCTCCAGGATTTCACACTGGGGTCTCTCTCAGCCCTACTTGGAGATGCCGAGGATTGAACCTGGGACCATCTGCACGCAGGACAGATGCTCTACCGCTGAGCTGTGGCCCTTCCCTGGTTGCTGTGCTGCAAATGGCAAATTGGATCATTTAGCTGGTTGTGTACCCTGACACGCTTCTTGATCCAGCAGGGCTTTTCTTATGTTCTTAACAGCCAGGGAACGTTTAATGTTTTGAACGTATTAAGCACTAATAAAACAATTTTATTTCACAAATTATCAACCAGTGTCTTAGGTTATTATCAGTACCATTATGCTCATCAGCTGCCCCGGGCTTCTTCTGGGAGGAAGAGCAGGATATAAATTAATTAAACAAACGAACACTGGAAAGAAGAAGCAGGTTTTTACTGAGCAATTGGGTAGAATTCTGCCTACATCTCTTTTCTCTCCAGTAAAAGGACTGTACTGTAAAAAAAAAAGAAAAAAAGAAAAAGCCAAATTGCCTATTGATGGGGAGGGGACTGGAATATTCTTGAAGGGGCCAGGCACCCAAAGCACTTCTCCCAGGGCTATGGCTATGGCTATGAGAAGGCATGGGAAGCCAGCTTTAAGTAGCTTCCCGGTTGAAACAGCTTTATTGGGAAGATTCAGCCACCTAGCAGCAGCCATTCCATCATGCTGCAGCAGAGGGAAGGAAGGGAAGCAGGGCCACTCCATCGGCTCTGCTGAGATAGACCAGCAACGTCTGGTGCCTCCTCCTCTTCCTGGAAGTGGTTTTTTCCCATTTCAGCTGCCCATATCAGAACTCTGTGATGTCAGTTATTAGTGCTTGAGCTTTCACCACCTCCTCTTCCCACTCAATCCCCTTTCTTTTTGTGTCATGTCATTTAGATCAGGGAGGGACAACCTTTCTTCTTGCCCCATCTGCACTATACGTTTAAAGCAGTATCATACCACTTTAAACAATCATGGCTTCCACCAAGGAATCCTGGGATCTAGTTTGTTAAGGGTGCTGAGAGTTGTTAGGAGGCTCCTATTCCCTTCACAGAGGTACAGTTCCTAGAGTGGTTTAACAGTCAGTCCCTCTTCCCAGGAACTCTGCTTTCATTGTGAAACAGTTTCTAAATCTGCAAATAAATAAAATAAGAATAGGTAGGTATGAAGAATTTTTTAAAATAAGTTTGGAGCTGAAAGATAATCCAAAAAGTACAGTTTGAGACGATTCAGTTGCAATTGATGGACTTTTATAGCAATACAGTTTCATTTTTTTATATATTGCTCAGAAGGACAAGAGGTTTATATATTAGCCATTTTATGAATGGAGCTTGTGTGTGTGTGTGAAATCAAATGTTTTCAAACTGCAGCTCTTCCAAGCTCTTGCCTGTTAATTAGATCTAATGCAGTCTCGCCACAACATTAAAAGCCTAGCTGAATGACACTGCTCTTCCATCATAACCAAAAAAAAAAAAAAAGATGTTAAAGAGGATAAATAGCATTTTGATTGCATCTGCCAAAATAGATATTGGATACTTATGTAGTGTTCCTACCTCATGTAAGCATTGCTCAGCTATTTAATTACCTGGATGTCCATGTGAAGCAGGCATGAGAATGAGTTTAAAATGTTTTCTTCCCTGGGGAGTGATGTCGTGGCCTAGTTATGTCCTCCTAAAGCTACACTTCTTGGTTCGAAGATTGGACCTTGGAGCACAAATATAGAACCAAGCCTGCAATTTGCAAACACATGTATTTGGGGTTAGCCCTACTGGACACTGTGGGGCGTGTTTACGGCATGGCTGCAGGAGACTTTGAGGACAATATCGCATTCTGAGTGTGTGCGTGTGTTTCCAGTATTACAGCCCTGCTGACACTGGCACAGCCTTCACCAATCTGGTGCCTTCCAGATATTTTGAACAACTCCCATCAGTCATCCTGGCTGTGCGGTGCAAGGAGGGATCCCTGTGTAAACCTCGAGGTTACATTTGAGAGAACAAATCCCAGTCTTGCTAAGGCAGTTCAGGGATACCGGGGAAATGTTTGCAGAAAAATTCTTGTTTAAAAAAACAAACTAGCATATTCATAGCTATCTAACTAACCTATTCCTTAGATTGGTCGTAGCCACTCAGCTAGGAGGAGGAAAGTGGGTCATGTCTGTGATGTTGGTAACTTTCCAGAGTCTCCAACTCGCCGAAGAACGTAGGAAGGTGGGATTTAGTGCTTCTGTTCCCATGGTGCACTGCGCAGAGGGAGGAAGTGATGTGGGTGATGGGGAGGAAATGATGTGAGAGGCACGGGGAGAAGTAGCTATGAAAAACTGTGTTGGCTATGAAAAACCAGCATGTTACCCTTTGTGTGAAAAGCTATAAGACATTCAGATCCAAGGTCCAAGTCTTGCACACTGGAATTTCTAGGCTGTGACATATGCTGTTTTGTGTTTTTTTAAAATATTAATGCTCTTTTTTGTAATTGTATCTTTGCGTTTCACGATTTCAGTTCGTTTTTTATTCTGTATGTTGTGCAGAGGACATTTGCTATTGAGTGGCTAACAGTAAATAAATAGATATAAAAAGGAAAGAAATATAGAAAGGATGTTTGTTAAGTCCCTCTCCAAAGGAACTTGTCAGTACTCTAAGCATGCCAATTCCAGCTGGTGTGTTTGTGCCCCAACTGAAGGCCACTTTGACAGTCTAGGGTCCTTCTTGGGTGTACCTCTCAAATCCAGGGTGTACCTCCAGCTTGGGGTACCGCTACTTCTCTACATCAGGGGTGGCTCTCAAGGTGCTGGGACTCCAACTCCCATCATCCATGACCACTGGCCATGCTGGCTGGGATGCACGGCAGTCAGTCCCAACAGCATCTGGAGGATGGGCCATTCTGGTCCAAGAGCTGAATGTCTCTGATGACATAAAGGCACCTGGGACTTTTTTCTGTTGTTGGAAGATGATGTATTTGTACCATTTTATACTTAACACAGAGTTAAACTGTAGAATTGCCCCCAGAAGAGATAGTGATGACCTCCATGGACGGCTTTAAAAGAGGACTGTGGATAAGGCTATCAATGGCTATGGTCTACCTCTGCTGTGGGAGGCAGTCTGCTTATGAATACCAGTTGCTGGGAATTGCAAGTAGAGTGATTGGTGCTATTCTAAGGTCTTGCTTGTGGGCTTCCCAGAGGACATTGGACTAGATGGGCCACTGACCTGATCCAGCAGGGCTTTTCTTACATTATTATGTAGTTCAAAATAATTGCATAATAATGCCAATTTTCTTCTTTTTTAAAAAAAATATAATATATATTATTTCTTGCAGGTTCATGAAGGGATTGTTGAAAATAAATCTGCTGGTGTGAATGCTACTGGGATCAGTGGCCCCTCAGACAAGAGAACTATTGATCTACGAATGTATATGTTGTGCTTCCTCCCATTTATTATCCTCTTGGTCTTCATCCGTGACCTTAAGCATATGTCTGTGCTCTCGTTCCTGGCAAACTTATGCATGGCCATCAGTCTTCTAATTATTTATCAATATGTTGTTCAGGTGAGTAAGAATTGGTTCTCCACTCATTTTTCTTTCTTTCTTGTAGTGTTGCACTTAGTCATGTTTTGGCTTCCAGGTGAAATCTATTTGATATTCAGGTGATATGCCAGTGGTACCCAGCCCTAATCGTTCTGTTCCACCTGGGTTGGGAGAGGTAACTGAGGTGCTAGACAGGTGTTTGGAGGGGCTGGATGTGGGTCAAAAAACTGAAATGGAATCCTAAAAAGAAGGCGTCCTGTTCTATATGGGGTTGCACTCCCGTGGAAGGGAGCAGGTTCGTAGCTTGGGGGGTACTCCTGGATCCAACTGTCTTTTGAGGCCCAGGTGACCTCAGTGGTCCCAGGGTATGGTCCGAAGGCACATGAGGCCACCACCTTGCTGAAGCTAAGCAGGTCTGAGTCTGGTCAGTGCCTGGATGGGAGACCACCTGGGAACCACATGTATGCTGCCTTGGGTTCCATGGTGAAAGAAAGGTCGAGTATAAATGTAACAAATAAATAATAAATAAATAAAAATAATGTGTAGGAGTGCCTATTTCCAACTCCAGCAGGTTCATTAGATATGGCCCTTTTGGACATAGATGACTTGGCCATAGTACTCCATGCTCTGGTAACTTCCAGATTGGATTATTGCAATGCGTTCTACATCCGGCTTCCCTTGAATACGACTTGGAAACTTCAACTGGTCCAAAATGCAGTGCCCAGATTACTGGCTGGGGTTGCTTTTAGAACTCTGTTCTCCAATAATTGCCAGTTGTTTTCTGGGCTCAATTTAACATGCTTACACTTAGTGTTTAAACCCTAAACATCTGAGAGACTGCCTCCTTCCTTACAGACCCTCTTGGGAGTTGAGATCAGCAGATGGGGCCCATCTGGTAGTTCCGCCCACCTTTGTGGTAGTGGCCCGGGAGACGGCATTTTCTGTGGCAGCCCCTAAATTCTGGAACTCCCCACAGAGGTGCATCTGGCAACTTCACTGTGGAGTTTTCGGTGAATGCTGAAGATGCACTTCTTTAGCCTTGCCTTTGACACCTGAAATGTATGTTTTTCAGGACCCACTCTACTTCTGTGGTTGTAATTGGTCTTAATTGTTTTTAATAGTGAATTTTAAAGTGCTGTAACCCACCCTGAAATCTGCTAGGGAAGGGCGGGCAATGCATTTAATAATAATAATTTTAGCATTGCTTTAACTGAATGTGTGTATATGACTAGGGGGTGAATGTAAGAAGAGCCCTGCTGAATAAGAGCAAAGGCCTACCCAGTCCACTATTCTGTTGTGCACAGTGGCCCACCAGATGCCTATAGGAAGCCCACAGGCAGAGCACGAAGGCAAAAGCCCTCTCCTGCTGTTGTTCTCCAACAACTGGTATTCAGAAAAATGCTGCCTTTGATCCTGGAGGTATTTATTTATCAAATTTGTGTTTTGCCCAAAATGTTGAAATAGTACGATTTAAAATAAGATAAGAACCTATTCAAAATGTTTTTAAAATTTCAAACTATCTAAAAACATCTAAAGTAATCCCATAACCTCACAGTTATTAATTTCATGGTTGTCATGGCCAGTATTTATCAGCCATCAAGAGTTTGGGTAAACAGGAATGTTTTTAAACTTCTCCTGAACGTTAATAATGAGGGAGACAGACTGCCCTCACCAGGAGGGTATTCCACAATCTGGGAACCACCACCGAGAAGGCCCCGTCACATGTCGACGGCAACTGAACAGCAGCCAGAGGCAGCACCACCAACAGGGCCTCTGCTGCTGGTTTGTAGGGCCCGAGATGATTTATACTGGGGGAGGTACTCCTTGAAGTAGTTGGTTCCCAAGGTAGGCATTGTGACTAGTAGCCTCTGACAGCCTTATCTTCTGTGTCTGGGAAGGTCTTAGCTTAATTCCTAACCCACCTCCATTCTTCACGTTTAATAAAATTTTCAGCCACCAATTGCATGTGTGTAGGTTACAGTGGATGGAGATTAGTGAAAATAAAAACAGAAGCTGACAATTCTACATGATGCATCTCTTGGGTAGCCAAAACTCACACTGTCAAATGACAATGACCTTTCAGTCGATTTGTCCACATCCACTCATCTGTTGTCTAAAGGTCACTGTGATTCACCAGCGTAGCTCCATAACTTTGGAAATGTAGGAGAAACACCTTTTCACTTGTGCATTTTTGGGGTTCAGTACGGGGACCATGCTGGCTTGTCTGTTAGCTAGTTTTCAGAGGGGCAGAGTTTGACGAGACTGCGCATTTCTCGCCTTGCATGTGAATTCCCTTCCTCCTGTTATAATTAGGTATTGCATTTGACTGCTCTTAACCATAGTGAAATACAAACCTGGCACATTGCAAACCAAGCTTTTGGTATGGGTGCGTTGGCTACAAGTCCAGTTAGAGTATACTTCTGGTATCCCTGGACGACTTTGATAAGAATGTAGGAGGAGGTTGCTGGATCGGGTCAAAGCCCATCTAGTCCAGAGCATCCTGTTCTCACAGCGGCCAACCGGATGCCTGTGGGAAGCCCAAAAGCAGAACCTAGGTGCCACAGTGCTCTCCGCACCTGAGATGCCCTTGAACTGGAATGCAAAGACATACTGCCTCCGACAGTGGATACGCTTGCTCTTGGGCTATGTTAGTACACACAAATTGCCCAGCTCTTCCACATGCACTCAAAAGAGTTCCCTGCCCATTAATACAACTGAGTAGTGGCCAGGAGTGCCTTTTTACCTGCTTATAACTGGTTTACCAACTGTGCCCTTTCTTGAAGAAATCAGACCTAGCCTCTGTCATTCATGCCTTAGGCTGCAGTCCTAACTCCACTGACCTGGGAGTAAACCTCATTGAATTCAGTGGGAGTTACTTCTGGGAAGACATGGTCAGGATTTTAGCCACAGTCATTTCTTGGTTGGATAGCTATAATGCACAGTACATGGGGCTGCCCTTGAAGACTGTCCAAAAACTTTGCTTGGTTGTGAACGCTCCTGCCAGACTTGTGTCTGAGGTTGGCAGGGTGGACTACCAAAGGCCAATTTTTGTCTTCACTATGATGTCTCTTTTCAGGGTTTGTCCAGTCCCCAAAAACTGCCTGCAGTGGCTGATTGGAAGAGGTACCCGCTTTTCTTTGGCACTGCTGTCTTTGCATTTGAAGGAATAGGAGTGGTAAGTGTTGTTTTAGAATTTAAGAACATGTCTAAAGGCAAGGGCAGCTTAAATCCATCTCTCTACCGCCTTGAAATATTTTTAGCCTCTGTTTTACTCCAAGGGCATATGTTTTTGACAGTTTACAGTCTAAAGAGGTGGACTGTATTTTGTGGCAAGAGCCACATTCCCTCAGGATCAGTCTGGGGAAGGGGTGCACGTCAGTGGTGGGTGGGACCAGAGCCAAACATGGGTAGGACCACCCCTTTTTCTCATTTTCCGCCACCCCCTTCTCCTGCTCCCTCTCTGTCTCCTTGCCAACTTTTTCTCTTCCTCCCTGCCCAATGGGCTGTTGGGGAAGAGGCAGATTTGCTTGTGTCAGAAGTCTGAATTGCTTGCTTGCAGAGGGTTGTTGACGTTTGCCCAAAGCCTGCATGCCAAGGGTCACTCACCCCTGATCTAAAGAAATGGACACATGACTAATAAGGGTGAAGGGGAAAAAATGGAGGGAGAGAGTAAGTAAATTAAAATCTCAGCAAACTTGGGAAAGTGTGGGAAAGTAAATCCTGAGAAGCTTCTTAATCAGTAGTTTGGGCCGAACCATCTGTGTATCTGGAGGCAGTGGGTTCCACAGAAAAGGTGTTGCCAAAGAAAGTGGCTGGAAACACAAGAAGAGAGATGTAATCTTTTGTTTCAGAAGAATGCGTAGCTCTGGAAGGGACATTAAGATAAACCAAGGAAGCAAAATGAACGAATGAAGAGGAGCAATATCATACATTAAAGCACTTAGAAGCAAAAAGTAGAATGTTAAGATGAATGTGATAAGGGAAGGAAAGCCACTGGATAGAAAAAAGAGGATCTGGATTTAATAATAATTAGCATTTATACGGCACTCCAGAGTGCTTAGTGTGAGTCACATACAATTTTGTTGTCAGAATTACCAGGAATGTATTTTTTTTTTGCCTATTTTGCACCGATCAGTTAACCAAGTAATGTTAAATTTGTATTTGCTGGCAGTCTCCCCAAGGCTGTGCGGTGGTTTTCAAAGCATGTTCCCGGAACCCTTCAGTTACTGATCAGAGTATAAGAGCCCATAAAATTCTATAGGAGCCACTGACAACTGAGGCTGCTGCCATCTGCATAACCCTGCCCCTTATCTCATAGGCCAGATTTGTCAATCTATAGTCAAGTGGCATTGTGCTACCCTTATACTGTACTGCTTCAGACTGCAGATGGCAGCAAGTGGTATGCTTTTAATAGTCTGCAAGTAGAAAAGTAGTATGCTAGCCGTGACCCTTTCCCCTTAATTTTTACAGTTTTTTACCCCACATCTTTGAGCTGAGTTAAATAAGATGACCTAAAAAGAAAAACTGAACATGTTAATAGCTGACATACATCTTAAAGAATTTCCAATAAAAAAACCTATTGCTAGCTAATCATATGGGCCAAGTTTCCAATGTTAATTCTGTAGAGGTGATGATGATTATTATTTATTACATTTATACCCTGCCTTTTTTTTCATGATAGAAACCCAAGGTGGCTTTCATATGGTTCCCAAGCGGTCTCCCATCTAGGCACTGACCAGACCAGGGTGCTGGCCTCATGTGCCTTCAGACCATAGCCTGGGATTCTAATCTCATAGCCTATGTAGCTTGGTAACGTATTTTTTAAAGAAAGCAAATAAGGCTACCTTGCTCAATATGTAAACTGGTGTTGATACGCTTTTAAAATTGCTAAAGAAGGACAAAAATGTGCTGCTGAAGGAAAATTAGGTGATCTTTGCATCCTCTTTAAAAGTGGACTTCTGCAGTCTTCAGATAGTCCCTATCCTGATGAGATGTTCTAAGATGATGAACGAAGCAAAGAGAAAATGTTTAAATTTCTTTAAGATATGAAACTTGGAACACAAAAATGAGGAAGTCACCCTCTTCACATATTTTTTTTAATAGGTGTCTTCGCAAAATATTTTTTTTTTAAAAATGGGGATATCTCAGCTTTAAACAGCTTTGGATTTGTTAAGCGGCTGCTAAATTACTTTTTTCTTCTTTCTTCCCTGTCTTTTAAAGGACAGGATTATCATTTTCAAAATGTCACTGGCTTAGATCTTGAGAGGTGATGCGAACAGTCCTATTAACACTTAAAGCGAAAAGATGCTACTTGTCAAAAAGTTTTCCCTTTTTGATCAGCTTTCTATTTTATCTCTTCAAACAGTTCTCTTTTCTTCACAGCCTTTTCTGGCAATGACTTAAGATCAGGCTAGGAGGCTTTCCACTGACAGCTAATCCCATGTTAGCCTGATCTCCACCTGCATGTTGTTGTTTAGAGTCTGATGGTGTATGTCTGTGTGTGAGGGAGGGAGAGAAGTGATAGTGAGATGCATTGAGTGGCCTGGTTCACCCACAACACTAAATCATGGTTCATTAAACTATGGTTTATTAAACCATGGCTTAGTGTTATGTGAACACTACCTAGCAGCTTAACTATGGTTTGTTTACTGCCAACAAACTACAATCTGAAACTATGGTTGGTTGGTTTACAAACCTTCATTTGTTTTACCTATGGTCTGGCATTATGGGTGAACTGAGCATCCTTATTTAACCATGGTTTTTTTGGCTGCCTTACTTCATCCCAGCCCACCCCATCCCAGATGCTCCCCAAACTATAAAGACGTGAGACAAAAACTGGAAAGCAAGCTAAACTGGAGAAGCAAACCATAGTTTTTTTAATAATCAGTAGGATAACATGTAGTTAATTTAAACAAATGGCTTAGAGTTCTGTGTGCTCCAAGCCTGTGCAGAGGGTTAAATGAACTGAGCCCAGCATCGTAAACAAACAAAAGGTCCAGTTATGTGTGAAGGAGAGGAAAAGTTCAGACAAAAACAAAAAAATTGTTTGTTTCTCCCCACTGTTTCCTCGTCTCTTGTGTTTCATGCAGTCTGATTTTCAGGCCTTGAGGAACAGGCTCTCTCCAGTTGTTCAGAGCTTGGAAAAGTTACTTTTTTGAACTACAACTCCCATCAGCCCAATCCAGTGGCCATGCTGGCTGGGGCTGATGGGAGTTGTAGTTTTAAAAAAGTAACTTTTCCAAGCTCTGGTTGTCCTTTATGCAGAGTGAACTGACTCACTTAAATCATAATTGCCTTTCAGATTTTTCCCAGCTGTGTGAAAATCACTACAGGATAACTGCTTAGAAGTGCCCAGGAGACCGTTTAAATGCTCCAGCATTTAAGATTCCTGCACTCTTGGCTTGGTGTAGTTGGATCATTTTAAAAATATTTTCTTAGACATAAAAGAACTGATCAAAGATAAAACGAACATTTCCTATGTTTTAAGAAGTTGTAACTAGGTAAGGTTTACCCTTCTAGCTAGCGCAAAGACAACCTGTAACTTAAACTGGTTACTTTTATTCTTGTCCTAGTTAGGTATAGCACAGTGGGGAAGAGAGCCTGGCTGGGAGTCCAGAGTCTGCAAGTTCAAATCCCTGCTTGTGTCTCCTGGGTGTCAAGGGCCAGCTAAAGATCACCCCACAGCAAGTGGCTCAGAGGTTACATGCCCTGCCACCTGTGCAGCCGTGGGCAAGCTGCCTAGTCCCAAGGAGCCCAGTTGCCCCCCAGCTGGCAATTGCGGACAAGGAAGGGGCTGGCTTGTGCAGCTGTGGCAAGCTGAGCAGGCCCTAGCCAGCTCGGGAGGACTAGCCTCAGAGGGAGGCAATGGTAAACCCCCTTTGAATACCGCTTACCATGAAATCCCTATTCATAGGGTTGCCATAAGTTGAGGTTGACTTGAAGGCAGTCCATTTCAATCTTGTCCTCAGGTATGGTGTGTTTGAATGATGGCTCATTTTTCTTAGCCATTGACAGCCTGCTTTAGAATGTATTTCCTATACATTGTCTGATTCTCTTTGCTCATCACCTGGATAATCTCATTTTAATGGTTTTCTTGAAAAGCCATCTTACTCACATGCCTGGAATTGAAATGGAAAAGAGGAATGAAAAATGAGTGTGAGATCTGGAGGCTAGCCGTATAACAAAATTGAATGCAAACAACAAAATTAGAAGATCTTAGAAGATATATCAGTTTAGAAAAAAACCCTTTCATTCTCTATCAGCAGAGTGATTGCATATCTTAAGGCAAAAACTCTATTTTTATAAATATTTTAGCTCATGCTTTGCTGTTTCAAATTGCAGAGTCTTGCGGCACCTTAAAGACTAACCAATTTAATTATGCCATAAGGTTTTGGGGGACAGGGTCCACTTTATCAGATGTAGGAAATATAATCCTTAGTTGCAGGTATTTATTCACAAGGATGGATGGGTGAAAGAGCAAATGCAGGAAGCTGCTTTGTACCAAGTCAGACCATTGTAAGCAGTGAGGACAGAGAGAAATGAAATGCAAAAAGTGCAAATAATGGCAATTCATTTAGAGCTGCCAGAATTTACTGTATACAAAATAAGCACAGCAACCCTTTGCAACAGCACTGATAAGTAATTTAAAAAAACAAGTCCTTGCAGTTATAGTTCTTATGATCACCAGCTGGGATGGGAACAGGTCAGGGAGCTTGTCGGAATGGCTGCTCTAGGTGAATTTGTTGGGATGAAGGGATAAGTGGTGTCGCTTGTGCTCATTCCAGAACAATGGAGCGTTAGCAACACAGCTGTTCCACTCGTGCAACAGACTTCTGCTTGCACAATGGAACTCCTCTTTCCTCTTCCCTGCAACCCACCCCTGCACCCTCCAAATATGCGGACCCCCTAGAGCACTGTTCTTCAACCTCGGGTCCCCAGATGTTTTATTTATTTATTTTATTATACTTGTATACCGCCCCATAGCCGAAGCTCTCTGGGCGGTTTACAGTAACTAAAAACATTAAAACAAATACAATTTAAAACAGATCTTATAAAAACAATTTGAAACACAATTTAAAAATTTAAACAGTATAAAACACATGCTAAAATGCCTAGGAGAAGAGGAAAGTCTTGACCTGGCACTGAAAAGATAACAGTGTTGGCGCCAGGTGCACCTCGTCAAGAAGATCATTCCATAATTTGGGGGCCACCACTGAGAAGGCCCTCTCCCTTGTTGCCACCCTCCGAGCTTCCCTTGGAGTAGGCACCTGGAGGAGGGCCTTTGATCTTGAACGTAGTGTACGAGCGGGTTTGTATCGAGAGAGGCGTTCCATCAGGTATCGTGGTCCCAAGCCATGTAAGGCTTTACACGTCAAAACCAGCACCTTGAATCGAGCTTGGAAACATAAAGGCAGCCAGTGCAAGCGGGCAAGAATCGGTTTTATATGATCGGACAATCTGGTCCCTGTTACCAATCTAGCCGCTGCATTTTGCACAAGCTGCAGTTTCTGAACCGTCTTCAAAGGCAGCCCCACGTAGAGTGCATTGCAGTAATCTCATTTGGAGGTTACCAGAGCATGGACAACTGAAGCCAGGTTATCCCTGTCCAGATAGGGACGTAGTTGGGCCACCAACCGAAGTTGGTAGAAGGCACTCCGTGCCACCGAGGCTACCTGAGCCTCAAGTGACAGAGATGATTCTAGGAGAACCCCCAAGCTACGAACCTGCTCCTTCAGGGGGAGTGCAACCCCATCCAGGACAGGTTGGACATCCACCATCCGGTCAGAAGAACCACCCACCAGCAGCATCTCAGTCTTGTCTGGATTGAGCCTCAGTTTATTAGCCCTCATCCAGTCCATTGTCGCAGCCAGGCACCGGTTCAGCACATTGACAGCCTCACCTGAAGAAGATGAAAAGGAGAAATAGAGCTGCGTGTCATCAGCATACTACAACTCCCATCATTCATGGCCATTGGCTAATCTGGCTGGGGTTGATGGGAGTTGTAGTCCAACAAACTTCCTGGGGAGCCAAGGTTGAAGAACAGTGCTCTAGGGCACTGGTTCACAAACCTTTTTCCTCACGGACCACCTAACGTGTTTTCTGCTTGCTGTAGCAGTTATAACGCACTGTGCTAGATACTGTATGGCTTTGAATTATATTTTTATTGCTTCTTTCATTTCTTATATTGTATTTAATTGTATTACAATTTGCATTCCGTAGTATTCAAGTTATATAATACAATAAAACACAAAAGAAGAAGCTGTAAAAATACAATAAAAAATCAATATGAATATTTAATGCAGACATGCCACTGGCTACTTGAAAGAAGCTTGTGGTGGTCCACAAACCATAGTTTAGGAAGCTCTACTCTAATGCAAATTTAGGGGGTGTGGAGAGAGAGGAAGAGGGAGATTTCAGCTCACGCAGTGTCGGACAAAACCAGTTGCCTCTTCCCTCGTGGGGGGGGGGGCTTCTACATGTGAAAATGATATTTTTTTTAAAAAAAACCCTCTTCTGTTGAGATAGATGGCTTGGGTTAATGGTTTTTAAAGGTAGCAAGAAGCTTTAAACCAGAAAGCTCTTCCTTGATCATTTATTCTGCCTATCTTGCACGTGCATGATCTCTCCCTCCCCTCCTTCTTCAGGTGCTTCCCCTCCAGAACAGAATGAAAGAAACCGATCGCTTCCCATTGGCGCTCAACATTGGCATGGGAATTGTGATGACCTTGTACGTCTCGTTGGCCACCCTTGGGTATATGCGCTTTGGGGATGAAATCAAAGGCAGCATCACTCTGAACCTGCCACAAGATAGATGGTAAGTAGAAGCATGATATTGAAGAAGTCCAGTGTCCTTTGGTGGCTCTTAATCGGCCTTATTCCCCTAATGCTAATCTGCTCTATTGCTGCTCATCACTGTATAAAAAGGGCACTGGGAGTAGCATTGTGGGGGAGGGAAGCATATGGACAAGGTTAAGTTTTCAAGTATGAAACATGGTTAATGTAGACCAGTGTGGTAGATGGAAAAGCTTATTAAAGGGTATGTCTGTTTGCTGAACCATAGATTTGTATTCAGCTAAGTCCAACTCAGAGTAGACCCATTGAAATAATGAACCTGTTAATCATGCCTATTAACTTCAGTGGATCTACTGTGAGTAGGACTAGCATTGAATACCACCCATAGTTTTTATGCGATTCAGGAAGTGGGTTTGACTATAAAAGGGATTAGTTTTGTAGAACAAATGGACAGACTTCAGTCTTGTCAGAACAACTTGGTTTTTCCCTAGAACCCTAAGATCCACCAAGCCAGTGAAAAAGGTTGTTGTTGTTGTTATTTTTAATAATAATAATAATAATAATAATAAACATTATATCCCACCCTTCCTCCTAGTAGGAGCCCAGGGCAGCAAACAAAAACACTAAAAACACTCTAAAACCTCTTAAAAACAGACTTTAAAATATATTAAAACGAAACATATTTAAACAAAACATTTTAAAAAACATCTTTTTTTAAAAAAAGCTTTACAAACATCTTAAAAAGCAATTCAAACACAGATGCAGACTGGGATAAGGTCTCTACTTAAAAGGTTTGTTGAAAGAGGAAGATCTTCAGTAGGCGCCAAAAAGATAACAAAGATGGCGCCTGTGTAATATTTAAGGGGAGGGAATTCCAAAGGGTTGGTGTCACTACACTAAAGGTCTGCTTCCTATGTTGTGCAGATAAGATGGTATCTGCAGGAGGTCCTCACCTGCAGAGTGCAGTGATCAACTGTGTATAAGGGGAAAGACAATCTTTCAGGCTGCATCTGAGCACCTTCTGGTCCTAGGAATTTGTTTTCAGTACCAGAAAGTGAATTGAGCTTGCAGTACTTTCACACAGAAATGCTCTCTTCTTGGTGGTGGTGGTGGTTGTTGTTATGTGCCTTCATGTCGATTACGACTTATGGTGACCCTATGAATCAGCGACCTCCAAGAGCATGTATTATAAACCACCCTGTTCAGATCTTGTAAGTTCAAGTCTGTGGCTTCCTTTATGGAATCAATCCATCTCTTGTTTGGCCTTCCTCTTTTTCTACTCCCTTCTGTTTTTCCAAGCATTATTGTCTTTTCTAGTGAATCATGTCTTCTCGTGATGTGTCCAAAGTACGATAACCTCAGTTTCATCATTTTAGCTTCTAGTGACAGTTCTGGTTTAATTTGTTCTAACACCCAATTATTTGTCTTTTTCGCAGTCCATGGTATGTACAAAGCTCTCCTCCAGCACCACATTTCAAAGGAGTTGAGCTCTCTTAGTTAGCTTTCTTCATTTCTGCATAAGGAGCGCCTTTTGGATCAGGCCAGTGGCCCCAATCTAGTCCAGCATCCTGTTCCCACAGTGGCCAACCAGATGCCCATGGAAAGCCCACAAGCAAGAGCACTCTCTCTTCCTGTGGTTTCCAACAACTGGTATTCAGTCTTTGACTATGGAGGTAGAACATAGTTGTCATGGCTAGTAGCCCATTGATAGCCTTATCTTCTATGTCTAATCCTCTTTTGAAGCCACCCAAACACTGTAATCTAGGTGGAAAAAGTCAGTTTGTTGCCAAATGTTAAAACAGTTGGGAGTTGGAAACCTTTGCTGATCTACTCAAATCACTTAGAGATTATGATGATGATGATGATGATTTTTTTATTTATAACCCACCCTTCCTCCCAGCAGGAGATCTAACCAGTTGGTCCAAATCTACCTTCTGCCCAATCCTGCTGCAGAAGGAAATAAGGGGAAAGTACAGAGGCAAGTAGTATCTCTGTTTGCCAGTGAGTCAGTTGCTTTTGCTCTGCTGCTTTTCCTGGGCATAGTTTGAAGGCATACGAGGCAGCTGTCTTGCTAAAGCTAAGCAGGTCTAGGTCTGGTTGGGGCCTGGATGGGTGACCACCTAGGAACCCGCACGTACTCCTCCTTGAGTTCCATGATGGAAGAAGGGCAAGATATAAATGTACTAAAAATCCTGTCCTGTTTGTTCATTTATTTATTATTTGATCTGCATCCTGCCCTTCCTCCCAGTAGGAGCCCAGGGCGGCAAACAAAAGCACTAAAAGCACTTTAAAACATCATAAAAGCAGACTTTAAAATACATTAAAATGAAACATCTTTTAAAAACATTTTTTTAAAAAGCTTTAAAGACATCTTAAAAAAAGGTTTAAAACATAATGTTTTTTTAAAAAAAAGTTTAAAAACATATTAAGCAATTCCAACACAGATGCAGACTGTGATAAGGTCTCAACTTAAAAGGCTTGTTAAAAGAGGAAGGTCTTCAGTAGGTGCCGAAAAGATAATAGAGATGGCCTCTGTCTAATATTTAAGGGAAGGGAATTCCACAGGGTAGGTGCTGCCACACTAAAGGTCTTTTTCCTATGTTGTACAGAATGGACCTCCTGATAAGATGGTATCTGCAGGAGGCCCTCACCTGCAGAGCATAGCGATCGACTGGGTATTTAAGAGAAGTTCTTGAACACTTTTTGGTGCTAGAAACTTGCTTACTCCTTTAGATTGGGGAGGTTTGCTTTGAAGTCAACTTGTATCATCAGCTTCGAGTAATTTTTTTTCAGATTAAGGTTTTTAATGAGCTCTTCTCTCCATTCTTTCTCCTTTCTCCCTATAGCTGTTGTGAGCAACCTTGGCTCTACCTTTTATCCCATGGCTACCTTTGTTGTGTGCTATGTGCCTTTAAGGATTCCCATTGACCGTCCTCAGTTTAGCGTATCTGATTTTTTTGGTCTACCTCCTTCAGTGGAGGCTGATCCATTAGGGCAAATGGGGCACTGCCCCACCAATCTCACCCAACCTTCACTTGACTGGCTCCTTACTTACAACCAATTCAGTGGGTGGCACTGCCTATCAAGCTCCCTCCTCCTCCATAGCGGTATTCCTTGTAGAACAATATTACAAACTTCAGTAATACATCATCAGTAAGACAAATAGCTTACAGAATTAACAAATTCAAATTCAAATTAATGCTGTGAGTCTCCATGACCATTTATAGCAATTTTATCTAGTTCTCTCTTTCTAACCTTTTTTCCAGCCAAAGCAAAGACATTGGTGTTGCTTAAAAGAATCTGAGCTGTTTGTGCAAGAGCAGTGTCCCCTCTTTAAAATATCCACGTCTGGACACTTGAGTACTCTCATGCAAAGTATTCTACAACATTTAATTCCTGGGCAATTAGTTGCTAATGACATTTTGCATCATGATAATTGATTTTTATGCATGCTGAGCATATTTGAAAATTCTACCAGGCTCCTGGAGGCTCAGGCCCTATTAGGCTCTCAATACGTTGCTTCTACACACTGGGTGTTCAGTCCTTTTAAATTTTCTGTCCTTTTAATTGTGTATAGCTGGACTACTTTTTAAAATCCTAGTTAGCTTCTGCCCTTATTCACTGTGTTCAGTCTCTTGGCAACATTGGAACATATTTGGAGTAAAAATGCTTCACATGGAGAAATAGGTCAATTTAGCTTTGCAAAGTTAGGTGTGATATAGAACAATAAATCATCATCATCATCTTGCCCTTCTTCCTTGAAGAGCAAAAGCTGAAAAAGTCTTCCAGTATTTGAGAGCAACTTTCTCTCCCCACCTCCAACATTTTTCAGCTCAAGGGCCACATCCCCTCATGGGCAACCTTCCAGGAGCCACATGCCAGTAGAGGTCAGATGCGAAAGCGGGTAGAACAATGGATATCTTACCTTTTGTACAACAGGTTACATTTCAGCATTGCAAAAGGTGGAGGTTTTCTGCACACAAACCTAACATCTCTGCATCCTCCTTGCAGGCAAACAAGAGTCATTACCCCAGTTCCAGCAATACAAGAGCACTCAAGGAGGGTGTGGTCTGGGGAGAGTCCCAAGAGCCAAATAGAGAGGTCTGGGGGCTGCATTTGACCTCCAGGCTGGAGGTTCCCGACTCCTGTGGTACAGTGTCCTCCTCACCATGTAAGAATAGCAAGCTAGTTTTGGGGGTGCTGGACAGGTCATGTGGAACACACACCTCTGTTCTCCAACACCTCACAACACATTCCCTTTCCCCACCAGCACCTGCTGCCTCCCTCTGCCCTGCTAGTTTGCCCTCTTCCTTCGATACAGACGTGTCTTCATGTACAAAAAGCGTATTGATGTAGAAGAGTATTCAGACATGTGACTTCTGTCTCCCAATTATATCCTAAAGTGGTAGAGTCTAGGAAGGACTGTACCATGCAATAAGTCTCTATGTTTTAGCTCCACATGAATCTCCAGCTCATAGTTTTCATGATTGCAGTACAAATACTCAAAACCGCTGTGCCAACTTCTTGTGACTTTCATACCTTGGTTTCTGAACTTTTCTATAGAAGAGATCTGACTTCAACCTCTGTAACAACTCTGGGCCATATCAATAGTTAACGGTAACCAATGAGAACTCGATTCTGGACCAGACTCTTTACGATGTTTTGTTTCATGATTTAGCATGAGGCAGACCACGTGTTGCATACCTCTGTCTCTCCTTGGATTGGGTTGAAGTTCTCCAAGCTGTGCTCTCCTATGTGTGAAATGAGCATTATGCATTGCAAGAATTGGATTAACGTTATGAACTATTTAGAAGAGAGAAATTAACCATGTTTCTGCATCACTAAAAAATGGAATCATCCACTACAATAGATTGATTCTCTGGTATCTACTTCGCAAGCACATTTCACACTGTTTTGTGGAATTCATTGACCTGCGGCGTTGACACAATTTGGCTTTTAAAAAATTAGACAAATTCTAGCCTTGGTCAAGAAGAAAAAATAGAATTTCTATATGAGTGCACTTTATCTCTGAGCATTAAGACTTTTGCCGTTAGGAAAAAAAAACCCTTTATTTGACTAGGGGTGTGTGTGTGTGTGTGTGTTGTGTGCGCTGTTTTATTGCTGTTATTTTTTCATTCTATTTTTTATTGCAAAAATAAGTTCCTTTCAAGTCTTATATTGCCATAATTTACATTCCAATAGTTGACGAAACATCTCCATCTCTCAGCATTGCTACAGTTTTTTAGATTTGAATTATTGTGCCTTTTTTGTCTTGCTGCTGTTCTTGTTTATTGTTTCTTTTAGTTTTTTGTCTGATGAGAATAATTTTGAGATTGTAATTATAAAAATAAATTTTAAAGTATCAACGTACATGTGCCAAAAGTATGCAGTATTTACATTTAACCAGAGCTTTGGAAGTACATTTTAAAAAGGAGCTAGTACTACTTCGAGCTCATTCTATGCAAAAAAAGAACTAGTTCCAGTTCAGATTTGTCCTTTTACAAAACAAACTAGTTCGGGTTAAGTTCATCCAAATGAATAGATCATCCTTGGAAAATAATAATAATAAAAATTCAGCACTCAGAACGTTGCAAGCTGTTGGGCGGCAGTAAAGGGTCCAAAAGTAACTCAGGGGCCCCACACAAGTAATAAGATGTCTGACAGATAGAAGGTTAGCCTACCCCAAAATGAATTTAAGTGCTAAGTGAACTAACAGTGAATTATGGGAACTACCTTCAGGTGTAGTTATTATTATTATTAAACTTATATCCCGCCCTTTCTCCCAGTAGGAGCTTATGAACTTGTTCAATTGAACTAGTTCATTCCAAGCACTGCATTTAGCTGAGCAACCCTACAGCCAGGAACTGGGCGACCCCAAACATCATCCCCTGGTTTCCTGGCAATAGCTCCAGAGTGCCCAAACTATGCCAAACTATCTCCAGCTTGGGAGGAGAAGCGGAAAAAACAGGAAAAGGTGCAGCAGCAGGAGCAGTCATTTTTCTACCTCAGGAGTGGGAGCAGCTTGTTGCTTCATGGGACACCTTCCGGAGGCTGCGTGCCAGTGGTGGGAGGGGCCCGAGGCAATATTGGGCAGAGTAATAGATGCTACTCTTTTCTGTGTACAACTGGTTGCATTCCAGCTGTGCAAAAGTTGGAGGTTGCAGCATGCACTTTTTCCATCTAAGCAAACGAGGCAATATCACAGTTCAAGGACATATTCTAGTCATGCGAAAGCACTTGAGGGAAATCACAAATTTAACTCTGATTTGAAACAATAATGCAGCTTGGAATGAAAGAGGTCTGATTACAGAATTTTACATATGGTTTCCATTTGTTCATAAACAAATCTAATTTCTGATATTTTTCTTTGAATCTTATTTAATTTGTCAATTTTGCCATTATCACATAACCTTCATTTATCTAGAACAATCTAGTCGTCTAACTTTGGTAGTTTTGCTTATTTCCAATAGTTAGCATCTAATAAACACACCCTTTTGTGGAAGATAGTAATAGTAGCTCTAGGCTTCTGTTGTTGTTATGTGCCTTCAAGTTGATCACAACTTATGGTGACCCTATCAATCAGCAGCCTCCAATAGCATCTGTTATATACCACCCTGTTCAGATCTTGTAAGTTCAGGTCTGTGGCTTCCTTTATGGAATCAATCCATCTCTTGCTTGGCCTTCCTCTTTTTCTACTCCCTTCTGTTTTTCCAAGCAGTATTGTCTTTTCTAGTGAATCATGTCTTCTCATGATGTGTCCAAAGTATGATAACTTCATCATTTTAGCTTCTAATGATAGTTCTGGTTTAATTTGTTCTAACACCCAATCATTTGTCTTTTTCGCAGTCCATGGTATGCGCAAAGCTCTCCTCCAGCACCATATTTCAAATGAGTTGATTTTTCTCTTATCCGCTTTTTTCACTGTCCAACTTTCACTTCCATACATAGATATCGGGAATACCATGGTCTGAATGATCCTGACTTTAGTGTTCAGTGATACATCTTTGCATTTGAGGACCTTTTCTAGTTCTCTCATAGCTGCCCTCCCCAGTCCTAGCCTTCTTCTGATTTCTTGACTATTGTCTCCATTTTGGTTAATGACTGTGCCCAGGTATTGATAATCCTTGACAAGTTCAATGTCTTCATTGCCAGCTTTAAAGTTACATGAATCTTCTGTTGTCATTACTTCAGTCTTCTTGATGTTCAGCTGTAGTCCTGCTTTTGTGCTTTCCTCTTTAATTTCCATCAGCATTCGTTTCCAATCATTACTGATTTCTGCTAGTAGTATTGTATCGTCTGCATATCTTAAATTATTTCTCCCTCCAATTTTCACACCTCCCTAGGCTTCTGAATATCCCAAAATTCTTTCCAGAAGCATTCTTACTTTATTTGATTATTCTTTTTGCTCTTCTGTTACATAGTTACCTCAAACTATTTTGGAGAGGCTGGTTGTAAAATTTAATAAATCAGATTTCCTGATGGTGAAGTCATGCCCTGTTGTGCCTATGTAGTTTTCAGGGACTATTGGCTGGTTACTGTTGGTGCAGAAATATCTTTTAGTCTGGTCCAGCAATGGAAAGCTTGTCTCTGAAAAAGGAGGAGAGGATGGGGAAGGTTGCCACCCACCAAATATTCATTTTGAAAAGATTAACTTGCCTTTCAAGGCACACTGCCCCCATAAAGTAGTTTTGAAGGCTCTAAAACAGACCTAAGGTACCTTTGGCCTTCCAGACGTTGCTGAACTACAACTCCCATCAGTCCCAGCAAGCATGGCTAGTGGCAAGAGAAGATGGGAGTTTTAGTTCCACAACATCTGGAGGGCCAAATGTTCCCCACACCACCTCTAAAACACAAGAAAAAAAAATTGCAAGAGGCAGATTTGAATAAATGTTCATCTTCAGAAGCTTTTTTTTAAAAAGAAATGCAGTAAAGAGGTCTGAAAAATCTCCATGGCAAGGGAGTTCCAAAAGAATGGGATTATCACTGAAGAAGCCTTGTCGCTAATATTGCCAATTTAACGGCTCTTGCTGGTGGGCAAGATAGCAGGGTCTCAGATCCTGATCTAAATTTATTTGGTTTATATAGCAACATTTATATGTGTGTTACGAACAAAACGCCTTAGCCCCTTTTAGGGGTCCTAATGGCTTGAGCTCGCTCCCAGTACTCACCCAATAGAGTTCAGAAACGAACGAAACAATGATGGAGAAGGAGTATCTTTATTGCTAACACGTGCACGTGGAGAAGAGGCCAGGCCAGTTCTGGCAAAACTATGCATTGCTGGCCTTTTTATCAGCTTTGTTATGTTAATTACATTAGCATCATTATCATCATAACTACATCACTTTCATTTTCCATACATCACTTTAACCATGCGCACTGGTACCTTCCCCTCTCTTCCTAGTCCCATATTTGGAGTTGTTATTCACAACTTGTTTTGCTCATTTTAACCTTGTATCTGCAACAAATTTTGATACTTTTCTACAGTACAGCTGGACATTGCAACAAAAGCCTGAGACCTTATTTTTGCAGACGCAGCTTTAAACAAACAATGATAATGCAAGTCAGCAAATTAGCATTCCTTTTAACACACACACACAAGTAACTTAACTGTCAGGAAATTAACACACAAACAAGTTAACTGTCAGTTTACTGTGCTACAATTCCAAACAGGCCCAGCACTTTTTACTTTAAGCAATCAAATAAGCAAAATACATTTTTAATTCAAACAAATAAAGTCCAGTATCACATGTGCTTACTTAGAACGAAAGACCACTAAGCGGTTTACAAGACAGTCCAAAATATTCATTTAAAATACCAATAAAAACATCAAAACAAGCTACCATAAAAAACTAAACTCTAAAATAGAATCAGTAATTTTAAGACACTTATACCCACTAAAATCAAAATTGCATTCCTAGGTAGACTTGCTGGAACAAAAAGAGTTTTTAGCAAGGGTGGAAAACAATACAGTGAAGGTGCCTGCCTAATATCAACTGGCAGGGAGTTCCAAGTGTAGGTGTTGCCACACTGAAAGATTACTTTCTTGCATAAGGAACAAATGCTATGTGACACTTGTAAAAGTACCAGTTCCACAGATCTGACTGAGTGGGCTCATATAGAGTGAGGCGATCCTTCAAATAAACTGATCCCAGGTGAGCACATATGGTAAATATGCTTTTAAGCGATGCCTTTTCCTTGCAGCAAACTTGTTTTTTGTGACCTTTTGACCAATGTACATTCTGTCCAAATGGCTTTTTTTCCCCAGGCTGTACCATATGGTCAAGATTCTCTATTCCTTCGGGATTTTTGTCACTTATTCGATTCAATTCTACGTCCCGGCTGAGATAATCATTCCAGTTGTTGTCGCTAGAGTGCAGCAGAAGCTGAAACTGCTCTGTGAGCTGGTGCTGAGGGCGCTCTTGGTCTGCTCAACCTGTAAGTACAATGCTGTAAGGCAGCCTTCTCCAACCTGGTGCCCTCTGGATGTTTTGAACTATAATTCCATCCAAAACATCTGGAGGGCACCAGGTTGGAGAAGACTGCTGTAAGCCTTACTGTTTGGATTTCCCTTGACAAGCAGTTTCTTGGGGAGTGAGGGAATGGTTCCCAGAGACTTGGTGAATTTCAGATTTAAGTTGCATTTTCCGATACGTGACTTGATTTTAATTATTTTTTTTTTATGTAAAGTGAATGAGTGTCCTGATAACATAGACTGGACATGGGCACATCGCAGAACATATCTGAATTCATGTGATTTGCCAATATCTTTTGCTCTTGGAAATGCTTTCACTGTAGGCTGTGTTTAGACTTTATAAGGTAACTTGGCTCTGAACTTAAAACTAATTCAGTTTTAAATCAATCTCATAACTTCGTAGATGTGCGTTCTATATTCAGGTGATTTAGAAGTATGTTGGAGCTTACTCATACACCTGATTTCTCCCAACCTGCCCTGTTCTTTTCTTTGGTTAAGCCAGAGAAATTGGGAGAGCTGTTGCTGAAAGACATTTCATGGGGCTGTGTGTGGGGGCTGTTTTTTTCTTTAGGTGTAGAGCGGCACATAGCCACTCCTCCACTGTAAGAGGACTGGACCACTGATGCTGGTCATATACACAGCAGGGCTTAGTGAGCTACTTAGGTGGGTGCTGGAAGCGATGCATGCAAAGACTGATAGGGAGCAGGTAACTCTGGCTAAGGCTGCATTAGGTGCTCTTTAAAAAGCTGTATTCTTTTACTTAATCTCTTACATGAACTATGGCTGTTGCTAGGATTGCTGTTTTTTAAATCAACAAACTGCTCAGTTCCTTTCTCTTAATGATCTTGGTTTACAGATATTTAAGCAGGGGAAGGGTTTTTTTTAAAACTTTTCCTGGAGTGGCTTGAGGGCTAATGATATACATCTACCTTGCTGAAGCTAAGCAGGTCTGGGTCTGGTCACTGGTAGGATGGTTGAGTTCTGCAATGGAAGAATGGCAGGAAGTGAACATGCTGAACAAATAGCGATTTTAAGTAGTGAAAAACTTCACTTGTTAAATATGTGTCAGGCTGGTGCTTTAAAAGGCTGAGAACAGGGCCAGGGAAAAAAAGGTCAACCTGAGTTATAATGTTTTTTTACTTATTTTCTTTGTATTAATTTTCTCTGTACTTGAAGACATGACTATTAATGTATGGTGTTTTATTGTACAGACCTGGTTGTTCATACTATTCTTGTTATTACAATAACTCATGAAATTCTCAGTAAAATACAGTTAAAAAAATATTTTTAGCAAGTTAGAAACCAAGCATTTACTGGCTTTATTTTTGAACATAAGAGGAGACCTGCAGGGTCAGGCCAATGGCCCATCCAGTCCAGCATCCTGTGGCCAACCAGATGCCTATGGGAAGCCTCCAAGCATGACACGAGCACAACAGGACTCTCCCCACTTGTGATTCCCAGCTCCTGGTATTCAAAGGAATGCAGCCTCTAATATGGAGACAGCATAGCCATTGTGCCTAGTAGTCATTGATAGTCTTATTCTCCATGAATTTGTATAATCTTCTTCTAAAGCCATCCAAGTTGGTGGCCATCACTACATCTTGTGTGAGTGAATGACATGGCTTAACAAATTTTGTCTTTCAAAACGGCAAGAGCCTACAGACTAATTGGAACCTTGGTAGCTGTGACCCCCCCCCCCCAGCAACAAATTAGGTTACACCTTTTCCTCCTTGGGCTGAGTAAATAAAAAAAATCAGAGCAATTCCTGTGGAAGTGGCCACCGGCTCTGTTCTATCTAGGGGAGAAGGGTGCAAAGTTTCTGATTCAACTATGAGCACAGGTCAGGCAGAGACAATTAAAAGGTAACAAACTTATTTGCTGTGTTTTGCATAGGACTGAAATGTGTTTATCCAAGATGCAATCAGTTTCCTTGGATGTAACATAGATGTTTGACGCAGGTAGCTTCCTGTATTACTGGTTAGTCTCACTTAGAGCTTATTAAGGACGGAAGAGATAATTAAAAAAAAAAGATTTTAAATGATTTTTAAATGTCTCACAAATTAGATTTGGCTTCTAGTTGGGGTTTGGAAATTTAGGCCAAACTTGTAAAAAGGTGATTTTTTTAAAAACTGAGTTGCTTTTAAGGCACTCTTGGGTCAGAAGTGGAACGTGCTCAGTTAGGTAAATATTGATGTTAGACAAGTCTTACTAGCATTGTGATATCCATGGTGGCTTCCTCTTTTTCCCAGAGAGGTAGAGACTTCTCTGATTCACCAACATTGAAAGGAAAGAGGAATGTCTTTCAGAGGGTTTCTTGGCCCCAAATAAAGTTTGAGTGAGCTTGGGCTTAAAAACAACAACAACAACAAAAACTGAGGCTGAAGCTTGCTAGAGACCAGCTTTTCAACTGCTGAAGCAGAAAACGTATAGCAAAATGGAAGGTTCAATGAACAGTATTGGAGAAATTCAGGAACTGCTTGGTTGTGAACTTTATCTTGGCCTTCTTCTCTTAGGACAGTGTGACAGGAGAAATAGGATGCCACTGAAAATGGTGCCCCATGTAGAGTTTATTTGTCTAGATAATTTATATCCCACTTATGTTTAAGTGAAACTCTAAGCGGTGTACAACATAAGTTAACACATCTTCAAGAGCAAATACAAAAAACACAACACAGCCTAAAAAATACAATTATTAATTTTGCCCTCTCCTCTGCCAAAAGTGTAATAAATTATTAGCCATCTGGGGACACCATTTTGTAGTTTTTCATTGCTGGTGGTGGTGGAGATGGCACGAGTAAATGTAGTTGTGCGTTTTTTTCCTGAATTTTCAGGGTTTTTTCCTGGCCTTCACATTTCTAGCTAGAACAGAGTATAAGGCCTCATCTGCACTATATGCTTTCAGTAGTATCATACCACTTTAAACAGTCAGGGCTTCCCACAAAGAATCCTAGGAACTGTGGTTTGTTAAAGGTGCTGAGAGTTGTTAGGAGAGTACTATTTGCTAACTAAGCTACAATTCCCAGAGTTGCCTGGGAAGAGGGAAACACTGCTAAACCACACTGGGAACTATAGTTCTGCGAGAGGAATAAGAGTCTCCTAATATCTCTCAGCACCCTTAACAAACTATGGTTCCCAGGATTCTTTGGAGGAAGAAGCCCTGACTGTTTCAAGCGGTATGATACTGCTTTAAGTGTACAGTACAGATTGGGCCTGTTGATATAGTGGTTTTGCATTTGGTGGCATCCTTTAACATAGGGTTGGGGGGGGGCTTCAGGCCTGAGGACTGAATGTAGCCCACCAGGCCTCTCTTTCTGGCCCTTGGGTACTATCCCCAGGCCACACCCCTCCTCTTCAGACCACACCCCTCACCAGATTTCTCCACACCCTCTTCAAGTGCTTTTGCCAGGCTGGAATGTGTCCTGGAAATATGATAATAGCTGCATTCACACTGTACATTTATTTCACTATTATTCCACTTTAAACAGTCATGACTTCTCCCAAAGAATCCTGGGAAGTGTAGTTTGTGAAGGGTGCTGAGAGTTGTTAGGAGACTCCTGATCTCCTCACAGAGCTTCAAATTCTCAGAGTCCCCTGGGAAGAGGGATTGACTGTCAGCCCTCTTCACAAACCACACTTTCCAGGATTCTTTGGGGGAAGTCATGACTGTTTAAAGTGGAATAATAGTGGATTAAATGTCTGGTGTAAATGTGGCCAATGTCTCTTGCTTGCCTTGAGAGATGCTATGTGTGTGTAACAGCCTTTGATTTTGCATGACTGGAATGTAGCTTGCTGTGTAAGGTTATGGGTCGTATCCTTTGGCCTACCCTCTTTTGCATTTGGCCCCACCCATTCCTGGCATGTGGCCTCAGAAATATTTTTGATGTGGCCCTCTGACTGAAAAAGGTTCCCCACCCCCATGGGAATGTGATTTCACTGTATTAGTAGGGGAGCAATTGGGTTTCTGTGGAAAATTTAACATACAATGGTGGGACATGTTTTTTGCTTGAATATGATTATTAAGTTTATTTATATGCCACATTTCCCACAAATATACATGTGCTCAAAGCGGTTCACACAAATAATCCAAATGTAATGTAAGATGTGTTTTTTCTTCGCCTCCCCCCTGCTCTAGTGGTTTGGAATCCATATGTTGCCATGCCCACAAGCACTGTGGTGGAGGCAAGGATGGGCGCATTCAAAATGGCCTCAACCTTGTCCGGCAAATTGGCAGCATGTCCCCTATTTATGATTGTACAGCAACTGTTTATGACTCAAATTAACCATAATGTTATGCTGAATAATTTTGGTCAAGGCTTGTTTGTTTTTATTCATTATTTGTACCAACCACTGAATGGTCCCAGGGTAAGTTACAAAAATACCACAATTAAAATGAGTGCAAATTGTAATAAAATCATAAAATAAAAGCACAAAACTAACAGTAGTGAATAGAACAGTGGCACAGAACTGCAAAGCGGGAGGCAGGAAGACATTCAATTTACCAAAGGTGCGTCTTTACCAATCGTCAGACAACATACGCTGAAGATACACTTGTAGAGGAGGTTATTCTACAACCTGAAGTCTGTGACAGGGAAGGCCCTGTCATGCACCACTGGACCTTGGAGGGTGGTGGTACTGTCTAACGGGTCTTCCCTGCTAATTTTAACCCTTCAGACAGGTCATTGTAGAAGGAAGCGCTCGTTCAGATATTTGGGCCTAAGTCTTTTAGGGTTTTACGTCAGTGTTACTACATTAAATCGGGCTTGGTAGTGGATTGGCAACCTCAGCAAATCTTTCAGAGTGCGTAATGTGTGCCCAGACAGAAATAACCACCAGCAGTCTTGCTGCTCCATTTTGTGCTAGTTTTAGCGTCTTAACTGTCTTTAAGCTGAGCCCCAAGTAGAGTGTTTTGCAGTAGTTTAACCTGGAAGTTCCCAGTGTGGCTAAGCTATCACTGCCCAGGAAGGGCCATTTTGATTCATAAATAAAGCTGAGATGCTGAACGCAGACAAGGGGGAATCCCACATGATAATTTCTAGCAATTCTGCTGTGTCTCTTCTCCTGTTCCTGTTGCTCATCTGACAGTGCAGCATTAAACAAGACAAAGATCTGATGCTGGTTTCTGTTATGGTGGCAGCATACTTATCACAGCTGTGGTGCCCTTGTAGAAGTGGTGCTGTTGGAGTATATTTCCATTTTGTATTTAAACTGCTTTGGTTCCTGGGCAGCTTAACTCAGTTATGTTGTGTGTGCATATGTGTGATCTTCTGGGGAGAAATGATTACACTGGGCATGGGAGTGGGGGAAGCTTTTACCTGCTGCGTAGGCCGACAAATACACCAGGATGCGTCAAATGCCTCTCCAAACCATCAATGATGCAACCTAAGTTCAGGCATGACATACAAGAGTTGCCTAACACTGTTGTTTTTAGTTTCAAAAGGAACAAAAGAAGATCAAGGGTGCAGTTTATCCACAATCCGTACATTCTGCCTGAAGCCTTCACGCTGTCATAAGTGGGAACAGAGCTGCATTTTATCTATTTACTTATTTATTCAATTTATAAGCTGCCCTGTACCAGTGGTTCTCTGGGCGGCAGGTGAGGTAGAACAATAATGTTAAATATTGCAAGTGCATAAAAAGCAATTGAAATGCAGCAAAGCCCATTAACTATAAAATCAAACAAATTACTTTTTAAAAGTAAAGGCAAGATAAGAATAAAAACACCTCAGCACTACAACAATTAAAAATGAAGAGCAAAGAAGTACAATGCATTGTGTAACTAAAATAATGGTAGGTCTGGTGCCTGGAAGCTGTGGCTCTCCAGATGTTGCTGAACTATAACTCCCATTATCTATGGCCATTGGCCTCCTAGGGCTGATGGGAGTTGTAGATTAGCAACATCTGGAGGGCCAATGTGCTCGACCATAGCATAATAAAAAAGCTCTTTGCGTGATGCCAATAATATATTTAAGTAGGGCCAGGTGGTTCTCTCTGGCAAAGGCATTCCAGAGCTGAGAGGTCACTGCTAAAGAGGCCTAAACTCTTTGCTGTTTCTCATTTGGTACTTGGAATAGGGCCTCAGCTGATGATGTTGCAGCACAGGTGAAGTACATAAGGGAAGAGGTGGTCATTTAGATACAGAGGTTCTAAAACTGAAATATGAGTTGTGTAACTTATGGCCAAAGTATATGTGTTTACTTTTTTTGGAGGATGTGGAGAAAGCAAACTTTCCATTTACAAGTGGTCATAAAAGGACACCGTGCATAAAAGGAATCCTAATGTGTGCTGATCACAAATGAGCTCAGCAGAGATGGCTTTGGGGATGTGTATAAATTCATGCATTCATTTTTTTTTAAATACAGAGCTTTCTGAACCTGGAGCTGTTAACCATAGAAAAATTAACAGAAATGTATAGACTTTTCAATATTTATATTGGCAAGTTTGAAGCTGCTTGTAAGAATGAAGGCCTGTATCCAACATTATCTGCTAGTGCAACTGCGAGTTTTAATGCTGCACAACAGAGGAATCCAACACAGCAGTTGTGGTAGGAGAAACTTGTTGCACAACAGAATGCGCAATCTAGTGTGCAAACCAAGTTACCAGTAAACTGTTTGTGCATTCTCGTACACAGCAGCGTACCACTGGCACAAATCATTTATCTAGTGGAACAAGCATATTGCTACGTAACTTTAACTCAGTGCTACATTGGCTATGACCCAAAGAACAGTAACCCCCCCACACACAAATGCATAAAATTGTATTTTCATTTAAAGTTGTTATTGTTGCTTTTTAATAATGTTGTTACCTTATTGCTTTTTGTAAATTGTACTGTTTTTATTGATATGTATTTCTATATTTGTGTTTATTTTTTGTAAGCCGCCGTGAGGGCCTTTTGGCTAAAAGGCTGCATAGAAATAAACCATATTACTACTATGGCATAGAAATAAACCATACTACCAACACCAAAACACCAACACGCATAAAATATTCCCCCCCAGTTGTTCTTAAAATGACTGCAATGAGATTAGCCTGTCAAAAGGCCTACACGAATAAAAAAAAAAGGTAGCTTGCCCTCTAAATGGTTCCGATGTTGGGCAAGCCCAGTGTTAGGTTATGCTTTTCTACAGAAAAGCAGAGGGTGCCTGAGCTGTCATCCTGAAGTCCCAGATAATTCATGTCTAGTTCCTGAGTTGGTTGGCAAGATCATTGTCTTCTCTGCAGACAATGGAGCTGAACATCTATAGGACAGCCCACCAGATCTTGTTGGGCTCCAGCTCCCATCAGGCCCAGCCAGCATGGCCAGTGGCTAATCTAGGAATGAGGGGAGCTGTAGTCCAACAACATCTGGAGGGCTTTAGGTTTGGGAAGGCTCGTATAGGAACTTGTAGTGATCAATGCGTATTATATGTATGCACTGAGAGTTGATGCAAAACAGGCCAAGTGAACCATACCTGGCGTGGGCAGATTAGCAATTTGACAGGTGCCTGCTGGATTTCCATGAGCTCACAGCCAGGTCATTTTTGCCTAGCAACACTATCTAGGGCAGGGGTGGGGACCTCCCAATGTTTTTGGACTCAGTTCCCATCTGTCTCAGCCAGAATGGCCGGTGGTCAAGGTTAATGGGAGTTGTAGTCAGCAACATCTGGAAAGCCACAGGTTCCCCACCCCTGCCCTAGATGGATAAGTAATGGATAAGGTTGTTATTCCAATCAGTTATTGGTAAGAGAATTCATTAGCTTTCCTACACACTTTAAAATTTTTAACCCAAGAACTTCATTCACACATTGTAGCTTAAATGATAAAAGTTAGAAAAAGATGGCTTTGGCCATCTTGATGACATCATAAAAAGCTTAAGCAACCAGTCAGAACAGGCTATCGCGTGAAAATACAATCCAGAGACACACACCTTTCAGTAAATCATGATGAAGTTTTGCCACCTTACATGATACTGATTTTTGGTCTGGCCCATGGACTATCTCAGGTTTAGGGAGAGGCTGTTGTTCAGAGGTAGGACACATGTTTCATTTGCATAAGTTCTTGCATTGGATCCCTTGTACTTCTAGTTAAGACTCTGCTAATAGGGGTGGGGCAGTTCTCTCTGTCTGTGACCTTGTGTTGCATCTGTTCGAGCAGCATCACTGTTCTGCAACCTTGGGTCCCTAGGTATTGTTGGACTACAAATCCCATCAACCCCAGCCAGCTTAGCCAATGGCCAAGGATGATAGGAGCTGTAGCCCAACAACATCTGGGGAACCAAGATTGAAGAACAGTGGAGTAGATGGTGCTGAGCTTGATAGACCAATGGTTTGACTTGGAATAAGGCAGCTGCACATGCTCGGAGGTTGCTAGGAACAGAAGCTTGCAGTGGACATTTGCATAGGTGGCTGCTGTGACTGGCCTGATTTATACTGGCAATGAACAGAAGCACTTTGTAGGAACTGGGGTTTGAGCATGCGGTAAGCCTGACCATGTCCTCAACACGTGTTTTGTCATGAGCCACGATGCTCCTGAGGTGCTTGTGGAGTGTGTCTGTTGTCAGGCCTAAACTGGCCTATGTGAATTAGCTGCTTATGTACGGGAAGGACCATAACTCAGTGGCAGAACATTTGCCTTCCCTGTTGAAGGTTTGAGGTTCAGTCCCTGGCATCTGTGGGTAGGGCTGGGAAAAGCTCCTGTCTGAACCTCAGGGGAACCACTGGCAGTCAGATGTTGATGATGATGATTTAGACTTTTTACTCACTTGTTACCTAAAAGGGCTCCAATCAGGTTGCTCTAAAAACATAAGCACCTGATATTGTAGAAGAAGAAAAAATCGTGACCCCTACAATGTATTAATATACGTATAACACATACAAACAAAACACAATAAAATGAAAATACTCCCCCTCCCCCAACAGCCACAGGAAACTTTGGCAGCAATGTAGACAGTCTGACTCAGTACAGTAGGGCCCTGCTTTTTGGCGGCCCGCTAATACAGCGTTCCGCTAATATGGCGTTTTTCAATTAGAGTAAAGCCCCACTCATACGGTGCTTGTGCCAGTTTTTTTTGTGTTTTCTGGCATGATGCGCTCAGCAGCTGAGCGTTGGGCGCCATTTTATTGACGGAGTTCCACTTTTTGGCGATTTTTGCTTTTCGGCGGGGGTCTGGAATGTAACCCTCCGTATGAGTGGACCCCTACTGTATAAGGTAGCTCCTTGTGTTCCTAATGTTCAATGTGAGAATGGCAACTGTGACTAGATGGCCAACTGGCCTGATCCAGCAGGCTCTTCTTATGTTCAGTGCATTTGGTAGGATAAACTCCCTGCTAAACATCTACTTTGCTGTCAGTGAATGGCTATGAAGGATCTGCTGTATGCAGAATGCATGAGTGTAACACTAGAGGGTGCAAAAAATGTGTTCTCTTTTTCTCATCCTCTCCCCCCCCCCCCGGCCAATATCTGGAGATATTTTGAAAACCTCTGCCGTGAACAGTTGGATAGTGCTCCTTACAGTATGCCTCTGTTCTGGCTGCTGCAGAGCATGGCGCATCTGATCTTTGGATGCAGTTCAGTGTGCTTTCGATTTCAGTTCTGTATTCAGACACTGAAGCCTTTGTCTCTCTAGCTGGTTTGACTGATATCTGGGCAAGTGCTGCAGAGGTATCTTGCTGAAAAAGTTTTAAAATGGGGGTGGGGAACTATTTATTTATTATTTATTAAATTTACTTCTACCTCGCCTTTCGGCCAAAGGCCCTCAAGGCGGCTTACAAAGAAAAATAGACCCAAATATAAAAATACAACAATAAAGGCAATACAATTTACAAAAGTTAAATTAAACAATTAGTTTCTGCTGAAAGTTGGCTGTTCATAACAATGTCACAGCGGGATAGGGCTTAGCACACTGGGTAGAGCATCCGCTTTGCTGAGGAAGAACCCTGTCTAAAACCTTGGAGAGCCACTGCTGGTCATTGTAGAGAATACTGAGCCAGATGGACCAGTGGTCTGAGGCCCCATCTGCACTGGGCATTTCAGCAGTATTATTCCACTTTAAGCAGTTATGGCTTTCCCCAAAGAATCCTGGGAGTGATCGTTTGCAAAGGATGCTGAGAGTTGTTAGGAGACCTCTGTTCCCCTTACAGAACTACAGTTCCCGGAACTGGATGGTTTTGGGGGAAGCCACAACGGTTTAAAGTAGCATGATACTGCTTTATATGTATAAACTCCAACTCCCATCACCCTGGATGGCTTTAAAAGAGGGTTAGGCAAAGTTAGGGAGGAAAAGGCGATCAGTGGCTATTGACCCTGATGTAGCCATTGTCTGAATTGCCACGGAGCCTTCTTTAGCGTATAGTAAGAACTGTCTCTAATATCACAGTTTTATTCCATGGAGATAATATCCATGAAAGAAAACCAGAATGTACCTGGATGTATAAACTTTTACATATGTTTCTCAGATGCAGCTGGGGAAAGGTTTATCATAGAGTACTCTTAGCTAATTACCACCCCCATGCCCCAGCTGATTAATCAGCTAGTTTAAATTGTATTTCTGGATTACCATTCCCTTTTTATGATATTGAAGGGAGTGTGCAAATTTCAATTTAATCATGAAGGATGCTGCTCAGTGTCATCTTCAATGTTCTCTTTCATTTCCTATTAACATGAATGCTGTGTAGAATCAAAATAGCTTTTTGTCCCAAATAAACAATTCAGCCCTTAATTTACAGGGCCACAGTATGATTGATTAGTGTTCAGTTAAAGCTTTAATTAACTAAAGTTCTATCTCCCATTCTTTCCCAACATCTTACTCTCGTTATATGGAGGGGGCATCACAACCCTGCATCTCATATCTATCCAACATCTTCCTTTAACCAGCCACTTGGTCAGCCTACAGATGGGTAAATGAAACTCCCCAAATGTTGGAGAAAGACCACTTCTCAGTGGCTGAGCACCAGAAGGCCCCAAGTTGAATTCCTGCTACCTCTGGTTAGAAAGATCAAGTAGCAGTTAATGAAGATATGTCTTCCTGAGACTTCTGAGAACTGTTGCTCATGCAGGAAACCATTTGAGTGCAGGGCACTGTCAAACATGGTGTCTCCATTGTAATAATAGCCCAGAAATGTAGAAAAGAACAAGGCACTGGGGGTGTGCACTGAAAAAGCAGCTTCAGGGAATGAGTGTAGTTCAGTGGTCGATCATCTGCTTTGCATGCAGACAGTCCCAGTTTCAATCCCTGGCATCTCCAGGTAGGGCTGGGAAAAATTCTCTATCTGAGACCGAGAGCTGCTGCCAGTCAGTGCAGACAATACTGAGTTAGATGGATGAGTGGTCTGATTTGTGTAAGGCAGCTTCTTACGTTCCTATGGTTTGGGCCAATACAAACTATGCACTCGCACCTCTACTGGAGTGTTTTCTTACCTGTGCCTATATGAAGAGTGGTTTGGTTTGCATGGCAATATGCCATGTACAACGTTTTGGCAACCAAGCTGACAAAGATTACTTTGAATCTATTCTCTAAGGAGATGCTGCCACCACTGCCAATGACTTTTATGATTTAAAATGTTTGAGAAAAACATTGTAGTGCAGCTTTGCTTTTTTGGTGTGGACTTGTGAAGGTATGGTATCAACAAATCGCCCTAAAAAAAAAGTATTGTCATGAAACCAAGTTCTCGTTCATTTTCGTCTCTTGAATTCCACACAGAATACGTTGCCTTTGTGAAATTCATCTGTAGTTTTGTTGCTCATATTTGAGTATTACATACTTCTGGTTATTTTTTAGACAACTAAGGCAGGGGTTCCCAAACTGTGGTCCCTAGACCACTGGTGGTCCACAAGCTTCATTCAGGTGGTCCACGGCGCACCTGTAAAAATATAATTAAACTAGGGGCTTCGCTCACTAACCCCACCTACCATCATGAACCTTCTCTTCCCCCCGGTTCACCAAAGCCCCCCTCCCCCCATGGTTCACTGTAGCTCTCCCCTGTTCCCCTCAGGTGTTGCCAGAACTCCCCACCCCTTCCCTTTCCCTAGCCCACCCCAGGGGTTGTCAGAGCTCCCCTCTCCTCCCCACCACCACGCTGGGGGTGCCAGACCTCCCCTTCCATGGCCGGCCTGTCATCCACCTGGTGAGGCCACCGCGCCTCGCTGCTGCCCCATGCATCCAAAATATCTGGAGGACACCAGGTTGGGGCAAGGCTGGCTTCTGTAGCAAAGTTTCACAAAGTTTCTCCCCCTGGCCAGGGCTGTGGAGTCAGTACGCCAGACCTTTGACTCCGACTCCTCTATTTTTCTACTGTCTGACTCCGACTCCGACTCCTTCATAAATGGCAAATGTATATTAACTAGTAATAACAAATTTACTGTAGTAAAATGGTAGCACAAGGCATTTCATCACCACCACGTGAATCCAACTGATTTGTCTGGACTAATCCAGCTGTGCCTACAAATTGATCACAGACTGGAAGGAAGACGGTTAGAGAGAAAACAAGAGGTGCAAAAATATTCAGCCTCAGTATCCCGCAGTAAAATCCCTTTGACCCCCGGGACGTCAGGCAACGTGGGGGACGGCTCGGGAGGGGCGTGGAAGAAGCTGTCGGAGGAGGAAAGAGACAGACGTCGCAGAGAACATCTCTGCTTTATTTGTTCCAAGCCAGGCCATCTAGCCAGGGACTGTGAACTGAAAGGAGACCGAACAGGGTCGTTGGGAAACGGAAGCGCCCAGTCCTAGTGCAGGCCGGAGGACTGGGGGCAGCGCTGTGCAAAGGGCCTCTGTTAACCCATCCCCCCCTAAAAGGAATTCTGGTATTACCCATTAGGATTACAACTTCCACAGGAGTGCAGTTCAACTCAACAGCGTTGATCGACAGTGGAGCCTCTACAAACTTCATCGATACCGCCCTAGTCAAATGCCATCATATCCCGTATCGGAAACTAGAAGCCCTCTTATCAGTGGAGATGATAGATGGCAGACCACTAAAGTCCGGGGGGGTCACTAGAGCCACTGAGGATTTGAAGCTAGAAATCCCGGGGCATGAAGAGTTCATTTCCTTGTGTGTATCGGACCTGTCTAATTTTGAGGCGATTCTGGGAATGCCATGGTTGATAAAGCATGACCCAAAAATAGCCTGGAGAGAAGCAGTCGTGTGGTTTACATCCCAGTATTGCCACGAAAATTGTCAGCCAGAGAAAGCAATAAAAGCCCTAGCAGGAGCTGTGCAGGAGGTCAAGGAGGTGACCCTCCCCTCGAAATACCTGGACTTTGTGGATGTGTTTAGTGAAACTGAAGCTGAGACTTTACCCCCCCCATCGGCCGTATGACTGCGCTATCGATTTGGTGCCAGGAGCGAACATTCCTGCAGGCAAAATCTACTCCCTCACAGAACAAGAGAGAGTAGCTCTGAAAGAATTTTTGGAAAAGAACTTGAAGTGGGGATTTATTCATCCCTCGCAGTCGCCTGCAGGAGCCCCCCTACTCTTCGTGAAAAAGAAAGGGGGTGAATTACGACCTTGCAATGATTATCGCACCCTCAACCGAATTACCATCCCGAACAGCTACCCCCTGCCCCTGATTCCAGAGTTATTAGATCGACTGCGTTCTGCCACAATTTTCACAAAGTTGGATCTGAGGGGGGCATATAATTTGGTCCGAATGAAGGGGGGACATGAATGGAAGACGAGTTTCAACACCTCTTATGGTCAATTTGAGTACCTGGTCATGCCGTTCGGGTTAAGTAACAGTCCAGGAGTGTTTCAGAAGTTCATGAACGAAGTGTTTAGGGACCTCTTGGACCAGTACGTGGTTTGTTATCTGGATGACATCCTGATATTTTCAAGGAGCCAGTCAGAGCATGACCAACATGTGAGAACTGTGCTGGGAAGGCTGAGAGAGAACCACCTATATGCCAAGCTGGAAAAGTGTGGCTTTGACCTGTCTTCCCTGGACTTCCTTGGATACCGAATTTCAGCAGGGGGAGTGGAGATGGATCCCGGAAAGGTGAGCTGTGTGTTGGATTGGGGACAACCGACCACCAAGAAAGACGTGCAACGTTTCTTGGGCTTCGCCAGCTTCTACAGAAAATTCATCCCGGGCTTCTCCAAACTAACCGCCCCCCTCACAGACTGTTTAAGGGGAAAAGGGAAGTTTCAATGGACAGATCAGGCAACAAGAGCGTTTGAAGACCTGAAAGAGAAGTTCGCCTCCGAACCTATCCTACGCTTTGCTGACCCGACCCAGCCTTTCGTCGTGGAAGCTGACGCCTCGGACCGGGCGATCGGGGGGGTTCTCTTGCAGCCTGACAGGGGTGGGAAGGAACTGCACCCGTGTGCATACTACTCTCGAAAGCTCAAGGATGCTGAGAAAAACTACACTGTGTGGGAAAAGGAACTTTTAGCTATCAAAGACGCATTCGAAAACTGGAGGCAATATTTAGAGGGGGCTCAACATCAGATAGAAGTACGATCTGATCATAAGAACCTTGAGAGCCTACAGACAGCCCGGAAATTGAACCAGAGACAGATACGCTGGTCGCAGTTTTTCGCCAGGTTTAACTTCAAAATAAAGTACCCCTCCCATACAAAAAATCAGAGGGCGGATGCCCTATCCAGACAACCCAAATACAAAGACGAAAAGGCTGACACCCCCCCCAACACATCATCCCACCGGAAAAACTCACGTTAGGAGCCTGTCAGCCATCCTGGGAAGAAGAGCTCAAGAGGGCCCAGCAGGGGGATCCAGACATACAACACTACATCCAGGAAATGGAGCAGAGCACGGACTCAGAAGTAAGTTTCCACTGGAGGGATGGGTTGTTGTGGTTTAAAACTGCCAGATATGTGCCAAAAGGGGACTTCAGACTCAGAGTATTGCATCAATGCCATGACAATGCCACAGCTGGGCACTTCGGCATTTTTAAAACCATTCAAAATGTAGCTAAGGATTTTTGGTGGCCTCAAATGCGCAGAGATGTTGAGAACTATGTAAAATCCTGCGCCGTGTGTTTGAGGGCGAAGACAAGCACGGGAAGGCCTGCAGGGCTGTTGGAACCTCTAGCCACTCCAAAGGGGCCCTGGCAGGACCTCTCCATGGATTTTATAACCGATCTACCAAGGTCAGAAGGAATGACTGCTATTTTGGTGATCGTGGATTCATTGACTAAAATGGCCCACTTCCTCCCTTGCTCTGGGGCCTTGGACGCCAAGGAGATGGCAAAGGTGTTCATAAAGGAGATTTACAGATTGCATGGGTTGCCAGACAGCCTCGTCTCGGATCGAGGGACCCAGTTCACAGCTAAGTTTTGGAAGGCTGTTTGGAAGCAGTTGAAAACGGAGCTAAGGCTCTCCTCCTCTCACCACCCCCAGACTGATGGACAAACTGAGAAACTTAATGCAGTTTTGGAGAGATACCTGCGTTGTTACGTATCTTACCAGCAAACTGACTGGATTTCCTATTTACATGTTGCAGAATTCGCCTACAATAATTCTGTGCACACCAGCACGGGGCAAACACCCTTCTTTGCTAATTATGAATTTCATCCCAAAGCTTTTCCCAGCCGCTCAGGCAGTGGGCCGGTACCCGCGGCCGAGGAGTTTCTCCAGGAATTACAGGCAGCCCAGCAAGTGTTGAAACAACAATTAGACGAAGCCAAAAGGGAATACAAAAGAGTTGCTCATCAACGTCGGTGTGAGGGGGCCCCCCTCAAGGTGGGCGATCTAGTATGACTGTCGACCCGCTTTCTTAACATGCCGGGTAAGTGCAGAAAGTTGCAGGATAGGAGAGTGGGACCCTTCGAAATCCAGGCTCAAATAAACCCAGTGGCTTTTCATTTAAAGTTGCCAGAGACTTTTAAAATGCACCCAGTATTCCATCGTTCTTTGCTAACGAAGGCCGCCCCCCCAGTGAGCTGAGGCCGATAGAATCTCCAGGGGCACCGATGTTGGTGGGGGGGCAAACAGAGTTCGAAGTGGAGCAGATCCTGGACTCCAGGAGAAAGAGAAACCAGCTGCAGTATCTAATTCATTGGAAGAATTATGGGCCAGCCGACAGATCCTGGGAAAAAGCAGAAGACGTTCACACCCCCACTTTAGTGAGAGACTTTCATGAGAAATTCCCTCATCGCCCCAAACCAACAGGGTGGGAGGGAGCACAGCATGGAGAAGGGGATGATGTCAGGATGTATGGTTGGAGTTCTGATGTTTCTGAGAATGAGCTAGGAGAGGGGGGCAGCTGGGCTGAGGCATCTGAAGGGGAGGGGGAATCTTCCCAGATAGAGGGGGAAAATCTTGAACAGACAACAGACTCGTTTCCCACGCACTCCCCCCCTAGGAATGTGCTGCAGGTACAGACAGAGAGGGAGGAGGAGGACCAAGGTCGTTCGACTGCAGAGAAGGGTAGAGAGAAATCGCCTGAAGTGTTGGGCCAACCCCCCCCACTTCCTACCATCCTTTCCGAATCAGAAGGGGAGGAGGCAGCCGCCCCCCCATTGCCCCGCACCCGAAGACAGTTAAAAAGGCGCCAAAGAAAAGAGGAGGGAAGGGGCGTAGATGTGGGCAGTTTGAGGCGGAGTGAGAGGATCCGGGCCTGAAAGCCCCCTTGATAAGGGACGGGGAATGCTTGAAACTCTGTTCTATCAACTCCCTTCCATGCCGCGGGTTTTGGTTCATGTTAAGAGTTCATGAGGCAGAGAAGCCTATGTCTGGAAATTACTCTAATAAAAACTGATTTGCTTTCATCAAGTGATTCTGTTCTTGAGTCCCAACCCGGGCATGACAACTCCCATCAGCCCCAGGGATTGGGCTCGTGGGAGTTGTAGTTCAAAAAAGTAACTTTTCCAAGCTCTGGTTCACGTGGTGGTGATGAAATGCCTTGTGCTACCATTTTACTACAGTAAATTTGTTATTACTAGTTAATATACATTTGCCATTTATGAAGGAGTCGGAGTTGGAGTCGGAGTCAGAATCGGAGTTGGAGTCGGTACATTTCTACCGACTCTGACTCCACCCAAAATTGCTCCTGACTCCACGACTCCAACTCTGACTCCACAGCCCTGCCTCTGGCTACCTGCTGTACCTGCAGGCAACTCCAAAGAGAAGCAAGAGCAAAAGTCACCAAGGTCACTACCTAGGATTTCCCATGGCTTCAATCTTCTTTGCTGCAGGAACTATGGAATATATTCTATATGGATTCTGGTTCTCTGTTCTGTAATGTTCCTGGGAGAGTTTGGACTGATATCTAGCAACTAGGCATCATTTAACTGGATTCATCAGCCATGGTTTACAAAACTGGGGCCAAGCTTCTCTCTCTCCCACCCACCCCAATCCTATCATCTGTAATTGCATACTGGTTTACTTCGCTGGGTTTTTAGCCAATATTAACCTAGAGTTCCCTGGTTCAGACAAGCACAACTGGGAATTCCACATTAATACAACCATGCAAGACAGGATCTTTGTATTGAAGGCAGTGCACCAGAGGAGGGAGGGAGGAGTAATTTGTCCCTGACACTTGTTCTCAGCTTCATAAACCATAGTTGATGAATCTAGGTATGATTGTCTAACCGGGCCTTACATGGTTTATAAATCCAGGAATGATTGTCCAAACCAGGCCAGTGAATCCAACTAATTGTTTTTGTACATAGGTATCAACCCTATTGATTATTAAAGCATTTTTTGTTTTTTATTTATAATTGTATTTATATCCCACCTTGCAACATGCTCAGGGTGGGATATAAAGGTGGCGTACGTGTTTTATTATTCTGTTTTTATAGTACTGTATATTTGTATTTGTTTTTAACATTGTTGTAAGTCTCTTGGATAGATCCTCCGTGGCACAGAGTGGTAAGCGGCGGTAACGCAGCCGAAGCTCTGCTCGCGGCTGGAGTTTGATTCCAACGGAAGGAGGAAGTCGAATCTCCGGTAAAAGGGGTCGAGGTCCACTTAGCCTTCCATCCATCCGTGGTCGGTAAAATGAGTACCCGGCATACGCTGGAGGGTAAAGAAAGGCTGGGGAAGGAACTGGCAAACCCACCCCATATATACGGTCTGCCTTGTAAACGTTGCAAAACATCACCCTAAGAGTCGGAAAGGACTCGCACTATAAGTGCGGGGACACCTTTACCTTTTTAAGTCACTTGGAGACCTTTGGGTAACAAGCGACTAATATATCTAATTAATGTATAATAATGATGATGTGTCTCTCCCTCTCCAAATTATCCTCACAACAACCCTGTGAGGTAAATTAGGTTGGGGGCCAGTCACTGGTTCTAGGTCACTGATTGAGCTTCCTGGCTGAGTGGGGATTTGAACCCTGGTCTCCCAGGTCATAGACCAACACGCAACCACTTTGCCATACTAGCTCTCTGATTTTAATGATTTAGAAATACTTGCTCATTATTTGACAAGTCAGTTGACCAAAACTGTTTTGACCGGTCAGAATTTCAGTCTTATGCAGATGTGGGTTTTGCATCCTTACAGTCCCACAGGGGCATTTCCAGCTTGCCATCCATGAATTTGATCAGAACAAGGAATGGCTTTTGCATCTGTATTTTCTTAGCTAGGGAAGATCTATGTCACTCATTCCTAGATGTAAGGATGTTTACTTTGAGAAACTCTGCCACAAAACTTGTTGAAAAAATAAATGGCAGTGATAAAGTAGTCTGGATATTGGAAGAGCCCTTCTCCCTTAGTCCCATTGCCAAAATGTAACAATCCCCTTTTAAAATACATTGAAGATGATCACTCCTCCTGGACAACCTGTCGCAGAATGCGAATGATAAAGTATTTTGCTAAGCTCTAGTAAATGTCATTTAAATTTTGTATCTGAATGAGAATGAAAATTCAGTCTGCACTTTGTGCTCTTCTTTGCATTTTGGAAAGATGTGCTCTTCTGAGAAATTGTGTTATGATTGCAGCGAGCTCGGAAATTATTTTCTTTTGTTTGAAATAGGTCTGATTTTTAATGCAAAAAGAAAAAAGAAAAGAAAAAAAACTTTAAGGAAAGAATGGATTCGTAAGCATGATGACCATAGTGGATAATGAATTGCGGGCTTAGAAATTATTTGGTAGAAAAAGCATAATGGGCCATTCAGTTGTTGTCAGGCTTCCATCCGGAAGATGATCACTGTGCAAAACTCTTGCGCTCTCCTAGAAGCATAACAATCAGCACCGTGTGTGATTCCTATAAGCAGGTTCCGAGTACAAAAGAGCTCTCTCCACTTGTGAATACTTGGGAATCACAAGCATACTGCCTCCAAAGGTGGAGTCAAAGCTTAGCCATTATGGCTAGTAGCCATTGATAGCCTTAATCTCCATGAATTTGTCTAACCCTCTTTTAAAGCCATCCAAGTTGGTGGCCATCACTGCCTCCTGTGGGAGTGAATTCCATAGTTTACCTATGCGGTGTGTGAAATACTTTCTTTTGTCTGCCCTGAATCTTCCAACATTCAGTTTCATTTGATGTCCCTGAGTTCTTGTGTTATATGAGAGGGGAAAAAACTTTTCTCTATTCACTTTCTCCACACCGTACATAATTTTATACACCTCTGTCATGCCCCCTCTTATTTGCCTTTTCTGTGTTTAGTGTGGAGCTGGACAAAGAATTTGAATTGCCTGGATAGAGTAAAGAAAACAGATCTCCACTGCTCCTGAATAACGATAAATTCCGAAACGCGTTGAGCATACTATAAATCTACTCAGCACCAGAGCCTGTCTCTCTTTCCTGCCTTCAGTTTGGTGCTTTTCCCCTTTTGTTTCTGCCACTTAACCACTTTTAAAGCCATCCAGTTTGATGGCCATCACTGCATCTTGTGTGAGTGGATTGCACAAAACGGTGCACCTTGTTGAAGAAATACTTTCGTTTCTCCTGAGTCTTCCAACATTCAGCTTCATTGGGCGACTGCAGATTGTAGCACTGTAAGAAACACCAGTGTGATCTTATGTGCCTCTGTCATGTCCTGCCTCTTCTTTAAAGCAGAAAAAGGCCCAAATGCAGTAACCTTTCCTCATAGGGGAGTTGCTCCAACCTCTTTATCATTTTGGTTGCAGAAATTGTCAAAAGATAATCTAAAATATTAATGCATAACACTCATATATACAAACGTCTTAGGTGGTTGAAGCATGCTGTTATCTTAAGATTTTATAAATAGGCACCTCTTGTACCTAAACTTGCAAATTTTATTAATTATGCACCGTGCCAGGAATTGTATTTTATTGTTGGAACAACAAAGATGAGATTTCATTTATTAAAATGCTTCAGATAGGGGTGTAAATAAGAACAGATGCATTGAGGCTTCAGTCTGAAATTCTTGAGAGAACTTAATTTATCTGTGCAACACTGAGAGATGACTAGGAACTATTAATTCAAGGACACTGTTTATTTTTCATTGCTGGTGTTATGCTGGCATCCACCGTGGGAATAGAATTCATTTACAGATGAAAATTCTGTAATTGATTTCAAATGACCCTTAAAGTGTTGAACAAAAGAGCTTAAAGGCTTTTCAAAACTTAACTGTTACAGTGCAGATAGAGAATTTGTGAGATATTTGTTTGTGCCAAAACTTTGGGCCAAACTAAATGTAAAAATTGTCATGTAGATTGGCAGTGTGTATATGATTTTTTAAAAATAATCAGTATAGAGTGCCTACTCACCCAACCCCAGCCAGATAAGGACTGTGGTGTGGGGGTATAGGGGTTTAACTATTTGCTCCTGTTGTGGTCCCATTCAAAATTGGAGCCCCACATGCCAACTATTTGCAACGCGAGAAAAGCTTTTAGAAGTTTTAGATGAGCTGTCTTTCCCTTAGCAAAGGGAAAGGATATGCTATGGATACTGCAGAATAAAAATCTACAAGGCTACAATTCTATACAACCTCCCTTGGGAAGAATTGCCACAGAACTCAGCCAGACCTGAATCTGAGCAAACATTCCTGAACTTGTGCTGCATGCAAGTCCAACACAGGGATGTTTATAAGCATAACTTCAGATGAGTGCACGTATTTATAGCATGAAGGGACATAGCTCAGTGGTAGAGCATCTGCCTTGCATGCAGAAGGCCCCAGGTTTAACCCCTGGCATCTCCACATAGGGCTGAGAGACACCACTATGAAACCCTAGAGAGCCACTGCCAATAGACAATCCTGAGCTAGGAAGACCAATGGCTTTGATGCGGAATAAGGCAGCTTCCTATGTTCCAAATGAACCTCTCAACTCACTGAATAAGAAAGTGGTGGTGGTGCATTCTGAGAAATGCTTATGGTGGGCAACTGGTGTCTGCCATTCTTATATAAAGCAATCTTTGTGAGCTCCCATGCAAGCCAGCTTGAATCACTTGGAGTCTTGAGTTGGCTGGATTAGAGCTGCACCTGCAATGATTGGACAAGGTTTTCCCCACATCTGATTTTTGTTCTAATCTCTTCCTGCTTTAGATACTTCATTTCCCCCACACTCTATAGTTTCCATTGGCTCCTTGCCAAATTCTTGTTCGGATTGGTGGTTATTTTAAGTTGGCATGCGAGAAATGCGGTTGGCAGCTGTGGACTAGTCTTCCACACTTAGGCAGATAAAAACCTTGTCACATGACCATTGAGCATTGTTTGCTCTTATACTTGGTCTATACGAAATAACCAAGCAATACAGATAAAAAGAGTTGTCCAGGTTAGCATTCAGAGGGCAAGAACTGATTTTTCTTTACATGTGGAGCCCCCCAAACAGTTCTCCCTCCCCCTCCCACTGGACATTAAACCGTCCTTTGGACCTCCCAATTTACAGCCCTGCTTTTGTTAGGTGGTAACAAAACGGTGGGCTCTTTATTATTATAAGAGGTATGTGAAATTAGAGTTGAGCCGGATAGCGACAGTTTCCCTCCTTCATTTATATTAGAACTCATGGTCCAGCGGGATTGGCAGACGCTTCAGGACAGACATTATGGGCGGTAGTCCATTGACTTGTCCCGTCAGCACAAAGATTAGTGCCAGCACAACAAGGCTTCACTCTGCGCATGCCCTGCACTCTCCCCAAATCTGATCTGGAAGGGCGGGGAAACCCCTAGAACAGATTTAAGGGAAGGGCAGTGGGAGGAGAGGTGGGAAAATTTCCACTGCACAAGCATAAAATCTTGTGCTGATGGAACTACATTCTTAGTGCATTTCTTCATGCAGGAGTGCATGCTCGGAACACAGGCAAAAGTGGGTTGAGTGATGGATGTGGCTCTTACCTTTGTGTGATAGGCTACATCCTGCCTAACATGATTGTGAGTGTATGTAACCCACAAACATCCCTACATTAAGTAGGAGAAGTGGGCGTATTCAGTCTTTTCTCACAGTGTGATTCCCATCCATAGTCGCAGTGACAAGGAAAAGAAACAACAAGGATCAGAATTAAATGTATATTTTATCGAAATAAGTATAAGTAATAATAATACTCTTAATCTGGTTGCTGTTGTTTCATAGCAGTAAAGAAATTCTCCTTTTTTCAGCAGTTAACAGGATGCAAAAAAAATTAACAAAAACGATGAGCTCACAGTTTTAGGTTGGCTGCTATTTTCTTCTGCAGGAAATAACATCTCCTTTCTTTGCTGCTTGGATCTTAAAAACAACCAAAGCAGGCCTGTGTTTAGTTTATTTGTTATTACGGTCATAGACCCATGAAGCAGGCCTGTGAATAACATAGAGTTTGCTGGCCTTCCCATCCCTTCTGGAGCAGCTTCCTCTTCTTGAGTTGGGCTGGTCTGCTGGAATCTTCTCAGAGAAGCCAGCCCACCCTGGAGGGTACTTACTGAACATGCTCCAATAGCTGGTTCTAGAAACAGAGGGGGAGGGAAATAGCCACACCCAATGCCAGCAAACAAAGGCATGCTGGGTTTACCGCTCTTTTTAACAATGCTGGTAGCAACAACTGAAGCATGGGTTACACGCGCACATGCTTTTTCTTCTTCTAGGCAAGCTGGAAGCAGTATCACAGTTCAAGGAAACGTTCCACCCAGGCAAAAGCACTTGAAGAGGGCCTGGAGCAAGACCAGTGAGGGGTGTGGCCTTGGGAGGGTTCCAAGGGCTTGATAGAAAGGCCTGGAGGGCCGTATTTGGCCTCTGGGCCTGAGGTTCCTCACCCCTTGTTGCCAGGCTCAGGGACTGAGAATGATTCTGTATCTTTAAGAGAAGAGAAAATCGAGCCAAGTGCAGGTTTCTTGCAACACTGTAATGGGAAAAACCACAAGGTGGAATTCTCCCTTCCCCCTGCACAACTTTTAAAGATACAGTAGGGCCCCACTCATACGGCAGGTTAGGTTCCAGACCCCCGCTGAAAAGCAAAAACTGCCGGAAAGTGGATAAGCTGTAGCATGGGCATCTGGAACCTAACCAGCTGATAGCGCCGGAGGAGGAGAAGATCAGCTGGAGTGTGGGAGTCTGATCGTTCCAGAAGAGGAGATCAGCTTTAGCGCTCTACAGCTGATCTTTCCCTTCTCCAGCGAGATCAGCTGGAGCACGGGGAGTTCCTGCTGGCACCGTATTAGTGGAATGCCGAAAAGCCCCCCCCCCCGAGAAGCGGGGCCCTACTGTACAGAAGTCCTCTTGCTTGCCAGGCCCAGCCTCCAAGAGGTCTTCTGTATCTTTAAAAGTTATGCATGGGGAAGGGAGAATTCCACCTTGTGGTTTTTCCCATTACATTATTGCAAGAAAACCTGCACTTGGATGAATTTACTCTTCTCTTAAAGATACAGAATCATTCTCAGGTCCTGAGCCTGGCAACCCTATTGATAATAGATTTTAGCATCTTTCGCTTGTCCTTTTGCACAGAGAGGAAAGCAAACCAGGAGAAGAAAGTTGGGGATGGGTTCATGGAAATGGCTTGTGTTAATGTGACAAATAACCTCCTCATCAGGAATTCGTTGGCATCTATTCACCCAGAACAAATCCTCTAAACAGCGATTCCCCAACTTTTCTCCCCACGACCCACTTGAAAATTGTAGAGAGTCTTGGCATACCATTTTCCAATCTTTCTGCCTGTTACTGAACTGTGATTTTTTGATGGTATTTTTATCGCTTCTTTTAGAATTCAAATTGCAATATAATAAAATACAATACTGTATAAGAATTTAAGGAAGCAATAAAAAGACAATAAAAATCAATATGGATGTTTAATATGATGGATGTGCTGTCACTTGTCTTCCACCACAAATCCAACAGACACTCCACAGACCACCTGAATGAAGCTCGCAGATAGCTGGTATCCATGTACCACAGTTTGGGAGCCCCTGCTCTAAACTAAGCAGGTGTTTCCAGTTTTTCCAACATCTGAGAACTCTTCCAGACTGAGAGTCTTTTTGGTTTTTTTTGGTGCACGGTTAATGGACCAATATCCCATATCCATGTGATTGATATGTATTTTGTGATTTTGCTATTTTTTAATTGATTTGATTCATTTATTGTACTTTCATTGTATATTCCGCTTGTATTAGGAAGTGTTTTTCTCTGTTAATGCTTTCGTTATTGTCGAGAGCTGCTTTGAGCTCAACTTGCTTGTTGGAAAAGTAGCATATACATATTAAATGAAAATCAAACATGGAGGCAAAGAGATAAATAATTAGCACAAGGCGTGCCATGGCAAATGTCTTAACTTTTTTCTTGCTATTAAATTATTGGGAATTGAATTGCTGCTGGACTCAGACAAATCTCCCAGAGTCTACCTTTTCCCTGCCCTTGGTGGCATCCAGCTTTCCTTGCACCTGTATATTTCAAGGGTGATCAGTTGGAGTGGAGGAATGTGCCCTACATATTGAAGTTCCTGAGCTGTATTATCTGGCTGTCCTCTTTTTCAAGGCTATCTGAATTACTGGGGGCAAGTTGCTTGCAAAAAAATCTCCTGTATTAGGCCATATTGTGCCAATTGGCCAGTGTGCCATACTGAGGATATGCCTTCCTCAATTGGAACTCAAAAATCACGGCTCCAAAGCCCCTTGAAGTTCTCGTTCTGTTTTTTCCTTTTTCTTTGCTGATTCTAGAAGTCTCCCAAATTTATGGATTATGTTGTACACCACTGACAAAGAAGAAGTCACTGTGACTCTCAGCTGCATTAACCACTGCTTTTAATTATTCAACATTTAACTTAACCACCATTTGATTATACGGTATTTATCTCTTGAGTCTGCTTTTTAACTCCATCTCTTTGCAGTAATTCTGCTATGTGAAATAGCAGAAAATGACAATGTAATTGCATGGTTTATTTTCTGCTCTGCAAATCCCGGTGCTTACTGGCAGTTTAGCAATGCCAAACTCCACACTCGTTTCCCCTATTGTTCATTTTCTTTCTGATTTCTTTTTTGGGGGCAGATTTTCCTTTTTTTAAAAGTGCCAATTTTAGGAGTCTTGATTCAAATCTCAATTGAAATCTGTGCAAATGGTTCCAGTCCCATCCCTCCCATTTCTTTCAGTTGAGTTGGGCATGTTCTCTGTATAGGACTCTTTCAGCTTGGAAACTCCCCATAGACACTCCATCTGGGGATAGCAAGCTGCCTTATGCCAAGTCAGACTATCTAGCTTAAAAATCACCAGACTCCCAATTCATCTTGGAGCTCTCAGATGGGAAGTTTGAAATGATCTTTCTTATTAAAAGCAGGATTGATTCACTGTAGGGCAGGGGTGGCTAACTTGTGATCCTCCAGAAATTGTTGGACTTCTGTCATCCCCCTGGCCATTGGCCATTGGCCATGGAGGCTTGGGCTGATGGGAGATGGAGTCCAATAACATCTTGTGGGCCACAGGTTAGCCAACCCTGACGTAAGGGGAGAATAGCTCATTGGTAGAGCAGTTGTTTTGCATGCAGAAGGTCCCAAGTTCCATCTCTGGCATCTCCTGTTAGAAAGACCTATGACCATGGAGAGTCACTGTGTGTCAGACACCACTGAAGTAGATGAACAAATAGATTGGCCTAGTATAAGGCAACTTCCAGTGAAACCAGGCTTCAGGGACAGGGCAGTGTAAATACACCTAGGGAGAAAGGATTCCCAATAAAAGCACAAGTTTTATGTTACCAGGAGAGTCACTCGTCCAGAGGTTCCCGCAGGGAGTAGCACAGTGGGATGCCGTTCAACAGTGCCTTAGTGTACAGTTCCAAATGAGGTTGCCACTCCTTTTAACTCACCTGGACTCACGGTCATTGGGTTGTTTTTAGGGTGTAAAGGCAGGGTTAGACTACCTCTGATCCACTTACATCGTCCCTGGGAGCTTTTCCAGGTTCCGGAGGCCTGCCCCCAAAAGGTACTGCATTTTTACATGCTAAGGGCCTGCAGTGCTCTCTAGGAACCACAGGAGAAAGGGAAGTTTCTTACTGAGAATACCCGTTCTTTGTGTCTGCTGGAGAACACTCTACCCAATGTTGTTTCTTTAGTAGAGCGTAATCCTCTCCTCAGACCTAAGCCTTTGCTTTACATGTGGTCTTTGTTGTTAGATAAGGACATTTGGTTAGTTCCGCCCTGTCCTACAATATTCTACAGGAAGAAATTGATCACACACCAAAACAAGATGTGCTGATAATCATGGGGGACTGGAATGCAAAAGTAGAGAACAGAGAAGAACTAGGAATTGTGGGGAAATGGGGCTTAGGAGACAGAAATGAAGCAGGAGAAAGACTTATTGAATTCTGTGAAGCCAATAATTTGTTTTTTGCAAACACATTTTTTGAGCAACTGAAAAGATGACTGTACACATGGACATCACCAAATGGTCAATATAGGAATCAAATTGATTATATAATTGGTAACAGAAGATGGAGAAGTTCCATACTTTCTGCTAAAACAAGACCACAAGACTGTGGTACAGATCATGAACTGGTCATATCGAAAATCAGAGTAAAGCTAAAGAAGAAGAACAAAGCAATCATAATGCCAAAATACAATTTAAATAACATCCCAGAAGAATATAAAGATCAAATAAAGAACAGATTTGAGGCTTTAAACTTAGTTGACAGAGAACCAGAAGAACTATGGATTGAAGTCAGAGACATTATCAGGGAAGAATGCAAAAAGACAATACCTCTCGTTAAAAAGAGAGAAAGACCTCAATGGATGATTGAAGAAACTCTTAAAATGGTTAAAGAGAGAAGGAAAGCAAAAGGAGAGAGAAACACGGTCAGAACCCTAACTGCAACAACACAGCGACTAGTAAGTAGGGACAAAGAGAACGATTACAATGGTTATTGTATAGAAATAGAAAAGGAGAACAAAAAAGGTAGAACAAGAAAAGAAAAGATTAGAGAAATTAAAAGGAAATTTAAACCACGAGTAGGGATGTTGAATAATCAACAGGAAAACAATGACTGACCGAGACAAAATATAAGGAAGTAAATACACTGAAGAACTCTGTAAAAGAGATGCAAGGGTGACAGATTAAAACCACCAGGAACAAATGGCATACCAATAGAGTTGCTACAAGCTACTGAGACTGAATCTGTCCAAAGTTTGACAAAAAATTGTCAACAAATATGGGAAACTCAACCATGGCATGCAGACTGGAAGCGTTCTATATACATCCCAATTCCAAAGAAAGGGGATCCCAGGGAATGCAGTAATTATTGAACTGTTGCCTTAATATCCCATGCAAGTAAAGTAATGCTCAAGATTCTACAACAAAGGCTCTTACCATATATGGAGCGAGAAATGCCAGATAGCCAAGCTGGATTTAGAAAGGGAAGAGGTACAAGAGATCATATTGCAAACGTACATTGGATAATGGAACGGAGCAAGGAATTTCAGAAGGAAATTATCCTGTGCTTTATAGATTACAGCAAAACCTTTGTTTGTGTAGATCATGAAAAACAATGGAATGACTTAAAAGAAATGGGGGTGCCACAGCATCTGATTGTTCTGATGCACAACCTATACTCTGGGCAAGAGGCTACTGTAAGGATAGAATATGGAGAAACTGACTGGTTCCCAATCGGAAAGGGTGTGAAACAGAGGTGTATTTTATCACCCTTCTTGTTTAATCTATACACAGAACATATCGTAAGGAAAGTGGGATTGGACCAAGGTGAAAGGTGTGAAAATTGGAGGGAGAAATATCAATAATTTAAGATATGCAGACGATACCATACTCTTAGCAGAAACCAGTAATGATTTGAAATGAATGCTGATGAAAGTTAGAGGAAAGCACAAAAGCAGGACTACAGCTGAACGTCAAGAAGACTGAAGTAATGTCAACAGAAGATTTATGTAACTTTAAAGTTGACAATGAAGACGTTGAATTTGTCAAGGATTGTCAATACCTTGCCACAGTCATTAACCAAAATGGACACAATAGTCAATCAGAAGAAGGCTAGGACTGGGGAGGGCAGCTATGAGAAAACTAGAAAAGGTCCTCAAATGCAAAGATGTATCACTGAACACTAAAGTCAGGATCATTCAGACCATAGTATTCCCGATCTCTATGTATGGATGTGAAAGTTGCAGTGAAAAAAGAGGAAAAGAGAAAAATCCACTCATTTGAAATGTGGTGTTGGAGGAGAGCTTTGCGCATACCATGGACTGTGAAAAAGACAAATAATTGGGTGTTAGAACAAATTAAACCAGAACTATCATTAGAAGCTAAAATGGTGAAACTGAGGTTATCATACTTTGGACACATCATGAGAAGACATGATTCACTAGAAAAGACAATACTGCTTGGAAAAACAGAAGGGAGTAGAAAAAGAGGAAGGCCAAACAAGAGATGGATTGATTCCATAAAGGAAGCCACAGACCTGAACAGGGTGGCTTATAATAGATGTTATTGGAGGTCGCTGATTCATAGGGTCACCATAAGTTGTAATTGATTTGAAGGCACATAACAACAACAGTCCTATAATTAACCCCCTTTTATTTTGTATCCTATATATTTTCTGGTTCTTAAGAACATAAGAAGGCCAAAAGCCCATCTAGTCCAGCATCCTGTTCTCAGTGACTGACCAGAGGCCTGTGGGAGGCCGCAAGCAGGACCTGAGCATAACAGCCCTCTTTCCACTTGTGATGCCCAGCAACTGGGATTCAGAGGCATATTGGAACCTAGCCATTGTGGCTAGTAGCCATTGAGAACCTTATCCTTCATGAATATGTCTAATCCTCTTTTAAAGCTATCAGCGTTGGTGGCCATCACTACCTCTTCATGGGAGCCAATTCCATAGTTTAACCATGCGCTGTGCAAAGAAGTACTTTCTTTTGTGTGTCCTGAATCTTTCAGTGTTCAGCTTCATTGGATGGCCCAACTGCTAGTGTTATTCTCTGTCCACATTCTCCATACCATGAATCATATCTTATTTCTTACCTTTTCTATAAACTAAAAAGCCCCAAACATTGTAACCTTTCCTCATAAGAAGTTGTTCTAACCCCTTGACCATCTTGTTTGTTCTTTTGTGGTCCACATGTTGCAACTAGACTCTTGGAAGTTTTCATGAGGAAGTATGGGTGTGGAGTCACCTTTGCTTTACCAGGATGGTCTGGATAAGCTAAGAAGAGGATTAGCGTGATGGGACCCTGCTTGTTGCAAACTCTGGAACACTGTCCAGGAGACACGTAGAACAGGAATTTACAGGGAGAAACTTCTACATGAAATAGTTCCATATAGTAGTTGAAAGCTTTTAACAGTTTATCACAATTATCAAAACTGAAATATCACACTACATTGGGTGTGGGGAACCTTTTAAAAATAAATAAACCTTTGGCCCTCCAGATGTTGTTGAACTACAACTCTCACCATCTCCAGTCATTGACCATGCATGCTGGGGCTGATTGGAGTTGTAGTTCAGCAACATCTAGAGGGCCAAAAGTTCCCCACACCTGTTCTACATAGAAATTCACACATTTCAGCTAGCAAACCTAGATTTTTTTAAAAAATATATTTTTATTTTCCTACATCAATATGTGTGTAATTTTAAACCTTGTCCCTCAAATTTGTGTATGTAACCATGTCCTTGAGATTTTGCGTTTTCGATAGGAGAAAGCATAATTAATAGGGAAATTGGAATGGAGGGTAGATTTTCCTGGAAACTACTTAAGGAGATGGTGTAACTGCTGCATTCTTGTTTTTATGATGATGTTTCTTTCTTTCTTTTGCACTTAACTGGAACTGTGAATTGATCAATCATATCAGGCAAATTGGTGGTGTGGGTTGTTTCAACAGGACTGATTACTGTCGCATTTATGTGGCCTTTCGACAAACACTTTTGTTTTGCCATTTTATTTTAAGCGGCTTTTTGTTGAGGGCAACACAGGACATCTTTTTTTAATGTGTAATTCTGAATCTTATAGGGCAAGGGTAGACAGCATGGTAATCTCCAGATGATGTTGGACTCCAGCTCCCATCAGCATGGCCAGTAGTCAGGGAAGATGGGATTTGACAAAGTTGCTCATTTGGCAAAAAGTCCCATTTGCTAAGCATCTTGGAGCAATGACATTTTTCCTGCTTTCAAGGCATTGGTGGATAAAATCCACTTGGTGGGGTCCTGGTGCCCCCTTGGAAACACCTTTCAGGTGAATACTAGCAGTATCACTTCGGGTGTGAGGAACCTTTCGCTCTCCAGGTGTTTCTGAACTACAGTTCTCATAAGTCGCAAAAGCACTGCCAATGGCCGGGGATGATGGAGTTATAGTTCAGCAACGTCTGGACGGGCCAACCTTTCCCCACACTTGTTATATCTGGTCACTGGAACTGGCATAGGCCTGCAAGGTAGTAGTTTCCCTCTATTCGGCACTGGTTAGGCCTCATCTTGAGTACTGCTTCCAGTTCTGGACACTGCACTTTAGAAGGATGCAGACAAGCTAGGTTCAGAGGAGGGCAACAAGACTGGAAACATAGCACTTTGAGGGGAGACTGAAAGAACTGGGCATGTTTAGCCTTGAGAAGAGAAGACTGAAGGGAGATAAGATCGCACTCTTAAAGTACTTGAAAGGTTATCACACAGAGGAGGGCCAGGATCTCTTCTTGATCATCCCAGAGTGCAGGGCCCAGAGTCAGACAATGGAACCAATTGCCTAGGGAGATGGTAGGCTCCCCAACACTGGAGGCATTCAAGAGGCAGCTGGACAGCCACCTGTCGGGGATGCTTTAAGTTGGATTCCTGCATTGAGCAGGTTTGACTCGATGGCCTTATAGGCCCCTTCCAACTCTACTAGTCTGTGATTCTGCCTTGTCATTAGTGAACTTAATGCAATACAAGATAGGTGTCAATAGGGAGGAATTCAAAGAGAGTGGTTATACTAAATAGGCTCTGGCCTCACAAAAAATGTAGATGTATTTACTGCCCCCTGACATCGAGGCCACCAGTTTGGATTGCCTGCATCTCTCCATCAAGACCTGCCATTGCTGTCCAGGAGTCAGGATGGCAGCTCAAGGTGCTATGGTTTTTAAAAAAATTGTTAAGAACATAAGAACATAAGAAGAGCCTGCTGGATCAGGCCAGTGGCCCATCTAGTCCAGCATCCTGTTCTCACAGTGGCCTACCAGGTGCCTGGGGGAAGCCCGCAAGCAGGACCCGAGTGCAAGAACACTCTCCCCTCCTGAGGCTTCCGGCAACTGGTTTTCAGAAGCATGCTGCCTCTGACTAGGGTGGCAGAGCACAGCCATCATGGCTAGTAGCCATTGATAGCCCTGTCCTCCATGAATTTGTCTAATCTTCTTTTAAAGCCATTCAAGCTGGTGGCCATTACTGCATCTTGTGGGAGCAAATTCCATAGTTTAACTATGCGCTGAGTAAAGAAGTACTTAAAAGACAAAGATTCTGGATGCCTCCAACCTTAGCTTGGCATTTCTCTTTGATTTATTATACAGCCACAAGAGTGGCTGTATATTATAGCCAGTGAGGATTTTTCATATTCTGCAATGTTAAATTGAAAATACCCCCATGCCATTCTGATGCTTCCCATAAACTCATTTTAAAACAAAACCTTACCAAATTTATAGTCCTGAACTCAGAAACGTTTGCTTAACAACACTCTCAATTTTCATGGCGATACACAAAACAGTCAGAGAGAATAGAGAGTTCAAAGTGTAAAAAGAGAGAAAAAAACCTCAGAGCCCTTTTGGACTTTTTTCTCTGAGAGTTCTCATAATCTGTTGAAATTCATTAAAAATCAGCCATGTTCACAGAGTACCGTAATCCTAATACTGACCTTGCCCCATACTCTGACCTTCATCTTCTCCAGTTTAAAAGTTTAAAAAATGCCTGGCTGATTTTTAATTAACTTAATAAATTTTGGCTGGGACCATATGATAAGCCTGGGCATGCTCAGTAAGAACCAACGGTCAGAATTCTAAAAGCCAGACTCACAGCTGCTGGGCTTGGCTAATCAGGGGGCCACACCCACACCAGACTTTGATTTCACGTGACATAGTCATGGCTTCCCTCAGAGAATCCTGGGAAGTGTAGTTTGTGAAGGGTGTTGAGAGGAGACTCCTGTTCCACTGAGAGAGCTTCAGTGGCCAGACTGGTTTAACAGTCAGCCACTCTGATTGAAGCTCTGTGAGGGGAACAGGGCGTCTCCTAGCAACTCTCAGCACACTTCACTAGCTACACTTCCCAGGGTTCTATGAGAGAAGCCATGACTGTCCAAAGTGAAATAAAGGCCTGGTGTGGATGTGGCCAGGGACAGCTTTGGTTTAAATTTGGGTGGGAGGCTACTTGTGCCTGCTGTAGAATAAAAAGTTGGGGGAAACCCTGAAAAGCAATGATACTGTTCACAATGTTTTCCTTTTGGAAAGGAAAGGGGCTTCCCTTCTGCCCAGTGCCCACCCACCCAATTTCCTCCCCTCACCCTCCGCTCCCTGCCCCTCCCCCAGGTCAGTGTTGGATTATGATCTGGGAGACCAGGGTTTGAATCCCCACACAGCCATGAAGCACACTGGGTGAACTTGGGTCAGTCACTGCCTCTTAGCCTCAGAGGAAGGCAATGGTAAAACCACCTCTGAATACCGTTTACCATGAAAACCCTATTCATATGGTCAACATAAGTCGGATTGACTTGAAGGCAGTACATTTCCATTTTCAAACATGATTGCACAGAAATAAATCCCACTGAACTCAAAAAGTATGCAAATGATCAAACCCACCCTCCCTTCTCTTCCCTCCTATCCCCTCCCTCTTGCCCCTTCCCTCCCCCTTCCTTTGTCCCTCCCTAACCATCCCCTTCCAATCCCCTTCCAATCCCCTTCTTCCCCTTCCCCCTCCTCCCCTTCTCCTTACCCTTCCTCATCTTCATGGTCAGTTTTACCTATCCTAAGCATGATTGCACGGAAGTAAATGCCATTGAACTCTATAAGCATGCAAATGATCAAACCTCCCCTCCCCCTTCCTTTGTCCCCCTCCAATATGCTCCTTTCCCCTCCCACTTCTCCTCCTCCATGGTCAGTTTTTCCTATTCTAGCCATGATTGCATAGGAGTAAATCCCATTGAACTCAATAAGCATGCAAATGATCAGACCTGCTTTCCCCCTCCTTCCCCTCTCTTCTCCCTTTCTCCTCCCCTGCCCACTCCAGTCATCCCTCCCCCGCCCCCGGTCACTTTTACCTATCTTAAGCATGATTGCACGGGAGTAAATTGCACTGAATTCAATAAACATGCAAATGATCAAACCTGTCCTCCTCCTCCCCTCCCCCTCCTTCCTGCTCCCATCCCAGTCCTCCCCTCTTCATTTCCTCCCCTCTGCATTTCCTCCCCTCCCTCCTCCTCCTCCTCCTCCCCTCCCCATCCCCTGTGGTCACTTTCACCTATCCTAAGCATGATTGCAGGGGAGTAAATCCCACTGAACTCAATAAGCATGCAAATGATCAATCCATTCTCAGCAAACTTGCACAGGATCCCATTTCTTACCTGCTGGATTAAAAAGCAGGGAAATTCACTAATAGGCAAAAAACCTTGCAGTTTAAGAATGTACCTATAGCCCACAGATATTTCTATCAAACTTTAAAAAGCAGGGAAATTGGGCAGCTATAGTGAATGCACCAGGGTAGCAGGAGACCTGACCTCCTCTCTGAGATATTGGACTGCCCTACAAAGTTGTCAAAATGCAAACACAATTTGGGATGGTCTTTCACAGTCCAATCCACTTGCTGTGTAGCATATGGTGAGTGGTGGCAACACCGGCAACCAGCCCAAAGAATGGAAAGAAGACGTGTCCTGTGCTGATCTTGTTTTAGCATGGAGGAAGCAACATTTTTAAGACAGTTGATATAGTTCAGATGGTCACTTTAAATATGTCTGATTTACTTTGCAATTTTAGTGATGCTTCCTATAGGAAATCATTTTCTTTTGTTTCTGTTTCTGTGAATATGTGAAGTACAGCAACAGTTTGCAAAATTTACACTAAAAAAACTATAATTGTGGAATTATTTATTTATTTATTACATTTGTATACCGCACAATAACAAATAATGGCACTGGCTTCTGCAGAATAGTCTCCAGTGGTCCTCAGGAATGTCTCAGTTTGCACAAGATAAAACAGTGGGAGGTGAAATATATTCTAGCAAAATTCTAGGTGTGCCCTATGTTTTTAATTGACCGTGCCCACGTTGCCTTAAATAAAGTGGTTGAAACATAGCAAGCTGAAAACATGCATCCTCTTTTTTCCAACAGCTAGTCATTGCTGAAGTAGCAACATATTGTAATCAGTTTGATTTTACATCAAACTGCAGTTTCAGATCCAACTTTTAATGCACCCGAAATAGAAATAGAACATAACCTCCAATTTGAAACACAAAAAGCTGTCTTCACCATCATATGACATTGACCAATAAAAAGGCTTTGAAATTAATAAAAATAAATTTGACACAGATTTCTGGGATGAATAATGAGGGAAATAAAATTTTCTAGGTTAGATTCTCTGTAGGAACATTAGTAACACAGGAAAGAAGCAAAGTAAGAAGAACACCAGCAAACATACAAAAATACAATTCTCCATCTTTGGAGATGGCAGGTGTTGCCACCACTCACCATATGCTCAGAGGCACATGTTACCAAATTCTTCCAAGCTACACAGCAAGTGGATTGGACTGTGAAAGACCAACCCAAATTGTGTTTGCATTTTGACCAATTTGTAGGGTAGTCCAATATCTCAGAGAGGAGGTCAGGTCTCCTGCTCCCCTGGTGCATTCACTATAGCTGCCCAATTTCCCTGCTTTTTAAAGTTTGGTAGAAATATCTGTGGACTATAGGTACATTCTTAAACCGCAAAGTTTTTTGCCTATTAGTGAATTACATTGTTAACATAACCAGTCTTCTTCCTCAAGTAACGCTAGTAGTTGCAGAAAAGCTAGCTAGCTTGACTTAACCACATGCTTGCTTTAACATTTCACGTAGCAGAAGCGTGTGCAAGAATAATGCTTGTGTCTTTGGGAATATTACGGATTGCAGGCACACTGCTTTGGCAGCTTATCTTGGATCCAACTTAATTTGGATTTAAATTCTGTTTCCTGCATTTATTTTAGCCTTGCAGGAGAGAGAATGGGTCTGCAGGGAAAGCTCTTTAGAGAAGATAATGCAGTAGGCAAACGCTTGAAGATACCTTTAGGTTGTTCCTATTCTCTTGTCAGTTCTTGTAGCTCCCCCCCCCCGCCTTTTCTCTATGAATGCTTTTGATGGCCTCTAATAACATATTTTGATTTTTAAAATATTAATATACAGCTTACAATTTGGCTGTTGTGCTTGGGCATTCCTGATAGGCATTCACTCAATAGTTTATGTGAAAAAGTTACAGAGCAACTTTTGACATATCTTTTTTTTTTTAAATTATCAGTAGTGTGTGAAGCAGAGCTGAAAAGTTGAGTGACCTGCAGTTAAGTTCACTTAGCCAGGGGTCCCCAAATATGCTTGCCAACTCACCACTGGCAATTACTGTCAAGATCCCCCGCTCTGTTCCAGGCGTGAGAGAAGAGCTGGGAGATCTTGCTTGAAGCTTATACTAAACCTCGGAGAGGCACATAGAACCAGCAAGACATCTTGTTTGCTTTTTAAAGCATTTTCATCCTATTCTCCAGCTGAAAAGGCTGCCTGCGATGCTGGCATAAAATCGATAACAAGACAAGACAGTCCCTGCCCACAGGCATGACACAAAAAGAAAGAAGAATGAGGAGGGAAGAGGGAAGAGGAAAATAAGTGAACTCAAGTATCAGTTCTTAGAAGTTAAATAGCCATTCTTATCCTGACCAGCTGAAGTAGAAATAGGTGAGGGAGAGGCGGCGGCAAATGAAACTGGTGTCTCTCAGCAGAGCTGGTGGAGTGACCCTATTTTCCCATCTCGCCTCTTGCTCAAGCCTGATGGAATGGTTGCTGCTTGGTGAAAGTTGAGGGAGACAAGAAGCCCAACGGTGCTGCTTCCCGTTTCAGCTCTTTTCAAGACAGTGCCCAGGCAGAGGGAAAAGGAGGTTTGAGGACTCTCCATCACCACATTACAGAGAGGCTGAAGGTTTGCATCCGCAAGAGCACTGGCTTCTTGCTACTTTCTGAACCTTTTTGAAATCATGGTGTGGTCTGGGAGATCCCCTTACTGTTCTCCAGGCTCAGGAAAAGGAAAGCGCATCTTGTGGCCATTCTGCTGAGCCCTGGAGCGGCTGGGCGTGAAGGTCCTCGTCTCCTGCTAAGCGCAAAGCTAGGGAGGAGGGCAGACCCTTGTCCTTGTAGTCTGGGCCTGGGACGCACTTGGACACCTTCTGAACTCAATGTACGGCCACAGCAAAGAGGGAGGGAAGAGCTGGTGGTGAGCACAAGTTGTGGCTGGCAACCAAAGCTAGCCAAGAACCCCGAATCAACCTTCGCCAGCATCGCCTGCTAATCATGCAAAAGGGCTCTATGAGCTTAAAGGGTTTTATCTGAGGGATCACCTAGGCCCCTTATATATGCCTCCTCGACCACTTCGATCTGCGGAAATCTCACTCTTGCAAGTACCTCGGTGCACCTGCGAGGATCTGAGCTTTCAGTGTAGCAGTACCTGCAGTGGAGGCTGCCCCATTAGGGTGTATGGGGCACTGCCCCACCAACCCAGTTCTGCCTTCAGCCAGGTGTCCACCTGCCTGCCTCCTTCCTTATAATCGGTCCAGGGGGTGGCACTGCCAACCTCCTTCCTCCTCCTTAGTCTCAGTTTTGCCCTTGCAGAACTCAGCAAAGAGGAGCATGGGGGGGGAAGTTTAAGTAATTGGCTCAGCCTGTGATATGCTTTGATTCTACCTACTGTTGTTCTCCCTGCCAACACTGCCAGTCCCAAAGGGCACCAGCCAGCACTGAGCACCTGCGCTCTGCAACTCCCTGCTTATTAACATTAGGTAGGCATCCTCGTTGCACTGTTTTAGACCCCTGCAAAAACCTTTCTGTCCTGGCAAGACTGTCTGGACACGTAAACAAGCTAGGTATACCTGTTTTTACATTCTGCTGATTTTATTTTTTATAATTCTTTTGAACAGTTTCATGTACACTGCTTTAGGGATTCTTTGACTATGCGGTTAGAATAATCGAGTCATAGCATAGCAGAATTGGGCATCGAGTCCAACCCCCTGCTCAGTGCAGGAATCCAAGTTAGTAAGTCGGTTCATAACTTCTAAATAAATAAATATAAGAGCTGCAGAGTCATTCTGCTGCCTTCTCTTTCAGCATCGCATAGCTTCCCTGGACCCGCATCTGGCACCTATAGGTGGACACCTGCAGTGGGAACGCCCATGCACATAGGCTTCCCTGGGAGCTGGATTATTACACATTCAGGGCTCCAGAACCCATGGAGGTCTGTGTACATAGGCTCCCTTGCTGCAGATGTCCATGCTGTGGGGCGAGGCCAGGGGAGCCATGCCATGCTGGAGGTGAGGTCTGCAGCACATCCCCACTCCCCCTTTGAATACTGTGGAGCCCCTTCGCATGGTTTAATGTGCAAGGGGGGCTACTGTTGTGGTTCATTTTAAGAGGTATGAGCCCCTAGTGGAATTTGAGCAACAGCTGTCTGCTAGCCCATCTCTGGTATCCCTCTAGTTGTAAATATTACAGGGTGTGAAGATCACTGGGAATCCTTAGAGGGGTGCTGGGGTATTCTGGTTTGCCCACCTCAAGGCTGTAATGCTAAAACCTTGTTCCATTTGGAATGGTTTTACTTGTTTTATCATGGTACTGGCTTTACTTCCTGCATCACATGACTTAGTTAAAGTTAAAGTTAGTTAAAGTTCAACAACTTCCTTCCCTAAGCCAACTTAGTTCTCTGCTTTCATGCTGCCTCTACATTCACATCTGCTCACTCCCACTTTGGAAGAGTCCAAAAGCCAGTGGTCTGTGTTATGATACCATGCAGCAGATGTGTGGGTGTGAACTGTGAATGAACTTCTCTTCATATGTATTTATCCTCTGTGAACTTGTCTAACCCTCTTTTAAAGCCATCCAAGTCGGTGGCCATCGCTACTTCTTGTGGGAGTGAATCCCACAGTTTATGCGTTGTGTGAAGAAGTACTTTACCTGCTTTGAAAGATGCTTTGTTTTAATATGTTTTCAAAGATGTTTTGTTTTTATATGTTTTAAAGTCTTCTGTTTTTAAGATGTTTTAGAGCATTTCTAGAGTTTTGGTTTCCCGCCCTGGGCTCCTTGGAGGAAAGGCAGGATATAAATTTAATAAATAAATAAAATGGATGACGCTACTGATAGGGATGATGCCTCAAACAGGAAGGAACAGGCAGGGTCCACTAAAACCTTTACCCTCCAAAATGTCTTCCATTTTTATGTTCCATTTTCTTTCTCCTCTTCCTCTTTCAACTTGCAGATATTTCAAACTCCTCCCCCTCATACACAGACATCATTCCATAGGGTTATCTTGTCCAGAGTTCTATTGCCAATAACCAGATTTCCATGGGAAGCTTGAAATAGAGTAGGAGGCTGATTTCCATAGCTAATACTTTTTTATAGGCTTTTCCTCAACGAATTTGTCTGTCTAGCTTTCCCCACCTAGCAACCTTCGGAAGTTGTTGGATTGAAGCTTCCATCATTTATTTATTTCATTTAACAAAATTTATACGTTGCTTGGTCGTAAGAAAACCTCTAAGCGGTTTACAAGGAATATTAAATCATCCATGACAATTGGCCATGTTAGAGCATTGGCAGCCTTAACAACATCTGATGAGCACCACGTTGGCTATCCCTGGTCTAATCCTTTAGAAAGCCATCTAAACTAGAGCCATCATTGTGGTAATAAACTCTGTGTATTAAATTAACATTGCACCAAATAGTTCCACATTTCTTCTTTGGCTCTTTTCTTTAGTAACCCTCCTTCATTTTGTTTTAACCTGCTTGGCCATCTAGTATCAAGCTCCAGTTTAGATTTTAAAATATAGATTAGTGTGCAAATGTATGATGCAAAGGAATGAGTATTTTCATACTAATTTTCTATATGTGAGAAAATGTTTCCAGTAAAACATCATATATGGAGGTTTTTTTATTATTAACACCCAGAATCAACTTGGTCAGATGCAAGAGAAGACTGAGGGGAGATATGAGAGAACTCTTCAAGTACATGAAAGGTTGTCACATAGAGGAGGGCTGGGATCTCTTCTCGATCGTCCCAGAGTGCAGGACACGAAATAATGGGCTCAGGTTGCAGGAAGCCAGATTTCAACTGAACATCAGGAAAAACTTCCTAACTGTTAGAGCCATACAACAATGGGACCAATTACCTAGAGAGGTAGTGGGCTCTCCAACACTGGAGGCATTCAAGAGGCAGCTAGACAGCCATCTGTTGGGAATGCTTTGATTTGGATTCTTGCATTGAGCAGGGGGTTGGACTTGATGGCCTTATAGGCCCCTTCCAACTCTACTATTCTACTATTCTACATTGAAATTGTTTCTTGTGCCTTACCAGTCATGGCTGGGCTGCCTCTTCCTGCAAGACACAAACTGTATAATTACTCTCTTAGCTGAAATTTTAATGTTGTCAACAGGAGATGTAAAGGAGAGGAATGCAGCTACCTCACTGTATAGCAACTTACCAAGCTAATCTATTATTTGGCACGGCTAGTGACATACAATTAGAAATGTCAGGAAAGGCCCTTGAAGAGACTTCAAACCAGGGTGTCAAATTTCTTACATTTAGAGCTCTAGAGCAGTTGTTCCCAACCTGGGGGCCGGGACCCCCAGGGGCCCCGCGAAGTAATCCAGAGGGGGCCATGAACAGTAAAGAAATGAATTATTTATTAATTTTTTTTAAAAGTCTTCACTCCTTCTACACTGTCTGCTTTCCACTGCCGCTGCAGATGACACCTCCCCCTTGCTCCAAACGAGAGGGGAGGCCTTTTGCTGAAGCGCCAGAGCGTCTTTCAGGCGCACTAAGGGCAGGCATCTGCCTATAGTTATATATTGTGCTGTTTTTATCTCTTATGTACACTGCCCAGAGAGCCGTCAGGCTTAGGGCGGTATATAAATGAAATAAAATAAATAAAAATAAATAAATAAATATAGAACACATGGCAGATGCCAAAGGAGGCTGAGGGTGGAGCTACCAGGAAGAAGAGGGGAATACTATCACTGATTCCTGTCTCCTTGCACTGCCGCTACTGGCAATGCCCTTACTTAGAATGAGAGGAGAGGGCTTTTTGTGAAGCAAAAAGAAGCAAGCCTGCAAAGAAAGGCTGCTTTCCCCCTTCCTTCCTGGCAGCCTGCCTGCCTCCCTGGGGGGAAGGGGTCACAAAAAACTTTCAGCTAATAAAGGGGGTCCCGTGCTCATAAAGGCTGGGAACCACTGCTCTAGAGTTTACTCAACAGAATGGGTAAGAATCATCTAGTTTGGCATTAGACTGATGTGGTTGCAGCATATTTTAATGCCTTTCCTTCAGGAAGGAGCTCAGGGTGGCAAACAAAAACATTAAAAACGATCTAAAACATCTTAAAAACAAAAGACTTTGAAACATAAAAACATATTAAAACAAAGCATCTTTAAAAGCAGGTAAAGTATAGGTAAAGCCAGTGTGGTGTAGTGGTTAGAGCGTTGGGCTATGACCTGGGAGACCAGGGTTCGAATCCCCACATAGCCATGAAGCTCAGTGGGTGACCAGTCACTGCCTCTCAGCCTCAGAGGAAGGCAATGGTAAAACCACCTCTGAATACTGCTTACCATGAAAACCCCATTCATAGAGTCACCATAAGTCAGAATCGACTTGAAGGCAGTCCATTTTTTCAAAGTACTTCTTCGCGCAATGCATAGTTAAACTGTGGAATTCACTCCACAAGAAGTAGCGTTGGCCACCAATATGGATGGATTTAGAAGCAGATTAGACAAATTCATGGAGGATAAATACACAGAAAGAGATTAAACACACACATACACCATTAATTGTTTCGCCAGTATCCCAAGAGTTCAAGGTGGACAACAGCCTTTTATAGCCAAATGTTGATTGTTAAGTTTTGCTTGGCATAGGGCCTTAGGGTGCTCTGAGTCGAGCTAGATCCTGCTCTTGTTTCTAGGGGCAGTGAATCAACTGAGGGAATTAATAAGAATGGGTGTCCCATAGTCCAACATGGCAAAATAGTTCTATGGAACAAGGGGATGTCATCCTCCAGAGAGGAGAAAGGGCAGTGGTGACTTGGGTGGCAGGAATAGAGTAGGGCCTGATAGGTTCATTTAAAGCTGCCTTGTATTGCATCTGACATTGGTCCATCTATTTATTTTTATTTATTTATTGAATTTATATCCTGTCCTGCCTCCCAAAAGGAGCCCAGGGCAGCACAGATGATAAAAATACTAAAATCGTCTATAAAACATCATAAAAACAAAACATCTTTTAAAAGATATTTTTTTAAAAAAGATCTTGGTCATTGCGTGCATCAGAAGCAACGGCAGTGGGCTTCTGTAGCAGAGGCATGACTTTAGAAGCTTCAGGATGAGTGAGCTATTGAGAGTAGTCATGGAGGAATGTCCATCGACCACATGCAAGGTAGATGTATGCCGCAGCAGAAAACAGTACTTTTTGAATCCACACCTGTTTTGTTGATTGCAATTCATTTTTTCATGTTAGTTTTTGGCTTCTTATGGTTATCCTCTACATCACATCACTAAGGAATTCTGATTTGGGATTCATTCATGGTCAAAAAGTTTCCCAGCTCTTTCGTTAGCCTAGCGTTGTCCAGGCTAATTATCTGTGACTGTAGATAATTGGGGAAGGGCAGCAGCTCAGTAGTACAGCATCTGCTTTGCACACAGAAGGTCCCAGGTTCAATCCCCAGGATCTCCCGGTAGGGCTGGGAGGGAACCCTGCCCGAAATCCTGGAGAGCCACATCCAGTCAGTGCAGACAATACTGAGCTAGATTGGCCAATGGCCTGACTTGATATAAGGCAGATTCTTATAATCCTATGACCGGCAGCAGCTTTCCAAGGACTTCAGCAGAGACATTTCTCATCATCTGTTACCTGAGATGATGATGATGATCAGAATTTATTACCCGCCTTTCACAGAAAGGTCCCAACAATTTTAAAGCACATAAATAAAACAGTTAAAAACAGCCTAAACAACATCACCAAAATAGATTGGGTCCTAACAATATACATCTCAGGTTTTGAAGACCAGGGTAGAGAGGTGTGCCTTCAGCAATCACCGAAAATTGTACAATGAAGTTGCCAGATGCACCTCGGTGGGGAGAGAGTTCCACAGCCTAGGGGCTGCCACAGAGAAGGCCCTCTCTACTCAATGTAGATTGAGTCTGGGATTTCTCTGCAAAGCACGTGCTGTACATTGAGCTGTGTGTTCTCTTTATATGATGTGTGCACATGTGGCTCTTTCTGTGGCTGCTTAGTTTCTTCAGTTGCCATCTTTTTAGAAGATGGAAGATCTGCTCTTTAACAATGACCAGGTAGAAATTTGACAACCGGTGAAGCTTTCCCCAGTAGGGAGACAGCAGCTCTGTATGATGGAGCTCAGCATAGAGAAGCCACCCCCCCACCTCCCAATAAGCTTCCCTTTCCCAACATTTCCCTTTCGCCTGTTGGGTGAAAAAATATCTCTAGTTCTGTGGGGTTGGAGAACATAATGCTATACATGTAAGCAAGGAGCTTTCTGGGGTAGCTACTAAAGTGCAGTCAACTGGCTTGTTGCAGACTGAAAGAAAAACAGACTTTCAAAACTGGTGTAGGGAGTGATTTCTGATGCACATAAAATTTTATTGCCCAGGACTAGATGTGATACCATTCAGGATAACTAGCCCATTTGAGGCTTGGTTTGTGTAAGTACCGTCTGAGACAGCTGTATAAAATTATTAGCAATACTTTTAATTTGAACATAAGAAGAGCCCTGCTGGTGCCTCCGACCATGGAGGCAGAGCATATTTGCAAAGTCATTGGCAACCTTTATTGTTGTTTCTTTTTGCAATAACCGTGTAGTTAAGCCACTCATTTGCTGTAATGTGTTAATTTCATTTCTATTTACTATTTTATTAAATTAAATGTACATCTTGCCTTTCCTCCCAGGAGCCCAGGGTGGCATTTTACAATTGGAAGACTGACTAAGAAAAAGCAGTTTGTTCAAAGCCCCTGCAGTGGATAAATAGACATAACTCTCTACTAAATGGTGATTTGCCACAGTGTACATGCAGCTGCAACAGACCAACAGTTCTATGAAATGCATTTGCTTCTTGGGATGTACCATCCCGGACTGCAGGAGGGTAGGGTGAGGAGGACTCAAGTACCTGAATGCTCCTGTCCATAAATAAACATCCTGTGCACCCAAAACTAGTATGTCTGGGATAAGGGAATGTGTTGTAATGAGACACTCCAGTTGTGCAATATATTGGATTGTCAAAAATATACATTTGCCAACAATGTACATTTATGTACTTTGCCAACACTTGATTTTAAAAAAAAGTTTTTTCGCATCGGTTTTTATATTGTTTCTACCATGCAGCTGCTGTATGTAATGTAGGGGGGGGGGAAGTCTAGGAACAACTAGAAACTTCTTAACATGCTGATTATGGCTTGTTGAGCAATTGAGGCTGGTCCTCCTCTATACTTAACTAAAATATATGGAATGGTTTCCAAATATAGGGATGCCCAGTGGCACCAATTAAGTTTAGGAGGAGGGATGGTGGCAGTCAGTTTGTTTCTCTGTTTTTGGATTGTAGGTTTCTCAAAACAGGAGTAATGTCTCAATTTAGATGCAAGCTTGGTTTTTGTTGTGTTTGTTCTCAAACTGGCAAAGTGAAATAGCTTTGGGTATTTTCCAGTGCAGTCTTAAAAAAGCCTTCAATGTGTAATTTCATAGGCTGTTGAGCTATAATATGGAATAAGGCCTTTCCATCCTCTAGGATTCTAACAAGAATGTCGATACTGAATTTCAGATGTATTCGGTGTCTAATAAGCACAGTAAAGGTTTTTCATACATATACGTGTCTGTATGTCTGTCTGTGAAGATTTATGTAACTAAAGTTGACAATGAGGACATGGAACTTGTCAAGGATTATGTACCTCGGCACAGTCATTAACAAAAATGGAGACAATAGTCAAGAAATCAGAAGAAGGCTAGGACTGGGGAGGGAGACTATGAGAGAACTAGAAAAGGTCCTCAAATACAAAGATGTATCACTGAACACTAAAGTCAGGATCATTCAGACCATGGTATTCCCGATCTCTATGTATGGATGTGAAAGTTGGACAGTTTAAAAAGCGGATAAGTGAAAAATCTACTCATTTGAAATGGAGGAGAGCTTTGCGCATACCATAGGATGCAAAAAAGACAAATAATTGGGTGTTAGAACAAATTAAACCAGAACTATCTCTAGAAGTGAAAATGATGAAGCTGAGGTTATCATACTTTGGACACACAATGAGAAAACATGATTCACTAGAAAAGACAATAATGCTGAGAAAAACAGAAGGGAGTAGAAAACGAGAAAGGCCAAACAAGAGATGGATTGATTCCACAAAGAAAGCCACAGACCTGAACTTGCAAGATCTGAACAAGGTGGTTTACAAGAGATGCTATTGGAGGTTGCTGATCCATAGGGTCGCCATAAGTTGTAATTGACAACAACAACAACAATGTCTGTCTGCATGTTTGTATGCATATATATAATACGTACCAACTAGTGGATTCACTTTTCGTGGAAGGCTGTGTTTGAACAGGATATTCCTTTTGCTCAGGATGTGATTGAGAGATTTTTTGTTTCATTACATTATGGAAAATGTGGACTTTTATTATTATTGTGTTAAATTGTGGAATTTGTCTTTTTATATAATATATATTGATTTTTGAGATACGTAAACCTACTTAGAGTTTTCTTGAAACAGAATGTGGTGTACAAGGTAAGTAAATAAAAAAATTATGTTATGCAGTTCATGCATAAACCAGAAAAAAATGATAGTAAGCAGCTAAGAAAATAAGAAGAGCCTGCTGGATTAGGCTACTGGCCCATCTAGTTCAGCATTCTGTTCTTACAGTGGTCAGCCAGATGCCTATGGGAAGCCTGCAAGCAGAACCTGAGTGCAACAATACTCTCCTCAGCTGCGATTCTCAGCATTGGATATTCAGAGGCATATTCCCTTTGACAGTGGAGGTAGAACATAGCCATTGTGGCTAGTAGCCGTTGATAGCCTTATTCTCTGAGAATTGGTCTCATTCTCTTTTAAAGCCATCCAATTTGGTGGCCATCTTGTGGGAGTGAATTCCATAGTTCAACTCTGCATTGTATGTAGAGGTTATTTCTTTTGTCTGTCCTGGATCACTCAACATTCAGCATCACTGGATGGTCCCAAGTTCTAGTATTGTGAGAAAGGGAGAAAAATATTTCTCTGCCCACTTTTTCCATGACATGAATAATTTTATACACCTTTATCACATCACCTCTGACTTGCCTTTTCTCTCTAAACTAAAATACCCCAGATGTTGTAACCTTTCCTCATAGGGGAGTTGCTCAATCCTCTTGAACATTTTGGCTGCCATTTTCCAACTCTACAATATCCTTTTTGAGGACAGGTGACCAGAACAGTATTCCAAATGTGGTCGCACCATAGATTTGTTTAATGGCATTGTGATATTGCATGGCATCATTAGGAAAGGGGCCGGCATAGCATCATCAGCAAGGAGGGAATATAATGGAGTATGCTGGAAAAGGACATGGCTGAACATAAGAAGAGCCTGCTGGATCAGGCCGGTGGTTCATCTAGTTCAGCATCCTGTTTTCACCTGTCTATGTGAAGCCCGCAAGCAGAACCTGAGTGCAAGAGCACTCTCCCCTCTTGTAGTTTCCAGTAACTGGTATTCAGAAATAAACTAGGAGGCAGAAAATAGCCATTTTGGCTAGTAGCCAATGATAGCCTTATCCTCCATGAATCTGTCTACTTATAAAGCCTTTTAAAGTCATTCAGGTTGGTGGCCATCATTGCCTCTTGTGGCTGGCTGGCCGGCCGGCTGAAACACTGAAACAAACTCAAATTAATGTCGTGGAGACAACACCGTGGTCTTAAACATCAGCAGATTACTTTTAGAGACCACATTCTGTATAAATCACTTGAATTTTTTTAAATTTGTTTTGTTATTATGCTGTACAGTATCCCTAATCATTAACATCAGACTGACATCTTATAATTGCAAGATTCCGTTTAATTTGAGCCATATAGTGGTTTTATAAGATGTCAGTCCGACGTTAATGATTAGGGATATAGCATAATGAAAAAAATTATTAAAATGTTTTTAAAGTGATTTATACAGAATGTGGTCTCTAAAAGTATTCTGCTGATGTTTAAGACCATGGTGTTGTCTCCACGACGTTAATCTGAGTTTGTTTCAATGTTTTTAGCTGCTGAGGAAGGAAAGTATTTCCGAAACGCTTAGAGCACTACAATAAATTTTACTCAGCACCAGAGCTTGCCCCTCCTTTTTGTCTCCAGTTTGGTGCTTGTTCCCTTTTGTTCCTGGCTGAAACACTGAACAGGAGCACTCTGCGCTGCAGTATTTTCTTACAGGTTCCACTTATTTAAAAAATGAAAAAGCTCCAAGAAACTTTTGCTTGCTGTTTTGCAGTGGCAAACAAACGAGCTGACAGCTTTGCTTTGCTTACGCTAGTTGAAACTCTAAAGCAGCGCTCAGCTCCTGTTTGTTTCAGTTGTCAGTTTTGGTTTGAAATACTTAGAGCTATATAAATACTGTTCTCCGGGGAGTAAGAAGTGCCCTTGTTGCATAGCTAAAACTCTTTAAATATATTAGGAGTGGGAAAGAGAAGAATGTGCACCTTCAAGCATTCATTCTTGCTTTTCAATGTTTGTCTTAACCTGTGATTCCCAGCAAAGGTTTTGAGTCACAATCAACTTAGGCGTCCTCCTGTATTCAAGATGATTCTTGCATCTGTGTCATTTCTCTTGTGTCTCCTTCAGTCGGTGCTTCAGTTCTGCCGGAATAGGGGGGAGACTGTCACTGGCAAATCCCCAGATTGCTGCAGTTTTCCTTTTGCAGCCTCCTACATTTATGCAACTTCACACTTCTGGCTTGCTCTGTAAATGTGGTTGGAGTAAGCTACGTGCTACTACCTACCAATGGCTACACTGGCTTGCTTCAACAAACCATAGTTAAGATTAACCACAGTTTAGGGTTTATGGCCTAATGCTACACTGTGGATAAGCAAAAGCTTCCAATCTCCTCTTTGTGACCATGCCACAGGAGGAGAAGGGGAAGGGGGGGGACCATGGCTGTTCATGGTGTCTGAGTGCAATCAAAATGCCTGTTGAGAAATACTTAAGTGTGGTGCTAAATATTTGCCCATTTTTAGAATGAAGTTCTGAGAATTTTGAACAGAGAGGAACGTAAAGCTTCACAGAAAACCAAGGAGGTGATACAATATTCTAGAGCCATGGACTCTTTGACAACTTGTCGGGAAGCGTCATATTGCTGCCTCTGCAACTCCCCCTCAGACACTCCCTCTTTGCTCTTTCTTGTAATTGCATATTGCTGCAGAAATTAAACCTTGTCTTGATTCTGTTCACTTATACACTTGTGTTGGGAACCTTAGCTGAACTGCAGCAACAAATTTCAAGCAAGAAAGTTGGCTGAACTTCCTGCGTTGCAGGAGATCACGCGGTCAATCATTTCCTGGACTTGTACAGATGGCAAGTGGAAGACTGTATGATCAAGTGTCTCTCCTTGCTAACAGAAAACTAGATGTTGAGGAAAGGACTGCAATCTAGCTTTCTCTGTGACATACTACTTTGATATGTGCAGTGTGTTCATGTAGAGCCTTCAAAATGTCATTTTTACCTGCCATATGAAATGATACAGTCTTGACTCATGCTCTGCTGTTCTGTTTAGGTCAGCTCTACGTCAAGAGGTAGTGCACTCTGTAAGCTTTCTAGGTGTGGATTGTCGCTTCTGTGATTAGTACAGGACCTAAGTCAACTTTGAAGCTAATGCATGTTTGCTCACAGGTATGGCAACTGGAGGTCTGCATCTGCCCCCTTCCCCAATTTTACATAGCCCCTCATCATCCAATATTGAGCTGGAAGTGGGCTGTCTGCCTGCCTGGTGGTGCTCTTTAACTGAGTTCATTGGAGAAGGGCTGTAGCTCAGTGCTAGAGCATCTGCTTTATGTACAGAAGGTCCCAGGTTCAATCCCTGACATCTCCAGGGACAGCTGGGGAAAGACTCCTGTCTGAAGTCCTGGAGAGCCACTGCCAGCCAGTGTAGGCGAGGGGTTCCCAAGCTGTGGCCTGCAAGCTTCATGCAGAAGTGAAGTGAAGACTGTGAGCTTTGTGCAAGCAAGCAATACCTTACTTACAGGGGTGTAGTCATCTAGGGTCTCAGGGGGGCTTAGACTCTTTACGTTTGTGGCAGCAGGGTCCCTATGTCTTCAGCATCCTATGAGCCACTGAGAAGAGTCTTCTAACATGCTTCCTTGTCTTTTCCAGCTATCACTAGGAGTCAATCAGAGGGAAAGGAGATGAGCCAGCCATTGAGAAGACTCTTCCCAGCAGCTAACACTCTCCCCTTTCATGCTTGTTGGCTCCTAGCAATATCAGTTGTGGGAGAAGGCATTAACAAGGATCTCATTATCAACCTAGCAGCAAAAAGGGGGGGGCATGGTTGTGACTAACATGAAGGGACCGTGCACTTCTGAATTTGCCACTACAGGAGGGCCCCGCTTATATGGTGGGTTCCGTTCCGGACCCCCGCCGTAAAGTGAAAAAACGCCGTAAAGCGGAACCCCATTGACTTTAATGGGCCATGTCGTGCAAAAACGCCGCAAAACGCCGCAAAAGGGGAAAAAAAACCTTTAAAATGGAAAACGAAAGCCGCTGTATCAGCGGAATGCCTTAAAGCGGAACGCCTTAAAGCGGGGCCCTACTGTATACTACTGGTTATTTACCAGCCCTCCATAGGAGTGCTGTTAACACAACCTACTGAAGCTTTCGTAAGGCTTTATTCTTTGAAGTACTATGTTCAGTTTTTGACATTGCTACTCAAGAGTGATGTTAACAAACTGGACAGGATATTCAGAGGAAGCTAAAGGATCTGTAAAAACTAACTGTAAGCATGAAATCCTGTGGGAATGGATTGTCTACAGCCTAGAGAAAAGTTCAACTGGGGTGGGAGGAATGTTCAAATGTGTTTATGGATATTTAAATATTTAAAACAGATACTTAAATATTTAGAAGTCTCTCAAAGAGGAATTGAAAGCGCAACCACCTGTACCCTTGAGGCCTAGTAAAACAGAATCCAGACCAGACAAAATTAAAATTAGCTTTTTTAAAATTGCAAATCATTTCTGTCCTGCCCACATTTAAGAGTCTAGGCCAGCTTACAATTACTACTTTAAAAACTACCAGTAATGATGTCATATCATATTAACAATATTCCCTAAAATTACTTTTAAAATGCCCCAAAGTTTTAAAGTAAACTTTATCAAATGCTCTGTAAAAAGAGATGTATAAGCCAGTTTGAAACTGTTTCACTTAATTAATAATGAATTGTGTTAAACATAGGGGAAAGCCTCCTAATTTGCATCTGATCTTGGAATTATCTGTTTAATGATGGCTCAAAGCAGCCTTCCCCAACTTGGTGCCCTTCAAATGTTTTGGACTACAAGTCCCATCAGCCCCAGCAAGCCTGGCCAGTGATTGTGGCGGCAAGAAGTTGTCATGAGACTTCACACTGGGAAGGATAAACACCCACCATCCATTACACAATAGACTATACCACCCTTGCTACATTTGAACATTTTTTTTTATAAATACCAGTCTTGTATGAATACCTGTTTGGACATCTGGAGGGCTTATATGAACTGCTATGCTTAATTTTAGATGGAAGCACTGAAGAGCTATTGTATTCTCAATAGGAGTTGACAGTGCTTATTGGTGTTGGGGTCTTCATCCTCCCTTTTTATTTTTGTTTTCTTTCTTTTTTTTGTTAAATTTGACCCTTCAATAAATAAATAAATAAATATTGCTGCCCAAAACATCTGGAGAGTACCAGGTTGGGAAAAGTGGCCGTAAAAGGCTCCTACTGGGAGAAAGGGCAGGATATAAATCTAATAAATAATAATAATAATAAAAGGACTGAGATGCCTTGAAATTAAGAGAGTATGTGGGTTCCCTGCCTGGTGGGTTCTAGGGGTCTTCTTCTGGTGGTTCTTGACATGGGATTCCTCTTTTTCATGGTTGGACTAGAAGACCCAGATATGTTGTTCAACTCAGATTCCGTTGTGGTATGAAGCCGATGGTTTTTTCCTTCTCTTTTCCCCTGTATTTTCCAGACACATTTTGCTTGGTGACCAGCCAACAAATCATTGATTACCGTTGCTGTCTATTTTTGCAGTAGTGAAACGTTAGAGCGAGAAGGCCACTGTTTGGCTGTTCTCTCTTCATGCCACCTCCCCACCACCACGCCCAGCACTCTGGTATGTTTGATGCCTTAATTTACACTGTCAACAACCATTAACATATCACTGTGGAGGTCTGGATTGTTGTGGGTTGATTGGCTGTATTAGTGTACTGCTATTTGCTCTCTGTATTTTTAAAAACTTTTATTATATTTTATATTTCAATGGCAGCAACATAAGGTACATATGTTCAAAATAAAAGAAGACTAAAGCCAAACAATCTTCCCAGGTCTCCAGGTACGCACATTTCACCTGAATAAAGCATTCTTTACAGAAAGTTTTGTTTTAAAAATAAAGCTAAAGGTATCAGTTTTCACCATAATTCAATATGAATCTCGAGCGATTGACCGTATACTATTCACGTGTGCTCTGATTTTTAATCTGAGCCAGTGTGGTGTAGTGGTTAAGGTGTTGGACTACGACCTGGGAGACCAGGGTTCAAATCCCCACATAGCCATGAAGCTGACTGGGTGACCTTGGGCCAGTCACTGCCTCTCAGCCTCATGAAAACCCTGTTCATAGGGTCACCATAAGTCGGAATCAACTTGAAGGCAGTACATAAAAAAAAAAAAAGGTCTTAAGGCCATAATAAAGGTGCTGACTGATGGGTAGGCCGTTGATTCTTATTTAATGTATCAGCAGGTGGCAGTGTTGTGCTATCTGGAATAGTCACCATTGTATGTGCCGCAGGGTTTAAGGGGTGTTGTGCCCTTCTTTTAAGACTTGTGGTTGCCATGGTGCACATTGCCCCTAAGTGTTGGGTGCAAGGTAAATGTTGCTCTCAAAGGACTGAGAGACGGGTTGCTTTCACACTGCTCTTTATTCCATTATTCCAATGATTCTCTTCCTGGTAATTTGCACATTATGTTTGACCTTTCACATGATGTAAAAGCTAGTTCCAGAAATCTAGTGGAATATAGTGGAAGTTTAGCGCTAATTTTCATGATAAGTAATACCAGAAATAATCTGTTTGCAAGTCTGGGAACCCAGAAAATCATGGGAGCTTTCTGCTAGCTGCAGCCACTCACGTGACAGGCATCCTGGCATGCACTGTGTTCCTGCCCTTTATGCACGTGCACATTTTTTTTGCCTGACGAAAATTGTACCAGTATTCCAGTGTAGTCCTAGGTAGTAGCATTTCCCCTCCTCTCCCCCCCATGGCTAGACACTAACACAAGCAGTGAATTATGGGGGAACTACAGTGCGCATGTGTATAACGGGTAAGGGATGAAAACAAGGCACTGTTAAACATGGCTAAGCAAGTCCAGATAGTAAGCAGAGGTCGAGTAGCAGAGGTTGGAGAGCTCCCAGGCAAGAAAGAGGCTTCCCTTGTGATCTGAGCAGCGTAAAAGACTGTTGTGTGAAATGCTGATATATTGATTGAAAAAGCCATGATTCCTTAACACAACAGGTAGTGCAGTGTGAAAGGAATTTAAAAAATTGGGACAGAAGCGCTGCCATTCTAATCCGTTAAACTAATGCAATAAGCCCCATGTCTGAATGCAGCCTGGGAGAGAGTCAGCAATTCAGCCTCTTAAGGTAATACTTTGGGTGTTGGCTATAGCATTTCCCTTTCTCCAATGTGAGTGTGTACACAGCGGAGTGAACTAGCCAGGGACTCTGTAGAGACGTATGGGGTTGCAGAAAGGAGCTGTTTGGAAACAGCCTAATAAAGTCTAGTTTCAACAAACAAAGTCAGCCAAGAAAGCTGCTGAGACCAAAAATGAGTAAGTTTATATTTACCCTCTTAAATAATCTTTGTAAAAACAACGTCTGCAATACCATTGATGTGTGCAAAGTATTACTGTAGAGGCTCAAAATAGGTTGCACTAAAAGCATGTTGTCCTCTTCCATACACAGAGGGTCCTTTACACTAATGTCCCAGGCTATGGTTGAAAAGCACATAGGCCTGCTCCCTACTGAAGCTAAGCAGGGTCAGGTCTGATCAGTGCCTAGATGGGAGACCGCCTGGGAACCATATGTAAGCTGCCTTGGGTTTCAATGATGAAAAGAAAGGCGGGATATAAATGTAATAAATAAAGTGCACATGGATAATTTTTTTTCATGTTGCAAATAACTTACTCAGTACTAAAACCATGCTTCCTTTCCATAATGAGGAGGGTCAAAGTTGTGGTGTACTCTAAGCTCTGTGGTAGAACACATGCTTTGCATGCAAAAGATCCCACGTTCAATACCTGGCATCTCCAGATAGGGCTGGGAAAAGACCCCTGCCTGAAACTCTGGAAAGTTGCTGCTAGTCAGAGTTGACCATACTGAGCTAGATGGAACAATAGTCTGACTTAGTATAAGGCAGCTTCCTGGGCAGCCTTTCTTTTCCTGATGCTATAATAATGGATCTCTCCTGTCAGGTTAGGCAAGATTTATTATGGTCCAGATCCAAGATTCTTGTGATATGAGGAAGATCACTCGATGGCCCTCCCCTAGGCTTTGTTGCTTTTCAGGAGCTGACATTTCTGAAGCAAGAATGCTTGATCTGCAGTTCCACCAACTTTCCAAGGCCCCTTGCTGGTAGAGAAGGACTGGGGAGGGCAGCTATGAGAGAACTAGAAAAAGTCCTCAGATGCAAAGATGTATCACTGAACACTAAGGTCAGGATCATTCAGACCATGGTATTCCCAATCTCTATGTATGGATGTGAAAAGTGGACAGTGAAAAAAGCGGATAAAAGAAAAATCAACTCATTTGAAATGTGTTGGAGGAGAGCTTTGAGGATACCATGGACCACGAAAAAGACAAATAATTGGGTGTCAGAACAAATTAAACCAGAACTATCATTAGAAGCTAAAATGATGAAATTGATGTTATCCTATTTTGGATACATAATGAGAAGACATGATTCACTAGAAAAGACCATAATGCTGGGAAAAACAGAAGGGAGTAGAAAAAGAGGAAGACCAAACAAGAGATGGATTGATTCCATAAAGGAAGTCACAGACCTGAACTTACAAAATCTGAACAGGGTGATTTATAACACATGCTATTGGAGGTCGCTGATTCATAGGGTCGCCATAAGTCGTAATCGACTTGAAGGTACATAACAACAAGAAGAGAAGACGAAGGGTGCACCTGGAGAATGCCACCCGGGAATGTCAGTATGTACACTTCCTAGCAAAGTCTCTGATCCTTTAAAAAATTCTTGCTAGCAGCAAACAGGGACTCTCAACAGGCCTACGCTGGAGTTTTGGTGCTCGGATCACCAGGGAACTCTTTCTTGTGTGGGAGCTCTCCAAGGTCCCAGCCTCTGCTTAGTACCTGGACTAAGGTACTAAACACAACTGTTTAACCTTGCTTGATGCCCTACGGTTTCTCAGCCTGGCCGGCACAAGACCATGCCTATAATACAACTGTTTCCTATTTGTTGAAATGCATACCTGAAAGGTAAACTACTATTATTATTATTATTATTATTATTATTATTGAGAGCCAGTGTGGTGTAGTGGTTAAGGTGTTGGACTGCGACCTGGGAGACCAGGGTTCGAATCCCCACACAGCCATGAAACTCACTGGGTGACCTTGGGCCAGTCATTGTCTCTCAGCCTCAGAGGGAGGCAATGGTAAACCCCCTCTGAATACCGCTTACCATGAAAACCCTATTCGTAGGGTCGCCATAAGTCGGGATCGACTTGAAGGCAGTTCATCATCATCATCATCATCATTATTATTCATACACGTGAGAACTGTGCATCACTTGCCATGGCACATTCTCTGAATAAGAGCATAAATGACAGCAAGCCATTAAAAAGGGATTGCCATTCTGTAATCTCGAAAACTCATCCTCCTATATAGCTCAGTTCCCCTCTAGATTGTTAGCTGGATTTTAGGATTAATTCTCCACTGAAGTTCAAGATCAGAACATTCCATTTTACGGAATAGAACCTTAAAAACATTTTCACCACTCTAATGCTTGAGTGGTGGTGTGCTTTTGGTGATGATATAGAAGGCATGAAAGAGAATAAATTTAAGGCATAGCTGCTTCTGGAATTGGTCTTGGCAAGACAACAGCTCATTTCGTTTATTACCTGAGTGGCCTGCTCTTCCTCAAAAGGATGTTGGGGAAGCATCCATGGTGTTACACTGTTTTCTTGTTACCTTGCCAGGTTGGGAAAGAGTGACTTGGCTGAGACTTCCCTAGTGAGTTACATGGTTGAGTAGGCATTTGAATATGGGTTTAATACAATCAAATCTGACAGCAGTACATGTATAGAATATGTTAATCTGTTATGTTAATAGAAAGTAGAGGTAGCCAACATTGTGCACCTCCAATGTTGTTGGATTTTCCAGTTCTCATCAGCTCTAGCCAGCATGGTCTTATAGTCAAAATGATGGGAATTCTGGTACAGCACCACATTGGCTTCCCTGATCTAACATAATGCTATTACCTCTTTTCTTCTCAGGTTCCTAAAATCTCTGAATAAATGGATTATGCTTTTTAGAGTCATCAGGTGAACTTTATTTCTGTTTGAAATGTTCATCATGCTGGATTTCTACTTTTTTCTGTTTAGATTTTGCTGAATTTTAATCTGTGCTGAATTAATACCCGAGCAACTTGCAGTCTGTGGACTGCATGCTTGACTACCTGGCTGAACTGAAATCTAAATTCAAAGCGAATCCATAAGGAACTCCTGTTGTTCAAGTTGCAAAACATTGTGAAGCTTGCAAAAAAATGTTATTTCGGTTGTTGCCCAGGTGAACTTGGAATCCTTATTAGTTTCTTGAAACCCATCCAGGGTGTGTGTGTGCGCTAGAACTGATGAAATTGTAGTGAAGCTTATTGATTGATGCTTCACATGGTACATGCCACTGAGGGGCATGCTGCTTAGTTGTGAAATTTCAATAACTCCCCCCCCCGTGTTATCAGAAGTGTAGTGCACAATTTCTTATGGAAGGTGGGAGGGATGCAAAGGATATATGGGAAGAGCACAGTCAGCCAGTGCTGAATAGCAAGACCCTAAATATTAGGGCACATCACTTGAATATGATAAAACAGCTCTACATTTTCTGATACACAGGGCAGGTGGTGCAGTTTTGTAGGATTGGGATTCTTAACAAGTTGACGAAAACTAGGCTGTGGCTAGAAAAATTCTTGTAGATATTTTGATCTTCTTGCAAATTCACTGTCCTGGGGAGAACCACATAACCCAGAGGTGGGGAACGTTAGACCCAGGGCCAGATGTGGCCCTCCAAGGGTCTCCATCTGGCCCTCAGGACTCTACCCAGGCGACACCCCTCACTGCACTTGCTTTGTACCTTTGACTATTTTTGAAATGTGGTCTTGATATCTGATGATACTTTTTGCTTGCCCAGATGAAGGACAGAGAGGTAGATGTGCATGTGTATGCAGGAACTAGGTAAAATCTAAATTTGTTGCTCTGCCCACGTTTGCTTTGGCCCTGCCCGGTACTGGCATGTGACCCCTGGAACGCCGTCCAGAAGCACGTGCAGCCCTCTGGCTGAAAAAGGTTCCCCATCCTTGACATAACTCAGTCTATGGGTTCAGACAAAACTTAACCATTTTCTGCTTCCTCACTATGTTCATGTTCTCTTCTTCCACTTCCCCACTCATGCAGTTAAATATCATGACTATGGAATTCAAACTTTTTTGACCTTTCGTGCTGTCCCAGGGTCTTCAGCCTAAGGCAGTGCCCCTCATCTTGCCTAATGGTGGCACTGACTCTGCATCTGTGTAGAACTCAGTCTTGTGAATGGCTCAATATGCCATTAAACTATGGGATGAATTCATATTCTGAAGTGTGTGTGTTATACTATATTGGCTGACTGTGTCTCAAACAAAAATGGTTCATTCTTTTTGCACCTTTTAGGGGTCAGTTATGTGTGGAATCATTACATATTTTAGCCAATGTTTGTCTCTAGGCATATTTCAGTCTGATGTTTGTTTAGAACTGACAAGTGCTTATTGTTAGACCTTTGGTTACTAGGTTACTAAGACTGACTTTCAAAAGGCCTGTTCATTTATTTTATTTTTAATAGGGAGTGGTGGAAACAACCTTTTTCCCCCTCTACTGTGCCTAAAGCCACATTTACTATTCTTTTGATTTTCTGTTGTCTTCCTCATACTGTCCCATCCCGAAGCAGTGCATGGGGGTACTAAAATTAATGTTTTACATCTCTCTAAGATACTTGTGGAAGTATCTGAAATGTGAATCCTCCAAGACAAAGATCATGCTTTTTCCCCCATCAAAAAAAGAAATAGACTACCTTTCCCACAAGCCTGACCAGCTTTTTCTTCTTAATGAATATAAGAGGAATCCTGGTTCAGGCCAAAGGCCCATCTGGTGTAGCAGCCTGTTCTCACAGTAGCCACCCATGTGCCTGTGGGAAGCCCACAAGCAGGATCTGAAAGTAAATAAAGAAAAACTTTTCTCCCTCTCTCATAACACTAGAAGTTCTTTTGGAAGGAAGGACAGGATAGATAGATAGATAATATATTTATTTAATAAATCAATTAGATAGTAGACTTGTTTATTTAATAAATAAATTAATAAAATAATTAATAAACAACTGTATTGTTTATATATTTATATATCATATTGTTTCTAAGAATTCTTTGTTGTTAATTTAATAAATAAATACATAAATAAATTTTAAATTAATAAACTAACAGAACTCAGGACATCCAATGAAGCTGAATGTTGGAAGATTCAGGACAGACGTGAAAAAAGTACTTCGTCATGCAGCACATAGCTAAACTTTGGAATTCATTTCCATAAAAAAGGCAGTGATGGCCACCAAGTTTGGATAGCTTTAAAAGAGGATTGGACAGATTCATGGAGGGTAAGTAAGGCTATCAATGGCTATGTTTTACCTTCACTGTCTGAGGTAGTATACTTCTGAATACTAGTTGCTGGAAACTGCAGGAGGGGCAGGTCCTGCTTGCAGGCTTCCCATAGGCATTTGGTTGGCCACTCTGTCAACAGGATGCTGGACTAGATGTGCCATTGGCCAGTACCAGCAGGGCTCTTCTTATGATCTTATTTTAAAAAGCTAAAAAATAATTAAGAAGAACACAGAAAACAGCAGATTGTATGTTTTTTTGAAAAAAAACATACAAAGTATTTGCAGATGTCGTCTTTTGTTTCTGGAAAGTGCAGACAGTGGGCACCTGTATCCTTGCGCCCTACATCTCTTTGAATCCTGAATTATCATAGGCCTGCACAATTTTGTGACACCAAGGTGAATGGTGCACAGCTCACCAGCAGTGGATGTGGCTCTCCAGGAAGTAGATAAATCTCTTGTTTTTGCTATTTGCCTGTCAAAAACTGGGTGTGTTTGTTAAGTGTGTGAGAGGCCACATTAGATGGTTGGTACTCTCTGGCTTGGTGAGTTGCCCCCACTCAATTTTTTTTCTAATAGCAGGTTTTCCTAAGTTAATAATCTTTTACCATTCAAGAGACCTTTTTAGCTGATACTTCCCCAGTATTTAAACACCAGGCTGAAACCAGCTGAAACCAGCACTGGTGTAATTGTCTCTGTTTAACATGTGCTTTTATGTTAAGAACACAAGAACATAAGAAGAGCCTGCTGGATCAGGCCAGTGGCCCATCTAGTCCAGCATCCTGTTCTCACAGTGGCCAACCAGGTGCCTGGGGGAAGCCCGCAAGCAGGACCCGAGTGCAAGAACACTCTCCCCTCCTAAGGCTTCCGGCAACTGGTTTTCAGAAGCATGCTGCCTCTGACTAGGGTGGCAGAGCACAGCCATCACGGCTAGTAGCCATTGATAGCCCTGTCCTCCATGATTTTGTCTAATCTTCTTTTAAAGCCATCCAAACTGGTGGCCATTACTGCATCTTGTGGGAGCCAATTCCATAGTTTAACTATGCACTGAGTAAAGAAGTACTTCCTTTTGTCTGTCCTGAATCTTCCAACATTCAGCTTCTTTGAATGTCCACGAGTTCTAGTATTATGAGAGAAGGAGAAAAACTTTTCTCTATCCACTTTCTCAATGCCATGCATAATTTTATACACTTCTATCATGTCTCCTCTGACCCGTCTTTTCTCTAAACTAAAAAGCCCCAAATGCTGCAACCTTTCCTCGTAAGGGAGTCGCTCCATCCCCTTGATCATTCTGGTTGCCCTCTTCTGAACCTTTTCCAACTCTATAATACCCTTTTTGAGATGAGGCGACCAGAACTGTACACAGTATTCCAAATGCGGCCGCACCATGTTTTATACAACGGCATTATGATATCGGCTGTTTTATTTTCAATACCTTTCCTAATTATCGCTAGCATGGAATTTGCCTTTTTCACAGCTGCCGCACACTGGGTCGACATTTTTATCGTGCTGTCCACTACAACCCCGAGGTCTCTCTCCTGGTCGGTCACCGCCAGTTCAGACCCCATGAGCGTATATGTGAAATTAAGATTTTTTGCTCCAATATGCATAATTTTACACTTGTTTATATTGAATTGCATTTGCCATTTTTCCGCCCATTCACTCAATATGGAGAGGTCTTTTTGGAGCTCTTCGCAATCCCTTTTTGTTTTAACAACCCTGAACAATTTAGTGCTGTCAGCAAACTTGGCCACTTCACTGCTCACTCCTAATTCTAGGTCATTAATGAACAAGTTGAAAAGTACAGGTCCCAATACTGATCCTTGAGGGACTCCACTTTCTACAGCCCTCCATTGGGAGAACTGTCCGTTTATTCCTACTCTCTGTTTTCTGCTTCTTAACCAATTCCTTATCCACAAGAGGACCTCTCCTCTTATTCCATGACTGCTTATTCCATGATGTTGCCACTGAATTTCAAGAGTATCTTATATCAGTGGCTTATATCAGCCAAAACAAAAGGAAAATCCTATTACCTTTAACTATCTGTTCATTGATTAATTATTCAGGAAAGTAAATATATAATACTAAATTTAAATGAAACTTTAATTAAAGATTTTATCTGAAAACCTGTCTCTTCGGGATCTTCTGATGATATGTGGTGTGTGTTTGTTTTTAAAAAATCCTTTTAAAGAAAGGATTAAAGTTTAAATGTTTTTAACTTCACTGCAGCCGTTAGAAATGCTTTTAAGGGCTTGCTCTTTAAACATATATATGTGAAATATATGTGTGTGTTTTGGTTTTGTACACATGGGGTTTCCCATCCCTTTTGACATTATGCTTGGCCAGAGATGAAACTTGTATCCAAAGACTGAAAAGAGGTACATTGATATTTGAATGGTGATGTTCACATCTGTTAATGATTGATGGTTACATGAAAATAAGGCCTCTAAGGTCCAAGAGATGGGTACTTGAATCAGCAACTGTACAGAAGCTACAGCTCTTGGTCCGGTCAGTATCTGGATGACAGCTTGAGGTCTACTCCACCTTGAGGTCTATTGAAGACAGGCAGGATCTACATATAATGAAATAAATATATTGGGGTTGTTGTCTAGTTACAGAAAGTCTACACAGCATAGGAAATTGTCAGTTCATCTGTTAATTGATTATATCTGCATGAATCTGAATACAAGAGAAAGAGAATTGTAGAACAGTCTTGGAAGCGACCTAGGAGGTCATCTCTTAAGAACATAAGAGCCTGCTGGATCATGCCAGTGGCCCATTTCCTGTTCTCACAGTGACCAACCAGATGCCCATGGGAAGCTTGTAAATGGGACCTGAGTGCAAGAGCACTGTCCCCTCCTATGATTTCCCACAACTGGTATTCAAAAGCATGCAGCCTCTGACTGTGGGGTCAGAGCATAGCCATCATGGCTAGTAGCTATTGATAGCCTTATCCTCCGTGTATTTGTCTAATCGTCCTTTAAAGCCATTCCAATACGTTTCTGTGGCAGAGTTCATACAAACCTTTTACTGCAGCTTCATTCAAGTTGAATGGGATGACCAAGGAGGAGGTGAAAGAGATCCTTTGGAGACTAGATTTAACCCAAGGGCCACTCTTTCATATTTCCTGGATTAGAGTATTGCTAAACTAATCTCCAAAAATCTGCTGCAGTGTTATGCATACTTATCCTAGAATAAGTCCAATTGAAAGCCGTGGATCTTCATTCTGAGTAAACTTGTATAGGTTTGAACTGTGTGGGCAGGTGGATACGATGGAATTATCCCCTTCCTCCCTTGCCCCACAAAGCTCCCATGTGCTCCAGAAGGTCCCTCAACTCTCTGGAGTCAGTTGTGCAAGCGGGCTGTCACAATTGGATATCATCCTGCGTCCCTCAGTGTTCTGGTCGCCTCATCTCAAAAAGGATATTATAGAGTTAGAAAAGGTTCAGAAGAGGGCAACCAGAATGATCATGGGGATGGAGCGACCCCCTTATGAGGAAAGGTTGCAGCATTTGGGGCTTTTTAGTTTAGAGAAAAGGCGGGTCAGAGGAGACATGATAGAACTGTATAAAATTATGCATGGCATTGAGAAAGTGGATAGAGAAAAGTTTTTCTCCCTCTCTCATAATACTAGAACTCATGGACATTCAAAGAAGCTGAATGTTGGAAGATTCAGGACAGACAAAAGGAAGTACTTCTTTACTCAGTGCATAGTTAAACTATGGAATTTGCTCCCACAAGACGCAGTGATGGCCACCAGCTTGGATGGCTTTAAAAGAAGATTAGACAAATTCATGGAGGACAGGGCTATCAATGGCTACTAGCCATGATGGCTGTGCTCTGCCACCCTAGTCAGAGGCAGTATGCTTCTGAAAACCAGTTGCCGGAAGCCTTAGGAGGGGAGAGTGTTCTTGCACTCAGGTCCTGCTTGCGGGCTTCCCCCAGGCACCTGGTTGGCCACTGTGAGAACAGGATGCTGGACTAGATGGGCCACTGGCCTGATCCAGCAGGCTCTTCTTTTGTTCTTATGTATGATATGAGATTTAAACTTTCCCTTAGCAATAGTTATTCAGCAGAGTCTATCGAGCAGCCTTCCCCTACTGGGTAGCCTCCAGATGTCACTGGACTACAACTCCCAGCAACCCCAACCAGCATGGCTAGCGGTCAGGGGTTGTGGGAGATTTAGTCCACCAGCATCTGGGAGGGCACCAGGTTAGGGAAGCCTGCTGTGGGACCTTATGTGGTCATTGCTAACGTGCCCCACCCTTATTGGGTTCTGTGGCTCTGTCATTCTGGGATTGCAATCCTCCAGTGTGCAGGACCAAGCTGTCCTGAAAGTGGAGCTTGCTTCTTAAGGAACGTGGTTAAGATTGAAGCTGTTGTAAAAAGCAGCAGTGCTTTTATCCGCTGTTAGCAACACTGTGTCAGTTTCCCAACAGAATGCCCCGCAGAGGCCACATACTGGCATGGTTGAATGCCCATCTTTTAATGGAAGCCACTGACTGACAGAAGGAACGTTGAAGGTTAATAACTCGTAATGAGAAAGTGGGGAGGAAGAGAGGGAGGGGGTCTTGCCAGAGGCACCCCAGAGAGATCCTTCATGTTCATAACTCAGTTTTTAAAAAATTATTCTTAATCTATTATTAAATGCACTTTACTCCTAATATGGCAATTAGAGAAAATAAATTATCTACAACTATCAACATCACTTTTTGGCTACCCTAATAATGTTCTTCTGCTAGCAAGAGAACTGGGTAGAAGAGAGAGGCATGTGAGTGTTAATTTCCTGTTATTTGCTTCTTTTTAATTACCCCTAATAGGAAGAGATGTGAAATTTTTGGTTATGAAATGATAACGTAAGAAGCCTAAAGGATAAATGATCATAATTATAACTCCAGCTCGAGGTGTTTTTCAGTCACTCTGCCTCCACATGTACAGTACTTACAGAATAAATGTATAGTACTTAAAAATGTAAAAGTTGAGTAGATTGAATTAATTTGCCCCCTTTGAAGGACATCTAACAAAGATGCTATAATCTTGAAAGAGAACATAGATTCTGTGGGTGTGTTTTCTTCTCCTTCCCTTTTTTTACATCTGCATGGGTAATCTCTTCTTGCTGGTGGTGTGATCTTGGCAATGGACTTGGAGGCTGCATGCTCTCCTGCAGACAAGTTCAAGAGCTCAGTTAAGCCTGATTTGAGCAGTTGGGAACCTCCTGTCCATGGGCCTAACTAGGCTGGCCAGGCCTCCCCATTTGGCTCACAAGGCCAAACCACTGCAACCTGTTCTACACCTGATGTCAGATGTGCAACAGTTAAAGACACCCAGCCCGGCCAAAAGAGGGAAAACGCCAACAACCAGCTGATTAGTGGGGCTTACAGGGCACAATGCAGCTGATTGTGTCCAAGAGACTGGAAGAACAGGCATAGATCATTCCACCCCTTCCCTGGGGTGTGTTTCTCTGGTGGATAACTGGAGACAAACTCTCCTTTCTCTTATTGAGCCCAACGCATTTCCAACTGAGTCCTTCCTCAATATTTTTATTTCTATATACTATATCCTACCTTTCCCCAAAGGAGCTCAAGGCTCGATGTACATGGCTCTCCTCCCCACTCTTTTATCCTCACAACAGCCCTGTGAGGTAGGCTAGGCAGAGGGACTGTCACTGGCCCAAGGTCATCCAGTGAGCTTGTTCGACTGAGTGAGGATTTTGCCTCTGGCTTTCTGCAGCCTAGTCCCTCACTCTAACCACTACCCTAAAATATAAAGTTATACTACACATTAATTTATGTCAGCTTTGATAAATAATAAAAGTTTAAAAACAAATCTTTGGACATTTTACTCAAAATTGTTATCAAGAAAAACCACGGAAACAGGATTGCCAAGCTTTTTGTCGCTTTGAGGTATCAATTTGATATACAGTCATTGGTGGCTGATGCCCATTGGGACTGGAAGGACAGAAGGCAGGGAAACAGAACCAATGACAAGCAGAGCTAGCTAATCCTCGTTTTGACCCCATCCTCTTCTTTGCTGAGTTCTGCAAGGACAACACTGAGATCTAAGGAAGTTGACAGCCAGTGCCACTGCCTGGACTGCTTATAAGTAAGGAGGTAGGCAAGTGAGGACTGGATGATGACAGACTGAGGTTGGTGGTGACGCCGTATTTGCCCTAATGGGCCAGCTTCCACTGTATACAATATCTAGGCCAGAGGATGAGTATGTGGTGCCCTCCAGATGTTGTTGGACTCTTAACTCCCATCAGCCCCCATCCATCGTGGCCTATGATCCAGCATGGTAGGAGTTGCAGTCCAGCAGCATCTGGAGGTCACCACATTGGTCTGGGTCAGTGTTCTTCAACCTTGGGTCCCCAAATGTTGCTGGACTACAACTCCCATGATCCCTTGACCAGTGGTTGAGCTGGCTGGGAGTTGTAGTCCAAGAACATCTGGGTTCTCAAGGTTGAAGAACAGTGGTCTAGGTAATTGCAGTATCAATTCATAAATAGGAATTTTAAAAAAAGTTTTGCCTAAACATAAATGACAAGAGAATAAAACTATGAAACAAGTTGTGAAAATGGCATAATGTATTTATATTTTTAAATGTGTTATGAATTGCTTGGAGACCTTTGTCAAGAATGAAAAAGTCTAGTAAATCATAATCATCCTCCATCAGTCTCTCTTATGGGTAAAAAAACCCAGGCAAGTAAAACTTTTTGAAATCTACTAACATTTTTTGGCTACCTTTCAAGGCTGTACTTGGCTACTGTTTTGACAATAATTGACTTGACGATTTGTTCCATCTGTCAAATGCCAACCTTGGTTCTGGTTTCAATGCCCAGGAGTTATAATTGTGGCATCTTTTTTTAAGAACAGATAGCAAACAAATATTTTACTTGACCCATACCCTTTGATGACAATGAGATAGAGATGTAAATAAGTAAAAATGAAAAATTTAACATTTTGATGGTATGTGGAGAAAGGACTATATCTAAAGCAATCCATTATGAAGCTTGAAAAATGTCTTTCTAGCTCTTGCATGCTCTTGGTGAATACCTCCGCATAACTGTTGTGCCACAAGGGGAAGATAAATAGTGCAATTTTAAGCCATTTTCCTTTGGTTGACCCTTTTTCTTTCTTTGGCAATGTAAAATAACACAGTTGTGAAAAGTGGGGAAGGACAAGCCTTAGAGGTAAAGTCAAGATCGGTGGCGATTGGTGACTCCATGTCAGTGGGGCAGTGGAATCCGCATCTTGGACAGCTCCTTGAAAGTTCGGACTAAAACCCAGAGCGGATTCCACTGCCCCACTGACATGGAGCCACCAGCACCACTGGAATAGGATGAATTCTGTCTCCCCTGTGAAATTGTGTGTTGCATGATGATAATGATGGAAAAGGTCTTCTTTCTTGGGGGGGGGAATCCAAAAGAGACGGTTGCTGTTGTCCTAGATATTAGCCAAAACTATTTTGTTTTCACCTGAATATAAAAGCAGGGTTTGTCTTGCGAAGCCTGTATCTCAGAAATCCATTCCTCGTTCTAATCATTATACCTCAGAGAGAACAGAAGCAAATTAGTTTTGCAACTCCAGCAAGATGACTAGCCCACGGGGTCACACATGCCTATCTTTCTAATCTATGACATATAGTCAGAGGGGGAGTGGTCTTACTGCGGATGACAGCATCCCTGGCTATGCCTCTTAGATGAGCTTATTTCTTGCTAGCAGGCGAGCAACTATTTCCAAGCCTGGATAAGTTCTTTCTCACCTGAATTCTGTTTATGAACGATACATGAATTGTCTCCTCCTTTTTTATTTTAGCATGAATATGAATGCAGAAATTATGTTCAAAAACTCTGAATAGTACATGAGTTAAGGCTATTAAGTTAAGCTGAAGCAATTTTATGCAGGGATAAGCTCTAATTGGGGCCACCAATGTAGTGGCCATGGGCACTGTTATACCCCCAGAGGCATGCTAGGGTGCTCACCAAGCCATCTGTTTCCCTCTGTGCCGGCTTTCTGATAAAAAAGAGTTTTTCTCAACCAGTGTGGTGTAGCGGTTAGAATGTCAGACTAGAACTTGAGAGATCAGGGATCAAATCCCTACTCAGCAACTCTCAGCCTAACCTACCTCACATGGTTGTAGTGAGGATAATATGGAGATGGGGAAAACCACAGAGGCCACCTTGAGCTTCTTGGTGGGATATAAATGTAATAATAAATAAATAAATAAATAAAGCCAGATTAATGCACAATATATAATGCTGGTAACAGCCCCCCCCCACCAAACTCACACAAATCCAAAATTCTATATTGATTCGATGCCTTAGATTTTTTTTTTTAAAAGCTGCTACTGCTCAGCCAGAGTGGTGTAGTGGTTAGAGTGTCATTACACCATCAAATCTAGCACTTATTGAAACTTGAATAGCTGTGTTTCTTCTTGCATTTGCTATCGTGTTTTTTTTTAACAAGTGGCACTACAATCGGCATATCTCCTCTGCCTTGAGTTGCTTAAATAATAACATCTGGCTTTTTCAAGATGAGTGGTACTGCTCTCCACTAAAGGGATGTCTGTAACTGAAGGCATAAAGTACAGAACGGGGATGTTGAGAAGACCAGACCATTCAGACATGACCAAGCTCCTCTCCTGGAGTGGAATATTTTATTTATTTATTTAAAATATTTCTATCCCACCCTTCCACCCTACAATGAGGCACTCAGGGCAGCTCACAATACCATCATATACAATAAATAAAAACACAAAACACATTAAAATGGATATAAAATACAGTTAACAAGAGAGCTTCGGCTATGGGGCGGTATATAAATACAATAAATAAATAAATAAAATAAACAATTCAAGGGGAGTGATATTAAAAGGGGACTAAAGAGATAAACCTAAGAAGAGGGGGAAATTAAATCAGTTTCAGCCTATACCTTCAGTCAATATTCTAGAATTCTTCAGTATTCTAGAATTCTAACTCACTCTTCTGCATAATATGTAGTTTGGCTCTTTGGGAGGAATTTTTCTGAGTTGCACTCTCCTACATCCATCAGGTGTTGAATCTAGAATGTGAGGCATATGCTCTACCACCTAGCTCCGCCTCCTTTCCTTTTTCGCTGATAAATAATATATAAATTGCCATTAGTTACTAAGTAATCTCACAAATAAAAACTAAAAGCTACACTTGGTTCTTGTTTTTCTTTTTTAAGCTTCTGCTTTTCCCTATTGGCCTTGGGGGCTTCTTTCTGCTGACCTCATCAGCCTCCGCCTCCAGATATTTTCTGAAATGGAGGGTCTTATGGACCTCAATGGAGGTGTCCTTGATATGGAAGCTGGGGAACAATACTCTGTGCTCCACCCTTTTTGTTAGAGAAGCTGAGGCAAACTAAAAAAGAAAAGTACTCAATGACTTCAGTTTAGCTCCACACCAAAATGAGAAATCTGAGTGGAAAGGTCCTTTGCCATCCTCTCCCTGGGAACAGAAGGGCAGTCTGACGTTCTGAGAGTGCACCTCCTTCTGACTAAACCAAGAGTGGGGAACCCATGGCCCTCCAAATGTTGGAGGCTGGTTTGGGCCAAGCTGCTTCCTTTTTACAAACATTGTGTGCCCAGAAATAGTCTGGACTACCTCATTTTAGTGAATGCACAGGATCAAGGGTTCACACAAGTTCCCTTTTAACCTTGTGGCCCTGCAGATCTCCAATTGCCAAACACTGTTCTAACCTAAGCGTGCACTGTTTCTGAATGTAGGAGATATCTGCAGGGGCAGATTAAAAGATTAACCTCCCATCAAAGATACTCTTAGCACTAGAGATATAGCAGTAAAATAATGACAATAAAACAATAATTAATAAGGTTTATTTCATACAAACTTAATTCTTACTTACATAGGTAACACACATTCCTGGCTCTAGCCAGTAAACAGTTAAATTCTCAAGATAAAGCAATATGACAGAATATGTCAGACTGTTATACAAAGCCTGTTCAAGCATTTGTTAGCACAAGCATACTGTTATTATACAGCCAGCATGGATTTTTTTGCATTCCACAATGTTAAATTGAAAATACCCCCATGCCATTCTGATGCTTCCCATAAGCTCATTTCAAAACAAAACCTTACAGAACTTATAGTCCTGAATTCAGAAACGCTTGCTTAACAACCCTGTAAATTTTCATGAGGATACACAAAACAGGCAGAGAGAATTGAGAGTTCAATGTGTAAAAATTGAGAGAGAAAAGCCAGACCCCTGTTGGACTTTTTTCTCTCGGTGGTCTCATAATTTGTTGAAATTAATTAAAAAACAGCCATGTTCACAGAATACCTGTAATCCTATTACTGACCTTGCCCCATACTCTGACCTTCATCGTCTGCAGGTTAAAAGTTAAAAAAAATGCATGGCTGATTTTTAATTAATTTAAGAAATTTAGCTTTGGAGTCAGTGATAAGCCTGGGCATGCTCAGTAAGAGCCAACTGTCAGTGTTCTAAAAGCCAGACTCGCAGCTTCTGGGCTTGCCTAATCAGGGGGCCGCACCCACGCCAAATTTGATTTCACTTGAGATAGTCATGGCTTCCCTCAAAGAATCCTGGGAAATGTAGATTGTGAAGGGTGCTAAATGGTGTTACGGTTCTAGTGGCCAAAGTGGTTTAAGTCACCCCTCTTCCCAGAGAATACTGGGGATTTTGCTGCTTTTTAAAGTTTGATAGAAATATCTGTTGGCTGTAGGTACGTTCATAAACCACAAGGTTTTTTTGCCTGTTAGTGAATATGCAGTACTTCTGCACAGCAGCTGCTGTAATGTATGCAAGGGGCTCACTGGGTACAGCAGCACTGTAATGTGGAAAGTCATCATGCGTGCAAAATGTGGAGAAAACTATCAGCCAAGCTCACTGTTGGCTGATGCCCATTTGGGACTGTGAGGATGGAAGGCAGGGAGGCCAACAGTAGGGGGAGCAAGAGCCAACACATTCTAGTTTTATTCTGCTCCCTGCTGAGTTCTACAAGGCAGTGCTGAGACTGAGGAGAAGGAGGAAGCCTATTTACCTATGTTTATTCACATGCCTGGAAGCTTGTCTGACGTCCCAGAATTGAATGAAAAAACTGTACAGTTAATCTGGAGGAAGGAAAAAACTGCCCTTTTAAAACTAAGGCTTTTCTGTTTAACACTAATTAGAACTCTGATGGGACATCTCTTTCTAATCAAAATATACTGTACAGCCCTAATTAGTTCGCAAGGCTCTCCAAAGCTGCAAGGGAAGATGGGTAATGATAGGTAGTTCCTCTGCTCTTTCAGATATCATTGTGCAATTCCTTCAAGCTTTCATGGCTCTAAAGCTTTTATCCTGTGCAGTGCTATTATCTTTATTATTACTCATTGTCAATGTACAGTAATCATATAGTGCTATAGCAGCAGTGCTCATCGTCGGTGAATGACTGTAAGCTGGACCATCTCTGAAGTCTGTTGCATTATATATTGGTGCAAAAGAGCATGGGAACAGGTGGCTGCTCCCTCTCCGGATCATAATGCTTGGGAGGACTTGTTATATGGATAAGAAAATTTATGTAACTTTAAAGTTGTCAACGAGGACATTGAACTTGTAAAGGATTATCAATACCTTGGCAGCGTCATTAACCAAAATGGAGACAATAGTCAAGAAATCAGAAGAAGGCTAGGACTGGGGAGGGCAGCTATGAGAGAACTAGAAAAGGTCCTCAAATGCAAAGATGTATCACTGAACACTAAAGTCAGGATCATTCAAACCATGGTATTCCCGATCGCTATGTATGGATGTGAAAGTTGGACAGTGAAAAAGGCGGATAAGAATAAAAATCAACGCATTTGAAATGTGGTGTTGGAAGAGAGCTTTGCACATACCATGGACCACGAAAAAGACAAATAATTGGGTGTTAGAACAAATTACCAGAACTATCACTAGAAGCTAAAATGATGAAACTGAGGTTATCCTACTTTGGACACATAATGAGAAGACATGATTCACTAGAAAAGACATTAATTCTGGGGAAAACAGAAGGGAGTGGAAAAAGAGGAAGGCCAAACAAGAGATGGATTGATTCCATAAAGGAAGCCACAGACCTGAACTCACAAGATCTGAACAGGGTGATTTATAACAGATGCTCTTGGAGGTCGCTGATTCATAGGGTTGCCATAAGTCTTAATCGACTTGAAGGCACATAACAACAACAAACAACAAGGGTTAGCAAGCTGCCTTATACTGAATGGTCCATCTAGCTCAGAGGTTCCCAAACTACACGACCTGTCTTGGAACAGCAGAAGCAGCAGTGGCTGCCCTTTGTTAACTCAACCTCTGCTCTGAACAGTTGATTCTAGAGCTGTGATATGGGACTGTCAGGGGGCGGGGCTTGAGCATGAAAGCTGATGCTTCTTTGCAAGCCCCTTTCACACAGCCTCTCTTCCCCCACTGCCTATTGCATGTTTAATCAGGGATTTAAATTCTGATTTAACAAGTGTCCGCGCAAGGTATGAGGGAGGGGAGGGATATGAATGGAAGCCTCCACTTCTCTCACTTCGTTTTCCGATGCATGTTAAAAAAAGGGATTGCAAGGTGTGTGGGCGGTGGGAGTGAAGGAATGACAGCCTCTCCTTCTCCCACCCACTTTCTGAAAGCATCTTTAATCTTGGGTTTGAACCCAAATAGGGCTGGAGGAGAGTCCTGCCTTGAGACCCTGGAGAGCTGCTGCCAGTCAGTGTAGACAATACTGAGCGAGATGGGGCAGCGGTCTGCCTCGGTGTAAGGCAGCTTCCTATATTCCCATGAGTCCCAGTGGTCAGACAGAGATGCCTGGAGGGTTGCATTTGACTCCCCACCTGCTCTAGGGAGACTTTCCCTACATGGCAGGCCACGACCAAGAAGGCCGTCTCTCTGGATGCCACCCGCTTCGGTTCACACAACTGATTTGGTATCATCTGCAAGCGTCTCCTGCTTGGCTGTTTTGTAGCCCTTTCTAGATAAATGTGTATGCAGTGAAAACCTGTCCTTACACTTCAGGTGTTTTAAAAAAAAACACCAAACAAACAAACCCAAAGCCTTAAGTAAACAATTTCCTCATTTTCATAACCAGCGTGAATGTCAGACTTGCCAATTTCGTATAACTAATGAACGATCTTACTCGATTGTAGTTGCTTGTGGAGAATTGAAAGAGGTCTATTATAGCTAAGAATTTATGTGTAATGATTCCACCCACCACGTCCATTTAACTAGCAGTGTAATAAATGTGCAGCTATCTCCGCTGCTTCAGCTTTCCAGATATTCATTAACTGAATTCTGCCATCCAATGCAAGCGTATTTCAACTTCAGATTTGAAGTGCTTCAGTGCCATGCGGTCGTATGTCGGCATGAATCACAACAGCAGAGTCTTGAGACCTTGAGGCAGCCCCTTCCGGATCCATGCCCCACATTCCACCACCTCCAAGGGAGAGTGGTTGGTGGGAACATGAGCGGGCTTTTTCAGTTGTGGAACATTATTTCCAAAAAAGTTCATGGGAAGCTGCCTTATGCTGAGTCAGACCATCGGTCTATCTAGCTGAGCATTGTCTACACTGATGTGCAGCCCCTCTCCAGGGTAGCAAGCAGGGAGTCTTTTCCAGCCCTACCTAGAAATGCCAGGGGTTGAACCTGGGACCTTCTGTTTGCAAAGCTGATGCTCAACCATTGAATTATGACACTTCCCCACTTTTTCTGCGAGGAAGTTGTAGTTCAGCTGGCCCCCTCTTAATGATCTTCAGATGTTTTTGTTTTGACTTTGCTGAATTCTGCCCTCCAATACACACACACACACACACACACACACGAGAGAGAGAGAGAGAGAGAGAGAGAGAGAGAGAGAGAGAGAGAGAGCACTTCTATAGATAATGTGCCAATTCCTGTTTGCTTGTTTTTAAGTATCAAGTGTTACTAACCAGGTTGTGGTAAATGACTTGTGGCAATTGTGGCATTTTAACATTACAATCCTCTGTGGCGCAGTAACGCAGCCGAAGCTCTGCTCACGGCCGGAGTTCGATTCCAACGAAAGGAGGAAGTCGAATCTCTGGTAAAAGGGGTCGAGGTCCACTCACCCTTCCATTCATCTGTGGTCGGTAAAATGAGTACCCGGCATATGCTGGGGGGTAAAGAAAGGCCGGGAACGGAACTTGCAATCCCACCCCATATATATGGTCTGCCTAGTGAATGTCGCAAGGCGTCACCCTAAGAGTCGGAAATGACTCGCACTACAAGTGCAGGGACACCTTTACCTTTAACATTACAATAATCGCATGTGAAAGAGTGGTGTAATGAACATCCAAGTCAGAAGAATACGGAAGGAGATTGAACCAGCTCCCATATAGGCTTATAGTTCAGCACTGGGTCAAGAAGGACAACATATTCCGTTCATAAGCATGCTCCAAATGTGTAAATAGTGCTGTTGAATTTAATAATACTGCTGAATATTCCCAGTATGAGACAAATTTCAGTCACTAGACAACAGATTTTTATCCTTCGCTAGCCACATCTGAGCTATACATTTAAATGCTTTAAATACTTCCCAGCAACAATATGGACCTCCCAACAACTCTCAGCACCTTTAACAAGCTACACTTCCCTGGATTCGTTGGAGGAAGACATGACTATTTAAAAGTGGTATGATACTGCTTTAAATGTATAGTGAGGATGTGGCCTCTCTTCTTTTAGGACTTTAGTTTATATACATTTAATTATGAAATACAGAAAAGAGAAATTCCTTGTAGAAAAAAATGTGGATGAGCAGCCACGTTCATCACCGTGGGAATGGATAAGAAAGTTGTTTTATATTAGTGATACCCTAATAAAGGCAAAATGGTTGAAAAGCCTCAGCTGTTGTGACGTTATGGAATATTTATGAACATTCCAGCGGGTCATGGACAAATCTCTCAGTAGCAAAAAGTACAGCCTCTGTGGAGGTCTAAGGGAAAGGCATATAGAAACAGTGTGTAACACAGCATGATAGCTACCATTGGGTGACTTCAAAAGAGGATTCTTGGAGGATAAGGCTATGTTCTCTCTTGACTGTTGGAGGCAACATACCTCTCTGAATACCAGTTGCTGGGAATCACAAGTGGGGAGAGTGCTCTTGCGCTCAGGTCCTGCTTACAGGCTTCCCCCGGACATCTTGCTGACCATTGTGAGAACAGGATGCTGGACTAGATGGGCCACTGGCCTGATCCAGCAGGGCCCTCCTGGTGTTCTTATGGCTAGAGACTGAAACATCTCCCAGTATCTTTTAAGAAGACCCAAGTTGTCTTTGCAGTATTGTAGCCTGGCAAAGCTAATGGGACCATGAGGACCAGGAAGTCACGAGGAGGGGGTGCTGAATCTGTCACATTTATTCAGATTAGCCAGCCAATTATTTGGCTGCAGCCTTCTAGTCTTAAAGCGGTGCATTCTCTTAAGAAATTCTAGAGGGGATAGCAGTGTTAAGCCTGTTGCAGTAAAATCAATAATCCCTGTGGGTTCTTTTGAATGGTTTTGTTCCATGCTTTCAGATCATATTGTATTAGTTGTGTGTTAACTTTTCCAGTTTTAATTGTAAGCTGCTTTTGGGGCCCTTGTTAGGACTGAAAGAGACTGTATTTAATGGTTTTACTGATAAATGAATAAATCCCTACTGCTTGTCCTCCATTTGACAGGTCTTTCTTCTTTCGCTTTTGTGTACTCATGAGTATCCAGACCTCTGTATGTACTGAGTTCAGTACTTGCTGAGCAGGAGCGGAGCAGAGTTCACATACAGTACTGCAGTTTAGCAACCAGCCGCACTGATTTGGCCGTAGCAAAATTGTTTTGCTTTGAAAGTTGCCAGTGTAGTGTAGTTGATATTGCCTGACAGAAATGGGGGAAGTCTGAGTTCAAATCTCCCCTCGGCCATGAAGCTTGCTAAGTGACCTTGGATCAGTTTTGTCTTTCAGTCTGTCCTACCTCACAGGGTTGTTGTGTGGAGAAAATGCAGGAGGGTTCGCTGTACTTTGCCCCTATGCTCCTTGGAGGAAGAATGGGATTGAGATGTACCAGTAAAGTGTACATTGTTATGAATTTTCTCATTTTGTGAAACAACTTGGGTTTCTTGCCCAGTCGAAGGGGGCTGAGATGCTTTGTAAATGACGTTCACCTCCTGAGACAATTCGCATAATCTTCCTGCTATAGACATCTGAATTGGGAGAGTATAAACATGCTGAAGCTGGTCTCTTATCATAGAATAGATCATAGAATAGTAGAGTTGGAAGTGGCCTATAAGGCCATCAAGTCCAACCCCCTGTGCAATGCAGGAATCCAAATCAAAGCATTCCCGACAGATGGCTGTCCAGCTGCCTCTTGAATGCCTCCAGTATGCCTTTTTCTTTTCTGCAGAGGGTGGGAGATGGAGGAATTGTTTATTCAATACTACTTGTCACATTTGTTGCCCAGAGGTGGGGATGATGTAGCCAGAAGTTTAAATGTTGTCCGGTTGGAATACATGATATGCACTGGGTCTGCTATTGCAGGTGGGATTATGTATTGGGTTTTCTTCTATTTTTTGTCCCCATCAATGTGTTGTAATCTGTCGCTGTACATCTGGGATCAGGCGGGATTTGTTTAAAATTAAATAAATAATATATTGGCATGTTTACCACTTTCCCTGTGTGGCATAACTTGTAGATTTAAATACTGCTTCAGCTTAGCATACTTGGACTAGGACAGGCATTTATTTGAATTAAAGTGACAGCAACCCCCCATCTACCCACAATTTAGTCTGTTTGTCTGCAGCAAGGCAGTGATAAATAAACATCTCTGTGATCTTCTCCTGCCTTCATGCTACCTACGGTACACTGATAATACCCAGCTCTATTTTTCCATTACATCCGAGTCAGGAGAGGCTGTGCAAGATGGTGCCTGGATTGCAGTCATGGATTGGATGATATTAGGAGAAATGCACAACTAAAATGCTGATAAATGTTCATGGAAAAATGAGAAATCGAGAGAAATTGACACACTCTTCCACCCCTGGTCTATATAATAGTGAATTAGCTGTTCTTTCTCAGGCCAACACATTCCTTCAGCTCTGAGAGCTGTGATTCATTCGATTTTGTTTACTTCCCTTCATGTAGATATATATTAAAATAAAAAATAACAAGCCCTCTCTGTCTCTCCCACCCCTCTCTTTTCAGGTGTTCTGGCGGTTTCCATTCCTCGCCTGGACATCGTGATCTCGCTCGTTGGAGCCATAAGCAGCAGCACATTAGCCTTGATCTTGCCGCCTCTGGTCGAAATCCTCACTTTTTACAAGGAGAAGCAAAGTCTATGGATGATACTAAAAGATGTTTCTGTAGCCTCCCTGGGAGTGATCGGCTTTGTTACAGGCACATATGTAGCTGTTAAAGAGATTATTTGCCCAGCTTCTTTGGTGTCCGTTAATGCTACAGAGGCTTCATCTGGCTGTTTCAACGCTTCACATTTGGCCAGGGGTGCCAATTAATGCTAGAAGATTGTAACACTCTGGAGTTCTTAATTATGGATTTTAAAAAATTTTTGGAGAACCAAAGATAACTGATTCCAAATGTGAAGGTTTGAGATTCACTCAGTATGTTGAGTGAATATCCGAAAACCTAAAACGACTCCTGTCACACCTTCAAGTTGTTCAGACCATTTTCCATTTGACCCGTAAGCACTTCATCGAGCGAGGAACGCTCTTTCACAGCATCATGGCCTTCTGTGTATTTATTTGCAAATGGGACCAGAGAGCAAAAACGCTATTCGGACATCATGATTTGGCCAACGCAAACGGTGGTGGCCGTCTCCCATTGACTTTCATTGTTCATGTATTGTGTGGCCGCTATGTGTCTGTCAAGACCCTCTCCGTTGCAAGCCACCAGAAGTTAACAAGGCTTATGAAAAAATACAGATGTACTTTTTTAATGCAAATTGTTACGTTTGTTACAAGGCTTGGCCACGAGCAGGTCCCAATAGGTTCTGTTTCAGCAGTGGCCGGGTTCTGAGCCAGCTCCTCCACTGCAGTCCCCCCCATATGGGTAGTGGTCCACAAAATGAAGCATACTGACATCATCCATAGCAGAGGTTAAAGAGAGACTGAATGTGACAAAATGGCCTTAGATTGCAGTGATGAAGATGCGAATCATGTTTACATGACACAAAACAACAAAAATACCCTCTGCTATGATGAGAATTTGCACATGCAGTGTCTGCTTAACTCTTTTTAGTGGAGCAGAACCTTGACCATGAATGGCCACATAGGCTTGTTTAAGCTATTTTTTTATTCTCCAGCAAACTTAATTGCAATTTTGCAAATTGTATTTTTCTATTTATTCATAACTCTTTAGAATGATTCTATATTTTGTACTTCCGCATTGTATATCGCTTCAAGAGATATTTCTGCAGAATTCAACTTTAGAGGATTCATTAGGTTTTCATTTACCTTTTTTGTTTTTAGGGAACAAACTTTGGTAGCATTTAGATGCGTTGGCCGTAACTGGAAGAGCCCAGTGCTTCGAACCCTGTTGAAACCAATTGTTAAAGGGCTGTTAACTTGGGGCTGTGCTCATTTCCCCCCAAGATCTTACTTTTTGTAATCTTAAAGAGTGTAACTAACTTGTGTGCTCGATCTGTGTCGTTCTGCTTCCATGGCAGGTTCTCTTATGCAAGCTCTGTTTAAATGAAGGTGTGCAGCTTCCTGTTCATTTCAGTGAAGCTTGCACAGCAGAACAGCTGTGCCGTGGGGTCTGCATTACAGGCCTTTTTACTTTCCTTTGTGTCTTCAGCAGCAACTGAGATGGAATACCATAGTTCAAAAGATACTAACAGCCAATTCACTCCTGAACGCAGCTCAGGTCCACATCCCCCTCTTGGGATCTGTGCCACCTTCCCCCACCATAGGCCTGACTCATGTGATCCTTTTCCCTCCTAAAACTTGGGGGGCAGGGGAAGAGTGCAAATCGTGTGTGTGTGTATGAATGGAATACTCACACTACATGCGATGAGTGCAGCTGATACGCTGCTTCACCTCCTGGCCAGGATCCTTGGCTTCGTGTGTGTGTGCACGCTGACTCCCAGGTTTTCTTAACTGCATATAAAATTGAAGTTGTGCTCACTCTGCACTTTTAATGGAATGAGCAGAGCTTGGAAAAGTTACTTTTTTTGAACTACAACTCCCATCAGCCCCAGCCAGCGCCATGCTGGCTGGGGCTGATGGGAGTTGTAGTTCCAAAAAGTAACTTTTCCAAGCTCTGGGAATGAGCCTATGCAACAGTAACAGTGGCACTAATGTTATTCATTCCATGTCTCTCCCTCCCTCCCACTAGATGATGGAAACATAAAGCATTTATGTCCCACTTTTTCAGCTCTTCTTCCCCACCTCCACCCAGACTCTTCTGATCTGCTTGTAAAGCATAGCCTGAGGCTGCTCTTTCTCATTACAGGATAATGCTAAAACTCTTGTTGTTTCAAAGGAACTGCATTGTATGGAACTGGTAAAAAAAATATGCTGCTGTGATGACTTTTTTTTCATTTAAAGCAATGCTAGATCTGTGTGCTTTTAAAACATCGATCTGCTGCAATCGTGTAAAAAGTGTGTGTGTGTGTGTGCACTAGTCATGAGCAAAAGTGTCACTTTTCTCCCCAAATGCTCCGAATCTTGGGCTGCTGCAGACGGCTACGTAATGTGTGGGGAGAGGGATCCATGTTCCCTTCAATTTCTGCTTTGATCCTTAAATCAGATTCCCCCCTTTCTGTTTTGCACCGCATATACAGCAGATTAATGTTCAAAAGCACAGATCTGTTGCCATTTCACCTACTTCTGTCCTGAGACTGACTATTCTGTACATCACAGATGGTCGACATGGTGGCTCTCAGCCTTTCCCAACCAGTGGGCCACCAGATGTTGTTGGACCACAATTCCCATCTTTCCTGACCAGTGGCCCACTAGTTGGGAAAGGCTGCTCTAGATATTTGTTGGACTACAACTCCCAACAGCCCCAGACAGCATGGCCGGTGATCAGGGACGATGGGAGTTGGAGTCCAGTGACATCTAGAGGACGCCATGTTTGTTACCCCTGCTGTACATAGATTTTTTTTAAAAAAAATCTGGTAAAGGCAATACTAGACTCTAGTTTCTCTTCCTCTTGTTTTTGGCAGTCCTCTGTGTGCCTTCAGAGGATAGAAAACCACCAAATCTACTCGGATCATCCTTTCCCTGTCCCATTAATCCAACTTGGAGGCCCAAGTCTGTGCCAGTGCGCTGAAGGACCTGAGCCATCATGCTTGACCACCAATAGCCTTTGGCCCCCACAAACGGATAATGAGGCTGAGGTCGTGGTGTCCAAAGTCATGCTTATTAAGTCCATAAGTGCCTTTTGTAAATTGGGGGGGGGAGGAGTGGATGCTGAAGCACTGAACACCCTGCCTCCTCCACCCTAAAATGGGTGCAGACTACCACATCCAAAATTCAGGTCATTGGGAACGCTTGGCTCCTATCCTTTGGAAGGATTCCACACCGAAAATCTTGGCAGGAGAGTGCAGGGCACTTACCAGCAAGCTTGAATGCTTGAATGAATCTGGTTTATCCCATCACTCAGCCCAGCAATTCAGGCTTTCTTTCCTGGTCAGCACCTGAGTGTTCGGGACCTCCTTTTAATTTTTATTTAGCGTGTCCAGTAATGCTAACAGATGGGGGGCGGGGGCGGCATGTAACTCGAAACAGTATGGCATCTGGGTGTTGATAGTGTGTGTGTAATATTTAAAATATTTGCACCACATTTTTTTCAGTGTTCTTCCTACTGTGTAGGACCTGGCTACTTGTAGGTGGTTCATTCAGAGCAGGCTCACACAGGTGTATTGTCTTTATGTCAATGGCACTACTCCAGTAGTTTGAATAGTGCTCTGTCACTGTATGTTTGGCTTCAGTTGGTCTAAAAGTATGGCTGGGAAAATCCTCCATGAAAATCCTCCATGAAAAGGCATTTAATTCTAGCATGTAAAATTAAAACCAGAGCAGTTGGCATGTACAAAATAAAGTTCAAGGGAATATTTGCCAAAGATCTTAAAAAGTAGCAAAATATTTTTTAAAACAATTAAGTAGCGATGTAGTTATTTTTTAAGATGTTACAAATGAGATGTGTAGATGAAGGCAGCTGGAACTAATGAACGACCACAGAACTTTAACTCTGAGATGTATTTACAGAGGGAACAAAAATGATCATTCATAAGAAAGATAAATGGGAACTATTCCAGTGGATTTTTTAAATGTTCACGGCCCATTGAGTACAATGGAATTATGTTTATATGCAGTATGAGAATTTATATTTAAATGGGCTGTATTGTGAGCAGTTGTAATGTAGCATATTCACTAGCTGCGTTATTAGCCTGCTGCTAGTCTGTACTATGTGTTCAGTAGCCTACATGGCCTGTATCGAATAAAAATGGCGACACAACCTGTTTTCTTCTTTTTCTTCTTGATGGTCTTCAGCATGTCATGTGAAAGGCAGCACACTCTGACCTCTACTACCAGTCGGGGGACAAAGGGCCACTGGGAAGGGCCATAGTTCAGTGGCAGAGTATCCGCCTTACATACCGAAGATCCCAGGTTCAATTCCACAGCATCTCCAGGTAGCTCCTTGGAGAAAAGATGGCATATAAATAAATAAAACAATAAATTCTTATTCTTACTTTATTAAATGCAAGCATATTGGTGCATCTAAACAAGAAAAAAAGTTCACATCATATAAACAATAAGTTACAGGAGCAATCTATATCGTTACACAGACCCCACTCTACAAGCAGTGAGAGATTTCAGGGGTGCCAATGAATGCCTTGAGTTTGGTTTCCTTTGAATGAACGTTTCTGGAGACAGTGTCTTCATGATATATGGTTTTATTTACACATATATACAGGTTCAGCATAAGATGGAAGGGCTCACGGTTTTAACGTTTCTCCTTCAAGAGGAAGGATGGGCTATAAAGATAACAACAACAGCATTCCTACAGTCAGACCCATAGCTTTAAATTCAGCACAGAGAGCGAAATCAGGCCTCTGTGTGCTTCCAGCTCTGGATACAAGCTTAGACTGGTTATTCTTTCACACTCACCTGCAGCCAAGAGAGGGGTGTGGGGAAAGCACAGCTCCAATTTCCAAATGGCTTCTTTCTAGTAACAATCCATTGACACTGAGTCAGCTCCTTAACAAAGAAGGGTCCATTCACCTCTTTGCCAGGGCCAGCCCAAGATAATCTCTGACTATTTTTCCTGCTCCGTTAACCCTCTTCTGGCTAAACCTCAGTCTTGTAGCCAAGAATCACAGGGCCATGATGAGGGCCCCCTCAGATGACATCTAAACCAACCTCAAGCTCATATCAATGTAATATTCATACTGGGTTTAATGTGGAAGAAGGTTTGAGGACATGATAATGTCCATGTAAAACCTAATTGTATCTCCCAGCCAGTGTCTTGTGAGCAGCAGCAAGGAACAGCTTTGCTCATTTTACCACTCTTACTCTGTCTCCCACTGTTGGATATTGGCCAGCAGCAGGGAGCTGATCCTGCTGCAATAGGAGCAGCCATAGTGCAGATGTAGCCTGAGATTGCTGTCATCAAAGCTGCCTTATACTGAGTCACACCATTGGTCCACCTAGCTCAGTACTGTCTACACTGATTGGTAATGGTTCTCCAGGGTTTCAGTCTTTCTTAGCCCTACCTGGAGATGCCGGGAGTTGAACGTAAGACCCTCTACATGCAAAACGGATACTCTACCACTGGGCTACGGCCTCCTGCCTATTATCATCAGCATTAATCCTCAAAAGGGTTCCTACACCAGAAGGTGCCATTTACCCCATGAAGCCAAAGGATAGCAAGCAGAAGGCGCCGTTTTCTCAGCTGATTGGCAAATGACACGATCTCAGCCATGCCTGGCAGCATCCAAGTCATGGATGGGAGAGGAACGGGGTATAATGAATAAATCTTTTATAGCAGTGAAAATATTAGTCTGTAAACTCATTAAGCTGCCGCCCTCCCCCACCCTGGCACACATTAAATTTGCTACTAGAGCAGTTTCATTGTGTATGCAAGTTTTGAAGAAATGGAAAGTCCCCGCCTGGCTTTTTGTTTATCTACATGCAGGCTTTCCCCCCTTAAATACTAATTTCTTCTCAAAGAGTTGCAATAGTGCTTCATAATAAATAATAAAAAAGAGATTGTTCAACCTGCTTTGCAAGTACTTCAGTTCTCGGCATGTCTATATCTCCCTGCTGATGTCTTTTAAGCTCCTGGAGGTGTGATCTGAAACCAGCCAAGGCACAGCGTGTCTTCTGCATTATTACATAATGTTGTCCTGATTCTATTACAAAGCAGGCATTCTCTCTCCAAGCCCACAATCTTCTCTTGTCTGGAAGCTTCTAAGCTTCCAGAGGACCCTTCCGAAGACCCCTAATCATAGAATCACAGAAGAGTTGGAAGTGGCCTACAGAGCCATCGAGTCCAACCCCCTACTCAATGCAGGAATCCAAGTTAAAGCATACCTGAGAGGCGGCGGTCCAGCTGCCTCTTGAAGGCCTCCAGCACCTTGGATAGCTCTTCAAAAGTTCGGACTAAAACCCAGAGCAGATTCCACTGCCCCACTGACATGGAGCCATCAGCCACCATTGGTGGGGGCATATGTTAACATCCTAATTCTGTTGTTATCTGAACTGGAAAATTCACAGCTATAGCATTGATCAAGGTTGGCATGTTGCTATCTCTTCCCTCACCCACCCCATAGCTACAGATATTTTAAGACAGGCGGGGGAGAGGAGCTGAATTTTTCAGTAATAAAACTGTATTCATGATGAATTAATCAGCCATCCTTAATCAGGAAATTATATCAGCCTATGTGGGAAACTGGTAGGGAAGGAGTCATTTCTATGAATATTAAAAATTACAACATATAGTGTCATAGAAAAGCATAATTAGGAACATAGGAGGCTGCCTTATACTGAGTGAGATGATTTTTCCATCTAGCTTAGTATTCTTTACACTGACTGGCAGCGCCTCTCCAGGACTTCAGATCAGGGTCTTTTCCAGCTCTACCTAGAGATGCCGAGGATTGATCCTGGGACCTTCTGTATGCAAACCAGATGCTGTGCCACTGAGCTATGGTCTTTCCCCAATTCACCACTGATAGGGAAGCTGGACCCTTTCTGACTTGGAGCTGGGTAAGTTTCACCTGCCCTGGTAGACGATAACATTCTTCAAATAATCTGAGGGGCTGCCACATAGCAGATGGCCCGTCTATTGTACTGCTGCCCCAGGGGGCAGGGCTATATCTAATGGGCTTAAGGTACAGGAGAGTTGATGTTGGTTGGACATTCAGAGAAACATCATGATGATAAGACCAGTCTCATAACGGAACCAATTACTGGGGCTCTCCCTTGCTAGAGGTATTCCAGCAAAGGCTAGATAGCAATATGTTAGGCATGCTTTAGGCTACTAGCCATGATGGCTAAGTTCTACCTCCACTGTTGGAGGCAATATGCCTCTGAATACCAGTTGCTAGGAATCATAGGTGGGGAGCGTATTGTTGCATTCTGGTCCTGCTGGTGGGCTTCCATAGGGCATCTGGTTGGCCACAATGAAAACAGAGTGCTGGGCTAGGTTGGCCTATGGACATTTAGCCTGGAGGCTGGTCTATTAGGGCAAGTGCCTACCAAGAGCAGTCTGTCTTCAACCAGCCCCCAGCCGCCTACCTCCTTGCTTACAACCAGCCGAGGTGGTAGCACTGCCACCTCCTTCCTCAGCTTCCTCCTCCTTAGTTTTAGCGTTGCCTTTGTAGAACTCAACAGGGAAGAGGAGGATGGGGTTAAAAGCAGAATTAGTTGGCCGCGCCTATCATTGCCTCTGATTTCAATGGCCGTTTGCTCTGGCTTCACCTACTGTTGGTCTCCCTGTCTTCCGTCCTACCAGATCTAATGAGTACCAGGCTGCACTGACTAGGTGGCTACCAACATCCCCTCCAACTCTATGATGCCTGTGTCCAGGGGAGATACAGTGCTGGTAAATCTCTTGGGCTGTAATCCTATGTAATTTTCTAGGTGTAAGCCTCATTGAATTTCTGAGTATACATATAGCCTTGTGTTGCCAACCACAGCTAAGAAACAGCTAGCGGGCTATGGGATCTTGCCTTCCTTCCCACCAATCATTCTCCACTCTGGTGCAAATTCTCTCTGCTGCTGACCTTAAGGCATGTTTGTTACTGGCACCATTGCCAATTGCCATTACTAACACTGACCAGGTATCTAATTTAACCCAGATCTAAAACCAGGGATAGTGCCTCCCCTGCCTCCCAGGCAGACAGCAGAACGCTAGTGTTGAAAGTCAGCAATGGCACAGAAGTCAGTAACTGTAGCTATTCACTTGTCTAGTCAGATTCAACAGTAGTGGCTGGTGCCCATTAGGACTGGTGGGGCAGAAGGCAGGGACGCCAACAGTAGGTGGAGTCAGAGCCAATGAGAAGCAGAGCCAACTTCTAGCTTTGTCACCATCTTCTTCCCCAGCAGAGTTCTACAAGGGCATCACACAGACCAAGCAGGAGGAAATTGACAAGTAGTTTCACCTCCTGGACTGGTTTTATGTAAGGAGGTAGGCAAGTGAGGGCTGGCTGAGAGCAGGCTGAGGCTGGTGGGGCAGTGCCCCGTTCGCCCTGATGGACCAGCCTCTCCTGAGATCCAGATTTGTTCTTCTCCATTTTGCAGCCTGAATGATTTCGTGCCAATGGCTGCAGCAGAGAGGGACAGTGGATTTGCACCATTCTAGAGAACATCAGCATATCATGGCTCTGCTCCCCCCATACACACACATTTCCTCTCTGTATACAGAAGCAGATTACTAGTAGGACTGTCACTCAGTTTCACAAAATGTTTGTGAATAATATGCTTCACAAGATTAATCAATCAAATTAAATCTGCACATATTTGCATACAGATAGGATACTTCTTTGTTTTTTATTTTTAGAAGATGCACACACCTCTCTCAGCAGGCACCAAGGGTGTAGTTGTTCAGGGTTTTGGGGGGGTTGTAAACCCCTTACTTTTTTGGGAGCCAGGTCCCAGCTCTCCAGAGTCCTATGAGGCAATCAGCATGAAAGAGGAGCATGTTAGCCACTGAGAAGTGTCTTCTAACTTGTTTCCGGCTGATCAGAGTGTAAGGAGTTCCGAGTTCCTAAAGGACAGTCAATTCAAACCTGGCCAGATTATTCTATAATCTTAGAAGCTTGTACAATTTTAGAAGGGGGTGTGGCAGTGACTGTCATGAAGGGGACCCTGCACTTCTGAATTTGCCACTACATTATTGGCAGGCACCCCTGGAGAAAAGAAGCATTTCCTCCTGAGCAAACTGGAAGCAAACTGATTTTTTGCTGCCTGGGTTGTAGGAGAAGATCATGCTCACTCTCCAATCCACGTACAGAAGGCAACTGGTCTGGCATTTGAATCTTACACCATCGATAGGACAGGTGTGCCCTTCACTGCTCCTACAGCAGTAGGGTCGTTTAGGGCCCCAGGCCAAGCTGTATACAACTGTATACATATATAGCTTTGTCCTCCAACAGAGGTCAATGCTGGGTGGCACAGGAGCTACGGCCAGGGAGAGATCACTGCTGCCAGGAAGATATTACCCCAGCATCTGCCACCTGAGATGGCTACCTCACTCTGCCTAATGGCAGGGCGGGCCTCTTCTAAAAATGCGCCTTCTCATTCGGGAACCTCCCTGAATGATATTGGGCCAGTTGGCTTCTCTGCTGTGAAAATGGGAGGACGCTCTGAGCCACTTGAAGAAAAGTTAGAGTAGAATAGCAATAATAAACAATAACAATGTAACATCCTCACACTACTCTGGCCAGCCACACTGGCTCTTAGCACTTGTAAGAGTGTTTGAGCGTAGCGCATCATTACAATCCTTTTATGGAGAGGCAAGTGTATTATTGGCAACTACGCATGCGTGCGAGGGGAACTGTAGCCAATCCTCCCTGATACATTCCCCCTAACGTCACTAACATCTGTAACATCTGTAGTGGAAACGATGCATTTGTGAGGCATGCAGGTGATGACTTCCGGTTTCCTAGGGGCATCTGGTTGGCCACTGTGAGAAAGGATGCTGGAGTAGATGACCCATTTGCCTGATCCAAAAGGGCTCTTATGTTCACAGAACACAAACTGTTTAATGCATGCATGCTGACAGCTTCATGTCTGGGGACGCTTTTATTTCCTTTCCGTTGATGGTTTCTCTGTAATAGCAGTGGGGAACCTCCGTCCCATGGGCCTAATTAGGCTCACTAAGCTTCCCCATTTGGCCTGCAAGGCTGTTTTGGTGAAGGCATACCCCCCTCTCTTGTTCCTGATATCATATATGAAAAGGAGTAGGAAGAGAAAGGGAAATTAAGAACATAAGAACATAAGAAGAGCCTGCTGGATCAGGCCAGTGGCCCATCTAGTCCAGTATCCTGTTCTCACAGTGGCCAACCAGGTGCCTGGGGGAAGCCCGCAAGCAGGACCCGAGTGCAAGAACACTCTCCCCTCCTGAGGCTTCCGGCAACTGGTTTTCAGAAGCATGCTGCCTCTGACTAGGGTGGCAGAGCACAGCCATTGTGGCTAGTAGCCATTGATAGCCCTGGCCTCCATGAATTGGTCTAATCTTCTTTTAAAGCCATCCAAGCTGGTGGCCATTACTGCATCTTGTGGGAGCAAATTCCATAGTTTAACTATGCGCTGAGTAAAGAAGTACTTCCTTTTGTCTGTCCTGAATCTTCCAACATTCAGCTTCTTTGAATGTCCACGAGTTCTAGTATTATGAGAGAGGGAGAAGAACTTTTCTCTATCCACTTTCTCAATGCCATGCATAATTTTATACACTTCTATCATGTCTCCTCTGACCCTCCTTTTCTCTAAACTAAAAAGCCCCAAATGCTGCAACCTTTCCTCGTAAGGGAGTCGCTCCATCCCCTTGATCATTCTGGTTGCCCTCTTCTGAACCTTTTCCAACTCTATAGTATCCTTTTTGAGATGAGGCGACCAGAACTGTACACAGTATTCCAAATGCGGCCGCACCATAGATTTATACAACGGCATTATGATATCGGCTGTTTTATTTTCAATACCTTTCCTAATTATTGCTAGCATGGAATTTGCCTTTTTCACAGCTGCCGCACACTGGGTCGACATTTTCATCGTGCTGTCCACTACAACCCCGAGGTCTCTCTCCTGGTCGGTCACCGCCAGTTCAGACCCCATGAGCGTATATGTGAAATTAAGATTTTTTGCTCCAATATGCATAATTTTACACTTGTTTATATTGAATTGCATTGGCCATTTTTCCGCCCATTCACTCAGTTTGGAGAGGTCTTTTTGGAGCTCTTCGCAATCCCTTTTTGTTTTAACAACCCTGAACAATTTAGTGTCGTCAGCAAACTTGGCCACTTCACTGCTCACTCCTAATTCTAGGTCATTAATGAACAAGTTGAAAACTACAGGTCCCAATACCGATCCTTGAGGGACTCCACTTTCTACAGCCCTCCATTGGGAGAACTGTCCGTTTATTCCTACTCTCTGCTTTCTGCTTCTTCACCAATTCCTTATCCACAAGAGGACCTCTCCTCTTATTCCATGACTGCTAAGCTTCCTCAGAAGCCTTTGGTGAGGTACCTTGTCAAACGCTTTTTGAAAGTCTAAGTACACTATGTCCACTGGATCACCTCTATCTATATGCTTGTTGACACTCTCAAAGAATTCTAATAGGTTACTGAGACAGGACTTTCCCTTGCAGAAGCCATGCTGGCTCTGCTTCAGCAAGGCTTGTTCTTCTATGTGCTTCGTTAATCTAGCTTTAATAATACTTTCTACCAGTTTTCCAGGGACAGAAGTTAAGCTAACTGGCCTGTAATTTTCGGGATCCCCTCTGGATCCCTTTTTGAAGATTGGCATTACATTTGCCACTTTCCAGTCCTCAGGCACGGAGGAGGACCCAAGGGACAAGTTACATATTTTAGTTAGCAGATCAGCAATTTCACCTTTGAGTTCTTTGAGAACTCTCGGGTGGATGCCATCTGGGCCCGGTGATTTGTCAGTTTTTATATTGTCCATTAAGCTTAGAACTTCCTCTCTCGTTACCACTATTTGTCTCAGTTCCTCAGAATCCCTTCCTGCAAATGTTAGTTCAGGTTCAGGGATCTGCCCTATATCTTCCACTGTGAAGACAGATGCAAAGAATTCATTTAGCTTCTCTGCAATCTCCTTATCGTTCTTTAGTACACCTTTGACTCCCTTATCATCCAAGGGTCCAATTGTCTCCCTAGATGGTCTCCTGCTTTGAATTTATTTATAGAATTTTTTGTTGTTGGTTTTTATGTTCTTAGCAATGTGCTCCTCAAATTCTTTTTTAGCATCCCTTATTGTCTTCTTGCATTTCTTTTGCCAGAGTTTGTGTTCTTTTTTATTTTCTTCATTCAGACAAGACTTCCATTTTCTGAAGGAAGACTTTTTGCCTCTAAGAGCTTCCTTGACTTTGCTCGTTAACCATGCTGGCATCTTCTTGGCCCCGGTGGTACCTTTTCTGATCTGCGGTATGCACTCCAGTTGAGCTTCTAATATAGTGTTTTTAAACAACTTCCAAGCATTTTCGAGTGATGTGACCCTCTGGACTTTGTTTTTCAGCTTTCTTTTTACCAATCCCCTCATTTTTGTGAAGTTTCCTCTTTTGAAGTCAAATGTGACCGTGTTGGATTTTCTTGGCAATTGGCCAGTTACATGTATGTTTAATTTAATAGCACTGTGGTCACTGCTCCCAATCGGTTCAACAACACTTACATCTCGCACCAGGTCCCGGTCCCCACTGAGGATTAAGTCCAGGGTTGCCGTCCCTCTGGTCGGTTCCATGACCAACTGGTCTAGGGAATAGTCATTTAGAATATCTAGAAACTTTGCTTCTTTGTCATGACTGGAACACATATGCGGCCAGTCTATGTCCGGGTAGTTGAAGTCACCCATTACTACCACATTTCCTAGTTTGGATGCTTCCTCAATTTCATATCTCATCTCAAGGTCTCCCTGAGCATTTTGATCAGGGGGACGATAGATCGTTCCCAGTATTAAGTCCCTCCTGGGGCACGGTATCACCACCCACAACGATTCTGTGGAGGAGTCTGCCTCTTTTGGGGTTTCGAGCTTGCTGGATTCAATGCCTTCTTTCACGTATAGAGCGACTCCGCCACCAATACGTCCTTCCCTGTCCTTCCGATATAGTTTATATCCAGGGATAACCGTATCCCACTGGTTTTCTCCATTCCACCAGGTCTCCGTTATGCTCACTATATCAATGCTCTCCTCTAAGACCAAGCTCTCCAGTTCTCCCATCTTGGTTCGGAGGCTCCTAGCATTAGCGTACAGGCACTTGTAAGCAGTGTCTCTCTTCAAGTGTCTTTGGCACTTGTGGTTAGGCCTGTGGTAATTTTGCTCTTCTGAATTTATATCCTGTGCCCCTGCTCTCACAATGCCTACTTCTAGGCCTACCCCTTTTAAAATTTCATCATTTCTTTGGTTTTTATCCCAGGGGGGAGGTTTATTCCAAACCGGACCTTTCTCAGCTCCTGTCGGGTTTCCCCCCTCAGTCAGTTTAAAAGCTGCTCTGCTACCTTTTTAATTTTAAGTGCCAGCAGTCTGGTTCCATTCTGGTTCAAGTGGAGCCCGTCCCTTTTGTACAGGCCCGGCTTGTCCCCAAATGTTCCCCAGTGCCTAACAAATCCAAACCCTTCCACCCGACACCATCGTCTCATCCACGCATTGAGACTGCGAAGCTGGGCCTGTCTGGCTGGTCCTGCGCGTGGAACTGGTAGCATTTCAGAGAAAGCCACCTTGGAGGTCCTGGCTTTCAGCATCCTACCTAGCAACCTAAATTTTGCTTCCAGGACCTCACGGCTGCATTTCCCCATGTCGTTGGTGCCAACGTGCACCACGACCACTGACTCCTTCCCAGCACTGTCTACCAAACTATCTAAACGACGGGCGATATCCGCAACCTTCGCACCAGGCAGGCAAAACACCTTGCGGTCTACACGCCCATCACACACCCCACTGTCTATGTTCCTAATGATCGAATCACCCACTACAAGGATCCCTCCACCCCCTGGAGATATATCCTCGGCACGAGAGGATAGCTGCTCATCCCCCAAGGAATGGGTCCCTTCTAAGGGATCGTTTCCCTCTTCCTCAGCTGGATGCTCTCCTTCCCCAAGACCATCGTTGTCCATGATAGCAGGAGAGCTATCATCATTGGAGTGGGACACAGCTATAACGTCCCTGAAGGCCTCCTCCACACACCTCTCTGCCTCTCTCAGCTTTTCCAGGTCCGCCACCTTGGCCTCAAGGAAATGAAGTCGTTCCCGGAGAGCCAGGAGCTCATTGCACCGAGAGCACACCCACGACTTCTGTCCAACAGGCAGATAGTCGTACATGCTGCAGGCGGTGCAAAACACTGGAAAGCCCCCACACCCCTGCTGGCTTCTTATCTGCATAGTTTTGTTTAAGGTTTATTACGTCAATGGGTTGGAGACTGCGGTTTAGTTGAGGTCAGGGAACAGACAGGCAGAGTGGGGGGCCCTGGCCTCCTCGCCCTGCTGCCGAACACGCTCTGCTGCTTAACTCGCCTTGACGCTTCGTCAGCTGGGGCCTTGACGCTTCGTCAGCTGGGGCTCCCTCTAGCTCGTGGAGCCAAATTCTCTAGATGAATGACTGGCTACGGAGGTGGTGTCGACATGAGAGATTTGGATTCTGGGACCAGGGGCTAAGCTTCCTGGAAGATGGACTGCTGGCAAATGATGGGTTGCACCTCTCAAGGACTGGGAAGAATGTGTTTGGCCACAGCACGGAGAACTTCATCAGGAGGGCTTTAAACTGAATCCTAAGGGGAAGGGAGATGCAAACTTGGAGGTAATGGTTGTTGAAGGCTTATGCACAGGAACTGAGAGAATGACTCCTACAGGAGAATGCAAGAGTGAAGCCAGACTATAAATCACATTGTCTTCACTGTCTGTATACTAATGCCCAGAGTATGGGGAACAAGCAGGACAAACTTGAACTCTTAATACAGGAGGAGAAATACGACTTGATAGGTATAACTGAAACTTGGGGGATGACTCCCATGACTGGAATACAGCAACTGAAGGATATAACTTGTTCAAAAAGAACAGAAGGAATAGAAAGGGAGTCACGCTATATCTTAAAAATATATATCCCTGTGCAGAAATACAGGAGGATGAGCTTGCTAACCCCATCAAGAGTGTTTGCACTAAAATTAATGGGGCAAGGAATAAAAGGAACATGGTGGTTGGAGCCTACTACTGACCACCCAATCAAGGAAGAAGATAAGGATGAAACTTTTGCAAAGCAAATTGCCAATGTTTTGAGGAGGTAGTAGTAACGGGGGATTTCAATTACCTCAATATCTTTTGGGAGACAAATTCTGCGAAGCATGACCCCTCCAAGAAATTCCTGACGAGTTGAAGATAACTTTCTCCTACAGAAAGTGGAGGAAGGAACTAGAGGATCAGCTATTCTTGACTTGATTCTAACCAATAGAGATGACTCAGTGGATGAAGTGGCAGTTAATGGGAACTCTGGGGGAAAGTGACCATGTTATACCTGAGTTCTTGATATTAAAGGAAGCAAAAACTGAAAGTAGCCATACACGTACCCTGGACTTCAGGAAAGCCAATTTTAATAAACTCAGAACAATGGTAAGTAAGGTTATGTGGCAAGCGACCCTAATGAGAAAAGGAGTCCAAGATGAGTGGGAGTTTCTAAAAAAGGAAATTCTAAAGGCACAACAGCAAACAATTCCAACAAGGAACAAAGAAGGAAAACAGCAGAAGAAGCCAGTGTGGCTTCACAAAAACCTTAGAGATGACCTGAAAACAAAAAGGACACATACAGAAAGTTGAAAGAAGGCCAGGCCACAAAGGAAGAGTACAGGCAGTCATCACAGAAGACAGAAACAAAATTCAAAAGGACCTTGATAAGCTGGAGCAGTGGGCTGAAAACAACAATGAAATTCAACAGGGATAAATGCAAAGTTCTACACTTAGGAATAAGAAACCAAATGCACAGTTATAAGATGGGGGATACGTGACTCAGCAATACAACATGTGAGAAGGATCTTGGAATTGTTGTTGATCACAAACTGAACATGAGCCAACAGTGCAATATGGCTGCAAAAAAGGCAAATGCTATATTAGGCTGCATTAACAGAATTATAGTTTGCAAATCGTGTGAAGTATTAGTTCCCCCCTATTCAGCACTGGTTAGGCCTCATCTTGAGTACTGCGTCCAGTTCCAGTCTCCGCACTTCAAGAAGAATGCAGACAAACTGGAACAGGTTCAGAGGAGGGCAACAAGGAAGATCAGGGGACTGGAAACAAAGCCCTATGAGGAGAGACTGAAAGAACTGGGAATGTTTAGCCTTGAGAAGAGTATACTGAGGGGAGATATGATAGCATTCTTCAAGTACATGAAAGGTTGTCACATAGAGGAGGGCCGGGATCTCTTCTCGATTGTCTTAGAGTGCAGGACACGGAATAATGGGCTCAAGTTGCAGGAAGCCAGATTTCAACTGAACATCTGAAAAAACTTCCTAACTGTAAGAGCCATACGACAATGGAACCAATGACCTAGAGAGGTAGTGGGCTCTCCAACACTGGAGCCATTCAAGAGGCAGCTGGACAGCCATCTGTCGGGAATGCTTTGATTTGGATTCCGGCATTGAGCAGGGGGTTGGACTTGATGGCCTTACAGGCCCCTTCCAACTCTACGATTCTATGATTCTATAAGTTACTCCTGCCCTGTTGGACAACAAATATATTTGGAGCACCGCCACTTGATGTTAAATGAGAGAGTGGTTTTTTTCCCCCTCAGAGTGAAACTAATGACACAATTATTAAATTTTTATACAAAAGCCAGAGGTAAGAATACATTCTTACTGCCCTCGTGTTTGCCAAGCAATGTGATTCAGAGAAGTGATGGGGGGCTGGTGGATTTTCATTGTTGCTTCCAGTGATGTGGGGATTCTTTTATTCGTAGCTATGAAAAGTGCTCAGAGAGGGATGAAAGGGAGTGAGCTGTTGGTTCTCCCACATCCACCCCCCAGGGCAACTCCCCCCCAAGACTGAACATGTTTCATCAGTGCAAACTGATACCTACCTAGATATGCAAATATCTATCCAACCGGCTTCCCTTCAGGAGTTGATATTTGGGGCAAATGAGGCAAGGCATTTTGAGATCCACATATGCAGAGGGTGTTTCTTTTTCTTGAAGGCTCTCTTCTGGGTTTCTTCAAGATCTTTTGAATTTGGCTGATATTTCATGGTGGTTTTCTACCCCAATGAGCTGTGGGGAGAAGAGGGAAGAGAAGTCACCGACGAGGATGAGAAGAACACAGCACGTTCCGCAACTGCACTCAGGTCAGAACACAGTTTAAAACAGGGATGGAGAACCTGTACCCTACCAGATGTCGCTGGACTCCCCATCATCTCCAGCCAGCATGGCCAGTGGTCAGGGATGATGATGTGAGTTGTACTCCAACATCTTCTGAAAGGCTACAATTGAACCCACACTGCTCTTAGTCGGGGGGGGGGGGAGAGCAGAACTTGGAAAAGTCCACTGGATTGGACTGATGGGAGTTGTAGGCCAAAAAAAGTAACTTTTCCAAGCTCTGGAGGGGAGCAGATGCTGCTTCTCCCTCCCCTGTTCCTTCTGATGGTTTAATTAGAGTTGAAACCATAATTATGCATCAGCTCTGTCCCAAATTGCTTTGGGAACTGATCTGGGGCAGGGCGGGTGGTCCCAAAAGTTCCCTGGGAAGGGGGATTGATTGTTAAACCACTCTGAGAATTGTAGCTCTGTGATGGGAACGGGTTCCCTAATAGCTGTCAGCACCCTTAACAAAGTGCAATTACCTGGGGTCTTTGGGGGAAGCCATGACTGTTCAAGTGGTATAATGGTGCTTTAAATGTCTGGTGCGGATGTGGCCCCAGTCTGATGAGCCTTGGAATATTTGTGTGAAGGGGCCAGCACCTTTCTTAAGTGAGAAATCTGTGGGCCACCATTGGTCCAGAAATTCTGCACCTACTCATTAGTCCACTCCTTGGAGGGCTCCAGGTTCCTCAGCTTTCCTCTCTAACAACTGCATATCGCTTCAGTGCAAAGGGAACATGCTGAATACAGATAAATGTGGAGGAGGTGTCTGACATGTGGCTTTGTGGGAATATTGGTCAGTCTCTCCAGTTTGTCTGGAATATTTTCAATCCCTTGTTATTCCCATTTGTTTTATCACTCCAGTTAAATACCTGTGCATAAAAGCATTAGGTCTAACTTCCCAAAGTGGGTGTTTTCAGCAGCCAGCCCCCTAGCAGGATTTATGGGAGTTGCAGCCTACAGTGAATGAGGCAATGCTTTGGGGAGCCACTGGATTAATCACATGGCTACTGTGGCTTCAGTATGTTCACAACAGAACTCACACTGGGTTTGGCTAGATAAAGGAGAGCAGTTAGCCACAGAATGGGGGTGAGATGGAGTCAGGGCCAGCCCTACCATTTGGCAGAGTGAAGTGGCCGCCTCAGGTATGATACTGGGGGGCAGCAGCAAGTTGTTTGAGACAGAGCTGTGTGGACCACATGGCCTGCTCTGTGCCCCTTAAGCTAGACTGCTACCCTTGGGAGGACTCTGCCTTGTCATCAGTGTTGAAGTAAGATTCAACTGCCACAGCTTCTGTAAGTGGGATGGGAGTGGACAGACCACCTGCTCTTTCACCTCAGGCAGCAAAATGTCTTCGGCCGCCCCTGGATGGGGTATTACGTAATAGATAATACCGGATGGAACCTCACTGTTTTATTCCTATCTCTGCTTTCTCTCAAAACACATTGATTTCATTGGGCATCACACTGGGAAAGAAAATATATCCTCTTGTCTTCTGTTAAGTGCAAGAGCAAGGGCTATCCAGGTCACATTCTGCTGGGTTTATTGTGCACATATTAACTCATCTGTCATATTTTGCCAGGTGTGCTATGCACATGATTGACTCATTTGTTTCAAGGGCTGAACTTGGCAGCCGTTCTTAACACTCCTTAGACTCTACAATCTCAATCCATGACACTGATTCTATGTACATCTGTGTGATTGATATAATTACTTCTTATCATGTTCTACTCTGTTCTGTTGGAGGAGAGCTTTGCGCATACCATGGACTACGAAAAAGACAAATAATTGGGTGTTAGAACAAATTAAACTAGAACTGTCACTAGAAGCTAAAATGATGAACCTGAGGTTATCCTACCTTGGACACATAATGAGAAGACATGATTCACTAGAAAAGACAATAATGCTGGGAAAAACACCAAGGGAGTACAAAAAGAGGAAGACCAAACTAGAGATGGATTGATTCCATAAAGGAAGCCACAGACCTGAACTTACAAGATCTTAACAGGATGGTTCATGACAGATGCTCTTGGAGGTCACTGATTCATAGGGTCACCATAAGTCGTAATCAACTTGAAGGCACATAAACAACAAATCATGTTCTGCAGTGCTGCTTTGCACCACTTGTTCCAGAGGTCTTCTTTCCTTCTGTAATCCTTCAGATCCTTTTGGCAGAACAGTCTGTTTTGGCTGGTTCTTCCATGTAGTTTATGCTTCCAAGAGGGGCTCCTTGGTGCCCTGAAGGATAGGTACATAAGAAGTATACTGAGCCAGACCAATGTTCCATCTAGCTCAGTACAGTCTACACCAGGGGTTCCCAAATCCTTCCCCCCACAAATCACTTGAAATTGCTGAGGGTCTTAGCAGACCACTGAATGATTTTCCTTCCTGTTGTAGCATTTGTAACATGCTGTGCTAGATGCTGCATGATTTTTAATTGTATTTTTACAGACATGCCGCAGACCACATGAATGAAGCTTGAAGACCACAGTGCTTGACAGACCACAGTTTGGGAACTCCTGGTTAACAATAACTGTCAGTGGCTCTCCAGGATTTCAGGCAACAGTTGCTACCAGCCCTACCTGGAGATGCCAAGGATTGAATCTGGGACCTTCTATGTGCAAAGCAAATGATCTACCACTGAGCTATGGCCCTTTCCAAGTTGTGCTTACCTATGTTCTTGGTTGAAAATTGATTAAGCAGATTTATTTATTTATTTTATTACATTTATATATCGCTCCATAGCTGAAGCTCTCTGGGTGGTTTACAGCAATTACAGACTGCTTGACTGCTCACCTAAATGATAATCTTGAAACTTTCCAGTCCCAAAACTTGCCTTTATCACCAATCACTCAACATGGACCTGCTTTTAATGGTTGTAACATATGTTTTTATCTTTATTGTATCTGTTTTTGTCTCTTTTCCAATTTCAGATGTCTGTCAGCCTCTTCCTTTCTCCTCTCTCCAAAAGTTGATTATAGTGCCACAAGTGTAACCTAAATTGTGCAAGATGGTGACCCATTTATGGAGGGATTCAATTTCTGTGAATTCTGAAGTGAATTGACCTGAGCCACACTTCCTGAACTAATGCGTGAATTGGTGCTAGTTATCTTTTGGAAGGTAGTTGTCCTTTGAACTTTGCACTTCTCTGAATTTTTCAATATAATTCTATTGCAATACATACCAAAATGCATTAAATGCGTATTTTATGATACAATATTTCTTTTTGATAAAATATGTTTAGAAATGAATACAGTGACATAAAACAACTCTGGAGTAGGTTACCTAAAAAACTGTTTTCTCCTCCACTGTCTGGTAAGGGCATTAAGATCAGCAAATGAAACCCAATTAGTTTGGACATGGCCTGATGATCATTTTGCATCCTTAGCCTTGATCCACGTGCATGCACAAGATTGAGGGTTCCTACCTTCTCCCCATTGCCTGTTGGTTATTCAGAGTCTTTGTATGTCAGACATCATGCTTGCCTAAGCTTACACAGTCTCCAACAGCAGTCATCTGAACAGGAAGACTTACGGTTGGAGCTGCCACCCAAAACTTTCTTAGGACTTGGCAGACGTTAGGAAAATAAATAGGAGCAGATTATGCATTTTCAAGCCCTCATTGATGCCTATGTATGGGGAAGTTTCTTTTGTTACTCCTTATGACGGGGTTTCAGACAGCTTTCTTGAGCTATTTGCCACTTTTCTCCCAGTACTTGAAACAAAACTCGCAAAATAAAACAGCTAATAGTCGCCCCAATCCAGCAAGGGATATTTGTGCACTGAACCAGTTTTCTGTTTGCATAGCCAATGAGCTGTGTACCTGGATATATTTTCACTTCACCATCCACATGATGATGGAATGGCCTCCAACAACACAAGCTTAGCCATTTCAGGCCTAGATAAATACAGTTTCATCACTGATAAAAATGTACAGCCGTACCATATTAACTGAATTTTGGATTCATTCGGAGCAAGACTAACGTGCAGGCTTTCCTGCACCTCTTTTCATGAGACGGCAGGGCTGCAGCTTAGTGGGTCAGCCTTTGCTTTGCATGCGAAAGATCTCAGGTGCAGTCTCCAGAATCTTCAGGTGGGGCTGGGAAACATCTCCTCTCTGAGACCTTGGAGAGCCGCTGCCAGTCAGTGTGGATGATACTGAGCTAGATGGACCAATGGTTTGATTTGGTATAAGGCACCTTCTTACATTCCTATGTCCTTTGATTCAGGGAGCAAAAAGGTCTTAGGCCAGCTCTGGCCACAACAACAGTATGAGGTAGGTTAGGCTGAGAGAGAGTGATAGGCCCATGATATCCACTGAACCTTTCTGTACCAGCTGCTGGGAACCAGACAAAAATATTGACTGTATCATATAAGGCCTCCAATATTTAAGCTAGTGCTGTGCTGTCTATTGTCTGGGTTTTTTCCCCTAGCCATTCACCCCCGGGAGGAAGGAGAGGCAAGAGAAACGGCAGCAAGCAACACCAGGGGAGCGATAACCTTTTACCTGCTTGTTGCCCTCCTCCATGGTCAACATAATTTCAGTTTTCTGACACTTTCATAGAGCAGGGAGGGCGGCTTACGGGCTTCCCTTGGTGAATTCTGACTTTTATACTGTGTTTATGTATTTGTTTATGTATATGGATATTGTTCATGTATTTTGCTTTGTAAATTAATTTGATTTTTTTATTGTACCTTGTGTATTCTATTGTAAACCGCTTTGAGATCTTTTAGATAGTAAGCGGTCTATAAATGGAAATAATAATAATAATAATAATAATAAATAACAACAACAATCACCACACATGCGGGGACTGTTGCACTCTGAGCCGGCTCATGGGCTTCCTGTGAGAAAAGGATGAGCCATTGGCCTTATCCAGCAGGGCTCTTCTGATGGTCAGAATGACATGCAGGTCCAGATTAAGACATGCTGAGGCCCTATGGCACATCAAGATTCAGAGGGCTCATGCCATAAAAAATAAAGAGAAAAACGTGTATCACATTATAATAGAAGGGGTAATGGAAAAAATGGTAAACCACTACATTTGCACATAGACATAGGCAAAGAAAAACAGCTAAATAAAACATACCTTTTGCAAAAACCTTGATTTGCACTATCAAACACCTTATGATTTCTTAATTAGCACATATGAAACTGAAGAACACAGCCCCTCCTCTGACAGCTTCTGTCATTCATTCCTACACAGACTTAACTCCTTACAAGCCAGTCTGAGAGTCAAATATTGCAATGGCACAGCAGCACATAAAAGCATGTAGTTAAGCAGATTCAGGGCCTTACATGGGCCTCAGATGGGGCATCAAAGTCAAAATGTTAGATTTCACCTGTCTCCTCCAAACATGTATTTGTCTTGCATGTATTTTCCAGTAGAGCCCCCTCCTAGCTACAGGCCTGTGTGATGGCATAGGGGGGAGTGAGAAGGTGGCAAGGAAGGGATTAGCAGTGAAGATATGGAAAAAGACTTTAGAATGTGTTGCTGGGCTACCTCCCATTGTCTCCTCTTGAGGTCTGAGGTAAGGATGAGTAACCTAGGGATGATGCAAGTAATCCAGCTGCCCTGGAAGGGACGTTGATGGGATTGGGTGTGGACTGGGGTGGAGAGGCCAAGGGTCAGAATTGTAGGGGTGGATTGTAAATGAAAGGTTATTTAAGACAAAGCGATTTCAATGATGATAAATCTTCTTAGCTATCTCCACCATATGTAGAGGCACCTCTTAATGTGAGGCCCTAAGCCATGGCTTACTTGGTTTGTTCTTAAATCTGGCACTGGTGACATGAGTGCCTCAAGTGGCAGATGATGGAGTTAGTAGTAATCTCACCTATAATTCCTCTTGAGTCTCAACTACCCTGCTGATCTCAGGTATGGTGGAGGATGTTGCTGAAGCAAGTTTCAACTGTCAGGTCACATCCACACTATATAGAGTGTAGAAGAGAAGACTGAGGGGAGATATGATAGCACTGTTCAAATACTTGAAAGGTTGCCACACAGAGGAGGGCCAGGATCTCTTCTCAATCATCCCAGAGTGCAGGACACGGAATAATGGGCTCAAGTTGCAGGAAGCCAGATTTCAACTGAACATCAGAAAAAACTTCCTAACTATTAGAGTGGTACGGCAATGGAACCAATGACCTACAGAGGTGGTGGGCTCTCCAACACTGGAAGCCTTCAAGAGGCAGCTGGACAGCCACCTGTCAGGTATGCTTTCATTTGGATTCCTGCATTGAGTAGGGGGGGTTGGATTCAGTGGCTTTATAGGTCCCTTCCAACTCTATGATTCACCATGATACCACTTTAAACAGTCATGGCTTCCCTCAAAGAATCCTGGGAGCTGTAGTTTGTGAAGGGTGCTGTTATTGTTTAGGAGACCTTGATTCCCCTCACAGAGCCATAATTCCCAGAGTGCCCTAGCAAGAGGGATTGATTGTTAAACCACTCTGGGAATGGTTCAGTGAGGAGAATAGGGGTTTCCTAACCACGCTCAGCATCCTTATCAAACTACAGTTCCCAGGATTCCTTGGGGGAAGACATGACTGCTTAAAGTGGTGTCATAGTACTTTAAATGTACAGTGCAGATTTGGCCTCAGTCTGATTGAATTCTGTATGCGGAATATGTGTGTTGCAGGGGGCATCTTATCCTTTGCCCCAGGCAGCAACATTTCCAAGGCCTGTCTGTTCTCAGATACCCATCTTCACTTGAGCACATTCTTAATCATGTTGTATTCCGGTGTTCCTTTCCTCCAGTGGAGACATGGTGGGTTATTATTTGCGACATGAAAGCAGATTTGCTGGAGATTTATGGCAAAGTAATACTCTTTCTTTATTGATCATGATTAATCATAACCTCCTCCCTGCCTTTTTTATTTCAGTCTTGTGCTTCTCTCTGAATTGGCAAGCAGACTGGTTTTCACTCTGTCTCCTGTGTAGTAATTAGAACATGAGGGCTTTAAAAGATTATTAAAAAAAAATGAAGCTGAGCCATCTGTTTTTGCTGCTTTTCTAGCTATGCCCGCCTGAGATTCAGGGCACTGTGCTGCGTGCACGGTATTCAGTCACATTTATTTATTTATTTATTATTTGATTTATATCCCACCCTTCCTCCCAGCAGGAGCCCAAGGCGGCAAACAGAAATGCTAAAAACACTTTAAAACATCATAAAAAGACCTTAGAATACATTAAAACAAAACAACGTTAAAAACATTTTTTAAAAACCTTTAAAAACATCTTTTTTTTAAAAAAAGGGTTAAAAACATATTATTAAAGAAAACATATTAAAAGCAATTCTAACACAGATGCAGACTGGGATAGGTCTCAACTTAAAAGGCTTCCAGCATTTCCCCTGCTGTAAATAGTATGCAGTTCATGACAACCTTTGTGGTCAGAGTTTTATGTCCATAAAGGAGTATATATTTTTAAAAGCCCACCGGAAAGGTCAGGGGATCAATTCCAGATTCCCAAGGGATTTAAAGCAACAAAACGATTGATGACTTGGACAGGCAGCAAAAATGTGATACGGTTGCAACACTTAATCTAGATCCTGTTTTAACTAGGGATGGGGAGATACTTGGTTTGCTTTGCAAGCCTCCCTGATTTGCAGTTCCTGAAACAATACATGAACTGAAACACTTTTATCCTTCAACATTCCAATTTTGCAATGCCAAACCAAACCGAAACAGGCATCCTTTGAAATTTGCTCTTCTCCAAATTGTGCAGTGCAGGTCTCCAGCCAAGTAATGTGTAAAAAAATTGCATACATTAGAGGAAAGTACATTAAAAGGCATGTATTAGAGCAAATAGCATACAAAAGTCCATTATGGCAGGGAAAATTGCTTGGACAATGTGTATAATAGGCCAAATTGTAGACAGAAGTTTTTCTATTAGGAGAAACTGGCACTTAAACACTGATGAATTTTCATGAGAATGTAAAAAAAAAAAAAAACACAGGTGGAACGGTTCTCTGCATTCTTAAAACTAGAAAGATGAGAAATGGAGAAAACCCCAAACTGATAGATTTGTCCATCTCTAGTGAACATACATGCTTATGACTCACTGACTGCAACAGCTAGTGATGACTTACATGTATAAAGGAGCCATCAGGGTTCAAACCCCGGAGATTGAACTTGCTTGCTGCTACATGCCCAGGGTTTCTTGACGATTCTGCATGCAAAGCACATGTAAATTTGTATAAATGAGCAGAGATCGACAATGGTCTGAGATGCGTGCGTGCCAATGTGTGCATTTTCCCAAGTGGCAGGCTTTTACCTTGCATTACAGACACCGAGAAGACTTAGTAAGATAAGAAAAGCTACTTTATTTATAGAAATACATAGTAGATAGGAAAGGCATACCTAGTTCTAAATAACTAACTAAGTTGGAGGTGCAACGCCCAGACACAGGTATTGCCCTCATGGCTCAGGAGAGACAGCAAAGACAAAGATGTCTCCTCCCTCTTGGATAGTCGAAGAACAAAGGGCGGAAGGAGGAGGGGCAGATAAGCTTTCCTGAGCATATCAATTTACAAGGAAGGGAGAGCACAGCACAGGTAAAGGTAGGTAAGCCTAGCCAGCTGGAGGACTCTAACTCTACCTTCCTTCTGGAACAAAACAAAAGAACCCAAACAGGAGTTGCTCCTGCCCCCACTTCCAACAAGCACATGCTCTAATAATAATAATAATAAAAAAAATTATTTTTAAGTCGCCTATATGGCGGCGACAACGGCCACTCTAGGCGACGTACATAAAAAGATAAAAGGATAAAAATACAACATTTAACCAGAATAACAGTCGATGAAAATCTAAAACCGCCCATCTATACAGCTAACCCTAGTCCACCCCAGCAATCCTGTATGCCTGCCTGAATAGCCATGTCTTTAAGGCTTGGCGGAAGCCTACCAGGGAGGGGGCATGGCGAAGATCATAAGGCAGGGAGTTCCAGAGGGTGGGGGCCACAATTGAAAATGCCCTCTCTCTGGTCCGCACCAGCCTAGCTGTTTTAACTGGTGGGACCAAGAGAAGGTCTTGCATGGCTGATCTTGTCAGGCGGCATATTTGGTGATGTTGGAGGCGCTCCTTCAGATAAACTGGTCCGAAACCGTAAAGGGCTTTAAAGGTTAACACCAACACATTGAATTGGGCCCGGTACACAACTGGTAGCCAGTGTAGTTCTTCTAACACCGGAGTGATGTGATCACAGCAACGGCTGTTTTTGATCAAACGTGCTGCCGGATTCTGTACCAGCTGGAGTTTCCGGACCGTTTTCAAGGGTAACCCAACGTAGAGCGTATTACAGTAGTCTAAGCGAGAGGAGACCAGGGCATGTACTACTCATGGGAGCAGATGGACAGGAAGGTAGTGTCACAGCCTCTGTATTAGATGTAATTGATACCAAGCTGCCCGGCTCACTGCTGAAACCTGAGCCTCCATGGACAGCTGGGAGTCAAGGATGACCCCGAGACTGCGGACCTGGTCCTTCAGGGGCAATCTTACCCCATTAAACACCAGGTCTATATCTCCTAACCTTCTCTTATCTCCCACGAGCAGCACCTCGGTCTTGTCGGGGTTCAGCTTCAGCCTATTACTTCCCATCCATTCACTTACGGACTTCAGGCACTTGGAAATGTTATCCACAGCCAACTCTGGTGAGGACTTAAACAAGAGATAGAGCTGAGTGTCATCCGCATATTGGTGACACTGCAACCCAAATCTCCTGATGATGGCCCCCAGCGGCTTTACATAGATGTTAAATAGCATGGGGGAGAGGATAGAACCCTGTGGCACTCCACAATTGAGAGGCCAAGGGTCTGAAACCTCATCCCCCAATGCTACCCGTTGATGCCTGTCTGAGAGATAGGAATGGAACCACAGCAAAACAGTGCCCCCTATTCCCATTCCCCCCAGGTGATCCAGAAGGATACCGTGGTCGACGGTATCGAAAGCCGCTGAGAGATCCAGAAGGACGAGGAATGTACATTCTCCCCTATCCAACGCCCTCCTCATATCATCCACCAGGGCGACCAAGGCTGTTTCAGTTCCATGTCCAGTCCTGAAGCCCGATTGGAATGGATCTAGATAGTCTGTTTCCTCCAAGTGTGTCTGTAACTGTTTGGCCACCACTCGCTCAATCACCTTGCCCAAGAATGGTAAATTAGAGACTGGGCGAAAGTTATTCAGCTCTTGGGGATCCAAGGAGGACTTTTTTAAGTTGGGCTTTATTACTGCCTCCTTGAGGGCTAAGGGCATAGCACCCTCTTCCAAGGAAGCATTCACCACTGCCTTGATCCCTTTGCTCAGTCTCTCTTTGCAGCTCACAATGAGCCACGTGGGGCAAGGATCAAACAGACAGGTGGTTGGCCTCACAGTAGAGATCACCTTGTCCACTTCCTCAAAGGGAAGAGGCTGAAACCGATCCCATCGGACCGGAATAAAACTGGCCGACTCTGGCCCACTTCCTGTATCCACGGCGTACGGAATCGTGCTCTTAAGACGCTCGATTTTATTGGCAAAGTGTTTTGCAAATGTGTCAAAGGAGGCTTTTGACTGCTCCATAGGTTCCTGCACAACTGGACCGACCAGGCTTTGGACCACTTGGAACAACCTCCTGGGACAACACTCTGAGGACGCAATAGAGGCAGCAAAGAAGTCCCTCTTTGTTGCCTTTGTTGCCACCTGGTAGGCAGCTATTGCTGCTCTAACCAGTGTCCGATCGTCTTCAGAACGAGATTTCCGCCACCGGCACTCTAGTCGTCTCACCTCCTGTCTCAGACCTTGCAACCATGGTGTATACCAGGGTGCGATCTGAGTTCTATTCAGGGGGAGAGGACGTTTCGGGGCCACCCAGTCTATTGCCCTGGTGATCTCCCTATTCCACTCCGTCACCAAGGTTTTGACTGAGCTATGGCCTCTTCCCAAGAAACATGGTTATTATAACACATCTTGAAGAGTGTGTGATTTCCGTCTCTCAAAGTCCCCTCCCTTCCAAAAGCAGCTTATTGCTAGCTCCCCAAAGACTGACAAAATCAGACTGAATAACTTCAACCCCCACCACTAGGGAAGCTAGCGGGTAGAATCATAGCTCAGTGGCAGAGCATCTGCTTTGGATGAAGAAGGTCCCAAGTTCAACTGCCGGCATCTCCAGGTAGGACTGGGAGAGGCTCCCTGTCTGGAATCCCTGGAGAGCTGCTGCCAGTCAGTGAGGGCAATATTGAGCTAGATGGACTTGTGGTCTGACTCGGTACAAGGCACCTTCTTATGCTCCTACGTTCCACTGTTGATCGGAAGCAGCGTGCTTTGTTAGATGCGTCTTGTCCCCTGAGAGGTTTCTCTTTCATAGCCCTGGCTCATTCTTTGCAAAAGCTCTGGAAAGGACAAGCTGTGCTGATGGGCAAGAGGAGGAACCAAAGACTTTAATACTTTACTGAATGTTGCTGGTATGAAAGCTAATGCCTTCCTGATAACTGGATCTGGGGAGTTTTTGACCAAAGGGAAAAACAAATAGTTGGGAAAGCCCATCCTTAATCAACTCTTGACTCCATGAAGGCAAAATCTTTAACTTTCCAGTAACTTTTGAGTTTGTGGAATACAGTGATTGATCGAAGGACCAAGGCATTGGGTGTAAAGGACCGATGCTTATAACATGTAACCTGGACCAGTGGGGGGCAATAGAGAGAAAGGCAACCTATTCTTTCCTCTCTGGTTCCTTCTTGAGTAACAACTTGACGTTTTTTCTTAGGCCTTCCTTCCCTCCTGCCTCTTGTTAGTATGTGTGAATAATGACTCTATAATGGCCACATGTATGCCTGTACTCAGAATGGCTTTATTTCTTAGTATTAATAAACCTTAAGTATCTTTATTTCACCCGCCAGTCTTACCAGCCTATTTATTTCTGCACTCTGCTGCAACATACACCAAATTCCAATACAAGGAAAATGCTGTGAAGGATGGATGATAGGGGTGCAAACCTTGGGCTTGACCATGGATAGGCTCTGTTCCCCACCCTGGTTTATCTCTTTGTCCTGGCTCGCTCAGAGGCGGGGATCTTTTTAATCTCTCTTCACTGAGTTACTGCACAATTGATGGTAGGCAGCTGAATCAGAGAATGGAGTCCATCAAAAAGTTTGTCTTCATGCACATCCCCTCCAAAGCAATGTTCTGTCTGAGTTGTTATTATCTCTGGTGGGTTGTCCATCGCACATGCAGGTCATCCCTTGATATTGTAGTCAACAGATCTCCTTCACCTCTCAATGCATTTCCCCCCCCTTTCATCTTGTTTAATTTAATCACACTTCAGCACAGGGCTGGGGAACATTTTTCAGCTTCAGGGCCACATTCCGTTCTGGGCAACCTTTTAAGGGCCATGTGCCAGTGAGGGGTGGGTCCAGAGGCAAAAGTGGGCAGAGCAACCAGTGTGAATTTTACCTTTGTACAGCAGGCTAGTTTCTCACACCTTTCTCCATCCTCCATCTAGGCAAGAAAGAGGCATGATCAGAGTTCAAGGGCAAATTCCAGCCAGGCAAAAACACTTGAGGAGAACATGGAGCAGGGCCAGTGAGACAGGTGACCTGGGGAAGAGGCCTGGAGGGCCACATTTGGCCCCTGGGCCTGAGGTTTCCCACCCCTGGGTTAGCCCCATTGAAATCAACGGGACAGAGCTAGTGGTCCTAATTGATGCCCCATGGGTTTCAATGGCACTAAAGCATGGCTCACTTAGTCTGGATCTCACCCACTGGCTCTAAGGGCCACACTATACATGATGGTAAGTGCACTTTCAAAGAACAGTCATGCTATTAACACTGTTCTTAATAATAATAAACAACGATGAACACTGGCCACTTAATTTTTTTTCACAAGAAGAAGCCACTTGGGACTTTGATCCAGATCAAGCCTCAATCCAGATTGGGGCCATGGTGCTTGGAGAAGAGGCTATTAACCCTTTCTTCACTGTCATTTTCCAGTTGGAAATTGCCCCCCTCTCCACACTCTGTTATTTGCTCCTGAAGGTACTGTTTACTGAAAATAGCACTGTAACAAAATAGCACAGGGAGAAAAGAGATACCTCTCTTCCATGTGTGCCAGAGACCCAGTCTAGATTGGGGCCCTGCACACCCCCTGCTTTTTGTGAAAACAGGGGAGGGGCTGTAGCTCAGAGATACACATCTGCTTTGCATGCAAAAAGTCCCAAGTTCAATCATGCGCTGGCTGGGGCTGATGGGAGTTGTAGTCCAAACCATCTGCAGGGCACCAGGTTGGCCAAGGCTGGTCTAAATTCTACATTCAGTTTGCTGTTCAACAGTGGTGTATATGTGTTTCAACATGGGCGGGGGGGTCATTAAAATGAATTTCCTTCCATTTGCAGTGTTCAGTGGTGCCATCCATTAATGTCTCTACAGTGTGATTTTTATCAATGTGTAGCTCAGCTCTGTGACTGAGGCTTGAAGATTGGTATGCAAACAAACAGAGTGGACTCTGGAGTATATAATGCAAAGAAAACAAAATGAGAAGCTCACTTTTCTTTGCTGTCAAGGAAAAACTCTTTCAAGTTACAAACTGTGTACACTCCCAACAGCAGCAGCTGAACAGTTCCTGGGTTTTACCAACTTTGTCTCTCCTGTTACCTTTTTACATGAGAGAAGTTCAGCATTATCCACAGAGAGAGTCTCTCTGGCAGCTGTTTCCTTGGCTGATGCTTTTATTTTAATAAAGTGTCAGGCATTCAGGCCAAGGTAGCCTATTGGGCTGTAAATTGGTTAACTGTAAATTGGGTTGGAAGCAGGTTGGTGCCAGAATTGTGCTCCAGGCAAGGAGCGCCTTTGTCACTCTCCTGTTTTGCTCAGGTTCTGAATAGTGTGTCTCTGTGGGTGGTTGCCCCAAAGGCTTGCACTAGCCCAGTGAGACCTTTGCCCTTCTTCCTTGGAAGAGCTGCCTCTTGTCCCACATTGCAAGTGGCTTTTGCAAGTCACCTCACTTTCAAAAGCAGTTTGTCTTGCAACAGCAGTGGCTAAAGCCCATTTGAGCTTTTCAGAGGTCAAAGCTCACTTGACCACATGGGAATAGTTTCATTTTTTAAATCCTGTCTATTGACCAGCGGTGAAGGTATAAAAATGGACTGGTTTTATTTATTTATTTATTATTAAATTTATATTGTGCCCTTTCTCCTAGAAGGAGACCAGAGTGGCAAACAAAAACACTTTAAAACATCTTAAAAACAAAACACATTAAAACAAAATATCTTGAAAAACATCTTCCTCCCCCCCAAAAAACAGCTTTAAAAACATTTAAAAAGCAATTCCGTCACAGACGCAGACTGATGCTATAATCAGTGGGGAGCTTACATAGCCTGACATTTCCAGACTACAGAATGAGTATGGCTGTGAGCACACTAGTCGGTTACAGCAAAGCATTTCCATTGGCCACACCTGGAAGGAGAACAGGTTGATCTGCTAAATGGTTGCAAAATCTCTCCAAAATGGAATTTTTAACAAAATGCACTTGAGCTGATCCCATCAAATTTTACAGTAAAAGGGGGTGGGGTTCAACTAGTGTCACGTGCCCCTGTTTTCAGAAAAGAGAGATATAGATGCACTGGAATCAGCAGAACAGTAAGTGTGTCTCTATCCTATATCACGTTAGACTAGAGGTGAGGCATAACATGCTTGAGCGTGTATGCTCAATCACTTTCATGTGTGCATGTGAGTGCAGACAAACACAAGCAATCCTTGTACACACAAAACTAGCATGTCAGCATAAGAACATAGGGAATCCATCTTATGTTAAGTTAGACCATTGGTCCATCAAGTATTCTCAACATGACCTGGCAGTGTCACTCCAGGGTGTCAGACAGGAGCCTTTTCCTAGACCTACCTGGAGACTCCAGAGATGGAACTCAGGACCTTTTGCATACCATTGAGCCATAGTCCCTCCTTCTAAAGGAACATCCAGTCCAAGGTTCATCTAGTCCAGCAGTGTGCTTTCAACAATGGCGAGGCAGATGCCATTACAAGAAGGACATGAAGACATTAAATATTACAAATTTTGGGTGGCAATACAAAACGTTTGAATGGCAAGAGCTGACTATCACAATTCTCAGGCAGAAACACAAAAAAGGCACATGTGCAAATCAGCATCACCCATATGCTGTCATCATGCCCCAGACAAGAAGTCTTATAAATAGGTGAGCTTTCCTCTCAAATGTTCTCTAAGCAAGCTGACAAATATTGAGCCAATTGTGAATTGAATTGGGATGGGTTTGCTCAGTACTACTGGCTAGTATTGTATAAAATAAGTCCCTGATCATTGGGTAAGTTGTTTAGAGATTGTGGAAGTTGTAGTGCATTTGAGGACCCAAAGCTGAAGAATGTGGCAATAAGCTCTGTAGCCTACCAAGGGGTTGTGTCGATGTACACGCCCTCTTGATTGAAGTCCCTGAAACTCCTTTTTGCATCATTCACCTTCCTGATGTCATTACGAACTAGGGATGAAAGAATGTGTCCGTTTCAGTTCTCTCTGTTTCTAATTTTTCCAGTTTTAAATTCAGTTTTGCACATTTCTGCAGAAATTTGCTATTTCCTCGTGAAAATTCTCCAGCATTTTAGTGTGGATTTCTCCTAATAAGCACATTTTTGTATGTAGTTTTGATGAATGCACATGTTTCTGCAAGAAATCTTTCATAATATGATGCATTTTGTATGTTATTTCCACAAATATATTCAAATTTATGCACACTTTCCCCTACTATATGCATTTTTGTAAACGTCGTTTGGTTGGAGAACCGCATCATAAAATTTGGATAAGCGTGAAGTTCAATGAATGGCTGTGTTTCAGTCCTCATATTGTTTCAGAAAGTGTGAAGGTGATAAACTTAGCTTAAAATGCAAACAGAATTGAATTTCTCTCCCATCCCTATTATCCACCGGAGGGGATACCACATAGCAGAGGCATTAGTAATCTAACACAGAGATTATGATGACTCATGGATGAGATATCCAGAGTGAAACTGTTCCCTGACAATCATAAGAGCATTAAAAGTATTATTATTATTATTATTATTATTATTATTATTATTATTATTATTATTATTATTATTATTATTATTATTATTTTTATTATTATTATTATTGCATACCGCCCCATAGCCGAAGCTCTCTGGGCAGTTTACAACATAACATTGATATTAATCTAAAAATATACAGTGTTCTTAGTAAGTCATTCTAGACTAAATTATTGTACGGAAGATGTCTTCAGGAAAAGCATGCACCATCAGTAATGTGTTTTCACAAAGGACATTTCTCTCCCCCTCCCCCCTTTTTTAATTCTGCAAAATGGTGATGGGAAACCCATAGAAACCTTCACAAATTATTTTACAGGACTTGACAGCCCAATCGATTTGCTACCCAACTTTTTGAAAAATTAGTCAAAACAGCATATAAAAATATGTTTGTTAAGAGAAATGTGAGGATTTTTTAAACAAAATTCATAAATTTCTGCAGAAATGCGGAGAACCAAATTTAAGATTGGAAAAATGAGAAACTGAGAGAACCGCAACAGGCACCCCCATTTGGTTGTAATGCTTTTATGTGTTTTACTTGCTTTTAACTTTGTAATTGTTTTACTTGCTTTCATAACTGTATATTATACTGTTGTAACCTGCCCTTGGACCTCATGGTGAAAGGTGGGTAAGAAATCTTAGGAATAAAAAAAATACATCTTTGAAAAACTAGCTTCAAATCAAATCTCTCTTCTCCCATTCCCCCAATTGTGGTTCAAACCAAAATGTCTAGAAACAGCTGTAAGCTGCAGCCTGTGTTCTTTGAGCTATTGATTTTCAGATGAATGCAATGTGTGCGCGGAAGTCTATAAATCACCTTTGGGGACAGAAGTTTGCGAATCTTAAATGATATTTATATACTGCGTGTATGTGATCAATATTTGCTGCCACCATGGAGATGGAAAGAGAATAGGAGGACGTTATTGGGAAAATAAGCAACGTCTTCTTGTGAATTCTATAGCAGCATAAGGAATGCAGAAGTTTGTCTCCTACGGAGCAGAGAGCAAGACCGCTATGTTGGAAACATACTTCTATAAATAATACATGTCATTCCTTGCAATTGGCATTTCTGTGTTGACATACAGATGGGGTTTTTTTTCAGTCATCATGTTGCACATTTATGGTCTGTTGGAACTAGACTGTAGGAACGCTACCTGGATTCCAACGTAGATGTCTCTAAGGCATTTGGTGGATTTTCGCAACAGAGCTCTGGTTAATTTCGATACAAGGTGTGGCATACAACTCCCTCGTGGGCTTTGACATTTGCCAGTATCATTGTCTAGAATTACAGTAAATAATGCTGTACATGTGTATGTGTATATACACACATTTTGCTAACAGGAAGTATCAAACCCAGAATTCCAATAATGGGGGGGGGAAGGGAGGATCCACCCACTCAGAATAACGTTGGAGTCATTTTTTGTTCATCCTGTAATGGCTCATTAACGATGAGGAAGACTCTTGTTACAGCTTCGTTGGATGCATAAAGGGCATCAAAAGACAGCTCTAATGGTTGCGAAAGAGGGTAGCAACACAAGATGCAGCAAATTAGAGAATGGAAGGAATGGCACCTTTGCTCAGGTTGGTGAGGATGTATCCTCCTTATGTAGCCTATGAAGCAGCTTGTGTGAATCTTGATCAGCTGACAGTCTATGCAGAACAGCGGTAACAGGCCTGCTAAGGCTGTAACTACACATGACACTTCACTATCGGGAGGAGTAATAGTTTCACTCTATTCTGTGCTGCTCAGACCACATCTGGAGGAATGTGCCCCAGTGGAGGCTGAAGCCCACAAGGACTGGTAGGGCAGAAGGCAAGGAGCCCAAGAGCTGCTGGGGCCACAGCCAGTGGCAGGCTGAGCCCACTAACTCTAGTTTTCTCCTCCTCCTCCTCCCTCCTGAGTTCTACAAGAGGCAACACTGAGACTAAGGAAGAGGAAGCTGACATTAGTGCCACCCACTGGAATGGTTGTAAGTAAGATGGGGGGACTCATTGGCTGAGGGCAGGATAAAGTTGGTGGGACAATGCCCCATTTACCCTAATAGACCAGCCTCCACTGCTGAGTCCATGCCCACTTACAGGTTCTGAATTTTAAGAAGGACACTGACAAACTAGAACATAGGAAGCTGCCTTATACTTACGGTACTGACTGGCAGCAGCTCTTCAGGTTTTCAGACAGTCTCCCCCAGTCTTGCCTGGAGATGCCAGGGATTGAACTTGGGACCTTTGGCCTGCAAAACAGATGCTTTACCACTGAGCTATGGCCCTTCCCCACGTTCCAGAGGAGGGTGACCAGATGTTGAGGGTATGGAAACCAAGTTGAAGGAGTGGCATATGTTTAGCCTTTAAAATAGAAGATTAAGGGTAGACATGGTAGCTGTTTTCAACTCTCTGAAGAACATCTGAATATCTGACATGCAGCAGATGGAACAGACTTGATCTCTGTTGCTCCAGAGAGCAAAGCTAGAACAAACGGGGAAATTGCAAGGAAGCAAACTTCAGGCAAACATTTAGAGAAATGTCTGAGTGGTCAGAGCTGTTCAATAGCCTGCCTCAGGAAGTAGTGGGCTTTCCTCATCTGGAGGTATTTAAGCAGAGGTTGAGTGACCATTCATTCAGCATGCTATAGTTGCAAGATTCCTGCACTGAGCAGGGGGTTAGACTAGATGACCTCCAAGATACCTTCCCACTCTAAAATTCTACCAATCAGTGGTAGAATTCACTTTAAAACAACAACACTGGAAGAACTTGTGGTTTCCAGCAACTGGTATTCAGAAGCATACTGCCTCTGACAGTGGAGGAAGAACATAACGATCATGGCTAGTAGCTATTGACAGCATTATCCTCCATTAATTTTTCTAATCTTCTTTTAAAGCCATCCAAGTTGGTGGCCCTCACTTGCCTCATCTGGGAGTGAATTCCATGGCTTAACTATGTGCTGTATGAAGAAGTATTTTCTTTTGTTTGTCCTGAATCTTCCAACTTTCAGCTTCTTTGGATGTCCATGAGTTCTAGTGTTCTGAGAGGGGGGGGGGAAATGTTACTCTATCTACATTCTCCATGCTATACATAATTTTATAGACTTCCATCATGTCACCTCTCACTCACTTTTTCTCTAAAACTAAAAAGCCCCAGAGAGGTTTGACAATAAATCTCTCTTCCCAGATAACTCTGGGAACTGTAGCTCTGTGAGGGGAATAGAGGTCTCCTAACGAGGCTCTGCACCCTTAACAAGCTACAGTTCCCAGGATTCTTGGGGGGAAGCCATGACTGTTAAGGTGGTATAATAGTGCTTTAAATGTATAGTGCAGATGTGGCCTCAGTGTTAACAATACTGAGCTTCCTATGTTCTTATGTTAGCTGTGGAATCCATGCGGGTTGCAGAGGATTCTAATTTTTCCGTTTAAGAACTCCTAATAAACTTTCAAGGGTTTTCCAGAAGCCAGTCTGAAAACTACGGCAATAGTGGATTCAACATGTAAACAGAAACGAGTGTTGATACATCAATCTTTTTGTTCCATTGTCCAAAAGTGGGCATTAACAACACTCAGTCATATTGTACAGGGCAAATGTAGTATACAGGATATATTTGAAAGGGCAGCTCACAACATATAACATTACCATTTCATAAGAGAATATAAACAATAACAAGAAAAAAAAACCACAGCCAGACATTCAAAAGTTATAGAAACATTGTCTGGCCCATAAAATAAATACCTGCTGGAATAAGGTCTTCGGTATCTGACAAAAAAAATAGTGAGGTAGGGGACCAATCCTAGTTTACAAGGCAAGGTGTTCTATAATCTGGGTGTAGCCATTGAGAAATCTCTCTTTCTTGTCCCACCCAGCTATGCACCCACCTTAGATGGGACTCAGAAAAGTCTTCTTCTCTTCTTAGAGACTAGGCAGGATAGTATGGAGGCAGGAAGTCTGTAAGGTATCCAGGACCTGGGACATTTAGGACTTTAAAGGTAATCACCAACACACAGAACTGTGCCCAGCAGCAAATTGGTAATCAGTGCAGCTGTTGTAGAATCAGTGTCACACTTCTAACATGAGCTGCCTTCACACCATGGGAGCCAAAAGCTGCAGAATTGAGTGATGGACCTTGTAGAGCACAAAGAAGCTCCTCAGATGGGGAGGGACTAACAGCAGGCCCAGATCAGCCAGCCTTCATAAGGCCTCTGCACCTTGCTAAGACAACAGCTCTCTTTGTGTGGCTGAGAATGCTACAACCAGGGCTTTCCACAGTGCTCTATCCAGGGTCCTGACAGTCTCACCTGATGTCACCCTGCCCTACTCATAAGTGTCTCTGCTGCAGTCAGCTTCCCTGTTCAGCTCTGAGTCATCTTGGGACAGGAAAATAATGGTGTGGCTCACTTTTCATATTTGCAAGTTATTATTTTGCCACTTTCACTGGATAGATCAAGAAAGTTTAGAATCTTGTTGCTTTCTTTCATGACAGCCATCTTTTGATGTCTTCAGCTTTCTATGACATTGGATTAGTGCTCCTAGTCCAGACCTCTGCCTTACTTTCTCCGCTTGTTTAGAAAATTGCTGTTTTTCTGAGATGAATAGCTCTGGTCTTGTTCAAAAGAAAAACAGGGACTTTCATCTTTTTTTGTGCTGACTTGATTACTAAAATGCTACTTTTCAAAGGCAGTAGTATGGCCGGTGTCTATAGCATAGACACAGGCATCATTATTGGGGAAAGGCACCAATGGAAGAGTGCATGCTTTGCATGAAGAAGGTCCCAAGTCCATCCTTGGCATCTCCAGGTAGGGCTAGATAAGACCCCCTCTCTGAAACCATGGAGAGCTGCTGCCAGTCAGTATAGGCAATGTGGAGCTAGATGGATCAATGGTCTGACTGTGCACAAACTGGCTTTCTATGTTCCTCAAAAATGTACTGTTAGTTGGAGTATATATGTGTTCTGATTCAGTACATGGTAGCATTATATCTTTCTTGATGATGCAAGAGATCTTCATTCATGTGTCTTGTAAATTCCTTTATAAAGCTTGGGGACTTTGTGGCAATGATGATGAAGTCACTGACTGTGATTGGCTGAGTTGCCCTGGTGTCAGAGAAGGGGTGAGAAGACAGAATAGTATCTGGCTACCATTGGTTCTGTGCTCAGTTCCTAACCAGGCTAGAACAGACAAAGGCCTATAAAAAGGAGTTGCCTGTATTTTACATTGTTAGCCTAAGAGCAGTTATTTAACTTTTGTAAATTGTATTGTTTTATTGATGTATTTTATATCATATTTTTATATTTGTGTTTTTTGTAAGCTGCCTTGAGGGCCTTTGGCCAAAAGGCGAGGTATGTATGTATGTATGTATGTATGTATGTATGTATGTATGAATGAATGAATGAATGAATGATGATAATGATGACGATGATGATGATGATGATGATAATAATAATAATAATAATAATAATAATAATAATAATAATAATAATAATAATAATAAGCAACCACTGAGGGAGAATGGTGAGGAAGCAGCAGTACCATGCAGAAGCAGTGCTAACCTCAAGGTGGATTGATGGAGCGCTCTGGGTTTCAGGAGGGATGAAAGCTGAGCACTGGAGCAGAAGTCCCCAAGGCCATTCCATGCCGTCTCCAGTTCAGAAGGGTCAGGTAGCAGCTGATGCGGAAGGCCTGAGACACTTGAGCAGCCTTCCCCAACCTGGTGCTCTCCAGATGTTGAGTGTTGTGATGGTCTTGTGCTTGGAGCAGGGACTAAGGAAATTCTGATCATTAAACAAAGAAGAGAAGATGACATAAGACTAGGGCAACCTTCCTCCTGATGCCCTCCAGATGTTGATGGACTACAGTTTCTGACCTGACCATTGACCATGTGTGCTGGGGCTGATGGGAGTTGCAGTCCAAAACATCAGGAGCAAGTTAGGGGAGGCTGACTGAAAGAGCCACTGCCTGCCGGAGTAGACAGTACTGGGCTAGATGGAGAAAATGACCTGACCTGATGCAAGGCAGGTTCCTGTGTTCAAACAGAGCCCATTGCACCAGGCTGCAATGACAGCCCGTTCTGCTCCAGCACTCAGGACAGCTGGCTCCAAGTGATTCATTCTTCCCACCACCACACAAAAAAAGGTTTCAGAAGAAGAAATTTCCAATCAGGTATAGGAAAGTATTGGCTGTTTTTAAAATAATGTTGCCAGAACCCAACTGTCAGTGGGGAAGCTTTGCCAAGCTCTGTAATACTGAAACAGAGGTGTATACAAATTAAATAGTTCTTCTATAGAATATGAGCTGAGATGATTGCCTGTTCAAAGTTCCAAAGAAAACCTAGGCACGTAAAACCTGGGCTCCTGCCGGGAGGAAGGGCGGGATATAAAATAAATAAATAAATAATAAAAATAAGCAGTGACTCTTGCATTTCCCATGCCCAGTTTGTCCCTTTTACAATGCATTTCATTCCAGATGATGGAATACTGAATAGCAGGACCAAACGCTAATATTGTTGGTGCCACACATCCACCATGAGTCCCCGCCCAGTCCAGATACCTGAAATGCTGTGAACGAGATAAAGGGTGCCATAATTAAAGATCACAGGCACACTCCTGGAGCTGATCTTTTCTTGGCACCATTAAATTCACATTACTAGAGGCTCCATGTATGACAACAGATTTCTTTCTTCAGCTGGTCTCATTTGGAAAGGCAATTGGGCCTACATGCAGCAACTTTGTTGGGGCCACTTTGCCTTTTTCCGCATTTTTTTTAAAAAATATTTTGAATTAAAACAAAAACAAATCACCAAGGGTTAAACAGCATATAAGACAAAAATGTGTAGAAGGAGGGCATTCAAAGTTAGCCAGCCCACTACATTGCATGGCAAATAAGTCACCAAATGGTCACAATACCTCCCAATTCCTAAAACTCTCCTCTTAACATTGAGCCCCAAAAATATTCTCCTGTTTAAGAAATCCAAGTTACATCTGTTCTTGCCTCTTAGTCTTCTTCATACTGACCATGGCCACATGTCACTATAGACCATAGTTAAACTAAACTATGGTTTAAAGGTGAGCATGCAGAGTCTGCTGATGCACGCTGCTAAAATTGCGGGTGCTTTGCTCCTCTTCTGCTCCTGCTGTTCTGCTGGGAGCTAAGACATACTCTGGCTTAGCATTGCATCCAAACCTAGGTCATGGGTATTTAAAGTGGTATGATACTGCTTGAAATGTATAGCATAGATGGGGCCTGGATGTCACATCACACATTTTTGCTTTTCTAGAAAGAGATGTGGAGCAGGCAAGGACCAGTGTTTGCATCAGCAGCCATGCATTGACTGTAGCATATAGTTTTGCTTGAAGAAGGTACATGAGAGGGTCTTCTTTGTGATGGCCCCAGATTATGGAATGACCTCTTTAAAGTATGTCTTGCAATTTCATTGTATGCTTTTCAGCGATTGGCCAAGACACCTCTTTGGTTAAGTGAATGTCTGCTTCCTTCTGCATTGCTGTTCTGTTCTGCTATTTTGTTACTTTGTCATAGGTCTGGTTTTATTTTATGATTTTAGTGTAAACTGTACTTTTGTTACAATCTGCCCTAGGATAACTTAGAGACGGTCAGACTAGAAGTATAAAAAGCAAACTATTATGGTTGCAAGAAAATGGAAGCAAGGCTGCAGTCTTATGCTTTCCTGGGAGTAAGCCTCATTGACTCCAGTGGAACTTACATCTGAGTAAACATGCATGGGATTGATCTATAGGGTTACATCCACCCCATACATTTAAAGCACTGTTATACCACTTTAATAATCACGGCATCTCCCAAAGAATCCTGGGAACTGTAGTTTAATGGTGCTCGGAATGGTAGCTTTGTGAGGGGTCTCCTAACAACTCTCACACCCTTAAACTACAATTCCTAGGATTCTTTGGGGGCAAGTCATGAGTGTCAAGGTGACATAAGAGTGTTTTAAATGTATGGTGTGGATGTGCCCTAAGTCTGCTCTTCTGTTCATGGATTCATTTTTCCTTTTCTAGATATAATAAAATTTAAATCTATCTATTTTCATTTTTATTTCATTCATCCTTTTGTAGGTATGGGCAGACAAGGAAAAGATGGATTGGGTCTGCTCTCTTGGTCAGTTGGCATTGGAAAATTCAGAAAGACATAAATAAACTAAGCCTAAGCAGCAATAATCTCAGATGACTTACTACAATATTACTGATGACTGAGTTCCTGTACATCTGGATGATCAAGTGACAATTGCCGTTATTACATGAGTTACAAAATTATATAAGTCACTCTGACTCACCAATTGAATCCTGATTTGCTGACACGTTTGTGGCAGAACTAAGAATTATAGGACGCTCTAAAGAAAATTCCTCATATGTTCAATTCTTGCTCTTTCATCAGAGAATGAATCTTCTATTTCTCTTGTATAATAACAAGATTTATGCCTCCTCCAATGAGGTTCAGAAGCTGTGTGTGGGCTCTCATGTTAATGGCAAATCAACTTTGCTCCTATGTTGTATCATATCACAGTCATTTGGGAGCATCGAACTAAAGCTTTGAGGCTAGTACTGCAATTTGGGAGTTACAAAGCTGTAGCAAATATTTTAAGTAATTTGTTTTATATTAGTTTTTCTTCCCAGTGAAAAACACTGAGCATCCAATTCCACCTCCCCTAAGAGTGTTAATTTCCCCTCCTCTAAGAGCTGTGATTACTGAGAACCTAATACCTATTTAAAATTTGTATCGCTCCGCTAATGGGCAAGGCATAACTAGCAAGTGTGCATACTCTCCAGTTTCAAACAGGAGGCTGAGACCAGGGGCGGGGAACCTGTGCCCCTCCAGATGTTGGATTCCAACTCCCATCATCTCTGACCATAGGCCATGCTGGCTAAGGCTGATGGAAGCTGGAGACCAACAACATCTGGAAGAGCCAAAGGTTTCCCCATCCTTGCCTTAGGCCTTGAGCCAGGCTTCCTGTTGTGTTTCGGTTGCAGTTGATTACCTAGGCACAGTCGTGCAGTTAGAGAATTTTAGTAGTGATGTGCAATCACTTGTCCCACTGCCCGTGGGGCCTCCCTGCTCATTCTGCTGAGTGGGGTCCTGGACCTCTGCTCCAAAGTCTTTCCCTGACAACACCACTGGCTAAGAAGCATTATCTCTTTGATTCTATAGGTTGGAGGGGGCGGGGGGAAGAATCTCAGGTGGAAGGGCCAAGGGTGGGCCATCTGGCTTCACTGTCTGGCCCTTGGTGCTAGCTTGCTTGGATGGTTAGAGGGTAGAGAGGGGTGTGTGTAGAAACTAGCCTATTGTAGAAAGGCAAAATTCACATCAGTTGCTCCACCCATGTTTGCCTGGGCCCCGCCTACCACTGGCATGTGGCCCCCAGAAGGAAATGTGGCCTTTGCCCTGAAAACAGTTCCCCACCCCAGCCATTGGGTGATGGAGCTTCCGCAGCATCTGCACCGCAGCCACAGAGGAGGCCTCTGAGTGGTTTCCCCTGCCTGCGAGAGATCCCAAACACATTCCCTGGATTTTGAGCTTATTTTTTTTAAGTGTTTTAAATGTTAAAAGGTCATTTCTCGCCCTTTTTATCTGCGGAGCATGCGAAGCGGTAGGCCCCATCCTTGCTCGTTCCAGCACATCCCAAAGCCTCTGAAGGAGAAAAGGGGCTTGAGAAGCACTAGACACTTCTTTGTCTACAGGGTTGCACTGAGAACAGCTTGGAAGATCCTTCACCTTCTCCCTCCTTCTGGCTCTTACAGACGCTTCTTTCATTATACATTTTGAGAAACATAGGAAGCTGCATGATACGGAATCAGATACACCGAATCTATAGCTCGGTATTGCCCACACTGACTGGCAGCACCTTTCTCCTAGCCCTACCTGGTGATAGCGGGGATTGAACTCGGGACCTTCTGCATGCAAAGCAGATGCTCTGCCAGTACGTTACAGGCCTTTCCCTCGTCCATGCGTGGAGAGAATGCACAGAGGGGGGATTAAGATCATTAAAGGCAAGAGCAGGGACGCGCTTGCTGGCCCCGCCCATTTATTTAGTTATTTTATTTCTATGCTGCCCTTCCTCCCAGAAGGACCCCAGGGCAGCATTTAGAACCCTGCATGATGACATGGGGCAGCTGGTATAGCACAGTGGGGAGGAGAGCCTGGCTGGGAGTCCAGAGTCTGTGAGTTCAAATCCCCACTCATGTCTCCTGGGTGTCAAGGGCCAGCTAGAGATCACCCCCACAGGGAGTGGCGCAGGGGATATTCCCTGCCACCTGTGCAGCTGTGGGCAAGCTGCAGAGTCCCAAGGAGCCCAGTTGCCCCCCAGCTGGCAGTTGCGGATAAGGAAGGGGCTGGCTTGGGCAGCTGTGGCAAGCTGAGCAGGCCCTAGCCAGCTGGGGAGGACTAGCCTCAGAGGGAGGCAATGGTAAACCCCCTCTGAATACTGCTTACCATGAAAATCCTATTCATAGGGTCGCCATAAGTCATGATCGACTTGAAGGCAGTCCATTTCCATTTTTTTCATGATAATATGTGGCAATGCTAGGGAGTGGCCCATGCCTTTTGGCCTGGGAATCTTATCCCTCCTCCCCCCCCAACATTTTTTTCAAGCTTTTGTTAGAGGACAGCTTCCACCCTGAAACGTGGCCTAGATGTGTAAATTGGCCCAGGCAAATTTGTGCCATGGGGTTGTGCCCTAAGGCTTTTAGGAATCTAGCAATGCCCCCTGCAATCAGGTTTCTAATTTGTGCAAGGAGCCTATGCAAGTGCAGCAAAGTCCTTGTTGTAGACGGCAGCTCCAGTAGCTGGTTCTAGAAAGAGAGGGGGAGGTTAATAGCCACACCCAATGCCAACAAACACAGAGATATTCTTTGGAAATTTTTATTCTGGAACCTAACAGCATCAACAACACCTATTTTTTGAAGGCTATGGAACCATTTTATCAGCAAGAAAACAGACTCTTTATCAGCCGGTGAGTCACAACTCTGCTTCGCATTACTAACTCAAGGAATATAATTTACCATAACAAAATCTAAGGATTCCTAAGATAAAACTACTTAGCCTTGGAGTCGACAATTTATAATTATACCTCCGTTCATCTTAGAGTTTAAAAGGCAAACCTTATAGTTTTTAAAATGGTTCAAACAAGGAAAAGATGTTATGAACATGACCATAAATCAGACCAGGTTTTGGAAGAATCTGGGAATGGGGATCAACAGCTTAAAATTACAAACTTCTTTTTACCAACCAAAGCGGATAAGACAAAGAGAAATGCGTCACGATCTATTGAGAAAACCCCTTCCCAAATCGAAACAGAACAATTCTGTTCCTGCTTGAGTGAGGAATTCCAGGCAAGGGATGACCCAGAAATTATACAAAGCCTGGTGTATGGAACATCCACAGATCCCCTTTTTGGGCAGACGCATACACCTAGTCTGATCAACTCTCTGCTGCAGGTACCTGAAAGCAAGGAGACGCCATCTTCCTCTCTGTACAAGTACACTGACTTACATTCCCCCTTAGACATTCTGTCTACTGTGCATGCTACAGACATCGACAGCCAGACTCCCATTTTTACTCAATCACAGCCATCTTCTGCCTGCTCTACAGAAGTTACTGAAACCACGGAACTGGCACAAATTGGCCAAAAACTACTTCTAACTGGCCAAAAATGTCTGCAGTTACAATTAGCCATTGTGGCAAAAGAGACTGAAAACATCAAAGCTTTTTTGGAAGAAACAAACAACCTTCTAAAATCATTTATGGAAGAACTATCCAAACTATATTTGAGCCTAAACTACACTCTTCCCCCCCACAAAACAACAACAACACTGAAGTGTGCAAACATAAAGAAACCTCGTATTGCACCTAAGGAGAAAAAATCCAAAAACATAAAAAATTACAAACCGCCAAGGAGTAAGAAGATGAACTTTCAGAAACTTTTTAAAGTACTTAAAGCTCAACAGCAAACAGCTTCGCAAACAAAGAATTTATCTGCTTCATCTACAGCGAGAACACCCCCTAGATCTTATTGCAAAGCCTTACCAGAAAGCAAAAAAAGTCCAAATCTCCCAGAGCTACTTACTCACCCCAACCCGAGGTCCTATAGCGGAATATGCTCTACCAATAACAAGATTTCACGACGAGAGAATACAAATGGGAATTGGCTTCTCAAATATAATTCAAACAAACTTGCACTGCTGAATCTTCCTCTTCTTAACATCAAAGAAAAAGTAAACACCAGGAAGCAAAGAGTGTGTTACGCCCTCCAGTCGTTAGGTGTAATGGATTTACAGCCTGACGATATCTCGTATGTGGAATTCCTTTACAGCCCCTCAACAAAAACGTCTGCTTTACTTACCTTTAAATCGGCTGAGACAACAGCACGGATAATTGCAAATAAATCCCTTCTCAGCTACCATGGAATATCCGTTCAGAGACATTTCACAAACCTGGCCAGTCCAATTTCCTTGTTCACAAAGAGAACTCCAACAACAAACCTTATCTCTTCACATGAGAGGAGGAAGTTTTCCTCGATCAGCAGCAAAAATATATCAAACTCTGGAAACTTGGATCCATTCCTGGAACAGCTTCCTCTTAAAAGCACATTAAACATGAACTGCTCTTCTCTATCATTAGGACCAACTATGCTGGAAAAGAATTTATCCCCTTTGACTCCCCCAGCACAAGAAACATTAAACTTTGAAACACTTAACTCCATAAACTCTGATCTTATTATTTTGGATGAAGTAAGCTCCTCCCCACCACCAGCTCCCATTTTCGTTCCGTTACAGTCACCTCCTTCTCTGGTAAACAGTAAGGAAAATCAAGATCTTGCATTTGACTTTGCTTGTGAGGGAGAGGAGGAACTATTAAATAGTTTCCATACATTCACTGAGAATGAACAAAGTGAGGTCATAAACAAAATGCAGAATCTGAACAATCTAAGGGCAAAAAGGACATGTTCCAGATACTTGGAGGACTATGAACTGAACTCACCATCCAGCATTCAAGTTTCTCCTCTGAAAGTTCCCTTAAAGGTACTGCCACATTGTTACTCAAATGTTTGTAGACCTAGCACAATATGTGATGTGATAGTACATGAGGTTCCTGAACTGACTTGACAACCCTTATTAAATTCTAAAAACCCGATTCTATCCTGTGAATCTCCTGAAAAAATGGTAAACCCTCATTTCAGGACATCACAGCACTCACTCTGCAAATCTTATACAGCAAAGGAAATTTCTCATCCTACGAATCCAATTATTAATGCATGCCAGGTTTCTGTTCTCTCACCTAATTTTACATTCCACCTTCTCTCCTGGAACATTGCAGGGTGGAATGCCAAACAAAAAATTCCTGACTTTATTACTTTTCTGAACAAATTTGACTTAATTTTCTTACAGGAGACGTGGTGTACCCTTAAATTAATAGTGGATGGTTTCTCTTGTTCATGTTTACCAGCGACCTATTCCCAACCCAGTTCCAAAGGCAGACCCAAAGGAGGCCTAGCCATACTCATTTCTACTTCTGTAACAGCTCGCTCTATAAGTTTAACCCCTTGTAAAAACATTGCACAGGCTGTTTTATTATCTTTTAGCACATTTTCTCTTCTGTTAGTAAATGTTTATATTCCCCCTCATGCCTCTCGGGCACAAATTGACTGTGACTGGGACGTTCTTACCAATTATCTAACATCACTCGAGGCTAAATTCCCCAAAGCGCCTCTCATTGTTATGGGTGATTTCAACGCCAGGTCTGGCCCCCACAATGATGCGCTATTTGCTTCAAACCTCTGGGGGGGCGAGGACATCGCCCCATACCTCCCAGGCTATGCTAGGACTTCCAAGGACCCCAAGATAAATTATGGTGGAATATGTTTATACCGATTCCTCGCTAGACACAGCCTAATAATGTTGAACGGTCATAAGCAGATAGATTCATGTGCGGAATTTACCTACATCTCTGGCCTCAGGTGCAGTGTCATCGATTACGCCTTGATCTCGCATTCCCTGTTCAGGTTTATTTTGGACTTTTCTGTCGGCTCCAGAAAGGATAGTGATCACCTTCCCCTTACCTTTTCCTTTTATCTACCAGAACGCGGTCACTTGCTCCTTACCCATAAACCAATGGCAAATCTAATCCACCCTACCCATAAAAGGACATTTTGGACTCCCACAGTAGCCTCTAATGTGGCCTTATTTCTCACTTCCCCCTCTGCCCTGTCCTTACAGAGGGAGATCATGCATGCTTCTGATTCATATTTAGCGTCAATAGCGTATAACTCCTTAATTACCAAACTTAAAGCCTCTATTATCCCACCATCTTCTTCCTTCAGGGCTCCTCCTACCACTGGTTTTCCCAGATGGTTTGATAAGGACTGTCTTGATGCTAAGAAACAGCTGAGACGGCTATACCTTCAATATCGACACCAAAATTTAACCACCCTCCCCCCTGAGTATTTTATTATCAAAAAATACTACAAGCATATGATAGTCATCAAAAAAAGGCAGGTGATGCATGAAGATTGGGAAGCCTTAATTCAAGCCTCCAGATCAAATAATTCGAAGTGTTTTTGGGAGCTGATTTCTGGTTCTATGAGCCCACTAAATCCGGCCCCTTGCCACATTTCCCCATACCTCTGGGAGAAATATTTTTCTGCAAACAACGAGACTGTAAATGCTGTTTCCTTTATTGATAATTTAACAAATCTTCCCACTTGGCCACCTGTAACCCAAAAAGAAATTATTGATTTGATTGCTAGCTTGAAATCTGGCAAAGCTCCTGGACCTGATAACATACTTTCTGAAATGTTGAAGGCGCACCAAGCTTGGTGGGCCCCTCTTCTAGCAAATTTCTTTACTCTGATCAATAATTCCGGATGCTTCCCTGAGTCTTGGCTTGAATCCATAGTTATCCCTATATTTAAAAAAGGGAACAAAGAGGACCCAGCAAATTACCGCCCAATTAGCCTCCTTTCCATTATTGGCAAACTATATGCCTGCTACTTAAAAGAGAGACTCTCATCTTGGTTGGAGGAGGATAATATCCTTGGGAGGGAGCAGGCAGCTTTCCGGAAAGGTAGGTCTGGGATAGAACACTGTGTGATTTTAAATCACTTAGCTGAAAAATACAAGAACCGCTGGGGTAACGGCCTGTTTGTTGCCTTTGTCGACTTGAAATCGGCTTTTGATTCCATCCCTAGGGAGATACTATGGGCGAAACTCGCAAAATCTACGATCGACAAGAGACTCCTCTTCTTAATTAGCCGTCTGCACCACCACACATCCTTTCGTGTTAGATGTAGTCGTGAAGGTCATCTCACAAACCCCATTACTACAACAAAAGGAGTTAGACAAGGCTGCATACTAGCCCCACTTTTATTTAATTTTTTCATGAATGATCTGTCCCTTTATTGTCAATCCCCGGACTTCCACCCCCCTAAGTTAGCAAACCTGCATTGTCCCTTGTTATTGTATGCAGATGACGCTGTTCTCCTTTCTGTTTCTAAAGTAGGACTCAAACGCCTAACTAAAGCTTTTATGAGTTTCTGTCATGATAACAAACTATCTATAAACTTTTCCAAAACTAAGATCTTAGCTTTTGCCAAGCACTCTCCTGCTCACGCATGGACAATTAATACCCATAAAATAGAACAGGTTTCTCATTTCAAATACCTTGGTATACTTTTTCATTCCTCTCTGTCCTGGAATCCCCATATTCGAGGGGCTATTTCTACTGCTCGCAACTCAGCCAGTGGTATTCGAAGGTTCTTCTTCACTAAAGGAGGACAATACATTCCGGCAGCCCTAAAGGTTTTTAGATCCAAAACTATTTCTCAACTTCTCTACGGGGTACCTTTATGGATTGGCGCCTTCAACTCTTCTGCGGAGGCAGTTCTCTCCTTGTTTCTCAGACAAATTTTTGCCGTTCCCAGGTGCGTTCCTGCGGCGGTCCTTAGGTTAGAATCTGGCCTAGTCTCACTTGAGTCTCAAGCGTGGTTGGCCTCCCTAAATTTCTGGTTTAAAATGTCTTATGAAAAATCTACTGGCTATCTCCCTTTACTCTGGGAAGACTCTTTTACCTCGAAATGGGCCCGTACGTTTACAAATTACCTTGCAAGTATTGGCCTCTCAATTGAACATCTGATGTCCCTCGCTCCAGAGATAGTTAAACATTCTATCCGGACTCGTATCAACGATATGGACTTCCAACGCTCCATAACTGCAGCCACCTCGACCTGCTCTCCTATTCACTTTGGTCTGAGCTTTGTGCCTATGCTCAGTGCCCCTTATCTGGAAACTCTTACGATCCCCAAATATCGTCTAGCCTTTACAAAGGCTAGATTTAACTGTCTTATCTCTGCCTTACTTGAAGGGAGATTTAAACGTATCCCGTATGCAAACCGATTATGCCTTTGTGGTGTCAGCGCCATAGAAACTCTCTCTCATGTCATCTTTGAGTGCGCCCTATATGACGATATTCGCTCCAAATTCATAACCCCCATCATAAATAAATACCCCTACAAACCGCTTAACTGTTTACTTTTACATCTTTTGTCAGCAGCTAATAAGGATACTATCTTGTCAGTTGCTAAATTTATTTTTGCGGCTCAATCAATTCGGAAGGCATCTATCCTTTCAGAAGCTTCCGCCACCCAACTGTAACTGTTTTCCTTGTTGTTTTATTGTTTTACTGTTTTAACATGACTGCAACTTTGTAACCTTTTATTATAAATGTATGTAGTTTTATTTATAAATGTCTTTTGGTCTATGACCGTATCAATAAAAAAAAAAAAAAAAAAAGACGGCAGTGAGGCCAGGCAATGGGAATGGAACAGATTGGGTGGGGGTAGTGAGCTCTCCCCTCATTGCAGGAGAGCTAGAATGTCTTAAGAGCAGGGATGGGGAGAGCTTCAGTTTCAGTCCTCACAGTTTCTCATTTTTCCAATCTTAAATTCAGTTCTCCAGATTTTTGCAGCAATTTGCATTTTTTTTAAAAAAATCCTCATAAAATTCATCAATTTTTTAGTGTGAATTTCTCCCAGTACAGTAGGGCCCCACTCATATGGCGGGTTACGTTCCGGACCCCCGCTGTAAAGTGGAAACCGCTGTAAAGCGGAACTCATTGCATAGAATGGCGTGCAATGCCTGAAAACTGCCGTAAAAGCAGAACAAGCGCCGTATGAGTGGTGCTTTAGTCTAATTGCATCTAATTATTAGTCTAAGTATTAGCAAATCGCTGTAAAGAGAAGCACTATAAAGCAGGGCCCTCCTGTAAACACATTTTTGTATGCAGTTTTGGCTAATGTACACATCTTTTGCAAGCAATTTATCCTAACAGAATGCATTTTTGAATGCTATTTTCACTAATATATTCATTATTAGGCACACTTTCCACTATGATATGCATTTCTGTAAACATTAGTTGGAGAACTGCATTGCAAAAATTGAGCAAAGTGTTAGTTTTGAAGGATGGCTGAGTTTTGGTTCTCATATTGTTTCAAAAAGGGCAAGTTTGATAGATTTGCCTTTAAATGCAAACTGAATTGAATTTCTCCCTCACTCCTGTTTAAGAGGTTATTTCAAGCTGTGATTGCAACACTCTCTTCAAGGTCTTTTTCTTTTCTTCAGTTGCTAGGAAGAGAGATTTCTGAACTCATCATCAGTTAGTTAATCAAACACCAGACAGAAAGTGCATGTAGATAATTAGGAACTCTGAAATTGTTTCCCTTTGGAAGTGAAGCAAGCTGAAACACTGTAAAATTTTCAGTACTGGTCCAAATTAGGCCCCATCTGCATTTATATATTTAAAGCAGTATCTTACCTCTTTAAACAGTCATGGCTTCCCCCAAAGAATCCTGGGAAATGCAGTTTGTTAAGGGTGCTAAGAGTTGTTAGGAGACCCCTCTTCCCCTCACAGAGCTACAATTCCCAGAGTTCCCTGGGAAGAAGGGCAGAACTGAAAAGGAAAAGGACAAAAAAAAGGGACAGGAATGGAGAGGTGGCAAGTTCCACCATCTAGGCAGGGCTGGCCCAAGATAAGATCGCAACTCCCCCCTCCCATTCCATGTACAGAAGCTGACTGGGCTGGCAGCTGAATCTTACTTCATCCCTGGCAATAGGGTAGTCGCCGCCGCCTCTGCCCTTGAGGGCAGCAAGCTAGTTGAATGGGTGCTTGAGGGACTCCATGGAGTGCACACACTTCTGATTTCTAACAGATGGGAATGGCCAGGGAGCTCAGGAAGTATAGCTGACGGTACTGTCCCACCCCCTGGTATCTGCCATCTGAGGGGATGGCCTCCCCATGACAGATGAGAGGGCTTTTGTTGCAAAGGGAGGCGAAGAAGGCGGTGACAGGCAGAGATTTCTTATTTATTTATTTATTTATTACATTTATATACTGCCCCAAAGCCAAAGCTCTCTGGGCGGCTTACAGCAATTAAAAACATTAAAAACAAATATACAATTTTTAAAACACAAAAAACATTTTAAAAACACATTTTAAAAAAAATTAAACCAATTTTGTGTGCTTGATTGGGACACCCAAAAAAACTCCCACCAACGCCATGACCCCAAACTGCACCAACTCAAAAGGCTCTGGCTTTAGTTGTCTTTGTTCCCGTTTAACCTTTCATTTCCTAAGTGAGGGTTTGTGGAGCGGAAACCTCTCCTAAACCCATTCATGCTTCCTTTTCAAACAGCCCCATCTTGCAGCTTTCACTGAGCTGGCAGTTTCAACTTTATAGCCAAGTTGTCTTGCTTTCCTTGTTAAGTTAATTGATAATCTGCTCTGACCTTTTCTATAGAATTCTGGGATAAAAGGAGGTCTCGAATCCAAGACGCTCTTGGCAAAATTAGAGGCAGGCGTGACTCATGAGAGGCCAGATTCAGACACCTTAAGTCTAGTTGAATGCAGCACTTTGTTGTGCATTTGTATGTATGGTATTAGGATATTGGGTTCAGCTAGCAATTGCTTCCTTGGCTATAGCAGTGCCTTTCCTGCGAAGCACTTCCCAAGGATGACGGAATCACTCTGACTCATTTACATCTGTCCCTGGATAAACAGAAGTGAGCTGTTTGAAGTTCTACACAGGGTTGATAGATTAAGCAAGCCTTGGATGTCAAAAAACCATTAGATCTTTCACGCAATTGGTGCAAAGTCCCCAAAGCCATGTTTTTTTACATCAGGGATGGGGAATCTGTGGCCCTCCAGATGTTGTTTGATCACAACTACCATCATCCCTGACCTTTGGCCATGTTGGCCGGAGCTGACAGGAGTTGGTGTTCACCAATATTGGGGGGGCACAGGTGTCCCCATTCCTGAATTACATTATTGGTCTTGAACTGGCAGGTTGGGACCCACAACTGGTCACATTCCATCCAGGAGAATCAGGCAGAGATGGGAAAAGGTATACATACAGTCCAGATGAATGCATCTATTTCTGTTCCATTTCATTTTTTAAATGTGTTCATGCATCAATCCATTTAAAAAAAACAACTCAAAACAGATAGTCAAACTTCTATTTTCCTCTCAAAATACTTTTTAATTTATAGCATTTAAATTGCCATGAATTGCATCACATGTTTTGGAGAAGTGCCATATTAGGTGGACTGCTGTGTTTTGATCCCCACCTTAATCTGAGAGGTGCAGATCGGATCACTTTGTATAGCAAATAGGATCAAAATTCCTAAGCACCTACAGCAAACAATTTAAAAAGTGGGGACGTGCCAGAGGTGTATAAGAAGATGCACAGTGTGGAGAAAATGGGAGTAGTTTTCTGCCTTTCATGGAATATTACAATGTGGGGTCATCCAATGAAGCTGGATGTTGGGAGAATCAGGACAGACAAAAGGAGGTACTTCTTCACACAACCCATAGTTAAAACTATGGAACTTACTCCCACAAGATGCAGTGATAGCTTACTGATTCAGGGTGGTATTCAATGCTAGTCCTACTCAAGAGTATGCATGGCATGGAGACACTGGGCACAGAAAAGTCCCCACCCCCTTCTCTCATAACCCTAGAGCTCGTGGACATCCAATAAAGCTGAATATTGAAAGATTCAGGACAGACAAAGCAAAGTACTTCTTCACGCAGCAAATAGTTAAACTGTGGGATTCGGTCCCACAAGAGGTAGCAATGGCCACCAACTTAGATGGCTTTAAAAGAGGCTTAGACAAATACAAGGAGGATAAGGTTATCAATGGCCACTAGCCATGAAGGTGATGCTCTGACCCCATGGTCAGAGGCATGCTTCTGAATACTAGTCACTGGAAACTGCAAGAGGGGTGTGTGGTCTTGTGCTCAGGTCCTGCTGCTGGTTTCCCATGGGCATCTGAGTGGCCACTGTGAGAACAGGATGCTGGACTAGATAGGCCATTGGCTCTTCTTATCTTCTTAGAGTAGACCCACTGAAGTTAATAAAAATGACTAACTTAGGTTTATTAGTTTTAATGAGTCTGATTAGGACTTGGTTGAAATCAACCCTTAGACTCTAAAAGGGGTTTAGATAAATTTATGCAGAATAAGGCTATCAATGGCTATAGGCCATGCTAGCCATATGCCACTTTCAGGACCAGAGGTAGCGTGCTCTGAATTGTAGCCACTGGAGAACAACAGCTTGCAAGTGCTATTGTCAAGTCCCAGCTATGGATTTCCCCAGAGACGTCTGGCTGGCTACTGTGGGGAAATAAGGTGCTGGACTAGAGATGCCTTTGGTTCAATCCAGCAGAGCTCTTGTGTTCCAATTGTGTGTTCATATGTTGCAGCTTTCCGTTAAAGACTGGCCACAAGTCTGAAAAATACTAGGTTATCGTAAGAGCAGCTGTGCAGTTGCTTGGATTTTCTTGGTGTTTGTACAGCATGGTATATTCAGATTGGAAAGTGTTATTCAATGGTTGTTTTCAAGAGGATAGTCAGTGATGAACCTAGTTGTGTTCAGCAGCTTCATCTTGTTGGGAGTGAAGCACCAACACTTGCAACAAGTAACCTGAACCACTAGGGAATGACAGACAGAAAGGCAACCTATCCTTCCCTCGCTGATTTCTTCTTCAGTAAACCACTTGCCGATATGTAGATTGCTTTTCTCAGGTTTTACTGCCTTCCCCCTTTCATCTTGTTAGCTAGCTAGCGTGTGTGAATGCTAGCCTCATGATTCCATAATGGCCACATGTGTGCCTGTACTCAGAATGGCTTTATTTCCCAGTGGTAATAAACCTCTTTATTTTTTCAGCCACCATTCTTACTAGACTACTCATTTCTGTACTCCACTGCAATATATACCAAACTCCAATACAACTCCTGCATCCAAATCAAAGTAGACCAATAGTGGCCCTGCTGACGTTGGTGTTGCTGTTGCTTACCTGGATAGAGTAGGGTGGGGCTGTGGCAATGAGGTCAGTGCTGTGCAGATGATGATGACAATGACGTATTTTATTTATCCACCCATCCTCCCCAAGGAGCCCAGGGTGGCAAACCTAAACAAACAATTTAACAAGATAACAAAAAACTACTAAAAACATTCCAAAAAACTGTTAAAAATATTGTAAAGCACAGTTAAAATATTATAAAACACAGCTTAAAAACAGTATTTTATCAGTGACCTTCAGGTTGCCAGGAACAGTCCCCATCAGCCATCAACCCTTTGGGTAAACAGAGATGTTTTCAAATTCCTCCTGCAAGCTAACAGTGATTCAGACAGACGCACCTCACTGGGGAGTGTATTCCACAAATGGGGAGCCACCACTGAAAAGTCCCTGTCACGAGTCAGCACCAACAGGGCAACACTGGGTGGCGGCACCACCACCAAAGCCTTGCCTGCTGATCATAGGATCTGAGATGGTTAATACTGGAGAAGGTGCTCTTTTAGATGCACCAGCACAGCCGCTGCCATCAAGTCTGATGCTCTGTCAAGGCATCCATGCAGCCCCAACCTCACTGCTGTCCTGCCTAGGTAAGGAGCAACAACAGCAATGTCAATGTTGGGAGAGTTGCTCTTCAGCTCCGTTCCTCCACATGCGCTGCTACTGGAATAGACCCTGCAATTGCCCAGATTGTCAGTGCTACCAAACCGGGAGGGACTGCAAACATTCTCAAGGTTAGGTAAATAAATAATCTGAACTCTATAAACCAGACATGGGGGACCTGTGTGGCCCTGCTGATTTTGTTGGATTCCCAACAGCCATCATCCCTATCGACCATGCTGGTTGGGGGCTGATGGGAGACGGAGTCCAGTAACAACTGGAAGACTGGTTGGTTCCCTGTCCATCCCTACTATACGCAGATAAGCTGGACAGATTTCAGAGTCAGACACGCCAAGCGGCACTGAATTCAGCAAGGGCAATTCAGCGTTGCTCAAAATCAAGAGGAACCAAATGCAAAGATGAGGTGGATCCTAGAATACTGGATAAGCTGTCTTCCATCTGCCTACATCTCCACCTGCTGCCTCCCGCCTCACCCCCATCACTGGGATCAGAAATGCGGTTGCTCTTTCTTTCCTACCCTTTCTCCCATTCTTTGTTTTTACTGCATTGAGTCATTACAATTTCCTTTGAATTCCAACTGCAGTATTCTCTTTCCACCCCCCCTCCAATTGTGTTAATGAGGCATTGTTGCCATTACCATAAATATTGTGTCTTTGCAAATGTGGGGTTTTCACTCAAATTGCTACCTTGGCGAAGTTGTTATCACAATGCCATCATTTCCCCCCCAAAAAACCCTAAAATCTTGCTATTAAGGGCACCTGTGATAACTCATATCTACAACCTAAATTCAATTATGATAAAACCTAGAGCTGCCTGCTTCTAAAATGGGGAAGAAAGGGATGCATTAAAATGGGAAAATAAAACAAGCAATTACCCACGCTGTCATGCCATCTTTCTGTTCTACCAATAATTTTGAACTTCTTGCCGCACATGCACGGAACACATTTTAGACTAAGCCTACGTTTCCTGAGCCCGACACACTGGAAAGAAGCCCACTGGCCAGGCACTGTAGAGCATCCGATGCTTGACAATCTCATGCAGACATCAAAAGTTGCCTCATATGGAGCTAGACTATTGGTGCATCTATCTGGATATTGTCTGCAGTCACTGCTGGAAGCTCTCCAAGTTCTCAGGCACAGTCTTTCCCAGATCTATCTGGAGATCAGTGAAGAATGGTCCATTAGGGAGAATAGGAACTGTCCCATCAAGCTCAGTCTGCCTTCAGTCAACACCCCACCCCCGCCTGTCTTAAGAACATAAGAAGAGCCCTGCTGGATCAGGCCAAAGGCCCATCTAGTCCATCTTCCAGTTCTCACAATGGCCAAGCAGATGCCTCTGGGAAACAGGACGTGAGCACAACACCACTCTCCCCTCCTGCAGTGTCCAGTGACTGGTGTTCAGAAGTATATTGCCTCTGACTGTGGAAGCAGTAATCATCTTACTTGCAACCAGTTAGGGGCTGCCTCTGCCCGTCATTGACTCTGGCTCTGCCTACCGTCAGTTCCCCTGCCTTCTGCCCCACTAGTACCAGCGCACAGCAGCTGTCACTGCTGGAACTGAACCTGGGGCCGTCTTTCCCTAAGGATGGAAGAACTTGTCAATTTTGGTTCTCTCAATTTCTCATTTTTTTCAATCTTAAATTCAGGTTCTTCACATTTCTGTGGCAATTTGCCATTTTTTTAAAGAAACAAAAATCCTCCTGAAAATTCTTCAGGTTTTTAGTGTGAGTTTCTCCTCATAAACACATTTTTAATGCAATTTTGGCCAAAGGACACATTTTTTACAAGCAATTTCTCCTAATAGAGTGCATATTTGTATGTTATTTTTGCCAATATATTCATTTTTAAGCAGGGCTGGCTTCAGGTTTCTGCAGGCCCTTGTCCTCTTGCTTTTCCCCTCAACCACACTCCCCCTTGGCCTCACCCCTTTAAAGTAAAACAAATCTTGACCAATCAACCTCTTATTGTCAAAAGAAAAACAATACAACATTTTGAACTTTTGAAAGGATGAGTTACATCAATGAATCGATGCACCACTCCGACATGTCTAAAATTAACCCTTGAGTCTCTCTACTAGAATCTCATTTCACACTACATTTTTTGGAGAGAAAATGTAACATTTGTATACAGCCAAAGTATGGAAATAATATTTGATATAGTAATGCCTATAAACGGGAACTGCAGTAGGGTTGCTAGGTCTGGAACAACCCAGGCCCTGAGATTTCAGAGGCAGGGCCTGGTGATAGCTTTAAGCAAGATATATTAAGCATAAAGCACAGTTGCTTGGAACACCGAAATAAAAAAACACAGTGTATAATAAAAGAGAAAATATTTCTCTAGTTGGAAATTAAGACAGAAATCTTAACTAAAAGGGGGAGGGTCCCAGGTCCAGCTGAAGTGAAGGGATCATTCACAATTACAGAGTTACTTCTAGCATTAAGCAGGGCTGTGGAGTCAGTACGCCAAACCTTCGACTCCGACTCCTCTATTTTTCTACTCTCCGACTCCACCCAAAATTGCTTCCAACTCCACAGCCCTGGAAAGGGCGGTAAAAGTCTTTTTAAATTAGAAGCTCTCATAGGAGCATTTTTATCGCTGCCTGAATATCCGCTGATCTTGGCATCACAGCAGTTGTCGTCATCTGGGTCCTGTGTCATACACTGACACACAACATGTTTTCCATCTTGAGTTATGGTGAAATGCTCAACTACAGCTGACTTCATGGGAAGCTTCTTTGACATTTTGAATTTATATTTTAAATAATCTGTCAATCAAAATTATTTTTAAGCCGGAGTTGGAGTCAGTACATTTCTACCGACTCTGACTCCACCCAAAATTATTTCCGACTCAGACTCCATGACTCCGACTCCACAGCCCTGGCATTAAGATAAGGGTAGAAAAACAAAGAGAGATAAGAACCAACAGCATCAGGTTAGAAGCTTTTTTTATTTATTTAACAAACTATGTTAGAGAACAGAAGCAAGTTACTTCACCAATCCAGTTACTTGTCCCAGCTAGACTAGGCCCACTGGATCAATGGGAACTCACATAAGTGTTGACTTACCAAGTTCCCATTGATTCATTGGGTCTATTCTAGCAGGGAGTTGCGATTGGTTTTAGGCCATTTTCTCCTTTAGAAAAGAGAAACAGATTACATACATCACAGATAGTAACAGTGAACAAGGTCCTATGCAGTAACTGGATTTAAATTAAGAACAAAAAGGCACTGTTTAGAATGTGTAGCTTGCATTAGATACACCTGCTCTAAGCAACTCTGATAGATGCTTTTCTCCTGAAAATATTTTCATTAACTAGGAACAAAAACAAAAATAGTTATTGTAGCGATGCTCAAAGATGAGCCATAGGCTGTCTTTCCCATATTCTGTTCATCAAGGGGCGGGGGAATCAACCAATGTAGGCCTACTTCCTGCATTCCCAACAACAGCCCAAGTAAATATATAAAGCTGCCGTAAACTGCGTCAGGCCACTGATCCATCTAACCCAGTACTGTCTGGTCTGACTGGCAGCAGCTCTCTCAAGTATCAGCTAGTGATCTTTCCCACAACCTCCTAATTGCCCCTTCTACCTCTGCTCGGAGATGCATGGATTGAACAAGGGACCTTCTGCCTGCAAAGCAAACACTCTACCATCGGCTAGGGGCGCTGCCCAAGTGCCAAGCATCAACCTACACAGCATTGTAATGACACATCCCATCCCACAACAGATTGGGGTGGAGGACGAGAGTTAAAAACTGGAGCAGCAACTCTCCAAAAAGCAAATCTCCATTATGCATGAGCGGGCAGTCCTAAGCACGCTTACAGGGAAGTAATCCCCGCTCAACCCAGTAAGAGAGACCGCTAACAATTGCATTGTGAAGTCTCCAAAGCCCACCTGTCCGCCCCATTCACTCCCCCCTCCCTCGACACAAAAAGCCAGCGAAAGAGAAAAATAACTGTTCCCGGTGGAGGCTCAACTTTGGCAGCTCACCAGGTGGAGAGGAGGCAGCCACGTGCGCCTGGATGCAGAGACCCGGCTTGCCTCGTCTAGCGGAGCCCAAATCCCTGGGAAGCTGCTCAAGGCGAAGCTGCCTTGGTTTGGCATCTGGTTGCAGACTCACCGACTTTCTTCTCCTTTCCCGCTGCTGGAAGGCCGTAGGGATGGCTTTTCATCTCCGCGCCTCTCTTGTCCTCCTCCTGCGCGCCTCACCTCAGCCGCCTCCTCTTTGGCGCAGCGCTGCCCTTGCCCTGCCCTCAGCGCCTGTGCGTAATGCGTGGCGGCGTTTTGCCACTCTCCTTCCGGCTAAGCTGCTCTCGGCAGCCTGGAGGGGAAACGCCAAGGCTGGAGACTTAAGTGGCCCACAGAGCTGGCTGCTCTAGCTGGGGTTGGGCTGAGGCTAGCGAGGGGGGCCCTGTGAGGGCCTGGCGCTCGCTAGCGCCGGGCCTTTTTAAAAGCATACTTTCCCCCAGGGTGTGCATTTTTGTAAGCATTGTTTGGTTGGAGAATGGCATCACCAAATTCGGACACATGCAAATTTGGAAGGGTGACCGTGTTTCGCTTCTTGTATTGTTTTGCAAAGTGTGAGTTTGATAGATTTGGCTTTAAATGCAAACTGAATCAAGTTTCTCTCCTGGCCTTAGCTCCACCATGAGCTACAGCCATTCCCTATATCCCTACCAGACTAACAGTGAAAAAGGTTTGTAGAGCTCCTGTTGAGTCCTATACATGTTTTGTGGGCTAGTTGGCTTGCGGGAAGGGTCATGGATTGTGCAGACCTGTTCTATGTGCAGTATACTCCCACTGATTCTGCTTAGCTTAGCTTCAGAGGTGTCATGAAGATAGGCCTATGGACTCATCCAGAGGAAACTACACCACTGACGCTAACTTATAATGGAGCCTTCGTGAATGTCATTAAAAGACAGCTGATTAAAGTTCATACTTCCACATTCTCGTCAACACAGAACCATATGGACCTCTCAGTGTCCCATAGCCTGGCTAAATGACACCTCTGACACCAGCAACAGGCCAAACCAGATGCCAATGGGCAGCCTATGTTGCGCTGTGTGTAATTTGTGTGCTTAATTTCGCTTAAAGCAACACAACAGCAGCAGAGTAACAGCAGATGTTGAAATGCGAGTGTGCCAGCATGTGCGTGCGTTTGCCTAAGAATGCAGGCTTTTACCCTGCATCAGCATCACTGAGACTGAAGACTTAGTAAAATAAGAAAAACTACTTTATTTATAGAAATACATTGTAGATTGAAAAGCAAACGTAGTTCTAACTAACTAACTAAGTTGGAGGCATAATGCCCAGGTGTAGGGGTTAGCCTCTTGGCTTGGAGAGAGAGCAGAGACAAAGGGATGTCTCCTCTCTCCCGGACAGTCAGAGAAGAAAGGAGTGGAAAGGGCGGAAGAAGGAGGGGCAGGTAAGTTTCCCTAAAGACGTCACAGTCCAGCGACAGAAGGAAGTCAGTCAGAGCATCACAGGTAAAGGTAAACAAGCCTATCCATCTGGAGGACTCTAGCTCTTATCTCCCTTCTGGAACATAAACAAAAGAACAAAACAGGAGTTGCTCTTGCCCCACTTCCAACAGCCTACAGGCGGGACCTGAGTACACCAGAACACTCTTGCTTATAATCGCCAGCAACTGGTGTTCAGAGTCATGAAAGGAAATGGACTGCCTTCAAGTCGATTCTGACTTATGGCAACCTTATGAATACGATTTTCATGTAAGCGGTATTCAGAGGTGGTTTACCACTGCCATCCTCTGAGGCTGAGAGACAATGACTGGCCCAAGGTCACCCAGTGAGCTTCATGGCTTTGTGGGAATTTGAACCCTGGTCTCCCAGGTTGTAGTCCAACACCTTAACCAGTACACCACACTGGCTCTCTGAACTGGAGATAACCTCTTTCATTCATGCCACCCTGGGCTCCTGCTGGGAGGAAGGGCGGGATATAAATCAACTAACTAACTAACTAAATAATAAATTCACTTCCATGCCAGGTGACCTCTAAATCTTTTGCCCACATTATAAGGTGTAGGGAACCTTTGGCCCTCCAGATCTTGCTGAACTACAACTCCCATTGTCCCTGGCCATTGGCCATGGTGCCTGGGGCTGATGGGGGTTGTAGTTCAGCAATATCTGGAGGGTCAAAGATTCCCCACAATTGGTATACTGTGTGGTTTCCCACACTGAATGGAGCAAAGGGTTCTTTTACCTCTGTCCCATTACAGCAATGTCCAGCCGTTAGACACCTCCTCTTCCAAATCTTTTTTGCCTAAGCCAGGGGTAGCCAACATGATGCCCTCCAGATGTTGTTGAACTCTAGCTCCCATCATGCCTGAGCAGTGGCCATGCTGGCTGGGGCTGATGGGAGTTGCAATCCAACAGCATATGGAGGACACCACATTTGTTACCCCTGGCCCAAACAATTCTGATGAAGCCTTTGCTGGTGTTCAGATTATAAGGAGTGCAGGGATGGCGTCAAGAAGGCTAAAGCTGAGAATGAGCGGAGGTTAGCGAGGATGCTAAAAGCAACAAAAAAGCTTTCTTCAGGTGCATCCATAGTAAAAGACAGAGAAAAGAAATGGTAGTTCAGCTACTGGACCGGGTTCAGCGAGCAATGAGGATGATCAGAGAACTGGAAACAAATACCTATGAGGAGAGACTGAAAGAACTGGGCATGTTTAGCCTTGAGAAGAGATGACTAAGGAAAGATATGATAGCATTCTTCAAGTACTTGAAAGGTTGCCACACAGAGGAGGGCCAGGATCTCTTCTTGATCATCCTGGAGTGCAGGATACGGAATAATGGGCTCAAGTTACAAGAAGTCAGATTTCAGATGAACATTAGGAAAAACTTCCCAATTGTTAGAGTGCTATGACAATGGAACCAATGACCTCAGGAGGTGGTGGGCTCTCCAGCACTGAAGGCATTCAAGAGGCAGCTGGACAGCCACCTGTTGGGTATGCTTTAAGTTGGATTCCTGCATTGAGCAAGGGGTTGGACTTGATGGCCTTATAGGTCCCTTCAACTCTACTATTCTATGATTCTATGTCTTACAGACTGTGGGAGAAAGTGGCTGACAGTGCAGTCCAATGCATATTTGCCTGGAACAAAGTCCCATGAGTTCCATATATAGGATTGCAGCCTAAGTGATATAATAAAGCAAGAGTTGTCCTGAATTCAAGGTCTAGAAAAGGGTCAGTTGGGAAGCTCCAGAACGAATACTGAACCTCTGGATCTCCACTTGCCTATCCCTATCTTAAAATGCACTTTGGTTTCATCTACATCAGAAATAGGCAGCCTGTGGCCCTAATTTCGCTGGATACCAGCTCCCATCAGCTGCAGCTAGTATAGCCAGTGGTCAAGGATGATGGGAGCTGTAGTCCAGCAACATCTGAAGAGCTACAAGTTCTCCATCCCTGATAGCATATACTAACACTATAGTGCTACAGATATTTCTCCATCTTCTCTAAATGTAGACAGTGATTCTGTTTTAAAATTTGAACTCCCAGATCCTCAGTTTGAGAGGCAGAGAAAAAACTTGAAATCAAAAGTTTTTAACTATAAAGTAATAAAAATAGTTCTAAAGTAGACTACAATAGGAATGCATTTCTTTGAGAGTAAAGATCACAGCTGCAGGCTATATAAGAAAATTATAGCTGTATTTGGAATGTACTTTTCATGTGTGATTTTTATGAAAGACTGAGTTAAAAAAAGATACTTTCTCCCCCTGCAGTTCAATATTCCTTTTTAATCCTTTGAAAAGCAGTCAATGACCTGCCACCCTAAACTTAAAGAGGAACATAATTAAGCTATTCATAATTTGTGTGCCTAATGAAGTGCCTTCTGTTGGGACTAGTAAAGTTGGGTTTCATTCAGCTATATCAGCAAGAATTTGATATTCCGTCAGAGACTTGGGCCTCTTATAGGAAAAATAAACTGAGCCAGATTGAAAAACTGACTGGCTCACAAGATGCCTGCATCTGGTTCGCCAGTGTTGTGAATCAACCTAAGCTACAGTGATGCAAGACATGACTGACGTCTCTACAGCTGAAACGCAGGCCACTTCCATGCCATACATGGTCATCCCCCAAAGAATCCTGAGAACTGTATTTTGTTTAGGGTGATGGGGATTGCAGCTCTCTGAGGAGTAAACTGCAGTTCCCAGGATTCTTTGGGGGAAGCCATGTGCTGCTTTAAATGTATGGTGTGGATGTGACCACAGTCTTCCTCCTGGGACAGTGGTGCAGAGTGTTAGAGAGATTTGGGGTCCTGGGCAACCTTACCCACATTTGAAACCTGGAGGTTCTTCATTATAGGACTGCTGAAATAGTCTAGAGGTGCCATCACACAGGTGTTCTGGGAAGCAGTTCTAGGCATAAGGAAAGACAAAGAAGAAAGGATAGAGCCATTTTAGGGAACAGGCTAGACGAGAAGGAAAACCTCTCTGAAGTTATACCAGGCCAATGGAGAGGCTTCTAGCTGCCTGACAATTAGAAGACCTTTAGGAACTTTATACTGAGTCAGACCAGTGTGGTCCATCTAGTTCAGTCTTATCTAGTGTTCTGGCACCTACCCTTTGGAATTCCCTCCCCTTAAATATTAGACAGGCGTCATCTCTTCTTCAGCTATGGGGCGGTATACAAATGTAATTAATAATAATAATAATCTCTGTTACCTTTTCGACACCTACTGAAGACCTTCCTCTTTCAATGAGCCTTTTAAGTAGAGACCTTATCCCAGTCTGTGCCTGTGCTGGAATTGCTTTTTAAGATATTTTTAAAGCTGCTGGGTTGTTGTTTTTTAAAAGATGCTTTTAAGATGTTTTGTTTAATATATTTTTAAAGATGTTTTGTTTTAATATATTTTTAAAGATGTTTTGTTTTTAATATATTTTAGAGTGCTTTTAGTGTTTTTGTTTGCCGTCCTGGGCTTTTTCTGGGAGGAAGGGTGGGAAATGAATAAACCTACACTAACTGACACTCTGGAGAGCTGCTACCAGAAAAAGGGACTTCCTAGTTCTATCTGGAGATGCCGTGGTTTGAATTTGGGACATTCTGCACGCAAGGCAGACGATAGTCTACTGCTGAGCTATGGCCCTTTCCCAAGGGCACACTTACCCCCTTTCCATCTCCATCTGACTAGATCTTGCAACACCATCTATTTATTACAGAATCTTTGAAACCAGGGCCATCCCAGGACATTTTGTTGGAAGAGGTGATAGGCAACCTGGTGTCTCTCACCCTCCCATTCGATCTACAGAGCCTGAGTAGGCTGGCAGCTACATCAAGATGAGACAGCATCCTCCACTATACCTGAGGGCTGCAGGCTAGCTTAGGGGGCTCAGAGCTGGTTGCATAACACACGGCACTTTGTTCTTCAACACTTCATAACTGGTCCACATTGCCCCCCAGAATCAGACACCTGCAGTGGCTAGAGATGGAAAGTTCTGTTAGTTTTGGTATGTTTCTCATTCTTCCAATCTTAAATTCAGTTCTCCAGAATTTGTGTTTCTTTTAAAAATAGAAAAGTCCTCATGAAAATTCTCCAGCTTTTTAGTGCAAACTTCTAATAAGCACATTTGTGTAGGCAGTTTTGCCTAATGTACACATTTTTGCAAGCCTTCTCATAATACAATGCATTTTTGCATGTTATTTTCACTCATATATTCATTTTTGTGCACATTTTCCACTAATATATGCATTTGTGTAAACATTGGTTGACAAAATGCATCACAAAATTCAAATAATTGCAAATTTTGAAGGATGGCTGTGTTTCGGTTCTCATATTTTATCAGAAAGTGTGAATTGGGTAGATTTGGCTTGAAATGTAAACTGATTCAAAATTCTTGCCCATACCTAGCTGTGGCCACTTCATTCTTCCTAATGGTAGGGCTGGCCTTGTGACTGAAACACAAACAAAATAGAATTAGGAGACGCAGGAGGAGAAAAAACATTTTCTTCCAGTCAAGTTGGCTAGCCCACTGCAGCAATAATATGGACAAACATAATAATTGCCATAGCATTAATGTCTCCTAGGATGATCTCTCCATTTGCAGTGCCCCAAACCTCCCATCTCTAATTTGGTTGTTCCTATTGTGTCCCGTTTATTGAGTAAATTGTGGTTTTTTATTTCCTTCCCACAAATGTGAGACACTTAAATTGATGCTATGCACACACTAATTGCCATCTGCTTGTAGCAGCATCTATTGTGGATAGCAACAGAATGGGGAAAGTTTTTTAAAAAACACAAACTATTCAACTACACAGTATTAATCCAAGCTCTGTGGAGTTCTTCGTATAAACTGATTTCTAAAATTCTTTTCCAAACTGGTTATTGCATCAAAACTTTTTCTTAATTAAATAGTACTGGAGAGTATCCAGCAGTTTTATGAAAAGCTGGCCCTCACCCTACTGCAAGTGTGAACCTGGGAATTCAACATGCCAGGCAGCCCTTCCTACTATTCTATAAGGACATAATATGAATTAAAAACCAATGAATTAGATCCTAAGTTTATATTTGTTCTAGCACAGTCTCCTGCTTGACTGGGCAGAAATACCAAGGATAAAGTGAATGCATGTTTAGAACTCGGCTAAGTTCCCAATTTAATTTTCATCTTGAGATATAATGATGACTGCCCCAGAGTAAGAGCCCTGCCTCTCTATCTTCTCAATGATTTGGAATATTTCTCATATCTGATGGGACTCCACTCTGCAAAGATTAGAATAAATTCACTAATGGGCAATAAAAACTTGCAGTTTAAGAATGTACTTATAGCCAACAGATATTTCTATCAAACTTTAAAAAGCAGGGAAATTGGGCAGCTATAGTGAATGCACCAGGGGAACAGGAGACCTGAACTCCTCTCCTGGATATTGTACTGCCCTACAAATTTGTCAAAATGCAAACACAATTTGGGTTGGTCTTTCACAGTCCGATCCAATTCCTGTGTAGATTGGAAGGGGAGGGGGAAGGAAGGGGGATGGGAGGGGCAGGAGGGAGGGGATAGGAGAGAGGAGGAGGGTAGGGTAGGTTTGATCATTTCCATGTTTATTGAGTTCAATGGAATTTACTCCTGTGCAATCACACTTAGGATAGGTGAATCTGACAAGGGGGAGGGGCAGGGAGGGGGGAGGATGGGGAAGGAGGAGGGAAGTGGAGGAAGGGAAGGGGAGGGGGGAAGAGGGAGGGGAGGAGATTGGGTGGGCGGGCCCTGGGCAGAAGGAAAGCCCCTTTCCTTTCCAAAAAGAAAACATTAACAGTATCATTATTTGGGGGGGGGGTTCCCCCATTTTTTTTATTCTACAGCAGACACCTGTAGCCTCCCACCCAAATTTAAACCAAAATGTTCCTGGCCACATCCACGCCAGACATTTATTCCACTTTAAACAGTAATAGCTTCTCCCAAAGAATCCTGGGAAGTGTAGTTTGTGAAGGCTGCTGAGAGTGGTTAGGAGATGCCCTATTCCCCTCACAGAGCTACAATCACTAGAAGATGGGCTGATTGTTAAACCACTCTGGCTACTGGAATAAGGCCTCTCCTAACCACTCTCAGCAGCCTTCACAAACTACACTTCCCAGGATTCTTTTGATTCCATAACTGTTTAAAATGGAGAAATGGCTGGCATCGATGTGGCCCCCTGATTAGCCAAGCCGAACAGCTGTGAATCTGGCTGTTGGTTCTTACTGAGCACGCCTGAACTATTATAGATTCCAGTGTTAAATTTATTAAAAATCAGCCATGCATTTTTTTTTAACTTTTAAACCACAGAAGGTGAAGGTCAGAGTATGGGGCAAGGTCAGTAATAGGATTACAGGTACTCTGTGAATGTGGCTGATTTTTAATTAATTTGAATAAATTATGAGACCACTGACAGAAAAAAGTCCATCAGGGGTCTGGATTTTTTCCCTCGTTTTACACTTTGAACTCTGGATTCTGAGTGTTTTGTATATTGCTATGGAAACTTAGATGGTTAATTAAGCTAGCATTTCTGAGTTCAGGACTATAAGTTTTGTAAGATTTTGTTTTGAAATGAACCAGCAGAATGGCATGAAGGGGTATTTTCAATTTAACTTGGTGGAATGTGAACAATCTGCGCTGGCTATAGTATACAGCCACTCTTGTTGCTGTACAATCCTGGGATTCTATTGAAGTTTATCAGGGGTTCCTTGTGGAATCATAGAATTGGAAGGGACTTAATCTAGGGATAGTCCACATGGTACCCTCCAGATGTTGTTGGGACTCCAACTTCCATCAGCCCAAGCTGACATGGCCAATGATCAGGGAAGATGGGAGCTGTAGTTCAGCAGTATCTGTAGGGCACCACATTGGTTACCCATGATTTAATCCAATCTCAATGCAGGATGAACTGTGCAGGATGTGATTACAACATCCCTGACAGATGGCCTTCCTGACCTTATGTAAATACCACCATCCAAGGCAGCCTTTCCCAACTAGCGGGCCACCAGATGTTGTTGGACCACAACTCCCATCAGCCTCAGCCAGCATTGCAAATGGTCAGGAAAGATGGGAATTGTGGTCCAACAACATCTGGAGGCACACTAGTCGGGAAAAGCTGATCCAAGGAAAGCCTCCCACCTACCAGGACAGACTGGTCCCCTGCCAAAAAACTATCGCTACAAAGTTTTTGCAGGTGTGGGGAACTTTTGCTGAACTACAACTCCTATCATCCCTGACCATTGGCCATGCTAGCAGGGACTGATGGGAGTTGTAGTTCAGCAACATCTGAAGGGCCAAAAGTTCTCCACACGTCTTATCGTTTAGTCAGAATCTGCTCCCTTGCTGTTTCCATCCATTTGTTCTAGTCATTCACTCGAGCAACAGAGGACAAATCTGCTCCATCTTCTGCATAACCTCCCTTCAGAAATTTTAAGACGGCTATAATCTCTTTTATTGTACATTACTGTAATATTTTTTAATGAGCTGGCAGTTTGGAAATATTCTTAGAATAAAAAATAAATGTCTCCCTTTCATCTGCTCTTCTCCAGGCTGTTTCAACCTTTCCTTAAAGGCAGTGGAAGATGGTGTTTCTAGCGGCAGTGGGGCAGTGAATCCACTTCAGGTTGTAGTCTGAACTTTCAAGGAGCTGTCTAATGTGTTTCTAGCTCTCAGAATCTGGGACAGCTCCTTGAAAGTTCAGACTACAACCTGGAGTGGATTCACTGCCTCACTGATATCAGAGCCATTAGCCTCCACTAGTGATGGAAAGATCTGTTAATTTCAGTTCTCTCCATTTCTCATTTTTCCAATCTTAAATTTAGTTCTCCATATTTATGCAGCAATTTGCGAATGTCTTTTTAAAAATTCCTCATGAAGATTCAGTGGCATTTTAATGCGAATGTCTACTGATAAACACATTTTTGTAGACAGTTTTGACTAACGTACACAATTTTTGCAAGCGGTTTCTCACCATATAATGCATTTTGGTATATTCATTTTATGCACATTTCCCCCTAATATTTCCATTTTAAAAAATATTGTTTGGTTGGCAAACTGCATCAAAAAATTCTAATAAGTGTGAATTTTGAATTATGGCTGTATTTCGGTTCTCATGTTGTTTCAGAAAGTGCGGAGTTGATAGATTCAGCTTGAAATGTGAACTGAATCAAATTTCTCACCCTTCCTTGGCCTCCACTGCTGAGAGGACTTCGTTTCCAGAACCCTCACCATCCTGGCCACTCTCTTTGGCAGAAGAACAGATGAGGAAAGTGTTCCTTGACTCAAGAGTTTGAGATCTGCTCAATGCCCATGAAGATCTTCTTTATTTGTTCTTGCATGGGGTTACAGGAGCACGTGATTCCAAAGTCTGAGCTGCCCCTGTCTTATTTGACTCTCTCCATTAAGGCAAGTTTTGAGTGTGTTTAATTTGACTGGAGAATAAGGATGGAAGGATCTGCCAATTTTGGTTCTCTCAGTTTCTGAATTTTCCAGTCTTAAATTCAGGTCTCCACATTTTTGAAGCAATATGCCATTTAAAAAAAAAATTCTCAAGAAAATTATTCAGCATTTCTTCTAATAAACTCATTTTGTATGCAGTTTTGACTAATGAACACATCTTTGCAACATAACATAATGCATTTTTGTATGTTATTTTCACAAATATATTCATTTTTATGCTCACTTTCCCCTAACATGCTTTTGTAAACATTGGTTGCAGAACTGCATTGCAAAATTCAGTTATGTACTAATTTCAAAGGATGGTTGCCGTTTCGTTCTCATATTGTTTCAGAAAGTGCACATTTTATTGATTCAGCTGTAAAAGTGAACTGAATTGAATGATTCACCTTGGACAGCTCCTTGAAAGTTCAGACTAAAACCTGGAGCGAATTCCACTGCCCCGCTGACATGGAGCCACTATTCCTGGGTGGAAATTATGTGTGCCCCGTCCCCCCCAAGTCCTTGACTTTTAATAACTAGAGAAGCCAGAAAAGAACACAGAGCAGAAGCAGTCTGATTTCTTTTCTCCCCGACTTACTGCTTTCTGTCTTACTAACAGCAGGATAGAAATCAATCTTTTGGAAGAGCCCAACAGTTAACACCGAGTGGCATGGATGGCAATTGTGTGTTCTGGAGTCACACAGTGTCATCTATCACAGCCAACATGCTGTGACCAAGAGGACTAGGCTGTGCTGCTGAGAACAGCCCAGTTTTTAAAAAGCAGCGACCTCTCAGAACAGGTTTTGGAAGACAGCAGGGTGTCCAACCCACACTCTATGCCCTGAGGGATAATTGCCCAATGACTTCAAGGGCTTGTTTGTGCAGGCCTGTCCATGAATGCAGAACACAATATATACCTTTTTGTTGCCTGGTGACAGCTTTATTATTATTTATGTTATGGTTTTACTTACTTTATATATATCATTCTACAGTCCTCCTCCGGAAAGGGTTTGATGCATGTTGAAGAAAAATAAATTGAAATACAATTTGGATGAAATCAAGTATGACGAAAAAGCAGACAAATAAGCAAAATCAACATAAGAAAAGCCCTGCTGGATTAGACCAAAGGCCCATCCAGTCTAGCATCCTGTTCTAACAGTGGCCAACCAGATGCCTATGGGAAGGCCTCCAGGCAGGCCCTGAGTGGAAGAGTACTCCCCCCTCTTGGGATTGCCAGAAAATTGTATTCAGAGGCATACCTCCACTGATGGTGGAGGCAGAACATTGCTTTATCCTCTATGAGTTTCTCTAATCTTCCTTTAGAGCCATTCAAATTGGTGGCCATCGCTACAGCTTGTGGGAGCGAATTCCATAGTTTAACTGTGCACTGTGTGAAGAAGTGTTTTCTTTTGTCTGTTCTGAATCTTCCAGTGGTTCACCTTCATTGGGATGGTCCCTCTCCACTTTCTCCACACCATGCATAATCTTGTACATCTTGCCATGTCCCCACACTTTAATTTTTAACTGTAAATTATGGTTGTGTAGCCAGTACCAAGTTAATGGAATGCTGGGAACTTGGAATGTTGAGGTAGGAGTTGCATAGCGCCTAGGACCGTTGCATAGGACTGTTGCATAGCACCTAAGGAGAGAAGGAAGGACAGTTGGAAAAGGACAATTGGGGAAACTACAGATGATTGGTCTGCACAGGACAGAATGGCAATCAGGAACAGGTCAATTGGGAGACCCGCATCAGAGAAGCCAAGGCAACATATAGCAGCTGCCTAGAAAAGACTGCAAGTTGATACTAACTGAGAACAATCACTTGAATATGCGTACTGTGTTATTCTGAGGAGTGCTGACAAGGGACTTTGGGTTGTGGGTTGTTATTGCTTGTGTTAATATATATACATTTTATTTCTTCTGATTGACTGCTGGAATCCCTCAATTGTCCATCTCAGATTGTCCTTAAAATCTTCTACATCTGTATTTTTTTTCATTTTCATATCAGCTGGTAGTTCCATCAGAGACAATTGCATCTTTAGTGGAACGTTATCATGATCAATCAGGACACTGGGGAATAGAAAAGATGGAGGGCCGATATCATAATGCTGATATCATAATGCCGTTGTATAAATCTATGGTGTGGCCACATTTGAAATACTGTGTACAGTTCTGGTTGCCTCATCTCAAAAAGGATATTATAGAGTTGGAAAAGGTTCAGAAGAGGGCAACCAGAATGATCAAGGGGATGGAGCGACTCCCTTATGAGGAAAGGTTGCTGCATTTGGGGCTTTTTAGTTTAGAGAAAAGGCGGGTCAGAGGAGACATGATAGAAGTGTATAAAATTATGCATGGCATTGAGAAAGTGGATAGAGAAAAGTTCTTCTCCCTCTCTCATAATACTAGAACTCGTGGACATTCAAAGAAGCTGAATGTTGGAAGATTCAGGACAGACAAAAGGAAGTACTTCTTTACTCAGCGTATAGTTAAACTATGGAATTTGCTCCCACAAGATGCAGTAATGGCCACCAGCTTGGATGGCTTTAAAAGAAGATTAGACCAATTCATGGAGGACAGGGCTATCAATGGCTACTAGCCATGATGGCTGTGCTCTGCCACCCTAGTCAGAGGCAGCATGCTTCTGAAAACCAGTTGCCGGAAGCCTCAGGAGGGGAGAGTGTTCTTGCACTCGGGTCCTGCTTGCGGGCTTCCCCCAGGCACCTGGTTGGCCACTGTGAGAACAGGATGCTGGACTAGATGGGCCACTGGCCTGATCCAGCAGGCTCTTCTTGTGTTCTTATGTTCTTATGAGGGCACTTTGAGGGCTGGGTTCTATTGACCAGATCTGCACAGGGATGTTAAAGTCTGGGTTGGCAAATGTCAAACATGCACCTTGAAAAAGAAACATTTCAAAAAGGAGAAAGCACCGCTGAAGTCTATCATTGCTAGTCGACCACTGGAGTTAGTGGCCTTGGGTCATTTAAAACTACCCATGTGCACCAAAGGCTATCAATATCTATTGACTGTAACAGTCCTGGTAAAAGAATGCAATGCTGACCAGCTGATATCCCTTCTCAGCAGTTTTTGGATGAATAATTGCTCAAAATAGCTGCCCATTCCGCACTACTAGTCTCTGCAGCTGTTTGAGCAAGCCATGCTTCTCTATTTAATTGTTTCGTGTCCAGTTTTCTATGGCTTCCCTTTGACAGTAGCAGTTTCTTCAGCCATGCAATGTTTTCATCCTGATTCTGCATGTCTGCTCAGTCTTCTTCATTCTCCAGTTTTAACACCTGAGGCACAGCAACCACAGCATTATTTTCATTATCCTTGTTCCAACACACCCTCACAGCTTCAGTAGACACTTGCTTCCACTCTGGCATCTCTATATCTTCAATTTCATCTGTCCCCTCCTCTGGCCCTGATCTGAATTTTATACTGAATTTAAAGTTTGCTAAGCGGGACATCCATCAGTGTTCCAAAGCACATAGTTTTGCTGAACTTAAATAAGCCAGAGGATTGTTATCAGTAATCATGTCAGAGGGCACTCAGATAATGTCTACATTTTTCAGTAATCATCCAAATAGAGCCAGTAGCTCCAGTTTGAAGGAACTATAACTTTCCATATTTCTTACACTCTGTTTTACACTCGCTAATGTAAGCAACTACCTGTTCTCGCCCTTTCTGCTTCTGTGCCAATGCAGCTCCCAGTCCATCAGAGCTAGCATCTATATAAAGCTTGAATGGCAGCTGATAGTTGGGATAAGCCAGAATCAGTAGAAGTCAATTCAGATTTAATGTTTTTAAATGCTTCCTGGCACTCTGTAGCCTGAATGGCCTGATCCTGCCTTTCTCTTTTCACTCCCTGTAAGAGATCAGTCAAGGGTCTTTTTGTGTGTGTGAAAAGTTCTTAACAAATTTCTGATAATAATCTGCAAATCCCAAAAATGGCCTCACTTGTCATACGGTTTCTGGGGTATTCCATTCCTCGACTGTTCACACTTTTTCAGGATCTGGTGCCACCCCTTTGGCTGACATTAGATGCCCTAAATATTTCACTTCCTCTTGAAAGAGGAAAAATTTTACAGGCTTCATCTTCAATCCCCTCTGGCCCAGGCGAGTAAATACCACATCCAGATGTTTCAAACGTTCCATGAAATTTCTTGAGAATATTATGATATCATCCATATACAGAAGTACAGATTCAAAATGTAAATCTAAACACCCTTCCAACATTCTGGAAAAGGTGGCTGGTGCATTTTCCAAAACAAGGTCATCTGAAGGAACTCATATGTCCCCATAAAAGTAGTAAATGCTGTCTTCTGATCTTCTGCTGCCATAGGTATTTGCCAATAACCATTTGCCAGATCTAGTGCGGAAAACCATGCAGCAGAGTGGAAAGTTCCTAAGCATCTTCTATTTTAGGAAGTGGGTATGCATCCAAACGAGTGATCTTGTTCAATTTCTGGTAATCTACACAGAAGCACATATTTCCATCTTTCTTCTTAACTATGACAATGGGTGCAGCTCAGGGGCTAAAACTTTCCTTAATTCTTCATTTCTCACAGCATTTCTTTAACTGGCTGATACAATTTTTGAGAGATACTTCGAAATGCTTCCTTCATCGGAGGATGTGTACTAACAATTTTATGTTCAATGGCTATTGCTTTTCCAAAATCACTAACATGTTGAGGAAACACTGAGTTGTGCCGATGTAAGAGTCCCATAATAGCTTCCTGCTCCCCTGGACTAAATCTTGTCTGAGAAATCTTCACATCCCTGATCCATTGATCCTCTCCTCTTAGGCTATTCTCCAAGGCCATCTGACTGCACATCCACAACTGTTCTGGCACTTCTATCCATGTCACTACTATTGGTGGTCAAGGATGGATATTTAGTTTACTATTAGTGAAATTACATAGCCTCACTGGAACAAGACCATGGCCTGTCTCCACCAAACTCCTTCCCACCCTCAAGTTAGGGTGTTCTTTTGAATATTCAATCACAATAGTATGTTGTGGACCCCAGGGTGGGAGTTTTATTCTACCCATCACTATTTTTTCCAGTCCTAGCTCTATCACTGTTTGAATGGCACAAGTGACTATTCCCACTTTCACATCTGCATCTGGGTACCCTCAGTAACTCTGTACTCCCTGTCATATGTTTCCATACTATTTGGTCTGGTTTTTCCTTGTTCTCCCTAAGCTTCTCCGCTAGCTCCACCACGCAATCTCACAGAATATTCTTGCCTACAATCAAGGGAGGAAACTCTGCTTTCCACTGCCACTACCACACCCCCCCGCTTACCCATTTGTTTTCCCAAGCACTGCATTTCCTTCTCGAGATGCCCTAGCTCCGAAATCTCTTAGTTCCCCCAATTAAAGAAGTCCAAGTCTCTGGAAGACATTTTAATTCAGTTCTATCCCAATGCTGCAAGAACTTCCCAAACTACAATGTGGTTAGCTGAGAACCAGTGTCCAATAAAAATGAAAAATGAAATGGACTGCCTTCAAGTTGATTCTGACTTATGGCGACCCTATGAATAGAGTTTTCATGGTAAGTGGTATTCAGAGGGGGTTTACCATTGCCTTCCTCTGAGGCCAAGAGGCAGTGACTGTCCCAAGGTTACCCAGTGAGCTTCATGGCTGTGTGGGGATTCGAACCCTGGTCTCCCAGGTTGTAGCAATGCTGCAAGAACTTCCCAAACTGCAGTGTGGTTAACTGAGAACCAGTGTCCAATAAAGCAGGCAATAAAATCCCCCCAAATTTACTAGCACAACTACTGGTTGTTTCCCTATCAACTTTCCCTCTAATTTCCCTGGGGACCATAAACATGGTTTTTGCCCTGATGTTTCCCCCTTGAACCTGGTGTTGGATAGCTACTGTTTGTAGCAACGCTGTGCCATATGTTCTGCCTGTTTATGTCGCCAACAACTGGGTTGCTCACCTTCTTCTGATTCATGAGTTGGATGGAAACCTCTTTCTTCCAAAGCCTGCTCTATATTCATCTCCTCTTTGCTGTTGGATCTCCTCCTGCAGCTTTAGTGCCAATTCCTTGAATTTCTTTTCAGCTAACTCCATCACATCTGAAATCCCCATTTCAGTCTTTCCTTTCTCTACTCTGAGCACAAGCCCCCAATGATGGACCCCCAATTTCCCAACTAGCCATACCGTGCCAGGATTCTTGCTCCCACAGCCGTAAAGCCAACAGCCTAAAATCCCAGAGGCTTTCCTCTGGATTATTATTATTATTACTATCATCATCAACAACAACAAAAACAAGAACAACAACAACAGCAAGAAGAAGAAGATTTATATCCCTCCCTTCCTTCCAGCAGGAGCCCAGGGCTGCAATGTTGATTCCGATGTATCTCTGCTAAGAGTACTGGCTCTCATTCCTTTGATGACCTTGTCTTTTAAATTTTCCTTTACATCCCCTAAATTGCCAGGTTCCAGGTTTTCAGTGGCTTGAGCTTGCCCCTCTAGCCTATGAATGAAGTAATGCAGAGACTCATCCGATCCCTGCTTAGAAGAGAAAAACTGGTCTTGCAATTGAATGAGAGTTCTATGAGAAAACACACTTCTCAAATTTTTAAAAATCAGTTCTACTGTTGTCTTCTGCTCTGGTCCCCAAGCCCTTGCCTCTCTCTTGGCTGGTCCCTTTAGCTGCGCCAGGAAAATGTCCACTTTATGTTCTTCTGGTATTTGATAAAGTGTTAGCACCCTCAAAACCCTCCAAAGTATCACCTCGTCCTGGCTCTCCTGAATATGAAGGAAACCAGGGAGCCCCGGCATCATAAGGTGGCATGGGGGATTTTGTGCCCCCCCTGCTTCCATGTCTGCTGGTCCCTAACCAGTCTCTCTCAGATCCTGTTCGTGATGCCAGAAAAAATACAGATGTAGAAGATTTTAAGGACAATCAGAGATGGATAATTGAGGGATTCCAGCAGACAATCGGAATAGCAAAACATATATATGTTAACACAGAAGCAAGAACAACCCACAACCCAACGTCCATTGTTGTTATGCCTCCATCAGATGAGTCCTCAGAGGAGGATGAGGAGCTGTGGATTGTCACAGCAAAACCAGGAGAGGGAACAAGCTGAATCACCCAAGATGCAGCTCCAGAACTCCCACTGCTGGAAGATGTTCAGGATAAAGCTGGAGCCCCTCAGTCAGCCTCCGAGAGAGAACAGCAGGCCCCTCTGCCCCCTGCAGAGCAGCGCAGGCATTCTGGCCATTTAAGGTTACAAGCTCCTGGGAGTTGGAGGGCTGATTGCTGTCACCTGAACCAGGGAGGGGAGTTTAAAAGACAGTGAGAGGCCTTTTGCCCTCTGCTGGAAGCAATGTTGGACACCAGCATCAGACCCTCACCAGCCATGCCCAGACCTTTTCGAGTCTTGAAACCTGGATTGCTTTACTGGAATATTGAACCCTTGCATTGCTACTGGTAGCTGAACTGCTAGCTCGAACAAACCTCTAGACCCCCTTGCATACCCTCATTATGCCTCATAATCCTCAAGCCATGACGGATTTACACTGCCGTGACGGATTTACTCTGCCTGGCCAGCTAACAGCTAATTGTTTTATAGCCACATGAATCACCTCGGTGCAGCTGGCAAAGACTGACACTTGTCAGCACTCCTCAGGATAATACAGTATGGGTATTCAAGTGATTGTTCTCTGTATCAACTTGCAGTCTTTTCTGGGTAGCTGCTGTTCGTTGCCTTGGCTTAAATGATGCAGGCCTCCCAATTCACCTGCTCCTGGCTGTCATTCTGTCCAGAGCAGCCCAGTCACCTGTAGTTCCCCCAACTGCCCTTTTTCAATTGTCCTTCCTTCTCTCCTTAGGCGACTGCTACGTAGCAACTCCTACCCCAACATCCCAAGTTCCCAGCATTCGATTACCTTGGTACTGCCTACAATTGCTTAAGAATTTCGATCCCAAAGAATTAGAATATGAAGTGACCTGATCCACACTTCTAGGATGAATGCATAATTTTATACATCTCACGGCAACAACAACAGCATGGCCGCAACAATGGAACATAACCAAACAACTGGTTTGAGAGAAAAAATGTTTTAAATGCCACCCTCGGCTCCTTTTGGAGGAAGGGTGGGATATACATTGAATAAACAATTAATAATAATTAATCTGCCTGCAGAATGCCAGGAGGAAAGGAGCCACCCGTGTAACCCATGGAAGGGCACTCCACGGTGGTGAAGCTGCAACTGGGAAGGTCAATGTGGCCTTCAAATACAGCCAGACAGCAGCCGGCTCTGTTCATGGGACACCGTCAGCTCCATCCCAGCAGAAGAAGCTCAGAGTGAAAATGGCCTTGTGAGCCACTATCAACAGAGGCTGGCCCATTAGGGCTAATGGAGCACTGTCCCACCAACCTTGTCAGCCCCCACCTGCCTGTCTTTTGATTTACAGCCAGTCCAGAGGGTGGTGGCACTGGCTGTCAGCTTCTTCCTCACTGTCATTGTTGCCATTTTAGAACTCATCAGGGAGGAGGATGTGGGCAAGCCTATAATTAGCTGGCTCTGGCTGTCATTAGCTCTGGCTACACGTTCTGTTGATCTCTCTGCCTTCTGCTCTGCCAGTTCTGTAGGCCACCACTGGCCACCACCCTTACTTGCAAACATCTCTCACAGTGGCTGCACTGTGTTGCATTGAGAAGCAATGGTGAGCATTCTAAAATCTGGAGCTGACACTAATGAGAGCCCATAACGCCCCCAGTAAAGCATTGTTTCAGGGCATTGTATGTTGTTGTTATTAAGTGGTGGGCAGCTGATAGGCACAGATGCTTGGTGCAGCTGCATTCTGAGCCAGCTGTAGCTTTCAAGTACCCTTCCAAGCCATGGTTTCATACTAGGTGTTCACTTTCAAACACTTTTAAACTGCTCATTATCTTCCCAAAATAAAAATAAATCAATGGGTGAAAATAAACCAAAATGTCAAAGAGGCTCTTCCAATACATCATTGTTGTTATTGTTGTTATGTGCCTTCAAGTTGACTACAACTTATGGCGACCCTATGAATCAGCGATCTCCAACAGCATCTGTCATGAACCACCCTCTTCAGATCTTGTAAGTTCAGGTCTGTGGCTTCCTTTATGGAATCAATCCATCTCTTGTTTGGTCTTCCTCTTTTTCTACTCCCTTCTGTTTTCCCCAGCATTATGGTCTTTTCTAGCGAATCCTGTCTTCTCATGATATGTCCAAAGTATGATAACCTCAGTTTCATCATTTTAGCTTCTAATGATAGTTCTGGTTTAATTTGTTCTAACACCCAATTATTTGTCTTTTTCGCAGTCCATGGTATGCGCAAAGTTCTCCTCCAACACCACATTTCAAATGAGTGGATTTTTCTCTTATCTGCTTTTTTCACATCCATACATAGAGATTGGGAATACCATGGTCTGAGTGATCCTGACTTTAATGTTCAGTGATACATCTTTGCATTTGAGGACCTTTTCTAGTTCTCTCACAGCTGCCATCCCCAGTCCTAGCCTTCTTCTGATTTCTTGACTATTGTCCCCATTTTGGTTAATGACTGTGCCAATGTATTGAAAATCCTTGACAAGTTCAATGTCCTCATTGTCAACTTTAAAGTTACATAGATCTTCTATGTATTGATATTTCTCCCTCCAATTTTCCTTCATCTTGTTCCAATCCTACTTTCCGTATGATATGTTTTGCATATAGATTAAACAAATAGGGTGATAAAAGACACCCCTGTCTCACACCCTTTCCGATGGGGAACCAATCGGTTTCTCCATATTCTGTCCTTACAGATTGTCCAGAGTATTGGTTGCGCATCAGGACAATCAGATGCTGTGGTGCCCCCATTTCTTTTAAAGCATTCCATAGTTTTTCATGATCTACACAGTCAAAGGCTTTGCTGTAATCTATAAAGCACAGGGTGATTTTCTTCTGAAATTCCTTGGTTCGTTCCATTATCCAACGTATGTTTGCGATATGATCTCTGGTACCTCTTCCCTTTCTAAATCCAGCTTGGACATCCGGCATTTCTCGCTCCATATATGGTAAGAGCCTTTGTTGTAGAATCTTGAGCATTACTTTACTTGCATGGGATATTAAGGCATTTGATAATTACTGCATTTCCTGGGATCCCCGTTCTTTGGAATTGGGATGTATATGGAACGCTTCCAGTCTGTGGGCCATTGTTTAGTTTTCCATATTTCTTGACAGATTTTTGTCAAACTTCGGACAGATTCAGTCTCAGTAGCTTGTAGCAACTCTATTGGTATGGAATCTGTTCCTGGTGATGTGTTTCTTCCAAGTATTTTAAGAGCAGCTTTCACCTCACGTTCTTAAATTTCTGATTCTTCATCATACGGTTCCTCCGTGAATGAATCTGTCATCCTGTCATCTCTTTTATAGAGTTCTTCAGTGTATTGCTTCCATCTTCCTTTCATTTCATCTCGGTCAGTCAGTGTGTTCCCCTGTTGATTATTCATCATCCCTACCCTTGGTTTGAATTTCCCTTTCATTTCTCTAATCTTTTGGAATAGGCTCTTGTTCTTCCCTTTTTGTTGTCCTCTTCTATTTCTATACAATAACTATTGTAATAGTTCTCTTTGTCCCTACGTACTAGACGCTGTATTGTTGCATTTAGGGTTCTGACTGTGTTTCTATCTTCTTTTGCTTTTGCTTTCCTTCTCTCTTTAACCATTTGAAGAGTTTCTTCAGTCATCCATTGAGATCTTTCTCTCTTTTTACCGAGAGGTATTGTCTTTTTCCATTCTTATAACGTCTCTGACTTCACTCCATAGTTCTTCTGGTTCTCTGTCAACTAAGTTTAAAGCCTCAAACCTGTTCCTTATTTGATCTTTATATTCTTCTGGGATGTTATTTAAATTGTATTTTGGCATTATGATTGTTGTTCTTCTTTAGCTTTACTCTGATTTTTTATATGACCAGTTCATGATCTGTACTGCAGTCTGCTCCTGGTCTTGTTTTTGCAGAAAGTATGGAACTTCTCCATCTTCTGCTACCAATTATATAACCAATTTGATTCCTATATTGACCATTTGGTGATGTCCATGTGTACAGTCATCTTTTCGGTTGCTCAAAAAATGTGTTAGCAAGAGACAAATTATTGGCTTCACAGAATCCAATAAGTCTTTCTCCTGCTTCATATGTGTCTCCTAAGCCCAAGTTTGCCACAATTCCTAGTTCTCTGCTCCCTACTTTTGTATTCCAGTCTCCCATGATTATCAGCACATCTTGTGTTGGCGTGTGATCAATTTCTTCCTGTACTCTGCATAAAATCTCTCCAATTCCTCTTCTGCATTTGCTGTTGGAGCATAGACTTGGATGATGGTTATGTTAATAGGTTTCCCATTTAATCTTATTGATATCACTCGCTCAGACCTTGCGTTGTAGCTCCTAATTGCTCTTGCTACACCACTTTTCACTATTAAAGCAACCCCGTTTCTTCTTGATTTCTTATTTCCTGCATAAAATATTTTGTAGTTGCGTGATTGAAAATGTCCCATTCCTGTCCATTTTAATTCACTCACGCCAAGTATTGTAATGTTGATGCGTTCCATTTCTTGCTTGACAATTTCTAACTTTCCCTGGTTCACGCTTCTCACATTCCATGTTCCTATTGTGTGTGCCCTACAACTCCGGACTCTCGCATCTGTGTGCATCAGCCTCTGGGCTTCCTTTCAGCTTTGACCCAGCTGCGTCATTAGTCACAGCACTACTCATACTTGTCCTTCGTTCTTCCCCAATAGCTCGGTGAGTGCCTTCTGACCTAGGGGTCTCATCTTCCAGCACTGTCTCGTGTTGCATTTTAGATACTCTGTTCATAGGGTATTCAGAGGTGGTTTACCATTGCCTTCCTCTGAGGCTGGATGCATCTTAGTCTGGTGTCTCAGCTTTGACCATTCCTCCTTGGGTGCCCCTGCTAGGAGTCTAGCCTCTTGGTCTAGACTCCTGACGGCATTGCTCTCAGCTTCTTCAACACTCACCACGTTAAGGTGTGCATCCTAGAGGGGGAATACATCTTTAGCCTGTAAATACTTTGGAGAGCTGCTCTTTAACATCATTTAATCAACCGGATCTCAGATAATCTTGACATATTCCCTGTTCCACATGGAAAAGGCAGAATGACCTCTTCATGGTTGAAGAGAATTTTTTGGTGATATTTTATTCTTCCTGGTTAGGCTTCCTTTCCTAACTTTCTGATCAGCCTCTTTATTCTATGCACATCATTCTAAAATGTTGGTGCTGAAGAGTTGCAAATAGTCAGAAACTGCCAGCTTGCTTTGTGAACCCAATTTGATGGCATGATTCATTTCAAAGATAGTGTTTAAGTAATGAGAAAATATTAAGGGATTAGCTTCTAGCCTTGACATGATTTCATGTGCGATATTTTCTCTCCACTGTGCTCTGAATAAGGTGGGAGCAAAGCCACATGGTATTAATTTCAGGAGAGCACGAATCATGGCAGTAGCTTGATTTCAGCTAGTATCTCCACTCTGCCTCTCAATAAGGGACAGCATCAGGTAGGATGTAATTATAACAGGCAAATAAATAAGCACTGATAGCCTTGGAGCTGTCTCAAAAGTCACCACCTGATTTATAGGAAGCTGCCTTTCGCTGAGAGACCACTGGCTCATCTAGCTTAGTAGTGTTATAGCATTGTGGGGGTTGGTTTATAATCGTGTGCCCGTAAGAGATACAATCTGCAATGGAGAGACCTGCTAGGCTAAGCCAACCAGTTTCCTTTGCATAATAGTTTGGCCAAGTCATCCTGTGAGTAAATGGGCTTTTGAGTGATCAATCTGCATATCCAAACGGATGTGGCCAAGAGAGAACCTATTGCTACTGGAATTCTTTTTAGGAGAGAGGCCCTCCTCCCCCATCCTGGAGCCAGAGACAGGCTTGTATCTTTTAATTTTGTCTTGGGGAGTGAAGATGGAAAGACACACAGAGAGGCCTGTCTTCTGTGTCTGCAACCTCAAAGCTATGGGCTTTGGGAAGCAAGATCAGATGGACTGTTAATGCTGAGAACTCCTCCATCTTATGCTCAGGTTGTGAATATGTGTAATTAAAAACCATATATCCTCACAGACTCCACTGATTTTCCAAGGAATCCAAACCCTGGGGAAGTGCAGAAACTCCTGGAAGTCTCACACTGCTCAGAGATTGGGGTGGCTCACAACACTATTGTGACTGGCAGTGGCTCTCCAAGGTTTCAAGCATGGCTCTCTTCCAGCCCTACCAGGAGATGCCAGGTATTGAACCTGGGATCTCCTGCATGCAAAGCTTGTGCTTTAGCATTGGAACACAGGAAGCTGCCTTAGACCATGAGTACATCTAGCTTAGTGTTGCCTCCATGCACTGGCAGTGGCTATCCCGGCTATTCAACATCTATATGAAGCCATTGGGAGCTGCTGTCAGAAGGTTTGGAGTGAGGTGTCATCAATATGCAGATAATACCCAGGGTCTATTTCTCTGTTCCATCTGATTCAGGAAAGGAAACTGAGGTGTTGAAATTGTGCTTGGAGATGGTGATGGGCTGGATGTGGGCCAATACATTGAGGCTGAATCTGAAAGCAATTAAGATAGACTATATTTTCCACGGCAGCTCTCAATATACATGCTTACCAGATTCAGCCTGACGAACGTGTTATTGACAATTTGTAATCTTTTGAATAACATCAACAATACCACCACTTGGAAGGAAGAATTTAAACAAGCATGTGAGTAATAACAACATAGTGATGAAAAATGTTTGTACTCCCACCCCATTCTCCTTTCCCAAAAAACTGAAACTGTAAGTTACAATTTTGAACAGAATGTTTAGTAATTTCAATGTATATTTCTTTCTTTCAGCCCCTGATGAAGGCTATATGTGATTAGCGAAAACGCGTCGGGCTTTTTATATAATTTTTATTCATAAAAATGGAATAAAATTGTGACTTTTTATCATATTGTTTTGTCATTCTGGGCACCTCCCTCCTACCACTTGTTGAATCTGAAAAGACAGGTGTGTTATGTCTCCAGAGTTCTCATGTACAGGAGATGGAGAGACAGCCTTAATCTTTGACATCTGAGATGTATATTTTTAGGATCCACCTTATTTTTTTGTGATGTTGTGGTTTTAAGTTGTTTTTAATTGGTTTTAATTATATATGTTAAATGGTTGTAACCCCTCAGGGGCCTCAGGGTGAAAGGTGGGTAAATAATAATAATAATACCTGGAGATGCTGGGGATTGAACATGGGACCTTCTACATGCAAAGCAGATGCTGTCCCACTGAGCTGCAGCCCTTCCTTCAGTGGGGAATGATAATTAGGAGAAGTAAGGGAGCTGGTAGCTTATCTACATGACAAAATAAGAAGCAACAATTTATTAAACAGAAGCTTTATACCAAGTGTGGACAGTCTTTTTGGCCTTCAATGGTGGGTGGAGGGTGGTGGTCTGCACACTTGCACGCTCACCTGCAATCATATTAGGGATGGGGGAGAAATTAGATTTGGTTAGGATTTTAACATGAACCTACTGAATTTGCCCTTTCAGAAATAATATGCAAACCGAAGCACAGCTATCCGTCAAAAATTGCACTTCTCCAAATTTTGGCATGCAGGTCTCCAGTCAAACAATGTGTTCAGAAATGTGCATGTTAGGGGGAAGTATGGATAAAAAAATGCATATATTAGTGAAAAGAACATATAAAATGCTGTAAGTTAAGGAGAATCGCTTGCACAAAATGTGCATATCAGGCAAAACTGCACACAAAACTGTCTATGTTAGGAGAAATATTCACTAAAATGCTATTGAATTTTCATAAGGAAATCAATGACACACAAAGGCAGACAGAAATATGCACACAGATGCAGGAAGGCAGAGGGGAGGTGTTTATACCTAACTAAACGAGGTTTCTTAGGCTTGCACTCTCCTCTCCTCACAGTAACGTTCCCACATGCAAAAGTGGAGAATATTTATGTCCCTTTAAACATCTCTTGGTGTGCAGAAGACAAGGCAGCTGTGGGAATATGTAAAAGCTTATCTGGGATTAGGGTTGCCAGGTTCTTGGCCTGAGACTGATCTTGTATCTTTAGGAGAAGAGAAGGTCAGCCAAGTGCAGGTGTTCTTGCATCGTTGTAATGAGAAAAACCACAAGGTGGAATTCTTTCTTCCCCCTGCACAACTTTTAAAGATACAGAAGACCTCTTGGAGGTTGGGCCTGGCAACCAAGAGGCCTTCTGTATCTTTAAAAGTTGTGCAGGGGGAAGAAAGAATTCTTGCCAGCCCCCCTGGTCTTCTCAGAACACAAAGCAGCCTCCATACACACATCTGCCAGTTCACAAGATAAGAACATAAGAAGAGCCTGCTGGATCAGGCCAGTGGCCCATCTAGTCCAGCATCCTGTTCTCACAGTGGCCAACCAGGTGCCTGGGGGAAGCCTCAAGGGCAACATGCTAGATTTGGGCTCTGCCTCCTCGCCTAAGGACCAAATTAAACCCGGATTCACCCCAAACCCCATAACCAGCCAGGCTTGGAAACTGACTCTCAGTTGTCAAAGTCTAATTCTTTCCAATTTTCCGAAACCCTCAGGTACCTGGTCTTTTGACCATTGCAAAGCTCACTTTCTTCACCTGGTGAAAAATATTGCCCCCCAGTGTGGCACTATCACCAACATCATTGACATTGAATACCTATTTCACAATTACTGGCACGCCCGAACCGTGATAACCTTTAGGACCTGGGCGTCTGTACAACTCTTCTACAAAGAAAAAGTCAAATTTTTCCAAGCTGGAATCTTAATAACTAGACTATTCGAGAATCATAATCGGTTTGATTTGTTCCACAACAACCTCCGTTCCTCTGAAAATAATATCTCGAGTAATCCGCTTATTCGTCCAGACAATCCCCAGGCTACCCAAAGCTCTTCGAATCCTGGACACAGCCCAAAACATACTCTTTTTCAACCTCTGTATGACTTCAAATCAGTCCAATTTCTGGAAGAAAAAGTCCTCCTGGACTCATTCCTATTATTACCTTTACAGGCCCAGGAAGAAATAACCCTCAGAATTACTTTCTTAAGAGACACGCTCGTTCACTCCATGCAGGACAATGCCGGGAAACCTCCAGAGCAAGATTTGAAATCACCATGTCCTCCAACGACGCCAGCTCTTAGGGAACCGGAGTGGCCAATCGGACAGCCTAAGCGGCACATGGGGACTCCTCCTTACGCCAAGGTCCCCATTACCCTCAAGCCACCACCAACAAAGTTGATCAACACTGCGATAGGGTGCCTAAGGCCCCTAAAGGAATACCCCTCAAACTACCCAACCAGACCTTTACAGTCCAGAACTGACTGGCTACAATCCAGATTTCTGGGTCCTGAGGAACTGGGCCCTACACCTACAATGCTTCATCTGAGCGCGCAGGATAATAAAAAAACAAAGCTTGTCATCCCTCCAGCGCAATCTGATGCTGTCTACGTGGACTCGACTGGAGAGTTTAACCATATCACAGAACTAAGTTGACAAGGTAACCCTTCAACCGGACCAACATCAGGCCGCCCTTCCCCTTGCCCTCAGGACTATGGGGAATCCAGCATTACTCCCGGAGCCCAGCTTAACTTTCTCTCCTGGAATATAGCAGGAAGGGCAACCAAGGAACCCCCCCCTGAGATATTTGACTTTTTAAAAGACTTCGAGGTAATTTTTCTGCAGGAAACATGGTCCACCAAAGATCTGTACCTGGACGGCTTTTCAACAATTGATCTACTGGCTGTGCCCCCTATCGGGAAAGGCAGACCCAAAGCAGGTCTGGTGATCCTGTTTTCAAACTCCCTCCTCGCAAACACCAAAAAACTCAATCCATGCGGGAACCTTGCAATAGCCTCCCTAATGGACTTTACATCTATGTCTCTCCTGTTGATCAACATCTACATTCCCCCCTTTCCCTCCAGAAAAGATATATACTTGGCCTGGGAGTCTCTGAAACAATACATAATGGACCTAGAGTCCCTATACTCCAGAGCCCATCTTATAATAATGGGGGATTTCAATGCAAGGATAGGCCCTAACAACACCACACTTTTTTTGTCTGGCCTTTGGGAGGCAACTGACATCGGAAATTTCACCTTTAAGCACGACTGGTCTTCTAAAGACCCAACGGTGAATTATAGGGGAATCTGTCTGACCCAAATGGTGGGCTGTTTTAACTTAATAATTCTGAACGGCCTTACTTCGGTAGACCACAGAGTGGAATTCACCTATGTATCAGGCCGAGGAAGCAGTGTCGTGGATTATGTCTTGATCCCTCAACATTTGCTCAACCTGATTACCAACTTTACTGTGGGAGATAGACTAGGCAGCTACCACCTCCCCCTCAATCTCTCCATCACGCTCCCAGTGAAAGGCTATATTGATGCCAAATGTAACTCTGAGGACAAAATACCCTCCCTCAAACACCGGAGAACCAAATGGTCTATAGGAGCCTTGAATAAGATCTTCTTTCTTGACTCCCCCCAGGGGTTGGGACTTAAAAACTGAATTGTGGATGCTACTGAACCTCTTCCCGCCCTAAGTGACTACTCTCTATTGACCTTTGCTTTAAGTTCAATCTTAAAATCCAAACCCCCATCTTCTAGACCGCAAACTAAACAGGGCCTCCCCAGGTAGTTCAACAAAGCCTGTCTCGAAGCCAAGTGAAATCTCAGAAAGGTATACCATCAATACAGGAAGGATAATTCTAACTCACTCCCACCAGAATATTACATCATTAAAAACCAATACAAACTTTTGATAACTACTAAAAAGAGACAGGCAACCCAGGACGGGTGGAAGGCCTTGATAAATGCCTCCCAAATCAAAAACTCTAAAATCTTTTGGTCCCTTGTTTCTGATGCCTTAAAATCTTCTAACCCTACTCCCTGCAACATTCCCTCCAACATCTAGGAGCAGTATTTTACAGGGTTGTTCGAGGCTTCAAGTAATCACTTTTCGAACTGTGCACTTACCGTAGACCCCACTGCCCTTCCACCCTGGCCATCTGTTACACAGAACGAGATAAAATCTCTGATTAGCGCCCTGAAACCTGGTAAAGCTCCAGGCCAGGACGCTATCCCCCCTGAACTGCTGAAGTCACATCATGCCTGGTGGGCCCCCGTATTGGCTAACCTGTTTACCCAGATTAACAACTCCGGCCACCTCCCCGCGGCCTGGCTCGAGGCCATTGTCATACCAATCTTTAAGAAAGGAGCCAGAGACGATCCCTCAAATTACAGACCCATCAGCCTACTATCGGTGGTGGGCAAGCTGTACGCCAGCTATCTAAATACAAAACTGATCTGCTGGCTTGAGGAGGAGAACATTCGGGGCTGGGAGCAGGCAGGTTTTAGAAAAGGCAGTTCCACCCTCGACCATTGTATCTTATTAAATCACATGGCTGAAAAATATATGAGCCCCCTAGGAAACGGCCTTTGTCGACCTTAAATCTGCTTTTGACGCCATCCCCAGAGACAAACTATGGGCCAAACTCTTTTGAACTAACATGGACAGGAGACTCCTCTACCTTATCTACCGCCTCTACCAATCCACTTCTCTTTGAGTTCGATGCGGCACCGATGGAACCTTAATAAACTCCATCCCCTTTACCAAGGAGGTCAGACAGGGCTGTGTTCTAGCCCCAGTACTATTTAACCTCTTCTTAAATGACGTGAGTACATGTTGCCATTCTTCCGCCTTTCATCTCCCCAAGGTGGCTGACCTGAAATGCCCTCTGCTGCTGTACGCAAATGATGCCGCCCTCCTGTCCCTCTCCAAAATTGGCCTGAAACGGCTTTTCCACGCCTTTATGTCCTATTGTGCTACAAATTTTTTAACCATAAACTTTAACAAGACCAAAATCTTGGTCTTCTCCCTATGCTCATCAGTGTCCGATTGGACAATTAATGGCTGGAAGATAGCACAGGTTAGGCAATACAGATATTTCGGGGTCTTGTTTCACTTTTTCCTGGTCTGCTCATATACGCTCCGCTGCCCAAACTGCCCGAAACACACTAAAAGCCATTCTTTGTTTTTTTTACACTAGGGGTGGGCAGTATATACCTGCTGCCATCCAGGTTCTCAAATCTAAGATCTTTCCCCAACTCCTTTATGGTGTTCCACTTTGGACCCAGAGTTTTGACCCCAAGGTTGAATCAAACTTATCAACCTTTTTAAGATCAATTTTCGATGTACCTCGATGTGTCCCGGCCGCCGGCCTTCACCTAGAGTCCGGACTGCCTTCATTTGAATCCATTGCCTGGTCCTTAGCTTTCAGATATTGGACCAAATTAGTTTACACAAGCCCCGCCTCAGGACATTTAGATCTCATCTGGAAGGACGTCTTTTCCAGCACATGGTCAAAAACATTATTTGCCAAACTGGCCACACTAGGCTTCTCAGTGGACTTTCTATCCTCACTGGAGCCTGGATTAGCCAAACGGACCATCGAGACCCTGATTAAGGACGTCTATTTTCAAAATTCAATGTCAGATGCTGCTAAAACCTGCTCCCCTACCCATTCCGATTTAAACTTCACATTTCCTAATCCTGCCACCTACCTGGAAATTCTGACTATTCCTAAATATCGTCTAGCCTTCTCCAGGGCTTGTTTTAACTGTCTCTTTTCTTCACTCTTAGAAGGCAATTTCCAGGGCATACCTCTCGAACTCCGCCTATGCCCCTATAGGAATGTAGACGTTGAATCACTGTCTCACGTTCTCTTTGTTTGTCCCTACTATAATGTTGAATGCCTTAGGTACCTAAATCCTATTATGAAAAGCTTCCTAGGCAGGCCTGTTGACTGATTACTGAAACATTTTCTGGCCGGCACTGACAAGTTAACCACCCTATCTGCTGCTAAGTTCATCTTTGCTGCCCAAATTATATGTAAGAAGATCTCTCTTAGGCAGTAATGTTTATTTTAATGCTGTATTAATATGAGCTCTGTTAGCTCTATTTTATAAATTTTATTCTTTTACCTCCTGTTAAATCAATTGTATATTGGGTCTATGAACGCATAATAAAATTTGATTGATTGATTGAAAGTGGTCGGCAGGTATCAAAGCATGTCTTGGAAGACTACTTGAAAACTACAGCTGGCTCAGAATGCAATGCCTCCAGATACAATAGCCATCTATTATTTATTACCGTTATATCCTGCCTTCTTCCAAAAGGAGCCCCAGGGCAACAAATGCAAAAAAAAAGTTAAAACAATACACTTTTTTTAAAAAAAAACCCCTAAAACCAATCACATACTGTCACAACTATTTAATGTAAGTGTTGCTGGGAGCAGTATCTTTCAGCCATCAAATGCTTGGGTAAACAGGGATGCTTTCAAATTCCTCCTGAAAGTTAATATTGTTTATTAAATTTATATCCCACCCTTCCTCTCAGAAGGTGCCCAGGGCAGCAAACAAATAGCAGAACACTAAAAACATCTTAAAAACATCTTAAAAACAAAACATATTAAAGAATTCTTAAAAACCAAACACTTTAAAAACAACTTTATAAAAAATCTTTAAAACCTCTTAAAAACATTTCCAACACAGATGTGGACTGGGATAAATGGCTAGTTGATAGAGGAGAGAGAGACAGACCAGGAAGGGAACTCTCACCAAGAAGGCCCTGTTGCAGGTCAACAGTCAATGCCAACTTGTGGCATCACACAACAAGCAGGAGAGGCGGACAGATGATAGGTCCAGTGAGTGAATAGACTAGAGAAGCCATGGCTGCCTTGTTTCTTGCTGTATCAGATTTAAAGGTCTATGAATGTTGATCTTTCAATCTGGCTGGCAATGCTCCTTCCTAGCTGATGTGCAGAAAAACAAATTAGTGTTGCAATATCTGCATGCTCACAGCAGGAATCATGGAGATCTGAACACACACACACGCATGCACGCACACACACACACACACACACATGCACACACATACACACATACACATAGACTGGAGAAGCTTCCCCCAACTGATGCCCTCCAGATATCACTGGCCTATGGCTCCCACCATCCCTAACCATTAGGCATGCTGGCCTGGCCTGATGAGTGCTGGAGTCCAACAGCATCGGGGGCACCTGGTTGGAGATGGCTGGACTAAACAAGCACACCTCTGTTGTCATGGTCCAAGGAATTTGGGTGATAGCTAACACCTTCTATAAATATAACTTAGGGTTTGTTTGTTTTTTGGCAGCTCAAGTGACATTCGAGGGGAGTGGGGAAAAAGGGATTAGTAAAAAAGCGGCTGGCCACACAAGGTTGCAGAGGCAATCTCTGACAGAGTAACCTGTTAAATCCCAAGGGGAAAAACTACTTGAGAAAACTACAGGAGGAAAAGGGACCGGGAAGCCTGCAGGGAATAGCAGGCAAAAGGACTCTTCATCAGCAACCCTTTCCAAATGGGCCACATGTAGTGGTGAGCGGATGCAGCGAAAGGCAGGAAGAGGGTTGTAAAAAAAAGTAATCGCCTCAGGTCCTTCAAATAAATTGAAATTGCTGCTCAGCAAAGACACTTCATTAATATGAACATATGGAACCACAGGCAGAAGAGGTAATACAGTTTTCAGGAGGTATCTTGAGAATGCCTTGCAACAGCCATGAATATTAAGTCTTCTGTCCAAACTGCCCTAACTAGAACTGGAAAGAGTTTGTCCCTACACGTCCTTCCAAGAAGTCATCTGAGAATTGTATTGTAGACTGTTAGATAGCTTCTGAATATTTGCTGGGGGTGTGCATCAGCTCTGTGTGTAGGTCAAATAATGAAGGGATTCAGAGGTGTTTCCCACGCTCCTGAGCTGAAGTGTGATGTCAATAACACTCCCCCCCCAGTTGGGCGAGGGCCCCCACAAAGGTTCATGTTGCTGTCACACTGTTGTTACTTTTCAAAGTCTTATAGCACTGTAATTTTCTAACTCTCTGTGTTCCTTTAAGTCCACGAGCTTTTCAAAAGACGATGCTGCTCAAAATGATGCCCATAGAACACTGAAGAGCACTTTGATTGCCTTTTTGCTAAAACACAATAGCAAAGGAGTTTTTTTTAAGTTAAAAGCTTCATTTAGATTTTTAACAATTCTATATTGCTCTGTTTTAGCAAACCCAAAGCCTTCAGAACTCTGCAGGCAACAATTTAGACAGTCTCATCTTGCAATGCCCATCAGGGGCCACAAACAAGCTTTGGTACAGTTGGCTAATTTTTATAGCCACTCATGCTTCCCTCTCTACCCGTCCTCCAGGCAAGCAGGGGCATGATCAGAGTTCAAGAATACACCCCAACCAGCCAAAAACACTCAAAGAGGGGAGATGGTGGAGCCCAAGGGCCATATATGAAAGCCTGGAAGGCCACATACAGCTTAGGGTTGCTAAATCTCCGGTTTTTGCCCAGAGACTCTGGATGTTTAGGGTCTAGGGTTGCCAGGTTCAATCCCTGAGACTGATCCTGTATCTTTAGGAGAAGAGAAAGTCAGCAAAGTTCAGGTGTTCTTGCAACCCTGTAATGGGAAAAACCACAAGGTGGAATTCTCCCTTCCCCCTGGCACAACTTTTAAAGATACAGAAGACCTCTTGGTTGCCAGGCCCAGCCTCCAAGAGGTCTTTATATCTTTAAAAGTTGTGCAGAGGGGAGGGAGAATTCCACCTGGTGATTTTTCCCATTACAGGGTTGCAAGAACACCTGCACTTGGCTGACTTTCTCTTCTCCTAAAGATACAAGATCAGTCTCAGGGATTGAACCTGGCATCCCTATTAGGGTCCTCTCTGGGTCTCCAAGTGAGTTACCTTAATCTCCAGACTCTAGTAAGTTTCTAGGTGGTCTGGTTCAAGAGATATACACCAAAACATCAGCCGCCGCCCCCCGCAACTTCTGTAAAATGAGTTCATAGCTGGCTGCTCTAATACTGCCCTTTTAGGTTTGTACCCAATAAGTGAAGTCAGGGTTGTGATTGACAAGGCAGTAGCTAGACCCCATTGCAAGGTCAGAAAACTGTTTTTCTTCCTGCTTATCTGAAAATCTCATAAATTGAGTAAGTATATAGTTTTCAGTCTTTTTCTCTCTTGTGTGCAGGAGTCAAACCAGTTTAACTTTTCCTGGGCTGTTGAAGAGGGCAGTGTTTTGAAAATTTTCCCAGTATGAAGCATTAATCCAATACTTGCTTTTTTGGGAGTAAAGCTGCAATGCTAATCTCACATACCCGGAGTAAACCCCATTTAATTCAATAGGACTTACTTTTGAGTAGACATGGTTTGGATTGTGCTGTAAATTGATGGAACTTTTGAGTGAACATAGCAAAGGTTTGTGTTTATGTTGTAAATCTTTCTCTTTCCCTCCAATACTATTTTTAAAGCAATTAGGCAGGGCTTACTTAGGTATCACTGCTTTTATTAAGTAGGAAACTAGTACTGATATTTTTTTTAAAAAAATGTTCTGCAATGACCAGCTGGTTTTGACAATAAAACCAGTGGGGTGTATATTTTTACATCTCCAGTGTGTGCGTGTATATGGAGTCTTTCCAACAACCCTGTGAGGTAGGATTCTCGACTGGAAACCAAGGCAGCCCACAATAAGAAATAAATCCCTTTAAAATCCATTAACTATAAAATCAAGTATAAACAGTTGCAAAACAGCATAAAGAGGCATGATTCTGAATTTTGGGTTGGGTGAGTGAAGTTCCTTATCACTTGAGGTTGCTGTCCTGTGCACTTTTCCCTGTTTGTGTAAGCCCCATTGAATACACTGGGACTTGCTTCTAAGTAAACATGCATAGGATTACACTATAAATATCTTTACAGGTTGTGTAAATAATAAATATCTTCAATAAATATGTCATTCTTATATAAATATTTCTTCATACTATGTCCTGATAAGTATCTGATTTCACACTATGATTGTACATGATTATTTCCTCTACATTTTAAGTGTGCACTCCTTCCTTGGAGTGGTCATGGTTCCCTTTTGTTGTTTTCATCCTGAGGAGCCCATTAGGCTGAGAGATGGTGAGTAGTCCATGGTAACCCAGTAAACTTTATAGCTCATTTCCATTTTAAAAAAGTAATTAAAACGAATTAACGTGGAGACAAAGTTTATTAAGTAGATCCACACAATATGTTTAAAGCATATCCAACTTGCATTTAAAGCACATGATTTCTCCTAAAGAATCCTGGGAAGTGTAGTTTCCCCCTCACAGTTATAGTTCGCACCACCCTTAACAAACTACAGTTCCCATGATTCTGTGGTGGGATTCATGTGCTTCAAATGTGTGTAGAATGTGCTTTAAATGAATGGTGTGGATCTGCCCTAGGTATGATCTGTATTCATTAATGAATGAATAGTCCAGCCTTTCCCAACCAGTGTGCCTCCAGATGTTGTTGGACCACAACTCCCATCAGCCTCAGCTAGCATTGCCAATGGTCAGGAAAGATGGGAATTGTGGTCCAACAACATCTGGAGGCACACTGGTTGGGAAAGGCTGGAATAGTCCATGGCATCAGTCTTGAGCTAGATGGCACCAAATGGCCTGAGTCAGAAATGAAAAGAGACCCAAGGGCAACAGTAACTCTAAAATCTATTTATGTATTTTATGTACAACATTTATATACCACTTTATTGTAAAAAATCTCAAAGAGGTTTACAGAAAGAATTAAAACAATGAAATTATTGGCAAAAACAGTTAAAGACAGAAAAAGATTCAAAATAATAAAACCAACAATGAGTTAAAAACAGATTTAAAAAACCATAGCTTCTACATGCCTGGGTAGGCTAAACAAACATGTTTTTAGCAGGTGCCGGAAAGAGTACAATGAAGGAGTCTGCCTAATGTCAATAGGCAGGAAGTTCCAAACTGTAGGTGCTGCCACACTAAAGGACTGATTTCTTACAATACCAGAACAGGTACTATGTGGCACCCATAACATGGAAAGCACACCTGGAACTTCATGTGGTAGCAAACCGCAACCAGTGCAGATTTTAGAGTAGAGGTATTATGTGCTGACAGGGTCTCACTCATGTCAGTAATCATGCCACAGCATTCTGTACTAACTGCAGCCCCTGGGTCAGGCTGTGCTGCATGGGGATTTCTGTGACCTTGACTGACTGGCTGCTAGGATTTTTTTAGGTTTGGATTTTGGTTAGAAATCCTGACTGGTTTTGGGATGCTGAGTTTTCTGCCTTACTTACTCATAGGAATCTTGTTGTGGTTGGTATGGTATTGCATTTAGGAAATCATCATTGACTTTTCTTTTTCTATTTGCATTTCATTTACCTTTAACCTCTCTTCCTTTCATCCATAGAAGCAACAACAGTGGTTCCATGTGCTTTGCTCAATCCTCTTAAACCCACTGATGATGTACCTTGTTGTTTGTATGACGATTTGTTTCTTGCCCAATAGTGTTAAAAGAGAATTCACATACTGGGAAATGTGGCTGCAACTGCTGTTGTTCCCAAGCTGCTGCCTATGAAGATAGACCAAACCATGTGTGTGCTCTCTCTGTCAATTATTATTCACTGGAATTGGGTTGGGTGTCAAAGTGAGTTTATAGCAGCCCACAGGGGAGACAGAAAAGAGTAGATAATCTTCTTACTCGTACTGATCTCTCAGACCTCTTTCTGAAGTGAAGGGTCAAATCTGTAAAGACATTTGGAGCAGCCATGTTAAAAGGTAGGGGCAGGACATTCCAGGCAGGGGGTTGCCAACCCTACTTGGATATGGATATCTTTGTAGGGGATCCCTAGTCAAGTTTTACCAACAACACAATCCAAGCCATATCTACTCAGAAGTAAATCCTATTGAGTTCTATGGGGCTTAGTCCCTTAGTAAGTGTGTTTAGAATTGCAGCCTTTGGGGGCATTCATCTTTACTCTTGAGTGCTCCCATCTAACATCTCCACAACACTAGGTTCCTTTCTTCCTACAATGGCCTTCTGGTGACTGGCCTGGCCTGAGGGCACTTAAACCCTTTTTGCCAGAAGGAAGTTGGCTAGATTAAATGTTCCCTACCCAGGCTCCATCTTTTAGCTAAGATTTCTGTCTTCATTGCCAATCAGAGAAGTGAATTGTATGCACCAACCAACTGATGCTTAATGTATCATGCTTAATGACATCTCTCGGGCCTGCCCCTGAAATCTCAGGTTTTGGGATGCTTCTCACCTGGCAACCCTAATACAGCCCCAGGCCTTAAAGCCCCAGATTCTAATACCAGCACCTTGGATTAAGTTCAACAGTGAATAGACAGCCAGTGCAGGATTCCACTAGTCCATTCACTACCCAGAAAAGCTCTGCTGGATGGCTACTTGAAAATACAATGGTAAGCTTTAATCATCACTCTCACTGCCACATTGTAGGCTGATTATACCCTCTCCCCTGTGCTCAATTGTTTTCTGTATGAGACTTGTGCTCTAGCTGTCTTCCAGTATCTTTGATCACCTGGAGCTCTCTTGAAAACCAAAGAGCCTTCTAGTCTCTGCACTACTGGAGAGGGTGTTTAGGCATGATTGTGTTGTTGGCCCTTTCCATCTCATCATTCTACATTCTAGTGGGACAAGGGCCTTGGCAGGGCAACCTACCAGTGGTATTAACCAGAAACCCCCCCCCCGAGCGGTGTTTCTCCAACTTTTTTTTGCCATGGACTACTTGAATTGATTATGTTCTTGATGGACTACTTTTTCTGCCCATTGTAGCAATTGTAATGCACTGTGTTTGATGCTGCATGATTTTTTTGTGTTGTATTTTTATTGCTTCTTTTATTCTTTATGCTGTATTTTATTTCATTACAATTTGCATTCTGTAGAATTCAAATAGTAGTATGATACAAGAAAGAAAAGAAACAACAAAATACTATTAAAAATCAATATGAATATCTAATGTGTATATGCCATGGACCACCTAAATGAAGCTTGCGGACCACAGTTTGAGAAATCCTGCCCCAGACAATTCAGTAAACGTTCAAATTCCATGAGTCTCCAGAGGTGGTCTTAATAAGTCCTCCACCCCTTCAGAGGGAGCCTGCTGCCAATAGTATAAAAACGTATCAGGAAATGGTAAGTTTATGACAATAAGGACTTTACGTTGCCCTGGATAGACTAAAGGGTGGCATATAAATCATTTTATAAAAACAAAAATAAATTTAGAAATGACATCATATATTGTCTGGCCCTCAGTGAGGTGGTGAAGCTGTGTCTGGGTTGTTACATGACACAACACAGATGGAAGCCATTTATTTATTTATTTAAAAATATTTCTAATCCATTTAATATTTAAAAATCTCTAAGCGATATACAAGAATACATCAGTAACATAATATCAGAGATACAACATAAGAATCAGTAAAACAGTATTATAAATAACAGATAAAGCCAGAAATTTTATAATAGCCCAATCTTATGAGCCAGGGAAAACTGGGCAAAAAGATATGCCTTTATAAGATGTCTGAAGCAACTAATGGTGGATGCTTCAGGCATGATCATGATGGATCTTCGACTTCCCTGATTGACAGGCTTTGTGCAGCCAAAAGAGAGCTTTCTCCTGACTGAGCAAACCCTTTGTCTGCCAGAGATTGTGGGAACTCAGAAGTCCACATGATCCATAGCTGACAAATATTAGTGGCTGCCTTTTGCACCCTGAATTTTCCCTTGGCTCAGATTTCAATCTGAACCAGCAAAGAATTCAGGGGCTTGTAAAATTACCACTTGTTTTATGAGCCCGTGAAGTTTGTCTCTGAGTTTGACTTGGGAGAACTCTGACAGATTCTCTATAAGCCAGGAGTAAAGTATGTCAGAACTTGAAGTTCCTTTGTCCCTATATCAACTCTATATGGTCTGCTTCAAAGGATGAAAAGCTCCCTGGCCAAAATATAGCAGAATTTTCCATGGTAACAAATTGGCTTCAACCTGGTGTTCCTGTATAACAGAATTGTCTACTCAACATGAGCATTGCCTGGTGAAGTGTGCCAAGAACATGGACCAGATGGTCCACAATGATACATCTGTTTCCATGTCAACAAAATTGACAGAAATTGAAACTGTTACTTGTTTCTACACACAAATACTTGCTCTCAAAACAAGATTCTTGATCTTTTCTTCTGAATGGATTTTCATGTAGCCCTGAAACGAAGGCCTGGCATACCAAAAAGAGGCTAATCCATTAAATCGGGCCAATTCCTATATTTGTTTTTGAGTTAGCAAAATCACTATGTGTGTTTCATCACCCCAAAAATAAACAGATGAAGATCCATGCTTGCCTTTCTGCAGTGGTATCCATTTGAACTGTGCTAATTCACCATGGAAAATCTGTCTGAAAGAGCCGCCATGGGGGGGAAAGGTTTTCATGTGATGAAAATTACTTTATACCTCTATATGGACAGACACTGCAGATTGTGATGCCGTAATTTAGTCAGCAGGTATTAGACATAGCATCAGAGCTTGGAAAAGTTACTTTTTAAAACTACAACTCCCATCAGCCCCAACCAGCATGGCCACTGGATTGGGCTGGTGGGAGTTGCAGTTCAAAAAAGTAACTTTTCCAAGCTCTGGCATTAATAATGTGCACAAAGGCATAATGCGAAGGCTCATCCACCTATTAGCCTACTTTGTTTTCTGTATTCATTATGGGAGCTTATTAATCAGTTGTGATGACAGATGCTTAAGCAAATCAAATTGATGCAGATCAGCTCTCAAGGAGAGTGTGTCCAGGTGGTAATACTATGATGATGATCCCAATCTCATTAATTATGGCATTTAAATCTCCATCTGTGGTGAGCAAGATCACAGCATACTTGATTTAATAACATCAGTGTTGCACTACAAGACCATTCAGGGTGATGCTTAAGCACACTTGATTGTAATGCAACCAGAGAAGCTGCATGGAATCTGGGAACAGGGAGAGTGATGTTTTGCAAGATGTCTTTATTGTATTTGTATGATGTGCTGTTGTTATTCTGTCAGCCACCCTGGTAGTGATAAACAGAAGGGCAATATAAAAATATTGGCTGGTAAGACAGCTGCGGCTATTTCAGGACTGGGATAGCCTGACCACTGTTGTCCATGCACTGCTAACCTCCACGCTGGATTACTATAAAGCGCTGTATGTGGGGCTGCCCTTGAGATTGGTCTGGAAGCTGTAAAATGTAAATGTACTGCCTTGAAATCAATTCCGACTTATGGCGACCCTATTAATAGGGTTTTCATGAGGCTGAGAGGCAGTGACTGGCCCAAGGTCACCCAGTGAGCTTCATGGCTATGTGGGGATTAGAACCCTGGTCTCCCAAGTTGTAGTCCAACACCTTAACCACTGCAAAATGTGGCAGTGTGACTGCTCACTGGAGCAGGATATTGCCAACATGTTACCCCGTTGCTGAAAGAACTGAATCTCACTTGCACCAACCTTGTGTTATAGCTCCTAATTGCTTTTTCTACATCACTTCTCACTATTAAAGCAAACCCGTTTCTTCTTAATTTCTTATTTTCTGCATAAAATATTTTGTAGTTGCCTGATTAAAAGTGTCCCATTCCTGTCTATTTTAATTCACTCATGTCAAGTATTGTAATGTTGACTGCCTTAGAGATTGGAAATAAAGTCTTAAGAAATAAAAGAGGCCGTGTGTGTGCATATGTACATATGTACCTGTACATGTATGTGTGAGCAGAATGAAGTAGAGAAGCTCCTGCTGCCTCAGACTTTGCGGTCTTGGAATGCTGTAAATTATTCAGAAAAAATTACCTTGTAATCACTCGTTACATGAAACGCATATTCTTAATTGCTTTATTAACCAAAGCTATAATGACGAGAAGCCCAGGCAATTAAGTACTATCTGTCTTTGCAATATGAGTTACTCAACCACTTAAATCAGAAGGGTGCAATGCATGAACCCCCCCCCGAACTCTCTGTTGCAGATAAGGAAATGAGGATGTTGGCTTTGAACAGCTACTATAATAGAGACAAAAAATGGAAATGGACTGCATTCAAGTCGATTCCGACTTATGGCGATCCTATGAATAGGGTTTTCATAGTAAGCGGTATTCAGAGGGGGGTTGCCATTGCCTTCCTCTGAGGCCGAGAGGCAGTGACTGGCCCAAGGTCACCCAGTGAGCTTCATGGTTGTTGGGGATTTGAACCCTGGTCTCCCAGGTCATAGTCCAACACTCTAACCACTATGCTACAGAGCAAGTGACTTGTAATGGGCAATTAAAGATGTTTGATTTAGTAACTGGATTGGGGATAGAAATGAACAGAATGTAAAGATCTCTCCCCCCACCCAAAAAAAATCCTAGATGCGATGTTTGTCATGTAGTTTGGTGGTGTGTAGTTGTCTAGTTAAATAAATAGCTGGTGCTGGAAGTGCAAGATGAATCAGGATCATAGCAGGGGGAGGGAAGGGTTTAATTCTTTGGCACCACCATAGCCTTGATTGGAATCACGGACTTACACATGCACACAGACCCAGACCCACAGACCCCTTGTGCTTGCTGTCTAATTGAACCTACACTGGGGGCAAAGGGTTGAAACCCCTCCTGCTCCTACTTCATAGTCCCAATACAGCTTGGGGGAGGACCTAGATCTGAAAACGAGGCTGCCATTTTGGTTGTTGTTGTTGATGTGTCTTACAAAGCATGGGTTCCCACCAAGGACAGTTTTGTTTCTTCTCTGATTTTCACTTTATTGTGGATGAGAAGACAGATGGAGTGTCTCTCAATAGCAGATGGTGTGGTAGAGCAGGGCCACAGAACCATCCTCCAGTGTCAGACGCGGCTGTGATTTTTTTCTCTTTTTATTAGTTACAGTTACATCAAAAGCAGTGCACCTCATTAACCTAAGTACACTTTCTAGGAGCTTTTCCCTGACTAACACTGACTAAGCATGACTTTGCAGCACTATGACACTGGCACAGCAATGAACCCCTCCCCTGCATTACCTTAAGAAGGCTTGGCTTTCGCACGAAGCCGTTGGCTCCTCCTCAATGTCTGTTGAATCTCCCGCTTCTGCCACCAGTGTGCACAGGGCAATGGGGGCTAGCTCTCAGTCTCCCCCTCTGAGAGTGGTGGGCAGTAAGCTTGCTCGACTGTGGGAACCTGCGGGTGCCTGGCTGGGAAATGTCAGGTGAAACAGGCAGTGCCTCTGCTGCGGGTACAGGTGATGAGAGTGTGTCTAACAGGACAGTCTCCAAAGGAGCAGTCTCTGGCAGTTCTGGTTGCACTTCAGCAGGAGGGGCAGGATTGGGGGGAGTCGAGGTGTCAGTGACTGGGATTTGCACCCTCTGTGGACTATCCCTGCTGCTTGTCTCCTCCCCCAGCTCATCCTCACAGTCCTCAATGTCAGAGTCTGGCACCTCGAAACCTCCCATCCCAACCTGGGCCCCAACATATTGCTGCAGATTATCTGGATGAACTGGGGTGGGGCAGGTGGTGATGGTAAGGTTGGGGTTGAACGGATGCAGAGGCAGGAACACTGGGTTGACTTTGCCGTTGTATCCACATAGCCCCAACCTCACCCATGCCCTGCTTCCCCATCCAAGTAAGCTGCAGTGACACTGCGGTTGGAAGGGCGGTTCCATTGCTCTGCCCCACCACATCCAGGGCAGGTTCTAAAGGGCAGCCAGTGGGGGGACTGGCCTGAGGGCCCCTGTAGCTCCAGGGCCCCCCCTGCTCACCGGACAGGAGCTTCCGAGCCACCCCCATCCCCCTGGTTCACCTACCTTTCTCTCAGCAGTTTGCCATCAATCAAGATGGCGGCCAAGGTTTCCCTAAGGGGCTGAAGCCTCTGCCGCCATCTTGGTTGATGGCACACTTGCGTGCTACACGCGCACATTGCCGCCATCAACCAAGATGGCGGCAGAGGCTTCAGCCCCTTAGGGAAACCTCGCCTGCCATCTTGATTGATGGCAAACCTGTGTGCGCAGTGTGCACAGCCGCAAAAAATAGAGGAGAGAAAGGTAGGTGAAATGGGATGGCGGGCAGCTTGGAAGCTCCTGTCCAGTGAGCTGCGGCTGCTTCCACGGATTGCGGAAGGGGAGCAGAGGGGCTCAGGGCAGGCTGGTGTCCAAGGGCCCTGGCATGCCTGGAGCCAGCCCTGACCACATCAGCCACTGTTGGTGGTTGTTGCTGGCAGAACATATAATTTCTTCTTGCATAATCTTCATTTTTTTTTAGAGTTCTCTAAATTTCCCCATCTAAATAATTTGTCTTCCCCCCCCAAAAAATATTGTGTGACTAGGTATGGGGAAGAAATTCAATTCAGTTCACATTTAAAGGCCAAACTCCTTAATTTGCCGTTTGCGAATCAATATGCGAACCAAAACAAAACCATCCTTTGAAATTTGCACTTCTCCAAATTCTGCAAGGCACTTCTCCAGCCAAGTAATGTGCACAAAAACACATAGACTAAAGTATGCATAGAAATGCATATATTGGTGAAAATACCATATAAGTGCATTATATTGGGGGAAATTGCTTTTGCAAACGTGTCTATTAGGCAAAGTTGCATACAAAATTTTGTATATTAGGAGAAATCTGCACTAAATGCTGACAAATTTCCATGGGGACTTATAAAATATTGCAAATTAATGTGGAAATGTGAAGAACTGGATTTAAGCCTGGAAGAACGAGAAAGGGATAGAAACTAAAATTGCCAGCTTTGCTCATTCCTCGGAGTGACCCATCAAGCCAAGTTCAACCAACCAGTCAGGTAAGACAGCCCACTAGGGGCTGAATAAGCCTTCCTACTTTTGCTTCCTTGCTTAGTTTATCAAGCATCTGAAAAGCCACAATATATGGTGGGAAGTCTCTCTTTTTGCAGGCCTCCCCTAAAGGCAGCCCCTGACCTTTGTAAGATTTCTGCATAAGATGAAGAGTTTTCTTAAAGGTCCTTTAAAGACACAGCTTTGATAAAGACTGTACACAATTAATAAGAACCGGCAACAAGTGAAACATATTAGCAACAGATTTGTTAGGGCAATCAAAGCGATAATTAAAAGCATGGAGGGTGCCCTCCAGGTGGTTTGTTCCAGGTGTTAATTGAAATGTATGGCATTGGGGACATCATTAATGTTTCCTAATTTAGGAAGAAAATTGGATGGCTCTGTAAATCACTGTGTTGGGGGAGGGAAGGGGGAATCTTGCCCAACTGACTTTAAAAAAATTGCTCATGGGAAAATCCAAGCAGCACCCCATTGCGGGAAGACAGCTGTTAGTACAAAACTTCTACAAGGAGATTGTTGCATGACATTAGTTATATTTATCACACATGCAAATCAAAATGATGTGATTGCTCAGCATTTATAGTTATCATTAAAAGACAAGATGCTTGATGAAAAAGTACAAAAGTCTAGGGGGAGAAGGAGTTGTGTTGCTGCCTAATGGCTCCCATAAGAATGATTCACAGCTGCAGAGTTTTGGATCCATTTCAGCTGGACCTCAAGAGCTCAGGATCAAACCCAACATTTTGTTCCCTTTGTGAATGATGGAAAAACGTTGCCTTTTGAGAAACTGCTCCTAAATAATGTAAGTACTGGTGTTTAAAGGAATCTGGGATTCTACAAACAGGATAAATATTATGCAAATGAGTATATTTGCACAAATATACTTAATTTGCATAGTTTGTCTGCTCAGCGGTGTCACTGTTGCGCTGCTATAGTGTGTGTGGTCCAATACAACACCAAAAGCAGGTTCGGTATAGGAAAAGATCCAGTCACAGGCAATGGTTTCGTTAAGAGTCCTTTTACTGAGACATTCAGAATTACAATCAGCTTCTTCCACATCATGCTACACCCCCACACCACTTTCGGTTTCTCTCAAGCCTTAAGTAGATAAGAGTGCCCTTGTATTGGCACAGCTGCCACAGACGGCCTTGGTATTCTCCCTAGCCAGATTAACCCCATAAGAGCAGGTTTTTCAGTTGCTTTCCTCTCTGTGAGGAACACACACATAACCTGAGACCCCAACAGCCCCCACCTGTTTCTCACAGAAATTCCAATGCCCTCTTATCTATTACATGCACTTGCTTTAACATTTGGTTACAGTTGGACTTCCGGGAAGGGTGACTTAGCCTGTGCCTGCTTTTGAGACGGGCTCCTGCCTCAAAAGAAGCTTATTCAGATATATCAGTCAGATTTTTTTTTTTTTTTGACTGATTAAACTTCTCCCGGGTAGGGAGAAACGAAGAGATTAACCTCAAAGCCTATTTTTGTTGGGACGACCAGATCTCATTAATTTGTGGGACGAGGTCCAGCCGACGAAGGTGGGATGGATTTTCAACAACAAGCTCTATCTGATAAAGCGAACGTTCATCTTTTCTTCAAAGAGAGAACGCACTAACAGGCAAGCACCCTTCTTTCTATATTTTTCTTTTACTTGACTTAAATTGTTGCTGTTTAAAAGAGATTTGCCAGATTGATCAGTTTTTGACATCTCACCGGGGAGCCATAACTTCTCTCTGCTATTCACTAATTAATAGCTTATCTCTGTTTTTGTTGCAAAAAGCTGTCCTGGATTTGCACCCTAAAGATATACACGGAAGAGGGATTTCTATTCCTGATTTTTATTCTGAAGAATATTATATTGTCTGAGATTACTTTTTTCCTAGTTCATTTTATTTTGTCGAATCTGTTTTCTGACGACGCCATTAATTGTTTCGATCCTGGGAACTGCATTTTGTTTACTTAAGCATGGAGAGATAAGGCTGTCTGTTCTGTTTACGCTGTGATGTCACCAAGTTTGGAGTATTAACCCAATTGTTGCTGAAATAAGAAGTGGTTCTTTTATATTTTTCTTTTAAAATGGCAATTAAGAAAGTGGCTGAGAACCTGGAAGTATCTATGTTTCAGAAAATAATGGATGAAATTGAGATAACGAAACGAACCCTGCGACAGGGTTGTAAGGAGCTGAAAATTGAAATGAGCAAAATGATAGGGGTCCCTGTGAGAGAGGAGACTCTGGAGACTGGAACAAACGTGGAACAGGAAAAAGACCTGCGACAGGGTAGTAAGGAGCTGAAAATTGAATTGAGTAAAATGACACAGGAGCTTAAAGAAATAGGGGTCCCTGTGAGAGAGGAGACCCTGGAGACTGGAATAATTGAATTGAGCAAAATGTCACAGGAGCTTAAAGAAATAGGGGTCCCTGTGAGAGAGGAGACCCTGGAGACTGGAATAATTGAATTGAGCAAAATGTCACAGGAGCTTAAAGAAATAGGGGTCCCTGTGAGAGAGGAGACCCTGGAGACTGGAACAAACGTGGAACAGGAAAAAGATTTGAAGCTTATGGATTTTAGAAATAAAATCTATTGTTTGGAATTTAATGTTATCTCTGAAGAAACTAAGGAAGATTCTAGAGAGAAAGTTATCAATGGCATGGATAATCTTCTGGACTGGAATGATGTGATGGATGGAATTAACTGCAGCCATGTGACAATGGAAAAACTTTCAAGAGATGAGCCAGTGCATTTTGAAAAAAAGAACAGAGATATGATCTTACAGCAGTATTTCAGCAACCTATTCAGAATGGTTGGCAAGATAATATTTGGGATAGAGGTAATTCCCATCAGACTCTTATTGTATGACTATGGTTATGACAGCAAGATTATTATGGAATACTGATAATGGAAGATTGGACACTGAAATTACTGGATTTAACAGGACTATCGGAAGATTGGACACTGAAATTACTGGATTTAACAGGACTATCGAAGATGGAAGATGGAAGATGGAACTAATAGGGACAATAGAATAATGGCTATTGAAATTATTGAACCTAACAGATTCTGATGAGACGGATTGTTTGAAATGTTTATTTTGACTATGGTTATGACAATAAGATTATTATAATTAGTAATGAGATGGATTAATTGATATGCTTATTTGGAAAAAAATTGATAGATATATTTCTTAAAGAACTGAAACCTCTCTTTGACTTTTTGTGGAAAGAACAAAGTAATGTTTATGAGATCTGATGATTAAGTAAGATAACTATTGGAGGAAAGTGATTTTATAATATGATTTAAGAGACAGGATTGTTATATATTATAGACTTATAACTGATTTGATATGTGACAAATGGGAAGTCAATATTTTATTCCTTATTTTTTTTTCTTTTTGTTCAATTATTTTTGATTTTGTTTTTTGTCTTTGAATGTTTAGTTTTGTATGTTGTATGAAAATTTGAATAAAAATTATTAAAAAAAAAAAAAACATTTGGTTACAGTTGACAGCACCTTATACATTTCAGCTTTGCTTTACACGTTAACATTTTCCGGATTCCAGGCTTTCTTTATTCACTACATCTGTTACATTTCATAAATAGATCAATCAACATTCCTTTCCCACGTTTCATCATCGCATTTAGGTTTCACACATGTTAAATACAACATTTCTGCATCCATGTTTTGTTTAGTGTATGCCCCCTGGTCTGTGATAAGACCAATTGTGAATCTTTCAGGCGGCTTCCCTTTGTTCTCTCTCTCTGAGCGTCTTAAGGGAACTTGGGACTTCGTTTCCCTTGTGCCATCGTTGCCTGCACTGGTTCCTGGTAACTCCCTCTCATGTAATGACACATCATCAGCTTTTCTTTTCTTAATGTTATGTTTCCCCCAAATGAGCTCATTTAACGCTTCCTTTAATGGCATTTGCAGTACTTCTTCCTTTGCGCTAGGACCTGGCTGTATGTCCTCCTCTTTTACTGCATGTGTATCGTGCGACCCATTTAGGTTTATGGTCTGACTTTGCTTCCATTCCTGATCTGAAACTTTGATGCTTCGACTAAGAACGACTTGTTGCAGCTCAGGAACCCAGACCCTGTAATAAGCGTTCTGAAAGCCCAGCACATGTCCTTCCTGGGCTCTCGGTGCTAACTTACCACGCCTTTTACTCTTGGGCACGTGAACCCAACATTTAGCCCCAAAACACTCAATGTGCCTTATCCGTGGTTTCTTCCCTGTCAGTTTTTCATAGGGAGACATTCCAAGACTCCTGTGTAACAACCTATTCTGGATATAAACAGCATATAGGATACACTTTCTCCAAAATGTGTTGGCTAGGTTTGAATCTCCCAACATGGCTCTCATGGACTCCTGAAGAGACCTATTTTTTCTCTCCGCAACCCCATTTGAAAACGGAGAATATGGGGCAGTGAAGTTTTGGGCTATCCCCTTTCTTTCCATGAAGTCCTGCAAAGCTTGGCTCGTGAATTCGCCCCCCTGATCTGAGCGTATGCATTTTATCGTGACCCCATGTTGTGTTTCCACTCTCTTTATGAACAAGCGTAATTTCGTATCTGCCTCATCTTTTCTCTTCAGCAAGTACACATGACAATACCTTGTGAAATCATCTACCACAACCATGAAATACTTAGCACCCCCCTTTGAACACTGCAATGGTCCAGATAAGTCGACATGTATCATCTGATATGGTGCAGTGGTTGTGCATTCTGTCTTTTGATTTATGGGTGCCACTGTGGCTTTAGCTCGGTAACACGCATCACATTCATATACTTGCTCACACCCCTGTAATTTCATGTCCTCACTATGAGTAGGGGTTTTCTTAATTGTGTCATAATGAGCATGACCCAATCTTCTGTGCCACTGATGTACACAGTTGTCGTGCAACTGTATATTGGCACTTAATACAGCACATTCCGGCTCAGCGTGAGTGCTTTGCAATGTGAACAGTGAATCTTGCAGACACCCCTGCATGCATATCTCATTCTCTCGTTTAACAACACATCTCCCTTTCTCAAACGTTACAGAATAACCTATATCTGTTAATTTCTTTACAGACAAAATATTACTTGCCAATTGCGGGACTAACAATACATCTGTCAAAATAGTCTGGAGCTTACTCAGTTTCAAAGTTCCACGCGCCAGGACGTCACGTTTGGATCCGTCAGCCAATAAAACAGTTTCCTGCACTGGTTTCGATGAGTGAAATAGGCTTGCATCTTTTATGAGGCAACGAGACGCACCACTATCAATTACCCATTGACAGTTAATTGTTTTATGCTCCTGGGCACTAACAAAGTTCATGCTAGAGTGCTTCCAGCCTCTGTCTCTTTGCTTGGCTGCACGGTTCCTCTGTATATGTCCCCTTGCTCCACAAAAATAACAGGATTTTAGTCCATGCTGCTCTTTGAAGGTAGACTGCTTAGTTTTGACCGCTTCTTTCGGCTCAGTCCTCCTAGCCTTCTGTCTTCTTTGCCATTCTTGATTGAGTTTCTCTTCTACAAAATCCAGACTCAATCCTCCGTCAGGCATTGCCTCCATAGACGTCGCGAAATTGTTCCATTTCTCGTCAAGGGAAGACAAAATGATGTACACCTTTTGTAGATTGCTTTGCTCGACCCCTCTGTCCTCCAACTCTGCAAACAGACGTCGAAATTCCGTTAAGTGGTCAATCATGGTGCTCTCCTCAGTTAGACGCATCTGATATAACCTTCTCGCCAAACAAAGTTTGCTCCCTGCGGTCTGTTGCACGTGTACAGTATTCAAAACAGTCCACATACGTTTTGCTGTGGGTTCATCTCTCACATATAGCAGTTGAGAGTCGGACAGTGCTAATGTGAGAAAAGCCTTCGCCTTTTCATCCTTACGTGTCCATGCCGCTTGAGGGGCCGCCGGTGGGGTGGTGTCAATGACTTCAAACAGATCCTCTTTGATCAGAAAAGCCCTCATCCATAGCTTCCAGCTGGCATAATTTGTTTCAGTGAGCCGTTCCATAGGCATTCCAGCAGACATATTTATTGCCATTCTCAGCACTCTGCTTTCCGCTCACCTCTTTCTCACATGGCCTCCGACCAAGCTCGGGTCTCAGCTCTGAGGTTTCAGACCAGTACCGGCTCTAGCGCTGTATAGCGGACCAGAATCCTGGGCCCATAACCCTTGTTGCGCTGCTATAGTGCATGTGGTCCAATACAACACCAAAAGCAGGTTTGGTATAGGAAAAGATCCAGTCACAGGCAATGGTTTCGTTAAGAGTCCTTTTACTGAGACATTCAGAATTACAATCAGCTTCTTCCACATCACGCTACACCCCCACACCACTTTCGGTTTATCTCAAGCCTTAAGTAGATAAGAGTGCCCTTGTATTGGCACAGCTGCCACAGATGGCCTTGGTATTCTCCCTAGCCAGATTAACCCCATAAGAGCAGGTTTTTCAGTTGCTTTCCTCTCTGTGAGGAACACACACATAACCTGAGAGCCCAACAGTCACTAGCCGGGTGCGGGGAGTGCAGACCGCACCAGGGTGATAGCATGAGAGGGGGGTGTCCCCCAGAGTAGGGTTGCCATATTGCCCGGTTAGCCGGGTTTCACCCAGATTCTTTGCATGCCACCTGGCGCCTGTTTAGTCCCTTAGCTGACCCGGATTCTCAGCTTTAATTTTTTAAAAAATTAAGTTTCTAGGTGGTCCAGTTCTCGAGATATACATAAAAACGTTAGCCCCCCCCATTAAATCTTTCTTTAAACTACTTTATAGCACTTCGTAGCTTTAACCCCACCCGTTCAGGATTGCAGCCAATCAGTGAAGTGTTTGGTTGACCTGTGGCAGTGTCTAGTAAACCTCCTTGCAAGGCCAGAAAATGGTGGTTTCCCCCCGTTTATCTGAAAATCTCATAAATTGGGTAAGTATATACATTTCAGTTTTTCCCCCTGTTGTGTGCAGGAGTCAGATCCTGGGCTGTGTTTTCAAAACCTTCCTAATACTTGCTTTTGTGGGGGTAAAAGCATTGCTAATCCCATATGTCCAGAGTAAGTATGTCCCATTGAATTCAATAGGATTTACTTTTGAGTAGACATGGTTATGAATGTGCTGAAAATCAATGGGACTTTGGAGTGAATGTAAAAAAGAATTGTGTTTGTGTTCTCTTTCTGTCCCCCCCCCTCCAGTCCTATTTTAAAGCAAGTAGGCAGGGCTTACTTAGGTATTACCATTTTTATTCTGTAGGAAACTAATACTGATTTTTTAAAAACGAATACTGATTTTTCTGCAATGACCAACTGGTTTGACAATAAACTATTATATGGGCTGTATGTATTTATACATATGCAGTGTGTGTGTGTGTGTGTAGTCTTTCCAACAACCCTGTGAGGTAGCGTTGGAAACCAAGGCAGCTCACAACAAGAAATAAAGCCATTTAAAATCCAATAACCATAAAAACAAGTATAAACAGTTGCAAAACAGCGTAAAGTGGCATGATTCAGAATTTTGGGTTGTGTGAATGAAGTTGCTTATCACTTGAGGTTGCAGTACTGTCCCTGTTTGAGTAAGTTCCACTGAATACACTGGGACTTGCTTCTGAATAAATAAACCTAGGATTGCACTATAAATATCTTTACAGTTTGTGTAAATAATAAATATATTTGATAGTCATGGTTATATAAATATTTCTTCATTTATCCTATTTTTGGTTTTTGGTTAGGAATCCTGACTGGTTGTGAGATGCTTAGTCTTCTGCCTTACTCATAGGAATATTGTTGTGGTTGGTATGGTATTACATTTAGGAAAGTGTTACTGCCTTCTGTGTTTTTTTTTCCTATTTGCATTTCACTTATCTTTAACCTCACTCCGTTACAGCCATAGAAGCAACAGCAGCATATGCAAGATAATTAACTCCCATTAGTGATAAGAGCAAGAACTTATAATTATTATTTTAATTAAAACAAGAGGCTTATGAGTACTTTGAAGAGGACCAGATATTTATTTTCTTTCTGAGCCCAGGACTGGGTCTTTCATGATGCCTGGGGGGGGGGGGAGGGAGCAGGAGAGTAGTCGATAAGACAGACATCCTGGCATTGGTAATCTAATTAGCAAGGTATGTGTGGGGTTGTTGCACACTTCCAGGCCCAGTTTCATTTTGAGTATGGAGGTGGAACCTGTGTAGATGTGGTTGATCAAAGGGAGAAGAAATTTTGAGTTAAGCAAAGCTCTGCTTTTATAAAACCTAAGAAACATACAGATACGTTGAATGTCTGAGTGTCTGCACCAGTGGAATACTGGAGGAACTTGTAAAACTTGCTGCAACAGTATTTAGAACTGAGCATGTGGCGTGAAAGACTCCTTTTCCTAACATTTTGGCTTGTTTTTCTCCACCCACCACATCACTGAAATATATTGTATATGTAATGGTTAACCGTACTGCTGCTCTGACTTACTTTATGTTTGTTGCTATTTTGTGTTTTTATTATGTTTTTATATTGATTGTGCATTTTTATTGTTTTTATTATATTCGTAAGCTGTCCTGAGCTCTGTTTTTAACAGGAGAAGGGCAGGATATAAATCCTCTTAATCAATCAATCAACATTCCATAGTGTTGGAAACTAGAGTCTAGGCATTTAAGGCTGAAAATGTTTTTTTAAAAAAAGATTTCTCACATCTTTCCCCAGTTTTTGGTGGTAATTCCTAGGCACAAAAACAAAACAACTGGACAATCCAAATATTAATATGCAAATAATTTGCATAATATGCAAGTTAGCCTGCCGGATTTGTGGAACTGGAATATGGCAACCCTAACCCAGAGCCGCCCCACCCCTAGGCACCCTAGGTCTGGTACGGGAGGAGGTCCATGGGGGTGACACCATTAGTTACCGCACCGAGTGACACCAAACGCCACTGTGTCTGCTTAGCAGGATTTTGATTTTTTGTTACAATTTTTTTCTTTACATAGACTAAACCGACTTGTAGGCAGCATTAGCAGTCTCTGTGTGTGCAAATTTCAGAATAACAAGGTCATTCTATGATTTGTTGTGAAAGGCAAAGTGAAAGGGACTGTGTACAAGGATGCTTCACTGACTGCACAGGATAATGAACTGTGAAGATGTCTGCATAATTCCCCTGAGCCAGACTCAGAAATGATCTCTGGGGATTCCAGCACCCACCTCAAGGAGAAGTGAGATTTACACTCTCTGGAATGCTTCTCTGCCTTGGATCAACATCCAAGCTGTAGATGAATTTCTGACACCTGAACAAGGTCTTATATGCCCTGAATAGACCTGATAGCCAGAGCCCTGCCCCTTAATGTGGGAGATGCAAAGGATTAACAGAGAACATCAAGCATTTAAAATCCATAACAGAATAAAACATAAGAATAAAAAAAGAAAGCATTCATCAACAAGGAACATTGGGGCTTTTTGGCTTAGGAAAAAAAAGGCAACTGGGGCAGGGAGACGTGGCAAGAGATGTATAAAATGTTGCATGGTGTGCATAAAATTGATAAGATATTTCTCTCTCTCTTTCATAACTGGAGAACAGTCCTGGGATCATCCAGTGAAACTGAATGGTGGGAGATTCAGGATTGGCAAAAAACACTTCTTCAAACAGTGCATAGTTAAACTTGGAAATGTACTGCCACAACGTTGTTCCCTCCTTCAGCGGGGATGCATATGCCTCTATCCCTCCCCCTTTGGAAGGAGGACGTGGGAGTTTGTTCCAGAAGGGAGGGGATGAGGGGTTTCCACATGGGCTGGAGGCCCAATCAGGAAGGGGGAGCCTGTGGCTTAAAAGCCACCTCCACCCCCCATTCTTCCTCTTCGCTGTTTTTTTTGCAGCCACCCACCCTCCCTCCCTCTGTAGTTTGAGCTTTGCCAGTTGCCGCTTAGGGGCTGAGTAGGATTTGTTGTTGTTGTTGTTGGATTCTCTCTTTCAGATCCTTCCTGTTTTGCCTACTTCATACTGCTGGGGTGTGTGTGTGATTCAATTGGCTCTTGGAGTGGTGTGGTTAGCTTGCCTGTTGGCATGGAGTTCAGGCAGGTGTCGTGCCCGGGTTGGGACTCAAGAACAGAATCACTTGATGAAAGCAAATCAGTTTTTATTAGAGTAATTTCCAGACATAGGCTTCTCCGCCTCATGAACTCTTAACATGAACCAAAACCCATGACATGGAAGAGAGTTGATAGAACAGAGTATCAAACATTCCCTGTCCCTTATCAAGGGGGCTTTCGGGTGTGAATTCTCTTGCTCCGCCTCAAATTGCCCACATCTACGCCCCTTCCCTCCTCTTTTCTTTGGCGCCTTTTTAACTGTCTTCGGGTGCGGGGCGATGGGGGGGTAGCTACCTCCTCCCCTTCTGATTCGGAAAGGATGGTAGGGAGTGGGGGGGTGGCCCAACACTTCAGGTGATTTCTCTTTACCCTTCTCTGCAGCCGAAGGGCCTTGGTCTCCCTCCTCCTCCCCCTCTGTCTATAACTGCTTCACATTCCTAGGGGGGGAGTGCGTGGGAAACGAGTCTGTTGCCTGTTCAAGGTTTCCCCCCTCTATCTGGGAAGCCTCCTCCTCCCCTCCAGATGACTCAGCCCAACTGCCCCCCTCTCCTAGCTCATTCTCAGAAACATCAGAATCCCAACCATACATCCTGACAGCAGGTGAGGAAGGTGAGGGGTTAAACAAGAGCTATATTGAGGCATTCTTGGGTTAAGGGCACCCTTTGGCAAGCTGCCAGTGCTTTATGCCTGGGGTGACTTGGGGGGTGCCCTTGTGACCTGACTTGCGCATTTGGGTGAACACCAGTACAGCAGGGCCCGGATGCACAGGTTGGGCGCCCACCCAAGTCTTGCCTAGCAAGGACAGAGGATTTGCTTGCACTGCTTGGACAGTCACAGCTAGAGGCTGAATTACATGTCCAGAGGAATGGGGGTGAGATCTTTCCCTGCCAGAGGTAGTTAAATCCTCACCTGCCCGCACGGTTTGAATTTGGTTGATTTGGTTTGCAGGTTCCCCCAAAATCGGTTATATTTTAATAAATGTAACATTCCACCTATGGCCATATTACCCTGAACATGCTCAATCTCGTTGGAAGCTAAGCAGGGTCAGGCCTGGTTAGAACTTGGATGGGAGACCACCTGGGAATACAGGGTGCCGTAGGCTTAGAGGAAGGCAATGGTAAACCACCTCTGAATACCTCTTACCATGAAAACGTAATCAACTTGAATGCATATAACAACAACAACATTATTCCAGTGCTAAGTCTCACATGTCTTCGTTCTGGGTGTGGTGGCAATATGTCTTTAGGATTCGCCCTATTATTTTGACTATAAATTGTTTTCAACTGTATGTCTACACTGGTGTAGCTTACCCTGGGACCTTATGGTGAAGGGTGGCTGAGAAATCTAAACAATAATAATGACAACAGTAATAACGATAACAATAATATAATGATGGTCAACTTAGATGGCTTTAAAAGGGGATGAGGCATATTTGTGGAGGGTAAGGTTATCAATGGTCGCTAGTCATGATGTATATATGCAATCTCCAGCATTAGAGGCAACACGTCCCTGAACACCAGTCACTGGGGAACCAACAGTGGGAAAGTGCTATTCTGCTTTGGGCTTCCCCAGAAGAATCTCTTTGGCCACTAGAAGGGCTTTTGGTTGGTTCCAGCAGGGATATTTATATGTTCAGTTCTAAAAGGGATGGATGCATATGCCAGTTTTGGTCCTCTCAGTTTCTCATTTTTCCAGTCGTAAATTCAGTTCTCCACATTTCTGCAGCAATCTGCAATTTATTTAATTTTTAAATATCCTCATGAAAATTTGTCAGCATATTCATGCAAATTTCGTTTTGTACTATACATGTTTTTCTCCGCAGCTTTTGACAAATATATGCATTTTTGCGATCAATTTCCCCAAATGCATTTTGTATGTTATTATCAATAACACATGCATTTACATGCACTTTACCCTAATATGCACATTTTTGTACACATTACTTGGGTGGAGAACTTCACTGCAAAATTTGGAGAAGTGCAAATTTTGATGGTTGTCTGTATTTTGGCTCAAATATAGTCTTGAAGAGTCTGAATTAGGTAAGTTTCCCTTTCTGTAACCTGAGTTGCTTCCTGTAACTTGAGCCCATTATTCCGTGTCCTGCACTGTGAGACAATCGAGAAGAGATCCTGGCCCTCCTCTGTGTGACAACCTTTCAAGTACTTGAAGAGTGCTATCATATCTCCCCTCTGTCTTCTCTTCTCAAGGCTAAACATACCCAGTTCTTTCAGTCTCTCCTCATAGAGTTTCATTTCCAGTACCCAATCATCCTTGTTGTTTTCCTCTGAACCTGTTCTAGTATGTCTTCATCCTTCTTAAAATGTGGTGTTCAGAACTGGATGCAGTACTCAAGATGAGGCTGAACCAGTGCCGAATAGAGAGGAACCAGTACTTCACATGATTTGGAAACTATACCTCTGTTAATATAGCCTAAAATAGCATTTGCCTTCTTTTGCAGCCACATTGCACTGCTGGCTCATATTCAACTTGTGATCAACAAACAATTCCAAGATCCTGCTTGCATGTAGTATTGCTGAGCCAAGTATCCCCCATCTTATAACTGTGCATTTGGTTTCTTTTTCCTAGGTGTATAACTTTGCACTTAACCTTGTTAAATTTCATTCTGTTGCTTCACCCTATCAAGATCCCTTTGGATTTTGTTTCTGTTTTCTGTTTTCCAGGATATTAGATATCCCTCTCCATTTTGTATCATCTGCAAATCTGATAAGCATTCCTTGCATCTCCAGATACATGGAAGTCTCCGCATCTGCACGGTTTGCAGAAGCCTGATTTCATCTCTAACCCTTTGCTTGGTCAGGGACTGTGATTCTAAATAGGTAATTAAAAATTGCTATAAACTAGTGACTATGCATTAAATAATGTTGAGTATGCAACATACATAATGTATAGTCAAACAGTCATTCCCTTTGTTCCTATATGCATGCAGTCTCCAGACAACCCATCTTCTCAGAAAGCACAGATACACCAAAAAAAATGCAGATACATTTCAAATGCTCATTCTGTTTGCTTTAGACTAATGTATGTAATGTTTTGTTGCATACATTGTTCAGTGATGTTCTCCTTTGTGTCTATGCACAAATTAGTGTGGTGTATCTTATAGAACAAGATTAGGTGTAAGGCAACATATGTCCATAAAAATTATGTATGCTTAGCCCTTTGCCGTGTTAGGGTAATTACATGAAAATATATTAGGAGGCTTTGACTTGAGACAGCTTCCTCTGTTCCCTGTTATTAGGAGGGTGTAGTGGTCCAACCACTGGGTTGCACCAGACTCCAGTGAGTGGAAATTTAGAGAAGGAAGTTTGTAATCTGAGCCTCCTGGGAGTGGTGATTTATATAAACGACAGAAGGTTAAAGGGATGATGAGAAGCTTCCTTATATCAAGTCAGACCATTGGTCCATCTAGCTCAGTTTTGCCTACACTGACTGGCAGCAGCTCTCCAGGGTTTCAGGCAGGAGACTCTGTGAGCCCTACCTGGAGATGCCAGGGACTGAACTTGGGATCTTCTGCATGCAAGGCTACAGCCCTTCAATGACAGTAGTTTCATGACAGCAGTTTGAGCCTTTCTGGGAATGCAAAGGTCTGACTCACTAAAAGCCTGTCTCAATGTGCACTTTTCTAAATTTATGCTCTAAAAACTGAATTAAAAGCTGCTTCCCTCCCCAAATGGAACTGAAATCTACACCTACATATGCTGCATTTAAAACATATGCTGCATTTGAAACCTAACCTGAGCATATACTTATCTTGAATTGAAAGCTAAACCTACCGATTTTGTTGATATGCTGACTTTCCCACTAGCTAGATCTGCACTGTGGAATTAGTTAATGTAGAACTACATATCAGTTTTTACCTCTTCCCATTTACAAAATTGGATTTCATTGGGTATATCAGTGTTGTTCAACATTGGGTCTCCAGATGTTGTTGGACTACAACTGCCATCATCCCTGGCCATTGGCTAAACAGGCTTAGGATGATGGGAGTTGTAGTCCAACAACATCTAGAGAGCCATTGTTGAAGAACATGGATCTAGATTTCTGGTTAGGGTTGCCAGGCTCAGGGCCTGAGAATGATTCTGTATCTTTAAGAGAAGAGAAAATTCAGCCAAGTGCAGGTTTTCTTGCAACACTGTAATGGGAAAAAACACAAGGTGAAATTGGAGGCCAAGAGGTCTTCTGTATCTTTAAAAGTTGTGCAGGGGGAAGGGAGAATTTCACCTTGTGGTTTTTCCCATTACAGTGTTGCAAGAACACCTGCACTTGGCTGAATTTCCTCTTCTCTTAAAGATGCAGAATCATTCTCAGGCCCTGAACCTGGCAATCCTATTTCTGGTTGAGGTTTATTAGTCACTCAAGGCTTGCCTGCCAGAGCAGAGCTGCAAAAATAAGTTTCTACAGAATTATCTCTGCAAGGATTCAGTTCCTGATCTGTTCATTTCTACAGGATCACCTTCCCGTGATTTAGCTTCTGGTCCTGGTACACCATGCCCGTTGCTTTGCCCTTGTTTCCACTTCAGTTGATGATTACTATATTAAATAAATGGACAGCAGGAGAGGTTGCTCTGGAGGCCAAAATAGGGCATAGCCCTACCAAGATTATGTACCCCCCAAAACCTTCAAAGCCAAAAGCCAGTCTTTCACTGACACCCACAGTAATATTAATACATTTCCACTGACTGAGAGGCTTCCTAGTAGAAGAAGACCCTTCTACCCTCTGTTTCCTGGGAGGCAAATGGTTAAAAAAGCATGATTAGCGATGGCTTTGTTAGGCAGGGTGGAGGACAAAATGGGCTGTCCATTTCTCAGGCGCACACATCTTTTTTCAAAGTAGCTAATGGATTCACTCACATATCAAAAGACCCAGAAAATAAACAGAGGGAAGGGTGGGCTTGTGTCTGCCCTCGCTCAGTCAATCATTCTTCCTCTAGATGTTGGCTTCTGTTTCTGAGTCTGCTCGTTGTCAGTCATTCCCTTCTCTCATTTCTGGAACACATTTATTTATTTATTTATTATTTGATTTATATCCCGCCCTTCCTCCCAGCAGGAGCCCAGGGCGGCATGCAGCCAAGGACATTACTTATACTTACCTTCTGCTTGCACACAGGCTTCCAGAGCTTGGAAAAGTTACTTTTTTGAACTACAACTCCCATCAGCCCCAGCCAGCATGGCCACTGGATTGGGCTGATGGGAGTTGTAGTTCAAAAAAGTAACTTTTCCAAGCTCTGGGCTTAACTCACTGGTCTGCTTAACTGTTTGCCTCAATGCTCTGTCACTGGGTCTGAGATGCATCATCTGTTTGGGCTCCCTTCATTCCAGTAAGCATCATCAGACACCATGTCTAGAAAATAGGGTTGCCAGGTTCAGGGCCTGAGACTGATCCTGTATCTTTAGGAGAAGAGAAAGTCAGCCAAGTGCAGGTGTTCTTGCAACACTGTAATGGGAAAAACCACAAGGTGGAATTCTCCCTTCCCCCTGCACAAGTTTTAAAGATACAGAAGATGTCTTGAAGGCTGGGCCTGGCAACCAAGAGGTCTTCTGTATATTTAAAAGTTGTGGAGGGGGGAGGGAGAATTCCACCTTGTGGTTTTTCCCATTACTCTGCTGCAAGAACACCTGCACTTGGCAGATTTTCTCTTCTCCTAAAGATACAGGATCAGTCCCAGGCCCTGAGCTTGGCAACCCTACTAGGGAAGGTTGTGCTATACCACAGTTTGAGGTCACTAAGCACACTTTTCAGAATCTAAAGGGCAAAAACAACAATCTGTCCTTGTTAACAAACAGTAACTACCAGGATTATGAAGGAATTGGACTTTACTGTCCTGGACTATTTGTATGGACACTGCTTTAATATGGATGGCTGTCCATGTTTTCCTGTTTGTTTCTTATCTTTCATGTTTGTCCATTGGGGATTATAGGGTTAGCTGGGAAACCGAGCATATACCCCAAAGCTCAAATATCAAGGCAATGATAACTCCATTGTGTTTTTGAAAAATGGCACATCTCATTTGAAGATGGGAATAATTAAAAGCTCCAAATCTCTTGTTGCCTGTAACCTGTGCATCAACATTTCCTGCTGGCTGAATCATGCTGGGTGGAGTATGTGATTGACAAGTGGAGTCTATAGCAACTGGTAGTAAGCTGGTAAGTGGGTTAGATCAAGGTGGATCTCAGCGTGATAAGAAGCAAAGGCTGCAACTCTGGAGAAGATTCTGCTGCAGGGTATGCAATAGGCCCAAGGATAGAGGATTGCATTTAACACTCTGTTTTGTTTTTCTTTTTTGCTCCAAAGGGAGCAACTATAACTTTTGCCTATAATATCTTTTCCTAAAACTCCAAACTTGCGTTTTAGCAGACTTGAGTTCATGTTTCATAAAACTGGTCTGGTTTATCTATATTTTAACACCTTCATGCCTAGAAATTGCAAAACTACATACCTTGAGAGTCTTCAGAGAGACCCTAGGAAGGTTTATTATTATTATTATTATTATTATTATTATTATTATTATTATTATTATTATTATTATTATTATTATTATTATTATTATTATTATTATTAATAATAATAATAATAATAATAATAATAATAATAATAATAATAATAATAATAATAATAATAATAATAATAATAATAATAATAATTAGGCTGATTAATAAGTCTTATAGCCAAATTCCCCTTACTCTGTGGCAGCAAGTTCTTTAAAGGAGAAGGGTGGGCTGAGCAGAGAGTAGCTGGGAATTCCTTTTCCTCAGACAGCAAAGGCCCAGGGTACCTGGGGGTGACTGTCACAAGGATAACGTTTGTTAGAAACTGGAAATCACACCTGCTTCTGTGTGCTTGCAATTCACCTGCCGCTGGCCTCTGTCAGAACTTCACTTGTGAGAAGCCTGCGCATGCATGTTTTTGCATTCAGGGCATGAACTAATCCTAATACATCCTAATGCAGGAGTGGGCAGAAGGTAGTTCAGGGTCATCTGGTCAATCTCTGGGTGATTTGTAGTAGATCGCCAAGGGTTTCTGATTGCCAATTGTCTAACCATAGTAATGACTAAAAGGTTTCCCTCTTCCCTACAGATTCAGGGGTGGTGTTAAGGGATGTTCTTTTGCATGGGGCCTCAGATCTCCCATCCCTTTCCCCTCTTTTAAACTTTAATTTTGTTAACAACAACAATACATTATTTTAATTTGTATTCCACTTTTCCAAGTAAATGTGGCCAAAGTGGCTCACAACGCATCAGCAAAAAATGCAGATCAATATATCATTACATTACCTGTCTAAATGCTAACTCATTTCAAAACAAAATATAACAATCCAAATAAATAATTCATTTGGATAATATGAGTGTTGTATCATTTTAAATTCATTCTAAAATAAACCACTAAAACATATCAATTGATATCAGTTGGCTAAAATTATACAAACCAGGGTCAGATACGATAAACATTTCTAGAGCAATCAAAGTGCATGTGATTTTTTTTTCACAGAAACTAAAAATTAAAGTGCACACACTTCCTAGCAACTTGATTACCGTATATTCCGGCGTATAAGACGACTTTTTAACCCCGGAAAATCTTCTCCAAAGTTGGGGGTCGTCTTATACGCCAGGTGTCGTCTAAACTTATTACCCCACCTTACTTGTGCCGCTGATGACATCGTTTGCTGGAGTGGAGAGGAGTGCGGGTGTGTGTGGTCGCTGCTGGCTTGGGGTGCCGCGTTCTTTTTGCGGCCTTTGGCGCCGCGGTCTCGGGTGCTGCCGCTCTGGGTTGTGGCCCAGACGCGAGCGGTTGCGGCGCCGCCCACCGTCGTTCGCCTGGGCTCGGGTGCTGCTGTGTCGCCGCGGCCCGTGTTGTTTTGGATCATTGCTGCTGGCTCTTGTTTGGGTTGGATGGAGAACTGACCAATCCAAGCAGGCTTTGTATACAACAACCAACCAGTGATTGGCTGGTTGTTGTATACTGGCAAAAAAAGGGGGGGGAAACCCCAAAATGCCACATAAGATCAGGGAGATAAAAATTTTTCAAAATGGTTTTTATTGTATAAATCTGAATTGGAACTTGCCCAACGCGTTTCAGCCCAACCAGGGCTTTCATCAGGGGATGTTTGTAAATCTAAAGAAATTTCTTTGTGTAAAAACAAAGTAACTACAGCTTTTCTCAAAAGCACCATAGGCTAAATAATTTTATAATGTTGTATGCTGGGTCAGAGCTTGGAAAAGTTACTTTTTTGAACTACACAGCTCCCATCAGCCCCAGCCAGCACGGCCACTGGATTGGGCTGATGGGAGTTGTAGTTCAAAAAAGTAACTTTTCCAAGCTCTGTACAGTACAGCACCAGTATCTGTACCTGTTCATACAGTATAGCACCAGTACATACAGTACAGTATACAAGTGTCCAACAGTCAAAACCCCATCATGGCTCCACCAGCAAGAAGAAAGAAATATGAAGCCAGTTTCAAACTTAAAGTTGTAAACTTTGCCATGGAACATAATAACTGCGCTGCTGCAAGACAATATGGAGTAACAGAAAAGATGGTTCGGGACTGGAAAGCAAATGAAAAAGCATTAAAGAGTATGCCAAGGGGTAAGTGTGCATTAAGAAGAGGCACCCCACATTGGCCAGAACTCGAAAAACATGTAGCAGACATGGTGAATGAGCATCGCCAAAACGGTTATGTAGTGACACGAAATAAAATACGTTTGTTTGCACTTCAGTGGGCCAAATCTAACCCAGTTCACAGCAACAGATTTAAGGCCACTGTATCCTGGTGTACTAGATTCATGTGAAGGCATAGTTTGGTACTGAGGCAAAAGACGAAAGTTGCCCAAAAGTTACCTGCAGATCTTGATAGCAAAGTAAATAGTTTCCATCGATACGTAATACAACAGCGCACTAAACATGGCTATGCGTTAAGTAGTATTGGAAATATGGATGAAACTCCAATGAATTTTGATATGGTTGGAAATAAAACTGTCCATCAAAAAAGTGAAAAAACAATTTTAATTAAAACAACAGGACATGAGAAGTCCAGTTTTACAGTGGTACTAGGATGCACAGCTGATGGCGCCAAACTGAGACCAATGATTATTTTTAAAAGAAAAACAATGCCGAAACTCAAGTTCCCTGTTGGTTGTTTTGTACATGTGAATGAAAAAGGCTGGATGGATGAAGAAGGGGTAAAGCTCTGGCTTGATAATGTATGGAGCAGGCGACCAGGTGGACTTATTTAAAAACGTAGTCTACTGGTGTGGGATATGTTCAGGGCTCATTTAACTCCCAGCACCAAGCAAAGGCTTGCAAGACTAAACACATACGGCAGTTATTCCTGCAGGATTGACATTGTTGGTACAGCCACTGGATGTGTGCCTAAACAAGCCATTTAAAGATCGCATTCGAGAACAATGGAATGAATGGATGGTTAGCGGCGAAAAGTCATTCACAAAAGGAGGAAACATGCATGCTCCACAGTTGGATGTTTTGTGCAAGTTTGTCATAAAAGCCTGGAATGATATTGATGCAGAAACAGTAATCAAGTCTTTCAAGAAGTGTGGCATATCAAAGCAAAGTCAAGGAAGCTCTTAGAGGCAAAAAGTCTTTCTTCAGAAAATGGAAGTCTTGTCCGAATGAAGAAAATAAAAAAGAACACAAACTCTGGCAAAAGAAATGCAAGAAGACAATAAGGGATGCTAAAAAAGAATTTGAGGAGCACATTGCTAAGAACATAAAAACCAACAACAAAAAATTCTATAAATACATTCAAAGCAGGAGACCATCTAGGGAGACAATTGGACCCTTGGATGATAAGGGAGTCAAAGGTGTCCTAAAGAACGATAAGGAGATTGCAGAGAAGCTAAATGAATTCTTTGCATCTGTCTTCACAGTGGAAGATATAGGGCAGATCCCTGAACCTGAACTAACATTTGCAGGAAGGGATTCTGAGGAACTAAGACAAATAGTGGTAACGAGAGAGGAAGTTCTAAGCTTAATGGACAATATAAAAACTGACAAATCACCGGGCCCGGATGGCATCCACCCGAGAGTTCTCAAAGAACTCAAAGGTGAAATTGCTGATCTGCTAACTAAAATATGTAACTTGTCCCTCGGGTCCTCCTCCGTGCCTGAGGACTGGAAAGTGGCAAATGTAACACCAATCTTCAAAAAGGGATCCAGAGGGGATCCCGGAAATTACAGGCCAGTTAGCTTAACTTCTGTCCCTGGAAAACTGGTAGAAAGTATTATTAAAGCTAGATTAACCAAGCACATAGAAGAACAAGCCTTGCTGAAGCAGAGCCAGCATGGCTTCTGCAAGGGAAAGTCCTGTCTCAGTAACCTATTAGAATTCTTTGAGAGTGTCAACAAGCATATAGATAGAGGTGATCCAGTGGACATAGTGTACTTAGACTTTCAAAAAGCGTTTGACAAGGTACCTCACCAAAGGCTTCTGAGGAAGCTTAGCAGTCATGGAATAAGAGGAGAGGTCCTCTTGTGGATAAGGAATTGGTTAAGAAGCAGAAAGCAGAGAGTAGGAATAAACGGACAGTTCTCCCAATGGAGGGCTGTAGAAAGTGGAGTCCCTCAAGGATCGGTATTGGGACCTGTACTTTTCAACTTGTTCATTAATGACCTAGAATTAGGAGTGAGCAGTGAAGTGGCCAAGTTTGCTGACGACACTAAATTGTTCAGGGTTGTTAAAACAAAAAGGGATTGCGAAGAGCTCCAAAAAGACCTCTCCAAACTGAGTGAATGGGCGGAAAAATGGCCAATGCAATTCAATATAAACAAGTGTAAAATTATGCATATTGGAGCAAAAAATCTTAATTTCACATATACGCTCATGGGGTCTGAACTGGCGGTGACCGACCAGGAGAGAGACCTCGGGGTTGTAGTGGACAGCACGATGAAAATGTCGACCCAGTGTGCGGCAGCTGTGAAAAAGGCAAATTCCATGCTAGCAATAATTAGGAAAGGTATTGAAAATAAAACAGCCGATATCATAATGCCGTTGTATAAATCTATGGTGCGGCCGCATTTGGAATACTGTGTACAGTTCTGGTCGCCTCATCTCAAAAAGGATATTCTAGAGTTGGAAAAGGTTCAGAAGAGGGCAACCAGAATGATCAAGGGGATGGAGCGACTCCCTTAGGAGGAAAGGTTGCAGCATTTGGGGCTTTTTAGTTTAGAGAAAAGGCGGGTCAGAGGAGACATGATAGAAGTGTATAAAATTATGCATGGCATTGAGAAAGTGGATAGAGAAAAGTTCTTCTCCCTCTCTCATAATACTAGAACTCGTGGACATTCAAAGAAGCTGAATGTTGGAAGATTCAGGACAGACAAAAGGAAGTACTTCTTTACTCAGCGCATAGTTAAACTATGGAATTTGCTCCCACAAGATGCAGTAATGGCCACCAGCTTGGATGGCTTTAAAAGAAGATTAGACCAATTCATGGAGGCCAGGGCTATCAATGGCTACTAGCCATGATGGCTGTGCTGTGCCACCCTAGTCAGAGGCAGCATGCTTCTGAAAACCAGTTGCCGGAAGCCTCAGGAGGGGAGAGTGTTCTTGCACTCGGGTCCTGCTTGCGGGCTTCCCCCAGGCACCTGGTTGGCCTCTGTGAGAACAGGATGCTGGACTAGATGGGCCACTGGCCTGATCCAGCAGGCTCTTCTTATGTTCTTATGTTCTTACGACTACTTGTGGGAAGATGAAGAGGAAGCCGAAGCTGAGACCACACCATCTGATACGGAATTCAATCCATACGATGACTGCCTTACAAATGTATCACAAGATGTCATTGATGTACTTATGATATCAGATGACGAACAGGAGGATTTTGAAGGCTTTTAAAGGGAAACTGTTTGGTTGTCAGCTTAGAAAACAAACAGCATGGCAGCTCCCATGGGTTTATTGTCTTATCCTTCCTTTCAGCTTTAGAGTGAATTAGGAAAAGTTTAATCCACTTGCACTGTTTTATGTTTACATGTTTGATGACAAACAGCCTTATGTTTGTAAGTGACAGTTTTTCTGCTAAGTACCTGCATGTCATAAGCATTTGAATTAAAATTACCATATTGAAATCAAATCTGATGTTTTTTTAATTTTTATTTGGTGTGCGTTGGAAGAGGGGTAGTCTTATACGGCGAGTATATCCCAAACTCTATATTTTAACTGGAAAAGTTGGGGGTCGTCTTATATGCCCAGTCGTCTTATACGCCGGAATATACGGTATTTACTATAAGGTGCTCAAAATCACTGTGACATCCTTCCCTGGCACCACCTGTGAAGCTCTCACTTGTGGCTACCAGCAGACAGGAACGTCAGGTTTTCTTCTTACCCTTTACAGCACTAGCACCGATCTCAAAAGATCCCACTGCTAGGCAGCAGCACCCGACACTCTGTAACCCTTTTAGCCAATAGACTGTGCCTAGTCTCTGCCTGGCTATTCCGATACCTTGTGTCAATGGGTATAGGTAGTTTGTAACCCCCCCTGCAGCCCCTTGACTCTGAAGCATACAGCCCTGGGTTTCTCTGTGGGACTGGATACACTTTCCTCCGATCCGCCGCTGCCACCATTCGATACAGGGATTATAGGGCCACTTCTCTCTGAACATCAGCCTAAATTTGAGTCTATGCATATAAATGAGGTCTGTCCACAGAATTCAGCCAAAGGAAGCCCAAACTGAATTGGACTGACTCAGTGGGATCTGGGCTTCAATGAAGTTGGATGGAGAAGCTCTCATATTGCTCCATTTCGGGTCACCCAGAGTGATCTGGGCCTGTCAGGGGATGGATGTTGGGCTAAAAGGAGAAGTGGGCTCCATGTGGCAAGAAGGTTGGGCAAGAAAAAGATAGGTGGGAAGAATGGAGAGAAGAAGTTGGTAAGGAAGAAGGAGAAGCTGCAGAGGTCCCCTGTAGGGGAAGGTGCATGTGAAAAGCATCCTGCAGGGAAGGTTCTTGCAAAGCAGCACCTTGCAGGATTGAAACCCTTTCTCTCAGTTGGGTGGGGAGGAGGGGATGTGCTGCATCTCCTGCTCCTGATCCCTCCAGATTGTATGTTTAATTAGGGTTTAAGAACCCCTAATTAAACATTAGACCCATCCCAAATTGCTTTGGGGAAAGACAGCCCCAGCGCCAGTGGGTGGCCAGGTCAGGCACTGGCCGAGAGCCCCTGTGGGTGAGAGGGTAGAGCTCCCGCTCTGTGCTCCTCACCAGCATCAGGTCATGGGGTATGTCTGGACAGTGGTGCAGATTGGGAGTTCCAGTCTCCCAGGTGGCACCATCTTAGCACACACATGTAGCTGGCAGGCACTTAAATACACCCAGTCATGATACCTTTTACATCATTGCATGCCTGCCATCACCCAAGATGGAGGTGGGGGTATGTTGACACCCTTGCCGCCATCTTTGTTGATGGCAGACATGTGTGCTGATGCAGCAATGCAAGACGTAGCATGACTGGGTATATTAAAGTGTGTGTGTGTGTTCATATGCTTGGGGATGGGGGCATGGGGGACAGATCTGGGGTAGGGCAGGTGATCTTTTATCTGGAAAGAGAGGTTTATTGTAAAACCACTCTGGGAATTGTAGCTCTATGAGAAGAACAGGGGTCTCCTAACAGCCATGAAGCACACTGGGTGACCTTGGGCCAGTCACTGCCTCTCAGCCTCAGAGGCAGGAAGTGGTAAACCCCCTCTGAGTACTGCTTACCATGAAAACCCTATTCATAGGGTTGCCATAAGTGGGATCAACTTGAAGGCAGCCCATTTCCATTTTCAGCACCTCTCAGCACCCTTCACTACAGCCATGACTGTTAAAAGTGGTATAATATTGCTTTAAATGTATTGTGCAGATGGGACCTCAGTTTGTCATTTTTATCATTTGAACACTCTGTCATACCTTGGCTATCCATTCATCTGGTGTTGGAGAATTATTATTTTTCTGAACTATTGCTAATAACCATACGAGCATCTGTCAATAAGTGCAATACCAATTCTTTGTCTTCTGGTAAAGCCAGATCCTTACATAACCAAATTTAATAACTAGTAAGTTCACTGGCAGAACATATCTTGCAGTTTCCTCTATTTCCGAAGCTATTGCCATCCAAAAAGTTCTTATCATCGGGCAGGACCAAACTTGATGGTGTGTGTTTGTGTTTCTAATATCTCCAACATGGATTATTTGAACTCTTGTAGAGTTCTCAAGCTCTGTTCCAACATAGCATTAGAAAACAGGATGCACACTGAAAGACAGCGACATTTGTTGCATTAGGTCTAAATTAAAAGAAAAATGAAAAAGAAGTCCTGGTGAACATTCATCAGCATTTGAGTGGAAGGCTCATGCATGACTGTATGAGTGAGCAGAGCAGAGCAAAGCTGAGTAGCTTTTACACCCCTCTTCAATTGATGTGGCTTACCTTCTCTACTGGGGCCCGGTGTGTGGCGTTGTGGCGAGAACGACGGCGGCGGCGGGGAAACGCCGAGGAGAATGGCCGGAGATCAGGCGCAGCCTGCGAGGATATCGGCCCGGTAGGCGCCCTGACGTTCATTATCGCCGGCTTGCCGCTGCGACTGCGTTGGCCGCTGCTGGGAAGATATTTCCCAGGGAGCCTCCCCTGGGTGTGGGAGCTGGCGAGCTGAGGGCGTGGAGTGGCGGGCCAGGGCGCTGCTCACGTGTTTTGTCCCTCTGCAGCTTGTGCGTGGGGGAAAGGAGGAGAGAGACCACGGAGCCATTGGCGTGACGCGGTGCGCCCTTTGCCGGCCGCCCTGGCTGCTACGGAAGAATAGGACCTACGTGGGGAGGAGGACGATGAAACATTTCAATCTTGAAGAGGAGAGGGACTCATTGGACATACTGGGAGAGCGATGAAGGCCAGAAGCCGTGCTGGAGGCTCAGGAGTGACAGGAGACGAGCGGCCTATTGGCTGCAAACGAACTGACCGCAGCAAGAAAGGCGTGAATAATTTTACGCAGACTTGTTGGGGGTGGGGGGACCTGCTTAAGTGTCAGGCGGAGAGGGGGACATGTGCATATCAAAGAGGGTTATGGTGGGGAGGGTGGGAAGCCACGATATTAAGAGGCTAGGCGGCAGATGCTGGAGAGGTGCGGATGGCAGGCCACGCCAGTTTAGGGGAACAAGGGATAGATGCATAATATCCATTCCTTGTTCCGAGCCTGTTCATAGCCAGAAGACAACTGGGGGATGCATGACTCCATCCAAACTTCAACTGCTGTTGTGTAATGCCAGGTCTGTGGTACAGAAAACATCACTCATCCATGACATGATCGTGGATGAGAACGCAGACCTGATGTGTATCATGGAAACCTGGCTGGATCAGGCCTCAGCCCCTGTGCTTGAGGCCATGTGTCCAGCCGGTTTCCAGTATGCACAGCAGCCGAGGGCTGGTAGGCGAGGAGGGGGAGTGGGAGTCATCTATCGGGAGTCTTTGATTTTTGCCAGACCCCCTCTCCACGAGACCAAGTTTGTTGATTGCATGTACTGGAGGTTGGGCCCAAAGGGCAGTTTAGGGATTCTGCTTGTGTACCGCCCACCCCGCTGCACAGCAGACTCCCTGACCGAGGTGCTCGAGATTGTCTCGGGCGTGCGGGTCCTTTCCCCCAACCTATTGGTTTTGGGGGACTTCAACCTGCACGCTGAAGCAGCTCTCATAGGAGCGCCTCGGGATTTCATGGAAACCAAGACTTCCTGGGAATTTCACCTTAGTAATACTCAGCCCACCCATGTAGCCGGTCATGCTCTTGACCTTGTGTTTGTCTTGGGAGGGGGAGGAAGTGCTCTGAAAATGGGGGCTGTTTTTTCTAACCCCGTGTCATGGTCAGATCACTATCTGGTAAATGTAGCCTTCTCAATGCCGCACACCCTCCGCATGGGACAGGGACCTATTAGGATGGTCCGCCCCAGGCGCCTGATGGAGCCTAAGGGATTCCTGAATGCGCTGGGGGATTTGGAGCTGTCTGAAGGTTGCCCGGTTGAAACCCTGGTGAGGGAGTGGAATAGGGAGATCTCCGGGGCAATAGACCGGGTGGCTCCGAAACGTCCTCTCCCCCTGAATAGAACTCAGACGGCACCCTGGTATACACCACGGTTGCAGGGTCTGAAACAGGAGGTGAGACGACTAGAGCGCTGGTGGCGGAAATCTCGCTCCGAAGACGATCGGACACTGGTTAGAGCAGCAATAGCTGCCTACCAAGTGGCGACAAAGGCAACAAAGAGAGATTTCTTTGCTGCCTCTATTGCGTCCGCAGAGTGTTGTCCCAGGAGGTTGTTCCAAGTGGTCCGTAGCCTGGTCAGTCCAGCTGCGCAGGAACCCATGGAACTTTCTAAAGCCTCCTGTGACATATTTGCCAAACACTTTGCTGATAAAATTGAGAGCCTGAAGAGCACGATTCCGTACGCCATGAATACAGGAAGTGGGCCAGAGTTGGCCAGTTGCATTCCGGTCCGGTGGGATCGGTTTCAGCCTCTTCCCCCTGAGGAAGTGGACAAGGTGCTCTCTACTGTGAGGCCGACCACCTGTCTGGTTGATCTTTGCCCCACGTGGCTCATTATGGGCTGCAAAGAGAGATTGAGCGAAGGGATCAAGATAGTGGTGAATGCTTCCTTGGAAGAAGGTGTAATGCCATCAGCCCTCAAGGAGGCAGTAATAAAGCCCATTCTGAAAAAGCCCTCCTTGGATCCCCAAGAACTGAACTACTTTCGCCCAGTCTCTAATTTACCATTCTTGGGCAAGGTGATTGAGCGAGTGGTGGCCAAACAGTTACAGACACACTTGGATGAAGCAGATTATTTAGATCCATTCCAATCGGGCTTCAGGACTGGACATGGAACTGAAACAGCCTTGGTCGCTCTGGTGGATGATTTAAGGAGGGCGTTGGATAGGGGAGAATGTACTTTCCTCGTCCTCCTGCATCTCTCAGCGGCTTTCGATACCGTCGACCACGGTATCCTTTTAGATCGCCTGGGGGGAATGGGAATAGGAGGCACTGTTTTACGGTGGTTCCGTTCCTATCTCTCAGACAGGCATCAACGGGTAGCATTGGGAGATGAGGTTTCAGACCCTTGGCCTCTCAATTGTGGTGTGCCACAGGGTTCTATCCTCTCTCCCATGCTATTTAACATCTATGTAAAGCCGCTGGGAGCTATCATCAGGAGATTTGGGTTGCAGTGTCATCAATATGCGGATGACACTCAGCTCTATCTCTCGTTCAAGTCCTCACCAGAGTTGGCTGTGGATACCATTTCCAAGTGCCTGGAGTCCATAAGTGAATGGATGGGAGGTAATAGGCTGAAACTGAAACCCGACAAGACCGAGGTGCTGCTCGTGGGAGATAAGAGAAGGTTAGGAGATATAGACCTGGTTTTTAATGGGGTAAAATTGCCCCTGAAGGACCAGGTCCGCAGCCTCGGGGTCATCCTTGACTCCCAGCTGTCCATGGAGGCTCAGGTTTCGGCAGTGAGCCGGGCAGCTTGGTATCAATTACATCTAATACAGAGGCTGCGACCCTACCTTCCTGTCCATCTGCTCCCACGGGTGGTACATGCCCTGGTCTCCTCTCGCTTAGACTACTGTAATGCGCTCTACGTTGGGTTACCCTTGAAAACGGTCCGGAAACTACAGCTGGTACAGAATGCGGCAGCACATTTAATTAAGAACAGCCGTCGCCGTGATCACATCACTCAGGTGTTAGAAGATCTACACTGGTTACCAGTTGTTTACCGGGCCCAATTCAAGGTGTTGGTATTAACCTTTAAAGCCCTGTACGGTTTCGGCCCAGTTTATCTGAAGGAGCGCCTCCAGCATCACCAAATATGCCGCCCGACGAGATCAGCCACACAAGACCTTCTCTCAGTCCCACCAGTTAGAACAGCTAGGCTGGTGCGGACTAGAGAGAGGGCATTTTCAATTGTGGCCCCCACCCTCTGGAATTCCCTGCCCTATGACCTCCGCCATGCCCCCTCCCTGCCAAGTTTCTGCCGAGCCTTGAAAATCTGGCTATTTAGCCAGGCATACAAGCTTCCTGGGGTGGACTAGTCTTATCCTGTTACAGTTGTGGGTGGTTTCAGCTTAATTATAGTTGAGGCTCCTGGTTTATATGTGTATTTTATATGTTGTATTTTATCTTATTATGTACGTCACCTAGAGTGGCCGCTAACCCGGCCAGATAGGCGACTCAGAAATAAAATTTTATTATTATTATATACGTCTGCTTAGAGCAATGAATCAGCCTTTAACTTTCAAGAGCTATTCCACAGTTAATTCTCTCATTCTTTCAGTGTCTGGCTTCTCACATCTTCTCTAGTTCCCTTAGCATTGCATAACTGCACCTCCTGGCTGCAATAAAAGAGTCCATTAAATTAAATGGAAATTGCACAATTGTGCCATTTTGAATCATGAGCATATGCTGTTGTTTTATTGTTTCATCTGTAGGGTAATTAAATGTCAATACCGGCCCAGACATTCTCTTAATAATGGGCTGCGCTGTTCTTCATTTGCATCACCAAGTGAAGCAAAACTGTCCTTTCTCCAAGGAGCTTGACAGCACCTGTTGGACTTCTCAAGGATGTTCTTGAGCAATTTAATATACTGGACTGACCTGATCTGGACTAATGCGCAGATCGGAGCATAGTTATGGACCAGCTTTCGCTCTTCCGGAATGCTCTGACATACTTCTCACCTCAAAAACATATGAAAATAACGTAAAAATGTATCTGAGAGCAAATACGTTTAAACTTGCCATTAAGTTCCTCCTGCTGGGAGGAAGAGCGGGATATAAATCAAATAATAAATAAATAAAAGTTAGCAGATAAAATCAAGCCTGCTTTGAGTTTCATATCTTTCATTACCCTCGCTTTTGGAATGTCTAATTAGGCAGAACCCCATCAACATCTTGGGACATGACTTGGCCACAAGGACCAAGTGCTGGAAAGTGACTCTTTAGAGGCCATTTTTCTTAAGGCTCTGTCTTGCTCATCCTACAGTGCAGTTGCCTTGTGTGCCAGGCCATTAATTGTTGGTCAGTGACGCAGGTTGTGAGACTCACAGACAAGGTTTTTAGCAAAGAGAGAGAAACCTGAAGCAGAAGGGTTAAGCTGTGAGAACAGAGTTCCAGACAATCAAGGTCAGAGTGGCTGGCTGAGAGTGTGATAAGGTGGGAACTGGCAGGAACTCAGAGTGTGGGGGAAGCAATGTCAATGGAGGAAGATGTCTCTAATGTCTTTGCCTAGTAAAGACTCTTACATGAAACTTGCCTGGCCTGTCTTATTCCTGTTCTAAACGGCTTTTGGATTCAAACCACGTCTGACCTACACACGCAATTCACAACAGGGGTTATGGGCCCAGATTATGAGGCGTGGTAGCGGGTTCGAGAGCGGTGAAGTGGCGTTGTTGCAGAGAGAAACAAAGCGCAAGTAAGAGGCAAGTAAGAGTGGGCAAAATGGCTGTAAACCTGTCTTCCGGGATGCCGATGGAGAGACTGAATGCTGTAAATTACTCCAGTTGGAAGTGGAGAATGAGAGCAGTTCTGATTAAAGAGGATTTGAATGATGTCGTGGAAAACCCCCCTCCGGCAGCTCCTTCAGCAGCGTGGCTGAAGAAAGACGAGAAAGCGAAGGCTTTTATTACTCTGGGGCTATCAGATTCACAACTGTTGCTGGTGAGTAATGAGCCGACTGCTAATCAGATGTGGGAAAAGTTAAGAGCCGCTCATGTACAGCAAACTGTGGGAAGCAGGCTGTGTTTAGCACGGAAGCTATATCAGATGCGTTTTACAGATGATGTGACTATGGAAGAGCATTTGGCTGAATTTCGTAGATTAAATGCAGAGCTGCAACATCGAGGCGTTCATCATAATGACTTACAGATGGTTTATCTCCTGTTATCTTCATTTGATCAAAAATGGGACGTGCTGGTCGCTGGTCTGGAAAGTCAACCTGACGGTAATCTAATTTTGGACTTTGTGGAACAGAAACTTCAACAAGAGTGGAATAGGAGGCAAGAGAACAAGAAAATAGAATTAAAAGAGGCTGAGACTGTGTCTGTACAAAAAGGAAATCAAAGAAGCAGGGAAGAGACTAAAACATGTTATTTTTGTGGATCACGTGGGCATATACAGAGACATTGTTTAAAGAAGAGGAATTACAGAAACTTTGAAAGTCAGAGAGCAAGCGTGAACTTTGTTTCTAAGGAGAGCAATAAACTGATTAACTCTAAATGGCTTCTTGACAGTGGAGCGTCTAATTGCCTAATCACAGACTCTAGTTTATTTTACACTTCAAAGCCGACGCAGGAGAAGCTTTATCTGGCTGACGGATCAACTCAGGACGCTACTGCGAGAGGAACGCTGAAGATGGGTAATTTGGGAATTTTAACAGATGTATTATTGATTTCTGGTTTAAAATATAACATTCTATCAGTAAGAAAATTGGCTCAAATAGGTTGTAAAGTTACATTTGAAGGGGATAGATGTTTTGTGAGAAAAGATGGTGAAATATGCATGCAAGGGAAGTTACAGAACAATATGTTTATGGTTGAGTGCAAGCTTGATAAAGACATGTGTGCTTGGATAGCAGTAAATAAAGAGAAACATGATAATTGTGTCCATGAATGGCACAGAAAGCTAGCACACACCCATTTCCAAAAGATACAAAACACCCCAAAATATAGTCAAGATTTGAAGTTAAAACACTGTGAGCATGTGGATGGGTGTGAGGTATGTTATAAAACAAAAATGACTGTGAATCCAGTAAATAAGAGCTGTGAAAGCACGACTACTGAACCCTATCAGCTTATACATGTGGATTTAGCTGGACCTTTTCAGTGCTCAAAAGGTGGAGCAAGGTTTTATATAGTGATTGTGGATGATTTCTCCAGATTTACACATGTGTTCTTATTGAAAAAGAAAAGTGATGCAGAAGAGAAATTAAAGACATTCATACAGAGAACAGAAACACAACATGGGGTTGTTATCAAAAATATCAGATCAGATAGAGGTGGTGAATTTACCAGTAATTCATTTCAAACATATTTGGAAAAGAAGGGGATAATTCAAAGTCTAACTGCTCCCTTCAGCCCATCCTCCAACGGAACGGCAGAGAGGAGGAACCGGTCATTGCAGGATTCATTGAGAGCAATGCTAGCAGATGCAGACATGAATCAATCTTATTGGGGTGAATGTATTCTGTACACTGTTTATATTCAGAACCGCCTAATGCACAGAACAATAGGCATGTCTCCCTATGAGAAACTGACTGGAAGAAAACCCAGGGTGAAACACATAGAACGTTTTGGGGCAAAATGCTGGGTACATGTTGCAAAACACTCAAGAGCACAGGCAGGATGCATTTTGGGATTTCAGAATTCATATTACAGAGTTTGGTTACCTGAGAAACAACAAGTAGTGTTAAGCAGAAACATAAAAGTGATAGATAAACCTTGGAGAGACAGTCAAACAGTGATCTTAGAAAGTGAAAGCAAACAGGAAGCTGCGGATGTTCCTTTCGGGCAGCAAATTCCATTAAAAACTGCATTAAAAGATTTAATTCATAGTGGCAAACGTACTGTTAAAAGGCTGAGAAGTGAAGACATGACAACACATGATACAGAAATACCTAGTACTAGTGGTGCTGGTCCGAGTAAAATTGAGAGTGAAGAAGAAATGGAAATAGATACGGTCAGGAAATCAGAGAGAAAAACGAAAGGTCAACCTCCTCAGAGATTTGCATTTAATGTTACACAACAGAATAATGAAACAGATACAATTCCAATAGAATGGGAAAAAGAGGGACCAATTGATAAAGAAACAATGGATCTAATGTGAAAGTTTTGTGTTGAAGAATGAAATGTAAATGTATAATCAAATAAAAGCAAACATGAATCTGTGAAACTTGTGTAAATAAAGAATAAAGAGAAACTGAACTGAACTGAAACTGTAAATAGAAACTGTAAGAAACCATGTACTGAAATGTATTTGTAATGAAAAGTTAATGTTGTAGAAATGTAATAATTGTAACATGAAGTTTTGTAGTCTGTAAGTCTCAGGTGGGGGCTGTTGGTCAGTGACGCAGGTTGTGAGACTCACAGACAAGGTTTTTAGCAGAGAGAGAGAAACCTGAAGCAGAAGGGTTAAGCTGTGAGAACAGAGTTCCAGACAATCAAGGTCAGAGTGGCTGGCTGAGAGTGTGATAAGGTGGGAACTGGCAGGAACTCAGAGTGTGGGGGAAGCAATGTCAATGGAGGAAGATGTCTCTAATGTCTTTGCCTAGTAAAGACTCTTACATGAAACTTGCCTGGCCTGTCTTATTCCTGTTCTAAACGGCTTTTGGATTCAAACCACGTCTGACCTACACACGCAATTCACAACATTAATGTAGTTACAGAGGTCAGCAGGACACGTCATGATGCCGTAAATCAGAGTTGGGGAAACTCAGGCCCGAGGTCTGACCGCAGCTCTACAGCCTTCTCAGTCTGTCCTTGGAACTCTCAAAGCCCATCTAGACCAGCATCTGGGTTCCCACAGTGGCCAACTGGATGCCCATAGAAAGCCCACTAGCAAGAGCTGAACATCCTTGGTTGGATTTATCCACTCTTTTTTAACCATCTCATTGTTACAGATTTTTTAAAAATGATTTTATTGAATTGTTATGGGATTGGTGTTGGACTGGATGTCCTCTGGGAATACCATCTCAGATTCTCAGTGACTGGGATCACCAAAGGATTGAGCAGTTTTAGCCCACATCCCAAAGGGCCCCCTGAATGCACCTGTTTACTCTTCTCCATATGAATTCTGTCCTTTTGCAGTGAGGACAAAACCAGTCTTCCACTCCTGATACTGACTGGACTAGCCCTCACTTGCAGGGGATCATAGTGCATCTCTGTATTAAGAATGAAGAGAGGCATACTGTACCCTCTTAGCAATCCTTTCAATTTAAAACTCCTCCCTGCAGCACACATCCCGCCTATCATAGTGGCAGGCATTTCCCTACAATTCAATATTGCAGAGTCACTTGGGAAGTACCTGTTAAGCTGCAACAAATACAGCCAATTAAAATAGATTGCTGAACATTGCTGGAAAATCAGCTGATGCTTCGCTTATTGAAGTATAATAGAGACAGATTAGCTCCACGGTGCACCAAGTGTCTGGGACTCCTAATTACATCACAAATGGCTCTTTATTTTATTTTCATTTATTTATTTATTTTGCGGAAGTCGTGCTAATTCAATCAGTTTTTTGCTCCGTCTTGTGCAGATGTACAGTCTGACTGATGTCTAATTTTCACCAATCTTCCCACGCAACCCCCCCCCCCAACAACCTCCTTTTCTTCACGCCATCTGGAGGGATTCCCAGTGGGGAACTTTCAGTTCTGCAAATCAAACCTTCCCTGGCTCCTATCCTTAAAAAGAAAAAAGGAATGGGGTGGGTGGGGAAAGAAAATAAAGAAGCTGAGGAATCCCCTGGGCAAAGCTACAGAGCCTGCATCTTGTGTCACCTGCTTCAACCTGAGTGTGGAGGCTGATAAGTCAAAGTCATTAGTGTTAAGAGTTTTCATATGTATGTGTGATGTACACACACACACACAGAGTGCAGAAATAATCGGTCTGTTAGGCCTGGTAGTTGAAAGAATAAAGAAAGTTCAGGTTTATTCCAACAAAGAGGTAAAGTCATACATGCTGAAGAAGTAGGGTTGCCAGGTCCCTGGCCTGAGACTGATCCTGTATCTTTAGGAGAAGAGAAAGTCAGCCAAGTGCAGGTGTTCTTGCAACCCTGTAATGGGAAAAACCACAAGGTGGAATTCTCCCTTCCCCCTGCACAACTTTTAAAGATCATCTTGGAGGCCGGTCCTGGCAACCAAGAGGTCTTCTGTATCTTTAAAACTTGTGCAGGGGGAAGGGAGAATTCCACCTTGTGGTTTTTCCCGTTACAATGTTGCAATAACACCTGCACTTGGCTGACTTTCTCTGCTCCTAAAGATACAGGATCAGTCTCAGGCCAAGAATCTGGCAGCCCTATGAAACAGCCATGCAGCCTGAACTCAGACAGCCATTATTAACTAAGAACAAAGACAGGAAGAGAAGGGAGGAAGGGGAGGACCAAAACCGGCAAAAGCAACCAACGCTTTAGAGGAGGAATCAGCAGAGGGAAGAGTAGATTGCCTTTCTATTTATCGCCCCCCACTGGTTCAGGTGACTTCTAACATGCGTTGGTGCTTTACTCCCAACAATTAGCAGGAGGCAGGCCTGTAATTGACCCTTATGGGCTGCCCCTCGGCTCACTGTTGTTGCCATGGCGTACACACAGTGAACCAGTCAGTGATGATACTGGTGGGTAAGCTTATCATTAGTAAGTGTATAGTTAAATTGCTTCGTTCTTGTGGGTACTGGGAGGCAGGTGGGATTGGGCAAATCTTAATATGGACTGAGTTTAATAAAGGGGTACATGATAGAGGTGTGGAAAAAGTGGATAGGGAGATGTTCTCTCACACACATGATATTAGTACTCAGGGCCATTCAGTGAAGCAAAATGTTGGAAGATTCAGGACAGACAAAATAAAGGAGTTCTTCACACAGCATATAGTTAAATTATGGGATTTGCTCCCATAAGATGTAGTGGTGTCTGCTACCCTGGATGGCTTTAAAAGAGGATTAGACAAATTTGTGGAGAATAAGGTTATCAGTGGCCACTAGTTATGATGGCTATATTCTACCTCCACTTTCAAAGGTAGTATTCCTCTGAATGCCAGTTGCTGGAAACCACAGGAGGGGAGAGTACTGTTGCACTCATGTCCAGACTTCCCATAGGCATCTGATTGGCTACTTTGGGAACAGGATGCTGGACTAGATGGGCCTGTGGTCTAATCCATCAGGGATCTTCTTATCATAATTCAAATCATAATTCTATTGGCAGGCCCACTTCCATTCTCCATTTGGAAATGTTTCTGTGAAGTTGAATAGTCAGAGTAATGATCTTCCTGAAGTTGGCACCAGTGGACCAATCTGCCTGAGACATCCAATTCTCCTAAACTAGGGGTAGCAAACATGGTGCCCCCCAGACATTGTTGGACCATGCGCCCATTGTCCCTAACTCTTGACCATGCAGACTAGGGCTGATGGAAGTGGTACTTCAAACCATCTGGAGGGCATCAGGTTGGGGGAAGGCTCACCTAGACCTCGTTGTGTAAAGGCCTCCATCTGAAAAAAACTTTGTGGATGGAAGAAGATCCTCCATGACTAGTTGCCCTAACAGGTCCTGGCTTAGCTGAGATTATGACAGAACTTTCCCCTTTGCCAGTCACTTCATAAATGTTTGGGGCCTTCAATGTTCCAGGTTTCCTAGCCCAGACTGTGGGGCTCTCATGCAAAACTTCAGGAATCGGTGCGTGTTAGGTTTGCCAGGTCTCTGGTTTTCACCTGGAGACTCCAGTGTTTTGAATCACCCCAATCTCCGGACTCATAGCTTTCATTTTTAAAAAAAATTAAGTTTCTAGGTGGTGTAGATCAAGAGATATACACCAAAATGTCAGCTGTCCCCCCTCTGCAACTTCTGTTACTACCGGCTACTCTAATTTCTGCCTTTTCAGGTTTTTAGCCAATAAGTGAAGTCAAGGTTGTGATTGATGAGAGATTTGCTGACCTTCAGGCAATAGCTAGAAGCCACTGCAAATCCTGAAAACAGTTTCCTTTTCCTGCTTGTCTGCACATCAGAAGTTGAGTGAATGTATAACTTTCAGCAGAAGCAAGATTGCCTTTCTGCAATAATATAGCAGGAAATCTAGAACTGAACATCACAGCAGGATCTTGGTAGGCATGCACACACAGTAAATAATTTCAGTTTTGATTATAAGTGTACATGCAGGTTTTTTAATTACTTGCAAAAAGAGCATATTATATATTTTATCTTTCAAATAATTTTTGAACAGAAGTTTCAAAAAGTGTACATGCTGCAGCATATGATGCCATTACATTATAATGTGTTATACTTTTCTAATTATAAGGAGTCAAACAAGTTTAAATTTTCCTGGGCTGTAGAAGAGGACATTTTATTTGTCTAATTCATACCCTGTCGTGAAACCCTTCCCAATATGAAGCTTTAATCCTATACTCACTTTTTTGGGAGGAAAGCTGCAATGCTGATTCCAGCTATCTGGGAGTAAACCCCATTGAATCCAGTAGGTCTTACTTTTGAGTAGACATGGTTAGGATTGTGCTGTGAATCAATGGGAATCTTGAGTGAATATAGCCAAGGACTGTGTTGGAAATCTTTCTCTCCCCCTACAATCCTTTTTTTTTTTTTGTAAGCAATTAGGCAGGGCTTACTCTGTGGTGTAGAGTGGTAAGCGGCGGTAACGCAGCCAAAAGCTCTGCTCACGGCCGGAGTTCGATTCCAACGGAAGGAGGAAGTCGAATCTCTGGTAAAAGGGGTCGAGGTCCACTCAGCCTTCCATCCATCCGTGGTCGGTAAAATGAGTACCTGGCATACGCTGAGGGGTAAAGAAAGGCCAGGGAAGGAACTGGCAAACCCACCCCATATATACGGTCTGCCTAGTAAACATCGCAAGACGTCACCCTGAGAGTCGGAAACGACTCGCACTATAAGTGCAGGGACACCTTTACCTTTTACTTAGGTGTCACTGTTTTTATTTGGCAGGAAACTAATACTGGTTTTATTAAAAAAAAAGTTTTGCAATGACCAACTGGTTTTGACAATAAACTATTATATGGGGTGTATATGTATTTTTACATCTCCAGTGTGTGTATATGGAATCTTTCCAAAAACCCTGTGAGGTAGGGTTGGAAACCAAGGCAGCTCACAATAAGAAATAAATCCATTTAAAATCCAATGATTATGAAACAAGTATAAATATTAATAATAATAATAATAATAAAATTTTATTTCTAAGCCGCCTATCTGGCCGCATGAGCGGCCACTCTAGGCGGCGTACAAATTAAAATAACATACAATATATAAAATACACATATAAAACCGAGAACCTTAATAAATAGTTGCAAAATAGCTTAAAGTGGCACGATTCTGAATTTTGGGTTGGGTGAGTAATGTTCTTTATCATTTGAGTTTGCAGTCCTGTGCATGCTTCCCTGTTGGAGCAAGCCCCATTGAATACATTGGGACTTGCTTTTGACTAAACATGCGTAGGATTGCACTATAAATATCTTTACAGGTTGGGTAAATACTGTAATAAACATTGGCAATCCCACCCCATATATACGGCCTGCCTAGTAAACGTCACAAGATGTCACCCTAAGAGTCGGAAACGACTCACACTATAAGTGCGGGGACACCTTTACCCTTTACATTCATGCTTATATAAATATTTCTTCATACTATGTCTCGATATGTACCATAGCTGTCCAATTAAATCCAGAATGCTGTCAGGTGTTTGGAAAGATCATTAGTCATGATAAAGTTTCCTGGAACAGCGGTTCCAACTAACATTCACAGCTTTAATGGATTTAACTTAATTTTATCCTGATGAGATGAACAACAGTCATCCTTGGAGCAGATGATATATGGGGTCCTGGAGATTCACTGATAACCATCCCCCAGGTAATCAATGCAGAGCTTGATGGAGGAAGGGGTCATGACCTTTTTGAAACACAACCTGTAGTTTTGAAGCTTTCCCATTGCGAGAACTGAAAGGATTAGAGAGCCCTCTTATATAAGGCTAAGTTGAAAGAAAAAGCTTGCCAATACTGATAAGAGTGAGCTGATCCCAGAAAGTCTTTATTTCTTGGAAGGAATTCATTTCAAAGTAGTGTGATTCAGCTTTCTGTCCTTTGCATACTTGAGCACAGAATTTGTTCCTCTGTGAAAAAAATGAGTCAATAGTTAATAATAATAAAAATGTACAAATGTATAGAATTAGCTTGCTGAGTTAAACCAAAGATCCATCAAAATCCAGAACTGTCACCATTAACAGCCAGCCAAGAACATGATCGTTGTATATCTGTGAACATAGAAAACCAATTTTTAGCTACACTGTTAGGCCTCTCCATCTGACTATTCTGAGTCTTCCCAGTCCACACCCCTTGCCAACCCAGCTTCACACGCCCTTTAATGACTTATTTTCCTGAGTGTAGGATAGAGAGGAATGTGTGAGTGTAGCCTACTGTACAAAGGTAACATTTACTTTCATTATTCTGCCTACCACTGACATGTGGCCCCCAGAAGATTCCCCATGAGGGAATGTGGCCCACAGGCTGAAAAGTTCCCAATTTCCGGCTTATAGCCTTTGATAAGACTTAGCCTCCTTGATTTTTTTAAATAAAAATTGTGTGTTTGTATGTGTCTGTGTGTGTAGGACCCATGGTTTCCAACAGGATTTCCTGGGCCTGGTATACTGTATGTGGATTGGGCCCCCTACATTCTCACCCAGCCCCCACCTCCTGGCAATCTATCGGCAAGAACTGCTGCTTAGGTACATTTATTACCTATGTGATTTTGAATCTACAGTCTTGAGTTAAGATGTATTTATTCAGCAGATTTTAACCTGTGTTTCGGAGTTTCTGCTTTCACAAGCCATTTTACAATAGTTATAATAGTTCAAAAACTATAAGCATATAATTATTAAATAACATTTACATGTTTTGGTTTGGACTGTCTTCAAGTCGATCCCCGACTTATGGTGACCCCGTGAATACGGTTTTTGTGGTAAGCGGTATTCAGAGGGGGTTTATCATTGTCTCCCTCTGAGGCTGTGACTGGCCTAAGGTCACCCAGAGAGCTTCATGGCTATGTGGGAATTCGAACCTTGGTCTCCCAGGGCGTAGCCCAACACCTTAACCACTAACCACACTGGCTCTCATTTACACATTAAAATAACATAAAAAAGATAGGAGCAGCTAGAAAAAAGTGTGCAGCTTGATGGAACTAACTCTCAGCCTAACCTGCCTCACAGGGCTGTTGCAAAGATAAAACGGGGAGGGAGGACCCAGGAAGAAAAGCAAGGTGCAACTGTATCATGTCATATTCACAAACCATGCAGTGAGAGGAAAAAGCATGCACAAAGGCAGCCCCTCCATTGCTTTAATAGCAACAGCCAACAATCCTAATATTTTACAACAAATATGGGCAACAAAAAGCTTGCCAACTTTAATAACACACACACACACACTAAACATGTGCAGCTTGACTGAACCAACGTTCAGCCTAACCTACTGTCGTGTCTCCCTGCCTTTAGCAGGCAGGGACATGGCTCACCACACAGCGTACAGCTAAGCAATGCCTCTCCTCCTTGATGTTTAGGCATTAGGAAAGCCTAAACCCCCTGTGCATCTTTAATCCTTAAAAGACAACAGCTATGGGCTGCTTCCTTAACCTGTTACTGTAAGGTACCCCTGTGAGGTAAACTCTACTGCCACCATTTGCTACTATTACGATGTTTGTTTATATTTTGTCAACAGCTGGCCAAGAACTAAGCATGATGTTTTTAAACCAAACAGATTTGTCAGAAGATATGATAAACAAGGTTACTTTTATCTCAGTTTCTCAAGCATGTGTTCTTATACAGTACACTCATAAAGTTTCTCAAATACTATAAGTACAACTCTGCTTCTCTACCCATTCTGACCTCCCTTCCAACCCGCTGCATCCCAAGACTGAGTCCTATCTCTCTCCCAAGTCTATACCCTATCTATTCATAAACTCTACCCTATCTATCAACTGTCATTTACTCAAATATAAACCAAACCCCCATTCTCTCAACCAATCACATGCAGTAGTCACCAACATTCCATCTCATTCACTCCCACTCTCTTCACTTACCATATACAATCTAATACCGACTTCTACCATAAATGTTTTAATACATGTACATTGAAGAATGAAACCTACCTCACTGGGTTGTTGTGAAGACAAAAGAGGGAGGGAGGACACAGGAAGAAAAGTGAGGTGCAAATATAGCATGTCATATTCACAAACCATGCAGTGGGGGGGGGGAAACAAAGGCAGCCCTCCCCCAGTTGCTTTAACTGCAACATTCCGCAGTTCTGATTTTTTTAATAGCAAGTTATATATAAAAAAGAAATAACACCAACTGTTGCCAACACACGCACACACTAAGTATGTGCAGTTTGACTGAACAAACTCTCAGCCTAAACTACCTCACTGGGTTGTTGGAAAGACTCCATACACACACACTGGAGATGTGAAAATACATACACCCATATACTTGTTTATTGTCAAAAGCAGAACATTTTTTTTAAAAAAATCACTATTAGTTTCCTGCCAAATAACAGCAGTGACACCTAAGTAAACCCTGCCGAATTACTTTAAAATGGGATGAGGGGAGGGGAGAGAAGGATTAACAGCACAATCCTGTGCTTTTTAATATGTTTTTAAAGTTGTGTTTTAAAGATATTTAAGATGTTTTGTTTTAATATGTGTTTAAATATTTTTAAATATGTTTTAGAGTCTTTTGTTTTAAGATGTTTTAAAGTGCTTTTAGTGTTTTTGTCCTGGGATCCTTCTGGGAGGAAGGGTAGGATATAAATTTAATAAATAAATAAATAACAATACTCAAAAGTCCCATTGATTTACAGCACAATCCTAACCATGTCTACTCAAAAGAAAGTCCTCTTGAATTCAATTGGTTTAGTCCTAGGTATGTGGGATTAGGATTGCAGTTTTACTCCCAGAAAAGTGAGTATAAGATTAAAGCCTCATGTTGGGAAGGTTTTCAAAACAGGCTATGAAAAATAAACTGCCCTGTTCAGCAGCCCAGGAAAATTTAAATTTGTATGATTCCTTACATTTACACATTCCTTACTATAACACATTGTAATGGTATCATAAACTGCATGTATACTTTTTATTTCTGTTCAGAAATTATTTGATAGATAAAATATATAATATGCTAATTTTTTGCAAATAATTAAAACAACCCTGCATCTACAATTTTATTGTCATCATCACTGCAATTTTAAAACTGAACAACTTAAGAACACTATCAATAAATACAAATGAGTAGATTAGAACAATATACTAATGGTATTAAAGTGGTTTTAATATCAGAACAAGCCATCTAAGCTGTTGTCAACATATCTAAGGGACAGTCAAATGCAACAGTTATACCAACAATCAAATATAAAAACAAATTGGCTGAAAATTCACAAGATAGAAGCAATCTATTTCAGCAATTCTATCAAGAATTGTATATAGCTCAAAATCCATCTTCAGAACAAATGAACAGAATATTTTCTACAATTGCCCTACCAAAGAAATGGATGAATATGTAAGAACATTGGAAGCTCCAGTAACAGACAATCTTATAAATACAGAGCAAAAAATGTAGGAAGACAACTCTGGGAATTTTTGTGGTATAAACCAACTACCTACAAATTAGATCAAAAAATTCTTTCATCAGCTAAAGCAATTTTGAAAGTATGGACCAAATTTTCTCAGAAACTTGCCCCAGCTCTGTCTCCTTTGACTTCTGTAATAACAAATGAGTTTGTAGGACATCAATTTCACTCAACAATAAATATAACAATCTGCTCCCAACAAAATATGTTATGCCTTGCCAGTTGGATTAAAGATGGCTATATAATATCATATAACCAACTTTCCTCTCTGTTTAATCAAGTAAGACCTCCACTGTTTTCAAATCAGGCATGTTATCGAAGAAGCAATAGTCAAATATGGACCATTATATGGATACATTTCATTTGAGAATTTAACAGTTGACAACAGTTCCATGAAAATAATTAGTAAAATGTATCTACTTGTATCTGATATTAAGTTCGACAACTGAACCCCACATATAAAAGAAAGCTGGGAAAGGATTTGAGAAATTACAATCTTACTACATCTGAAACAGAATGGATATGAATATTTAAAACAATATCAAAAATATTAATTACTAACTTAAAAGACAACTTCTTCAAATCCATTTATCAATGGTATCTAACATGTCACAAATTAAGTAAGATATACCATCAAAACTTATTCTGTTGGAGATGTAAGAGGTCAAGGGCAGACTACCTTCACATCATTTGGAATTGTGTTACAATAATAAAGTTCTGGAACTTGGTCTTAGCAGTGGTACACGAAATCACAGGATATAACATCTCTAAAAATCCAAACCCCATACTTTTATGTATGGAAAAAATTGAAGTGGATAACGCAGATTTACAAATGGCCATCAGCCTGATAATAGGAGCATGGTTATGTATTGCACAACTATGGAGAAAAAAAATGAATCCTGACACTAAAGGAGTGGTTACAGAAAGTGTGGGATGTTGCTCTCTTAACAAAAATGACTTACCAAAAAGGAATGTGTTGGAGAGCCCACCATGTCCCTAGGTCGTTGGTTCCATTGTCATACTGCTCTAAAGTTGTAGTGCAATACTTCTGGACCACACCAGGTTGGGGAAGACTGGTCTCCTCTGACTAGGTTTCAGACTGGAGTCTTTACCAGCCATATCTGGAGACACCAGAGATTGAACCTGGGGCATTCTGCACGCAGAGAATGTGCCCTGTCCCTGAGCCACAGCCCTTCTTCTGCATATACGTGATCCCTCAGAACAGTGAATCAGGGATGTGTCCCCCACCAGATGTTGTTGGACTTCAATTCCGATCAGTCCCAACCAGCACAGCCAATGGTCAGGGATGATGGGAGTTGTAGTCTGGAATCATCTGAAGGGCCACAAGTTCTACAACCTTGTAACAGAGGGAAAGCAGCAGAGCCCCAAATATTGCAGTCCTCAGGCTTCTTTATCATGGTTTCCCCCCCCCTTGACCTCTGTGTTCTCGCCTGTAAAATATGAGCAACCAGTTGCCTTCCATCAGTTCTTTGCACAGCTCTGCGACCAATTTGAGGATTTTGTGTTAGAAGTCCTAGTCGGTAGCAACTCAGTATTTGTAGATGCAGGTCATCCCATTGGATGGTTCATGGGGTGCCATAGGAAATTGGCTTTGCCTGCTGAATTTATCAGCTACTGTTTTGCTCTAGTCCACTTCAGGGTTCTAGGTGGTGGTGGGGAGGGAGTAGATCCTGTGAGTCTCACGTTTTTTCCATCCGTGTTCCACATGAATAGCAAGAGTTCACTTGATTGTAGCTTTGAAAATTATCAATCATGAGGGAGCTCATGCCCCATTTTGGCCATGGATTTGAGCCAAAGTTTGTTTGCTTGTTTGTACTTTCGGTCCAGCTCTAGCAAGAACACAGTTGGTGCATCTGTAATTCCCATGTGCGCAGAGGTTGGCATGGAGATTCTTAGCGAAGGGTGGGTTGTTTTCTTATTCTGACCTCTTTGGCTGTGCCCTCAAACTCTAATGAGGAAGGGCTGTGGCTCAGGTTATGAGAAAGCAAACTTCTGTGTACTGACTTAATATCCCAAGTGCTTCTCTATGAACCTCTCCAAATTAGTGCATAAATAATTATTACCGTTTCCACCACCAGTGGACTGCAATTTGAACAGACCAGTATGCCACAAAGCATTTAAATGCCTTCCAAAGGACTCGGTAATTTTGCTTCTTAAGACCACTCTCCATGTTAAAGGGCTTGGTAATTATGTTTCTTAAGAGTACCCTACATGTAAAAGGGCTTGGTAATTGTGCTTCTTAAGACCACCCTACATAATTGCCCCCATGCAACATTCAGCTGGAGGTTTCATTTTTTAAGTAACAGTGCACTGATTGGCAACATTTAAGGGTGTTGTTTTCTTCTCTTTTTCACTTAGAAATACTGGGCTCCTAAATGTGAAGAGACCATAGTTCAGGGGGGGATGTTTTCTATTGCAAAAAATCTCAGGTTGAATCCTTAGCATCTCCAGTTAAAAGGATCTCAGGAAGAAGACTTAGGACATTGCCCCAAACTATTCTCTGTGAGATTAATAGCTCAGCAGTAGAGCACCTGCTTTGCATGCAGAAGGTTCAATCCCTGTAGTCTCCAGGAAGGAGATCTGAACTCCTGGAGAGATGCTGCCATTCACTCTGCGTCAATAGATGCTGGTCTGGCTCGGTATAAGGCAGCTTCCTATGTCCTATGTAACCTCCGCCTTTACTAATGTAAACACTGCTATATTCCACTTTACATCTGATTTCTGCCTTACCAGGAATCTGTTTTGCATAAGGCATGAGACAGATCTGGGAAACAACTGGGCTTTATGGTTTCAGAAGTGAGTATCAGCCATTGCTTCTTCATTCCAGAATCCTAAATGTAACCTTATACCTACAGGCACCTACAAAAGAATAATCCAGACTGCAATCTTTATTTGGGATGGAGTCAAAGTTTCAGCATCCAATCTAATTTTTGTGGGTTTTTTTTGTCACCCCTTCCATGTCCCCAACACTTGCTGTGGGTAGCATCTCACTAGGATCCTGACAATCCCAACCCTAAGGCACCTCTACTACACTGTTATATTATTTCTTCTATTTATATCCTGCTTTTTAGCCAAATTTAATTCCCAAAGTGCTTGCAAGGACTAAAATTGCCCTGTGATGGCTTCCTGTCTGCTCCAAATATGGGCACTTTTCTTCTGTGTATCAGATAACACTGATTCTCTCATTTTCAGTGCATTCAGTTAGCAATTGAAAATGAAAGTGACCAGTGGTGGCTAGTGCCCATTGGGACTGGTAGGGCGGAAGGTTGGAAGGTCAATGGTAGGTGGAGCCAGAGCCAATGGTAGGTGGAGCCAGAGCCAGTGACAAGCCAAGCCAACTAATTCTGGTTCTATATCCTTCCTTGTTGCTGCTGAGTTCTACAACAGCAAAACTGAGACTGAGGAGGAGGAACCTGACAGCCAGGGCTAGTTATAAGTCAAAAGGCAGGCACATGGGGGCTCCACTAAAATGTGATATTATTTCTTCTATTTATATCCTGCTTTTCAGCCAAATTGAAAAGCAGCCTGAAATTATTGGGGCAATGACTCACTTGCCCTAATGGACTAGCTCCCACTGAAAGTGACTGAACTGGTGAATATGTACAAGCAGCGTTTGCCAACCTGGTGCCCTCCAGATTTTTTGGACTATAACCCCCATCAGAGCCGGCCAGCATGGTTGTGCTGGCTGGGGGTTGCAATCCAAAACATCTGGATGGCACCAGGTTGGCCAAAGCTGAGCTCCAGTAATTGCTCCAAGGAGAGGAGGGAGAAATATTCAGGGGTCAAAATCCACATGCCTGTAACAGAAGTCTCAGTTACATATCGCATGTCTTCATTTCTAGAAAACTGAATATTTCATGATACTCAAAAACTGGTTTTGAAAGTCCAGGCTACCCTCAGGGCTGGTTGTCAGATGGATGGTGAATGTAAATGGCTTCTCCAGAAACCTTTTCCTATGTGGAAGGAAAGTAATATCATACAGTAAAACCTCAGTTAACAAATCCTCCAGGGAAGAAGCTCCTTTTAACAAAGTCTATTTTGGGGTGCGAGTGGCATGGGTGGGCACACACTCTGACGCAATCAGAATGTGGCTCCTTGTCTACTGGATTGCGGCTGCTGCATGCAGCTCTCTCACGCATGGCTGGAATGGTGCTCCTTGCCAGGTGGCGTAGGCACCTCCGCAGTAAACAGTGCTTCGGGTGCCCTGGAAGCACTGTTCACTGCAGACGTTTCTGCTCAAGTGTAGGGGTGGATGGCAGACAGAGAGACCAAGCGCAGGGTGGTGATGGTGGTTGCCCCTTGCCTGCCTGTTCGAGCGTACAGAGAGCAGAACTGCAGTCAAAGCTTTAGATTGCTATAGAAACATGCTACATGATAAAAGAAAAAAAGGCAAGGCAGGCATCCCTGGATGCATTTTGGAAGAAGCCTTCAAGTAGTCTGCATATGCAAGGCATACCTGACCTGGTTGTTTCATTTCAGACATGCATATTGTTAGTTTTGAATACAAAGTTTGCTGAAATATGTTGAACTCCTCTCCTTTTTTGTGGTGTAGGAACCTATCCCTATCCCTTCCATGTTATTCCTAGCTCTGGTACTGATTTAGTTTCTGTTACAGTAATGTCCAGGAACGCATGTACTTCGTTAACTGAGATTTTACTGTTCTATTTAGTGGTAAGCTGGGAATACATACTGAATCAATTACTTCTTAACAGGAGAGAGAGAGAGAGAGAGAGAGCGGGGAAATGTTTGGAATGCATATCAGCCATTGAAAATTGGCTCTGAGGAATGTCGTGCAGTTTCACCCAACAGTGGAAAACTCTGCAGAGTCATTCTTTTTCTCAGCACTTTTAATGAAAACATTGCCTTGTATTCCATCTGCAACGAACAATGAAACAGGCAATGTGGCCATTTAGAGTGCTTCTGTTTACTTTTCCAGCCAACCCGTCGTTCCACAGTCCCTCCCAACAGTCAGCAACATTCCATGGACACTTGCCATCCTCTGTCCTTAATGGTCTGTGGGGTTCAATCCCCCACCTCGCTTAGGGGTTCCCCCCAACAAGATTTGTTTAACTTCTGTAAATCTTGGAGTCCCCCAGAGCCTGCTACTACCTCCCTCTAGAGCAGCGTTTCCCAACCAGTGTGCCACCAGATGTTGTTGGACCACAATTCCCATCTTTCCTGACCATTGGCAATGCTAGCTGAGGCTGATGGGAGTGTGGTCCAACAACATCTGGAGGCACACTGGTTGGGAAAGGCTGCTCTAGAGAATGGGTGGTTCCGTTTTGGCTACATAGGCAACAGTAGTAAAGCCTGAACACCGGAAATAGGCAGCTGAAGGCCTGATTTAGGATGGATGTGGACGTTCTGGACAAAAGCGCCAAATTTTTCCTACATGCTACCCATTGCCGTACCACTTCCTCCAGATACATCATAGCAACTTTGTGGATGATCCAGGGACTGAGCTCCCCAAACCCCTTGACAATGGGTGCTGGTAGACTCCCCATGTCTCAGATGTGTATTGGGATCCACATCCCCACACATAATTGATCTGCTTATGTTATTTTGGACCAAATAATCATCTGCTTTTCTAAATGGTATAGTGGTATTCCTTGACCCAGAAAATGTTAAATATTTAGACACCAAGATTGTGATCCTAAGTGGCTTAGAAGTTGGGCTATTGGTAGATATAGGTTTTTACATGAATTTTCAAGATGCCTGCCATGATGTGTCTGGAGGAAGCGGTTCCTATCAAAAATGGAAAACTACGGCAATGGGTAGCATGCAGGGAAAATTTGGCACCTTTTGTCCAGAACATCCACATCTATTTGCTAAGCTGCCTGACTAAAACAGAGGGAATGGTTCATATCATATTATGAGTACATGCCCAAAATGTTTTACAGTTTCTAAAGGAATGTAGCGATTTAGAATGAGGTGCTGGCTTATACATTTATACAAGGATGCTCACTCTCCCTCACTGAATTTCATTATGAAATGTTCATTAGGTAATCTTAGTGTAGCATAATAATAATAATAATAATAATAATAATAATAATAATAATAATAATAATAATAATAATACCTGTCTTCTTGTTTATGAAACAGTCTCTGTTTATGCCTACCAACAAAATCTTCCCTGCCCCTACTAATAGCTGTTCAACAATCAGAGAATTCAATCAGTCACTTATATGGACACCATTACTGTACCAACATATACAGAGAATTCAACATATTCAGGGAGATTGAACTATTTACTGTCTCCTTATGTATAGCCCAGCCTCCAGCCTCCTCCTCCTCTTTCCTTTGTCCTCCAGATGTTGCTGGGCTGGATTGGAAAGGGCCATAGCACAGTGCCAGAGCACCTGCTTTCTATGCCAAAAGTCCCTGGTTCAATCCCCAGTATCTGCAAATATGACTGTGAAAGTCTCCTTGCCTGAAATCTTAGACAACTGCTACATCTGGAGTGGGGTCAGAGGTCCTCCTCCTCTGCAATACATTAACATTCTACATCAGGTGTGGAGAACGTTTGGCCCTCCAGATGTTGCTGAACCATAACTCCCATCATCGCTGGCCATTGACCATGCATGTTGGGGCTGATGGGAGTTGTAGTTCAGCAATGTCTGGAGGACCAATGGTTCCCCATGCCTGTTCTACATGCAGTGGGTGTTTGTGTGTGAATCCCCCAAGACTTGCTCCTACGCTTGCAACGTGAAGAGACTGCTTGCTGGGTGAGGGCAGTATGTTAACCAGCTCTGAACATTCTACACCCCCACACATACAGCTGTTGTTCCCCCCTTCCATCATTCCAATGTTAATTTAGCTGGTGCTGTCTTCATTCTGACAAAGCAATAAAGCAATATCGTCAAGAGATAGAAACCTCACAAGATCTATGTTTTTTTAATAAAGAATATTAAGTCCATGCTTTTGTTTTAGCTTCCTGCAATTTCAATTGGTTTGATGATGCCAGAGTGTATATATATATATAGCTGGCTGGCTCTCGTTCAATTCTGCTTCTTAATTTACTGAAAATCAAAACAAGTATTACTCATCAGCTTTAAGGGGGAAATAACAGCACTGACTTTATTCATTCACAATTTGTCATTTGTATGAAGCATCATTTTGCAGGGCAGTTGTCTTTTGCTGGGTTTGTGAGTTCTGTCCCTTCCCTCCCTCTGGCCTTTCAAGCTATCTTTTAGATGGTACGAATGCTCGCTGCTTGGCTCTCAAATGTCTGAGTTCCTTCTGATCCAGCAAAGGAGATCTGTCCCCAGAAGCAGGCTTCAGACACAACCACATCACATCAATTGGCCCCACGGAGGTTGCTGGATATGTCTTTGGGTTTGACTCTCAGCACTGAACGGTGCTTACTTCCAGGCATGACTGCTGGTGCCCATTGGAACTGGTGGGGCAGAAAACAGGGAGCTCAACAGGAGGCAGATCCAGAGCCAATGAGACTCAGAGCCGACTAATTCTAGCTTTGTCCCCATCCTCCTCCTTGCTGAGTTCTACCAAGGCAATACTGAGACTCAGGAAGAGGAAGCTGGCATGCAGTGCCATCACTAGACTGGATGTAAGAAAGAAGGCAGGCAGGTGGGGGCTGGCTGCGGGCAGACTGAGACTAGTGGGGCAATGCGCCACTTTCCCTAATGGACCAACCTCTACTGCTTCCAGGCTAAATGTCCATAGGGTTACATCCAGCCTGACTTCATAGCCCTCTGCTGGTCTTACTGTTGTGGCAACCCAATAGTTTGCCTCATCCCCTATGTAACCAACTGATCACAGCGTTCTGCAAGAGAGGGCATCCGGCAGATACTATCCTATCAGATAGTCCATTCTGCACAATGTTAGAACTGGGCCTTTGGTGGGGTGGCTCCTACACTTTGGGACTCCCTCCAAATGAATATCAGATAGGCGCCTTTTTTATTGTCTTTTTGGTGCCTGCTAAATATATTCCTCTTTCAACAAGCCTTCTAAAATCTTTATCCCAGTTGATATCTGTCTTGGATTTGAACTGATTTTATGTATATGTGGTTCTTTTGAAGTCTATATATATATATTTACATTGTTTTTATGTATTATATATCCTCCAACACCACAGCCGAGACTGCCTCTGCCGGCTCAGTCAGAGAAGCTGCTGGGCAGCAGGGTGGACGGTACAACAGCAGCAACTCTGGTTTATTGTCTCTTTGGTCTGTTTGGAACTGTCTACAACTGTCAGAAGGCTGGCCCTCCCTGGGTGCAAGACAACGGGGGAGTGCATGTGCCCAGTGTAACCACTGTTGGGTGGGTCAAGCCATTTCCACCACACTTTAGAACGTCTGCTTGTCTTCACTCTTGGAAGCCCCATTTGGTTTCTTTTCACTGCACAAGGAAAAAGCAGGGGGCAAGATGTTCTCCTTACACAAAGGGTGTTGACCATATTACTTTATGTAGAACAAACTCAAACACACTATGAGCATGAGAAAAGGCCACCTTTCAGGGCATAGCCTCTAGAGCTCCTGAGCTTTGTGAAAAACCTAGACTGGAACTGCTCCAGACTCTGGTGAGCCAGAACACATAAAACACAGACTAGATTCCCTTAACATTACAGTGTGGTTCCATCCTCACTGCTGCATCCCCTGCCAGTCTTGCACCCAGGTGCTGGGGGCATGTTTGCACAGAGGGAACCTGCCAAGCGTACAAAAGCTATCCCTGCGAACAGGGCAAACGGGTACAGTCTACATGCATTCGGCAGGTTTCCGTTCTGTAGATCTGCCCCCAATGCATGACAGGGTGGGGGGTGGAGCCGGCAGGGGGTGCAACGGATGGGACAGAGTGAACAAGGATTTGGCTCTTTCTCCACTCCATTGTATGGGGGAAAAATACCCCAATAAGGCTTTCATCAGGCTGCAATCCTATACTTGCTGACCTGAGAGTAAGCTTCATTGAACTCAGTGGGACTTACTTTTGAGTAGACGCATATAGGATTGCACTGGTAGTTAACTTGTTGGTGAACCAGTCAGTCTAACAGCTTTTCTTTTTTTGGCTGGGGGGGGGAGAATCCATTTTTGTGAAGGAAATGTTAGCTCCCAAACCAAAAGAATACAATGTCTTTAAGGTTGCTGAAATCTCAAAAAGGATGCATTTACATTTAAATAGGGGTAGAAATACATCCAAGGCTGTTGCAGAACATCACAGCTGAAGATGTGACATTTCCCAGAAGCCCGCTTAGACAGTCAAAGAAGAAAAATTGTGGGGTTTCTGATCTGATTTTTGTGGGCAAATCTTGCCACCTGTGAAGATCGAGGAAACAACACTGGACACTAGATAAAGTTACTGTGGTTCTATGTTTAGAAGCCTAGAGAGATTTTCAGGTGTTTCTTTGCACTAAAGACTGTTTAAGGGGGGATTACGTTCTCCCCTTATGCTCCCTAAAATCCCTTTGGTACCATCACAACCCTCCTAAGTCCTCCTTTGGTACCTTTTTTTCTCCCTATATGGTGGTTGCCTGTGCATATAAAATGCCTTGAATTTTGTAGTGCCAGGCACTGGAGGTGATATGCAGGCTGTATGCACCCAACTATCCTGTTAAGAACATAAGAACATAAGAAGAGCCTGCTGGATCAGGCCAGTGGCCCATCTAGTCCAGCATCCTGGTCTCACAGTGGCCAACCAGGTGCCTGGGGGAAGCCCGCAAGCAGGACCCGAGTGCAAGAACACTCTCCCCTCCTGAGGCTTCCGGCAACTGGTTTTCAGAAGCATGCTGCCTCTGACTAGGGTGGCAGAGCACAGCCATCATGGCTAGTAGCCATTGATAGCCCTGTCCTCCATGAATTGGTCTAATCTTCTTTTAAAGCCATCCAAGCTGGTGGCCATTACTGCATCTTGTGGGAGCAAATTCCATAGTTTAACTATGTGCTGAGTAAAGAAGTACTTCCTTTTGTCTGTCCTGACTCTTCCAACATTCAGCTTCTTTGAATGTCCACGAGTTCTAGTATTATGAGAGAGGGAGAAGAACTTTTCTCTATCCACTTTCTCAATGCCATGCATAATTTTATACACTTCTATCATGTCTCCTCTGACCCGCCTTTTCTCTAAACTAAAAAGCCCCAAATGCTGCAACCTTTCCTCCTAAGGGAGTCGCTCCATCCCCTTGATCATTCTGGTTGCCCTCTTCTGAACCTTTTCCAACTCTAGAATATCCTTTTTGAGATGAGGCGACCAGAACTGTACACAGTATTCCAAATGCGGCCGCACCATAGATTTATACAACGGCATTATGATATCGGCTGTTTTATTTTCAATATCTTTCCTAATTATCGCTAGCATGGAATTTGCCTTTTTCACAGCTGCTGCACACTGGGTCGACATTTTCATCGTGCTGTCCACTACAACCCCGAGGTCTCTGGTATCTGTTTAACAGGATCTGGCAGCTTGGCTAATGTGTAATGAAAGTGAAGGTACAACTAGAAGCAAGAAGAGTTCCAAAGCATCACAATACACAGTCGAGCAGGCTTCAGTATGGGCTAGTTTCCCCATCACCTCTCTTCTCTGTGGGACATCAATCACTGGCATTTGAACCCCTTTTTGGAGATGTTGGGATGCATCTCAGCTTGTACTGAGAGGCTGGTGGGTTTGCATGGAGAAAGGGGGATAGAGAGGGGAATCTCCATGCTTCGTAACCTAACCTGTGCTGACCTTGAGGTGCTAGACTGATACTCTTAGGAGTTGCTGGCTTCACTTCCTGAACCTCCACTCATCTTTGTCACACCTGGACTCTCTGTCCTGCAGAGATAAAAAGAGTAAGCATAGCTCTTTGCATCTCCATTGTTAGTTAGCTAGAATTAAGACCTTCCCTATCCAGTGTGCATTTCCTACAATAAATGCAACCTTTCTTATTTTCTAAAACCTAGAGTCTCAGTGTGTTTATATCCAGGGTAACATGTGCTCCTTCAACAGGGATCATGTACAGTTCAGCTTCTGCCAGCATTCAACTTGAGTAAGGGTGGATATCTGTCTCCTTCCTTACTACTTGTAGTTTCTGTTTACCTTGGAAAGCTTTTATCCGCTGATGTATTCCAGCTTTTCATCCTGTTTGCACTTATTTGCCAGGATGCTGTAGTGATTAAAATACTGAAAGAGGACTGCATTTACCCTAGCAAATGCAATTTTTTTACATATTACTTGGCTGAGGAACTGTTCCACAAAATTTGGAGAAGGGTGAATTCTGAAGGATGGCTGTGTTTTGGTTCATGTATTGATTCAGAAAGTATGAATTGGGTAAGTGTGCTTATAAATGCAAAACTATGACCCTTCCAGTACAAATGTGTATAGGATTGCTGCCTTCAAATGCACGGGGGGGGGGGGGAAGGCTCATTGTTTAAATCACGACGCAAAAGGGATTACTGACATGATTGTGCAATTACATCAGGGTTCTTATTCTGGTGTGCCTTCAGTCAATGCACTTATCATGATAATTTATTGAAGTAATTTATTGCCCACCTTTCACCCTGAGGTCCCAGGGCACATTACAGCAATGTAAAACACATCCTTAAAAACAATTTAAAACAACTTACAATCACAAACATCACAAAAATAGGGTGGGTCCTAAAAATATACATATCAGGTCGGTGTCAAAGGCTAGGGCAAAGTGTGCACCTTCAGCATTTTCTGAAATGGCAGCGCGTACCCTGTGGAATTCCCTCCCTTTGAATATTAGACAGGCGCCATCTCTGCTATCTTTTCGGTGCCTTTTGAAGACTTTCCTCTTTCAACAAGCTTTTTAAGTTGAGACCTATCCCAGTCTGCGTCTGTGTTAGAATTGCTTAATATGTTTTTTAATAATGTTTTTAACCCTTTTTCAAAGTTGTTTTTTTTTAAAAAAATGTTTTTAATGCTGTTTTGTTTTAAAGTATTTTAAGATCTGTTTTTATGATGCGCTAAAAACACTTTAAAACATCATAAGCCCCTGCTGGGAGGAAGGGCGGCCGCGGGATACAAATTTAATAATACATAAATAAATAAAAACTATGTAGTGAAGACAATATATTCTTTGGGGAGAGCATTCTACAATTTAGTGGGTGCCACCGAGAATGCCCTCTCCCAGGCCAATTCCCCAGGCTTCTGAGTCCAGTGGAACTACCAAAAGCCCCCCCCCCTTTGCTGATCTTGACACCTGCAAAGGTCTATAGGGAAGGAGATGGTCTTTCAGTTATTTGGGGCCTAAATCCCCATGTTAGGGCTTTAAATACTAACATGAGCACCTTGGATTGGGCCTGGAAATGAACTGGCAACCAATGCAGGGTTATATGAGATCTAAATGGAACCCCAGCCAGTAATCTGGTTACTGCATTTTTCAGCCAGTAATCTGTCTACTGCAGTTGAAATTTCTGAGTCATCTTCAAGGGCAGTCCCACGTAGAGCGCATTGAAACAATCCAGCCTGGAAGTTACCAGAGCATGGAGTACAGTGGCCAAATTATTTCTGTCCAAAAGGGGCCGTAGCCAGCAAACTCGCAAAAGCTAGGAAAAGGCACTCCTAGTCATGGAGGTTGCCTAAGCCTCCAGTGACAGTGATGAATCCAGGAGCACATTGTGACAAAACCAGAGACACACTGAAAACTGAGGCAAAATGAACCTATGCAGCAATCTGAAGAAAATCTGTAAACCAAAAAGTGAAGAATGGTGTCTACCACTTTGGCGCTGCTCCACAATCAACACCGAGTAATTCGGAACTACAAAACCAAGGCAAAAAGTTGGATGAGTAGGCCCTTCCAGTTGACCTGTTGAGTATTCAACCTGATCTATTTGCACAAAGTTTACACAGAGGTTGTTGGGAGTAAAACACCAATGCTTGTAAACAAATATCCTGAATCAGTGTGTGTGTGTGGGAATAGATAGAAAGGCAACCTGTTCTTCCCTCGCTGATTCCTTCTTTAAAATGACCACTTATTTGTTTTTCTCAGGATTTCCTTCCTTCCATCCTTTTCTAGTCAGCCAGAGATAGTGTCTGCAAGTGCTAGCCTCAGGACTCTATAATGGCCACATGTATGCCTGTAGTCAGAATGACTTTATTTCTCAGGGTAATAAACCTTATGTTCCTTTATTCTTTCAACCAGCAGTGTTACCCGACTATTCATTTCTGCGCTCAGCTGCAATATATACCAAAATGCGCAGTTATATGACAATGAGCGTTCATCCTGACTTGCCTGCGGGGTGTTTACACATCTTCCTGTTAATTATTCATTCATCCCACACTTTTAAATGAATTTCCTCATCAGTTTCCAAACCATAAAAAGTCTGACTATTTTTTAAAGTGGATTTGTTGCATTAGGGTGACAGGGTACTCTAATCCACTCTAAATGCATTAACCTAAGGATCTGGTATGTGCTTGAATCCTTCCTGCAAAATAATGACAGACTGGAGGCAAAGTATCCCTAGAAACTGTATGTGCCCCGTTTGGATGATAGAAGATAGTGTTTAAGTGACATGCGAAAGGTGATCTGTTAGAGTTCTGAGAACAACAAACATGTCAGGCAGGCAGGATGGATCCTTCACTCACTCTTAAAAATATGTTTGTTTCTTGCTCTGTTCGGCTCCATGAGGTTCATCTCCATCATTTATAAACTTAGCCCCCATAAGGCCAAAATTAAATCCCCAACTAATGAGACACTGCCATCCTCTTGTGCCATTATTGAGGGGGCTCTGAGTGGCTGAAGCATGCTCTTTTCATGGCAGAGAGTACAAGTATTCATCAATGACTATCCGTTTGCAGTGAAAAGATGATTGCTTCCCTAATTTTTTGTGATCAAAGAACAATACATATATGCAATGGGTACATTTATTTTCACGTCTCTAGGCAAATAGGTCTCTTACTGATGTCACTACGGACAAACCTTTATAGCAGAGTTAGTCTTTCCTATTCGCAAAAAAATGACATGAAAAAAGGTAAGAGGTAACATGATACAAGTGTACAAAAGTATGCATGGCACAGAGAAGGTGGATAGAGAAATGTTTTTCTCCTTCTCTTAGAACACTAGAACTCATGGGCATCGTATGAAGCTGAATGTTGGAAGATTCAGGACAGACCAAAGAAAGTAGAATTTACCACCCCAAGAGGCAGTGATGGCCACCAACTTGGATGGCTTTAAAAGAGGATTAGACAAATACATGGAGGATAAGGCCATCAGTGGCTATTGGCCATGATGGCTCTGCTCTGCCTCCATAGTCAGAGGCAGCATGCTTCCAAACACCAGTTGTTACAAACCATAGGAGGGGAGAGTGCTCTTGCACTCAGGTCCTGGTTTCCTATGGGCATCTGCTTGGCCACCGTGAGAACGGGATGCTGGCCTAGATGGGCCACTGGCCTGATCCAGCTTCAGTGCTCTTCTTATGTTCTTCTGAGAGCCCTCTTGGATCAAAACAAAAGTCCATCTAGTCAAGCATCCTGTTTCTTACACTGGCCAACCAGTTGCCAGTTCAGACCTCATAAGAGGGACGCCAGATCAGGTGATGGGGAGAGAGTTGTCAAGGATGTGTTTACCCAGACAATGGGACACAAATGATATCATGTTGACTTAGCCATAGCCAGGAAGCAGGAAATGGTCAACAGTGGAGGCTGGTCAGGGAAAATGGGGCACTGTCCTAACAACCTCAGCCTGCCCTCAGCCAGCCTCCACCTACCTGCTTTCTTACTTACAACTGGTCAAAGAGGTGGCCTTGTCTTTCAGCTTCCTCCTCCTTAATCACAGTGTTGCCCCTTGTCGAATGCAGCAGGGAGGAGGATGGGGACAAAACTACAATGAGTCAGCTCTGCCTGTCATTGGCTCTGGCTGTAACTACTGTTGAGCTCCCTGACCTCCGCCCCATCAGTCCCAATGAACGCCAGCCACCACTAGTGTTTGGAAAAGGTTTATGCTGGCTGCTTTGGGCCACTGGAAAAACCACAAAAAGTGAGCAACTCTACAGCAGGGTAGGGTTGCCAGATTCAAGGCCTGAGACTGATCCTGTATCTTTAGGAGCAGAGAAAGTCAGCCAAGTGCAGGTGTTCTTGCAACTTTGTAATGGGAAAAACCACAAGGTGGAATTCTCCCTTCCCCCTGCACAACTTTTAAAGATACAGAAGACCTCTTGGAGGCCGGGCCCAGTCTTCTGGTATCTTTAAAAGGTGTGCAGGGGAAAGGGAGATTTCCACCTTGTGGTTTTTACCATTACAGGCCCTGAACCTGGCAATCCTACAGCAGGGGCCACTGCTGAGGGCCACATTTCATTATGAGTAGTCTCCCAGGGGCCAGTTGTGTGTGCAGCAGAGCCAAAAGTGGGTGGGCTACCCTTTCTCTGTTTTTTCAATCCTCCTTTCACTGTTTCTCAGGGATATAGTCATCTGGGGTCTCAGGGGGTCTTAGACCCTTTCCTTTTTTTGGGATCAGGGTCCCAGCAGGGTCTCTATGTCTCCAGCATCCTGTGAGCCAATCAGCATAAAAGGTGAGTGTGTTAGCTGCTGAGAAGAGTCTTCTACCATGTTTCCTTGTCCTTTCCTGCTGATTGGAGCCAGTCAGAGTGAAAAGAGGTGAGTCAGCTGCTGAGAAGACTCCTCTCAGTAGCTAACACTCTCCCGTTTCATGCTTGTTGGCTCCTAGGGATGTCTGTTGTTGTGGGAGAAGGCATCAACAAGGATCTCATTCATAACCCAGCAGATTAAAAATAAAAAATCGGGAAGGGGTGAGGCTGTGACTAACTTGAAGGGACCCTGCGCTTCTGAATTTGCCACTACACTACTGCTCTTTCTGCCACCCTCTTTTCTCTCTCTCTATCCCTTCCCACTTTCCCTTCCTTGTCTCTTGCGTGAAATTAGGCTCAGAGCTGCATGAGGCTCTTGAGCCACCGGTTGTCCAATCTTGGTCTACATATTTTCTTGTGTCATTCAGTGGAGGCTGGTCCATTAGGGCAAGTGGGGCGTTGCCCCACCAACCTCTGTCTGCCCTCAGTCATCCCTCACCTGCCTGTCTAGTTACTTACATCCAGTCCAAGGGGTGACCCTGCCCATCAGCTTCCTCCTCTGTAGTCCTCAGCAGGGAGGAGGAGAAGGATGGGGCTGAAACTGGAATTAACTGGCCATGCCTCTCATTGGCTCTGGCTCCACTCACCATTGGGTTCCTTGCCTTCCGCCCCACCAGTCGCAATGGTCATCAACCGCCAACAATAGTGCTGCTTAGTAAAACTATCACAACTTAGCTTGTGGGTGACAGACTAGAAATGGACATGAAAGGTAAAAATCTTGAGTACCCGGAGTCACCTTACTTGGAGGTGATGAGGATCTCTGTAGGGTAGAGCCGTGGTTCCCACGGACCACTTGAAAATTGCTTAAGGTCTTGATGGACCACTTAATGATTTTTCTGTCAGTGGCAGCAATTGTCATGTGCTGTGCTAGGTGCTGTGTGATTTACAATTGTATTTTATTGCCTTTGTTATTGTTTATGTTGTATTTCATTGTACTACAATGTGCATTCCATAGAATTTGAACTGAAATACAAGAAGCAAAAGAAGCAGTACAATGCAATTAAACATCAATGTGAATATTTAGCGTGGACATGCCATGGACCACCTGAATGAATCTCATGGATCACTGGTGGCCCACAGACCACAGTTTGGGAACCCCTGGCGTATAGGTATCTTCCTATGACACCCCTGAGAGCCAGTGTGGTGTAGCGGTTAAAGTGTTGGACTACGGCCTGGGAGACCAGGGTTCGAATCCCCACGCAGCCATGAAGCTCACTGGGTGACCTTGGGCCGGTCACTGCCTCTCAGCCTCATGAAAACCCTATTCATAGGGTCGCCGTAAGTCGGAATCGACTTGAAGGCGGTACATATCTTCCTTCTTAAAGAGGCACCTTGCCATTGAATTTCTGAAGACTTTCTTTTAGCTCAGCAGGCATTTTAACTTAATAACTGGTTTTTATCCTTATTGTATTGTATTACCTGTACACCACTTAGATACAATTGTAATTACATGTTGAAATAAATAACTAAATAATAAAATTAATATACATGCCTGCTCATGCATTAAGATTAGCAAGGGGAGGAATGACCTCCCCCCTGACTTGCATCTGGTGTTGCTTACTCTTTTGGTGCCAGCTCTTTGCCCAGGTGTTTGGTGAGAGCTGAGAGACTGTGCCAATTATTACTGATCTGTTGCCCGCAGCATATTCATGTTTTCATAACCTTCAGTAGACGTTTTCATTAATTTTATCATTGGTCTTATATTTGCTTGGTTTATTACTTGTTATGAAAGAAATAATAAACGAGGATATTAACTCCCACCCCCACCCCTGTTAGACGAGTGTTTACTCAGCTTAGATTTCAAGCTATGCCCACAGAACAGAATGCTGAATCCATTATTGAATAGGTCAACAAATGACTTTCTTTCTGAATGCAGATCAGGTCAGACCAAAGACATTGTACGCTATGTATCCTGTATTTTTGCAGCTTGCAAAAAGGTAGATTCTGCTATTCATTTCAGAATTTACTTATAGGTCAACCAGATGATATCAAAAGTATATGGTTGCTTTTGGCTGATGTAGACATGTTTGTTACCTCTAGCTACAGATGGAATGATCTGTCCATTTAGGTTCTCTCACAGTGAAAAACGTTCAGTATTTCCATGAGAATTTCTCCTAATAAACACATTTTTTGTATGCAGTTTGACTAAAGTACATATTTTTGCAAGCAATTTCTTGTAATATAATGCATTTTCTATGCTATTTTTATGATTCTGTTCATTTTTATGCACACTTTCTCCTAATATATGCGTTTTTGTGAACATTGGTTGGTTGGACAGCTCTGTTGCAAAATTTGGCTACGTGCAAATTCCAAAGGATGGCTGTGCTTCAGTTACATTGTTTTGGAAAGTACAAATTTGATAGATTTGACTTTAAATACAAACTGAATTAAATTTCCTCTCCATCCTTACCGCTAGCATTAGTAGTGAGAAAGTTATAGCCTGTTCTTTTTGACCCCAAACAGTGTTGACTTCCAAGGGGATTTTTAAAAATCTAAATGATTTGAGGAACTCTTACAACTTTTAGTTCTGACAACTTGCATTTCTGAAAATTTATATGGTTAACCTACTCTTGTCTTGTCTTGTCCTGTTTGTTTGTTTGTAATTTACATTGTAATGGCCATTGTCTGGAGACAATAGCAATCTGATTGGCAAATAAACCAGTGCTTATTTAGTTAGTTTTTAGATAGTCAGAAAAGGACCTGGGAGACCAGGGTTCATTTCCCCACTCATTGGGTGACCTTGGACCAGTCACCAACTCTCAGCCTAACCTACCTCACAGGGTTCTTGTGAGAATAATATGAAGAATGGGAGAACCATGTACAGCACCTTGAACTCATTGGAAGAAAGGTGGGATATAAATACAATACTAAATAGATAAATAAAATAAAAACGCATAAGGTTATGACATTGTTTGTGGTGATCTGAAATCAAATAATTACACATAAGGAAGAAAGCGTGAAAATTGTTGAGATACCATTTTTAATTATATTTAATGAGGAGAACAATGTCAAAGGTTGAACTAAATTTCAAAAATCGAAGTAAAGTTTCTTCGCTCATAGAGAATGAACACACACACACCCCAAATGAGGCAAAATCGGAATTGGCAAACATTACAGAGAAAAAGTTAACAATCTGAATAAAATGCTGAACATCAACTACAAAAAAGCAGCATCCTAACAACATTTTGGTTAAAAACAAAACCTAGAGCTGAATAGACTCGTACAAATATAACAGAATGTCCAGTCCTTTGGAGAAACCATGGGATTTTATTTGCACACAATTGGTTCAATGTGAAGAATAAGTTACTTTACAGGCCTTGAAAAACACCGGCAAGATGAGGTGAATTAAATGAGGAACAGATTCTTACATTGCTTGGCCACAGTCCAACACAGAGTTATGGCACTTGTGGTAGAATGACTCGTTATGTATTGGAGCTGGTGTGTGTGAGTCCTGTACCCTGATCTATAGATCCATGCCTGCCCATATGCACCTGGATCTCTTGTGTACATGTGATCTGGTGAGCACATGGGGTGCACATGCCCCAGCTGCATCATGAATCATGCACACAAATTGGTGCTGCACATGCAAATCTCTGATCAAGTAGGCAGGGCTACATAAACAGAGTGCTGTAAAATGAGCTGCAAATGCAACAATGAAAGGTTCTCGTCAGGAAGAGAATTGTGTGCAGAGGGGCTGGACTGAGTCCCTTTATTCATTCACTCTTTTACAAATGTCTGCCCCACCTATATCTCCAAAGAGACTCAAGGTGGCTAACAAACTGTAATACAAACAGAATAGAACAGACATAATCCCTGAATAACCTGATAATGTACACTCGAATTTGTAAGTTAACAATAGGTGGTATTAAGTGCTAGTCCTACTAAGAGGAGACCCATGGAATCTAATAGACATGATTAATTTAGGTTCATTAATTTCAGTGGGTAGGACTTAGCTGAGTATAACCCAATAGTTTTAATAAGGATGTCTTTAATCATCTCTGTATAGGAGGCGGTTTATATCAAGTCAGACCACTGGACCATCTACATATACCTGAGCAAAGCTTGGAAAAGTTACTTTTTTGAACTACAACTCCCATCAGCCCAATCCAGTGACCATGCTGGCTGGGGCTGATGGGAGTTGTAGTTTAAAAAGTAACTTTTCCAAGCTCTGTACCTGGGATAGCCAACATGGTGCTCTTCAGACGTTGCTGGACCATTAGGCCCATTAGCCCCAGCCAGCATAGCCAAGGATAAAAGATGATGGGAGTTACAGTTCAGTGACATCTGGAAGGCGCTGTGCTGGCTACTTCTGGTGAACACAAAAGAGCCCCAGCTGCTTTGCATGCTCTGTTGGATCAGGGTCACTCTCTTCTGCATTCATTTCAAAGGGGAGAGCTGATCCGTGCTCACACACAGGAATGAGTAAGGGGACCGGCTTCCTCCATTAAAATGAACATGGCAACCATTCTGGGACTGGAGTCCCACGTATGCATCAGAAGGCCTAAACCATATCGCAGGATCAGGCCAATTTTAAGCACACACATCTTGGAATCACTTAGAAGTGGTGTTTACTAGGACAGAAGTATATGTGGGAGAGAGAAGACAGGAGGAGGCACAACGTGTCTCAACAATGTGAATGGCTTCAGTGCCATGTCTGTTGATGATATACAGCAGTGAGGGCTATTAAAATCGCCACTGGAGTCCCTGCTCATCAATAGGCTTTTTGCCTGGCAGTATCTCCAATGGCCCTGGCTTAATAGTTTCAGTAGCTCCCCACCCCTCAGTAATTTGTAATGACTATCTGTACAAAATATTTCAAAAGTGTGAAAAGTCCACTTTTAATGTGGCATCAGAGATGGCATATCAGGTCCAGCAAGTGGGGAGGGAAGGAACGACAAGTAACAGGAGGTTAACAAACAGACAATGTTCAAAAGCTGCAACACAGCTTGAAATTGTTCCTGTATGGTTAGACATCAGGACAACGTTTAAGAAAAAGACCCTTCTTGTGCTGGGCTTCTGTTCCTCCTGTAGTGCAGTCTGGTCCATTGGGGCGAATGGAACACTGCCCTGACAACCTCAGTCTGCTGTCAGCCAGCCTTCACTTGCCTGCTTCCTTACTTAAAACCAGTCCAGAGGGTGGCACTGGCTGTCAGCTTCCTCCTCCTTAGTCTCAGGGATAATCTTGTAGATAGAACTCAGCAGGGAAAGAGGATGGGGACAAAGCTTGGATTTGTTGACTCTGCCTCTCATTCGCTCTGGCTCCACCTACTGTCAGCCCCCCTGCTTTCCGTCCCTCCAGTTGTAGTGGGCACCAGCCACCACTCTCCTCTTCCTTCTGGCTTCCCTGTTCTTGCAGTTCCAAGGCAAGCAAAATGGCCCTTAATTTTAGACAGAGCTTGGCAAAGTTCCTTTTTTGAACTACAACTCCTATCAGTCCCAGTCAGCATGGCCACTGGATTGGGCTGATGGGAGCTGTAGTTAAAAAAACGTAACTTTTCCAAGCTCTGATTTTAGATGTCACTTTGGTGCCTGGGATCCGAAGACTAGCTCTTCCTATGTCTGTTATGCCTGCACTTGTGTCAGGGTTGCACCAATTCAGACTGCCAGTGGGGACTTGTATGATGAAGTGCTCCTCTATTTAGAAAGAAATCTCAGCACGTAGAAAACAGAAGGATTCCTCCCTGGCAGATAGTTTTCTGTGTGCAGAGATTTGTTTTGTATTTGGTCATCGGGGAGCCCCCTACAGTTTAAAGTCGTACCGCCCTGAAACAGATTGACCACTTCAGAGAGAAGCAGGTCTGAATGCTTGGAAAGATAAGGCCCATTAGATGGACAGAACCAGGAGTTATGTTTCCCCTGAAGAAATATTTTGCTAACAGTGTCCTGAGACACCTTTGGGGTTTCCTGGAAACTTTGTTAGGGGTTCCCCAGTGAAAAGAAGAAAGACATGAGTCCCATGATGAGAACAGAAATGGAGGCAACCTTCACTGAAAGACAGTTGCCACATCCACTACCAATCTCTCACAAAATATGCAGCTGTGGGGAAGTTTGGAATAAATTCTAGGGTACACTTGCAATTTCTATGGGTAGTGAGACCCAACAGGCCAAGCCTATATATTGTGCAGTGAACTATGGAATGTAGGGTGCTGAGTGTTGTTAGGAGACTGTTTTCCCCTGACAGAGCTCCAATGGCCAGAGCAGTTTAACAGTTAACTGTGGTTTAACAGGTTGAATAGTTAACCCCTCTTCCCAGAGAATTCTGGAGATTGGAGCTTTGTGAGGGGAATAGGGCGTCTCCTAACAATTCTCAGCATGTCACAAACTACACTTCCCAGGATTCTTTGGGGGAAGCCATGACTGTTTAAAGTGAAACAAATGTCTGGTGTGGATGTAGTCTCAGTTAGTGGGTCTGGAAACAGGATGGAGGGTAGGTGGGTTCTTAGGTTAGAAATAGTTGAATTTTTAGAGTGTCTGTGTGAAAAAGAAGTTCATATCAATAAGTAACGCTGTATTCACTAACAAACATAGTTTGATGTTTATTTAGTTTCATGAATAAAAAGCTATTAAATGGTTAATCCTTGTCTGTCTCCTGTGGAATCCACATTTTAAAGGTCTGAACATCCATCTCAAAGCAAGGTATGCAGGGTGAGACTTGCATGAAGCAATGTGACATCCTAGACCTAGAACACGTACCAGGATGCTGTAGAACACACAGGGGTCCCATGCAGCTGTTCAGTGGGTTCTCAGCACAGACGTCAGCATAGAAACGTTTTCAACCATTTTGCTAAAGCGAAGCATTTGGATTTAAGGTGGACAACAGCATGGTGTTTTTGCATAGATGATAATGTGGCAAAATAAAATATGTAGGGTTACCTAATGAAGATCTTTGGCCAGACCAGCCCTCCCCAATCTGGTGGCTTCCAGATGTTTTGGACTGCAGTTCCCATCACTCCTGATCATTAGTCATGTTGGCTTGGGGTGCTGGGAGTTGTGGTCCAAAATATCTAGAAGGCACCAGGTTGGGGAAAGCTGGGACAGACCATACAACTGAGTACTTATCCCGAAGTATTGAGTTCCATGCCCTCCATTTTTGATCTTCTCATGCTTCACCTCAATGACGTCTTCTCATTGAAGAGTCCCTCACTCTCTTCTTCTCATTGAGAAATTCCTGACAAGGTTTCCAAGGAACCTTAGAGTCCCCCAAAGCACAGTTTGAACAATTCTGACTCACTACATTTCAAAGAAGAGGAACAAAGAATAATTGGCTCCTTTGATTAACAAAAGGTTAAGGGGAACACAAGGAGTAATGATGGGAGAAGGGGGTGGGGGAGAAGGAGAGGCACAGATTATCCTCCCAAGTTGAGTAGGTAAGGAGGATGAGCCTCTTGAGCTCTGGGGATGCCCAGTACCAAGACGGCACTCACCTTCTCCCAAATGCCTATTTTTCTCATTTGGTCCAAGAGGATTCCAGCTATAAATTGTACAGAACTGGCAGTATTGCAAAACTGGGAAAACAATTGTCATGCATAGAAACAAAGCCACATCGTCTTACCTCTTATATACCCAATTGATCACTATGCTGTGCAGGTGAGGGCCTCCTACAGATACCATCTCATCAGGAGGTCCATTCCACACAATATAGGAAGTGGGCCTTTAGTGTTGGGGCACTGACCTTTCGGAATTCCCTCCCCTTAAATATTAGACAGGCGACTTCTCTGCTGTCTTTGCCTACTGAAGACCTTCCTCTTTCAATAAGCTTTTTAAATACAGATTTTTCCCAGATTGCATCTGTGTTGGAAATGTTTTCAAAATGTTTTCATTGTTTTACCCCTTCTTGTTTGCTGCCCCGGGTTCCTCTAGAGGGAAGGGCAGGATGATAATGATAATAAGTAACAATAAGTATCCTCTATAAAATCCTTCATAAAGACCCCCATAGAATCCCAAGCCCCACCCCCACCCCCAAGAAAAATCCTAAAACAAGTTTTAGGCAATTTTGTTGTTGGCCTGCTCTGATAGGTAAAATGGGTAGGAATTCATGGGTGATTTTTTAAGTCAGTAAGATCACAAGCTATCTTGTCCTGGCAATGCATTTGGCATCATAATCATAGAATGACAGAGTTGGAAGAGATCTTGGGGGTCATCTAGCCCAACCCTCCTCTTAATCAGGATCTACAATGCGAAATGCAGCAGCAGCGGCAGCTGGTGTCTCTGTCAATGGGGCAGTGGAATCTGCTCTGGGTTATAGTCCAAACTTTCAAGGAGCTGACCAAAGTGCTGAAACTTAGTGCCAAAATAGGTTCAGCACCTTGGACAGCTCCTTGAAAGTTCAGACTAAAATCCAGAGTGCATTCTGTTGCCCTCCTGAGATGGAGAATCCTTGACGGGTGGTTGCCCAGCCACTGCTTAAATACCTCCACTGAAGGAAAGTCTACCACTGCTCAAGGGAGGCTGTTCCACTGTCAAACAGCTCTTTCCATTAGGATATTTCTTGTAATTGTTCCATGTCAGTGGGGCAGTGGAATCTGCTCCAGGTTTTAGTCCAAATGTTCAAGGACCTGCCCAAGGTGCTTCAGAACCTTGGAATGTTCCTTGAAAGTTTGGACTAAAACCCAGAGCAAATCCCACTGCCCCGCTGACATGGAGAAACCAGCTGTGACTGATTTCTTGCAACATTTAGCTGAAATCTGCTTCCCTGCAATGTCCACTGATTGGTTCTGTTCCTGCCCTAGAGCAACAGAAATCAGAGCCCTAAGCTGATGTGTGACATCTGTGGGTAAACTCAGTCTTCCACAGGTGGAATATGATTGATCTGGTGGAAGCTGCCTTATACTGAATCCGGCTATTGGTCTGTCTCGCTAGGTACTGTCCACAGTGACTGGCAGTGGCTCTTTGAGACAGAAATCTTTTCCCAGTGCTACCCAAGGATACTAAGAACCTGAGACCTTTTGCATTCAAAGCTTGTAGTCTACCACCAAGCGATGGGTCTCGGAGCGAGCCAAATGTTCATTGAAGCCACTTTGAAGACAATTTTCTGTTGGGAACTTCAGTGAAGTGACTCCAAAAAGACATTGCAAGGAGTGGGTGTGGAGGCAGCAGGGTCATCATCCCTCAGAGTTGGCAATCTGGTTGGAGCAGGGAGTGCTGATAGGCAGGGAGGAAGCACCAGCGCCAGAGAAACACCTGAATCAGGGGCAGTTGAAAAGACTGCAGCTGGATATAAGGCTGTGGGAGATGCACCGACAAAGAAGTGGATTCAGGAAACTGAGAGAAGCTAGGAGTCAGTGAAGGCTGGTGGCTCTGATGTCAGCAGGGCAGTTAATCCACGCTGGGTTTTAGTCCAAACTATCAAGGAGTTGTCCATGGTGCCGAGCACTCTGGACACCTCCTGGAAAGTTCAGACTAAAACCTGGAGCAGATTCACTGCCCCCTGACATCAGAACCACCAGCGTTCACTGCTAGGAGTAAACAAACATAGTGGCAGGGAGCGTGTGACTCCTCCTACTGGCGGAAAGAGGGTCAAAGGTGACACATGAGAGAGAAGGTGGGGGTGAATGTATAGCAAGTCTGAGGAACGGAGAGAATGAATGGGAAAGGGAGATTGGGGCAAAGGAACAAGAGAGTGGCTGTGGACATAGAACCGAGAGGAAGATCGTTGTGACTTGGAAAGGAAGTAAAAGCTGGGAGGAGGTAGGAGTGAAAGACTGACTGATGGTAGTGACAAGAGCCTACAGGAGAGTGAGGCAGAGCGAAGAGTGACACAGGTACAGGCTGTGAGGTTAAGGAGCCCCTGGGAGAAGGGTAATCCAGAGAGACCGGCCTGAGGAGAATTACAGCCTCACTAAGGATGAACTGGCCAGTTTTCCCTCAGTGTGAGAAAACAAACAGGGTCAGGAAAATTTGGAGAATTTCTGAGGTTAGACTCCTGAGTGGTGGGTCAGAAGAAAGACAGAACAAGCATAATTAGGCAGGGTGTGTCCTGTGATGATAAGAGTTAGAGTGTGTGAGCAAGCATAACGTACACCCTGGCTGGTTTTGGCTAAGAAGCATGCTGTCTGTCTGAAGACCCCTGGGACACCCAGAAGAGAGAGCATCACAAACATCTTGTGGCAAAAGAACTAATTATGAGAATTGAATGGACTGATTTTATCAGTGACTTGGCACAGGTAGTGAGATCATTCCATTCACTACTGAAGAGACTGATGAAACAAGACACTTTGCCTGGTGCCGCTCTGTGTGTGTGTGTGTGTGTGTGTGTGTGTGTGTGTGTGAGTGAGTGAGTGCGTGAGTGAGTGAGAGAGAGAGAGAGAGAGAGAGAGAGAGAGAAACTCTTTTCATAATACAAAGCTGGTGAATGAGGGTTGTTGGGTTTATTTTTTAGTAACTTTTTCACAACAGAATGTATCAGGGAAGGGCAACATTCTTAGATGGCGTGCTTGGGAGATTTTGAACATTGCAGGGGTAGCCAATGTGGTGCCCTCCAGGTGTTATTGGACTCCAACTCCCATCAGCCCCAGCCAGCACGGTCAATGGTCAAGGATGATAAGAGTTGTAGCCCAACAACATCTAGGGGGCACCACATTGGCTTCCCCTGCTATAGGACAAAGAGAACTTCCATACACCTCTCATCATTCTTCTTTTTCAAAGCACAATTTGGCAGTGTATCAAGTGGTGAGTGATCCACCACCCACACTCTGGCTATTTGTTAAATAAAACACCTTCTTTTCAGAAGGCGCTAATGAGTTCCACAATAATTCTTGTCATTTTCTGCCTGAGGGTTGAAGAGGAGCCCTGCTGCATCAGACCAAAGACCTTATGTAGTCCAAGAAAGAGTGATAAGCTATGCTTGTTGAAAATGGAGAAAAACAAACCCAGAATATGGTCTGAGGGGATGTGATACAGCCACCTTGCTAGAGCTAAGTAGGTCTGGGTCTGGTCTACGCCTGGATGAGAGACCTTGCAAAGAGGAAACACTGTCAGTTCTTTGAAAGGTGGTTCTTTTTAGAAAGACGATAGCATTGGGGAAAACATAGATTATTATAGCAACATAATGTCTCTCCAGCTTACTCTTCACATAATCTGTCTGTTAGTTCTTTTTTATCTAAATGGGTCAAAATAATTCTGATAGATTATACTTCGATAATAAATTCTGGATAGTGTCACTCTGATTTCCTGCAATCCATTTAAGTGGAGATACCAAAGATAGAATCTTGGACCTTCCGGGACTTTCCATAAACGTGAGTTGCTTCCTGACTCAGTCATCTAAAAATATGACTTTTATGGGCAGGAACAGCCATTGTGAGACTAATTTGCAACTCTGTTGATCTTAACGCTGTGCCTGCCCTTCAACTTCTCAACAGTTTTCTCCCCCCCTCCCGGTGAAAGAGGTTTTTGTTTTGCAGGGCAGTTTAGAATGTCTTTATCAGTTCAGTGGGTGAGGGGTTGACCTTACCTACTACATTGCAAGGTGGCCAAAGATGGTGGTGGTGGTGGTGTGTGTGTTTCTTTCCATTAAAACATTTCCATTGCTTTCCAGCCTCTCTGGCTGCTCGCATTCCCTGATCTGAAAAAGCCCCATGGTCAGAATTACCAAATGATATCTTTCCCTGGGTGGAAGTCTAGGAGGCTGTCTACCAAGCACCTGAGACAGGTGCACTCACTGGCTTTGCTGATAAATAAAATCCTTCCTTTTAGCTTTTTTTTTTTAAAAATCAGTATTTATTTCTTTAAAAATAAAAAAAAAACTACAGAAAAATTCCATTGTAGAGAGGCAGTGTGGTGTAGTGGTTAAGGTGTTGGACTACGACCTGGGAGACCAGGATTTGAATCTCCACATAGCCATGAAGCTCAGTGTGTGACCTTGGGCCAGTCACTGCCTCTCAGCCTCATGAAAACCCTATTCATAGGGTCGCCATAAGTCACAATCGACTTGAAGGCAGTACATTTATATGTAGCAAAGTGGAAGAGCACATGCTTTGCATGCAGAAGGTCCTTGGTTCAAATCCCTGATGTCTCCAGGTAAGGCTGGGAAGGTCCCCTGCCTGAAACCCTGGAGACCCTCTGCCAGTCAGTGTAGACAATATGGAACTAGATGGACCAAACAAGATTTGACTCTGAATAAGGCAGCTTTCTTTGACTCCTGTAACAACAATGGACAGCTCTCAGGAGCACAGTAGACCGCCTTCCTAGCTTCCCACGCTTACAGGTAATCCCTGCTGAGGACATGTTTTCAGGGCACCCAGGAAGGCTGCAGAATGCAGATTTCCAGAATGATTGCTTGTAAAATGAAAATAAAGGACATTCATTAAAACAAAACAAAACAAAAAATCCAGCCACACTGAAAATAAGGTAAACACAAATGAAAGCCCTGCACCCCATCCAGGAGAATTTAACCAACCTTTTTCTCCCCTTTGATCATTTCCAAATGCAATTTATTTTCTCATTGACAAAAGCCCCCAAAGCACTATACATTTAAAGCAGTATCATACCATTTTAAACAGCCATGGCTTCCCCCAGAGAATCCTGTGAGTTGTAGTGTCTTAAGGGTGCTGAGAGTTCCCCTCACAGAGCTGCTATTCTTAGAGTTCCCTGGGAAGAAGGATGGCCTGGGAATTGTAGCTCTACGAGAGGAATGGTGTGTGTGTATCTCCCAACAACTCTCAGCACCCTTAACAAACTACAGAGCCCAGGATTCTTTGAGAAAGCCATGACTGTTTAAAGTGGGATAAATGTTTAGATGGGGCTAGAGAATGGTAGCAAAACCCCCAAAGAAATGTTTGGCACAGCACTCACTATCTATTAATGATATCTTTGCCCTTAAATGAACTCTTGGAAAGCACAAATCTGACTGTGAGTGAATTCCAGGCATTGGTGAGATACAGCCATTTCTTTAAGAGCGGATAAGTGGAAAAGCTTGAAAGGTTCTCATTTAGGAGTGGGTTTGCACAACTGCTGAACCTTGTCGCAACACCTGAAAATTGGGTCCAGGCATTTTACCAGGCCAGGAAACGGCAGGATCATTCTTTGCCAATGAGCCTATAACTCAGAGACATAAGTACTCCATGCCCAGATCATGTTTTACAAGCTTAGGTCAATTTCCTACTAAGCAAGAAGAAACTCATTTTGCTATTACATCTTGTTAGTTATTTCCTTTACAATGCAATTAAAAATAACACTTGTCCTGGAGATTAGTTCCAGTCCATTGCAGTTACAAAATATTTACAATAAAAGATACTTCTGATCATAATGCCAGCATTTATCAGTTTCTCCATCCCCCTCCCCATCACCCCCACATGTAGCTAACAGAATAGCAAAGGAGCTTGAGTGGTGGGGTGGAGTAGAGGTCAATCATCCATTCAACTATTTGACTTTGTTACGTAATTCCTCGCATGGTTTACAAAGCTTGAGGCAACATCTCTATTTAGTATGACAGAGTTAATAGCCTCAGTCAGTGAAAAGAACCATTCCTAACGGATTAGGAAACAGGATTGTTCCCCCTCCTCAAATTTGTTTGCAAGAAAAAGTCCTGCAGAATACAAAGAGCTTTACAATATACAAGATTCATAGCATATTTACATGATCTTTTATGATCTTTTATTTTATGTTAGACTGTGACAGAATGTTGGGATTGAAATATAGATAGATCATCAAAGCACACCCAAAGCTCCTGTTTGGGCATGAGATCAAGGCCCTGCCCTCTGAAGTAGGCTAGATCAAAAATGATAGAGGGAGACAGCCCTTCCCCTACTCTGCTTGAGATATGCAGAGAGGGACCCAAAGGGAGTTCAACAGAATCTACCCATCGCCGAGTTAGAGGAAGGCCAAACACCGAATCCCATCTTGTCTCAGTGGCACTCAGTCATAGCCCTGTTTTGACCTGTTGTTTTTTTGTGGATTTTTTGAAATAACACATGGAAAGTCCACATCTAAATTGTATGCATTTTGTACACATCTTTCACATAATATATGCACTTTTAAAACCTAAAGTACACACATTTCAATGCTTTTCCATGCATTCGTCCTTAAAATACACGCTTTACATAAAAATATGTATTTTTGTGCACACTTTTCTCAGGCCGAAACTGTATCGCAAAATCTGTAGAAGGGCATTAATCTGATGTGAAGTTGCATTCCAATCTGCAAGCAAGCTCAGGAGCATCAGACTGGGTTGGTCCATGGTGAAAAGCAGACCTAACAAATCCCCCACCCCCACTCCTAGGCAGGATGTCCCTGTTCGGTTATGCTGCTTCTGGCTGGAAAGTCTTTGTCTGTTCACATCACATAGAGGTCCTCCTGTGCCTCAGTGTGGCTTCCTCCAGGAGCTCTCTCCTCTTCAGTTGACCATGTACCAGGCCATTCACATGGCAGGACATCTTTCAAAGTACCTGGCACTTTGTATCTGCACAGGTGCATCCTGGCAAGAGACTGGAGGACTGTGTTGAATTTCTGCAAGGCACCCTTCTGCATGCTGTTTGGGAAGGGGGAAGGATTGTCCCCACAGATGGCAGGACGTCATGATCTAATTCACCAAGCTGCAAGATTGCAAAATAAGGGGCATTTTCTGACACTGCATCTCAAGCAAAACTTTCAAAGCTTTCATAAAAGACAGAAGCCTGTTTCAAAAGCTATCATGCAATCCTGTTTGCACATTAGCCAAAGGTGGATTCTCATGTAATGTTGTTCGATGCCTAGGACAGTGTAGACACAGCTCCTGAGTCAGAGTTCCATATGTGCTCTGATGTACACGTGGAGCTCCAGCATAAATTCGTTTTCCTATTTAATTCAATAGAGAGGGTGCTCCCTTAGTGCATGTGCAGTTTCCCCCTCCACTGAAGTGAATGAGGAGCCCTTTGGGACAAGGATCTTTCACATACACAAGGAACATGTTTAGGGACAGAAATGTTACCATGCCTTTGGACACCATAGGGACTTTAGTAGATTCTAGGGTTATTACCAGCATGGCAAGCTGCACACACAGCTGAACAAAATGTGCCTAGCACATGTATCTTCTATTGGAAATAAATGAAACCACTTTACAAAAATACATTATTTAAGAAGGAATAAAATATTGTAAAGAACATCCCACTCTTTTCCAAAAGCAGTAGCTCCCAAATATTTTTTTATATTATGAACATTAAACTTCTATTTTCTTTCCTTTGACTATTTTTTTTTTAAATCAGTGTTTTAAATGCTGGTATCAAATCTGTAAATCTTTGAAATGGAGCTGCTCATTTCCTTAAAGGTGAAAAAAAAAGTCTCTGCATACAGTTTCAGTATATCCTTCCTGAGTTTCTGTTTGAAGTCACACTAGAAACATATAACCTCTGTCAAAGGTTACTAAAATAGCTTTTTCTTTTTTCTTTTTTTTCTTCGCCATATCAGAAATATTTACTTCTTGCATTTACAGTGTCTACAATGGAAGGTTAAGGGAGGGATTTTAATAACAGATAGTAGGTGACAAAAAAAGAAGATAACTTACAGTTTTTATACAGATATATATTAGTTGAAAAATAAAATATTGCTCATAAATGGGAACATTCACCATGGAAGAACAATGGAAATGATTCAATGAAAGTGAAACATTGTTACAGCCCAATTCTATGTGTATTTTTTCAGAAGGAAGTCCCTCTGAGTTCAATTGGATTTCCTCTTTAGTAAGTGTGGCTGCGTACCCACCTTACATTTAAAGCACATTTAAAGGACATGACTTCCCCCAAAGAATCCTGGGAAGTGAAGTTTGTTAAGGGTGCTGGGAATTGTAGCCCTGTGAGAGGTAAACTGCAGTTTCCAGGATTCTTTGGGGGACATCGTGTGCTTTAAATAAGGTTGCAACCTAAGGGGGAAATCCAAACCCCAGCTGCCAATTTCTGCTGGTTGCCACTGGTAAGGTTCCCGCTAGGGTTGCCAGGTTCTTGGCCTGAGACTGATCATGTATCTTTAAGAGAAGAGAAAGTGAGCCAAGTGCAGGTGTTCTTGCAATGCTGTAATGGGAAAAACCACAAGGTGGAATTCTTTCTTCCCCTTACACAATTTTTAAAGATACAGAAAACCTCTTGGTTGTCAGGCCCGGCATCCAAGAGGTCTTCTGTATCTTTAAAAGTTGTGCAGGGGGAAGAAAGAATTCCACCTTGTGGTTTTTCTCATTACAGCATTGCAAGAACACCTGCACTTGGCTGTCTTTCTCTTCTCCTAAAGATACAGGACCAGCCTCAGGCCAAGAACCTGGCAACCCTAGTTCCCACTGGCAGCACTTCTACCCACCTGCACATTTGGCAGGTGGAAGGAAACTCTTCACCTGTGTGGAGTGATGCTTTAATCACTCCATCAGCAGTGGCCAGTTTAACTGGCAGAGTTTACCTGGCAGACCTCTGCCCAATCCAAACCTCTCCAGCCTGGCACAAGGGAGATCTGGATAGCTCTGCCAGGCTGCAGTTCTGTTCTCACTTACCTGGGAGTAAGCCCCATTGCACTCAATGGGGATTACTTCTGAGTAGACATGAATAAGATCATGCTGCTCATTTCACTGATATCAGTGCTGGAGACACTGAATCATGTGCTTCACACTCATGTTCAAATTCAATGGGTTTTAAGTGCTTAACCCAGGCTGGATGGTGCCCTATATCTACTCATTTGGTTGTAAAAAAAGAACTGATTTCATTTAATGGGACTTCAAATCCTAATTCCATTTCAAAATGTTAAGAACACACACTTGGCTTGTTCCTAGAATAGGGTTGCCAGGCTCAGGGCCTGAGAATGATTCTGTATCTTTAAGAGAAGAGAAAATTCAGCCAAGTGCAGGTTTTCTTGCAACAGTGTAATAGGAAAAACCACAAGGTGAAATTCTCCCTTCCCATTACAGTGTTGCAAGAAAACCTGCACTTGGCTGAATTTTCTCTTCTATTAAAGATACAGAACATTCTCAGGCCATGAGCCTGGCAACCCTACATTTCTCCTAAGTTCAAGGTTCTAGTTCTGGTGTACAAAGCCCTATACAGCTTGGGACCAGGATACCTGAAAGACCATCTTACCCCTTATACACCCAGTCGATCACTGCGCTCTGCAGGTGAGGGCCTCCTGCAGATATCATCTTATCAGGAGGTCCATTCTGCACAACATAGGAAATTGACCTTTAGTGTGGTAGCACCTACCCTGTGGCATTCCCTTAAATATTAGGCAGGCGACATCTCTGTTATCTTTTTGGCGCCTGTTGAAGACTTTCTTCTTTCAACAAGCCTTTTAAGTTAAGACCTATCCCAGTCTGCGTCTGTGTTGGAATTGCTTTTAATATGCTTTTTTAAAAAACATTTTTTTCTAAACAATATTTTTAACCCTTTTTATTTAAGATGTTTTTAAAGCTTTTTTAAAGAATGTTTTTAAAGTTGTTTTGTTTTAATGTATTTTAAGGTCTGTTTTTATGATGTTTTAAAGTGTTTTTACTGCATTTGTTTGCTGCCCTGGGCTCCTGCTGGGAGGAAGGGCGGGATATAAATTAAATAATAAATAAATAAATAAAGTACACATTTTTGTATGCAATGTTGCCTAAAATACACATTTCTGCAAGAAATGTCCCCCAACAATATGTGCATGTTGAGGGACACTTTCCTCTGATATACACATTTTTGTACACATATTCTTATTTGAAAATTGCATCATATAATCTGGAGAAGTGTGAAAGCTGATTTTGGTTTGTGCATTAGCTCGGAAAGCACACATTAGATAGGTTTGCACTGAAATGTAAACTGAACTGATTTCTCTCCCTTTGCATGGCCCCTGGGGAGAGGAGCAATATCTGCTTATTTCCCTTTAGCATTCCATACCACACACAAGACAGGGCTAGCATTCAGCTGGAGGAGGCATCCACACACAAATCTAGGAGGAAAAGAATGGCTAGAAGCCACCATCCCATATCACACTTCCACGAGACAGTGCAAGCATTCCACTTTCTGAGAGCCATATTTTGTTCTAACATGAAGGACACTATTAGGTCCTGTGCATACACCCAAGTCCAACAGTGGCTTTCAAACATAAAAAAATCCTACAACCTGTTGGTTTGTTTACCTTCTGTTTCTAACTTCTGAAGCCAATTTCACAGGGATACCTAGTTATTAAATTAGAAACCTGTAAGTGGAATGTGCTTTGTCAAGAAGACAAGATCCCAGTCACCACAGCACATTCGTTCAAATGGGAAAACACAGAATAGGGTAAGTTGGAGGGAGGTGCAGAACTTTAAGAACTCCATTATTCGGGCTCACAAAATGGCACCCTTTTGTATCCAGGGTCCCATATTCACTAGGTGTTGGTTTTGATTTGGTCATTGTTATTTAAAGCAGGAGACGGCTTGCTCTTCTGAACTTCGGTCCCCCCCCTGGAAGTGTCCTGAAAAAACAGCCTTGGCATCCACAGTGACATGAAGATTCGTTTATATTCCTTCCGAAAGTTTTGGTTCAGAAGTCCATATATTATTGCGTTAAGGCAACTGTTGAAGTAGGCCATGAAGTAGCTTACAACGAACAACCACTCAGGAACTTTGGGTGCTATTTCTGAAGGGTTAATGGCCACAGCCAGCCCAATGAAGTTCAGCGGCGCCCAGCAAAAGGCAAAGATCACAAAGACCACAAACATGGTGAGGAAGTTCCTAAAGTCGCTTGGCTTCAGCCTCAGCTTGACCTCTGATTTGACTCTCCTCCTCACTTGGATCACCAGGATCCAGATCCGAAGGTAGCAGAAGCTCACAATGGTGATTGGGACAATGAAGTGGATGATGACAACGGCAATGGTGTAATAGGAACTAGCCGTCTGGGTGAACGTGCAGGAATAGATACGCGGATCATACTTGAGAGAGCCGACGAAAAAATTAGGCACAGTTGCAACAAACGTCAGTACCCAAATCAGGCAGACATACAGCATCGTGTTCCACCAGCTGTACACTTTGTCATACGCAAAACTGTGGCAGATGTAGCAGTATCTGTTGATGGCAATGGCGGTGATGTTGAAGATGGAGCCGATGACGCTTAGGCCCATCACAAAGCCACTTACTTTGCAGTGCATATCCCCAAAGGACCAGCCATTGTAGAAAATGGCGGTGAGCACTAAGGGAAAAGGGTACAAGGCCACCACTAAGTCAGCCAATGCCAGGCTCACCACAAACGCGTTACCTGGGAAAGGAAGGAGAGAGAGAGAGAGAGAGAGAGAGAGAGAACAATCATACATTGGATATCCAGTTCACAGGAAACTAACAAACACCTTCCGAGAACAATAAGGAAAAACTGAATAACAGCGTGCCCGCTCCCACTCTTTAGTAGGGGCGAATTTGCCATACACTGCTTTTTGGGAGAAGATTTAAGTTTGTCTCTCCGAGGGTGAGAAAGCCTTGGGAATCTCATGGGTTGGAGTGTCCAATAGGAAGGGGGTAATCAGGATGCTTAAAAAAAAACACAGATTCCATAGCTCCAACTTTATTTTTGCTCATTATCAATAACTATAACAACAACAATCATCATCATCACCACAAGGGAAGAAATCTGCCCACAAATCCATCTTGCCATCAGGCTGCTATTTAAGCCTGCTCTGTCCCTTCCGCTTCCTTGTTCTCTTGTGCAGCACCCAACCTGTCTTCCTCGACAGTGCAGGTTCTTACTAGTTGCCCTTTCCAAGGGCTGAGTAGGAATTTTGTGGAGAGTCCCTGATTGGCCCTTGGAGATCTTCTTTTTTTCTGCCTACTCCACACTGTAGGGTTCTTGATGTATGTACTTATTCCGTCTGTTTGGCATTCAGTGTGGGCAGGGGAGGGAATTTAAGGGCTTAACTGACAGGTACCCTAAGGCATCATTGGGTTAAGGGCACTGTTGAGTCACCTGCCACAGCCTTCAGCTTGGGGCTGCCATTTAGGCTTGGCATGCACCCCATGGTGAATGCTGGACAGCAGGGCATGGGTGTTCATATGGGGTTCACATACTCAAGGCTCACTTGCTAAGCAGGGAGTCCTTGGCTGAGGAGCCACAGAATGTGGCTGTTGACATGCCAAGGGGAGCGGAGGGAGGCTTCCCTCATAAGCCCGCCTGTCTATACTGACATAATTTGACTTTTGTCTGGCAGATCTTCTATAGTTATGCTTGAATAAATATGACCTTTCCACCATTACTCTGTCTCACACCTCTTCTTCCAAGGTGTGCTGGCAATGGATGCACACTATGCTATAAAAACCAGACACACACAAACACACAACATTGTACCCCAAAAGCTGAATGTTGTGATCTGTGTAATTTATTTATTTGAAGTTGCAGAACCAAAAGGATTTTTTATAATTGAAGATATATCATATAAACATTTACAAATAATGCATAAATGTTTCTGCAATCTTTTTAATGGTTGTAAACCACCGAGAAGCCTGTTGTCATTAAGCAGTACATAAATAAATAAATAAACAAACAAATAAATAAATAAATATTCAAATAATGCATAGCCCAATATATACAAGAGAAACAAAATACTTTAAAAAATCTTTTAATTGTAAATCACTTAATTTGTTTAATTACCATTAGTTACACCAGGTCAGGTGTGCGGAAACTTTGGCCCTCCAGAGGTTACTGAACTGCAGCTCCCATCATCCCGGGCTATTGGTCATGCTTGCTGGGACAGTTGGGAGTTGTAGTTCAGCAACATCTGGAGGGCCAAAAGTTCCCCACACCCGAGTTACACTCTCATAAATATACTGATGATGAGAGAGAAGAGCCTATCCAGATCATACTGAAAAAGATGGCTCCCAGTTCTTTTCTGCCATGTTGTTGTTGTTGTTGTTGTTCAATTTGTATGCAGCTTCTCCACACAAATGCACTCAAACTGGCTCACAACACAAAAGGGAAAAAAGTACATCAAAATAACATTACAATCACAGTCCAATGTCCATTCAAACACAAATCACAAACGAAATAAAAAATTCATTTTGATGAAATAAATTTTATATTCAAAATACATTATAAAATAAGGTTTCTGACACAAGCCAGCTAATTAATTTCAGTGAAAATGCCACAACTAATTGTAGCATATCTCTGCAGCGTGGATGCATGGCAATGCTATTAACATAATGGAAGGCAACAGCTCCAGAGGAGTGATGTTCAGGTGCTAAATTCCACCAGTTCATTAATTCTGTATAATGGGCCTTGTCTTTAAACAGTCCTATCGAATTTAATGGGGCTTACTCTCAGGTAAGTAGGGCTAGGGTTGCAGCCTCAGTATTACAACCTTTATTATCTACTTTCTGTGAGTAAGCATATAAAATCCTTGTCATGGGAAAGATATATAATATTTGGGTTATCAGCCTTCAAGTTTTAGGTGGTATGGAGAGGATCAGGAAGCAAAACCCTTTTTTTTTTTTTACAGCCATCAGGTGGTGGTGGTGGTGGTGCTCCTCCTGACATCTAACAGTTGCTACCTCCGACTGCTGACTGCTCCAGCACAGTGCAATGACTTCACATAGCTGTATCCAGCTGGGCTGCCAGTCAGTAATTGTCAGGAAGATCTCTGCCATTGACAGTTAAGTCCCCCTTCCACCAGAAATCCCCGTAATTTTGCCGCTAATGAATTGTGATCTGAACCTGGCTGGGGTGGTGGCGGCGGCCTATGTTGTGGTATTAGGCAGGATTAGGGATCCTCAGGCACAGGGGCCAAGTGTAGCCCTCCAGACCTATCTGTCTGGCCCTCAGAACTATCCCCAGGCCACACCCCTCGCTAGCCCTGCTTCACACCCTGAATGTTTTTGCTGGAATGTGTCCTTGAACTCTGATAACACCTCTTGCTTCCCCAGATGGAGGATTGAGAGGGGTAGGTGAGGGTGTGTAGAAACTACCCTGCTGTACAAAGGTAAACTTTACATTAGCTGCCCCCTCTTGCTTCTGGCCTCGCCCGCCACTGCCCTGTGGCCCCCAAAAGATTGCTCATGCGGCCCTCAGGCCCTCCCCACCTCTGGCTTAAGGCATAACAAGCCAATGTGGTATCCTCCACATGTTGTTGGACTACCAGCTCCCATCATCCCTGGCCATTGGCCATGCTTGCTCAGGCTGATGGGAGTTGGAGTCCAATGACATCTTGGAGGGCACCATGTTGGCTACCCCAGTATAAAGTTGAAGACACTATGCCAGCTGGTCCATACTCTTCTTTGACCTGGCTAATTGTTCAGAATGTTGGAGGATGGGATGACATTCACTCCTCAGAAATCCAGAGGAAGTGCTCCATCCACACAACAGAAAAAATGGCCTGAAACAAGCTACTTGTCTCTTATGTTTCCTGCTCCTAAAATGGGTGCCACCCTGATCTCCCTTGTAGGTAGGGTTACCAGATTCATGGCCTGGCCTGGCAACCAAGAGGTCTTCTGTATCTTTAAAAGTTGTGCAGGGGGGAGGGAGAATTCCACCTTGTGGTTTTCCCCATTACAGAGTTGCAGGAACACCTGCACTTGGCTGACTTTCTCTTCTCCTAAAGATACAGCATCAGTCTCAGGCCATGGACCTGGCAACCCTAGTTATGACTAATATCCCATAGTATGGCCAGTGTGGCGTAGTGGTTAAGGTGTTGGACTACAACCTGGGAGACCACGGTTTGAATCCCCACACAGCCATGAAGCGCACTGGGTGACCTTTGGCCGGTCACTGCCTCTCAGCCTCATGAAAACCCTATTCATAGGGTCGCCATAAGTCGGAATTGACTTGAAGGCAGTACATCCATCCATCCATGGGCTGAGAATGCATGATGCAGCCACCTTGCAGGTCTGGATGTGGTCAGCACCTCGATGGGAGGCCACTTGGGAATCTTTGGTGTGCTGACTTGAGTTCCATGATAGAAGAGAAACATAAATATATAAATTCCAGAACTGTTGACAGTGAATCATTTGTCTCTTCTGATAAGCTACACACTATGAACTGACCTACAGGAATTTATGTCCTTTGAATGATGAACTGCTTCCTGACAATCACTGCTGTTCTGCCTCCATAGCAATGTAGGAAGAAAACACCTCCATTATATCCTACTAAAATGCTGACAACAATGTCCAAACTCAAAGCTATGAGAATCCAATGAAAAGAAACAAAAGAGTTCAAATGCTTAGAAGTCTCTGGATTCCTTGAAATGTATCACTATTATTTTTTTCCTGGCAAAGCAATTGAAACTCTTTGTCTATCTTTAAATTATGTTCCTTTCATCAATTTGCTCTCTCTATGTATAAAGCAATTCCATTTTTTCTCCCCCCCCAAAAAACAGCGGGATACTAGAATTGATATTCAAAAAAGGGGAGAGTGTTTCTTCCATGCAACATTTCTTCCTTTGACTTTGTGGGATGAATACTAAATCACTAAAATTCTTAGCAGCTTTCCAAAAGTATTTATAATAGGAAAGTCCTTAATATTAGGTTTTGGATATTTTGGGTCAGTACCAGCAAAAATAGAGTGGGGGGGTTAATGGGATTTCATGCCATGTGTGGCTTATCAAAATTCTCAGAATGCTATTGCTTTAAAAATTACACCTGTTGAGCGAATAACTTGAACCCTGGGATGCATGATCTGCTCTTTGATGAAGCCTATGAAGGTGCCAATTTCAAAGGGATCCAATGGAAATTGCCATAGGGAATCCTGTGCATTCCATACCTTAAATATAGTAAGTTCTGCCCAGGCCCAAACTACACTACTCTGCAGAGTAGGGTTGCCAGGTCCATGGCCTGAGACTGATCCTGTATCTTTAGGAGAAGAGAAAGTCAGCCAAGTGCAGGTGTTTTCTTTACACTGTAATGAGAAAATCCACAAGATGGAATGCTCCCTTCTCCCTCCACAACTTGTAAAGATACAAAAGACCTCTTGGAGGCCGGGCCTGGCAACCAAGAGGTCTTCTGTATATTTAAAAGTTGTGGAGGGGGAAGGGAGAATTCCACCTTGTGGTTTTTCTCATTACAGAGTTACAAGAACACCTGCACTTGGCTGACTTTCTCTTCTCCTAAAGATACAGGATCGTCTCAGGCCATGAACCTGGCAACCCTACTCCAGAGAGCAAAACTAGTATAGGCTCCTCCTCCTCCTCCTTGCTCTTGTCGTTGCTCACATGCTTGAGAGGGCAGATGACTGAACAGCAGTGCCAAGGAGCTAGAGGACAGCAGGGCCAAGTGGTCCAACAGTGCCGAGAAATGATGCAGGCCCAGACTTATGCAGAAACATGAGTCTCCTCCCTAGTGCAGAGTGGTGCTGTTATTTACTAAATTTATATCCAGAGGGAGCCCGGGTGGCAAACAGATGATAAAGCACTAAAAACGTATTTAAAACAAAACATCTTCAAAAACAATTCCAGTAGCAATTCAAACTGGGAACGATTGCTACTTAAAAGGTTTGTTGGAAGAGGAAGGTATTCAGTAGGCCCTGAAGAGACTACAGCAATGGTGCCCATGGGAATTCCAAGGAGAGGGAATTCCAAAGAGTTGGTGCCACAACACTATGGGCCTAATTTCTATAGCATGTGGAATGGACCCAGAGCTCGGAAAAGTTACTTTTTTGAACTATAACTCCCATCAGCCCAATCCAGTGGCCATGCTAGCTGGGGCTGAAGGGAGTTGTAGTTTAAAAAAGTAACTTTTCCAAGCTCTGAATGGACCTCCTGATGAGATGCAGGAGGCCCTCACCTGCAGAGTGCAGTGATCGACTGGGGATATAAGGGATGAAGTGATCTTTTCGTTATCCTGGTCCCAAGTTGTAAAGAGCTTTGTACACCAAAACCAGCACCTTGAACATAGCCTAGTACTTCTTAGAGCCCATCCATATCTAACCACAAAATCCATGTTTTCCATATTCAGTTTGTGGTTGGATTTATATTGAGAAAACATGATTTTCAAGCATCCATACGTGTGGGCTTTTTTGTTGTTGTCTAAATCACTTTAGTATTGGCCACTTCCCTAAGTCCAGCCCTTTCCAGTGATTGGTCCATAATGGCCGTTTGTTGTTTGTGCGCTTTTTCAGAAGAGTGCAGAAATGTATATATATACTTTAATTCCCACGTGTGCACGGTTTTATGGATGTGCAAAAGGGCAAAGTTTATGGATTCCCCCCAAGTACAAGCAAAATAAACGTCTGGGCTGTTACATATAGCATGGTGGATACTAAGGATGGGAGCCGCTGGTTACTCCCAATTTCACTGAATTTGTCGAACTGGGCAGCAAATCCCTTTCCATGTTTAATTGTTTCCCACTGTCTCCTGCTGTTACTGTTTTGAAAGGGCTTTCTTTCTGCCCAGTGCACCCACCAAATTTCCTCTTCATGTCTCCTCCTCCCAAATTGTATTAGATCCTCCACCGCCCACCATGGAAGAAAGCAACAGATTGTCTGTCATGCAGTTTCAGGCTAGCAAAGGGAGGGCCCAGATTAGTCAGTTTCAGGCTTGGAGGAAAAGAACATAACTTGCAGCCTGTGCTCTCTCTCTCTCACACACACACACAGAGCTGTCTGCCTTGCTCTTTGGTATGTTTCACTCCCCCTCCCATCCCTATCAGCTGTCAGTCACAAAAAGAGATGCTTTGCCTGCTGTTGGATCGCCTGCAAGATCAATGCCACATTAAAGTACTAGAGCTTGCTCTTCTCCTCGCCTTTCCCATATCAGTTCAAGAAAGCTGAGTTAAAAACCTCTAAACTCCATGTTTTCAATCAATTGTTTGCGTAATATCGCAAAATAGCTTTTAAGTGGAAATATTGTTCATTAAACATTTGATTTTACGTTTGATCAAAAAATAGTATTTTTTGTTATTTAAAAACCCCAGTGCAATACAGTTACAGGAGCCAGAAGGAGGAAGTTCCCCAGTTCAGTAACAGAAGCAGGAATGAACTGGAAGGTTGAAGAAGGAGGCATGGACAGAGGGTGGATCCAACTTCAGTACCAGAAATGCAACGGTTTATTAGGGGGGAAGGAGACAGGGGGCTTGGCATATGATGGAGCAATGTTCATGGACCACCTATTGCAGGAAAGTCTGCGGCATTGCGTCTGAGTGCACGGATGTGAATGCAATTGATTATTGATACAGGAAAGCATATCGGTTTTTCAGTAGTATTCTAATGTGAATTTGTGAGTGTGAAAATCTGTCCTAGCTTGCAATGTCATGTGGGCGACGGTGAATGAATGAGGACACAAAGCAATAACATTGCAGATTATACAGTCGTGTGGATGGGCCCTTAGTTTTTGCTTTCATATCAGGAATGGGGAACCTCAGTCCAGGGGGGCCAAATGTGACCCTCCAAACCTCTCTGCCCAGCCCTCAGTACTATCCTCAGGCTTCCAGAGCCACACTCCTCATCAGCCTCACTGGCATCCTCGAGTGTTTTTGCTTGGCTGAAATATGTCCTTGAACTTGGATAATGCTTCTAGCTTGCCTGGATGGAGCATACAGAGGGATGTGTAGTTATGCCTAGAAACTAGCTTACTGTACAAAAGTAATATTTATATTGGTTGTTCTGCCCAATTTTGCCTCTGGCCCTATCCACACTGGCATGTGGCTCTCAGAAGGTTGCCCAGAAGGGAATATGGCCCTTGGGGTGAAAAATGGTTCTCACTCCTGTTTTATACATTCTTTAAAAATAAAAGGTGTAAGAGGGAAGCATGCCACTCACTTTTATTCAGAGATGTTGGTGTGGAGCGTGCCTTTGCTATGTTTTTAAAGTATGACATCCCCATGCTGGACATGAGAGGTACTCAGCATTTCACTTACGGTGCCTCCTGGGGGTCATGTGCACTCTTAACTATGTGGGGCTTTGCCCCAAGTAAATGGAGCCTTAATTAATTTAGCTTCCCTTTCTTTGTAGTTGAGTAAATGCATATGCAATATTATTTTGTTTTGAAATATTATAGATTATGCAAAGCCAGTCCCGGTGGGAAAAAAAGATGTCTTATCACCAGCTGATGTGGAACAAAATATATGCAAAAATAAGTTGCCAGGAACAACAACAACAAAACTGTCACCAGCCTGAAAATGGCGATTGACCTGTGGTGAATTGGTGCTACCACCTATTTTTTAAAATCAAATTTTAAATAAAATTCTTTTTCACATGCACAAGTTCAAAAAATGTGTCCACCCTCCACCCTTAATCACAGATTTGTTCTTGAGTCCTAGTTACTTTTCTGATTTTGAAAAGTACAGAATTGTTTTTGAATTTGTGCAAGGTCTATTTCACTTTAACAATTCTCAGCTGTCTCAAGAGTGAGGCTTCTTTCTTTCGAGAGGCACCTTTTCGAGTTGTATGTGATTTTATTTCAAAGCACTTAGGATTTGAGAGATGATTCAATTGTTGAGATGTGGACTCATATAAGAACATAAGAACATAAGAAGACCCTGCTGGATCAGGCCAGTGGCCCATCTAGTCCAGCATCCTGTTCTCACAGTGGCCAACCAGGTGCCTGGGGGAAGCCCGCAAGCAGGACCTGAGTGCAAGAACATTTTAAATAAAGAATATTAAATAAAGAATATTTTAAATCAAAATGAGTTCGCAGTTCTAAATACAGTTATTCCAATACTGTTTTCAATTTTTCTGGTTCAAAATGACTGTGAAATCAACTTTTTCTGAGGTTAAAATGGTAAAAACAAAGTACAGGTCACAGATATTGGAGGAAAATTTGGAGGGAGAGTTGAGATGAAATCTGACTAATTCTATGCCTGATTTCCCTGCACTACTTAATGAAAGGATGTGTCAGATTTCTCATTAATTCTATTAATTCTATATTAACACATTCACCACAATTTTGGCAAATATGAAAAAACAGTTGGACACCGCTGTCCTAGATCCAGCACTGTTGATGGAGACGCAAGTAGCCTCCATGGCAAGGAGAGTTCTTTACCACCTTGTGCAAGTTCATCAGGTATGGCCATTCCTGGATGAGGATAGTAGCTATGGTGGTCCATGTGTAGGTAACTCCATGGGTAGATTGTTGCAATGTGCTCTGTGGGGTTGCCCTAGGAGAGGGATGGAGGAACCTGTGGATTTCAGGTGATGTTGGATTACAACTCCTATTAATAGTCATAACAAGAATTTTATGAATCACTTTTTACATTTGTCTCAAGTGGGTTTACAAGCACATTACAAAAACAACTTTAAAAAGTTTTTAAAGCTGTGCAAAAACAACAACTAAAGATAGGTTTAAAAACAATTTAAAATGAACACTTAAGACAGAGACCATTCTGAAAAAGCTTGTAGAAACAAAAATGTCATCAGTTGTTTTCAGAAAGTACAGATAGTGGGTGCTTCTCATACCTTAACAGAGATGATGTTCTACAGAACAGAGGCAGCCACAAATATGGAAAACTAAACAATGGCCCACAGACTGGAAGTGTTCAGTATATATCCCAATTCCAAAGAAGGGGGACCCAGGGAATGCAGTAATTATGGAAATATTGCCTTAATATCCCATGCAAGTAAAGTAATGCTCAAGATTCTACAACAAAGGCTCATACCATATATGGAGCAAGAAATGCCAGATGTCCAAGCTGGATTTAGAAAAGGAAGAGGTAACAGAGATCATATACCAAATGTATGTTGGATAATGGAACGCACCAAGGAATTTCAGAAGAAAATCACCCTGTGCTTTATAGATTACAGCAAAGCCTTTGATTGTGTTATCAAACTATTGCCTTAATATCCCATGCAAGTAAAGTAATGCTCAAGATTCTACAGCAAAGGCTCTTACCATATACCATATACGGAGCAAGAAATGCCAGATGTCCAAGCTGGATTTAGAAAGGTAAAAGAAAACCACCCTGTGCTTTATAGATAACAACAAGATATAGATTTGTTTGTGTAAATCATGAACAACTATGGAATGCTTTAAAAGAAATGGGGGTGCCACAGCATCTGATTGTCCTGATGCACAACCTATACTCTAGATAAGAGGCTACTGTAAGGACAGAATATAGATAAACTGATTGGTTCCCCATCGGAAAGGGTATGAGAAACTCTTAAAATGGTTAAAGAGAGAAGGAAAGCTAAAGCAAAAGGAGACAGAAACACAGCCAGAACCCTAAATGCAACAATACATCGACTAGTACATAGGGACAAAGAGAACTATTACAATAGTTATTATATAGAAATAGAAGAGGACAACAAAAAGGGAAGGACAAGAGCCCTATTCCAAAAGATTAGATAAATGAAAGGGAAATTTAAACCAAGAATAGGGATGTTGAATAATCAACAGAGGAATATACTGACTGACCAAGATGAAATAAAAGGAAGATGGAAGCAATGCACTGAAGAACTCTATAAAAGAGATGCCAGGATGACAGATTCACTCACGGAGTGAATGATGAGGAACCAGAAATTTAGGAACGTGAGGTGAAATCTGCTCTTAAAATACTTGGAAGAAACAAATCACCACGAACAGACGGCATACCAACAGAGTTGTTACAAGCTACTGAGACTGAATCTGTCCACATTTTGACAAAATTTTGTCAAGAAATATGGAAAATAAAACAATGGCCCTGAGATGGGAAGCATTCAATATACATTCCAATTCCAAAGAAAGGGGATCCCAGGGAATGCAGTAATTATCAAACTATTGCATTAATATCCCATGCTCAAGATTCTACAACAAAGGCTCTTACCATATATGGAGCGAGAAATGCCGGACGTCCAAGCTGGATTTAGAAAGGGAAGAGGCACCAGAGATCACATCGCAAACATACGTTGGATAATGGAATGGACCAAGGAATTTTAGAAGAAAATCACCCTGTGCTTTATAGCCTTTGATTGTGTAGATCATGAAAAGCTATGGAATACTTTAAAAGAAATGGGGGCAAGAGGCTATTGTAAGGACAGAATATGGTGAAACTGATTGGTTCCCAATTGGAAAGGGTGTGAGACGGGTGTATTTTATCACCCTATTTGTTTAATCTATACGCAGAACATATCATATGTAAAGCAGGATTAGACCACGATGAAGGAGATGTGAAAAGTGGAGGGAGAAATATCAATAATTTAAGATATGCAGACGATACCATACTCACTCTTAGCAGAAAGCAGTAATGATTTGAAGCAAATGCTGATGAAAGTTAAAGAGGAAAGCAAAAAAGCAGGACTACAGCTGAACATCAAAAAGACTAATGACAACAGAAGATTGCCTGGGTGTAAAGTCTTAACCTGATATTGAATGTAAGCTGCGCAACTCACATAAGTGATAGAAGCTTGACATGCACGATCCACTCAAATGTACTTTTATACAAATATTATTTAAATGTTCCCCTTTATCTTTAGTATAAATGTATTATATCAGGGATGGAGAATCTGTGATCTTCCAGATGTTGTTGGACTCCCATCAGCCCCAGTCAGCATGACCAATGGTCAGGGATTATGGGAGTTGCAGGCCAACTACAGTTGGAGGATACCATGTGGCTACTCCTAAGTCCTGACCTATTTCCTGCTTTTACTTCCTTCTTGTACTTTGATTGTTGCAAAAAATAAATAAATCCAGATTGTTTAAGACTCTTGGAAGCAGAATATAAACTAGTTTTTGAATGAAACCAGTTTTTCAAGAAGCACTTTTCAGGGGCAAAGAATACTCAGTAGGTCTAGATTGTATGTGGACTAGGTAGCAAAAACAAGAACTCAGTCTCCTCTGATTCTAGAATAAAAAGTTGAGTATATGCAGCCTGTGTTTCCATACTCTTCTAAGCTATCACAGGTGAGAAAATATCAATCCTCATTACTCCATTATTTAAAAGTTTTTTAAATTCTCTACACAGATAAAGCTGCTCAGTTACTATCTACCAAGATGATCTCGTTCAGCACTAATAAAGGTAATTGTGATGTCTCTCTGTTGCCACCTTGTGTCTCAGTTAAAATGGAGAAAATAATGTACTGATTCCAGTCTTTTTTCTTTTTTTAAAAAGAAGCTGTTTTAAAATGGAAAATCAAACTCTTATAACCTTGAAAGATGCCTATACTTCCTTTTTTTTAGAAAGCGGAACGCATATCCAGAAAAGCCATCCTCATGTTGTGCTCATGTGAATTTAAAGTAAAGGTTAGGTATTTCTGAAGATATTGTCCAAAATAGTATACTTTTGCTTGGCGCCTGTGCTGTACATGTTTTGAGGCGAGGGGTACATAACCAGTCCCCTTACCCCCCCAGCATCAAAGCTATATTCAGAGAAAGCCTGTGGGGCTATTCTAGTGCTCTTCTTGACTCTGTTTCACTCAGTGCACAGAGTCATCTTTTTTCGCATGACATCAGATAAAAGCATCTTGGAAAGGGGATGAGAAGACAACTCCTGTCATATTCATGCAGTGAGTTCAGGATTTCAGGAACAGTGAGTTTTCCTCTTCAGACTGAAGCCTAGATTCCTTTCTTGTCCTCCTTTCTGATCCCAGTAATCTGTAGCAATATTGCTGAAACTGACCTTTAGTGTGGCGGCACCTACCCTGTGGAATTCCCTCCCTTTAAATACTAGACAGGCGCCATCTCTGTTATCTTTTCAGCATCTATTGAAGACCTTCCTCTTTCAACAAGCCTTTTAAGTTGAGACCTTATCCCAGTCTGCGTCTCTGTTAGTACTGCTTTTTAATGTTTTTAAACCTTCTTTTTTTAAAAAATGTTAATCTTTTTTAAAAGGTGTTTCGAAAGCTTTTAAAAATGTTTTTAAAGATGTTTTGTTTTAATATATTTTAAAGTCTGTTTTTATTATGTTTGAAAGTGTTTTTAGTACTTTTGTTTGCCGCCCTGGGCTTCTAGTGGGAGGAAGGGTGGGATATAAATCAAATAATAAATAAATAAAACTAAGCAAGCATGTGGACCTAATAAGTCCCTTGGATGGGAGACTATTAGCAGCCCAATGCATGACAAGAGGATATAAGTAAAAAAAATTAAAAATTAAGCAGAGATGGGCAAACTGTGGCTCTTTAGATATTATTGGGCTCCAGCACCCACTATCCTTGATCATGCTGGCTGTGGATGATGGGAGCTGGAATCCAACAACATCTGGAGGGCCATAGGTTCCCCACTCTTATGGGAGAGCTGTTGGTCCTGTCAGGTTCAGTGGAAACACATGATTTAGGTGTTAGAGCTGGTCTGCTTGTTATACATGCTATGGGGATCAACATTCCATGACAGGTGTGGGGAACCTTTGGCCCTCCAGATGTTGCTGAATTACAACTCCCATCAGCCCTAGCAAGCATGGTCAATGGCCAGGGATGATGGGAACGGTAAGGACAACGGTTTCCCACACCTGAACTACCTGAACAACAGTTGACCTTTGTTTTTATTGTATTTGTAACATTCTTATTCTATGGTGTTTTTTTTTTAATGCGTTGTAAACCACTTTGATGTTTTTAATGAAATGATACTGCCAAAGGGTGTGCGAGGAACATACAAAGGCTGGGTTACAAACAAGTAAGAGGCGGGTTGATTCAAAATGCTGCTTGCAAACTCTTTGTAACATTCAGAGCTAGGCAAAGAGTGAGAGAAAAGGAACTGGGAAGAAAGTTTTATAGAGTCAATATCCCTCCCTGCAAGCCGTGTGCTTGGAGAATGTTGGGTGAGATTCTCGCCCTGGATTGGAACCTCTCAATGATCAAACTCCCGCCCCCCTCTTCCCATCCTAGTGTTTCCCATTTTTTCCTCTCCCTCCTCCCTATTTACTTGGGATCACTTCAGGGGATCCTTGCCTCAAGATGGATCCTGCTTCAGTATGAATACACCCATCTCACCGCAGTATTCCAGATTTGGATTAAGTGGCTGCACAGCCCTAGGTTGTGGAAGTGCCAACATGTTTCATTGACAGCAGAACTGCCTCCAGACACTGGCTTATGGTTTCCATTGCCTCCCAGGGATTGGTTGATGGAAAGAAGCGGTCCATCTAAGTACCATCACATTCCCATCCAAGCAGCAGTGTCACTAGCGGGAGTGCGGGGGGGGTGCAGATCTCCGGCGCACGTCCTCCCAGGTGTATGGACAGGGGTGGCTGGTCACTCACCACGCACTCCAGGCTGAAGGTGGGAGGCCTGTCCCGGCTTCACCACCAGCGAGCGGGTGCCTGCTTTTGGTCTCGCCTGCCCGCCTCTGAGGAGGAGTTGGCGCGGGGCAACGGTGCAGGGCAGGGCAGCTCTGGGTGTCACCCCCCTCAGGGTGTCACCCAGGTGCGGTCCGCAACCTCCGCACCCTGGTAGTGACGCCCCTGCATCCAAGTGATCACACTTCAGCCCAAACCTGTGGCTGACCTCTCCCAGTGGCTTCGTGTAGACGACAGGGACAAATTATGAATGCAAGCCGTGCATTGGCATTGTGAAATGGGCTACAATGAGAGGGCAAAAATAAAGTTTTCAGAAGTTGAATACATATATGGAGAGTGCCAGTGGAGGGCATTAGGGCAAATGAGGCACTGCTGTATCATCCTCAGTCTTACCTTAGCCAGCCCCCTCTGTCTGCAACTCTGGAGAACAGCTGCTAGTCTAGGTAGGCAATGCTAAGCTAGATGGATCAATGGTCTGATTCAGTACAAGGCAGCTTCCTATGGTCATCACAGCCTCATAAAGGACCGGGACATTTTAGCTCTGCATGGATCAGATGTAGACTCATATGGATACCCTCTGCTAACATCCTCCCAGCAGACCAACAGCAGAGTGATATTTACAGCAGCTAAATTTGTAGTAAAAACACACTGTGAGAATTCATTGTCCTGTGTGGAACTCACCAGATTTCCCCCTTTTTCTTACATTCAGATCCCTGTTCTGGTGAAGCAGCCTTGCTGATTTGCATTTCAGGGGACCCCTACTTACTGCAGCATTCCCACTAAAATGCGTGCAGGGTTTGCCTTGCACGAGCATCGATAGATCCAAGTCTCCCCTGCATTTCAGGAAGGACAATCACTTTTAGACCAGGCCAGAGTGTGTCTCCATCTAGCCTAGTCTGCAAACCAAAAAGGATAGAAACCCAACCTAAAGAACCTCTGAAAAATGGGCTCGGTAATGTACCTATTAGAACATCTACAGTATTAAATGTAATTTTATTATATAATAGCTAGCAATCATAGAACATTAGTAAAAACCATCATGTATGGCAATAAAATATCCTTAATACATTCCTTGCATTCAAATCTTGTAGTAGGGAAAGATACATTACTGAGTCCGTTTGAGTCTTTCAAGGTCCATCTAGCCCAGTACCATCTACTCTGACTGGCAGCAGCAGCTTTCCAGGGTCTTGGGCAGAGGTCTTTCCTCCTCATCTGCTCTCAGATCCTTAGCACTTAAGAAAGCTGGAATTGAACATGTGACTTTCTGTATTCAAAGCCTAAACTCTACCACTCAGCTATGATCCCTTCTATATACATGCCAGGCAAGCTTAAAAGAAAATAGCCCTTCCTTAATCTCTCTCCCTCCCTCTCTCTCCCCCTCTCCATTTGCAATAGTTTAAAAGAAAAACTGAATTTCTCCCTTCAAAGGATAAGACAGAAGTACCTGCAAAGAGACGTTGTGCATTCCCCCACCCCAGATAAATCTGGGCTCTTCCCTGCCGTTGCAACACAGACATACTCCTCAGCAAACTAAATGCCAATTTAATTTGTCTTGCCCCTTCCCCATGCCTCAGCTGGGCTGTCAGTTTCTTTTGTCTGTTTAACATCCATCAGGAAGACGAGATGAAGTAATGGTTCAGGGTTGGAGGAACCGTGGTCCTCCAAATATTGTTGGAGTTTTAACTCCAATCTGCCCAGCCAGCATGGCCAGTGGTCAGGATTAGGAGAGTTGTAGTCCAACAACACCAGGAGAACCATAAAATCCCCAATCCTTAATAGATGGACATCGTCTGCAGGACCATGGATAGCTCCAAAGCAGGGAACTTGCAAGGCAGCGAACTTCAGACTCCAAAGGAGGCTTTACCTCACTCTTTCCCAACCTGGTGACTTCCCGCTGTTTTGGACTACCACTCCTCATGGAGTGGTAGCCAAACACAATTGGAAGGGGCTAGGTTATATTGTAGTTGGCAAATAAAAATACTCATAAAAGTGCACATATAATAGTGCACATAATAAAACAGAAGCGGCCAAAGGACAAATTCTATGTAGGACCCATGTCCACACAAGACAGAGGATGAGAAAATCAAAACAATACCAAACTGTTATCCTAAATCGACTACTAAGCAATGGCCTATTAGCAAAACTCAATACCCAGAGAATTCAAGGTGCATATGTTGGCCAGATGCGTTTCGACTGGAAAGTCTTTCTCAATGGCTTTGCAGATGGATGTTAATTAATATTTATATTCTGGGATGTGGACTGATAGTTGGATAACCTGTAGATTCAATTTGTTCATTTCATTTTCTCAGTCATTCTCGAATCCCATTAAAATATTTTTTACCAACACAGCTCACCCTCAAAATGTTTGTCGGTTATAAGTATCTAATCTGCTAGGTCATTCCGAATGAGCTAATCTACAGAGGAGACACTGTTGCTTGAACCAAGCCCTTTGGAGAGGCATGGATTCCTTAGAGAGGCTATGGTCTAGTGTGAAACCAAGCATTGCTTGCATTCTGCTGGCTCTCTGGTGGGCCTTGTGGTGCCAGGGTCAGCATCAGAACTCGGCATTGTCAGGCAACTGCAGAAGTCCACACACTAGAAGAGGGCCCACTGCTGACCTGCAGAACTCCCTGGCCTTGCTCCTCCTCCAACACCTCACCGTTTCTTCCTGCTCCCCTGCCATCCCAAGGATGGAAACTATGACCAGGGCAAAGAAGAGCAGCAGCTTCCACTTGCCTTGGCCTCTTTCCAAGCACTGGCATGGACTGGGCCTGGAAAGAGAATGGGCTGTAGCAGCAGCATCAAGGAATGGGTCCACTCAAGGAAGGGGGTCCGCTAAGAGCACTTTGCCCTAGTGTCCTGAAAAAACCCAAAGCCAACACTGCCTGGTGCCTCAGGGAGGGTGGACTATGGAAACATGGGCTCTTGCATAGTTGGAGAGGTGGCTTTTTAGAGAATATAAGAAGAGCCTGCTGGATAAGGCCAGTGGCCCATCTAGTCCAGCATCCTCTTTTCACAGTGGCCAACCAGGTGCCTGGGGGAAGCCCACAAGCAGGACCTGAACTCAACAGCACTCTCCCCACTTGCAATTCTCAGCAGCTGGTAGTCACAGGCCTACTGTCTCCAGAAGTGGCCATTGTGGCTAGTAGCCATTCATAGCCTCATCCTCAATGAATTTGTCTAATTCCCTTTCAAATTGGAAACAAAAAAATGGTCAGCATCAAAAGAACCACCAAGAAAGAGGAAAAAATCCAAAATGCTGAGAAGAAATATAGTTGCCATTAAAGATTGAAGCATTTTCGCTATTAGAGATCTCTACAGACTATTTCATCCCCTGACCAAGGCCCAAAATACTAGAGGCCAAAATGTGTTGGGCTTTCCAAAGAAATACATTTCTTCTCATCATTTTGGGATTTTTTTCATCTCTCTTTGAAATTTCATTTCAAAGCCATCCAAATGGGTGGCTGTCACTACATTACGTTGGAACACATTCCATAGTTTCACTACGGCTATAGAGGCCTTTAGCCAGGGCCCCTGGGTCTGGGATGTCCTGAGATGCACCAGGATGATGTTAGCACACTCTTCCTGCACCTTCCAGGCTACCCTTGGGATCTCTTCTGCTTTTACTCCCTCTGAGCTTGTATGTGACTTGCTGGATGAGGCCATGCCAACCACCCTGAAGTCACCAAGAGCCCTTCGAAAGCTGAGTCCTTTCTGCTCCTCATCGCTACAGAAGGCACATGCTTTACCCAGTGTGTGCTTGAGGTGTTAAGTGTCCTTGTGAGCCGTTGCCAGTCTTCACCATCTGCTCCTTTTGGGGAAAAGAGCCTTAAAAGCCATCATCTGCTAGCATGCCTCATCTTTATAACAATGTACTGCAGGTTTGTAAGCAGCAGGCAAAGAGATGAGTAAAAGGGATAGGCGTGATGGAAAACTGATTCAGACTGTCTCCCTCCCAAAAGTCTAGAAATGCGAGTGACAATAAGCACAAGGACCCAGGCTCAAGCATTCATTCACTGGCGATTGCTCGTGGCTGAGTAAGATTGTCTTCCAAGATAAGGTCTTTAATGGTGGGTCCGTAAGTGACTGTAGAGGCCAATTCTGGATCCACACAGCCTCCCACAGTGAGGACATAGGTTTCCAGATGTAAGATGGTCACAACGAGGATTTGCTTGATGTGCCTTCCGCTTAGCTCGTTTGTCCCTTTCGCCCTGTACTCGTGCTTCTTCAAAGTCCATAGCACCTTTAATAATGGCCGACCTCCAATTGGGACGCTCATGGGCCAAGGCTTCCCAGTTCTTGATGGTTATGTTACATTTTTTTAGATTAGCTTTGAGAACATCTTTAAATCTCTTTTGCTGTCCATCGATATTCCGTTTTCCATCCTTAAGTTGGGAGTAAAGTAGCTGCTTTGGAAGATGGTGATCAGGCATTCGAACAACATGGCCGGTCCAGTGAAGTTGATGTTGGAGGATCATTGTTTCAACACTGGTGGTCTTTGCTTCTTCCAATACGCTAACATTAGTCCGCCTATCTTACCAAGTAATTTGCAGAATTTTCCAGAGGCAGCATTGGTGGAATCTTTCAAGAAGTTGGGAGTGGCGTTTATAGATGGTCCATGTTTCACAGGCATACAGTAAGGTCAGTAGTACAATGGCTTTGTAAATAAGCATTTTGGTCTCCCTGCGAATATCCCGATCCTCGAACAGTCTACGCTTCATTCGGGAGAATGCAGCACTTGCAGAGCTCAGACGATGCTGAATTTCAGCATCGATGTCAGCTTTTACAGAGAGATGGCTGCCAAGATAGGGGAAGTGATCAACGTTCTCCAACGTCACACCATTAAGCTGGATTGATGGTGCTACAGAGGGACTAGTTTGCCCCTGTTGATGAAGCACTTTGGTTTTTTTAATATTAAGTGAGAGCCCAAGCTTTCCATATGCTTCTGCGAAGACATTTAGGATAGTTTCAAGAACTTTCTCTGAATGTGCAGAGACTACATTGTTGTTGTTGTTATGTGCCTCCAAGTCGACTACGACTTATGGCGACCCTATGAATCAGCGACCTCCAAGAGCAGAGACTACATTATCATCAGCATATTGAAGTTCTACGACAGAGGTTGACATTACCTTACTTTTTCCTTTCAACCTACTGAGATTAAAAAGCTTTCCATCTGTTCGATATATGATTTCCACACCAGTAGGAAGTTTCCCCTCAATAAGATGTAGAATCATAGCAATGAAGATAGCAAATAAGGCAGGAGCAATGACGCATCCCTGTTTTACGCCTGATCCAACTCTATATGTATCGCTCTGAGAGCCATTGCTGTCCAAAACCCTGATATACATATAAATTGCCAGTGGAGGGCGCCTAATGTGGTGTGGTTGTAGGCAAGGTGCTTTAACCCTTTGATTCCCACTGCAGTCCCAATCCAGATTTGGAAAGGGGGACTATTTATCATTTGCATTGAGGAAAAGCTCCCACGGGAACTGGGACATAGGAAACTGCCTTATACCGAGTCAGACCATTGGTCCATCTAGCTCAGTATTGTCTACACCAGCATTACCCAACCTTTTCCGTCCCAACGCCCCTTTGCAAAATCTTTTTGTGTCCAACGCCCCCCTCAGATTAAGTATATGCCAATGCTTCCTATTATACTTAATATACTTAACAACAAACTCATTCAGTTTACCGGCATTGTTTCATTAAACAAGTTCATTTAAACATCACAGAAACAACGGGTAGCGAGTGTGTCCCATTCCTGAGGAAAACCAGCGAATAACTGACTGTTTGTGTCACCTGTTTGCACACGGCACTCATCCGTTGGAAGAATGCGTCCTCCACCAATACACCCAGCTTACCAAACACTCTCTCGTGATTGGTTCCAACATCCCTCAAGACAGCATCGGAACATTACCTAGTGCCGGGGCATGGCTAATATCCCCATTCCTTGATATGACACTGGCCGCTATTCAGAATTTCTTTACTAAAGAGCACACACTATTTATAGTGTTATTTCCATGAATTGAGACGATTAAATACATTCTAACTGTGGACAAAACAGTTTAAAAATTAATGATTTGTTTATTAAAAAAATTAAACTTAAATGCTTCAACTGTCGCATTAGACCGCCAAATGTCAATGCCCCCCTAATGAACCCAAAGGCCCCCCTAAAGTTTGTAGTCACACCAATGTGCCCCTGGAAGGCTGTAACGCCCCCCAGGGTGGTGCTACCACCCACGTTGGGAATCACTGATCTACACTGACTGACAGCTGCTCTCCAGGGTTTCAGCCCCACCTGGAGATCGAACCTGATTGAACCTGGGACCTTCTGCATGCAAAGCAGATGCTCTGCCACTGAGCTGCAGCTCTGTTCCCTGGGGTGAAATGATGAAAGCCCCTTTACCCTGCATGCCAGGGCCCAGATATGGATAGGGCTCCTTAACACTAGCAGAGTGTGTGTGTATGTGTGGTTTGCACTCAAGGGCAAAAAATGTGAAGAACATTGGTCCTTAGTCAATGCAACAGACTGATGGTGAGGAAGAAGGGGGGAACAACCCACCTCTATTTTCCCCCACACGTCTGCTGCTGCTCTACCTGTCACTTGAAGAGAATGGTGTGTGTGTGAAGCATTTGCAAGCACAATTTCAGGGCTTGCCAAGTATGCCCCTTCTTTCAAGGCCAGCTCTACACGCCTCCCAAGTGCTTTTGCAAGCCTGAGCTCAGAGACCTTCACCAGCATCAATAATAAACATGAACATGATCTTACCCACAAGCCTCCTTGTGCATTCACTTAAGAATTTTTCACGTTTACTTCAAGGCAGTTCCAGACCTCACCATGACTAGTGTAAAACTATGTGCTTGTGTATTAGTATTGTTATGAGTTTGGGGCTGGAATGGATGATCCCTGTGAGTCCCCTTTCCAGCCTCTGATTTGGAATTCTGTGCCTTGGAATGAGGAACTCACTCTGCTAGTCAGATGAGTCTCTCTTTGTTAAGCTAATAGAGTGGCCAGGGAGAAGAATGGGTCTATCAGTTGCCCAGCAGCTGGTGAATGCGCCAGGAAGACCCTTTTGTCACTCCCCCCCTCCTGGCTGCTAGGAGAGGCTTGTGTCTTTAGTTGTCTCTGAAGAATTGCTGAGGACTGAAGGCAGGCAGGGACAGACTGGCTCTCTGCCTCATGGCTATAGGATGCCTCCTGTAACCCTGATGGAAAAGCTGGATATTGGACTGCTGATGCCTTGAACCGCTCCATCCTAAGCTCAGGTTGGAATGTGTGTAAATAAATAAACCATATTTCATAAAGACACCACAGTCTCCACTGATCTTCTTCCCAAAGGAAACTAAACCCTGGATGAGTGCAGGGACCCCTGAGATCTCACTGCTTGGAGATTGGGGAGGCACCCAGCAGTATCATGTACAGCTGCAGCACTGGGGGACTGGAGAATACCTGCCCTGGGAGTGAGTACCTGAGCATCTCGGTGCTTACTTGCTCATTCCTCTGGGTTGCTGTCTCTCAAGACAGCTGAATTCCCAGGTAAGTGCTGCAAAGATTGGGGGCCCCTGCTTGACCCTGGCTCCAGAGAGAGGGTGCAGTTAATCTTGCAGCCTCTTGCATCAGCTGCTGGCTGGGTCAGGGGGAATAAAAGCCCAGGTGCCCTTGAGGGTCACCCCTTGGAGAGCCTCTTAGGAAGTCCCAAAGGCAAGGGTGCTACTCCCTTCTATTTTTAAAAAAACCAATCCGGAGGAGATTGGTAGTGGGGAGGGTATATGGTGCATGTGTAGTTCCTGTGCACAGGCTGAGAGCCTGTATTGTGAACTGAATGATAGGAGAAAGTCAACAGATGCCTTCAGAATGAGAGCCTGTAACTGGCAAAAGACTGGCCCTCCCTGGGTGTGACACGGGGGGGGGAAGTAGATGTGCCCTGTGTGAAAAATATTGAGTGAGTATGACTTCCCAATTCTTCCAGAGGTCTGCTGGGATAATTGGTTAAAGTAGGTTTTGATGGTGGGCTCTTGTTGGGTTCATATCAGGTATTTAGGAGTCTTAGTAAGGAGAAACATGGGTGATGCCACCTCAATTTCAGTGATCATGGGTAGAGGGAGGTATAGCCATGGGGAGGTGGTGAACCACCAAAGAAGATGAGGGCAAGGCTATCTATGCCTTCTTCCTTGCTCCCACTGCTCTCATGGATGGGTTCCCTGTTGCTCATCGGCTGTGCCCACTGGCCTGTGTGTGCTGTTGTTTATTGCCAGATACACAATAAGACCACACTCATCCATGATTTGATCATGGATTTCTGGAGAACTTGAAAGCTTGCTCACTATTTACTGACATTTTGGCTGCTCTAATGAAGGCATTCCCCTGATATGGATTTTGTTTTCTTATGGGACAGCATGGCTACCTTTACATGTTGTGTTTCTTTTCCCCCCTTTAGTGTTAGATGTGGGGCAGGAGCAACTCCTGTTTGGGTTTTTTTTGTTTGCATTCCAAAGGGAAGATAGGGTTAGGGTCCTCCAGCTGGCTAGGCTTGCCTGCCTAATTTACCTGTGTTGTTCTCTACCTAACTTCCTTCTGTTGTAAGCTGATATATTCAGGGAAACTGACTGGCCCCTCCTTCCTTTGTCTTCTTCTTTCACCGTCCGAGGAGGAGACATCTCTGTCTTTGCTCTCTCTCCTGAACCATGAGGGCAATATCCAAGTTTGTACATTGTCTCCAACTTAATTAGTTAGAACTAGGTATGCCTTTCCTATCTAGCATGTATTTCTATAAATAAAGTCGCTTTTCTTATTTTACTAAGTCTTAAGTCTCAGTGATCTAAATGCAGGGTAAAAGCTTGCTTCTAAGGTAAATGCACACACTGCCACATGCAGCTCTGACCACTGAGGATCTCTGCATATTTCCATAACATTTAGGGACTGTGCTCAGTGCGTTCACCCATTCTGGTGAAGCCAACAGTAAGGGACAATACTAAACTATATTAAAGAAAGAAAGAAAAGATCAGCCTGTGCAGTCCTTCAGAGGCACATGTCCAAAAGTGTGGCTAATGTTAATAACTAACAAAAGGCAAATATTTTAAAGACTGCTCTGTTCCCCCTTTCTAATGGGTGTTGCGTAAGAACTAGAAGAGAAGATTAAGTAGCCTCCAGATTAGCTAGCTCAAGACATTAATTATGAGATTTGAAATTCATTTAGTTATTTTTGCTCAGTGTTTGAAGCTGCAAAGAAGCCCAAGTGGCTGAAATTAAAGAGTGGATTGCTGAGGGATAGCTACTTATCCCTTTTGGGAGTATGGAGTATTTGGGATGTTTTTTGCTCCAGTAAACCACCATGGCTAAATCATCATTAACAAAACATTGTGATTAATCAGTGGCACTTTGTAATCCTGACACCCAGCCTAAAAGGAATGCAGCCAACAGAAAAATCATGTGGCGCTCTGTGTGTGTGTGTGTGAGAGAGAGAGGGGGGGGAGGGAGAGACTGATTCTCACCATCAGTGACACTATTCTTTAGATGTTTCTTATAATGGCTTTGGTGCCAAAATAACTGCTCTCTGCCAGCTGTCTAAATTTGGATTTTAAAAAACAAAAATGCATTGCACCTTTATCTGGTACCCGTGGATGCAGTGGTGGAGAAGGAGAGCATAGCCTGGTTGGCTGCAACAAAAATGGGACAGAATAGATTTTTTGATTCAAAGGACCCCTCACTTGAAGTGGTTTACAGCCATGTTAAAAATACCATGCAAGACAACTAACATTGTTAAATTCCCGATTTGCATTCTTAGATGTGAGAATGCTCTTTTGTGATATTCATGTGAATCTTTAGATATATGTTGTAATTATGTTATATTCTATTGCTGTCCTCGGCTGAATTTTTGTTTTGTATATGATTCGCGTTTATTTTTATTTTATTTAGGTACATTGTTTAGATATTTGTTGCTCAATGATGGTACTTAAAATAGGAATGTCGATGGTGATGATGACAATATTTATTACCAGCCCTTTACCACCGGGTCCCAGGGTGGCTTACAGCCATTTCAAATTCAGTATTAACAACAATTGAAGTAAATTACAATCACAGGTTTTCAGGGAAGGTCCTGAAAAATGTGAAGTGCCAAAGCAACGGTATTGTTGCTGTTTTGCAGCTGTCTTATCACCTGCACTGAATGTGGAACTTATATTTTTTTATATTGTTGCGCATCACCCCAATCTCCGAGTGGTGAGAGATCTCCAGGGGTCCCTGCGCTTACCCAGGGTTTGGTTTCCTTGGGAAGGTCAGTGGAGACTGTGGTGTCTTTATGAAATATAGTTTGTTTGTTTATTTGCACACATTCCAACGTAAGCTTAAGATGGGGGGTTCAAGGCATCAGCAATCCAATAGATCTTTCTTTTCCCATCAGGCTTACAGGAGGCACCCCAAAGCCATGGTGCAGAAAGCCGGACTCTCTGCCTGCCTCCAGTTCCACGCCTTTCCTCAGACTCAACTAAAAACTCCAGCCTCAGGAGGGGTGGGCTCTCCTGAAGAGTTTCAATAATAATAGGATCTCTCTGACCCAGTTAATGGGCACTTGATAGGCCCATTAACTCACCTAACCACTCTATTAGACTAACTAAGGGGACTCATCTGACCAGCAGAGCGGGTTGCTCCCCTCCAGATGCACGGTTCCAAATCAGAGACTGGACGGGGACTCACAGAAATCATGCATCTTCTTAACCCCAAACCTATAACAATATGATACATATTAATTTTTGTTGAAATGTAAACCACTTTGAGATTTCTTGAAATATAAAGTGGCATACAAGTTAAATAATAAGTAAATAAATAAATCCCACTCTTTCACCAAGGAGCTCAGGATGGTATACATGATCCCTACATTTATCCTTACTCCAACCCCTCAATATAGGTTAGGCTGAGAGAAGGAGAGTGATCTCAGGTCACCCCATCAGCTATGTAGCTGAGTAGTTTTTCTGCTGTGCCACACCGTTTCTGGAGTCATCAAAGTCACTCTCTGTTGCCTTCTCAAGTTACATTCTACCCCATTCTACACTATGGCCAGACTGATGCAGCTCAGTAATTTCTTATGCAGGAGTAGGATTAAAATCGATGAGATTTAAAGAGAAGAGAAAATGATTGACAAGTTTCTTTGTAGAAAACATTAGAAACTGGAGATGTGCACTAGCTCTGTTTGTGGGCTGAATGATAAGGCTCAGCTGGGTGATTCAAGGATAACCTCCTCTTCTGAGGTGAAGCATGAGGTCTAGAAACCCCTCCTGTCAGATCAGCAACCCTGAAGTCTCATGTCACCCTGTTGCTCAGTAGTTTTTGTACCTAGATCTATGTTTTCCTATATTTCTATGTTTGCCTAAGTCCATGGGCTTTGTGAGGCTGTCTAAAATGTTGCCTGTGGAACACTAAAAAAAACCTTTGGAGTGCTTTTTGTTAAAATACAGCAGCGGAGGATTATTTTTTTTAAGTTAAAATTTCATTTAAGTAAGGCCTATCAGACACTGGAAAAAAAGTCTGGAATGAAGACGCAAAGTTTTTTTTTAAACAACAACAACAACAACATACAAGCAAGAATATACACCATTTGGCCATCTCTTAATTATTTAAGGTAGGAAAGAGACAAACAACAGCTCTCCCCTCTCAGGAAAGTGATTCCCCTTTATTTTCCCACGAAAAGCCCCTGGACAAATTTGCCTGAAATTTGGCAGGTTTAATCCACTCTAGAGGAGCACCTGTGCCTATAAATTTCATTCACTTTGACCAAAGGTGGGGAGTTGCAGCCATTTTAGATTCCCCATTATGATGCATGGGGATCACGGAGTGCTCTTTTATACAGAGTGGACAGGAACCCAAAATACAGACTGAAGTAGACAGAGCACAGAGTGACTCAGAAACAGATTGGATTTTTAAAAAACAAACAAACCATAGATACAAGGCCCACAAACACCCCTATTAGAAACCAAGGCATTGCAAGTGATGGTGATCTTTGTGAGGGGGCCTCTGATGAAGGATGGGGCGGATCTCTTTATTAGTGAACAGTATTAAAATTGTTTTGAGTTATGTCTAACCCTGATCTGAGCTTTGATAACAGCTCACTTTCCTTCTTTCACTGTTCTTAAGTGTTAGACACATAGGAAGCTGCCTTATACTTAGTCAGACCATTGGTCCATCTAGATCAGTACTGCCTACTAGCAGAAGCTCTCCAATGGCCACCAGCTTGGACGGCTTTAAAAGAAGATTAGACAAATTCATGGAGGACAGGGCTATCAATGGCTACTAGCCGTGATGGCTGTGCTGTGCCACCCTAGTCAGAGGCAGCATGCTTCTGAAAACCAGTTGCCGGAAGCCTCAGGAGGGGAGAGTGTTCTTGCACTCGGGTCCTGCTTGCAGGCTTCCCCCAGGCACCTGGTTGGCCACTGTGAGAACAGGATGCTGGACTAGATGGGCCACTGGCCTGATCCAGCAGGCTGTTCTTATGTTCTTAAGGCTGTAGACAGGAGTTTCTCCCAGCTGTTCCTGGAGATGCCGGGGACTGAACCTGGGACCTTCTGCATGCAAACCAGTTGCTCTTCCACTGAGCTATGGTATTGTTGACAATACTAAGCTAGATGGACCAATGGTCTGACAGTATAAGGCAGTCTCCTCTGTTCCTCTAAGAACCAGAGAGACGGCACTTTGTTTTGCCAGCATTATAGCCAATCAGTCTGGTGAAGCAGAGCACAGGCTGCCTGCTTTGCCAGCCCAATCAGGTTCAGTGAAGTACCACCTGACCTGCATCCACCATCTTCACATGTTTGAGCCTGGGCTGATTCAGGAGGCAATACCATATGGTGCAGCATATCAGAAAAATGGGAAGGGGGGCAAATAAAAAGGATAGCTATTGCCTGCTAAGAGGGGGGTGAGGGAGGTGGAGAATATCATAAGAGCCCTGCTGGATCAGGCCAATGGCCCATCTAGTCCAGCCTTCTCACAGTGGCCAACCACATGCCCAAGGGAAGCCTGCCAGCAGGACCTAAGTGCAGCGGGACTCCTGTAGTGGGAGAGAAGAAAACAAGAGAGGGGAGCCCTTCCAGCCTGCAAGCATTATAATTGTCCTGCTTTGAACTCATAAGAGGATCCCCTCTTATGAGGAAAAAACAGATGAGCAAAAAAACTAAAAATTAAAAAAATGCAGGCCAGTAACTTACAGGACCTTAATAAGAAGGCTGTTTAAACTGAAGGGCACTATAACAATTAAAGCACCCCCCCATAGAGCCTCCTATGTACAGACAGTACACAGTTCATCCATAACAGACCAGCACCCTTCATCCCAGTGACCAGCACTTGACTTTCTGCCTGCCTACATATTAGTGAAAAGCTGCAGTCACTGTTCTCTAGTGAATTGCGTCCCACCAACTCAACAGAAATAGGATTGCAGCCAACACCTCTTTTGTGTAGCAGCCAGGGATAAATATATTCTGGCTACCATCCAGAGAAAGTTAAGCACATTGAAAACTCACTGAAATGGATCCCAATAGGATGAAAGCACAACGTCTGGATTGCATCCAGGGTGCATGCAACAAATCTTCAATGTGTTATTCATACAGCTGCATTCACGTTGAAGCTCTTGAGCCGTTAAATCTTGCTACAGCCCAAGGGCAAAAGGAGGAAGCCTACATGGGCTAAACCGGCTTAATATTATTCTAGGGTGGCCACCTTCAAATCCCCAGCAAAGAGGAAATGCATCACCAAAAAAAGAGAGGCTATAAATTTGCATAACATTTGCATGTGCTAGTTTGTACAAATAGCTACATTTAGATGTCTCAGTTGATGGGCAACTTCTAAGATCTCTGTTCTGCTTGCTTAGGGTTCTTTATCTTTAAACCAGTCTTGGGTCACATCCACTCATTGCATTTAAACTACTATGATGCCACTTTAATAGTGGTGATTTTCCCCAAAGCATCCTGGGAAGTGCAGTTTGTGAAGGGTGCTGAGAATTGTTGGGAGACCCCTATTCCCTTGCCAGAGCTACAATTCCCAGAGTTTACTCAGAGATAGAAAAAAAGGCGTGTTTATTGGAGCCTATCCATACTGACCGGAGAATGTGGATATTGTCTGGAGAACGTACAAAATGCAGTCAAGCTATACACATTCCCCAAGGCTTGTTGGGGATTATGCATAATGGCTGGAGAATGTACAAAATGTAGCCGAGACATGCATATCCCCCCAAACATGTTGGGGATTATGCATAATATCCAGAGAACGTACAGAATTCAGACAATATATGCACGTTGCCCATGCCTATTGGGGATTATACATAACGGCCAGAAAATGTACTAAATTTAGCTGAGATATGCACATTCCCAAGACCTGTTGGAAATTAAATACATTGACTGGAAAAATGTGCACAGGAAAGCTTGGGAACCCTGGCTGGGAACCTGTGGCCCTCCAGATGACTACAACCCTGGGCTCCTGCTCGGGATATAAATCAAATAATAAATAAATAAATAAATAAATACAACCCCCATCATCTTTGGCCATTGGCCATGTGCGCTGAAGTTGATGGGAGCTAGAGTCCAACAACTTCTGCAGGGCACCAGATTCGGCATCCCTGCTATGCCACTCTCTCCCCCAAAGAAATCCTGGGAGGTTTAGTTAGGTCTCTCTTTGTTAGCGCTCTTTCGACCATAGTTTGCAGGATGTTCAGGGGGATGCTGCTGTATCAATGAAAGTTTGATACCAGTTTGTAGTGTAGCTTTTTCTGGCAGGTCTTCCACTATTATGCACAGAGAGAGAAGCGGGGTGGAAGTATGAATGATTAAGAACAGTGTGAATGGTATAGGAAAACACACGGGGCCACAGAAGTGGGGAAATATGAAAGAATTGGGTGGTTTCCCCACACTGAGACTTAAAACACAAAACCAACAATCTGCCTCTTGAAAAGTTGGAGCAAAATCCTATGCACGTTTCATATTTGCTGCCTAAAGGGTCAGTTGCAAGACAGTTACAGGGTGCGGCGACGTGCATGTAAGAAAAAATATTGCCATGAGCATTGGAAGGGGCAACAGCACACTGGTCAGTCACATTCCTTGTTCAAAGAAGGCCCCATATTCAATCCCTAGTACAGGGATTGGGAACCTCAGGCCTGGGAGCTGACTGCGGCCCCCATGGGACTCTATCTGGCCCTTGGAACTCTCCCTAGGCCACACCTGTCCCTGGCCCTGCTTTGTATACCCAGTGTTTCTGCCTGGCTTGAATGTGTTCTTGAACTCTGATTGTGCCTCTTGCTTGGATAGAGAGAGGCGTCTCAATATATGTAGAAAGTAGCTCACTGCACCAAGGTCACATTGACATCAGTTGCTCCGCCCACTTTTGCCTCTCACACTGCCGTGTGTCCCCAGAAGGGAATGTACTCCTCACGTTACCTGTGAACTAGCACCTCCAGTTATAAGGATCAGGTAGCTGGCGACAGGGACAACTTCTGCTGACACCCTGGAAAGCTGCTATCAGTCAGGATAGACCACACCAGGCGACAGCAAGAACGATAGTCTCATCTCAGCCAATTAGCTGTCGGGCTAAGTTCAAGGTGTTGCATTTGGTGTATAAAGCCATATACAACTTGAGACCAGGATACCTGGAAGATCATTTCACCTCAGTGGATCACTGCGCTCTGCAGGTGAGGGCCTCCTGCAGATACCATCTTATCAGGAGGTCCTTTCCACATGATATAGGAGTTAGGCCTGTAGTGTTGTGGCATCTACCCTTTAGAATTCACTCCCCTTAAATATGAGACAGGTGCTGTCTCTGTTGTCTTTCTGGCACCTGCTGAAGACCTTCCTCTTTCAACAAGCCTTTTAAAAGGAGCTACTTTATCCCAATCTGAATCTCTATTGGAACTGTTTTTAAAGATGTTTCTAAATATTTTTTACAAGATGGTTTATTTTTAAGAATTTTTTTGTGCTTGATCATCTGTTTGCCGCCTTGGGCTCCCTTGGGAGGAAGGGCAAGCTATACATTTAATAAATAATAATAGACAATTTCCTGTGGTTCACAGCCATTAAAGATGTGAGCCAGGGGAGCCTTGGGTTCAAATCTAGCTCTCTCAATAGGCAATCCGCTGCCTCTTAGCATCTCCTTCCCTCTTTGCCAAAGTGGAATCATAACAACAAACCTGCCTCCAGGGATGGAGAAGGACTTTGTTTGGTCCACTTTTTGCAATCGACTGAGCCAATTTGACTGTCTCGAACTTTCTTGTGGATTGGAATGCAACTTCCTATTGGACTATGCATTTCTCTGGATTTTGTGATACATTTTCAGTGCACAAAAGAAGTGTGGACAAAAAAAATATAGGTTACTCTTAAAGCATTTATAAAGTGCATATTTTAAAGAAACGCAGATTGAAAAAAACATATTTGGGGGAAATGCCTACATTATGCATACTATTTAGATATGAAATTTTAATGCATTCTTTTAAAAACTCTGCAAGGAATAGGAGGAATGGACCTATGACTGAGTGCCAGCAAAAATGAAATGGGATGGAATTAGATTGAGCTACCTGCATTGCAGGGAATGAGCACAGAGGCACACTGTTCTTTAATTCTAAATGTGTGTCATTTGCATTTGGTACTGTTTGCTAGATCTTGGGGGTTGTAGTAGAAAAAAAGAAATAGATCTGGTAAACAGAATGTATCATGTATTAATCAAATAATTTTGCTTTCCATATAAGCAGAAGTGTGATGGCAAATTCGGACGTGCAAGGCCCCTTCATGATAGAGGCACCACGTCCCCTCACAGCCAAGCCCCCAAGATTTACCATCTCTTCTGCAATTACAGAATTATAAAACCAGAATAAAACTATTCTGTGCATAGGCTTCCCTACCCTCTCAATCTCTCTGTCTCTGAGGGCTAAATATTGCCAGAAATGTTTTGATTTTAAGAATTCTGAAATGAAGCCAAGTGTGGGACTAGGATTTGGGAGACTAAGGTACATTGCCATGAAGCTCATTTCTCACTTACCCTAGGAGCCAATCAGCACGAAAGGAGAAGAGTGTGTTAGCTACTGAGAAGAGTCTTCTCAGTGACTGACTCACCTCTTCATTCTGATTGGCTCCAATCAGCACAAAAGAAAGCACATTCTTATCCACTGAGAAGATTCTTCTCAGTAGCTGACACATCCCCCTTTTATGCTGATTGGCTTTAGGGGCCCTGCTGGGATCCTGCTCCCAAAAAAGGAAGGGGTCTAAGACCCCCTGTGACTCTGGACAACTACACCCTTGCATACAAACAAGAATCAGTGTACTAAACACCCAAGCAGACCTACAATTGCCAGACATTCATCAAGATGAGATCATTTCAATTGCTCTCAGCGTTATCTATAATGCATTTCATTAAAGATAAACCACAGAAAATTGTGAAGGAAACTATCCAAGAGCAATTAAGCTGGAGAAACAAGAAAGTCCTTTATGCTTATTCACAACACCTCTGCAAAATGGCTTTTGTGACCACACATGCACACACACATGAATTAGTTAAGTGAATAAAAACTTGAGATGTGCAGACTAGAAGAGATTGCAGGAAGCTGTGTACAAAACAGATGGAAAAAACAAGCACCCTCAAAATATAAACTGATGGTTAAGCATCAGATTACAGCCTGGCTTCCACAAGTTGTGTGATCCACTAGTAGGGATGGTTGAGAAATTTGATTCAGTACAAATGTCAAGCTCCCAACATAAAAGATACAGCTGAAAACAGATACAGCTTTAAAACATTGGGATGGGTGAGAAATTCAGTTCGCATTTCAACCTGAATTATCAAATGTGCACTTCCCAAAACTATTTATTTAAAATATTTCTATCCAGCCCTTCTGCCCTACAGCAAGGCACTCAGGGCTGCTCACAATGAAATCATACACAGTAAAAAGCACGCACAAAAATAAAAATAGATAAAAATAAATAAAATTTAGTTAAGAAATCTAGGGGAGTGTTATTAGAAGGGGACTAAAAAGAGGGGAAACCAAATTTGAGAACAAAACACAGCCATCCTTCAAAATTCACACTTGAATTTTGCAATGCAGTTCACCAACCAATGTTTACAAAAATGCATATACACTAGGGGACAGTGTACAGTAGGGCCCCGCTTCCCAGTGCTTCGCTTCCCGGCATTCTGCTAATGCGGTGGCTTTCATTCCCCATTTTAAAGCCGCTTTTGCGGCATTTTGCAGCATTTTTGCAGCATTTTCGCGCGACGCACCCCATTATACTCAATGGGGGTTCTGCTTTACGGCAGGGGTCCGCAACAGAACCTGCCGTATAAGCGGGACCCGCCTGTACATAAAAATGAATATATGAGTGAAAATAACACAAAATGCATTATATGATGAAAAATTGTTTGCAAAAATGTGTGACTTAGTCAACACTGCCTAGAAAAATGTGTTTATTAGGAGAAGTATGCACTAAAACGCCGGATAATTTTCTTGAGAATTTTTGTCTGTCCTGACTGCCAGTAGCTCTCTGGAGTGTACCTCAGGGATCAGGAAAATTTGGCTCTCTCAGTCAAGTCCCATCATCCCCAGCCAGCATGGCAAATGATCAGGGATGAGTTGTATTCCAACAATGTCTGGAGGGCCACAGATTTCCCATCCCTGGTCCACCTTATCGTTGCAACTGGAAATGGCAAGGATTGAATCTGGGACTTTATGCATGCAAAGCATTTGCTTGGCCACTGAATTATGGTTCCATCCAAATGGTCCTTTCCCAAATACTTAGAAAGCAATCAAGAGGGCACATTAACTATCATGTGAGAGGAATGCTCAAAGGGCAGCACATTTGCCACTGGTGAACTGAAGGGCATCAAACATCACATGTCAGTCTGAGAATTCAGACCACCAATGGCCAAAAGAAGAGAAAGTTTCTGGAGTTTCTTTTGCTGCAGTGTGTCATGAATTGCTCACACAAAGCACCATCATTACAGCCGCGAAACAGTTTTTGGGAGCAATTTTTTTTATAATTATCTCTGTACCCCCATCTCAAAAAGAGAGGAAGATTGGACAACCATGCCTGTGTCTTAGTGTCCTTGAGTGGAGTTTTAATTTAGCTCTATCTTGGGCAAAATTATTTATCCTTCAAAATTAGACACAATGAAAGCACCAATTTCTCCCCAAGTCCCACTATTTCTAAAGATTAGATATTACAACACGTTTTACAAAAGAGGTTCAATACATTTATGTAACCAGCAAAGTGCTCCTGACTCATACCAATTATTGTATGCAATGGTGGGAAAAGCTTTCAGATATTTAAATATACTCCCCTCTAGATGCTCTCCATCCTTTAACTCTATTCCATAGGCAGGCTTGGAATCATAATATAAATTAAACGCAGACACAGACACAGACACACACACACACACACACACAGAGAGAGAGAGAGAGAGAGAGAGAACCCTGATGGACTGGGCCCAAAATCTATGTAGCCCAGTGTTTTGTTTCCATCTGTGGTCAGCAAGCTCTTTTTGATACAACAACACCAACGTTTTGGCTGACATTTGATATTCAGAGCTACATTGTAATGGAACATGGAGGCTCCATTTATCATCACAGCTGACAGCCATTGTTTTTAAATTCTCCATGAATTTGGCTAATCCCTTTTTAGAGTTATCTGACATATGCACAAATGGTCCAGCACCATAAACACTTTGGCATTATAAACCACATGAAGAAGCAAATCATACTGCATATAGATACAGCTCCAGCAGAAACGGTAACAGGACTTCAAACTCTATTGTATTTTCAAATTGTTGTAACCCACCTTGAGACCTCATCATGAAGGGCAGGTAAGAAATTTAAGAAGAAGAACGCAATCCAGATTTTTAAAAAAACAGCAGAAGACAAATAATCAACAAGAAATGAAAGCCAGTTCTGGTGACAATTTGAAAAGCTGGGCAAACAAAAAAGTCTTCTGGCACCAGAAAGACCTAAAGTTCCACACCAGGTGAGTCTGTCTGGGAAAGGTATTCCACAGGAAAGATGCCACTTATATAAAAAAGCCCTGCTTACAGACACCAGAGGGGTGAAACAAAGAAAATAAATACATGTGTGCCCACAGGGACAACTGCCAACCCTTTTGACTCTGGCGGCATTAGATGGCAGATGGTTGAATGCCTAGTCATCAGAATGCATTCCTTTGTCCCAGCTACATCACTACACCAGCCTATGTTGCACAGTGCAAGAGATGGAAACTCTAGTAACAAGTAGTTCAACAATTTGCAAACTGTGTCAGGAGAGAACTGGTAGCATGTGAAGAGAAACAGATTTAGGAAAGATTTTTGCAAGGTCGAGCATCCACGCATCAAGGAGGTTGCTTGCTGTCTCTCAGAATGATCTGCTGTGCTTTTCTGGCCTCTTCCTATTTAGCCTACGTTGGGGGTAGGTGACCTGCCATGTGTCCATGTTGCATATGACTGAACCATTCAATCCTACTTGATGCAGAGGTGCAGCAGGACCCCCTGCCTCCAGCAAAGGTAACAATATAAGTCAAGCTGTCTGGATTAGGCCGATGGCTAATCTAGTTGAACATCCTGTTCTCACATTAGCCCATGGGAAGGCCGCAAGCAACACCTGAGCACAATAACACTCTCTCTTTCTGCAGGTTCCAGCAACTGGTATTCAGAAGCATACTGCCTCTGACTATGGAGGCAGAATGCAGCCATCATGGCTAGTAGCCATTAATAGCCTTTTCCTCCATGAACTCGTCCAATGCTCTTTTAAAGCCATCCGAGTTGGTGGCTACCGCTGCCTCTTGCGGAACCGAATTCCATAGTTTAAATATGTGCTGTGTGAAGAAGTACTTTCTTCTGTCTGTCTTGAATCTCCCAATGTTCAGCTTCATTGGATGTCCCTGAATTACAGTGTTTTGAGAGAGAGAGAAAAGCTTTTCGCAATCTGCTTTCTCCATGCCATGCATAATTTTATACATTTCTATCATGTCACCTCTTACTCGCCTTTTCTCTAAACTGAAAAATGGAAATGGACTGCCTTCAAGTCCATCCCGACTTATGGCTACCCTATGAATAGGGATTTCATGGTAAGCAGTATTCAGAGGGGGTTTACCACTGCCTCCCTCTGAGGCTAGTCCTCCCCAGCTGGCTAGGGCCTGCTCAGCTTGCCACAGCTGCACAAGCCAGGCCCTTCCTTGTCCGTAACTGCCAGCTGGGGGGCAACTGGGCTCCTTGGGACTATGCAGCTTGCCCATGGCTGCACAGGAGGCAGGTCACGTAACCCCTGAGCCACTCATGATCTTTAGCTGACCCTTGGCACCCAGGAGACACGAGGGGGATTTGAACTCACAGACTCTGGACTCTCCTTCCCAAATGCTGCAGCCTTTCTTTATAGGGAAGTCACTGCATCCCCTTGATCATTTTGGTTGCCGTCTTCTGAACTTTGCATAAGCCTGGTGCCTCTTGTGTCATGATGACTGTTGTAGATTGTCTTCTTTTTTCACTAAGCAAATCTTCCACGTCATTTGGAAGAAAGCAGTCTCACAGCATTGGCTCATGAAGAATGCTGCTTCCTCCATGGTTAGGTACATCAGAACATGGCTACCTATTAGCTACTGGGCTAGGTTCAAGGTTCTAGTTTTGGTGTACAAAGCTCTATACAGCTTGGGACCAGGATACCTGAAAAATCATCTTACGCTTTATATTCCCAGTCTATCACTGCGCTCTGCAGGTGAGGGCCTCCTGCAGATACCATCTTATCAGGAGGTCTGTTCCGCACAACATAGGAAATGGAGCTTCAGTGCAGTGGCACCTACCCTTTGGAATTCCCTCCCCTTAAATATTAGACAGGCTCCATCTCTGTTATCTTTTTGGCGCCTATTGAAGACCTTCCTCTTTCAACAAGCGTTTTAAGTAGAGACCTTATCCCAGTCTGCGTCTGTGCTAGAATTGCTTTCTAATATGTTTTTAAAGCTTTAAAGATGCTTTTTAAAGCTTTAAAAAATGTTCTTAAAGATGTTTTAAAAATGTTTTAAAAATGCATTTAAAGATTTTTCTAAAGCTTTCAGTGCTCTTTCACCAAGCCACAGTAACTCTGCTACATTCCAGACACGCAAATCCAGAGATATCTTCACATCCCTCTCTCCATATAGGCAACCAAGAAGCATTCAAGGACACATTTCACCCAGGCAAAAGCACTCAAGGAGAGTGCAGAGCAGGGCTAGTGAGGGGTGTAGTCTGAGAATAAAGGATATGGCAGATGTGGGGAACCTTTGGCTCACCAGATGTTGCTGAACTACAACTCCCATCAGGCCTAGCAATCATGGTCAAGGATGATGGGAGCTGTAGTTCAGAAACATCTCAAGGGCCAAATGGGTGGGATGTGGGGAGGAGGTGTGACATAGGGAGAGGCCTGATGGTCAGACAGAGAGGCCATCCCTGTCTTAGGTTATTATCCTTAATAAACTTCCATAAGTAGCTTGCACTCTCTCTGAAGAACCAGGTCTGTAGTCTTGGGGTAGTCCTGGATTCATCTTTGTCACTAGAGGCCCAAGTATCCTCTGTGGCTAGGAGTGCCTTTTACCAGCTTTCTCTGGTTCATCAGCTATGGCTGTTCCTGTACAGGGATAGCCTGACCACTGTAGCCCATGCATTGGTAACCTCAAGGTTGGATTACTGCAATGCACTCAATGTGGGGTTGCCCTTGGCCCTGGTTTAGAAGTTCCAGCTGGTGCAAAATGCAGTGGCCAAATTGCTGATAGAGCATATGGCCAGCAACACATGACTAGGGTTGACAGGTCAGAAGCACCCAAACCCTGAGATTTTTGAGCAGGCTCAAGTGATGTCATTAAGCATGATGCATTAAGCATCAACCACAGTTGCTTGGAGCATACAATTCAAACAAAAAAATTTCTCTGATTGGAAATTAAGATAGCAATAGCTAAAAGATGAAGCCTGGGTAGGGAACATTTAATCTTGCCAGCTTGCTTCTGGCAAAAAGGGTTTAAGTGCCCTGAGGACAGGACTGACACCAGAAGGCCATTGTAGGAAAAAAGAAGCCTAGTGTTGTGAAGATGTTAGATGGAGCACTCAGGAGTAAAGTTGGATGCCCCCAAAGGCTGCAATTCTAAACACACTTACTAAGGGACTAAGCCCCATAGAACTCAATAGGATTTACTTCTCAGTAGATAGGGTTTGGATTGTGTTGGTAAAGCTAGACTAGGGATCCTCTGCAAAGATATCCATATCCAAGTAGGGTTGGCAACTCCTTGCCTGGAATGCCCTGCCCCTACCTTTAACATGGCTGCTCCAAATTTCTTTATAGATGTGACCCTTCACTTCAGAAAGACATCTCAGAAATCAGTAAAAGTAAGAAGATTTTATGCTCTTTTTTTGTCTCCCCTGTGGGCTGCTTTAAACTCACATTGACAGCCAACCCAATTCCAGTAAATAATAACTGACAGAGAGAAAACATACATGGTTTGGTCTACCTTCAGAGGCAGCAGCTTGGGAACAATAACAATTGCAGCCACACTACGCAGTATGTGAATTCCCTTTTACCACTATTGGACAAGAACCAAACGACAAAGTGCATTATCAGTAGGTTTAAGAAGGTTGAGCGGAGCGCATGGAACCACTGTTGTTGCTTCTATGGATAAAAGGGAGTGAGATTAAAGGTAAATGAAATGCAAATAGAAAAAGAAAAACAAAAGACAGTGATGATTTCCTAAATGCAATACCATGCCAACCACAACAAGATTCCTATGAGTAAGGCAGAAAACTCAGCATCCCACAACTAGTCAGAATTCTTAACCAAAAACCAAACCTAAAAAAATCCTGGCACCCAGTCAGCCACGGTCACAGAAATCCCCATGCAGCACAGCCTGACCCAGGGGCTTCAGTCAGTACAGAATGCTGTGGCATGATTGCTGACATGAGTGAGACCCTATCAATACAGCACATAACACCTCTGCTCTGAAATCTGCAGTGGTTGCTGACTTGCTACCAGGCCAAGTTCAAGGTGTGCTTTCCATGTTACGGGTGCCACATAGTACTTGTGCTGCTCTTGTAAGGAATCAGTCCTTTAGTGTGGCAGCATCTACACTTTGGAACTCCCTGCCTATTGACATAAGGTAGATGCCTTCATTGCATTTTGGATACTCTGTTCATAGGGTTTTCGTGGTAAGAGATATTCAGAGGTGGTTTACCATTGCCTTCCTCTGAGTCCTCAAAGAAAAGGTCCTCAAATGCAAAGATGTATCACTGAACACTAAAGTCAGGATCATTCAGACCATGGTATTTCCGATCTCTATGTATGGATGTGAAAGTTGGACAGTGAAAAAAGTGGATAAGAGAAAAATCAAGTCATTTGAAATGTGGTGTTGGAGGAGAGCTTTGCACATACCATGGACTGCGAAAAAGACAAATAATTGGTTGTTAGAACAAATTAAACCAGAACTATCACTAGAAGCTAAAATGATGAAACTGAGGTTATCATACTTTGGAAACTTCATGAGAAGACATGATTCACTAGAAAAGATAATAATGCTGGGAAAAACAGAAGGGAGTAGAAAAAGAGGAAGGCCAAACAAGAGATGGATTGATTCCATAAAGGAAGCCACAGACCTGAACTTACAAGATCTGAACAGGGTGGTTCATGACAGATGCTCTTGGAGGTCGCTGATTCATAAGGTCGCCATAAGTAATAGTCGACTTGGAGGCACATAACAACAACAGATGCCTTCATTATACTCTTTTCAGCATCTGCTAAAACATGTTTGTATAGCCTACCCAGGCATGTAGAAGCTATGGTGTTTTTTATCTGTTTTTAACTCATTGTTGGTTTTATTATTTTAAATGTTTTTAAATGCCTGTCTTTAATTTTTTTTGCCAATAATTTTATTGTTTTAATTCTTTCTGTAAACCGCTTTGAGATTTTTTAGGTATACAAATGTTGTAAATAAAATACATAAATAAACTTTGGTGTCACTGTGGCCCTTGGGTCTCTTTCCACTTTTAGAACAAAGGAATGTGCCTTATACCGACTCAGGCCATTTGGTACTATCTAGCTCAATTCTGATGACATGGACTAGTATTGGCTCTCCAGGATTCCAAGCAATAGTCTTTTCCAGAAATTAAATTTTGGATCTTTGCATGCAAAGCATATGCCCAACCACTGAGCTACAACCCTTCCCCCATTTAAAAAAAATCTTTTAAAATTGTTCTCTTCAATTCACTAAAGAATGCACATCATACCTAGTGCAGATCCACACCATTCATTTAAAGCACATTCAACACATTCTGAAGCACATGGATCTCTCCACAGAATCATGGGAACTGTAGTTTGTTAATGGTGGTGGGAATTGTAACTGTGAGGGGGACACTACACTTCCCAGGATTCTTTAGGGGAAGTCATGTGCTTTAAACGCAAGTTGGATTTGTTTTAAACATATTGTATGGATCTACTTAATACACTTTGCCTGCATGTAAATCGTTTTAATTAATTTTTTAAACGGAAATGATCTATAAAGTTTACTGGGTGACCATGGGCTAGTCACCATCTCTCAGCCTAGTCTGCCCCTCAAGAGGAAAACAACAGAGGGGAACCATGAACACCTGAAGGAAGAAGGGCATACTTAAAATGCAGAGGAAATAATGATGTACAACAATAGTGTGAAATCAGATACTTATCGGGATATAGTATGAAGAAATATTTATATCAGCATGATCAATTATGTTTATTATTTACACAATCTCTAAAGATATTTATAGTGCAATCCTACATTTGTTTACTCAGAAACAAGTCCCAATGGATTCAATGGAGCTTACTCAAACAGGGAACCATGCACAGAACTGCAACCTCCAGTGATAAGGAACTTCATTGACCCAACCCAAAATTCAGAATCATGCCACTTTAAGCTGTTTTGCAACTGTTTATACTTGGTTTTATGGTTATTGGATTTTAAATGGATTTATTTGTTATTGTGAGTTGCCTTGGTTTCCACTCTGCAACGCTACTTCACAGGAAAGACTCCATATATACACACACACTGGAGATGTAAAAATACGTACACCCCATACAATATTTTATTGTCAAAACCAGTTAATTATTGCAGAACATTTTTTTAAAAATAAAATCAGTATTAGTTTTCTACATAATAAAAGCAGTGATACCTAAGTAAGCCCTGCCTAACTGGTTTATAAAATAGGATTGGAAGGAGAGAGAAAGATTTACAACACAAACACAATTCTTTGCTATGTTCACTCAAACGTCCCATCAATTTACAGCACAATCCTAACCATGTCTACTCAAAAGTAAGTCCTATTGAATTCAATGGGGTTTACTCTGGGTATGTGGGATTAGTGTTGCAGCTTTACTCCCAGAAAAGCAAGAACTGGATTAAAGCTTCATATTGGGAAGGTTTTCAAAACAACAGCCCAGGAAAATTTAAACTTGTTTGACTCCTGCACACAAGAGAGAAAAAGACTGAAAGCTATATACTTACTCAATTGATGAGATTTTCAGATAAGCAGGAAAAAACAAGTTGCCTGACTTGCAAAGCGCTCCAGGTACTGCCTTGTCAATCACCTGAAGGGCAGGATTATTAACTGAAGTTGTGGGGGGAGGTGCTTGATGTTTTGGTGTATACCTCGTGAACCAGACCACCTAGAAACTTAATTTTTTTTAATGAAAGCTGAAAGTCTGGAGAGTAAGGTGACTCACCCAGGGACCATCCAAAAAATCCGGAGTCTCTGGGTGAAAACAGGAGACCTGGCAACTCTACATGTGACACCACTTTTAAAACATCTGCACTGGCTGCCCATCTGCTACAGAGTCCGGTTCAAGATCCTTGTATTAATTTACAAAGCCCTAAACAACTTAGGTCCAGGACTGCCTGAACCCTTATATGCCAGCTCAGTCGCTGAGATCTTCTACAGGAGTGACTCTGGTTGCCCTCCAAGTTGGTGAGTCTCATTGAACATTTATATGAAATTGAGCCTTCTGTGTCAGCAGCCCGGTTCTCTGGAATGCTTTGCCAACAGAGATTCAGCAGGTGCCTTCTGTTTTAACTTTTAAGTGCCTGCCAAAAACCTTTGTTTCATCATGCTTATGTAGGCAATTAAGAACATGCATTTTTCTACAACAATTGATCTTTGTTCTTATTGTATATTTAATATGTTTTTTTAATTCTATGGTTGTTTTAAACATGTTGCAAACTACCTTGATGTTTTTAACGAAATAGTGGTATACAAATATTTTTATAAATAAATATGCTTCTTAAAGGAGGGCTTTTTTTGTAGTGGTGGCCCTGTGTAGATTTACCAACTTTTAAACAGGCCTATTTATTTCCATCTGCTTTTACTTAAGATGCTGGACTGGGCTATTTTAAACTATTGGTGTCCCTGTTTTAAATTGCTTTTATCTGATTTGTTATGCTGGCCTGTAAAAGTGTTTTCGATTGCTGTTTTGTAATTGTAAAAAGATGGTGTCAGCTGTATTTTAAGGGATGGATCCTGGCTTAGTCCTGCTTAAAGTGGTCCCATTGAAATCAGTGGGACTTAAATTTATTTATTATTTATGTATTTGTTACATTATTTATGTATTTGTTACATTTATGCCCCGCCTTTCTTTCGCCACAGAAACCCAAGCAGCATACATGTGGTTCCCAGGCAGTCTCCCATCCAGGCACTGACCAGACCCACACCTGCTTAGCTTTAGCAAGGTGGTGGCCTCAGGTGCCTTCAGACCATAGCCTTGGTGATGTCCAAATCATATCTTGTTCATTTCAAAGGGTCTACTCTAAGCATAGCTAGGGAGCGATTCTAACCGGGACTGGGAAGGCATGGCCAAGGCAGAAGGGATGTCCTGGCACAGCACTTTGGCCTAGTGTGGACCTCTCATTAGGAAACGATCCAGCCATGGATCCAGGTGGTCAATCTCTTGCCATGCTCCACCCCCCACACAAGATCCCGTTTCCGGCTCTTGCAATGACTACCACTAGCAAGAACACCAGCAGTTGCAATTGCTTGGCTGTACTTTCAACCAATCCAGCAGACAGAGCTTGGAAAAGTTACTTTTTTAAAACTACAACTCCCATCAGCCCCAGCCAGCATGGCCACTGGATTGGGCTGATGGGAGTTGTAGTTCAAAAATAGTAACTCTTCCAAGCTCTGTGGAGCCTCCCTTCCCCTCCCAGGACCCAGCAGAGGGGCACCTCCACACCATCCTGACCCCTTCCAGCAGCGCAGATGAAAGGTTAGGGTTGTACTGAAAGTCTGATGATGCCCTATGTTTTAAATCACATATGTGAGCTGTCTTATGTGTATGTATTTGGGGGAGGGGAATTTGCCTTGAAAGACAGTAGCACAGACATACTGGAAATGAAACAAAATCTAGAAGTTGGCTTCCTTCCCAACCCAATACCTTTCTTTTCCACCAACGATACCTTCTGCCGTCTCCAAGCAGGTTTCATTAAGAAGTTATTCAGCTTCTGAAATTACCTCTGTCTCTCAAGTTAAATGCTTTTGCATGCTTTCTCTCCTAAATTCTTCTCTTAACTCCCATGGAATCTACTCTCTCTTTTTTTAACCTTCCAGTAACATTTATCCTCAGCTCTTTCCACCTTTCTTAGCTGTTTTCAGAACTGTCATTCTCTTCTGACTCATTCTTTCACAATACAAATAGGCTCCAATTTTGCTCTTCAGAAAAGGAGGGGGAAAAAACCCTTTCCCTTGAGAACCACCTGCATTTTTATTTCTGCACCTCTTCCCATCTTTTCATTTCCATTTCCAAAATGGCTGAACTTACTCAGCACCCAATCCAGAGGAATTTAAGTGCATGGCTGAGCTATTAGGTTGATTCATGCATGCACTTGATGACTCACCATTTGATGACAGGCAGGTGAGGCTGGATTTACACATTCAAGAGAAAGAGGGTGTAGGTATGTGTAGAATGAGTTCCCAGATTGGATTGTACCACTTCAGGTTGTCTGAAAAGGGAAAGCTAGCAAATCTGGGAGAGAGAAATGGGCAAGGATTATTATCCCTGATGAACTAGTTTTCTTCTTGCAGGGATTGGCGTTGGCCTTTATTTAACATGGAATAATATTTGAAATGAAACACACACACTTCTTTTGAAGTATCATCAGAACCATTGCCATGGGGTTGGGAACAACAGCAAATCACTCCTTGAATTCTGAGTTTTAATTTTTGACACACTCACACACCGAAAATATGAGATAAGATTGGTCTGTTCTTGATAAATCCATGTTGGCTCCTAGTAATCACTGCACTGTTTTCAAGGTGCTTACAGAATGACTGCTTTATAATCTGCTCCAGAATTTTCCCAGGGATCAATGTCAGGCTGACTGGTCTGTAGTTCCCAGGTTTCTGCCTTTTGACCTTTTTGATCATAGGGACAATATTAACCCTCCTCCAGTCATCCGGAACTTTATCCATCCTCTATGATTTTGCAAATACAATAGACAAAGTTCTTCAGCCATTTCCTTCAATACTCTTAGGATGCAGTTCATTGTGCCCTGTAGATTTGAACTCATTCAAAGTGATTAGGTATTCCATGGCCATTTGTTTATCAATTTCATGCTGAAATCCTGCCCCTTCAACTTAACGTTTGCTAGGATGGCCATAGACTCTCTTTTGGGAGAAAACTGAGCCAAAGAGGGAACTAAGCACTTCTGCCGTTTTTGACATCTGTTATCATTTTGCCATCCTCATTGAGTAGCTGTACCATGGTTTCCTTTCTCTGTCTTTTACTGTGGACGTACCTGAAGAAAGCTTTTTTGTTGTTTTTAACATCTCTCACTAACCTCAGCTCATTCTCAGCTTTATCCTTCCTGAAACCATCCCTGCAATTCCGTGATACCTGCCTGTACTCTTCCTTTGTGATCTGGCCTTCCTTCCACTTTCTGTATGTGTCCTTTTTTTGTTTTCAGGTCATCTGTAAGCATTTTGTGAAGCCACTTTGGCTTCTTCTGCTATCTTTCCCCTTTTTTCCTTGATGGAATTGTTTGTCATTGTGCCTTTAGAATTTCCTTTTCTAGGAACTCCCACCCATCTTGGACTCCTTTTCTCATTAGGATTGCTTGCCATGGAACCTTACTCTCCATCATTCTGGGTTTATTAAAATTGGCTTTCCTGAAGTCAAAGGTATGCATATGGTTATTCTCAACTTTTGCTTCCTTTAAAATAAAGAACTCAAGAATAGTGTGGTGTATAATAAGAGGACATGTCTCAAGTAAGGCGTGGTATATCATAAGATGGCATATCTGGGTAGACTTGCCTAAACTAAAATGCTTTAAATTTAGTAATTTAGAAATTCTATGATTTAAATAGAAACAGAGGAAGACTGTTGATCAGATGACCCATCTGCTTGCTCAATCTGGTGCCCAGGAACTAAGTGCCAATGGGCAACTTCAATGACCCTACAGACCTCCCTTCTTAAATGTTCTTTGCCTTTAAATCAGGCTCTGACCAGACAGCCTTTCAAAAGCTCACCCTCGGCCCCAGCCACTTCTAAGTTGCAAATAAGGTGGCAACATTTCCTACTTTGCAAAGGACAATTCTCTATTTGCAAGTCTGCCAGAGGCCATTCCCCTATTTAAATATCACCACCCTTTGAAACAATTGGGTTGTATCCAACAAAGTGCTAAGTAAGGATTTGTCCAAGGTGCTGAAACCTATTCCCAACATAGGTTCAGCAGCTTGGATAGCTCCTTGAAAGTTCAGGCTGAAACCCAGAGTGGCTTCACTGCCCCACTGACATTGGAGACACTAGTCTCCACTGCCAGCAGAAGGTTTGTAACTATGTTGCTCCCCCCACTTTTGCTTCTGGTCCCACCCACCATGGGACCTTAGGATGATTCCCCAGGAGGGAATGGGGCCCTTGGTTTGAGAAAGGTTCCCCATCCCTGCTATGCACTGTCAAGTCTGGTGAAGGGGATTGCATGGAAACTCCAAAAGAACAGCATTCTTCTTACTCCACTTGTTTATACATCCACAGTGAGTAAATCGGGAAAAATCAGGGTGTATCCAAATAAACCATTCTGCTACCACAAGGGCCTATAGGTGTGCAATGCAACTTAACCCACCCTCTGCTCTGCCCCTGTGCACCCCATAAATCTGCTAAGGGGAGTTGGGGAAAACCCTGGAACAGATTTAGGGGTCACACAGGGAGAAAAGAGGGTGGGCAAGATCCATTGTGCTCCCAAGAACTCCTTGCGCTGGTGGAAAAGTTTAATTGGATACTGTCCTACATCAGAAGCTAATCAAACTATTTCATGGCTTCCTCATCATCCCCTTCTGAAGTTACCAGGCACTTGATGACTAAACACAGTCACATATTCATTCCCTGAAACAAAATTGCTTTTTGGATGAACGTTAATAATAACATTTCCTTCACTCAACTTGTACACCTTCCTTGCATTTTCCTCAGCCTCTCACTGTCTGCTACCCAGTATTCTCTGAAGACTGGCAGAGGACAGAATCAAGCGGCAAAGTCTTCAATTTGATCAGTCCCCAGGAGCTACTTTTAATCCCAGCCTGCAATATGGGACCCAGTTTAAGTTATTATATTGCAGAGGTCCATCTGTTCCCTTGTCTCTGCAGGATGACCAGCGGCAGATGATGCGCCGCTTGTGTATAAGTGGGGATTTCCAGCCATGCACAGCATGATATGAAAAAAATGGAAATGGACTGCCTTCAAGTCGATCCCAACTTATGGTGACCCCATGAATAGGGTTTTCATGGTAAGCGGTATTCAGAGGGGGTTTACCATTGCCTCCCTCTGAGAGGCAGTGACTGGCCCAAGGTCACCCAGTGAACTTCATGGCTGTGTGGGGATTCGAACCCTGGTCTCCCAGGTCATAGTCAAGCACCTTAACCACAACATCACACTGGCTCTCTACAACATATAAGGATGGAAAAATATGCACTAGATGAAAATCATTAAAAACAACTACTAGAGGCACAGGAGCCCTTGTACTCTGTTGTATCTGGAACTGCTCTCTCCTCCCCTCTCTCTTATCTGGGGCATAATTTCCCCCTTATCTTATTTATTACAAGTCTCTCCTTTCCTCAATAGAAAGATGCCATTGGTTCATCTAGATCTTGTCTACTCTGGTAGCCAACATGGTACCTGCCAGATGCTGTTGGACTCCAACTCCCATCAGCCACATCCAGCATGGTCCATAGTCAGGGATGATGGGAACTGTAGTCCAACAACAACATCTGGCGGGCACTATGTTGACTACCCTTGGTCTCCACTGATTGGCAGGGGCTCTCAAGGGTTTAGGGAAGGGTCTTTCCCAGCCCTACTGGAGGCATCAGGGACTGAATCTGGGACCTTTGAACAGGAATTAATGTATGTATTTATTATTTTCATTTCAGTTAATATATAAGTTTTTTTTAAAAGCTTTGGTGCAAAAAGGAGAGATGTTCTGGCTGCCAAAAGATGGTGAAGGGTCTATCCCATCGTCCTGGAAAAGGAAGGTTAATTGGTCAATATTTTGAGAATGCCCCTGGGGTAAGGAGGGAAGGGGCATGGTGTACAATATAACCCCATGTCAGCTGGACCAAACCTGGTACCAAGAAGATGTTTTGTACCACAACTGTCATCCCTGACCATTGGCTATGCTGCTTGGGACTGACAGAAGTTGTAGCCAGCAATTCTGGAAAAGCATCAGGAAGGCTTTCCCAGGTGATCAATGGAGGGATATGGCCAAAACAGAAGTCTTTTTACTGGGCTGATTTTTGATGGTGCTTTTGTATAGTTAGATTTTATTAATACCCATGCAGAGATTTTGGTTTGATTTTTTTTCATTGTGTATTGTTATTGAGACATAATTGAAATGTTGGATATTATATTAGAAATGTATTTGAAATGCTTATTGATTAATCTTTATGAATTGCTGCTATTATTTACTTACCTTGTATATTGTGCTGCCTGGCTCGAACACAATTTTCTTTGTGGAAAGATGGCATATAAAGTCTAATCTAATTTAAAATGCTTAGTAATTCAAAGGCATGAATCTCATCACTTGGAGAATGTGGTTTGTTTTCTCCAATAAATCAATGTGGGTTATTCAATCTTGAACAAAATGGTTATATGCTTGTCTCCTTTTCTGTGCACAAATATAATTTGTTAGTTCCAATATTAGTGCATATACACACAGCTTATTTTCCCTTTCAGACAGCTGGGATATCATTGACAGTTTTCAACATTCTGCATAACATATCTGTGCTGCAACTAACAGAACTATCCCAACCCAAGATTTGCCAGGATGAGCGAGTTTGGAATAGGCAGATATTGAATTGAATTGAATTGAAACTTTATTTTTACCCCGCCCTTTTTCCAAACTGGAACTCAGGGCGGCTTACAAATAAAACTACATGTAGTTAAAAACATAGAAAAACATACAATTAAAATACAATTGAACTATGCACAACCTTAAAACCGTAAAAGGCACTTAGAAATCTAAAAACAATTTAAAATAATACAGATAAAACAATAAAACAAGCCTTGTAAAGCCCAATCCTAAACACCTTCTATCCCAAAAGCCTGTCGGAATAAAAAAGTCTTTACTTGCTGACAGAAGGATGGCAAGGAGGGGGCCATTCGTGCCTCCCTAGGAAGGGAGTTCCAGAACCTAGGAGCAGCCACTGAGAAGGCCCTATCTCACGTCCCGACCAATCGCACTTGTGAGGGTGTTGGGACTGAGAGAAGGGCCTCTCCTGAAGATCTCAGGGCCCGGGCAGGCTCGTATAGGGAGATACGGTCTGACAGATAGCCTGGACCTGGGCCGTATAGGGCTTTAAAGGTCAAAACCAGCACTTTGAATTGTGACCGGAAACAAACTGGCAGCCAGTGGAGCTGTTGTAACAAGGGAGTTGTATGGTCCCTGTAACCAGCCCCTGTTAATACTCTGTTATTGGGCTGTCCTGGCTAAGTTGGGGCTATGCTAGCATAATTCTCTCAGCCGAGCTTAGCCAGGGCTGAACTGGCTCAGATGGGTCTCAGCTGGTGGAATGTAGGTCAGTGTAAGTCTCCAAAAAGGGGTTCTCTGGGGTGGGAGAGGGCAAGGAAAGACCGACACCTATTCCAAACCTCTTTCAGATCAGTCATATGACCTGGCAACTTGGCAGAATTTGCACCCAGCAAAAAGAGTGGTGTAAATCAAACTCTATTTCTAGGATGTACACCTTACCATGGTGATGGGGTTTGAACAGATCTGAGGTTTTAAACTTAGTGGACAGAGAACCAGAAGAACTATGGACTGAAGTCAGAGACATTATCAGGGAAGAATGCAAAAGGACAATGCCTCTAGTTAAAGAGAAAGACCTCAGTGGATAAGAACATAAGAAGAGCCTGCTGGATCAGGCCAGTGGCCCATCTAGTCCAGCATCCTGTTCTCACAGTGGCCAACCAGGTGCCTGGGGGAAGCCCGCAAGCAGGACCCGAGTGCAAGAACACTCTCCCCTCCTGAGGCTTCCGGCAACTGGTTTTCAGAAGCATGCTGCCTCTGACTAGGGTGGCAGAGCACAGCCAGCATGGCTAGTAGCCATTGATAGCCCTGTCCTCCATGAATTTGTCTAATCTTCTTTTAAAGCCATCCAAGCTGGTGGCCATTACTGTATCTTGTGGGAGCAAATTCCATAGTTTAACTATGCGCTGAGTAAAGAAGTACTTCCTTTTGTCTGTCCTGAATCTTCCAACATTCAGCTTCTTTGAATGTCCACGAGTTCTAGTATTATGAGAGAGGGAGAAGAACTTTTCTCTATCCACTTTCTCAATGCCATGCATAATTTTATACACTTCTATCACGTCTCCTCTGACCTGCCTTTTCTCTAAACTAAAAAGCCCCAAATGCTGCAACCTTTCCTCGTAAGGGAGTCGCTCCATCCCCTTGAACATTCTGGTTGCCCTCTTCTGAACCTTTTCCAACTCTATAATATCCTTTTTGAGATGAGGCGACCAGAACTGTACACAGTATTCCAAATGCGGCCGCACCATAGATTTATACAACGGCATTATGATATCGGCTGTTTTATTTTCAATACCTTTCCTAATTATTGCTAGCATGGAATTTGCCTTTTTCACAGCTGCCGCACACTGGGTCGACATTTTCATCGTGCTGTCCACTACAACCCCGAGGTCTCTCTCCTGGTCGGTCACCGCCAGTTCAGACCCCATGAGCGTATATGTGAAATTAAGATTTTTTGCTCCAATATGCATAATTTTACACTTGTTTATATTGAATTGCATTTGCCATTTTTCCGCCCATTCACTCAGTTTGGAGAGGTCTTTTTGGAGCTCTTCGCAATCCCTTTTTGTTTTAACAAAATGACTGAAGAAACTCTTAAAATGGTTAAAGACAGAAGGAAGGCAAAAGCAAAAGGAGACAGAAACATGGTCAGAATCCTAAATGCAATAATAGAGCGACTAGTACATAGGAACAAAGAGAATTATTACAATAGTTATTGTATAGAAATAGAGGAGGACAACAAAAAGGGTAGAACAAGAGCCCTTTTCCAAAAGATTAGAGAAATGAAAGGGAAATTTAAATGAAGAGTAGGAATGTTGAATAATCAACAGGGGAACACACTGCCTGACTGAGATAAAATAAAAGGAAGATGGAAGCAACACACTGAAAAACTATATAAAAGAGATGTAAGGATGACAGATTCATTTACAGAGGAACCATATGATGAAGAACCAGAAATTTTAGAATGTGAGGTGAAAGCTGCTCTTAAAATACTTGGAAGAAACAAATCACCAGGAACAGATGGCATACCAATAGAGTAGCTACAAGTTACTGAGATGAAATCTGTCCAAATTTGGACAAACATTTGTCAACAAATATGGAAAATAATGGCCCACAGACTGGAAGCGTTCAATATACATCCCAGTTCCAAAGAAAGGGGATCCCAGGGAATACAGTAATTATCAAACTATTGCCTTAATATCCCATGCAAGTAAAGTAATGCTCAAGATTCTACAGCAAAGGCTCTTACCATATACCATATACGGAGCAAGAAATGCCAGATGTCCAAGCTGGATTTAGAAAGGTAAAAGGTACCAGAGATCATATTGCAAACGTAAGTTGGATAATGGAACGGACCAAGGAATTTCAGAAGAAAATCACCCTGTGCTTTATAGATAACAGCAAGATATAGATTTGTTTGTGTAAATCATGAACAACTATGGAATGCTTTAAAAGAAATGGGGGTGCCACGGCATCTGATTGTCCTGATGTGCAACCTATACTCTGGACAAGAGGCTACTGTAAGGACAGAATACAGAGAAACCGACTGGTTCCCAATTGGAAGAAGTGTGAAAACTGGAGGGAGAAATATCAATAATTTAAGATATGCAGATGATACCATACTACTAGCAGAAACCAGTAATGATTTGAAAAGAACGCTGATGAAAGTTGAAGTGAAAAGCACAACAGCAGGACTACAGCTGAATGTCAAAAAGACTAAAGGAATGACAACAGAAGATTTGTGTAACTTTAAAGTTGACAATGAGGACATTGAACTTGTCAAGGATTATCAATACCTTGGCACAGTCATTAACCAAAATGGAGATAATAGTCAAGAAATCAGAAGAAGGCTAGGAATGGGGAGGGCAGCTTCAAATGCAAAGATGTATCACTGAACACTAAAATCAGGATCATTCAGACCATGGTATTCCTGATCTCTTTGTATGGATGTGAAAGTTGGACAGTCAAAAAAGCAGATAAAAGAAAAATCAACTCATTTGAAATGTGGTGTTGGAGGAGAGCTTTGCAGATACCATGGACCACGAAAAAGACAAATAATTGGGTGTGCGAACAAATTAAACCAGAACTATCACTAGAAGCTAAAATGATGAAACTGAGGTTATCCTACTTTGGACCCATAATGAGAAGGCATGATTCACTAGAAAAGATAATAATGCTGGGGAAAACAGAAGGGAATAGAAAGAGGAAGGCCAAACAAGAGATGGATTGATTCTGTAAAGGAAGCCAAAGACCAGAACTTACAAGATCTGAACAGGGTGGTTTATAAGAGATGCTATTGGAGGTCATTGATTCATAGGGTCGCCATAAGTTGAAATTGACTTGAAGGCACATAACAACAACAAATTTTCCTTCTGCCAGGCCCAGGCCAGCTTACTTGGCAGTAGCCCCACTCCTGAATGGAGTTTGGAATACGGGTAACTTAGAGCTTAACTTAAGATGGCGAAAATTCTGCCCGCTTCCTATACTTAGAATTCCTCTGTGAATTAAATAAACTTTGCATGTTTCAGATTGTGGTTGGATTGATTTATACAGACTGATCTGTGTGTATGATGGGGAGAGAGACTGGTGATGGATGGCCTACTCTGGGCTAAATGACTGTTTGGTATCTCCCAATTCAATTACATCACTCCATCAAGAAGCTTAATATTTAGCACATTTGTATCCCACTTTTCCTCCATGAAGCTCAGTGGTGCATGCATTGTTACAACACCATTATCCACACAATGACTCTGGTTATAGGTCCAAGGTTACCCAGGAAGCTTCATGACTTATCAGGATTCAAACCCAAGCCTGCTTGTTCCAAGGCCAATATGCTATTCACTACACCACACTGGCATTCTGTGAAGCAAGATTCTCCATCCCTAAGCTTCCCAATGGATTAGGCTACAGTGCACTTGCTAAGAGACTGAGCTATGAACAAGAAAGTCTCTGGTTCAAAAACCTCACCTCTGTCCTAAATACACTCAGTGAACTTGTGTAAGCTTGGTCAGCAAATCTGCTCATTTACAGCATGGGAAAAAGTGGGAGCTACAACAAAATGTTCCAGTGTGGAGTGCTCCCTGTCGATGGTCAGTCAGCTATGCCCTCCTCTACAATTCTCTATTCCATTTCACCTCCCTCTTGCTTTTCATTCCCTCCCCCAACAGCCAGCATTCCATTGCCACTGAGCATGTTCAGACCTCAACGGGCTGATTTTAGAGTTCCCTCTGCCTGAGGATTTTTCTTACCATTTTTTTTGTACTGGGCAAGCCTGCTGATACCTCTGTCTTGTACATGGATGGTGCTGTTTTGATGATATAAACAATGGCATGCATTCTTGCACATCAGCAACAGAAAGAATGAGAATAATACTGTGTCACCTTTCAGGGTGACAATTCCCGAAGGTGTGTAAATAGGTTGCAGCAAAAAACCAACAAAATGTCTTGTGGCATCTTAAAACCTAGCAGACTTCTGCCCAAACAGATCTATTAGTCTTTAATGAGACACAAGAGTCTTTGCTGCTTTTACATTACAGGGTTGTTAATTAATTTATTATTTTATTTATTATTTTATTTATATCCCGCCCTTCCTCCCAGCAGGAGACCAGGGCGGCAAACAAAAATGCTAAAAACACTTCAAACATCATAAAAAGACTTTAAAATACATTAAAACAAAACAACGTTAAAAACATTTTTTAAAAAAACATTTAAAAACATCTTTTTTTAAGAAAAGGGTTGAAAACATATTATTAAAGAAAACATATTAAAAGCAATTCTAACACAGACGCAGACTGGGATAGGTCTCAACTTAAAAGTCTTGTTGAAAGAGGAAAGTCTTCAAAAGGCGCCAAAAAGATAGCAGAGATGGCGCCTGCCTAGTATTTAAGGGGAGGGAATTCCACAGGGTAGGTGCCGCCACACTAAAGGTCCATTTCCTATATTGTGCAAAACGAACCTCCTGATAAGATGGTATCTGCAGGAGGCCCTCACTTGCAGAGCGCAGTGATTGACTGGATATATAAGATGGTCTTTCAGGTATCCTGGTCCCGAGCTGTATAGGGCTTTGCACACCAAAACTAGAACCTTGAACTTGGCCTGGTAGCAAATGGGCAGCCAGTGCAATTCTTTCAGCAGCAGGGTGACATGTTGGTGATACCCTGCCCCAGTGAGCAGTCTTGCTGCCGCATTTTGCACCAGCTGCAGCTTCCGGACCAGCCACAAGAGCAGCCCCACATAGAGTGCATTACAGTAATCCAGCCTGGAGGTTACCAGTGCATGGACAACAGTGGTCAGGATATCCCGGTCCAAAAATGGCCGCAGCTGTCTTATCAGCTGCAGCTGATAAAAGGCACTCATAGCCACGGAGGTCACCTGGGCCTCTAGCGACAAAGATGGATCCAGGAGCACCCCCAGACCAACTGACCAATAATCCGAACTTGGGAACCAGCAACCCACAGCGCCTCCATCTTGCTAGGATTCAGACTCAGTTTACTGGCCCTCATCCAGCCCACCACTGAGTCCAGGCAGCGGTCCAGGTCTTGCACGGCCTCTCCCAATTCAGATGTTATGGAGAAATAGAGCTGGGTATCATCAGCATACTGCTGACACCTCGCCCCAAATCTCCTGATGACTGCTCCCAAGGGCTTCATATAGATGTTAAACAGCATGGGGGACAAGATGGTACCAGGGGGCCAAAAGACAGTCACCCAATGGTATTCTCTGAGAGTGAACTTGGAGATAGGATCGGAACCACTGTAAAACAGTTCCTCCAATACCCATCTCACCAAGTCGGCACAGAAGGATACCATGGTCAATGGTATGAAAAGCCGCTGAGAGATCAAGTAAGAATAACAGGGTCGCACTCCCCGTACTCCCAATAAAGGTCATCCATCAAGGCAACCAAGGCCGATTCAGTCCCATAACTAGGCCTGAACCCAGATTGGGATGGGTCAAGATAATCTGTTTCATCCAAGAGTACTTGCAATTGCTGCGCCACAGCCCTCTCAATCACCTTCCCTAAAAAGGGGGTATTTGCAACTGGTCGGTAGTTGTCACAAACCAGTGGGTCCAGGGTGGGCTTTTTCAGGAGTGGTTGGATCACCGCCTCTTTCAAGGTGCCTGGAACCACTCCCTCTCGCAATGATGCATCTGGATCCACTCGGTCAACCCCCCTCGGCAAGCTTTAATAAACCAAGAAGGGCAAGGGTCAAGAGGACAAGTTGCTGGCCGCATAATCGCAAGCACCTTGTCTACGTCATCAGGCCTCATCAACTGAAACCGTTCCCAAGAAGTTGCAGCAGACGTTGCACTGAACACCTCATTGGGGACTACAGAAGATGTAGAGGGGGCATCAAGACTGCTACAGAGGCGAGCAACTTTATCCTCAAAGTGTCTTGCAAACAATTCACAGGGGCCTCCAAAGGGTCTAAGACTCCATTGCCTGGAGCTGATGTCAACAGACTCCTGACAATACGGAAAAGCTTCACGGGACGGTGACTTGAGGATGCAATGGAGGCAAAGAAGTGGGCCTTCTTTGCCGCCCTCACCACCACACAGTAGGCATGGTTATGATGTTTTAGTCATGCCCGATCAGCCTCACAGCACGTCTTTTGCCACTTGCTCTCTAGCTGTCATCCAGCCTGTTTCATTGCCCTTAGCTCACTGGTGTACCAAGGTGCAAACTGGACTCCACAATGCTGGAGAGGGAGCTCGGGGGCAACCGTGTAAAGAGACTGACGCATCTCATTGTTCTACAGCGTGACAAAGGCTTCAACAGGGTCACCTGCTCTATCTACTGGGAACTCCCTCAGGGCATTCAGGAATCCAGTGGATTCCATTAGGCTCTGGGGGAGGACCATCTTAATCTGTCCACCACCCCTGCAGGGAAGGATCGGAGCCATAAGTCTAAACTTCACCAGGAAGTGGTCTGACCATGACAATGGGATGACATCCACCCCCCTATCTCCCTTCCTCCATCTGGAGCAAAAACCAGGTTGAGGGTGTGCCCTGCCCTATGTGTCAGGCCAGTGATGACTTGAGACAACCCCATGGTCATCATGGAGGCCATGAAGTCCCGAGCCAGAACACTAGAGGCAGCCTCAGCATGGAAATTGAAATCACCCAGCACTATCGTTCTGGGCTCCTCCAACACCACAGCCAAGACGGCCTCCGCCAGCTCAGTCAGAGAGGCTGCTGGGCAGCAGGATGGACAGTACACCAGCAGCAACCCTAGTTTACTGTCTCCTTGGCCCGACACCAGGTGCAGGCCCTCACAGCCAGCTCCAAGACAGAGTGGTTTCCTGGTGACAGAGATGGAAGTTCTGTAGACCACAGCAACCCCTCCCCCACATCCCTGCAGCCTGTACTGATGTTGCACTGAGTATCCAGGTGGGCAAAGCTGGGTCAGATCAACTCCTCCCAGCTCACCCACACAGGTCTCAGTAATGCACACAAAATCGGCACCTTCATCCACAATCAAGTCATGGATGAGAGTGGTCTTATTGTGTACCGATCTGGCATTAATCAGCAACACACACAGGCCAGTGGGCACAGCAGATGAGCAATGAGGAACCCATCCATGAGAGGAGTGGCAGCAAGGAACAAGGCGCAGATAGCCTTGTCCTCGTCTTGTACGGTAATTCACCACACCCCCATGGCTATATTTCCCTCTACCTGTGATCACTGAGATTGGGGTGGCATCACCCAAGTTACTCCATACTAAGACTCCTCCTAAACAGCTGATATGGACCAACACGATCCCACCAACAAAACCTGCCGAAGTAAATTATCCCAGTCGGCCTCTGTGAGAACTGGGAACAGTCATACCCATTCAAACTTTTTCACACAGAGCCCATCTACTCCCTGTCCTGCCTCACACCCAGGGAGGGCCCTCCTTCTGCCAGTTACAGACTCTCACTCTGAAGGCATCTGGTGACTTTCTCCTACCATTCAGTACACTGCACAGGCTCTCACCCTTTGCAGGAACTACACATGCACCACACGCCCTCCCCACCACCAATCTCCTTTAGATTGGTTTAACAGAAAATTAAAGCAAACAAAAAGAAAGGTGATAGAAGGTAATAGAAGGGGGTAGCGCCCCCCACCCTCGGGACTCCCTAAGGGACTCTCCAAAGGGCAATTCCCTTTGGTGTCACCCCTTCGGTGGCGACCCTGCCGAAGGCAGACCCTTGTTGTAAGGGTTAAGAAGATCATGGATGTAAACAGTCCTGTGACTATACTAAAAGGTATGTAAATACTTAGCATTAATTAAATCATCATCATCTTTATAGGTATGCCAAAAACAAAGTGTATTTTTAAGTTCACCAGTCCAGGATTTCCTGTATAATAATGCCATTCTATAGATAACAGAGGACATTTTCTCCTGTGGTCTCCTGTGAACAGTTCATGGCTTTCTCAGCAGCCATTACAATGGGAACATTTGTGTTACTCACCTGGGGGGGAGGGGGTTATTCACACTGGAGATAAATAACACAATGCTGCACTGCTCTGTGGTAGAGTATCTGCCTTGCATGCAGAAGGTCCCAGGCTCAATCCCTGGCAACTCCAGGTAGGGCTGGGAGGGACCCCTGCCTGAAACCCTGGAGAGCCACAGCCAGTCAGTGCAGATAATACTGAGCTAGATGGACCAATGGCCTGACTCAGTATAAGGCAGCTCCCATGTCACTTCACAGATGAATGAACTACTTTGCAAATACCAGAATTTCTTGCAGGCTGGCACACGTTTGTAAGGATCATCTCAGCGTAGAGGATACATTGAGTCCAACCTTACAGGCACCCAATTTGGTTCAACTTAGCAACATTCTCTTAGCCTGGACAAGAAAATACAGAGTCCTTCCTCTGAACTTGGCCAACAAATGCCAATGGAAAGGCAGGGGAAGGGGTGAGGGTGCTTGCATCTAAGCGAAGGGTGCCACGATTAAGTAGTCCAAGTGGGGCCCTGCGACTAAAGGTTGCACCATGGGGTGCTTCTGTTCAGTGTTCCTGACAATCTATTCCATACACTAAAATCTTGGATTTATCCACGGATTGTTGTAGGCAGCTTTCACGTTCATCCCTGGGATATTTAAAAATAGCTCCTCAGTGTGGACCAGAAAATGACCTATCCAAACAAGATTGTTCCCTCTTTATAGCTATGTGCCTCTTCCTCCATTCTCCTTGGTAGCCACACTGTTCAATTTCCTCTGCCACCCAGTGTTCAGGTTTTCTCCCTCTCAACAGTCAATCACTGTTCCACGGGCACTGCACACACTCAGTCCTCATGGGGCTGCTTTATGGGGTCCCTGTGGGGGGCCATAGCTCAGAGGTTTGCATGCAGAAGGTCTCAAGTTCAACCCTTGATGTTTCCATGTACGGCTGGGACAGATCCCTATCTGAAACTTTGGAGAGCTGCTGCCAGTCCGTGTAGACAATATTGAGCTCAATGGACCAATGGTCTAAGGCAGCTTCCTATGTTCCTAGAAAACGGGAATTTTCGCCTATTTTGTTTTGCCAACCTCAAAGTTCTCCCGAGACTAGTGATATGCTCCTGTTGTGCATGGTTGGTGTAGTTTTGGCTACAAGCATGTGAACCCTTGAAGACCTGAGATTGGCATTACTATAGATTGAAAGTTAACTGTGTTAAGCCAACAGCTCTCAGATCTTTTTTCCTTTTTTTGCTCAAATAGGGGGAGGCATGAAAATGGTCTAGGGGGAAATCAAGGCTGGTGAGGATTTCTTAAAGGATGCAGGGGTGTGTGGATTTACCGCTATCTGTTATATTTATTAAAAGTATCCTTGAATTGCCTTCATGCCCACAAAGCATCAAGCCTGTAGGGAAGGGTAGGGTTCCTCCCCCCACAATTTCCCCCTTCCTTTTTAAGAATATGAACAAAGAGACTGCCCTCCCCCCACTCCCCACCATTCTGGAGCATTCTGAGGGGGAAATGATGGCTGCCCCACACACACACACACAACAGCAGCCTCCTCCCACCGGCGATGCTACATATGAGGCATTCTGTGGGAGGGGAGAAATAACGACAGGAGGCCAAGACAACCACCAAAAAGAGCTTCTTGATGCCCTTAGAAAAAAAAAGGAAAATAAAAGGCCCCACCCCCAATGGCAAGCTCACCTCTCCAACCCTTTCAAAAAGTTGTGCCACTCCTCAAAAAATTAAATATGCCCTCCAAATGTGCCCCCAATGAGGTGGTGAATGGTGTGTGGGGGGGATATTTTCAGCTCAATGCTAGCAACTTAATTTTTATATCATTCAACATGCATGGCTGTTTACATAGTAAAAGAAGAAAGGTCCCTGCCCCAAAGAGCTTACACTCTAAAATTCTGCATGGGGGGGGCGGTCTGTGGAAGATGGAGGCAGGGGTACACTGGAGAAGGATATCTGCTTATTTCAATAATAGAGGAAACCGGGTGTCTAAGTATTCAAAATGTACATTGTCTCAATGATCTTTGCCACAGCAGTGTTAGGGCAGGGGTGGGGAAGTGGTGGCCATATGGGTGTACTCATCAAGGATCTCAGGGGGTCTTAGTTCCCCTACTTTTTTGGGGAGCAGGGTCCCAGAAGGGTCCCTATGTTTCCAGCAACCAACCGACATGAAAAGGGAGTCACTGAGAAGAGTCTTCTAACATGCTTCCTTGTACTTTACTGCTGATTGGAGCCGATCAGAGAGAAAGAAGGTGAGTTAAGCATTGAGAAAACTTTTCAGTGGCTAACACTTCCCCCTTTTATGCTGATTGGCTCCAAGAGATTCCTGTTGTTGTGGGAGAAAGCACTAGCAAGGATCTCATTCTCAAAAAAAAGGGTGTGTGTGGCTGTGACTACCATGAAGGAATCCTGCACTTTTGAATTTTCCACTACACTACTGGGTGGCCCTCCAGATGTTGCTGGACTCCAACTCCCATCAACCCTAGCCAACATAGCCAATGATCAGGGATGATGAAAGCTGTAGTCCAGCAACATTTAGAGGTCCCACAGGTTCCCATCCTCGCTGTAAGGTAAGCCAGTACTGTTAAAGGCCACGCTTTATATTTTGAATTACATGTGAATTCAAAAATTCAAGGAAAGATGTTGTTCATCTTCTTCTTTAGGCCCATCCTCTTCGTGGCAAATATTTCTGCATAACAACTGCTGTTCCCTCATCTGATGCCTTCCTTTTGCATCCCATAATACTTCCCTAGTTCCTTTATTTTAAAACAAGCCTTACAGACACCCAGTTTACTTCAGGTTAGCAACATTTTCTGAGCTGAAGAATCCACACCATTTCAGAGAGGTCTTTCTTCTTCACTTGGAAAGTTATGAGATATTACGCACTGCACTTTATTTCTAGAGAAAGAGATTCTGGTGCTCAGATCTCTCTCAAAACACCACCCACTGATATGGAAGACTTCCTTTCTAGTCCCTGATGTGTGGAAACTCTATAGTTATTCAGTGGCGAGCAACTTGCACTCTGCATATTCTCTGGGACACTCTCATTTAGTCTTTCCTGATATATTAAGGGGTTGGGCCCAGGCATTTGGAAACAAGTGCTGGGGCCAGAGACAAATTAGCCCTTGATTATTTTTATTATAATTATTATTGCAATTGCTTTTTTGTCCTACACTTCCTCCAATGACCTCAGGAATGTGTACACAATCCTCACCCCTTTTATATTTGCAGCACTTTGAGGTACTTTTGGCTGAAAGATGGTGCCTGGCCCACTGTTACCTAGTGTTCATAGAATCATAGAGCAACAATGCTGACCAGAAATGTGGAGGGTTCCTTGACCCTCGCTTTCCTCATCCTTTATCTGAAATTCATTGCAATCTAACTCATTCCTTTACAATCCCAGAACAAGCTCACATCTCCTCTGGTGACAGGTCCTATGCTGCGTGCAGGATGAGCTGGCCCCTTCGTTGAAGGGGAACATGATCAGCACAGGAATGGAACAAAATGGTACCCAAATGGCACAAAATAGATTCACAGCTGATGATTGTATGTATACCCTACATGGTTTTATACTGCTACATTAGTGTTGACTGCATTGTATTTTATTTTGTATTACATTGTATTTTACTGCATTTTAATGTGTACGTCGCCTAGAGTGGCTTCGGCCAGATAGGCGACACAAAAATTAAATTTATTATTATTATTATATGGAAGGGGCCTTGTAGGCCATTGAGTCCAACCCCCTGCTCACAGTAGGAAATCCACAGCTAGAGCATCTTCTGCAGATAGCTGTACAGCCTCTGCTTGAAGACATCCAGCGAAGGGGATCCCACCACCTCCCTAGGCAGTCGGTTCCACTGCCGAACTGCCCTTACTGTCAAGAAGTTCCTTCTAATGTCCAATCTGAATCTACGCTCCTGCAACTTAAAACCATTAGACCTAGTCCTACCCTCTGGGGCAGCAGAGAACAAATCTGTACCCTCCTCTATGTGACAGCCCTTCAGGTACTTAAAGAGTGCAATCATGTCACCCCTCAGCCTTCTCTTCACCAGACTGAACATGCCAAGTTCCTTCAACCTTTCCTCATAAGACTTGTTCTCCATACCGGCTATCATCCTTGTCGCCCTCTTCTGAACCCGCTCTAGCTTTCTATATCTTTCTTAAAATGAGGCGCCCAGAACTGAACGCAGTATTCCAGATGAGGCCTGACCAATGCAGAATATAGTGGGACTATTACTTCCCTCGACCTGGAAACTATAGCTCTGTTTATGCAGCCCAAAACTGTGTTTGCCTTTTTTGCCACAGCATCACACTGCTGGGTCATGTTCAACTTGCGATCCACTACAATTCCAAGGTCCTTCTCACACGCACTACTGCTAAGCCGGGTATTTCCCATCCTGTACCCATGCATTTTGTTTTTGTGGCCTAAATGCAGAATCCTGTATTTGTCTTGTTGTGGCTGCACATAGATTTGAACCCAAATTTCTCCAGTCTAAGTCCAACACTCCAACCCTACACCAAACTGGCACCAACTCTCTCTTACTAAAGAAAAAGTCGGCATTCAAGCTATACCCATCAACAAAGCAAGCTGCCACACCCCCAAACCCACCTGTACACAAAGACAGTCTTTGGACACCTTAAAGTTAAACCATGTTGAACTAGTTAAACTATGCAATTCACTCCCACAGGAGGCAGTGATGGCCACCAACCTGGATGGATTAAAAAAGATTAGACAATTTCACGGGGGGAAAGGCTATCAATGCCTACTAGCCATGATCGCTATGCTCTGCCTCTATAGGTGGAGGTGGTATGCTTCTAAATACCAGTTGCTAGGAACTGAAGGATGCTTTTTGCACTCAGATCCTGTTTGCGGGTTTTCTATAGGCAACTGTTTGGCCACTATGAGAACAGGATGCTGGACTAGATGGGCCATTGGCCTCATCCATCAAGCTATTTTTATGTTCTTAAAAACTAAAAGTTTGTGGAAAATGCTTGGGTAGGCTAGACACTACTTTATCAGATATACAAAGGACTGTATGCATCTGATGGAATGTACCCTAGCTCACCAAAATGTTTCACCCATAAATCTGCTAGTCATGTGGCATCTTAAAGATTTCTTTTGTGTTTGTTGTAACAGACTAACCATAGAGTCAGAGTTGGAAGGGACCTTAGAGAGCACTGAGTCCAGCCCCTTGTTCTATGCAGAATCTGCAGTGCAGCATGCAACTACAACATCACTGTCAGATGGCTGCCCAGCCTCTGCTTAAATAACTCCAGCAAAGGAGATTCCGGCACCTCCTGAGGAAGACTGCCCCACTGTTGAGCAGCTCTTATCAGGAGGAAGTTTCTCCTAACGTTTAGCTCAAATCTGTTTCCCTGCAATGTCCACCCACTGGTTGCATTCCAGCCCCTCTGGAGCAACAAGAGGACAAGTCAGCTACAACATCTTCTGAGTGACAGACAGCCCTTTAGATATTTGAAGACAGCTCCCCTCTGGAATTTGTCACCTTCACCAGAGTATAGTTGAACCAAGATGATACAAAAGCAACGCAGACCTCCTTTAAGGAGGAAATGGGGACTCCGCCACCAGCACCTTGCATCTATCTAATCCACTTTTACAAAGTTCTCTTAGAACAAGGAATCCCGTTCTTTAGCTCCTTCACTCTCCCAGTTTAAGACCTGAACAAGGTCACCCGTGCTGGAGCTGTCCACCTACCGCAGAGTGCTGAAATGCACCCAGAAAAGCACTCTTCAAAACAGCCTGCAGTTAAGAAGAACTTCCTATAGAGGGAGAGTTTTGCCAACACGGCTGGAAATGAATTGTTGTCAGTTTCTGCCAGGATCTTAGTGCTACGCTATGGAGAACTCATGTACTTAATCCCACCATTCATCAAATGACCGATATGTTTGGAAAAAATAGAAATCCACAACCACGAATCAGAAGCTAGCTTTGATTATTCCACTGCAGCTCTTTCATGACTGAGCCACCTGCCTGGTAACCCATTCGTGAAGCTGAACCTCAAAACACAGCAAGACATCCTGTAATCCAGTTCAGGAAGCAAGTTTAATCATGCTGCAGAATCCTCACTGGGCACAATTCAGCCAAAATTAAGCACGTTTAAGATCCCCACTGGGTTTAATGGGACACTTAAGCACGTGCTTAAGCTCTCCTTGTGAAATCAACAGGTCTTTAACTCTTGTTTGCTGTTTTCCTGCTCTGGATTGTCATTTAGAAGATAAAAAGAGGGGAAGACTGTAATTATGAAAGGCAAAGCATACTGAGAATTTGACAACCAGACTTAAACTTGGCTGTTTTGTGCCATCAAGAGCAACAGGGCTTACTCCTTGGTAAATGGTTTTAGGATTACTTTTGGAGACTGTAACAATGCCTTTTGCCACATACAGAAGGATGAAAATGTCCAATGCAGTCTGACTATGTGCAAACGTGAACTAGGAAGGAGAGTCCCTCAGTTTGATGCATTGCATAGCTGCAAGTTCAACAGAAGGTCTGGAATACTATTCAGGCTTGATTCACAACATACTATTTTGGATACAGCATGGCATGCAGTTGTGGCACAAGAATTCAGTGAAGGTCAATGCAAAGCTGAAGAATCCCACTGTGTGCCTTGTAGTTTTTAGGGTTGGCTAGTGTGGTGTAGTGGTTAAGGTGTTGGACTACGACCTGGGAGACCAGGGTTCAAATCCCCACATAGCCATGAAGCTCACTGGGTGACCTTGGGCCAGTCATTGCCTCTCAGCCTCATGAAAACCGTATTCATAGGGTCGCCATAAGTCAGAATCGACTTGAAGGCAGTACATTTACATTTTTAGTAATACACAGAACCAAGCCAGGTTCTTCGGAAGTTAAGCTTGAATGACTCTGTACACGTAATGCATTTTGGACAGAAGTGGTGGAAAGTTCCTAGTACAAACTTTGGCACAGGTTGTAGGGGGACAGAGTGTGGATTTCATTAACAAGCAGGAGACAGTTTGGGAGATAAACTAAGGTGCTGTGGGAATCAATGTGGTGCTTTTGGGTTGAGGAGGGGGCTCCGCTGGGCTTCTAACAAATTAGCCATAGAACAATGTTCTCAATTCAGCTCTGAACAGGTGAAGTAGTAATAATGCCAAAATGCCTCAGAGCATGAACAGAGTGCTTCTTACTAAGTAGCTGCAATCAGAGACACCTGGACCTTGCCCCCTTTAAAGCTATACAACCAGTAATACAAGATGTGATGATGAAAACTGCTTTGGATGTCTTTAAAGGGGCAATATAAATTGAGGATAGGTCTGCTGTTAGGCATGATAGTGAAATGGAGCCTCCATGTTCAAAGGCAGTATACCACTGACCAGCAGTTGCCAGGGAGCAACAGCAAGACAGAGTCTACAGCTTTTATGCTCTGCTTGTGAGCATCTAATTGACCTCTCTGGGAAAAAGGAAGCTTGGTCTGATCCAGCAAGGCTCTTGTTATTTTCTTATGAATGAGGGATAATGAAAGGTTATGACATTGAGGGAGGCTTGAATCTAGGAACAAGCAAGTCCTGGAGCACGGTGGCCTCTGGCATTCCTTCAGAAGCAGGAACTCGTGTTAAGCTGAGATCCGAAGTGGAGATTCAGGCTATATTTAGGCGGTCAGGTGTACATAGTGTGCTTTACAAAACAAACACCTTTTCCTGTGATCTGATCATTTTTGCATACTTATCCCTCTTCTCTCCCTGTGTGCCAGGTGGGAAATACGAATGGCTCGACCCCTGGATCCAAATCCAAATCCCAAGCCCACCCCACCGCTCTCTCTCAGCCTCAGTTTCCCCGTTTGTAAAATGCAGCCGTGCAGAAGGGCGAGGGGCACGTGGCACCGGGGAAGACCCAGCCAGCAAGGCAGTGGAGGCGGGAAGGCTGCCCAGCGCCCTGCGCAGTCCCCCCTCCCCCACAGGAGGCGCAAGCCTAAGCTCTGCGCGGCAAGCGCTCACTTTTACGCACACGCGGCTCCTCCTCGGGCGCCTTCCGCCTTTACCTGCATTCCTGAGCTTGCGGTTCTTGAACACTGAGACGATGACCAGCAGGCTGCCCACGATATCCACCACGGTGGTGAAGATCAGCACGCTGGACAGCGCCGTGACCACCCAGCCTGGCCTCGGGTCTGCCCCAGCCGCCGCTCCTCCTCCTCCTCCCGTTCCCGCCGCTTCCTCCTCCTCTTCGTCCCCTCCCTGGGAGAAGCCGAAGCCCCCTCGCCCGCCCAGCCCGCAGCAGTTTCTTAGGGACCCATTCTCCAGCATCGCGGACCCCTGCGCCCCCAGCCCGGCCCCCCTGTTCCCTCTGCTCGCATCGAAAAGGGGCGCCTCGGGACCTTCCCCTCTTCTCGGCCCTGCCCCAGTGCGCTGCCTCCGCCGACTGCCCGGCTCTCATGAGCGGGAAGGCTTTTAATGGGCTGCTGCCCACTCGCCGGGGGCCACCTCCCTCCCTGGGGCAAGGAGGCGAGGAGGCGGGGCTTCAGGCCCTGCCTGGGCGGGGAAAGCCGTCCCAATCCCCGCCCTTTCTCATTCTACTCCAGTAGGAGGGAAAGGGGAAAGAGAGGAGGAGGGGTCAAGGGACGAGGCCCCACCCACCAACGCACTGCCCCTCCTCCCGCGTAGGCGGGGTCTCCAGGGCTCCAAAGTAACTTTTCTCCGCTGCCTTGCAGTGCGCCGGCAGCCTCCGAAGGGGGAAGACGGCTCGTGAGCCTCTTGTGTGGGCGGCCGGGCCTGGGGGAAGGCGTCCCTTTTCCTTGCACGCCGACGCAGAATGACACGCCGATTATTCACCGGATTTGCTGTGTGGAAACGGGGAAGGAGGGCGAAGGAGGGAAGCACGCGTTTTGTTGCTCGGAAGGGAGGAAGCGTGGCCGCAAAGCACCCCAAAGGACCAGGGCATCGTGGCAGGAGTAAATGCATATGTAAATGTATGCAGAATGTTCTATCTGTGCAATGTTAGCGCTATGCAACGTCTTGAAAATCTGTACGACGCGCTATTTCAGATTTTTAAAACGTTTCCAAGAGCTAAGTGAAATGGATTCAGGCACAAATGAAAAACAGATTTTTTTTTTAAGGTTAGGAAATAAACAAAGGTGATGGGGGTGAGGACGTATTTTGGGTGAAGAAGGGGCAAGAAGATCTCTCTCACTCTCAAGTTACAATCCTCCCAGACATGACAACTGAACATAAGCAGAAGAGCCCTGCTGTGTCAGATTAAAGGTTCACCTTGACCAACAATGCCCAGTCAGATGCTTCTGGACAGTCCACAAACTGGACATAAAGGCAGCACACACACACACACGTCCCTTCTATGCCCCTTGCGTCCAGAACTGCCTCTGAACCTTCTCTGGCTAATAGCTATTGACAGACGTGTGTGTACTGCCTTCACGTCGATTCTGACTTATGGTGACCCTATGAATAGGGTTTTCATGAGGCTGAGAGGCAGTGACTGGCCCAAGGTCACCCAGTGAGCTTCTTGGCTGTGTGGGGATTCGAACCCTAGTCTCCCAGGTCTTAGTCCAACACCTTAAGGCTTAACCACTACACCACACTGGCTCACCCTCTAGTCTAGTCCCCCTTTAAACCAGCAGCCATGACTCCATCTTAAATGTCTTCCCATTCCACATCAATCTACTCACTGATTCTAAGTCTGCCATCCTGTACCCACTTCTCTGGGAATAAGTCCTATTGAATGCAGTGGGATTTACTTCTGAATTGTGTGGAATTGTGCACCAAGGGTGCAATCCTGAACTTGTTTACTAAGGAGTAGGGAACCTATGGTCCTCCAGATAATTTTGGATGCTAATTCCCATCAGCCCCATCCAGCATGACTGATGGTCAGTGATCTGGAGTTGTAGTCCAAAAATATCTGGAGGATACCAGGTTAGGGAAGGCTGGTGTACATCTATGTCAGGGATGGGCAATCTGTGGCCCTCCAGATATTGATAGCAGGAACTGGAGTCTGGCAACATCTGGAGGGCAACAGCATCCCCACTCCTGTAATAGGGAGAACACCTTGGGAATATGCCCTATTGAAGAGGTTCCAAAACTGTGGTCTGTGGACCACCAGTGGTCCATGAGTTTCATTCAGGTAGCCCACAGCATGGCCACGTTAGATATCTGTATTTATTTTAATTGTATTTTATTGCTCCTTTTATTTCTTACATTAAATTTTATTGTATTTGCAGTTTGAATTCTATGGAATGCAAATTATAGTACAATAAAATCCCATCTCAGAAATAAAAGAAGCAATAACATCCCATTAAAAATAATTAAAAATAATTACACAGTGCATTAGAATGCTGCAACTGGGAGAAAAATCATTAAGTGGTTCGCCAAGACCACCAGCAATTTTGAAGTGGTCCGTGGGGGGTGGAGAGTTTTAGGAACCACTGCCCAACTGAACACAGCGGGACTTACTTCTGAGCAAAACGTGTTGGATTGCACTGTAGGTCTGTATTTCATTTTAATTGCCTGGTCATGAACATTTTTACTTGGAGGCAGGCCCTTCTTGGTTCAGTTTGGATTTCATCCTTCTAAAAGCTTCAGCCTTTAACAGAGGCAGGAGAGGGGAAATAAAGAAATGCATTTTCCCCATTAATTTAGTATATTCCTCTTAGTGCAACTGAGTGCCACATGGAATCCTTTCCTTTCCCCTTCCAGGCATGTGAAATGCACTCCTTCCATCATCCCACCGCACTGTGCCTATCGGAGGCACTGACCTTCAGCTGGTGGGTCAGGACCCACGACTGGGTCACGGCCTGATCTAAGATGTGCCACAACAGCAGTACTACCATCATACAAATATATGATTAATGAATTAAGACATGTGTCCCCAAACGCATGTTTGGGTTAAAAATTATAACTTTCTCCCCAAAAATGAAGACAAAGTGACTTACAAACATTAAAACAGATGAATGGAAATGGACTGTCTTCAAGTCAATCCCGACTTATGGCTACCCTATGAATAGGGATTTCATGGTAAGTGGTATTCAGAGGGGGTTTACCATTCCCTCCCTCTGAGGCTAGTCCTCCTCAGCTGGCTAGGGCCTGCTCAGCTTGCCATAGCTGCACAAGCCAGCCCCTTCCTTGTCCGCAATTGCCAGCTGGGGGGCAACTGGGCTCCTTGGGACTATGCAGCTTGCCCACGGCTGCACAGGTGGCAGAGCACATAACCCCTGAGCCACTCACTGTGGGGGTGATCTTTAGCTGCCCCTTGATACCCAGGAGACACGAGTGGGGATTTGAACTCACAGACTCTGGATTCCCAGCCAGGATCTCCTCCCCACTGTGCTATACCAGCCTTTAAAACATATATAAAACCTAAAATACTCACAAAATGCATAAGAAACAAAATCCAACTCATCCCCACCTGACAAAAAACAATTAAGCTCCATAGACCTGGGTAAATAAAAATGTTGTTGCTGGATGCCTGAAAAGCTATAGTGATGGCACCAAGGAAGAGCATTCCATACATGGGGAGCCACAACTGGGAAGGTCCATTCTTGTGTTGCCACCCCCCCATGCCTCCCTCAGAGGTGGTACCCAGAGAAGGGTCTAAGATGATAAATGAAGGGTCTAGGTTGGTTCATTTGGGGAGAGCCACATAAGGCTTTATAGGTCAAAACCAGCACTTTGAATTTGACCCAGAAACTAATTTAGGCCTCAGGTCTGAACTCCAGTGTTAGCTAATTCAGTTTTAGCCGTCTACATGCTGCTTATTGTATCAGCAGCAAGAACAAAAATGTTTGTATGAAAATTCCCTGAGGACTAGCTGTGTTAGTATTGTGAAAACTTAAGACCCAACACATTGGTTAGTTTTTAAGGTGCCACAAGATTCTTTGTTCTGAATAGGGTGGAAGTGGCATGTTGCTTTCTGGATACCTCCTCAAAAGCAGCATCAGGAGGGATTTGGTTTCTTAGTTTAGTAGAGGGGTAGAGTAAAAGTGACAGGGACAATGGGCCTTCTCTGTAGTAACACACCCTGTTTATGGAATGCTCGCTCCAGAAAGGCCTACCTGGTGCCAACCTTGTCACCATTTTAGCACTAGTCAGAGATGTTTTTGTTTTCCCAGGCATTTGGACAGCACCAGTTACACTATTGTACTGTTAAATCTGTCCTTAATCACGTTTTAAGTGATTTTGTTACTGTATTTTTACCTTTTACTTTGGGCCTCTTTTTTGTGGGAAGCAATGTACAAATTGAATAGACCCAGCGTGCGGCAGCTGTAAAAAAGTCAAATTCAAAGGTACTGAAAATAAAACTGCCGATATCGTAATGCCGTTATACAAATCTATGGTGCAGCCGCATTTGGAATACTGTGTACAGTTCTGGTTGCCTCACCTCAAAAAGGGTATTGTAGAGCTGGAAAAGATTCAGGAAAGGGCAACCAAAATGATCAAGGGGATGGAGCAACTCCTCAATGAGGAAAGGTTGCAGCATTTGGGGCTTTTTAGTTTAGAGAAAAGGTGAGCAAGAGGTGACATGATACAAGTGTATAAAACTGTGTGGCATGGAGAAAGTGGATAGAGAAAAGTTTTCTCCCTCTCTTATAACACTAGAAGTCATGGACATTCAATGAAGCTGAATGATGGATGATTCAGGACAGACAAAAGCACTTCATGCAGAGCATAGTCAAACTACAGAATTTGCTCTCACAAGAGGCAGTGATGGCCACCAACTTGGATGGCTTTAAAAGAGGATTAGACATATTCATGGGGATAAGGCTGTCAGTGGCTACTAGCCATGATGGCTATGTTCTACTCCATAGTCAGAGGCGGTATGCTTCTGAATACCAGTTGCTGAAAACCGCAGGAGGGGAGAGTGCTGTTGCGCTCAGGTCCTCCTTGCGGGCTTCCCATGGGCATCTGGTTGGCCACTGTGAGAACAGGATGCTGAACTAGATGAGCCATTGGCCTGATTCAGCAGGCTCATCTTAGGTTCTTAGGTTCTTTACTTAACAAGGCCAGAACTGAAAAATAAATAGTCTCAAATGGGGAGGGATGGCCAAGCACCGTTGCTTGAAACATGCAAGGGTCCCAGCACTTTGCTGTCTTCCTCCTTGCAATCAGAACTGTGCACAAGCAGCCTCTCAAAATTCTCCACCCTTTTTGTTGGCAGGGAAATTTTGGAGGACCATTTTCACTGAATTTCTCCAGGGGGAGGAGGAGGAGGAATCCTCCGACAGTTTCTCAGAGGTGAAGCTCCCTGTTACCAGTAGCACTGGCACAGCTTCTTTTTCTCCGCCGCCCCCCCCGCAAGGTTCTGCTGTTTGTTTGTTTGATTTGCTGCAATAGCTATGTTGGCAGCTTGCCCATATTTTGCATCCTGCACAATGCTCCTGACTTTGCATCATCCCAGGACACTAGAAGTGTGTTGAGGGGAGAGCAGGGATGGTCACTGCCACAAAAATATGGTGGAGACTATTCTGAGAGAATTCTGCAAAGTGGCCTTCTTTTTGAGAGAGGAAGGGAGTGGAACAGGAAAAAAAATAGAAATTTTCTCAGAAAAATGTCTCCTGAGAAATTTCAACCTGCCTCTATTTGCAATTATTTTTAGGCTAGCCCTTCCTATTGGCCTAGCTTCTTCACAGGTGTTGGATCAGGCCACAACTGCACTTTATATTTAAAGCAGCATCATACCACTTTAAACAGTATTGGCTTTTGAAAAGGTCCATGGGAACTATAGTTTACCAAAGGTGCAGAGAGTTGTTAGGTGTCACCCCATTCCCCTCACAGACCTATATTTCCCAGAGTGGTTTAACGATCAAGCCCTCTTTCCAAGGCACTCTGAGAATTGTAGCTCTGTGAAGGGAACAGGGGTTTTCTAACAATTGTCAGCACCCTACACAAACTACACTAGAATTCTTTGAGGGAAGCCATGACTGTGTACAATGGTATGATACTGCTTTAAATGTATATTACAGATGGGGCCTTAAACCAGCTCTATGTGCCCTGTAGTATGCACGTGTGTGCTGATGGAGACGGTAGGTTCTTTCTCCAAACATCAGTCCTCACATCCATTTTTTAAAAGGACATAACCTTTAGGTTGTTTTTTTACAGAAGGACAGGACTACAGAATTTCTACAAGTTTCATTCTACCCTAGCAGATCTCTGGTGATTTATGGTGGTAGTCTTAACATGGTGAGGGGGTTTGAGAGTGTCAGAGAAGCGGAAAGCAATGCCATCAGGAGTCTAGAGCGAGAGGCTAGACTCCTAGCAGGGGCACCCAAGGCGGAATGGTCAAAGCTGAGACACCAGACTAAGATGCATCCAAACTCAGAGGAAGGCAATGGTAAACCACCTCTGAATACCTCTTACCACGAAAACTCTATGAACAGAGAATATCCAAAATGCAACATGAGATAGTGCTGGAAGATGAGACCCCCAGGTCAGAAGGCGCAGACCGAGCTACTGGGGAAGAACGAAGGACAAGAATAGAGTGTTGGACTACAATCTGGGAGACCTGGGTTCAAATACCCACTCTGCCATGAAGCTTACTGGGTGATCTTTGGCCAGTCACAGTCTCTCAGCCTAACCTCCTTCACAGGGTTGTTGTGAGGATAAAATGGAGAGGGAGAACCATATACACCATCTTGAGCTCCTTGGAGGAAAAGTGGGATATAAATGCAATAAACAAACAAACCCCTTATAGGAAAGCGAGGGAGGGGATTTGCTAAATCAGAACTTTCAGATCCCTTTGATCTATGGTACCTCTCATTTTTAGAAATTAGTCATTGACTGGTGGCAATATTCCTGGCATGGAGTCCCAGCAGCTAACCTTTTCCTCACCATGTGGGAGACTTCTTGCCATCACCAACAAAATGAAAGCATCATACTTCTAAGGAGTTACAAAAATCCATGGAGTGATCATTGCTCAGCGGTAGGACACATGCTTTGCATGCAGAAAGTTCCAGAGTCAGTCCTGGCCTCTCCTATAAAGAAAGGATCAGGCCTTCCTCTGCCTCAGACCCCGGAGAGATGCTACCAGTTAGAGTAGACAACACTGGACTAAATGGACAAATAGTATAATGTGGTATAAAGCAGTTGCCAATGCTCATGTTTCTCTGGCTCTGCTATTGTGGCTTTAATAGCATCCTGATACACAGGAATGCAATGATCTTCTTTGTGGCACAAATATCAAGTCATTATGAGAACCTTCACCATATGTCAGGATGCTGTAAACAAAAACCTGTATAGCCCTCAAAATGCTGTTGAACTCCAACTCCCATCAACCCTGCCCACCATAGCCAATGGTCAGGGATCATGGGAGTTGTAGTCCAGCAACATCTGTAGATCTACAGCAGGGATTGACGCACCTTTTCCAGCTCTGTCCTCTATCCAGGCAAGCAAGAAGCATCATTGGAGCACAAGGACACATTCTAGCCAGGCCAAAGTCTTCAAGGAGGTCGCACAGCAGGGCCAGTGAAGGGTGTGGCCTGGGGGGGAATGCCAGAAGCCAGACAGAAGAGGCCTGGAGGGCCGCATTCGCCCTCCCCCAGACCCTAGGTTCCCCTCCCTTGCTGTAAAGGGCACAGGAGGAGGGTCAGAAGAAAAGTGGGCAGCCCTGCCAAGCTTCCTGAATTTCCACTGCACGTTGGACTCTTCCGACAACTTGATCAAATGGAGTTTCCCCCATGTAGTGGAATGCTGAAAAATCTGTAAGGCATGAAGGGAAAAATGGATTCATCTGAAATAGAGGCAAGGGAGACATGCAATTCAGTGTGCATTTAAAAGTGAACCGATCAAATTTGCACTTTCCAAAACAATATGCAAACCAAAACACAGCTGTGCTTGAAATTATCACTTTTTCCTGATTTTGCAATGAAGTTCTCCAGCCAAGTAAATGGGTACAAAAAATGCGGCTATGAGGGTAAAGTATGCATAAAAATGCATACGTTCATGAAAATAGCATTTAAAAAGGCAGCATATTAAGCAGAATTACATACAAAAATGGACACATTGGTCAAAACTGCATATTTGTTTATGAGAATAAATTTGCACTGGAATGCTTATGAATTTTCATAATAATTTTTTTTAAAAAGAAAAATTGCAAATTGTTGCAGAAACGTGGATTCCAAAGCATATGTATATATAAGCCAACAACCAGCCCCTTCGTCACCTGTTGCTTCTCACCCACCACAGAAGCCCCGGGGAGGATGCCAAATTATTAGAGCTATTTCTGGAATACACATTCACATTTTTATGGCAATACGCCCTAGTATATTTGGCAAGGACTAAGATGATGTAAAGCTGCTTCTCATGATACAGCTAGAAGGGGAAGGTTGCTAGAAGTTTTCACTGTGTGGCGGTTGATCCCTCTAACTGGCCATTTTTTTCATATTGCACCACTAAAACTGCCCCCAGTAATACTTGGTGGCAGCATGGGCACAAACCAATCAGCCTGGAAATGCAATCTCTGTGACAGTCCTATAATGGGAAATAGATATGGTACAGATGCAATGTTGTCTGGTGCAGAAAAGGGCAACCAAAATGATCAAGAGGCTGGAGGAAGCCCTTTGAAGTAAGGTTATAAAGTTTGGGGTGTTTTAGTTTAGTAAAAAGGCATAAAACAAAAAAAGGACCCTGCTGGATCAAGCCAATAGCCTGATCCTTCAGCGTGGCATTAGCCCATCTAGTCCAGCATCCGGTTCTCACAGTGGCCAACCAGATGCCTTTGGGAAGCCCGCTAGCAGGACCTGAGTGCAAAGAGCACTCTCCCCTCTTATAGTTTCCAGTAACTGGTATTCAGAAGCATAGTGTATCTGACCATGGAGATACAGCATAGCCATCACGGCTAATAGCTAATGATAGCACTTTCATCTATGAACTTGTCTAATCCTCTTTTAAAGCCATCCAAGTTGGTAGCCGTCACTGCTTCCTGTGGGAATGAATTCCATAGCTGAACTATGTGCTGAGTGAAGAAGCACTTTGTGTTGTCTGTCCTGAAACTTCCAACATTCAGCTTCATTGGATGTCCATGAGTTCTAGTGTTATGAGAGATGGAGAAAAACTTTTCTCTATCCACGACTCCATGTCGTGCATAATTTTATACACTTCTATCATATCCCCTCTTATTCACCTTTTCTCTAAACTAAAAAGCCCCAAATGCTGCAATATTTCCTCATAGGGGAGTCGCTCCATCCCTTTGTAAGGATTGAGGACATGACAAGAGGTGTATAAAATTATGCATGGTGTGGAGACCACTGAGCATGCTCTCCCCTTAAACTTTTCTTTTGTACTTCTGCAAATTTTAAGGGATGCCCCAAGCCTCCTGATACCAGCCTTTTGTATGGGGATGGTGCCATTTTGGCTACATAAGGGAAGGGCTGTAACTCAGTTGCAGAGCATCTGCTTTGCATGCAGAAGGTTTCAGGTTGGATCTCTGACTTCTTCAAGTAGGGCTTCCAGTCTGCACATGCAGACTTATTCCAAAACAGATCTGTTAGTCTTTAATGGGACACAAGAGTCTCTGTTGCTTTTATATTTCAGGGTTGTTGTAAGGGTTATGAAGATCATGTATGAAAACAGTCCTGTGAATATGATAAAAGTTATGTAAATACACATCATCATCATCATCAGGGCTGGTTCTAAAGGGCAGCCAGGTGGGGCACTGGCCCGAGGGCCCCTGGAGTTACAGGGTAACAGGGGGGCCCTCAGCGGCCCCTCTGCTCCCCTTCCTCGATCCGTGGTGATCCACGCCCCCCACCCCCTACTTACCTGTCTCCTGCATTTTAGTATTGCCTTTAATGAAGATGGCGGCCATGGTTTTCCTAAAGTACTGAAGCCCCTGCCACCAACTTAGTTGATGGCAGAGATGCGCGTGCATAGCACGCACGAGTGCCATCAGCAAAGATGGAGTGGAGGCTTCATCCCCTTAGGGAAACCGCGGCCGCCATCTTGGTTAATGGCAACAGTAAAAGACAGGAGACAGGTAGGTGAGGGTGGGGGGGCGCACTCGTGCGAATGCAAACACACACACGCTGGGCCCCAGGGCAAGCTGATGCCCAAGGGCCCTGGCATGCCTGGAGCCAGCCCTGATCATCATCATCATCATTATTATTATTATTATTATAGTATGCCAAAAACAAACCAGGATATCCTGTATGATCAGAATAAAGGTAACAGAGGACATTTTCTCCTGTAGTCTTCTGTGAATAGTTATAGCTTTCTCAACAACAGTTACTGTTACAATGGGAACATTTGTGTTACTCACTTGGGGAGGGGGATTATTCAGATTGGTAGATAAATAACACAGTGCTGTACTGAAGCATTTGGAGAAAGGCCATAGCTTAGTGGTAGAGTATCTGCCTTGCATGCAGAAGGTCCCAGGCTCAGTCCGCAGCATCTCCAGGTAGGGCTGGGAGAGTTCCCTGTCTGAAAACCCAGAGAGCTGCTGCCAGTCAGAGTGGACAATACTGAACTAAATGGACCAATGGTCTGACTCATTATATGGCAGCTTTGTATGTGCCTGTGTTCACACTCAGAGAATCGGTTCACCATTAAGTAGACTACGCATATAAACTCCCAGAAGAGTTAGTAAGAAGAGACAGTGAGGTTTGAATATAGGTTGCAATTCTACACACAGGGGAAAAAAGCACAAAAATGGTACTGAGTACATGATTCAATTTCCATAGAATAGGATCCTGGGGTTCTTGGTGTCCTTTTTAAAGAACATGCTTTCCTTGTGGTTAGAAAGAACTGGCAATGTCCCCATGGATTCTTATCCACTATATGGGCTGCTAAATATCATTTCCAGTCATCAGAGACAGAGATTCAGTGAGCTCCTAGCCCTCCAAGGAGCACCTCCATCAGATTAGCAGAAGCAATAAATTTTTATGAAAAAGAGAAAGAGAGAGATTGTGTTCATTTGCTTAATATGCATCCTTTATAGAGGACCATAGAATTCAGCTCATCCCCGTTGGGAAGACTTCTTATTTTCACTCTTCAAGAAGATTACAACTCTTCAAGAAGAATACAACCAGTTCCAGTTATTACTCTGCTTGATAGTAGCACTGTGGATGAAAGGGAATTGCTCTTGAGAGAGAGAGAGGCATTCCCTTTTCCTTTCTTCTATCAGAATGGTGTGGGAGCCTTGACTAATCCTTTCAATCCAGGGTGAGGAATCTCTGTGGCACTCCAGATATTGTTGGACTCCATCTCCCATCAGCCCTAGTCAGTGTGTTCAATAGTTAGGGAAGATGGGGGTTGTAGTTAAGCAATGTCTGAAGTGGGGTTGCATTGCAACAGAATACAACATCACTTGTTGGGTGTTTCTGGTGGCAGGGAAAAATTGAATTCCTCATAGTGTTGGGCATGAAGCATGAGAATTTCAGCTCCTTTTAACATGAGTACACTGTGGAGGTGGAAAGAGGGGTTGGAAGTCGAAGACTATCCTGAATGGCTGATAAGCTTCCTTTGTAAGGAATGTGTTTCAGCTTGCCTTTCCCCTCAAGCTGCTGAAGACAGTGGCCAGTTCAGACAGGTGATGGATTCCTTAGGTAACGTAAGAAGAACCCATCTAATCCAGCACCCAGTGTGTGGAATGGTGTCCCCTCTGAGATATGACAAGCATCATCAAGTATGATACGTTTCCACCAGTTATTAGAAGCACATTTATTTGCCCAGCCATTCCCTGGCCTTTGATGCTAGCTTTAACCATTCCTGGTTACTTTATTTGCATTTAATTGATTGACTGGCTGACTGACTGATTGATCAACAAAATTTATATACCATTTGATTGTAAACAACCTGTAAGCGGTTTACAAAAAACATTAAAAATTATCAAGAAAGCAATTAAAAACAAGTCATTAAGAACATTTTTAAAGCAAAACAGTTCTAACTGAAAAAGATTGAAACACACCTGGATAGGCTTGCCTAAATAAAAACATTTTGAGGAAACACCGAAACCAATACAGTGAAGGCGCCTGCCTGATGTCAATAGGCAGGGAGTTCCAAAGCATTAAGTGCTGCCACACTGAAAGAAAGATTTATTATAAGTGCAGAATGAGTATTATATGGCATCTGTAACAGTGCCTGTTCCACAGATTGGAGTGCTCCAGTGGGTGCATATGGGGTAAGGCAGTCCCACAAGTAAACTGGCCCCAAGGTGTTAAGGGCTTTATATACCAGCAGTAACACCTAGAACTTGGCCCAGTAACAAATTGGCAACCGGTGCAGATCTCTGAGTAGAAGTGTCATATGCTGACAGGGTCTTTCTCCTGCCATCCATCTGGCTGCAGCATTCTGCACAAACTGCAGTTTCCAGATCAACTGCAAGGGAAGCCCCACATAGAGTGCCTTGCAGTAATCCAATCTTGAAGTCACCAATTTATAGATTTGCTTTTTACTGTGTTATTGTTACTATTTATTGGAAACCATTATTGGTTAATGAAAAGCGGCAAATAATTTTGAATAAATAAACCAAATATGTTTTCACAGTTGCCAATCAATGCCTATGGGAATCCCACATGCAGGAGGTGAGCACAATAGCCCTCTCCCACAATAGCACAATAGCACTTGGGATTCCCAGCAACTGACATTCAGAGGTACACTTCCTCCGATATTGGAGGTAGTACATAGTCACCATCATTGGTAGCCATTGATGGTGTTATCCTCCTTAAGCCAATGGGCTTCCTCATTTATCTGCTGAGAGTGTTGTCGCGCTCAGGTCTTGCTTGCGTGCTTTCCAAAGGCATCTGCTTGGCTAGGATGCTGGACTAGATGGGCCACTGGACTGATCCAGCACAGTTCTTAAGAGCTCTGAAGAAGAATGCTATAGCAGGCAATGGTAGCTTGATGTCATTCATTGATTCCCTTTGCTGTCTTTGAATATCCTGAATACCCAAGATAAGGTAATCAAACACATTATTATTATTATTATTATTATTATCATCATCATCATCATCATCATCATCATTATTATTATCATTATTATTATTATTATTTGATTTATATCCCTCCCTTCCTCCCAGCAGGAGCCCAGGGTGGTAAACAAAAGCGCTAAAGACATGAAAACATCATAAAAACAAACTTTAAAACACATTAAAACAAAACAGTAAAGAGCTCTGTTTAAAAAGCCCTTTATCTCCTTTCTTGAACAGGGTAGAGAGCTTTGGATTTTTGGTTTGTGTCTTAATTAAGAAGTCCATGTAATCTGCCTCTGTCTAAACAGTCTCTTCTCCATAGCCTTGGGAGTTTCAGAACGGGACCAGTCTGGCAGAGAATGGGCAGCTTTTAAGAGAGCCACCCTGCTGTAAAGTAGCACATGGGAAGAGACGAAAACAGACAGAAGAGAAGCATTTGTTTCCCTGCTAGGGTAGCCAGCTGGGACAGGGGAGACATTAGGTTCAGTTGCACTGAAAGACAATCCTACCTAATTTGCACTTTCTAAAACAATGAAAATTAAATGGACATGGACTGCCTTCAAGTCGATTCTGACTTATGGGCGACCTTATGAATAGGGTTTTCATGGTAAGCGGTATTCAGAGGGGGTTTACCATTGCCTTTCTCTGAGGCTGAGAGGCAGTGACTGGCCCAAGGTCACCCAGTGAGCTTCATGGCTATGTGGGGATTCAAACCCTGGTCTCCCAGGTTGTAGTCCAACACTTTAATCACTACACCACACTACAAGAACTGAAATGCAGCCATCCTTCAAAATTATCTGAATTTTACAGTACAGTTCTTCAGCCAAGTAATGTGTACAAAAATGCATATACTACAGTATATGCATACAAATGCATGTATTAGTGAAAATATACAAAAATGTAATTTTAGATAAAATTGCTTGCAAAAATGTGTATACTAATCAAATGTGTTGATTAGGAAAAATTTGCACAAAAATGTTGGTGAATTTTCAATCAACAAATAAAACACAGACAAAAAAGTAGACAACACCCACACTCAAACAAGTAACTAATCCACTCCCCAAACTAAATTTAAAAAAATGGGAGGGACAGGGGCTTACCGGGCTCCAAGAGGGTGCCTGGGGACATTTTGGTGCCCACAGGTGCCATGTTGGACACTCCAGTACTGTTGTTGTTGTGTGTCTTCAAGTCAGTTATGACTTATGGTGACCCTATGAATCAGAGACCTCCAATAGCATCTGTCATGAACCACCCTGTTCAGATCTTGTAAGTTCAGGGCTGTGGCTTCCTTTATGGAATCAATCCAGCTCTTGATTGGCATTCCTCTTTTTCTACTCCCTTCTGTTTTTCCCAGCATTATTGTCTTTTCTAGTGAATCTTGTCTTCTCGTTATATGTCCAAAGTATGATAACCTCAGATTCATAATTTAACTTCTAGTGACAGTTCTGGTTTAATTTGTTCTGACACCCAATTATTTGTCTTTTTTGCAGTCCATGGTATGTGCAAAGCTCTCCTCCAACACCACATCTCAAATGAGTTGATTTTTCTACTAGACACACAGTACTAGACACAGAAACCAAACAATGTAAGCTTTGCCTGGCATAGGGATGAGGAAAGGAGAAAAGCTTCAATTGTGCAATTGCTGTTAAACACGGGAGCAAGGCCAGTGTCATGTTCTGGTGGGATCCTGTATCCTACAGAGAAAGAGGCAAGGCTGGTTGAAGGATGTGAGACCATGGATAGCTCCGATTGAACAACTTGCTCCTGAGGCCTTGTAAGCTTTTGTCTCTAAACTACCTCCTCCGGGCTCCACTCCTTTGTAGGTCCAGTCCTCCAGCCTGAAGACAGGCACTCCTCCTCCCATTCTATAGCCTCCCTCCTGGTGCGCTCCCAATGCTGCTATACAGGTTATGTCTGGTGGGAGGCATCTAGTTCTTCAGGCTCAGGGGAATGTGCCTGTGAGGCTCTGAGCTCTGGCCTGGAGGACTGGAAGGTTCCGGGGGGGGGGAGAGGCTCCTGCCCCACAGCCTCAGGTGAAACCATCTCCCTATGTTCAGCAGTGTGCTATGAAACCTGAAACTGACCCAGCTCCCATCTGGTACCACTGCAGCCTCCAACTCCATGTCCAGAGCACTGCTAGAACCAGGGCTCTCCAACAGCCAGCTATAAACACACACAGTAAGGATTTTACATTTTGCCTCTTTAGGGCCAAACTAGACCTGGTGATTGCCATGTGGCATAGTTGATTGTTGATTTATTTTTTAAATAAATAAATAAATAGCTAGCATGAAAGGGAAGGGTCAAGCCAGATTGGCACTATGGAGAACAACAAAAATGGTGTGTGGGTGTGTAAACAGGCAGAAGAAAAACCACTGCTTTCCCCCTATTGGATCAGAGAATTTAAAGGTCTGTTCCCTTGATTGCACCCTGGCAACCCAATACACTGACAAAGACTGCCAATGGCAAAATGATACCACTAAAAGTATAATTTTCTATTATTTCTACTTATTTATACAGCACATAAAAATTACTAGGAGCTTTGCAAAAGAGAAAACAAAGAGATCCCTGCCCGTAGCTACTTACAATCTGCTAGAAATTAGAAAAAGCAACCATTTTATTATTGACTTAACAGATTTATAAAGCCACTTTTAAAGAAAGAGTCTTCAGAAAGCAGCTTACAGAAATGCATACTAAAACACAATAAATAAAATATAATTTAAAACCATTTAAAAAACAGGAGTGGCAATCTTTTTTTTGGCCTAAAGGCTGTATTGATGATCAGCCATCCATCTGAAGGCCACATGCCAGTGGTTGGGGTGGCCAATGTACAGTGTGTGTGCACTAGACATGCACACACAGAATTGTCACACATAGAGCACATGCAAACACATACAGCAGACAAACTCACCAGACATGCAAGCACATAGCTCTCTTGCTCTCTCTCTCTCTCCCACTCATGCATACTCATGGATATACATGCAGTTAGACATTCATACGTACACTGTTTCACAGAAATACACATTCCCAGTGCACATGCAAACACGGACAAACATTTTGAGCTTTCTTGACCCCAGTGCTGGGGTGGGAATGGCAGAGATCACTGCCTTTTACTCTACACAGAAAAATCTGTACAAAATAAAAGACAGAACTTCCTCCCATGTTCACTCTAACACTGGAGTGGGTGAAGGGAAAATGTTGCCCTTTTCTCTTAAAGTGCCAGCAGAGGGCTTGTTTCTGATCTCAGTGCTGTGGTGCTTAGCAGTGAGATCAGAGATAAAAGATCCCTCTGACTGCTCTTTAGAGATAATCCTTATGCCTGCTCTTTAAGAGTAAAAGGCACCATTTCCCCCCACCCTGGCAAAAGAGTGAGGGTAGTGGTGATGGAAATGCTGCCTTCTACTCTTAAAGAGCAGGCTGAGTGCTTATCTCTGATCTCAGCACTGTGGTGCTTACCACTAAAATCAGAGATAAACAATCCTTCTGCCTGCTCTTTAGAGAGGAATTTTATCTCTCAGTCTCAGCACTGAGATTGGAGAGAGAGCACTTAGCCAGCTCTTTACAAATTGCTTTCTAAAGATCAGGTAGAATGTTTTATCTCTCAGACAGATCAGGGGGGACTGATGGGCTACTTCCTTCAGCTTGGCAAGCCAGATCTGGACCATGGATTAGCTATTTGTTTATTTTTTAATCACCTTCAACATGAGTGCTAAAAGGTGAAGTACAATAAAAACAGTTAAAAGCAACACACACACACACAAACAACACATACAAAAATACAATACAAATAGACAATACAAAATAGCCTGTCCACTAAAAACAAACAGCATGAGAAGAACAACCCAGCATAAACTAAGCGTACAATATCCAGATCACAGCAGCTTTTTGCAGCCCACAATAATAACAAATTTACAGGGTCTTTTTTGTAGTGGTGCCACATATATGAAACAGTCTCCTTTGAGAGATTCCCTTGGTGTCTACATTGATGTCAAATAAAATGTTTTATTTTCTTGGGTTTTCGTTTGATCCTGTATTGTCACTGTTTGTGGATCCTGCTTTTGATCATTGTTGTCAAATGGTCATTTATTGTTTATTTGTTTCTATGGTCATTTAAAATATTGTAAGCTTCTTGTGGGCCTCCGGATATTGCTGGACTACAACTCCCATCATCCCTGATCATTGGGATGTGCTGGCTGGGGCTGATGAGAGTTGAAGTCCATCAACATCTGTAGGGCCACATACTCCCCACCTTGTTTTAAAGCAATCAAGAAAGCAATCAACAAAAGGAACAGAAAAAGAAAGGGACTGAAGAATGTAGATAATCAGATAAGATAATCAAATGGTATATTACCATGGTGTGCATGTATCCACCACATTTCTACAGCTGAGCTGAATCTAGAGAAGCACCAAAGGGAGTGGTAAAATTCTCCTCACCCACTTGGCAAGTTGATGTCTATGTTGTTCAGAATGCCTTAGTGGAAAAATAAGCTGCAAATCAATCAAATAAATAACCTTCAGCTGAGAAATCCTTTGGTCAGCTAGCACTCTTACTTTAATTACTGTGAGTTTTTTCCTCTCTCCATGTTTTATATCTATGTTATTCTGTAGTTAATTGATTCAAGCATTTCTTGGAGAAGCACTTCATCAATGGCAATACATATATTCATTCACTCCCATGTCCCATAATAAAGCTGTTTTCGGTGCCCAGCTAGCTACTCATTCCCTCCTGTTCAGAATTCAACTTGCAGAGTCCCTTGTTTCCTGCACAGAGCTGCTTAATTGATTGACTCAGTGCAGCTCATTCCCTTGATTCCTATTGATTTTCCACTTCCTACTATATACCTGAAATAAAGGGAGTGTTTTTATGTTATGATTGTCCTCCTCCTCCTCCTCCTCCTCCTCCTCCTCCTCCTCCTCTTCCTCCTCCTCTTCCTCCTCTTCCTCCTCCTCTTCCTCCTCTTCCTCCTCTTCCTCTTCCTCTTCCTCTTCCTCTTCCTCTTCCTCCTCTCTGTCTCTGGATGTTCCAGTACTTTACGATTCTCTGAAGCGAGGGATGGAAAGATCTGTACATTTTGGTTCTCTCAGTTTCTAATTTTTCCAATCTTAAATACAGTTCTTCACATTTCTGCAGCAATTTCTGATTTTTCTAAAAAATTATCATGAAAATTGTCCACGATTTCCGTGCAAATTTCTCCCAATGAACACCTTTTTGTAGGCAGTTTTGACACATATTTTGCAAGTTATTTCTCATTGTATAATGCATCTATATGTTATTTTCAGTCATATATACATTTTTATGCACACTTTGTTCTAATATACTTTTTTGTAAATGTGGTTTGGTTGGCGAACTGCATTGCAAAATTCGAATAAGTGCAAATTTTGAAGGATGACTATGTTTTGGTTCTCATACTGTTTTGGAAAGTGCAAATTTGATAGGTTTGGCTTGAAAGCAAACCTAATTGAATTGCTCGCCATTCCTGACCAAAGCATGCTAGTTCTCTAAATACAAGGACAAGGGTTTTTTGGGGGAGGGAGTGCATCTAAACAATAATGCATCTCAAAATAATTCTGAAAGCTCACCCCAACACACACACCCAAAATTTACAGAAAAGTTGATATTTAAAGCTTCTGGACTGGCCTAATGCTACCATCAGAGACATTACAGGGATATTTCTTGGATATGCTATTGTTTTGTGACTTTTCTGGCATCTTTTGAGAAGCTGTTAAACAAAGAATGAGCAACGCTAATGAAAGACAATAAGGGCTTGGCAGACAGAAGCCAGGGAATGTCAGAAACCAAGTCTACTTTCAGAAGGCACACATCAGTTCTGGGAAAGTTGTCTGACTTTGACAACAAGCTCTAGACATGTCTCATACTAAGTAACAATGCAACGGAGACAACAGTCACAACAATTTAGCCCTAAGAAGCAACGTCAGGAAAAATAATGGCCAAGGACAACCTGGTGCTTAAAATTAATGTGTGTTGTATTCAAAGAGTGTCTCATACAATCACTCTCTGTTCTTGGCTGCAACACAAACATTATTTCAGGATTCAAGAAACTAATAGCCAACTTTTGGGCTTTGCCTGATTTAGGACTTGGAAGGCCTAATCGCTTCATAAGAACATAAGAACATAAGAAGAGCCTGCTGGATCAGGCCAGTGGCCCATCTAGTCCAGCATCCTGTTCTCACAGTGGCCAACCAGGTGCCTGGGGGAAGCCCGCAAGCAGGACCCGAGTGCAAGAACACTCTCCCCTCCTGAGGCTTCCGGCAACTGGTTTTCAGAAGCATGCTGCCTCTGACTAGGGTGGCAGAGCACAGCCATCATGGCTAGTAGCCATTGATTGCCCTGTCCTCCATGAATTTGTCTAATCTTCTTTTAAAGTCGTCCAAGTGGTGGCCATTACTGCATCTTGTGGGAGCAAATTCCATAGTTTAACTATGCGCTGAGTAAAGAAGTACTTCCTTTTATCTGTCCTGAATCTTCCAACATTCAGCTTCTTTGAATGTCCACGAGTTCTAGTATTATGAGAGAGGGAGAAGAACTTTTCTCTATCCACTTTCTCAATGCCATGCATAATTTTATACACTTCTATCATGTCTCCTCTGACCCGCCTTTTCTCTAAACTAAAAAGCCCCAAATGCTGCAACCTTTCCTCGTAAGGGAGTCGCTCCATCCCCTTGATCATTCTGGTTGCCCTCTTCTGAACCTTTTCCAACTCTAGAATATCCTTTTCGAGATGAGGCGACCAGAACTGTACACAGTATTCCAAATGCGGCCGCACCATAGATTTATACAACGGCATTATGATATCGGCTGTTTTATTTTCAATACCTTTCCTAATTATCGCTAGCATGGAATTTGCCTTTTTCACAGCTGCCGCACACTGGGTCGACATTTTCATCGTGCTGTCCACTACAACCCCGAGGTCTCTCTCCTGGTCGGTCACCGCCAGTTCAGACCCCATGAGCGTATATGTGAAATTAAGATTTTTTGCTCCAATATGCATAATTTTACACTTGTTTATATTGAATTGCATTTGCCATTTTTCTGCCCATTCACTCAGTTTGGAGAGGTCTTTTTGGAGCTCTTCGCAATCCCTTTTTGTTTTAACAACCCTGAACAATTTAGTGTCATCAGCAAACTTGGCCACTTCACTGCTCACTCCTAATTCTACGTCATTAATGAACAAGTTGAAAAGTACAGGTCCCAATACCGATCCTTGAGGGACTCCACTTTCTACAGCCCTCCATTGGGAGAACTGTCCGTTTATTCCTACTCTCTGCTTTCTGCTTCTTAACCAATTTCTTATCCACAAAAGGACCTCTCCTCTTATTCCACGACTGCTAAGCTTCCTCAGAAGCCTTTGGTGAGGTACCTTGTCAAACGCTTTTTGAAAGTCTAAGTACACTATGTCCACTGGATCACCTCTATCTATATGCTTGTTGACACTCTCAAAGAATTCTAATAGGTTACTGAGACAGGACTTTCCCTTGCAGAAGCCATGCTGGCTCTGCTTCAGCAAGGCTTGTTCTTCTATGTGCTTAGTTAATCTAGCTTTAATAATACTTTCTACCAGTTTTCCAGGGACAGAAGTTAAGCTAACTGGCCTGTAATTTCCGGGATCCCCTCTGGATCCCTTTTTGAAGATTGGCGTTACATTTGCCACTTTCCAGTCCTCAGGCACGGAGGAGGACCCAAGGGACAAGTTACATATTTTAGTTAGCAGATCAGCAATTTCACCTTTGAGTTCTTTGAGAACTCTCGGGTGGATGCCATCCGGGCCCGGTGATTTGTCAGTTTTTATATTGTCCATTAAGCTTAGAACTTCCTCTCTCGTTACCACTATTTGTCTCAGTTCCTCAGAATCCCTTCCTGCAAATGTTAGTTCAGGTTCAGGGATCTGCCCTATATCTTCCACTGTGAAGACAGATGCAAAGAATTCATTTAGCTTCTCTGCAATCTCCTTATCGTTCTTTAGTACACCTTTGACTCCCTTATCATCCAAGGGTCCAATTGTCTCCCTAGATGGTCTCCTGCTTTGAATGTATTTATAGAATTTTTTGTTGTTGGTTTTTATGTTCTTAGCAATGTGCTCCTCAAATTCTTTTTTAGCATCCCTTATTGTCTTCTTGCATTTCTTTTGCCAGAGTTTGTGTTCTTTTTTATTTTCTTCATTTGGACAAGACTTCCATTTTTTGAAGGAAGACTTTTTGCCTCTAAGAGCTTCCTTGACTTTGCTCGTTAACCATGCTGGCATCTTCTTGGCCCTGGCGGTACCTTTTCTGGTCTGCGGTATGCACTCCAGTTGAGCTTCTAATATAGTGTTTTTAAACAACTTCCAAGCATTTTCGAGTGATGTGACCCTCTGGACTTTGTTTTTCAGCTTTCTTTTTACCAATCCCCTCATTTTTGTGAAGTTTCCTCTTTTGAAGTCAAATGTGACCGTGTTGGATTTTCTTGGCAATTGGCCAGTTACATGTATGTTTAATTTAATAGCACTGTGGTCACTGCTCCCAATCGGTTCAACAACACTTACATCTCGCACCAGGTCCCGGTCCCCACTGAGGATTAAGTCCAGGGTTGCCGTCCCTCTGGTCGGTTCCATGACCAACTGGTCTAGGGAATAGTCATTTAGAATATCTAGAAACTTTGCTTCTTTGTCATGACTGGAACACATATGCGGCCAGTCTATGTCCGGGTAGTTGAAGTCACCCATTACTATCACATTTCCTAGTTTGGATGCTTCCTCAATTTCATATCTCATCTCCAGGTCTCCCTGAGCATTTTGATCAGGGGGACGATAGATCGTTCCCAGTATTAAGTCCCTCCTGGGGCATGGTATCACCACCCACAACGATTCTGTGGAGGAGTCTGCCTCTTTTGGGGTTTCGAGCTTGCTGGATTCAATGCCTTCTTTCACGTATAGAGCGACTTCGCCACCAATACGTCCTTCCCTGTCCTTCCGATATAGTTTATATCCAGGGATAACCGTATCCCACTGGTTTTCTCCATTCCACCAGGTCTCCGTTATGCTCACTATATCAATGCTCTCCTCTAAGACCAAGCACTCCAGTTCTCCCATCTTGGTTCGCAGGCTCCTAGCATTAGCGTACAGGCACTTGTAAGCAGTGTCTCTCTTCAAGTGTCTTTGGCACTTGTGGTTAGGCCTGTGGTAATTTTGCTCTTCTGAATTTATATCCTGTGCCCCTGCTCTCACAATGCCTACTTCTAGGCCTACCCCTTTTAAAATTTCATCATTTCTTTGGTTTTTATCCCAGGGGGGAGGTTTATTCCAAACCGGACCTTTCTCAGCTTCTGTCGGGTTTCCCCCCTCAGTCAGTTTAAAAGCTGCTCTGCTACCTTTTTAATTTTAAGTGCCAGCAGTCTGGTTCCATTCTGGTTCAAGTGGAGCCCGTCCCTTTTGTACAGGCCCGGCTTGTCCCAAAAAGTTACCCAGTGCCTAACAAATCCAAACCCTTCCACCCGACACCATCGTCTCATCCACGCATTGAGACTGCGAAGCTGGGCCTGTCTGGCTGGTCCTGCGCGTGGAACCGGTAGCATTTCAGAGAAAGCCACCTTGGAGGTCCTGGCTTTCAGCATCCTACCTAGCAACCTAAATTTTGCTTCCAGGACCTCACGGCTGCATTTCCCCATGTCGTTGGTGCCAATGTGCACCACAACCACTGACTCCTTCCCAGCACTGTCTACCAAACTATCTAAACGACGGGCAATATCCGCAACCTTCGCACCAGGCAGGCAAAACACCTTGTGGTCTACACGCCCATCACACACCCCACTGTCTATGTTCCTAATGATCGAATCACCCCCTGGAGATATATCCTCGGCACGAGAGGATAGCTGCTCATCCCCCAAGGAATGGGTCCCTTCTAAGGGATCGTTTCCCTCTTCCTCAGCTGGATGCTCTCCTTCCCCGAGACCATCGTTGTCCATGATAGCAGGAGAGCTATCATCGTTGGAGTGGGACACAGCTATAACGTCCCTGAAGGCCTCCTCCACACACCTCTCTGCCTCTCTCAGCTTTTCCAGGTCCGCCACCTTGGCCTCAAGAAAATGAAGTCGTTCCCGGAGAGCCAGGAGCTCATTGCACCGAGAGCACACCCACGACTTCTGTCCAACAGGCAGATAGTCGTACATGCTGCAGGCGGTGCAAAACACTGGAAAGCCCCCACACCCCTGCTGGCTTCTTACCTGCATAGTTTTGTTTAAGGTTTATTACGTCAATGGGTTGGAGACTGCGGTTTTTCATCAGAAGATGCAGTTCATTTATAAATCATTAGAATTCATAATTTCAACATAATGCACAGCCTTTCGCCTGATTTTCACTCACTTGTAATGCAAGCTGTGAGGCTAGCAGGTGTCTGCCTCCTATTTAATTATAACTATCTATTTATACAGATATTCTTTTTTTAAATCCTTTTTTCTCTTCCTTTTTTCTTTCTGTATTTCTCTGAATAGGTTCAGATTGTTTCATTGATTTGGCACGACGTTTCATGTTATAAATCAAACCTAAAACATCACCTCATCCCTTACAAACCCAACCAATCACTGCGCTCAGCAGGAGACGGCATCCTGCAGATGCTATCATATCAGGTGGTCTGTTCTGCACAATGTCAGAATCAGGCTTTTAGCATGCTAGCACCTTCCCTTTGGAACTCCCTCCCATTACATACCAGACTGGTGCCATCTTTATGGTCTTTTTTGCATCTGTTGAAGACTTTCCTCTTTTCAACAAGCCTTCTAAGCGGAGATTTTTGCCCCAGTCAGTATCTGTATTGGATGTGAAATGGTTTCATGTAATTGTTTTAACTATTTGTATATATACAATAGTTTTTATTTATATTTGCAATTATTTTAACTGTTTTTTTAAATATACAATTGTTTTATATATGTTTATATTTCATTTTGAAATTGCTTCAGGATATTTCATAGGAAGCAATTCATAAGTCAAATAATAACGATAACAATAACAACAATAACAATAAAATTTGTATTTTTCTAAAAACAAAAGAAAATAGAACTTTGAAAGCTCCATCTGCTTTTCTCCAGAAATTAGAATGGGCTTGAAGCCATGCTGATAGATTAGGAGGGGCCCTTAGCTGTGCTTTGTCTTCCTTCTGCTACTTCTCTCTGGTTATCACTCTTGTCACAGCTAATCTTTCCTGCTCTTCCCCTACCAACAGCCAGGAAAGATTAGTCAGGACAAGAGAGACAACTGAAGAAAGTAGTGGTTTTTTTTATTATGATTCAAGAAAGCACCACTTGTCCTGTTGCCTCTAAGCAAAATGAACTATTGAACAGTTCAATGGGGCTAACAGAGCAAACGTTGTCAAGGCAATAGGCAAAATGCAACAAATGCCTGGTGGTAGCTGTGATGTTCCTATATTAATGTATATATGGTAAGTGTTGTTGTTTTAGAAGATACATGGTAAGTGGAGTGAAAGAGGAGGGGGAGTGACTGGGCAGTAGAATGCGAGATGATTGGCTGAGTGTTTAAAATGGCTGAATGTATAAAAGGAAGAGTGAGAGTGGAATCTGGGGGGGAGAAGAGAAAGAGTGGATTGCTTGGTGGGGTTTAGAGAGTTGTTTACCAGGAGGGAGGTGGAGTTCGGATTAGTATTGAGTAAAACCATATGCTTATGTGCCTTAAGAAGAAATCTTGTTAATCTTGTTAGCTTTGTTATCTGTAATAAATACTTAATTTGGTTTACCAAAGGCCTGATCCTTGGCTGGGGTTTCACAGACCAGAAGGGAGGGTAAGGTAATGACCAAGGCTGAAGGGGAACTGTAACGAATGGTGGCAGCGGTGAAGAGAATAACAATACCAGTATTCAGAGTCTCTGGGAATACTAGTATTGGGACGTTACTGGTGGTTGCCTAGCAGGGGGATCTGTTGAGATCTGTGCTAGAGCGGATAGGTAAACCATAAGAGAGAGCGGTCCAGACTGGTGGAGTCCCTGGTGGTGCCTAGTGACAGGCAGTAGCCACGTGCAGGTAGGAACCTGACAGGGAGAGCCAGGGAAGGAGCGTCACATGTGGTGGTAGCGGTGGGATACGAACAACAGAGAATCCAGATACAGTGGTGTGGCAAACAGAAATAACAAAACAAGATTACTTGTGAGAGTGACTGGCAAAGAGTGTGTGGCAAAGAGTGAGTGAACTCAAACACCATGGCTGAATACATAAAAATGAAAAGAGAGGAGCTGGTGGAGAAGTGCATAACATTCAATTTACCTCATGAGGGTAAAGGGGTAGATGAATTGAGGGTAGCACTTATAGGATTTGCAACTGCCCAGCAAAAACAACCTGTCAGAGAAGAGACCCCAGAAGGATATTTAAGCAATCCCGCTTATATAGAGTACTTGAGAGAGAAGTTAAGATGGGAGGCTGATGAGAAAGAAAAGCAGCGGGTCTTTGAGGCTGAGGAAAAAGATAAACAGCGGGAGTTGGAAGCTGAGAGATTGAGGATGGAAGGTTCAGAGAAGGAAAAACAGAGGGAGTTGGAAATTGAGAGAATGAGATTGGGGTTTGAGGAGAGGGAGAAGCAACGAGCATTGGATGCTGAATTACAAGTAGAAAAGTTAAAATTTGATAGAGAGAAATTTCACTCTGAGGAGACAAGGAAAGAGAGAGATGGAGCAAAAATAAAAATTACTCCAAAGGACTTTGCTGTCTATGAGCCTGGTCAAGATCCTCAAATTTACCTCAGTACCTTTGAAAAACCAGCTCAGTTGTGGGGGCTACCTGAAGATAAATACATGCAGTATTTATCAAACCTGATTAAAGGGGAATTGGCTGAGGTATACCAATATTTCCCCTCAGACAGGCCCGTCACCTATGCTGAATTCAAAGAAGCAGTGTTTAAAAGATTCAGACTGGGGCCTGATTATTTTAGAAAGCTTTTCAGAAACTGCCAGATACAGACAGGGAGGTCTTTTGTGGAACTGGGAGCAAAGTTGATGGATATATTTGGAAAGTGGATGAGTAGTGCCAAAGCTCAGTAAGTGGAAGAGGTGAAAAGCCTCATGATACTGGGTCAATTATACCATCAGTTACCACCAGAAATAAGGCTCCTGGTCAAAGACCGTTCCCCTACATCTGTGCAGGAGGCCGCAGAGATGGCGGATCACTTCGCCTCTAATAGAACTGGCTGGGTGGGGAAAACATCAAGAGAGTTTAAACCCAGACCATATAGTGCTGGCAGAAGGGATGTGGTACCACAGAGAGTGAGTCCTCCAGTAAAATCTGAAGGGCACAGGACACCCCAGAGTGGATCTGTGTACCCTAAAAGTGAGGAGAAATTATGCTACAAATGTGGTAGACCGGGGCACCTATGTTTTCAATGTGAGGTTGCCAACCCCATTAGTAATCCTGCTCAGGCAAGGGCAGTAAAAATAGAACCAAAAGATTTAACCACAAAAAAGGTTCAGTTCTGCCAGATAAACTGGACAGAAGTAACAGACCTTGATTCAAGTCTGAGAGAGGAAGTGAGTGTACAAGGGGCAAATTATTGGGCATTGCTTGATACTGGTGCCGCTCAGACATTACTGAGGCCAGATTTAATAAAATCTGAGGTAATATTACCTCAGGAAACTGTGACTATCCAAGGAGTGAGGGGTCAACCAGAAAGTTTGCCTGTGGCCCTGGTGGAAATGACTTGGAGAGGCTGAGAGGGCCGATATAAAGTAGGCATTAATGCCCAGCAACAAGAACCAGTAATACTGGGAAGGGATGTAATGGGCGCCCAAGGAAAGATCTATGTAGTGACCAGACAGCAAATTGGCAGAGAAAAAGAAGCCATATTAAGGGGGGCTGAAACAAACAGGGTGGAATCTGTTAACCAGCCTCAGGTCACCATAGCAACCACTAGCAGGCCTGCTGAAGGAGACAAAATGTATCAAGTGGTCTCTGGGGAAGAAGCAGAGCAATTCAGGGAAGAGCTGCATCAAGATATAAGTCTGAAGCAGATAAAGGAACAAGCTCTGACCCAACAGATTCCTTTCACTGACAAACTGAGGAATCAAGTTGTGTGTGAGAATGGGATTTTATATAGACTGTGGATGCCTGCTGAGAGAAAGGATGAATGTGAACCAGTGAAGCAATTGATAGTACCTAGCAAATACAGAACCAGATTGCTAGAGGTAGCCCACGATGTCCCATGTGCAGGACATCTGGGAATAAAAAAGACCAAGAGGAGATTGGCTGCACATTATTATTGGCCAAGTATCTCCAAGGATGTAAAACAACATTGTCTATCTTGTGGAATATGCCAAAAGGTGGGAAAGAGTGGAGTAAAGACCAAGGCACCCTTAAAGCCCCTTCCTATAATTGGACAACCCTTTTATAGAGTGGGAATAGATTTGGTGGGCCCTTTTTCCAAACCCACAAGGCATGGCAAGAAATATCTAGTGGTGGTGGTGGATTTTGCCACCAGGTACCCAGACGCAGAAGCACTGAGATCTGTAGAAGCCCCTGTAGTGGCAGAGGCTTTATTAAAAATCTTTATGAGGCTGGGTTTCCCTCATGAAGTGCTGACAGATCAAGGCAGTGTATTCATGGGAGAAGTGATGCAATGTAAGTGGAAATGTTGTGGTCTAAAACATCTAAAGACCACTACTTACCATCCCGCCACTAATGGGTTAACAGAGAGATTCAATGGAGTTTTGATGGGCATGATCAGAAGCTATGTTCAAGATCACCCACAAGACTGGGATGAACGTTTGGGATGCTTCTTATTTGCATACCGAGAAGTCCCTCAGGAGTCAACAGGCTTCTCACCCTTTGAACTAATGTTTACTAGAAAAGTGAGGGGACCTTTGGAACTGCTAAAAAATTCATGGGAAGGAACTCTGGGAGAGTACAAAACTTCTGTAGTAGATTTTGTATTGGAATTCCGCAATAAATTAACATCAATGATGGAAGTAGTGAAAGAGAATTTGAGTCATGCACAGGAGAAGCAAAGTTACTGGTATGACAGAACAGCCAGAGAACGTGTGTATGAAGAAGGAGATATGGTTATGGCGTTCATACCCAGGAAACATGACAAATTACAGGCTAACTGGGAAGGACCATATACCATCAGAGAAAGGCTTGACACAGTGACGTATGTAATCACCACAGACCAATTAAACAAAAGCAAAGTGGTTCATGTAAATATGTTGAAGCCTTACCATACCAGGGATGCACAGGTGTTGCAAGTTACCTTATTCCCTGAGGGAAGTGGGCCTGAACTTCCAGATTTGGTACAGGAAAGCAAAGACAAAGGAGGGGTAGATCAAGTGGAATGGTCAGAGGAGGTAGAGGAGGAAGTAAAAGAAGAGATTCTGAGAGTTTTGAAAACCTATAGGAATCTCTTTAGCAACAAACCTGGCCGAACCAGTATAGTTATACATTCCATTGATACTGGAGATCATGCCCCAATCAGATCTGTTCCGTACCGTGTGAATGGGAAAGTTTTGAATGAGATCAAAAAGGAGGTGGAAGATATGCTGGAATTAGGAGTGATCAGGGAATCCATCAGTCCCTGGGCCTCAAGTATTGTCCTGGTTCCGAAAAAAGATGGAACGACCAAGTTTTGCATTGATTATCGGCTAATCAATAAAATTACTGTCCCAGATACGTATCCTATGCCTAGGGTAGACGCTATGTTAGAGTTATTGGGGGCAGCAACCATTATCTCTACACTAGATCTCTGTAAAGGATTTTGGCAAATGGAACTAGACGAGCAATCCAGAGCCAAAACTGCCTTCAGTACACCAGATGGGTTATATGAGTTTGTGACCTTACCCATGGGACTAAGGAACTCACCAAGTTCATTTCAGAGGCTAATCAATACTGTGTTGCGAGGCATGTCAGATTTTGCAGTGGCCTATATCGATGACGTGGCCATTTTTAGCAAGTCGGTGCCTGAGCATGTCCAACACCTGACAACAGTATTGGAGGCCTTAAGAAAAGCAGGCCTCACAATAAAAGCTAAGAAATGCCAGTTTGGACTAAAGGAAGTAATCTATTTAGGACATAAGGTGGGGAGTGGGAAAATCACCCCCTTATGGAGCAAGGTGGAGGCAATACAAGCGTGGCCGATCCCCTTAACCAAAAAACAAGTAAGGGCATTTCTGGGTGTGGCTGGATTTTATAGGAAGTTTGTGAGAAATTTTGGGGAAATAGCAACCCCCTTGCATGAATTAACAAAGAAGAAGTGTTCTGAGCGTGTGGTATGGACGGATGAATGTCAGAAGGCTTTTGATCTACTGAAGCAAGCCTTGTGCCAAGGACCCATATTAATAGCACCAGACTATGAGAAACCATTCATCGTGGCTACAGATGCGTCGGACCTGGCGCTGGGAGTCGTCTTGCTACAGGAGAGAGAAGGCACTAGACATCCAGTGGCATACCTGAGTCGCAAGCTGACACCGAGGGAGAAAAACTATTCGTCGGTCCAGAAGGAGTGCCTAGCGGTCGTGTGGGGACTGAACAAGTTGCGCCCATACGTGTGGGGACGAAGATTCACAGTGACTATGGATCATCGGGCCTTGTTATGGTTGCAGACTATGAAAAACCATAACACTATGCTGCAGAGGTGGTCCTGGGCCCTACAGGACTATCAAGTGGACTTCCAGTTCATCAAAGGCAAGGACAATGTACTGGCCGATGGACTTTCCAGGCAAGTGGCTGGGACTGCAGTGACGTGACCAGACAGAGGAACAAAGAAAGACATTTTCCCCATAGAGACTTTTATTTGTTAACGCGACGTATAAATCCTGGAACAGGAATAATACTCTGTTGTTGTTTAAGGGGGGGGAAATGTGATGTTCCTATATTAATGTATATATGGTAAGTGTTGTTGTTTTAGAAGATACATGGTAAGTGGAGTGAAAGAGGAGGGGGAGTGACTGGGCAGTAGAATGCGAGATGATTGGCTGAGTGTTTAAAATGGCTGAATGTATAAAAGGAAGAGTGAGAGTGGAATCTGGGGGGGAGAAGAGAAAGAGTGGATTGCTTGGTGGGGTTTAGAGAGTTGTTTACCAGGAGGGAGGTGGAGTTCGGATTAGTATTGAATAAAACCATATGCTTATGTGCCTTAAGAAGAAATCTTGTTAATCTTGTTAGCTTTGTTATCTGTAATAAATACTTAATTTGGTTTACCAAAGGCCTGATCCTTGGCTGGGGTTTCACAGACCAGAAGGGAGGGTAAGGTAATGACCAAGGCTGAAGGGGAACTGTAACGAATGGTGGCAGCGGTGAAGAGAATAACAATACCAGTATTCAGAGTCTCTGGGAATACTAGTATTGGGACGTTACTGGTGGTTGCCTAGCAGGGGGATCTGTTGAGATCTGTGCTAGAGCGGATAGGTAAACCATAAGAGAGAGCGGTCCGGACTGGTGGAGTCCCTGGTGGTGCCTAGTGACAGGCAGTAGCCACGTGCAGGTAGGAACCTGACAGGGAGAGCCAGGGAAGGAGCGTCACAGTAGCCAGCCCTGTAGCCAGCCTTCCTTGTTAGGTGGGGCAGCCACATTTCTAGGTGAGCCATTTGGGGGGATGCATACTGACAGCCAATTCATCACACAGCTGGAGAGGATGTGAGGCCCAGGCCAAGGGAAGGGAAAGGGAGTGATCTTCCCCCTCATTCCTTCTCCATGCAATGAATGTGTGTTAACTTACATAATGGGCTATGCAGAGGTCAAGTTAACAGAAATTTTAGTATGAACACCAGGAATTAAATGATTGGCATATTTATTGTTTCAAAAGAAAAAAGGATGTTAAGAATACAGTGAACAAGAGGATACCAAAAGGGGTAAAACAAACAGAATACTGTATGCTATAACTAAGAAGTTTAAAACTAGTGCAGGCTTGTTTGCTTTTTTTAAAAAAAATAGTTTTAATCTCGTATCCTGGCAACAACAATACAATAAAAGTTTAGAGAGTAAGAGTACATTACAACACACCCAGTAGTTGAGCATTTAGGGAGAGTAATGCTGAGAACAATATGTATACTTTTCCCATTGAAGTTCATGGGATTAAATCCTTAATTTTGGAAAATATTTACTGCATAATAGATTTCCTTTAATAAACGTATAAAAATGTTTGATAAATATGCAAGAAAGCTTTCTGAATGGTGAGTTCACAATACATCTTTTCAGAAAGAAAAAAAATAACCTTTAGATTTTTCTTCCAGTTGGACAATCAAGGGAAAACCTTTTAACTGGTTGCTATATAAAGGACTGAGAGCCAGTGTGGTGTAGTGGTTAAGGTGCTGGGCTATGACCTGCAAGACCAGGGTTCGAATCCCCACACAGCCATAAAGCTCACTGGGTGACCTTGGGCCAGTCACTGCCTCTCAGCCTCAGAGGGAGGCAATGGTAAACCCTCTCTGAATACCTCTTACCATGAAAACCCTATGAATATCAGATTTATTTGTAATAAGCTTTCAAGTCGATCACGACTTATGGTGACCCTATGAATCAGCGACCTCCAATAGCATCTGTTATGAACCACCCTGTTCAGATCTTGTAAGTTCAGATCCGTGGCTTCCTTTATGGAATCAACCCATCTCTTGTTTGGCCTTCCTCTTTTTCTACTCCCTACTGTTTTCCCCAGCATTATTGTATTTTCTAGTGAATCATGTCTTCTCATGATGTGTCCAAAGTATGATAACCTCAACTTCATCATTTTAGCTTCTAGTGATAGTTCTGTTGTAACACCCAGTTATTTGTGTGTGGGGGGGGTTGGAGTCCATGGTATGTGCAAAACTCTCCTCCAACACCACATTTCAAACAAGTTGATTTTTCTCATCTGCTTTTTTCACTATCTAACATTCATACATAGAGATCGGGAATACCATGGTCTGAATGATCCCGACTTTAGTGTTCAGTTGTACATCTTTGCATTTGAGGACTTTTTCTAGTTCTCTCATAGATGCCCTTCCCAGTCCTAGCCTTCTTCTGATTTCTTGACTATTGTCTCCATTTTGGTTAATGTCTGTGCTGAGGTACTGATAATCCTTGACAAGTTCAATGTCCTCGTCAACTTTAAAGTTACATAAATCTTCTGTTGTCATTACTTTAGTCTTCTTCACATTCAGCTGTAGTCCTGCTTTTGTGCTTTCCTCTTTAACTTTCATCAGCATTCATTTCAAATCATTACTGGTTTCTCCCAGTAGTATGGTATCTTCTGAATACCTCTTACCATGAAAACCCTATGAACAGAGTATCAGATTTATAGTGTCACTATAAGTTGTAATTGACTTGAAGGCATATAACAGCCAAAAGTCTGTTTTTAAGATGTTTTAGAGTGCTTTAATGGGTTTTTTTGCTGCCTTGGGCTCCTACTGGGAGGAACGGTGGGATATAAATTAAATAGATAAATAAATAAATAAATAAATAAATAAATAACTTGGAAAATATGCTGGCATGTTCCAATTCAGACCCCACCAAACCCCTGATGATGATGTCATCTGGTGCACAGATGACATCATAAAAATGAGCCCTGCTGGATCAGACCAAAGGCCTACTGAATCCAGGATCCTGTTTCTGAGTGTGAATAACCAGATATCTCTGGGCATCTATCCCCTAACGGCCCTGTTAACCTCCAACACTTTGTCCTCTCCTTTCCATGCACCTATCTGCCAGCCAGCTCATTTGCCTGAACCCATGCCAACTCCTCGCACCCTCCCACATTGCTCTTCCCTTGCCTTCTTTCTTTCCTCCTTGCCTGGCTTGCAGTTCCATTGGCAGCAGAAGCACAATGGAGGAGTGGCAGCCTCTCTAGTGCCTGCCACACAGGTACAGCTGTGAATGCTGGGAAGTGGAATTTTCCAAGGCTGGAAGATTATAAGAAGAGCCTGCTGGATCAGGCCAGTGGCCCATCTAGTCCAGCTTCATATTCTCACAGTGGCCAACCAGATGCCCCTATGGGAAGCCCCAAAGCAGGACCTGAGTACAAGAGAAGTCCCCCTGCTTGCGATTCCCAGCGGCTGGTATTCAGAAGTATGCTGCATCCAACAATGAAGGTAGAACATAGCCATTGTGGCTGGTAGGCACTGATAGCCTTGTCCTCAATGAATGTGTCTAAAGCTCTTTAAAGCCACCCTTGTTGGTGGCCATCAATATATGTTGTGTTAGTGAATTCTATAGTTTAACTAAGCACTGTGTGAAGAAGTACATTCTTTTGCCTGTCCTGAATCTTCCGATATTGAGCTTCTTTGGATAGCCCTGGGTTCTAGTATTATGAGAGAGGGAGAAAAATGCATAGTTTTAACTACAGGATGCAGCAAGGAAGGTTGTTTATTTCTTCTGTGTCACAGATTAAATCCTTGCAGGAGAAAAACTTGTGGATCTATTGTGCTTGGCTTGCTTTTGGGTGAACATTAGGAGACACCAAAATTGACGTTTTTGAGTTGGAAACTGGAAATTTCAGTGATATCAGTAGTTGTCTGAGGTAGCCAAGGACTGAGGCACAACTCCACTTGCCAGCAAGGATGGGAGAGAAATTTGACTCTGTTCGAATTTAAATGCAATCTTACCCGATACACAATTTCCAAAACAATGTGGACCAAAATGCAGCCATCCTTTGAAATTCCCACTTGTCCAGATTTTGTAAGGCAGCTTTCCAGCCAATAATGTGTACAAAAATGCATATACTAGGATGAAGTGTGCATAAAATATGTATAAGTGAAAGTAACACACTAAATGCAGTAGATTAAGCAAATTTGCATGCAAAAATGTGTATGTTAGGAGATATTTGCAATAAAATGTTGATGAATATTAATGAGGACTTTTTTTAAAAAAATTACAAATTGCTGCAGAAATATGGAGAATTGAATTTTAAGATTGAAAAAATGAAAAACTAAAAGAAACCCAAACTGGCATATTTGTTCATTCCTTCTTGCCTGTCCATGGTTCAAATGGGAAAAGGAAACAAAAGAAAATTATAGCTTTTCTGGCATTATCAACCTATCATCATCATCATCATCATCATCATCAAGTTCAGTACAAATAAGTAACTTACATCCAGCTGCAGAGAGCTATTGCTAGTCGGGCGGTATAAAAGTCTAATAAATAAATAATAAATAAAAGAGAAGGGATGCAGAGGTACTCCAACAGCATTGCTGAGGGCCTAGGAACTTTTTGTGCCACTTTTCCTTGAACCTTTCAATCCCAGGTAGTCATTAGAACAGCCTTCCCCATCCTTTGGGGTCCCCAGATGTTGCTGGACTACAGTTCCCATAATTCCTGACTGTTGGCCATGTTGGTTAGGGCTGATGGGACTTGGAGTCTAGCAACATCTGAGGATCCAAAGGCTGAGAAAGACTGAGTCAGAACAACTTTTAATTCAGAACTTGAACCTGAGTTTATTCATTTCCTTCTCCCCCCAATCCATTTTCCTTTTGTGTCATTTCTTTTTAGATTCTAAGCCCGAGGACAGGGGCTGTGTGATTTGCAATTTGCTCTGGGAGCCTTTTTTGACTGAAAAGTGGGATAAAAATATACTCTGAAAGAAAGAAATACAAGAAGCAATAGTGTAGTGGCAACTTCAGAAGTGCAGGGTCCCTTCATGATAGTCATGCCACACCCCTCACAGCCTTTCCCACTTTCCCTCATCTCTCTTGCTCTTCCTGTCCTCTTGCAAGTCCTCACTCCACTGCAACAGATGTCCCTAGGAGCCAATTAGCATGAAAGGGGAGCCTGTATGTTAGCTAATGAGAAGTGTCTTCTCAATGGCTGACTCACCTATCAGTCTGACTGGCTCCAATCATCACAAAAGGATAAGGACTCTTCATAATGGCTAACACACTCCCTTTTCACATTGGTTGACTCATACACAGGGACGTGGCTGGGACCCTGCTCCCAAAAAAGTAACAGCACTACGACCCCCTGTGACCCCAGAGGACTACACTCCTGACAGCAAGAATCCTAAATGTTTAGAGTCCTAGTCTGAGTGAATGCGAGATATGCAGAATGGGGTGGATTAAAAGGAATAAAACCAAATGGGTACATATATGGAGAATTCACAGGAACGAATGGAATGCAACAAATTGTGGGAGAATGTTGTACCAGGGATGCTGAAGAGACTCCACCCTGCATCCTAGAACAACAGACTGAATGCTTTGTCCCCGTCGAAAGGAGGGCAGTTACATCCTTCACAGGGGTAGCCAATGTAGTGCCCCCCAGATGTTGTTGGTTTCCCATCCAGCATGGCCAGGAATGATGGGAGCTGTAGTCCAACAACATTTCGTGCCAACCACACTGGCTGTCCCTGCTCTACAAGCTGCCACTTCCATAACAACTACAGTGGCAGCTGCAGGAATGTCAGCAAGTGCAAAGGAGGACAAAAGTATGTCAGGGAGTGCAAAGTCTGCGTCGTGGCGCTGAACGGTGGTGTCTGTTACAAAATGAAATCACATCATAAATCTTCCTGAGTCATGTCTCTAAGAAAAGGCTGCATACTTTAAAGGAATGTATTGCTGGCTGGGGGGTTGGTTGGTTGAAAAAGAAACTTTCTGAATAAGTGCCAAGGGGTTCCCTCCCTCCGTTTAGTTCTGAGGAAGGGATTTAAAATTTTGAGATGCAGCCAGACCAGCTTTCAATGTGTTCTGTGCTCTCCCCCCCCCAAAAAAAGCCCCCACTCTCTGTGTTTGTGCTCTGGGAAAGAAAACTGAACAACAGCCTCTGTAGTGAAGCCATCAGAAATTCTGCACGCCACTTTTCTGCTTGAGGCTGTTTTCATCTTTATTTTATTTATTTATTTACCCTGTCTTGGTTTATAGCTGCTGCTTCCAGGAGATACATCCCTGCTACTTCTCCTCCCTCCACCCCATTTTGCTGCCAATTTTTAATCCAATACAATTTTTCTCTCAAAAGCTCAAAACTCTTTATTAGCAGGGGTGGAAAACCTCAGAAGACAGACAGCGCTGCTGAGAGTGGCATCCTCGGCATGCCAAATTTACCAATAGAGAAGGGAATAAATAATCAGCAATAGTCATTAGGTTAATATGTGCCTCTGCATGGAGAAAGGCCAGTTAGAAACTTTCCCACACACACACACGTTTTTAGCCATGCCCAAAAGCATCTCTTCCATGATCTTTTGGAGGAAACTCCTCCCCGCACACACCCCAAACAGCCCATTCATTTATTTACATTGTTGCTGCTCGTCCCCTCTGGGTTGTCATCATGGCACCCAGTCTGACTGGCCACATCATGTTGTAAGTGTGACAGCAAATACCTGAAAGACCGCCTCCTTCCCTACAGACCCTCTCTGAAGTGCAAAGAATGGCTATGGCAGCTCCTAAATTGTGGAATTCCGCACAGAATTGTCTCTTGCATCATCACTGCGCAGCTTCCACCACATGCTGATAATCAGGGCTGGCGCCAGAGAGTGGCCAGGTTGGGCCCTGGACAAGGGCCCCTGCAGCCCTGAGGGGGCCCTGAGGGTGGGAGGGTGGTGCTCCCATTCCATGATCCATGGCAGTGTTGCATCTTGCAATCTGACCCTGCTGTGGATTGTGGAGAGGGAGTTCCCAGGCACCCCCCAATACAGAAAGCATGGGCTTCAATAAACCCACATGCATGCCCCACCTACTTCTCCTGTCAATGAGAATGTTGTGTGCACTGTGCGCGCATGTCATTCACACAACACAAGAGGTAGATGGGGTGTGTGGGCAAGCTTATTAGGCCCACACCACTAGTATTGGGGGGGCTTGGGTTATGGCACCATGGGCCTAGGTCAGGCTGGTGCCCAAGGGCCCAGTTGTACCTGGTGCCAGCCCTGCTGACAATGCAGACAATATATATGAACGTAATTGCGATTAACCAAACAGAGGTTTTTATTGTATTAACAAAACGATTCAGCTTCCGCCTTCATTAGCTGCTAACATACAAATGCTGTTACCAAGGTGGCAGTTATAGAGCTTTGAGGATAGAATGCTCAGAGGGGCTTCACTTGCAGAAGCTAAGTAGTGGTGGTACTGTCCTCCAGGTTCAGGCCATGTGGCGCCAATGTGTCCAGAGAGTAAATCCAAAAGTTCTCCGTTTTAGTCAATGCTGCTGGATCCATTGGCATCTCTATTGCTGTTATAGAAAAGTCCAACAGACTGTGACCCTCAGTGTTGAAATGTTTTGCAACTGATTGCTCTACTTTTTTTGTTAAGTTTGCCGATTTGTGGTTTCTGAAGCATGTGCATAGGTCAGTTGTGGTTTTACCTAGATATTGGATATGACATCCTGGTCTTTTGTTTTTTTTTACAATAATTTTTATTCAAATTTTCATAAAACATACAAAACAAAATCATAAAACATTCAAAGACAAAAAACAAAACAAAACAAAAATAATTGAACAAAAATAAAATAAAATATTGACTTCCCATTTGTCACAGATCAAATCAGTTATAGGTCTACAATATATAACAATCCTGTCTCTTAAATCATATTGTAAAATCACTTTCCTCCAGTAGTTATCTTAATTAATCATCAAATCTCATAAACATTACTTTATTCTTTCCACAAAAAGTCAAAGAGAGGTTTCAATTCTTTAAGAAATATATCTATCAATTTTTCTCCAAATAAACATGTCGATTAATCCATCTCATTAATAATTATAATAATCTTATTGTCATAACCATAGTCCAAATAAACATTTCGATTAATCCATCTCATCAAAATCTGTTAGGTTCAATAATTTCAATAGCCATTATTCCATTATCCCTATTAGTTCCATCTTCCATCTCCAATAGTCCTGTTAAGTCCAATAATTTCAGTGTCCAATCTTCCATTATCAGTATTCCATAATAATCTTGCTGTCGTAGCCATAGTCATATAATAAGAGTCTGATGGGAATTTCCTCTATCCCAAATATTTTCTTGCCATCCATTCTGAATAAGTTGCTGAAATACTGTTGTAAAGTCATATCTCTGTTCTTCTTTTTTACAAAATGCACTGGCTCATCTCTTGAGAGTTTTTCCATTGTCACATGGCTGCAGTTAATTCCATAGATTTTCTCTATATCAAACTCCATCACGTCATTCCAGTCCAAAAGATTATCCAAGCCATTGATAACTTTATCTCTAATATCTTCATTAATTTCTTCAGAGATAACGTTAAATTCCAAACAGTAGATTTTATTTCTAAAATCCATAAACTCCAGATCTTTTTCCAATTCCACATTTGTTCCAATCTCCAGGGCTTGTATCTTCCCTTTATTTTTTCTTTTCTCATCTCTGATCTCATTCTCCTCTCTCACAGGATCCCCTATTTCTTTAAGCTCCTGCGTCATTTTGCTCAGTTCAATTTTCAGCTCCTTACTACCCTGTCGCAGGGTTTGTTTCGTTATCTCAATCTCATCCATTATTTTCTGAAACATAGTTACTTCCAGATTCTCAGCCACTTTCTTGATTGCCATTTTTAAAACCACGAAAACAAAGCAAAACAAAAATAAAGAAGAACCACTTCTTATTTCAGCAACAATTGGGTTAATATTCCAGGCTTGATGACATCACAGTATAAACAGAGCAGCCTGCCTTATCTCTCTATGTTCAAGAATGCAAAACAAATTTAGTTCCCAGCATCAAAACAGTTAGTGGCGTCGTGAAGAAGCAGATTCGTCAAAGTAAAATAAACCAAAAAGAGAATAGTCCCAGACAATATAATATTCCTCGGAATAGAAATCAGGAATAGAAATCCCTCTTCTGTTTATATCTTTAGAATGCACTTCCAGGACAGCTTTTTGCGACAGAAACAGAGATAAGCTGTTAATTTCGTGAATAACAGAGAAGAGTTATAGCTCACCCAGAAGTTGTCCAAAGCCGATCAATCTGACAAATCTCCTTTTGCTGCAACAATTTAGACCAAGTAAAAAAAATAATAGAAAGAAGGGTGCTTGCCTGTTAGTCCGTTCTCTCTTTAAAGAAAAGATAAACGTATCGCTTAAACAGATAGAGCTTGTTCGAAAGTCCGTCCGGCATTGTTGGCTGGACCTTATCTCATAAATTAATGAAATCCAGTCCTCCCAACAAAAACAGGCTTTTGAGGTTGATCTCTGCGTTTCTCCCTGCCCGGGAGAAATTTCATCAGTCAAAAAAAAAAAAAAAAGTTCTGACTGATTTATATCTGAATAAGCTTCTTTTGAGGCGGGAGCCCGTCCCAAAAGCAGGCACAAGCAAAGTCACCCTTCCCGGAAGTCCCTGGTCTTTTGCAGTCGATGACATAAATTATATTGCAGGACCTGCAGGTGATGTTCTGTTTGATGTAATAGGTCCTGCCTGTCCTAGTGCTTGTAAAAGTAGCTGTCTCCCTGAGGTACACACAGGTGATACAGCGTTTGGAGTGACAAGGATGAGACCAGGATTGGCGATTGGTGGCTTAAGCACAGCTCTAACTAACAGTCTGTGCAAATTAGGAGGCTGGCGAAATGCTACAACAGGAGGCCTGTTGATGGCTCTAGCAAGATGTTCAGAGTTTGCCAGCAATGGGTAGCTCTCCCTGATTGCTCGGTGATAGTTAGGAGATGCTGGATGGAAATCTACCACAAATGGAATCCGTTGCTCTCTGCTCTTTGACACCTCAGTATGATGGAAGAGGTTTTCTCTGGACAGAATGGAGGCTCAGAGAGGACTGAGAGGAGGGGACAGAGCTCCAGTGGCCGGAGTGGTTTAACAGCCAGCCGCTCTGAATGAAGCTCTGTGAGTGGAACAGGACATATCCTAGCAACTCTCAGCACCCTTCACTAACTACACTTCCCAGGATTCTTTGAGAGAAGCCATGACTGTCCAAAGTGAAATAAAGTTCTTGTGTGGATGTGGCCAGGGACAACTTTGGTTTAAATTTGGGTGGGAGGCTACAAGTGCCTGCTGTAGAATAAAAAGGTGGGGGGGAACCCTAAAAAAGAATGATACTGTTCACAGTGTTTTCCTTTTGGAAAGGAAAGGGGCTTTCCCTCTGCCCAGTGCCCACCCACCCAAGCTCCTCCCCTCCCTCTCCCTCCCTCCCATTTCTGTGTAGTATGCTGTAGTAGTGGATTTCTTGCAACAGCAGCTAGATGACCCCTGAGGAGCCTTTCGACTCTATGATTCAAACAAGTTTGAAAAGAAAAAGTGAACACTTGCACAAACTCACTATATGGCAGGAGGGATTTCTACCCCAAATAAATTGCAAATTTCTAACTCTGAAAAAATGAAACACAACTCTAAATTTCAGTCGTAGGTGTTGGAAATTTAGGCTGCTAATTACACTTGTTGTTGTTGATTCTTTTGGCATGATTTATCACCATGTGGATGCAACTCTGGGCAGGAGGAATTTGTGGTCTGGGACTCTAGTGCATGATTTGGATGGCTAGAGGAGATGTACCTCAGTGTGTATGTCCTACTGCATGCATGGCTGGAAGCCAAGCAAAGAGGGTGAGGGAAGGAAGAGGGCTCCATTTAGCCCTTTGCCAATCCCCACTGAACTCTGTCCCAAGCCTGTCCTGCGGGCACAGCTGCACCAAGGTGTGGATGCATTGTACCAATTTGTGTCTGTCTAAAACTACCCCATAAATCAGGGTTACCAATGTAGTGCCCTCCAGATGTTGTTGTACCCCAACTCCCATCAGCTCCAGCCAGCATAGCCAGTGGTCAGAGGTGATGGGAGTTAGAGGCCAATAACGTCTGGAAGGCACAATGTTGGCTAACCCTGCCCTTGCTGTAAATAATTCTTTCCATCAGGTTGAATCGCTCACCTTTTCTTAGGATCCCAGAGGTAACGTTAGGCAAGGGCTCGCAGTAGTCTGTATTCACAAAACTGTAGCACTCTTAGATTATTTAGGAGGTTATAAAGGACTGTTACTGCTCCCCAATCATTTTAAAATACAGGAAAAGAATTTCAGACAGCTGCAATTATAAGCAATTCTTCTCTCTAACTGCGCCAACCTTCCCTGCTGTTGTTGTTCAGGAAGAAGCCCTAGTGCATAGATCACCATCATCAATTTATTACGGTCAACAGACCAGAAATGAGAGACCAAAACAAAACCATGTGATGTACCATAACCATAAGTACAGAGCAAACCACAAAGCAATGTATAACAAAAATGCCATTGGCTCAGGTATACATACATACAAAATACAAAAAGATCCATCCAATTCCAGATGCTCCAATTGCCTCCTTGTTCTCAAAGCCATTGATAAAAATTTGTCTACCCCCAATGACACCAGTGGGATTTTATCTCCCAGCAAGTATTTAGCATAAAACTGAGCTGACCTTCCTGGTGGTTTGACCAGTAAAGGGGCAATCATAAGAGCGTAAGAAGAGCCTGGTGGATCAGCCCACTGTGCCATCTAGTCCAGGATCCTGTCGTCACAGTAGCCAACCATTTGCTGATGAGCTGCAGGACAAAAATTACAAAACTGTGCATGATCCATCTCTTCCAGGTTAATTACAAGGGAAACCACCAAGGCTTAGTGCATATTCCTAGATATTTTTACAGAATCCTGAAGATGGATGGCAGCAAAAATAATAAAAAATAAAGAAGCAGCATTAAAGGTTAGGGATGATTGAATCTGTCAATTTTGGTTGCTTGTCATTTCTCATTTTTCCAGGCTTAAGCTCAGTTCCCTACATTTCCACAACAGTTGGCCCATGAATCATGGTGCCTTCAGTGTTATCCAGTCTGTTACCCTGGAATCAGGGAACATCTTCTAATGAACGTCAGCTACATAAAAGTACATCTCCAAAGGAAGTGGGTAATTGGATGCTCAAAGTGAGGAGTAAATCAACTGTTTCCTGCTGGTTAAAGTGGATTGGAATAGGAGTGGAAACTCTGCTGTGCCTCTCAAAGAGGAGGCGAAGCTGTCTCAAGGAACTACTGCAGCATGAGCAACAGACAGCTAAATCAAGCCTGGGGAAATAAGCTGCAGCAAATCAGCATGAGTGCACGGGCAAGGAAAAGGCAGGTTGGCTGGGAGTAGAGGCAGCAAGAAGGCACAGAGTCAATCAGAGCTACGACACATAGCAGCATCAGGGTAGCACCCAAAGCAGTGTAGCACCCCTCCCCATAACATAACACTAGAACTTGGGGCCACCTAATGAAGCTGAATGTTGGCACACTCAGGACAGACCAATGAAAGCACTTCTTTGCACAATGCATAGTTAAACTACGGAATTTTCTCCCACAAGAGGCAGCGTTGGCCACTGTCTTGAATGGCTTGGAAAGAGGGTTAGTCAATTGCATGGAGCAGGGGTCACCAACCAGTTTGAACCAGAGGTCACATTTCGAATTTTGAGAGAATGCTGGGCGCATCAGTCACTAAATGGCTGCCATGGGGGGGTGGCATAACACGACATTTAGAGAGTAATCGTGGTGAAGCGTTTCCCATAATTGTATTTCTATACTAGAACAGGCTTGGCCTGTTGAATTTCTGTCTGCCGTAAAGCTGTTAAAGGCCCAAGAATCCTGTTTTTCCCCCAGAGTCACAGAAATCACTTAGAAGAGCACCTGCACATTTTGCTCCATAATGTTCTTTCTGGGAGGGCTAGAGACTTACTTTCGTTAAAAAAGAAAAGCTCAGATTGTGGTCTACCTGCCGGGGGCACCATTGAAGGCATTTGTGGGCACCATGATGCCTGCAGGCGATGCATTGGCAACCCCTGCCATTGAGGGATAAGACTGGCTGCTAAACCTGATTGCTGTGTTCTACCTCCACTGTAGGAGGCAGTATGCTTCTGAATACCAGTTGTTGGAAACTGCAGGGCAGGAGAGTGCTGTTGTGCTCACCTTCTCCTTTTGGACTTCCCACACAGTGCCGGTGCCAGGCTATTTTGCGCCCTAGGCAAGGCTAATTACCTGCACACACACCCCAAAAATGGCTAACTTCAATTTTCAATAACAGATGTCTTGTAGAAAAAATGCAAAGCACAAAATTGAAACTGCTAAATTTATTTTAAATTGCAAGAATAAGTAATACAACAATCTTTGATTATCTTTCTCAAATACAAAAGAAAATGTTTTAGCACACAAATCATTCTGAATAATCTTGTGAATTGTGATGTTAAAATTTAAGTCTCTTAAAAGTTTCAATTTCAGGCACATCAAAATATCACTTTGTCTGCCTTTTCCTTTGCAAATTTTGTCACCATTTCCTTCAGGTCAAGTGCTGATGCTTGGGCATGTTCAATTGATATAGTTGCCAAGCCAATTAGTTTGTTTTGCAATATTGTTGAGCGAATGTAAGTTTTTATAAGTTTGAGCCTTGAGAAACTGCGTTCACCACTTGCCACTGACATTGGGTGAGAAGGATCCTTAGAGCAACAGAAACATTAGGCACATTCTCCAGGAGTTTTGTTGTAGTATGAAGAGAAGTACTCCTTGTGGCGGCAGACTTTGGAAGTCTTCGAGCTATTGCTATAAGTTCACAGCACAGATCTTCAGCATCAATATCTTTATTTCCATTGTGCATCAATGATTTTTCCAAATTTTGGCAGGCCTTAAGTACATCTTCAGTAGATTTTTTGTTGATACTGTATATATCATACAGGGAGGCAAATAGGGAATTATATTGTTGTAGCTGTTGGAATCTCTCTTCAGCAGATTGTATGGCCATGTCTAAGACAGCATAGTAGAAACTTAATTTGAATTTCTGCTTTGGATCTTGCGGTGCCTCCTCTTGGGCCTCATACAGTAGGGCCCCACTTTATGGCATTCAGTTTTCTGGCGTTCCGCTGATGTGGCGGCTTTCAATTAGGGGAAATTCCCCGTTTTAAAGCCAATTTTGCCATTTTGCTGCATTTTCACGTCATTTTCACACGACATGATCCATTATAGTCAATGGGTTCCACTTTACAGCGATTTCCGCTTTACTGCGGGGGCCTGGTCCCTAACCCGCCGTTTAAGCAGGGCCCCACTGTACTCAAACTGCTGTTTCTTTCTCCTTTTTCTAACCTGTTCTGTCTCAAAGTTTGGTAGTATTTCTAGCTCCTTTGCGATCTCAGTAGCATCTATCAAAACTTGTTGAAAACCTTCATCACACCTGCAGCCCACAAGGTAATTCTTGGTCACTTGCAATTGGCTTGTAGCTGAATTTAAATCAGCTTCCTTATTTTGTAGTAGCTTGCTTGTAAGATTGACTTCAAAAAGGATGTTGTACTATGTAACAAGGGATACCACAAACTTGAACTTACAAATTACATCAGCAAGGGCCTTAGCTTCAATTCGGGAAGTATTTCCAGATAAACCTTTTAGGCTTGTGTCATCCAAGATCTCTATTAAAGCATCATATATACTACCAAGATGATATCTCAGTGGTTTCAAAGCATCGATCTGACTCTCCCATCTTGTTTCGCTCAATGGCTTAACAGTTATGCTTAAGTCTGATACATGGCTAGTTAGAATTTGCCAACGCTGAGCTGATGCAGAGAAATAATTATAGATCTGTTGAACCAAACTGAAGAAACTAGTTGCTTCCAGACAACAGTCAGCGGCATCATTGACTACCAAGTTTAAACAGTGTGCATTGCAGGGCGCAAAAAAGGCATGTGGGTTTATGTCCAGGACTCTCTTGTGTACACCATTTTCTTTGCCTTTCATGGTGCTCCCATTATCATAACCTTGACCATGCAGATTCTCAATTTCCTAGGTAGTGAACCATTGTTTCTTGATCTTTAACTCTGCACAAATGTTCATTCATGATAGGATCAAAAAGGCTAGATGTTCTACAAACTTCAGAAAATTTCCATTGCTAGCACTGTACAACTTTTTAGTTGTACCACGCAATGCCAAGTTTTGTATGCCAAGAACTATGACCAAAGCAATCAAGCGTTCCAAGATTTGTCGCCAATATTGTTCTTCTTGCCTAATTTTCTGCTGGTTAATATCATCAGTTGTTTTTCCTTTAAAAATAATGTAAATGTACTGCCCTCAAGTTGATTCCGACTTATGGTGACCCTATGAATAGGGTTTTCATGAGGCTGAGAGGCAGTGACTGGCCCAAGGTCACCCAGTGAGCTTCATGGTTGTGTGGGGATTCGAACCCTGGACTCCCAGGTCATAGTCCAACACCTTAACCACTACACCACACTGGCTCTCTTGTTTTTCCTTTAGACAAGCACAATTCAAGTTCTCTCCAGGTCTGATAGTTTTCTAAATGGTCAGTATTCCTAAAATTGCACAAACACGCTGTTACTTTCTTGAGTATAAAAAAGATAAATAAAAAACAGAATATAGAAATTTTCCATTAGATTTTATAATTAATTATATTCCATAGCACTGTTGTGGTATTTATCTTAAAATAAAAAATATAAATTGTCAGTTGCATTTTTACAAGGGTTAAAAAAACTAATCTGTATAAAACTGTGCCCCTCAAAGACCCCCTTCTATGATGAGCTTTTGGGGTGGGCTAGATTTTATCTTCATTGTTTTTAGACTTTTAATGCCTACGTATTGTATGCCTGTATTGTACATCGCCCAGAGTGGCTGGCCAGCCAGCCAGATGGGCGACTAATAAATTCAATACATAAATAAATACTGTGAGGTCTGCGCCCTAGGCAGCTGCCTAGTTGGCCTAATGACAGCACCGGGCCTGTTCCCACAGGCATCTGGTTGGCCACTGTGAGAACAAGATGCTGGACTAGATGGGCCACTAGCCTGATTCAGAGGGGCTCTTGTTATGTTCTTAACTGTATCGATATTAATTTATTATTGCATTTATATATCCCACCCTTCCTTCAAGAAGCTCAAGGTCGCATACAAGGCTCTCCCCCTATCCAATTCACCCTTGCAACAACCCTGTCAGGTTGATTAGGTCGAGAGTTGGTGACTGGCCCAAGGTCATCCAGTGAGTTTCATGTCTTTGTCCTAATCTGACCCCCTAACCCTCCACATCACCCAACTCAACAGGACTATTAAACAACAGGAAAGATATTACTTGGCTTGTTATTCAATAAAGTGAAGGAAATGACTGAAAACAGAAAGGCAAGAGAGAACGTGAATAGTATTTTTTTTATTATTATTACATTGCACCTGAGTGGGAAGGAGCCAAGTGAAATGACTCAGTTTTATAAAAAAAACCCAGCAGGATTCTTGGGGGGAAAGCACAGGAAACACTGTTAAAACCAAATGATGAGTTGCCAGAGCTTATGAAAATGAAGATGTGGGAGATGGCAAAGACAAAGTGTTCATTTTGTGGGTTCTTTCTGAATTATAGGAATGCCGAGAAAGTCTGTGTTCCGTAGCATCATTAAGAGGAAGAACAGACTGTTAGGCATTTGAGGCACTTTAGGTTATTGGACAAGAAAGCTAGCAAAGCACTTCATAAGCCCACAAAAGAACAATGTCCACTTTTAAACACCAAGGACTCCTAAACTAGCCAATAAAGTTGAGATGTCTGTTATTTATGAATAATTTCATTATCAAATATCCCCAAAGGCTCCCAGCCTGTAGAGCTAACTGCATCTGGGCAAAAGTTCAATATATTTTGGCCCTGGCTGACAATAGGACTCCATTTTGCCGCCCTCAGCTCCTGCTGGGAGGAAGGGCGCAATATAAATCAAATAATAAATAAATAAATAAATTTCACACCCAGCTGAGGCCAGAATTGTATCTTCTATTAACTGTGGACACTCCTTCCACACCATACATTTAAAGCACTGTTACACCACTTTAACAGTTATGGAGAATCCAGGGAACTGTAGTTTGTTAAGGGTGTTGACTTCTCAGAGCTACAGCACCCTCAAGAGACTACTGTTCCAAGGATTCTCCAAGACTGTTAAAGTGCTATAACAATGATTTATATGTATGGTGTGGATGTGGCTTAAGTTTGCCTCTGAAAGCAGAGGCCTGATATCAGCTTTTAACATAGGAAGCTGCCTTATACCAAATCGGGTCATTGGTCCACCTCGCTCAGTATTGTCTGTGTTGATTGCAGCGGTTCCAGACAGCGCTGTCTCCCAGCTTTACTTAGATTTGCCAGGGACTGCATCTGCAGCTTTGGCATGCAAAGGAGATGCTCTACCAGTGAGAGAAACAGGTCCTCCTTTTTCAGCAATGGCATGATCATCATCATATTACAGAGTGGCACCACTTACCCTTTACCGAAAAAGAGAAAATACACCACCAGGTTGGGGAATTGTGGCATAAAATTGCAGATGATAATTTAAATGTATAGATGGAAATGCAGAAATAATTAGTATTTTTTTAAAAAATTAGAAGACATCTCACCAATCTGGGGAAGTCTGCAACCTGATGACAAATGTGCCTATTTAGCCTACTGTCCAGGTGTTGCTAGCTATTAATGGGCAAAGTCAAAAATGGGCACCTGGATGTTTATCTTTGAATAGGACTTGGACCAACCAGCCCTTTAAATGAAAAGAGTTTCCCCTGTAAATTAGGACACATGGGCACTCAATCATTGTACAAATTTCTCTGATACCACTTCCTTCATTGGATGCTACTTTCAAGGCAGGGAAAATTTATAGCACAGTGATCTTGCATTGTATTTTTTGTCTCACTTAACCAGGGGTGAGGAATTGGATCAAGGTGGTGGGAATGGCCAGGGATTGATACTGTGGCTTTCATGCAAAGCAAATGCCCTACCACTGAGCATCTACTGCTCCCAGCCAGTGCACCCCTCAAAGACAGAGCTGTCACAGGAAAACCACATGAAATTGCAACTACAAAGAGAATGTCATTATCTAACCCTATAGGACTAGAGAAATTTAACAGACAGTGGAGATTGGTGGATTTGATGGCAGTGGGGCAGTGAATCCACTCTGGGTTTTAGTCCAAACTTTTAAGGAGTTGTCCATGGTGCTGAACCTAAGTTTTATCACCTTGGACAGCTCCTTGAAATTTCATATTTAAACCCAGAGCAGATTCACTGTCCCACTGACATTGGAGCCACCAGTCTCCAGTGTAAACAGTCAACTTAGTTTCACTTTAGTCTAGTTTAGGAACATAGGAAGCTGCCTTATATTGAGTCAGATCATTGGTCTAACTAGTTCACTGTGTACACTGATGGGCAGCAACTCTCCAGGGTATCAGACAGGAGTCTCTCCTTGCCCTACCTGGAGATGCCAGAGACTGATCCTGGGACCTTCTGCGTGCAAACCAGATGCTCTGTCACTGAGCTATTGTGTTATGTCACCCCCTTGCATTTGCTGGGGAGGGGGATTTTTTTATGATGAAATCAGATAAGCAATAAGGTTTGACACCAGCTGTGCTAATCAATGTGGCTTTTATTCAGATCAGTATTACATTTAGACCCCTCATAGCAAACAATACTTTACCAATCCCAGCTATTAGGGGGGAGTCCCCCTCCCTGGCAGGCAGGGGGGCTCAGGTGAGCCAGTCTAGCAGTCCTCCCGAGGCCTTCACAAAGTCTAGACGGTTGATGTGTGCTGGTTGAGGCCTGCTGTCTCTGTGCTTGGATCTGTGGAGCTCTGTCTCTGTGCTGGGTCTCTATAGCCAGCAAGCAGTGAGTAAGTCAGCTGACCAAGGGTCACAGCTGGTCTAAGTCAGCTGACCTCCCTCTGTAGGATTTTGAAAGAGGACTCCTCAATTGTTTACTAGATGGGTCACGATAACATGATCAGGTGCTGCTTACCATCTCCTGTCTACTTCAAAGGATACGTCTTACATTACTCATCTCCCCTTGTCTTGCAGCAAGTGACCTAACAGGGAAAGAATATGTGACCTCCTGTGGGAGAGGTCACAACATTATAGTCTGAAGCTACCTAGTGCACACCTCTTAAGTATAGCACATTGCAAGCATCAAGAGGGCACTGGAGGGATAATTGCTGGATTTCTCTACACTTCCAGACAGAGCTTGGAAAAGTTACTTTTTTGAACTACAACTCCCATCAGCCCAATCCAGTGCCCATGCTGGCTGGGGCTGATAGGAGTTGGAGTTTAAAAAAGTAACTTTTCCAAGCTCTGCTTCCAGATACATATATGGTCTGGAACACACATGGTCCTTCCAAAGTGCCATAATTACTAGCATCAATAAAAAAGCTAGCACAACCAGGGGGGGACGGGGATACATCTGGCTGTATGTGTGTGTGTGTGTGAGAGAGAGAGGGGGGGGTTAAGACTAATGCATATAGCAAGAAATTATTATAAATTAATTATATTATTAAGAATCAGTAACAATACTTTTTCCAAACTGTCCATATGTGTGCATTTGCTAGCTGTATCAGCATAGAAGAGGGCAGTCCATACCAGGCATTTAAAGCACATGGCTCCCCCCCAAAAATCATGGGGACTGTAGCTCTGTGAATTTGTAGCTCTGTGAGGGAAAACCACAGTTCCCAGAATTCTTTGGGGGGAGTCATGTGCTTCAAATGTGGTTTTTGTGTGTGTGTGATTTGACAAGATCTGTGTATGCCACATAGCCTGTCCTGGGACCCCAAACTAGCATTCTGCTTCAGGTGGAGTGGGAAATGGAGGCTGGTCTAGTAGATTGAATGGGGCGTTGCCCCACCAACCTCTATCTGCCTTCAACCAGCCCCCACCTGCCTCCCTGCTTTCTTACAACCTGCCAAGGGGGTGGCTTGGGCTATCAACTTCCTCCTTAGTCTCAGCGTTGCCCTTGTAGAACTCACCAAAGAGAAAGACGGGGGCAAAGCTAGAATGAGTTGGCTCTGCCTGCCTTTGGTTCTGCCTGTCATTGTCCTGTCTCCACCTACTGTGGGCCTTCCTGCCTTCTGCTTTACTAGTCCCAAGGGGCACTAGCTGCCACTGGCAGTGGGGGGCATTGTCTTGTCACCAGTGTTGAAGTAAGATTCAACTGCCAGTCCAGCTGGAGAGGGGGTGCCATCTTGTCTCAGGCAGCAAAATGTTATCACAGGCCAGTCCTAGTCTAGACTCCCTTTAATCTTATATAAAATAAACTGCTGCCACCACTTAAGGTTATAGATAGTAGAAGGTCTCCCTCTTTACATTCTCAGATCAATCACATGGCATCACTTATTTTCCTTAGCATCCATCCAGACCAGATCACATTCATGAATTTAAATCACTAAATGTATTTGTTTATGGGAAATAACAGCCAGAACAAGCAATCATTTGATACAAACGAACAAATAATGATTCTACCTAATATCCTAACCCCTTTAATAGCTATCCTAGCCCCAACCTTTTACTTGCCCATTCTGCCCTGTAATCTTATTTTCTTTTGTTATGTAGGATTTTATGAATGGTTGTACACTGCCTTGCAGTTGTCTGATGAAGAGTGCTCTGGAAATATAATATCACCATCTCCCAAACGTCTCTTAAACAGTGGCTGCTGATGGCTCCATGTCATCCGGGTTTTAGTCCAAACTTTCAAGGAGCTCAACACCTTGGACAGCTCCTTGAAAGTTTGGACTAAAACCCAGAGTGGATTCTACTACCCCACTGACATGGAGCCACGAGCCGCTGCCCCTCTCAACAATCTGCCCAATTAACTCCCTTTCCTCCTAATCAGACGCTCTTCTCTTGTCACTCACCTTACTCTGCCCACCACATTTCCCTGCTGTCAATAATTCTTCCACCCATACTTGGGCCAGTTACTCTACTTCAACCTAACCTACCTCACACGATTGTTGTGATGATAAAATGGGGGAGGGAGGAGAGAGAACCATGTATACCACTCTAAACTCCCTGGAGGAAGGGTGGGATAGAAATGTAATAAGTACACAGTGCCAGCATTGTTCAGGATTCAGCTCCCTTCCGAGGGTCACTAGAAGTTAGTTGCAGGCAGAAGGGTTGAGGTTCAATTCCTGGCACCCCCAATTAAGGGGCAAGTTTTAGTTTAGAGAAAAGGCGAGTAAGAGGTGAAATGATAGAAGTGTGTAAGATTATACACGGCATGGAGAGAGTGGATAGAGAAAAGGTTTTCTCCCTGTCTCATAACTCTGTTTAGAACTCCTGGACATTCAATGAAGCTTCGTCATGCAGCATATAGTTAAACTATGGAACTGGCTCCCACAACAAGCAGTGGTGGCTGCCAACTTGGATGAATGAGGATTAGACAAATTCATGGAGGATAAAGCTCTCAATGGCTAGTACTAACCCTGATGGCTCTCCCTCCACTGTTGGAGACAGTATGCTTCTGAATACCAGTTGCTGGAAACCGCAGGAGGGGAGAATGCTCTTGCCCTCTAAGGTCCTGTTTATGGGCTTCCCATAGGCATGCAGTTGGCCACTGTGAGAACATGATGCTGGACTAGATGGCCCAGTCGCCTGATCCAGCAGGCATCGTCTTATGCATGGCAAAGTTGACCTTTTCTCAGTATTAAGCCTGCTGCCCTGGGCTGCTGCTGGGAGGAAGGGCTGGATATAAATCAAATAATAATAATAATAATAATAATAATAATAATAATAATAATAATAATAAAGTGAAGCAATTGTAACTGCTCACAAGCAGCATTTCTTTTGTTCTTTTTTTTTTTAAAGAAGAATTCCTGGGGATTTCAGATGGCCAAAGAAAAGTACTTCTTCACACAGAGCACAGTAAAACTATGGCATCCGCTCCCACCAGAGGCAGTGATAGCCACCAGCTTGGATGGCTTTAAAAGAGGATTAGACAAATTCATGGAGGAGAAGGCTATTGATGGCTACTAATTGATGGCAGTGCGGGCCCAGAAGAAATCTTTCTTCTCCGCCTCCATTGCATCTGCGGGATCTCGCCCAATGGAACTGTTTCGAGTGGTCAGGGATCTCTTACACCCTGACCCCCATGAATCTGATGTTGACCACTCAGCAACCCGTTGTTCTGAGTTTGCGCGATATTTTGCAGATAAAGTTGCTCAGATTCGCTCCGACTTAGACGCTAAAATTGGTACAGTCTCTGTGGATGTAACTTTGGCCCCTGCTTGTCTAATTAAAATGGATTCTTTCCAGCTTGTTCAACCCGAAGATGTGGACAAAATTCTCGGAGAGGCACGTCCGACCACCTGCATGTTAGATCCTTGCCCTTCCTGGCTTATAAAAAATGCCAGAGGGGGACTGGTTGTGTGGACCAGGGAAGTGATTAATGCCTCCTTACAACAAGGCAGAATGCCCCTTAGTTTAAAGGAGGCAGTGATAAGACCTCTATTGAAAAAATCCTCCCTGGACTCCTCAATATTACGCAACTACCGCCCAGTCTCCAATATTCCTTTTTTGGGCAAGATAATAGAGCGGGTGGTGGCCGCTCAGCTCCAGAGTTTTTTGGATGAGACAGACTATCTAGATCCATTCCAATCTGGTTTCAGGCCCGGTTATGGAACTGAGATGGCTTTGGTCACCTTGGTGGATGACCTTCGTAGGGAACTGGAGTGTGTCCCTGTTAGTTTTACTGGATCTCTCAGCAGCTTTCGATACCATCGACCATGGTATCCTCCTGGACCGCCTCTCTGGGATGGGACTTGGAGGCACGGTGTTATGATGGCTTCAGTCCTTCCTAGAGGGACGAACCCAGAAGGTGGTTATGGGGGATGCCTGTTCGACCCCTTGGCCATTGACCTATGGGGTCCCTCAGGGTTCAATTCTATCCCCCATGTTATTTAACATCTACATGAAACCGCTGGGAGAGGTCATCTGGAGTTTTGGGGTTCGGTGCCACCAATATGCGGATGACACCCAACTCTACTCCTCTTTTCCACCTAATGATGCCAAGGAAGCTGTCCAGGTTCTAAACCGATGCCTGGTATCAGTGGTGGACTGGATGGGGATGAACAAGCTGAAATTAAATCCTGACAAGACAGAAGTGCTCCTTGTCAGTCGTAAGGCGGATCAGGGGATAGGGATTCAACTTGTGCTGGATGGGGTTACACTCCCCCTGAAATCGCAGGTGCGCAGTTTGGGGGTACTCCTGGACTCAGCTTTGAGCCTGGAGGCCCAGGTTTCTGCTGTTGCCGGGAGTGCCTTTGCTCAATTAAGATTAGTTCGCCAACTGCGCCCATTCCTTGACCTGTCTGACTTGACTACGGTGACACACGCCTTAGTTACATCCCGATTAGACTACTGTAACGCGCTCTACGTAGGGCTGCCTTTGAAGACTGCTCGGAAACTTAAATTGGTACAAAGAGCTGCAGCCAGAATGTTAACTGGAGCTGGGCTCAGGGAAAACACAACCCCTTTGTTGTACCAGCTCCACTGGCTGCCAATATGTTTCCGGGCACAATTCAAAGTGCTGGTTTTGACCTATAAAGCCTTATACGGCTTAGGTCCAGGTTATCTGTTAGATTGTATCTCCCCCTATGATCCTGCTCGGACTCTGAGATCATCCGGTGAGGCCTTACCTTCTACTCCTTCTTTTTCACAAGTTTCTCTTGTAAAGACACAAAATATGGCTTTTTCGCTGGCTGCCCCCAGATTGTGGAATTCCCTCCCCAGTGAAGTACGATTAGCTTCCTCACTTCTTTCCTTCCGTGCTAAGGTGAAGACGATCCTATTCAGACGGGCTTTTAATTGAGTTGGTAATTAACTCTTACCTTGTATTTGATTTAATTCATTTTAACTATTTTAATTCTGTATATTTACTGTTTTAACTCTTCATGATTATTTTTGTAAGCCGCCCTGGGTTCTTTGGAAGAAGGGCGGGGCATAAATATTTTAAATAAATAAATAATAAATAATAACCCTGATGGCTATGCTGCACCTCTGCTGTAGGAGGCAGTATGCTTCTGAATATCCATGGCTGGAAACTGCAGGAGGGGAGAGTGCTGGTGTGCCCAGGTTATGCTTGTGGGCTTCCCATGGGCATCTGGTTGGCCACTGTGAGAACAGGATGCTGGCCTAGATGGGCCATTGGCCTGATCCAGCAGGCTCATCTTAGGTTCTTAAACCTTTACCTAACAAGGCCAGAACTGAAAAATAAATAGTCTCAAATGGGGAGGGATGGACAAGCACCGTTGGGCACCCCAGTAGGGCCCTCCTTTGGTTCTTAGGTTCTCATGAGACATAGGTAACAGTTATCAGGAAAGACCTTTCTGTGCTTGAGATCCTGGAGAACTGTTGCCAGTCAGAGTAGACAGTACACCCCTAAATGGACAAATAGTCTGACCTTGTTACAAGGAAGCTTTCTGCATGCCGTATGCCTGCTCCTCTGCCAGCTCCTAGCCCAGCAAGCATATGAAGCAAGTCTTCATTTAAGTTAGAGATCCAAGTGGGAGCCAAGAGGAACAGTGAATATGAAGGAAGTTAAAGACAGGAAAGAAAGCTGCTCTGCAAATGGCACAGCAGTTTCCAGCAAACAAACATGTTTACACAGCGTGTTTCCAGCAAAGGAAACACAGAACAAAGGGGATCTTACCCTGAGGTTGTTAACTGTCAGCCAGGAGTCAAGTTGGACGGGGCAAATATGGGAATTAACATTTCAAAACTGAAAAGTTGGTGGCATTGTCATGACGACAGTGAAAGGTGACACCCAGCTTTGTGTATAAACCTAAATGGTATGTTTTTCGTCAAGCAAATTGGAGCAGCAGGTGAGAGATGGTTAGCCAACACTCATTCTAGCGGAAGGCAAAGTGGTGTTTGAATTTCTGTTTGGGCTCCTGCTGGGAGGAATGGTGGAATATAAATCAAATAAATAAATAAATAAATAAAATTCAAAATCAATGTTTGGTGTTTGTGTTTGGTCTACACATTCATCTCACTCTCTGCCCCCCAATTTAAATATGCAAAAATGGGGGGTTATTAAAACTTTGTGTAAATGCTAATCTGGAGTGGTAAAACATTTGACATGTAGTTGATATTGTTTAGTTTATTTATTTAAGAAAATTTACAGAAGCACTTGATTGTAAAAAAAATCTCTAATTGGTTTACAAAATATTTTAAAATTATCAATACAACAGCTAAAAAACAAGCAAAACATTTTAAAAACACGACAGGAACAGACTACAAAGATTAAAACATATCAACATCTATGTGTCTCGATAGGCTTGCCTACACAAAAACAGTTTTAAGCAGGTGCTGAAAAGAATACATTGAAGGCACCTGCCTGATGTCAATAGGCAGGGAGTTCCAAAGAGTAGTTGCTGCCACACTAACAGAACCATTTCTTACAAGTGGAGAACAAGGATTATAAGGCATCTGTAACAGTGCCTGTTCCACAGAGTCAACGTGCTTGAGTGCCACATATGGGGTAAGGTGGTCCCACAAGTAAACTGGCACCCATCTGTTAAGGGCTTTATATACCAATAGAAACACCTCGGTAAAAAATTGGCAACCAGTGCTGATCTCTGAGCAGAGGTGTTATGTGCTGACAGGGTCTCACTTCTGTCAGCAATCTGCAGCGTTCTGCACTAACTGCAGTTTCAGGGTCAAATGCAAGGGAAGTCCCACTTGGAGTGCATTGCAGTAATTCAGTGTTGAAGTCACCAAAGCCTGAACTGCTATGGTCAGGCTCCCCCAGTCTTACTAAGCACAGCTGTTTAGTTGTCAGAACATATAGGAATGCAAGTAGTATTCCAATGAATTATAAGAGGAATCAGAGGATCTAACCAAAAGTAGGGATGTTGACAAAAACAGAAATGGAAGCGGAAATTGCAGGTGCTCATTTATTCATCCCATCTCCTGTATGAAAATCAATCCAGTGAATACAGTCAGTATTCACTATTGTTGCTTTCAGCACACATGCAATATGCAATTGATTGCTCTCCCCACTTTGCATTTCATTTCCTTTGCCTTGAAATGATGGGGTAGAACAATATAAGGACAACATCACATTACGCAACTTATGTAATTTACGCAATTTGCATACGTAAGGTATGTAATTTGGCCACAGTGGACAGTGAGATGAATAATGTAGTTTTTGTTCAAAGGCGAACTGTAGTGGAATGGAAACACTGTTGCATGTGATGGACACAAGGCAGAATGGGACACGATGCCTTCTTACATCCGTAACCTAATACGAACAAACAAATACAGGGAAGCATGATAATTATACCAAACAGTATCAAACTGTTGGAATGCAAAGCTTCTAAAGACTAGAGCAGTGCCCAAACCTGACCTTTCTGCTCCTTTGCAGGCACCTTAGAATTTCTTTAGAATGTTGATGAGTGTGTGATTGAGGTTAGTTGGTGCATGTTTTTCTCACCATTAAACATTTCCTCGGCACTCTGTAGCCTCCCCAGATCCCCACACTTCCTTGTTCTAAAAAAAGCTCCATGGGAGGATGTTTGGTTATGTAAAAAGATCAAGTCCTAGTGGAAGGTAGGGAAATGGTCATCAATATATTATCAGTATATTGGCAGCTGCTCACATTCCTATCAGTTATAATTGGAAAAAGGTAAGGACCCCTAATGGAAGATTGGATGGTCAAAACTTGGGAAATCATAAATATGATAAAATTAATGAATCTTGTCAGAGTAAGAGAAGGGAGGCAGCTTTATTGTCATATCATTATATTAGTTGCTTTGTTGAAAAGTGTTTATATTGTATTGGTGCAACATATTACAGGAAATTGCAAACTTACAGATACTTTTAGGGATATTGTAAGTCACTAAAGTAATTATATATATTCAGTTTGGATAAACTATTGTTGGAATATATTCTCATAATCTGATTTTATTTGCTGTATACATTATATCATTAATGTTTTTCTTGTTTGTAATTATATTTTGACTGACTCGTACTTTGATTGACAATACTAACAAATACAGAAAAAAGATGTTATGCTGCTGTTTACAAAACTTAATAAAGGACAACCAACGTCATGCGCAGTATCCCCTTTCTTCTTCTTCTTCTGGCTAATTTCTTTTTACTGGAAAAGAAAAATACATCAGTTATAAAAATAAGAGTGCATAAATTACATTTGCTAAAATAATGAAAATAACATATGGATGCTTATGCTTCTGATATTTCTGGTTCCACATCATAATAAAGATTGACCAATTCTCTCTATATTTATTCATCTGACCCTTTTTTTTAATCGACTTGAAGGCACATAACGCACAAGTAATAAGTGAGCTTCAGCAAAGTAACCATGCTCCTTATACTGTTAAACCAATCTAATTTCATAGGTGGATTAGGGCATTTCCCATTGCCCCCACACAAAGAAGACTCGTGACACCAAACTGGTATAATGTTATATTTATTAAAATATAACATCCTAAATCCAATGCAATACAGCCAATTATTCAAATCCATATATTTTCGGGCAGGTGAGGCTAAACCTAACAACGAGGGATTACACCCTCACCTTCTTAAGGCATCACTTCTCATCATCACGTGACTCCATAGTCAAGGACGTGGGTGAATTCCTCCCTCCTTGCTCTTGGAGCCAGCTGTGTGGTTCCAACCCCCACACCATGGCCCCGCCGTACAGGCGTTCACCATGATGCGCAAGCAGGTCCCACAAGGACACAACACAGATCCCCACTGGACACAAAGCCCTGATGGTTCCCTAGGAAGTGCCCCTTTTTCATGATGCCTTAACCACCTAATTTTAACCCCCATATACCTCACCTGCCCGAATTCTATGCCAGCCAAAGCAGACGCATCCCACCCAACCGAGAAGCCAATTGAATTAAACCCAAGCAGTATGGAGTAGGCAAACCCAAAGGGATTGTGAAATCAGGATCCCCCCCAAAAAATTCCTACTCGGCCCCATTCAGGCGACCAGCAAAGCCCATACTGACAAGGGAGGGAGGGTGGGTGCCGCCAGGCAAAAAAGGCAAGAGCGGGAAGAACAGAGCAGCCTTATATCTGCTGCCCAGCGCCTTCCCTGATAGGATGATTGATCTCACGTGGCTCCTAGCACTTGATTCGAGAATGTTCCCAAGTCTTCCCAGTAATTATGGTGGAGGCAAATACGCCCCTAATTAGGAACGACATTGCCCCCACACAAAGAAGACTCGTGACACCAAACTGGTATAATGTTATATTTATTAAAATATAACATCCTAAATCCAATGCAATACAGCCAATTATTCAAATCTATATATTTTCGGGCAGGTGAGGCTAAACCTAACAAGAGGGATTACACCCTCACCTTCTTAAGGCATCACTTCTCATCATCACGTGACTCCATAGTCAAGGACGTGGGTGAATTCCTCCCTCCTTGCTCTTGGAGCCAGCTGTGTGGTTCCAACCCCCACACCATGGCCCCGCCGTACAGGCGTTCACCATGATGCGCAAGCAGGTCCCACAAGGACACAACACAGATCCCCACCAGACACAAAGCCCTGATGGTTCCCTAGGAAGTGCCCCTTTTTCATGATGCCTTAACCACCTAATTTTAACCCCCATATACCTCACCTGCCCGAATTCTATGCCACAAGAGGGGATCAGCTTAAGCTTGGTCCCCTCCACCCAATGAGGATAACAATCCCCTTAATCCCCCCATAAGATCCTCCAAAAACAGGTCACACCCTTGCTCAGAAAGATGAACACCATCATCTTGAAATAGATGTGGGGCATGGAACCTAATCCTATCATGAGGAATAACTGCTCCACCAAGAGACAAAACTAAATCCCTAACCTTCCTATTGACCCATTTCCTAGCTCTATCTATCTTATTGGGGTGAACAGCACCCCTCCAAACCCTTCTAACAAACATTTCAGACCATACAAGCAGAAGATGGGGATATGATCTAATAAGCCACGTGAGATCACGCGTAACTTTTAGCAGCAAATCCAACCCAGGACGCTGCACCAAATCATTTTCACCCAAATGAATTAACAATATGTGCGGCCTGTCAGCCAATGACATGATCCGGCACACAGCAGGCAGCAATGCATCCCATAACATGCCCCTCCGGGCTTCCCACTGAATCGTAGCTGTGGCAGAAAGCTGCAGCTGTGTTCCATAAACAGACGAGGATGCCCTCCGGTGAGCCCAAAACACAATTGAGTGGCTACACAAGACGATCCTGACGGGAATTGGGATGTTTGTCAAACCTACAGGAAACAAAAACAAAGTCATCTGTTAAAACCTGATGTAAGACTTAAATGCATCGGAACGCCACCTTCCGATCGCCTGTATCTCGCTGATACTCATGCCCACAAGGGCCGCAGCTGTAGCTGCACCAATCCGGAAAGAATGCAGCCCATAGACTCCAGCATTGCGACCACTGGCCAACAAGGCCCGCCGAACAACGGCCCAAAATTGAAATTGAGTCAGGGCAGTACCATCCACATGTATGAACAAATAATGCTGGCCCGCTGGCCGAATGTATAAGAATTGTCGCATTGCAGACACAGGGCACAATACCTGGACCTGGCGATTTCGTAAAAGCACAATACTGCCATGGCCCTTTTGATCGGTCTTAGAGACCCGCAGTGAAAACCTCACTATATCTGCACCTAATGTGCAATCGCCAAAGCATAAGGCTCGATAAGTCACATCGTACTTAAAAGGGGGCAATACTTCACTAGGGCGAAAAGCACCATAAAACATCGTCAGAGTTACTGCGGCGAACAGGTGCGACTCATACTGAGATGAGCATAAAGACTTAAATAGCGCCAGGATCTGGAGGAGGACATCGGGCGTGATTGGCCTCCTCCGGCCAGCGGACCTGGGAGCGGAACGCGACCAACCCACAAGGACCTTTCTGACCCTAAAATCTACAGAATGATCCGGCAGCCCCCTTTGCCTTGGAAATAAAGGCTAGTGCCGAGAGGTGACCAGCGATAGTAGAAACAGAATTATTGTGCCCTTTTAAATGTGTCATAAACTGCAATAAATGCTCCACAGGAATAGGCCACTCCAAAGGCAGCTCCGTGCCTATACGGAAAGTCTGGAACTTAGCAAATGAACGCTCATACGCATTTTGAGTACTGGGAGCCACAGCGGCAGCAAATGCAACCCCAACTTCTAGTTGCCAAGGTTCCACAGGAAAGGTGGGATTGGTACAGGATCCAGAGCCGCTCCAGGTGCAAGCTTGCGAAAGCGCGCCATCTGCAAGCGTGAAAGTGCATCAGCTACCGTATTCTGCAAACCTGGAACATGTCTGGCCAGGAATAAAATATTAAAGCGCAAGCATTGCAACACAAAAGCACGCACCAAGCGCATGACCCGAGGAGACTTAGAAGTTTGGGCATTAATCACGCTAACTGTGGAAATATTATCGCACCAGAAGCGCACTGTGGGGTTTGTAAATGCCTTTGGCCAGATATGAACAGCGACCACAATTGGAAAAAATTCCAAAAATGTCAAGTCGGAAGTAATTCCGATATCTCACCAACTGTCAGGCCATCGCTCAGCACACCACTGGGCTCTAAAGATGACCCCAAAGCCAATGCCTCCGGCAGCGTCAGAATGCACCTGTAATTCCGCTTCTAAGAGTAATTCCTCCCTCCAAAAGGAAAGGCCATTGAAATCCTTCAGGAATGCAAGCCACGTGTACAAATCCTCTCTCATCCCTGACGTGATCCTTATGAAATGGAAGCGAGAGTGAACTCCCTTCATGGCGTCACATAAACGCCTGAGGAACGCACGACCAGGGGAAATAACTTTGGAAGCAAAAACTAAGTGGCCGACAAGTTCTTGTAACCGGGCCAATGTGATCTTTTTCAACCCTATTACTAAACAGAGCAGTTGACGCAGTACTACTAACTTCTCAAGCGGCAAACGTGAGGACTGAGTCACAGTATCTAACTGAATCCCTAAGAAAATAAGGGAAGTAGTAGGGCCCTCTGACTTTTCGGGAGCTAACGGAACTCCCCATTCGTCAGTTAAAGTGTCAAAAGATTGCCTCAAATGAAGGCAATGAGAAGACCCGGCCGGCCCCACAAATAAAAAATCATAAAGATAATGAGCAGAAAAGGAGGACGATGCTTTCCTCCTCAATGCCCATTCTAGAAATGTGCTAAATGCTTCAAAAGCAGCACACGACACAGAACAGCCCATTGGTATAGCTCTGTTGACGTAGAACTGATCTTGAAATTTAAAACCAAGCAAATCCACATCCTCAGGGTGTACTGGCAAAATCCGAAAAGCAGATTTTATATCACACTTTGCCATTAAAGCACCCCTTCCAGCTTTTCTAACTACTCTAACCGCCTCGTCAAAAGAAGTATATCTAACTGATGCAAATAATGGGGAAATGCCATCATTGACAGAGGCCCCTTTTGGGAATGACAAATTATGAATCAGGCAATATTCTCCAGCCTGCTTCTTAGGGATAATACCTAAAGGGGAAATCCTCAAATTTTCCAAAGGAGGAAAACGGAAGGGGCCTGATATCCGATCAGCAAGTATCTCCTATGAAGCTTGGCCAAAGCTACGGGCGCTAAATTACTATAAGAGGGCTGCTTGACTAGCGATGTAGAAATCCTAGGACCCTCATAAGGGATACGAAAACCATCCGTAAAACCCTGGAGTATAAAACTAGCAGCCTGCTGATTGGGATAATGCTCTAACAGCTTCGCCAAAGGAGCCAGCTTGATCGGGCTACTGGCCTTGCGACGTACAGCCGCTATTGCCAGACCCGCGTTTTGGCTGTGGGTGCTCCCCTGTACCCTGTGGAGCTGTACGTGCCCTCTGGCAAGAGGAACTAGAGTGGTTGCCTCCGCACAGTGCACAAACATGTCGGAACCTACAGGGACGTCTTGAGCATCGGCCATTGCTATTAAATGTCCAGCAGACTTGTTGGGATTGAACCCACTGCCTGCCTTGGCTGTAGCCAGAGGCGGAAGTCTGCGCACGTGCCAATAAATGTCCACTATCGGCCCTATCTCCAAGAGAGGGCCTGGCGGATGTCATAGAACGTAGCCACAGTCCAGTATGTTCAATGTCCCAACAAAGGGTGGGATCTAATGCTGCTCTTTGGCTAAAATTCTGATCATACCTAAGCCAAGCTGTTCCAGAGAATTCTCGGAAGGCCCGATGCACTATATCCTGATATTTTATCATGGATAAAGCCCTAGACGGATAAGCCTGTGTCATAACACCCATATAAATCGTATAGGCGTTCAACCAGTTAGGCCACACATGATCGACCCTCCGTTTAATAGCAGCCTCACGCTCTTTAACATCTTGCCCGTCCTTAGGCTTTGTTTCATTTTCACGAAACAGAAGAGAGAACAAATCAATGTACTCTCCACGCCAAATTTTTTCCTTTGTTCCTAATGTTAAATGGTCACCCAAAGGGAGCAATGTATCGCCCTGAGGGTAAACTCCCTGAGGAAGAGGTAAATAGGTGGGCAACTGAGAAGGGGAGGCCGAAGACTGCTGCCAAGGGGACACTTCAGAAGCAGGCCAAGGGAGCTGTGGGTGCAGAGGCACCAACACCCCCCCCATGAATACCGCTGGGTGTGATGAGTCTACCTGCAAAGGAGAACCTGTGGTTGAGGAATCCCGATAAAGGACACTGGAAGCCTGTAAATGTGTAGCGTGCGGTTGTAAATGTTGCTCACCTGTATAAGCAGCAGGAGAAGCAACCACAGACAATGTGTGAAACCCTGAAGCCCCAGGGATGAGTGTGGCAGGAGCAGGAGGAACAGGAAGCTGCACTTGCAAAGGCCCTGCAGCCAGCGGGGCTGAAGCAGTGGTCGAAGAAGTAGCGGTCCGAGGAGCAGGCAAACCAGCTGAAGGCGTATGCACTGGCGTATCAGCAGGAGGCGCTGCAGCTTCCAGCACACCGATCCTAGAAACTAAATCAGCGAGAATACGAGACTTAGGCAACTTGGAAGCCAACCTAGCAGATTTCTTACCTGCAGGGGCTGAACTAGGGCCCGCATCAACATCCATTGGCTGCCAGCGTTCCTTTTCCAACGCCTCGACCCAAGCCACCAAGGCGCGTATGGTGCCCAAATCCTATTCTTCATCAGAAGATTGAGTCTGCTGAGATCGGGGGCGCTTCGTGGCCTGCTTCACCACCCGCACTCCTTTCTTTTGTTGCACCTTCTTGGGCGGCATGCTCAGAACAGCAAAATAACAATTACACAATTAACAAAATTATAAAACTCCAACAACGTTTGAATACACAAACTTATCACAGAATACCAGCACTCCTAAAGTGCCAAGTACAAAACATTAACAAAATTTTATAATTATGATTTATATTATTATTTAAAATTTATTATTATTTATTATTATTATTATTATTTTATAATAATCCAATTAATAAATTGTTACTATTATTAAGAGATGAGGGAGGGGGTAAAGGGGATTCTTTAAAAGGGGAATGAATTTTACGCAATGAATATAATTAATAAATTAACAAATATAAAAATCCAACAACTACTGCAACACCTGAACAATTGATCTTAATAAACAAGAACTATCAATATAAGAACTACTCAAATAATGAATTGAAAAACCAACAAACAGAAGAAACAAATAAGCTAAATATGAAGGAAAATGAAAGGAAAGGGGAGGGGGAGGGGGGGCGGATAGCAAAAACGAAACCTAAAGCCCAAAGCACCAAATAAAATTCAAACACAAGGAAACAAATAATACACCAACTACAATTCCTAAGCAAACGGTACTGGTAAATTAGGGAACTTAATGCTATAAATACAACAGGAACACAAGCGAGATTAAAGGGAGGACGAGCGGCTAGAAGCCGTCGGGCGGGTGGGCGGATGCCCGCTGCCCAGCTGATCGGCGGGAAGGAGGAAAGGAGTTAAAGGGACTTCAAGGAACCGCAGAATAAAAGCAAACAAGCAACGAGGGAAATAAGCAGAATGATCGTGTCTGAGCACCAACGACGCCACGGAGCGAGGACAAACCGCACAAGCCACGAGGCGAAAAAGGCAAGAGCGGGAAGAACGGAGCAGCCTTATATCTGCTGCCCAGCGCCTTCCCTGATAGGATGATTGATCTCACGTGGCTCCTAGCACTTGATTCGAGAATGTTCCCAAGTCTTCCCAGTAATTATGGTGGAGGCAAATACGCCCCTAATTAGGAACAACATTCTTAGCAATTTCACTCTTTGCTGCTATTAAGACAGTCACAACCATTTCCAAGTCTGTATCTAATACCATTCCTTTCAGACAATTTAACAGTATAATGTAAGGATCATTTGGCAACACATATCCTGTCATTTCAAGATGAGAGAGAGAGAGAGAGATGAGATGATTTAGTATAATAATCCAGTATCTTTATTTTTGTACAAGTTCAAACTTCTTCTTCTTCTTCTTCTTCTTCTTCTTCTTCTTCTTCTTCTTCTTCTTCTTCTTCTATCCCGCCTTTCCTCCCAGCAGGAGCCCAGGGGGGCATGTGTAAACAATCAGCTCTAGCGCAGCTACATCTCCAACATTTATCTCTTGCTGTCTAATATAGTTTAGAAATCTTTATGGAGTGAGATACTACTGATACTGAATTTTAAAGTGATTTACTTTTAAATTGGTAGAAATAATTCTTTGAAGTATATTTCTCCATAGCCATTTCCATTTATGCAATTCTGGTTCATGCTGCAGATCTTTAGCCCATCAGAAGGTTTGTTCCACACAACATAGGAAGCAGGCCTTTAGTGTTGTGGCACCGACCGTTTGTATTCCATTCCCTTAAATATTAGACAAGCACCATCTCTGTTATATTTTCAGCGCCTATTGAAGACCTTCCTCTTTCAACAAGCCTTTAAATGGAGACCTTTTTCCCATGCTGGATTTGCTTTCTAAGATGTTTTTAAAGTTGGTTTTTTTAAAAATGTTTTTAAGATGTTTTGTTTTAATATGGTTTTAAAGATGGTTTGTTTTAGTATGGTTTAAAGTCTTTTGTTTTTAAGGTGTTTTTAAGTGCTTTTAGTGTTTTTGTTTGCTGCCCTGGGCTCCTTCTGGGAGGAAGGGTGGGATATAAATCTAATAAATAAAAATAAATAAAGGTATAAAAATATAAGAAGGACAGGAGAAACATGAAGCACAGCCAAACTGCTGGCTCAGGGTGAGGAAAACCTTTTCAGCCTCATGAGCAACCTTCCAATAACTGCATGACAGTAATGGACAGAGTGAGATGCAAAAGTAGATGAACCAATGGATGTGACTGTCACGGAGTTGGGGGACCTGTCAAAATGTCTGAAAAACATCCCCTATTCCTGGTAAACACTGACTCATGCACGCCTCCATCCAGGTAAGCAAGAGGCATTATCACAGATCAAGGACATATTCCAGCCAAGTAAAAAAAATGTCTCTGGCATTGCAAGATATCTGAGCAGGAATACACATCTGCAACTACAGGAAGCACACATGCTCAGCACCTGTTTCTGGGTAGGAGTCCGCATCCAGCTAAGAAAGGTTGCATCTACACAGGTGGAAAACATGTTGTACTCCAATTCCCATCATCCCTGAACATTGAGCATGCTGGCTGGGGCTGGTTAGAGCTGGAGGACCACAGGTTCTGCACCCCTGTTCCTCACACAAGTACGTGCCTAGTGGGATTAATTGGGGCATAGGTGTCTTTACTAAGCCTGCAATCTTACGCATACTTACTTGGGAGCTCAACAGGACTTACTTTTGAGTAAACAAGGGTAGGATTTTGCTGCTATTTTTCTCTTAACAGGTGGCTGTAGATGTTGTGAGCAAGCTGTTATGATGATTCATGGTTATATTCCAATACAGTAACATACTTATACATTTTTCTTCAATAATAAATCAGGGGAGAGTGCTGTGATTTCACCTTCCACAAGGACCTCACAGTGAGAGTGCTGACCTTGTGTAGCCAGGTCAAAGAAAGGCGATTTACATTACAGTTTGCCTAAAGAGGAATTTCAGCCTGTCAGATAGATTGATAGATTGACAGGAACATAGGAAGTTGCATTATACTGAGTCAGACCATTGGTCCATCTAGCTCAGTATCGTCTGCACTGACTGGCAGCAGCTCTCTAGGGTTTCAGGCAAGGGATCCTTCCCAGCCCTACCAGGAGACACTGGGGATTGACTGAATGAACAAATCATTTATTACGGTCATAGACCAGAAGATTAAAATCAGTATAAAAAGCCACAAAAATTAAAATACATATAAAACACAACTGCTGAAAACTACTAGAAACCAGATAAACACAAATTAAGAAAAAATTAAAATACATATAAAACACAACTGCTGAAAACTACTAGAAACCAGTTAAACACAAATTAAGAAATACTCCTAGGCAAAGCAATTAATAGAGGGAAAACTAGCTTCTTTCTGCATTCACTGTACAAATTACAAGACAGTAGAACATGTTCAACAGATTCCGTTACACCAGCTCTGCAAAGACATGCCCGTTCACTGACTGGGATCTTATTAAATCGGCCTTTTTAACAGTGCCAATGGCAACACATTAAAGTGGGCAAGAGTAAATGCTCTCCTGTACTTTGGAATGATCAGTGAATACAAAAACACTGGGGATTGAATTTGGGACCTTCTGCATGAAGGCAGCTGCTCTGCCTCTGAGCTGCAGTCCTTCCCCCAATAGTATTGCCTGCCAGGGCCGGCACAGAAGGGTGGCCAGGTAGGGCCCTGGCTGAGGGCCCCAGGGTCCCAAGGGGCCCCTGAAGGGCCCCTCATTAGCATGGGTGGGTAGCGCTCCCTTCTGCGATGTGCAGCAGCATCGGCTCCCAACCCTGCCGGCTGCCGTGGATCGCGGAGAGGGAACTCCCAGACACTCCCTCTACTGCTGCGCAGGCCCGCAACACTTGCCTGCATGCCATGCCTACCTCTCCCTTGACATAAATGCTGGCTGCATTGCAGGTGCAAGCCTGCCATCAACCAAGATGGTGGCTGAGGTTTCCCTAAGGGGTGGATGCCTTTGCCGCCATCTTAGTTGATGGCAGGGATGTGAGCATGTAGCACAAGCAATGAGCATTCACAAAGGGAAAGGTAGGTAGCGTGCGGATACCGGGGCCCGTGGAAGGCTGGTGCCCAAGGGCTCTGGCATGCCTGGTGCCAGCCCTGTAGCCTACACTGACTGGCAGTGGCTCTCTAGGATTTCAAGCAAGGAGTTTTCCCCAGCCCTACCTGGAGATGCTGGGGATTGAACCCTTGAGCTACAACAATATCATAGGAAATTGCCTTATACCATATATTTGTCCATCTAGCCCAGTATTGTCTACTCTGACTGGCAGCAGCTCTCTAATGTCTCAGGCAGAGGGTCCTTCACATCATCTGCTACCTGACCCTTCTAACTGGAGATGCTGCATGCAAAGTATGTGCTCTACCACTGGGGTGTAGTCCCTTGGCCCATCAAACTCTTCTATAATGATATAAAATTGAGCAGCTGGCAACAAGACCTTAGCTTGACATAACCTACATCTGACTTAAAGTCAGTGGAAACCAGCTGCATACTAGGAATCTAGAGGTTCCCAAATTTAGGAATTTGGAGTTGGAGTCCATAGGTTTTCATGGACTGATGCCAGGTTTTCCCAGGTGAACAGGTGGTGTTATATACTTTATAACCTATAAATCTAAAGGCATTTGTTACACATTTTATTACCTGTGAAGCAAACAGCTGACTTGTATGCTTTTGTGGGATACTGTCGGGATGCAGGATTGGGATCCTGATGTTTCTGAGGACGAAGAGAGGGAGGGGGTCATTTGGCCAGGGCCGTGTGAAGAAAACGAAGAGGTGGGGGAGGGAGTCTCAGAGATAGAACTGTCTGGCAGAGAAGACCTTGAAGTTCCCACAGACACATATACTTCCCAGGAGCTTCCCACACCCCCTCCCCCTTCGAGCTCAGAGCAGTTAGAGAAAGAGGGAGGGCAAGGGGGAATCCAGCCTCCTCCTGACTCAGGGAAAAGCAAAGAGAAACAGCCCGACGATTCAGGCCTGGCCCCCCCGCTTTCCCCAATACCTGAATCAGAGCCCTCAGAAGGGGAGGGGGCACCTCCTTCACCACGTACCAGGAGACAGCAAAAGAGACAACAAAAGAAGAGGGAAAGGAGGGGAGTGGATGAGAGCACTTTGAGGCGGAGTGAGAGAATTCGCGCCCGATTGCCCCCTTCTTAAGGGACAGGGGGAATAGTGATTCCTTGTTCTGTCAACTCTCTTTAAAGTCGCAGGTTATGTTTCGTAGTGAAACTTCATGAGAAGGCGTAGTCTTTGTCTGGATATTACGTTAATAAACACTGAATTGCTTTCACCAACTGGTCTGGTTCCTGAGTCCCAACCTGGATACAACAGATACAGATGACTGTAAGAAACAGCTGCTCTTGACTTCATTTTTTCTCTTCTACAAATGTAATCTGACCAAGCTTTATTTAATCTCTCTCTCTCTCTCTCTCTCTCTCTCTCACACACACACACACACATGTTAAATATGCCCACACGTACTCAGAAGCAGCTTACCAGGTGGGGTATAGCCTCTATGCTAACTTCCAGGTGCATGGGAGGGACGATGCAGGAAGAACATCAGCACAATGCCAATATGAGTGCTCCAGCCAGTGTGTTTGCATTGCTCTGAAGTCCCTGCTGCCTCACCCCTCCTCTCCCCGAAAGCAATGGCGACCACCCGACAGGAAGCTACCAAAGTGGCTCCACCTCACCCAGAGCTTGGAAAAGTTACTTTTTTGAACTACAACTCCCACCAGCCCAATCCAGTGGCCATGCTGGCTGGGGCTGATGGGAGTTGTAGTTCAAAAAAGTAACTTTTCCAAGCTCTGACCCCACCTAGAAAGGTGCTTCTGCCCTCTCCCCAGTTACCAAAAAGCTTGATTCAGCTGGAACTCTGCATACGGCCCAGAAATACGTTTCTAGTTTTGTTGCTCTGAGCAACGAGGGTGGTTTCGTTGCAAGGTGTGGGGAAGCTACACATCAAATGCCCTGTGGTCCATTGGCTCCATGGAGGAATAGGCTCAAAAGTGAGTACCAACTGACAACAGGACAAGGAAAGTGTATCAGCACAAGCTCTGTCGGAGGATAGTGCTTGGCACAGGCTCACACCCCACCTCCATGCTCTGTTCTCCACTATAGGCAGATTCCAAAGTTACTTTAGAGCAGTTGCGGGGAACCTTCGGCTTCCCAGATGCTGCTGAACCACAAGTCCCAGCATTCCTGGCCATCTGTATTAGTTATGCCTATCAAATCCAAAGCTCTTCCATAATGGATCTATCAAAATGATCAGCAAACGGCATGGTGAGACTGCTCTGCTCTGCTGGCCTCCATCCGTCTGAGTCACTGCAGCATGATTGGACAGAGACAGGGAGGATCTCGGCAGCAGTGAGCAAATGCACCAGTTGAGCCAACCTAGTGCTCTTGCTGGCAGGTGTGCAGTGGGCCTATCTCATCGCTGCCGCACCCCTTCTCATCTCCATCACGTTATGCTGCAGAGACACAGACAGATGGAGGTGAGTTAAGAGGCACAGTCCCACCCCCGTGCCATTCGCCGCTGACTTTTATACAGGTAATTGAGTCAATCACAACCCTTGCACCCATTGCTGATTAAAGGACAAACAGAAATGCTGGGAGAGTTAATGTCCTCTATAATTCAGCCCTTGGAAGTCAAGTTGTAGACATTTTCCACACTTCAAATTTTGGGTTTTTGTTTTCTTTTTTTAAAAAACAACCCAACACCTCTTGCTATCTTGTAAAGGCTGCTTCATATCTGAAGGCTGCAATCCTGGACACCCGTACATTGAGTCAGGGAGGGAAATATCTCTCAATTTTGGTTCTCTACATTTCTCGTTTTTCTAATCTTAAATTTGGTTCTCCACATTTCTGCAGCAATTTGCTTTAAAAAAAAAAATCCCATGAAAATTCTTCAGCATTTTAGTGCAAATTTCTCTTAAGAAACCCATTTTTGTATGCAGTTTTGACTAATGTACACATTTTTGCAGCATCTCCTAATATAAAGCATTTTTGAATGTTATTTTCACATACACATCCATTTTTATGCGCATGTTCCCCTAATATATGCATTTTTGCTTGGTTGGAGAACTCCACTGCAAAATTCAGGTACTGCACTGCAAATGTCAAAGGATGGCAGAGTCTGGTTCTCACGTTGTTTCGGAAAGTATGAATTTGGTGTTGTTGTTTTTCAAATTCTGAAATGTGAACTGATGGAATGTAAATGCAAACTCATCTGATTTAAATGCAAACTGGTTGGCTTTCTCCCTCATCCCTATGTGCAGTCAATCCCATGGAGCTTAGTGAAGCTTACTTCTGAGTAAATATGTATAGTGTTGCACTCTAACGTCTCATGTGTGAATCTTCTGTCTAAGTCTGGAAGAGTGATCTGTGAAAGATTGCTTCTAATAAGCACATAATAGTAAGTCCACGGTTATTCTGATTCCTTCCAGGGCATGATGTTGAGGAACTACGCTGAGAAATGTTTTTTTTTTTTTTACCATATATTCAATCTGTTCCCACATTTCTGATGAATGGTCAAGACAAAGAGAACAGGGAACAGCTGGCTTTATTAACGGGAACAGGTTGTCTCCTCCAGAGAAAATGCTCATGAGCAGAGGTTCTTTGGAGAAAACAAAAACATTAGCTGTAAATGGTTGCTAAGGGAAAACCTTTTTCGTTGCCTCGACTTGATGTTCAATTTGCTCCTTATGATTATTCATTTCTTTTCCTCTGCCTAGTATCCAAGAAAATCAGTTTTCCTCTACAAGTACATTACATAGTGAAACATGACATGTATGCCAGGAAAGAAAATATCCTTAGCTCTAAAATGGTTTCCCCCTTTTTAATGTCACCCCTAAAATATATGAAGTAATAGAAATACAAAGTTATAGATTTTCCTTCACCAAACCACTGTAATCAGTCTATACACTGTCAGGAGTTGAGCCCATGGTGGCAAGTCTTCACACTGGTGATTGAGGCATACTGGAAAATGATTCAGTGTTAAGAATAGGAACCAAATGTTCCATGAGTGGGTTCATGGTGGGAAGCTGCTCAGACAAACACCGGCAGAGAATGACAACCTAGGACAGCAGTCATTGTGAGTTCAGCTGCTGTACAACTTGCACAGGGCTAAAGAAGATGGCTTGTTTTTTGTCCCGCACATTATTCTCCTGTGACATCATTTTAGAAAGGTTCCCACAAATATTACATTCAGCTTGTGTGCTGCCACTACGCAGCTGTAGCCAGAGGAAGGAACTATGGGGAAATGGGTACTCCACCTAAGGAAGCCACAAAGAGGTTGCGGCAAGTCAGGTGGTACTTCATGAACTCTATAAAAGTTTCTTGTTCCAACTTGTCTGAGCAATGAGAAAACCTGCAGATGTGGCGTGGGTGTCCTGTCACGCCATGCCAGAGTATGCATGCCCAGAGGCCATGAGACCGTAGCCTCATCAGTGAACTCATCGGTGCAGACAAGTGTTGTCTATATATTTGCTTTTTTTATATTGGTGGGATGAATTGATTGACTAAATGTGCAAGAAGCAATCACAAGCGCATGTGACCTCTGCACTCACACGTGTGAATCAGAGTGTTGAAACGCATACACAGAAATATCCTTTAAACAAATTTGTTAATTCCTACATACTGTACTTGCCAGTGTTGAAGAGGAGGTTAATTTTGCAGTTATTCAAGTAGCTTGCCACTGTGCAATTGAACTTGTTGCATCATTAAACAGCAGAGCCAAATGCAGACGGGAGCGTCTTGCCTTGACCTTTGGGAGCAGATGTATGTTAAGATGCTTTCAGCCTGTTCTCTTCATTTTAGAGCGGATAGATTTTTTTCTAATTTTAAAAAATGTTATTAACAAAAACCACTGATCTCCCTGGACCAATGTTTAATCACCTCCGAAGCCATAATTTGGTCATATACAGTAGTAGCTGAGTTTAAACTTTACAAAGCTAGCTGCATATTATCAAATTGCATTTTATCTTAATTTTTTTCTCTCATAATGGTAATTTACCCAGCAATAAAGATGACTGATATATTTATGGCATATTTTTCATCCCTTTACTGTATGGTTCCCCTCTATCAGTCCTGCTGTTTCATGTAAGATTGGGTTGAACTTTCACCCCCCTCTGTTTCCTGAAAATATTTTCCCCCTTCAAAAATAGGGTCTGATTTTCTACTTTTCTTGGCGGTGGTGGGAATTTCTCCTAGTTTTTTGAGAGGGGTTGCTACTTATCACACTGGGTCTCACCAGGAAGTGTGGCTTCTGGGAAGCTGTGGAAAGAGCCTAGTGCTGAGGGAAAGACTATAGAACCATGAAATCTGTAGTTTTCATAGATCTATAGTCCGAGGCATTGCATTTTGGGCAATTCAAGATGGCAGGCAGGTGAAACATGCCCAGGTGGAGGGCACTGAGTGATGCCACTGCTGCCACAGCAGTGATGACTGCCAAAAGGGCTTCTGCTGAGAGGAATGGCAGGATATAAATAAAATAATAAATAAATAAATAAATAAAAGGCAGGGCTGGGCCCTGCCCTGGTTGGGGGGATGGGGATAAGGGGCCCACTGTGGGCAGTGTTCCGAGGGACCCCTAATATCTGGCCCTGCTTGTCCTTATTCTCCCTGGCTACTCTTCCCAGAATGCCTTGGGAGCAATGTGATAGGCCCAAAGCATTCCAGGAAATGTGGCTGGTGGGAAACTGTGGAGAAATCCTGACCCTTAAGCCACATTGAATGCTGCAGGGTTTTTTTATTTAAAAAAACTATGTTGAGAAAATAAAGGGAAAAATGGATAACCCTTAGCCACTTTATATGGTTAAGCAAGCTAACGTCCAAAAAATTAAATGGAATTTTCTTTTAAGAAGAAAATCCCTGCGGGATCAGGACAAAGGCGTGTTCTTACAGAGGCCAACCAGATGTCTGTAGGAAGGCCACAAGCAGGATCTGAGGGCAGTTGCACTTTCCCCACTTGCGATTCCCAGCAACTGGTATTCAGGGCTACGCTGCCTCCTCCAACAATGGAGACAGAACATGCCTATCATGATTAGTAGCCATTGATAGCCTTATCCTCCATAATTTGTCTAATCCAGTGGTGGGGAATCTTTCTTCAGCTCGAGGGCCACATTCTCTTCTGGGCTACCTTCAGGGGGCCACAGTCCAATAGTGAGTGGGGTCACAGGCAAACTTGGGCAAAGCAATTAATGTGAATTTTACATTTGTATAGCAAACTATTTTGACACACACTCACACACCCCTCTCTGTCCTCCATTCAGGCAAGCAAGAGGCATTGAAATTAATGAGCATGACTAATTTAGGTCCATTGGGTTGCAACCAAAGGTGATGTTAGGCTCGCACATCAGGCTTTCGCTTGCATGATGGAAATTCCCCCTTGTCTCTTCTCTCCCCTGCAGCCCCTCATGCCTCAACAGCTGTTCCAGAGGGTTAGGGCATCCTCTGGAGCAGATTTTGGAGGCAGGCAGGGAGAGGAAAAGAAAGGGATGTCCCTTTGTGCAAGTCGAATGCCATTTGTGTAGCATTGGATATAACCAATTTCAACAGATTTACTCTGAGGATAACTAAGATTAGATTAAGGATGGAAAGATCTGTCCATTTCAGTTCTTTTGGTTTCTCATTTTTCCAATCTTAGATTCATTTCTCCTTATTTCTGCAGCAATTTGCTATTTTTTTTAAAAAAATCCTTATGAAAATCTTTAGCATTTTAGTGAAAGTTTCTCCCAATAAACACATTTTTCTGTGCAGTTTTGACTAACGTGCACATTTTTGCAAGCAGTTTCTCCTAATATAATGCATCTTTGGACATATTAGTGAAAATATATACAAATGCACATGTTAGTGCATTAGTGAAAATATATACATATGCATTTGTGTAAACGTTCTTTTGTTGGAGACCTGCACTGCAAAATTAGGATAAGTGTGAATTTTGAAGGATGGCTGAGGTTTGGTTCCCATTTGTTTCAAAACTGCACATTTTCTCCCCCATCTGTACTACGGATACAACTCTATAGCTGGAAATAGAAATACAGTAATCTCATCATAAGGGGAAGACCATGACCAGGAAACCTCAATTTCCCTGCTCAGTTTGCTGTCCATGGGAGAACTTCAAGACCCTTGCTCCCACTTCCTATGGATTTTTACCTTTAACTGAATGTAGAGCAGAAAGCCCTTCAAATAGAGGGTTCCTTTAAATACAGGACTGCCCTTGACAGCCCTTCAAATAGAGGAGTCCTCTGTAAAGCAGGATGCAAGGGCACCCTACCTCCTGTGGCAGCAGATCTCCCCCTCCATGCCCTCTTTTCTGCTATGAAATAAGCACTTCAGCTGTTTTCACAACTCTTAGATACTTTCAGAGGAGGGCCAATGACCATTTGGCATCTTTTGAATCCTGCAATAATAAACTAACAAACTGGAAGGGTGAAGGAGTGGGAATGACTAATACTGAATGTATCTGCTTATAAAGAACTCTGGGCTGGAGAAAATGGCATAATGATGCCATCTTCTAGCTGCATGGCAACACCTACAGTTTTAAAAGCCAGAGATTATTTCTGAGGCCACCAACAGCACACTAGCCAAGGGTGTTGTTTCCAGTACCATTTTCCAGAACGGGAGCATGTTCAGACCTTGGACAGATGACAGATCAGAGCAGATGGTTGCTGTGCACAGCCATAACTGTCCTTCTCTCTTAAATTGTCATGTTTTAGCAAGCTTTGTGAATGCCAGGCAGCCTCAAGTGATGGGGGAGTAGCAACATGTCGAATGACGCTCATAGTTGTGTCACACCATGCTCAATGGTGTGAATGAAATTTAATGCAACATAGTGGTCTATTGGTCAAAAAGCCAAAGTTCCATAACGCAACAGGTACTGAAGTGTGAAAGGAATGTTAGAAATCAGGGCAGAAGCGCTACCCTTATAATCAGTGAAATTAACACAGTTAACCCCTTGTCTGAATGCAGCCTTGAACTGCCTTAATGGTAAATTCCCAAGGGGGCTGGGGGCTGATGGGAGTTGGAGTCAGACAATATCTGGAGGGCCACAAGTTAGCCACACCTGGGCCAGAACAACTGAAGTTTTAATTCTCTCTCTCTCTCTCTCTCTCTCTCTCTCTCTCTCTCTCTCTCTCTCTCGCTCTCTCTCTCTCGCGCGCGCGCTCTCTCGCGCTCTCTCGCGCGCTCTCTCGCGCTCTCTCGCTCTCGCTCTCTCGCTCTCGCTCTCTCGCTCTCTCGCTCTCGCTCTCGCTCGTTCTCGCTCTCGCTCGCTCTCGCTCTCGTTTTCGCTCGCTCTCGCTCTCGCTCTCGCTTGCTCTCGCTCTTGCTCTCTCACTCTCACTCGCTCTCGCTCTCTCGCTCTCGCTCGCTCTCGCTCTCGCTCGCTCTCTCGCTCTCTCGCTCTCGCTCTCTCGCTCTCGCGCTCTCGCGCTCTCGCGCTCTCGCGCTCTCGCGCTCTCTCTCGCGCTCTCGCGCTCTCTCTCTCGCGCTCTCTCTCTCGCTCTCTCATGCTCTCGCGCGCTCATGCTCTCGCGCGCTCGCACTCTTGCGCTCTCACGCTCTCGCGCGCTCGCACTCTCGCGCTCTTTTTTCCTGAACAGAAACGCTAAGAATAAGTTCCTCATTGTGAAGGCTCTGCTACTGTACATCTCATGATCTTATAGAGACAATAAAGAAAAAGGGCCGCTCTACTAGCTGTTCTGCATATCCTCTGGCTTTTTTCAAATGTAAGACAATGCAAGCATTTTTGAAGTGAGTGACTTGCACAGTGGAAGAGGGGCTTCTTAATACTTTCCCCTCATGCCTTTTCCTCCATGGAAAAACCCTCAGCTGCTTTTAACCCCTGGGGAAAAGATACTGTTAGTTGTATCTTTTCTCCAGTAGGGTAAAAATTGTAGAAGAAGGGATTGATTTTCAAATTTTTGTAGAAAATACAAAAAGGTATGTGAGGATAGGGTTACAACCCGCTTTTCCCATGCTGGTCTTCCCCTTCAAGTTATCACCTCTGTGGTTGTGTATGATAAAAATGAAGTCCCCCAAAAGAAACGTGGAGCTAGAGGTGTTGGTGTTTGCGGATGTTTGCGTGATCAGCGCAGCTTACACTTGAGATTGAGACGGTCAAGAAACTCCAGAGGCAAGAGATAGGTTAAGAGTCCTTTACTCGGACATTAAGGCATGCACGCTTACAAAGCAGGTTCACTTTCCTCCTAGCAAGAAACACTCAATAACAGAACTCCACAGAGATCAAACCCCCACAGAAGGCTGGCAAAAGCTTCTCCAGCCTTTATCTCACCGGTTGCCTTGGTAGCAGCAGGTGTTGGCCTTGAGGCCGTGCCCGGCCTCTGCCAAGGCTCTTCAAGGACCTTCAAGAAACTTAACTCATGCTAATGCTCATCCTTGCTACAGGCTTTCAGGCTTGATGGAAAATAACCAGAGGTAGTATTGCCTATGGGTCAACAAGAGGTAATGTGTGATTCCATCTGGGCACCTTTGACAGCATGCACCAATCAGTCTAGACTAGACCAAGGATAGCCTATGTAGTGTCCTCTAGATGTTGTTGGACTACAACTCCCATCATCCCTGACCATTGGCCAGGCTGCCTGGGCTAATGGGAGGTGGAGTCCAGGAGGGCACCAATGTTTAGGGTCTAGAGTGGGGATAGAATGATCTGTCAGTTTTGGTTCTCTCACTTTTTCATTTTTCCAGTCTTTAATTCAGTTCCCCAGGTTTCTGCAGCAATTTGCAATTTTTTTCTTCAGCATTGTAGTGCACATTTCTCCTAATAAACACATTTCTCCTATGCAGTTTTGACTAATGTACACATTTTTGCAAGCTGTGTCTCCTAACATAATGCATTTTGTAACGTTATTTTACTAATATATTCATTTTTATGCACACTTTCCCCTAATATATGCATTTTTGTAAACATTGGCTGGAGAACTGCATCGCCAAATTTGGGTAAACGCGAATTTCAAAGGATGCCTGTGTTTCTCATATAGTTCTGGAAAGTCCATATTCGATAGGTTAGCCTTTAGATGTGAATTGGATTGAACTTCTCCCCTATCCCCCATCTAGAGTCTGGACATTCATGGGAAAATGGGACAGTGGTCAGATTCCATAAAAGACAATTTCACACTTTCTTGACTATACCATTGTTATCTCAAATAAGATATCTAAAATAGCAAAAATTAAGTAACTATTAAAAGTGCACTAACTCACTGTGAAAATGATTTTTTTTATTTTCAAAATCATTCAAGTGTTCACCTAAACATCCTGGAGCATGGAGTTGGTTTTATTTTCAGTGGAGCACCTGTCAAGAGGAATGAGTTGGCAAGCTAAAATGTGCAACCTTGTTGTGAAGACTTCTAAGCTTGAGTCAAGCAGTGAGTGGAAGAAGCAGGCAGAAAGTTACAGATGACTCGAGAGGAACGTTTCAAGATTCAAGCCCCATTACTGCCATCTTCCTTGTTATGATTTGCATTCTGAGATTTATTTCCATTTCCTGCTCCTAATGCGAAAAGAGAATGTCACTCGACTTTCGTTGTTTTTGTTAATGTATTTGGGAGCTTTCTCCTCTTCCTTGTCATTGCAATGTGGCTAGGGGAAAGCTGGTTGGTCAAAGGTCATGCAAGTTGCCACTGTGTACAAAATGCTTTCATCAAAGATATTTGGATGACTATAAATCATCTTCCAGGACTCTGGGGAAGTGGAGGGCGGGAAGAGACAGAGAAAGGGGTGCTTTTGTGCCCAAGTTGGCTAGCTTTGGTGACAAGAGAACAGCAGGTGTTGAGAAAGATAATTAAGGTGTGAAGTTTACAGTGTGGTGAGCCATTTTATATGGATAGATAATTGTGTTTGACGGGGGGCATCTCTGATGTGCTGCACAGAGCACAGAAGCATGTAAAATCATCAAATGTGACATAAAAGTTAAGGGAAAGGTGATGCTAATTAGCTGTTTAGATTTACAAAGGGAAATCCAGTTCAAGGCAGAGCTGTGAACACCCCGTGCATCTGCATTTCTGCCTTCATCAGCTGTTAACATACAAATGCTGCTAACAATATGGCAGTTATAGAGCTTTGAGGATGGAATGCTCAGACAGGCTTCATTTGCAGAAGCAGTGAGATGTGTGTACTGTCCTCCAGGTTAAGGCCACGTGGTGCCCATGGATCCAGGAACTATATCCAGAGGTTCTCCCTCTTGGTCAATGCTAACAGCATCTCTGTAGCTGTTATAGAAAAGTCCAACAGGCTGTGGCCCTCAGTGTTGAAATGCAACTGGTTGCTCCACTTTTTTTTTGTCAGGATTGCCCGTTTGTGGTTTCTGAAGCACGTCCTTAGGCCAGTTGTAGTTTTCCCTACTTATACGTATGTTCAAATATAGCTGCTGAAGGGCTAGGACAATCATTCTCTTGTGGTCCAAGGGCTGGTTTGCAGTAGCAGCCCCCCGCCCCCCAAGCAAGTGCCTCAGGATCACCACAGGCTTCATGGCTGGACCGTGGTCATGCAGAGCTGACAACTGTGAAAGACAGTGCCTCCACACAAGGGTTGTGCATGCTGTCGCTACAATCCGTATGATCTCAGTGGCCCCTTTTCCAAGCCATCATGATTACACATGATGACATGACAAATCAGAGTGGGGAACTACTTTCAGCTGAAGGGCCACATTCTCCAAAAAGGAAAGTTTTTGTGAGCCTCCTGCTAGGCGTGTGCAGGGCCAGAGGTAAAAGTGGGTGGAGCAATGGGTTACCTTTGTATAGTAGGCTGCATTTGGATTGGCTGAGTGGTGCAAAGATCTGATTGGCCAGAGAACAGTAGATTGACAGAAATGCCTCCCCATGCCTCTGGAAGTTCATAGAAGTATAAAATGTCTGTGGGACAAGGAACAGTGTGTGGCTTTGAGATGGGGGGAGGGTTTTTTAAAACTTGCTTTACATTCTCCTTGGGAGGGCTGTGCTCCAGTATCCCTCTACTGTTGTCTACAGTAACTGGCAGCAGCTCTCCAAAGATAAAAGGATTGAACCTGGGACCTTCTAGGTGCAAGTCAGATGTGATACTAGATGACAGGAGGGAAGGGGTTGTTTGTGTATGCATTTATAACATTTATACCCCACCTTTCCTCTAAGGAACTCAAGGTGACATACAAGCGCATTCACACCAGACATTTATTCCACTATTATTCCACTTTAAACAGTCATGGTTTCCCCCAAAGAATCCTGGGAAGTGTAATTTGTAATGGGTGCTGAAAGCTCTGTAGCTCTGTGAGGAGAATAGGGGTCTCCTAACAACTCTCAACTGTTAGGAGGCTCCTGTTCCCCTCACAGAGCTACAGTTCTCAGTTTTCTGGGAAGAGGAAATGACTATGGCAAACTGTAGCTCTGTGAGGAGAATAGGGGTCTCCTAACAACTCTCAGCACCCTTCACAAACTACACTTCCCATGATTCTTTGGGGGAAGCCATGACTGTTTAAAGTGGAATAAAAGTGGAATAAATGTCTGGTGTGAATGTGGCCCAAGTTTCTTCCACTACCACCCGGTTTGCATGTTATTCTTACAACATGAGGTAGGTTAGACTGAGAGACTGTAACTGGCTGAAGCTCACCCAGTGAGGTACATGGGCAAGTAGGGGTTTGAACCCTCATCCCCCACGTCCTACTCCATCACTCTAATCAGTACACCACACTGGCTACCACATCAATGCTAGCCATGTTTCATCCATAATGTCCAATTCAGAGCTTGGAAGTAACTAGTTACAAGTAACAAATTACTTGTAATTCATTACTTTTTTGAGTAACGAGTGGGTAATTCCTTTACATTTTGATTGTAATAGAACTAGGTGTAACTTTACTACTTTTGTGGAGTAATTGTAACATTTCCAGAATTACTTTGGGGCATTATTTGGGGGAGGAGCAGGGGAAGTCTTCTGCTCCTCTGATTTGTGGATGAAAATCATGTGCCTCAAACTAGGCTTCCATGCAGTGTCGCTCTTTCCTCATGCTCTGTGGATGGGCAGGAGGTGATGAGGGAGGAGGCGGAGAGTGAGACGGTTGGAGTGGAGAAAACAATTAAAAAAAAACAGATAGTGGTGGTGAAGAATGGAGGGGAGGGGAAAAGGATCCGGAGGTCAAGAACATGGGTAAAGGAGGAGAAGGAGGCAGCAGCAGAATGGAGATAAAGAACTGTGAAGGTGAAAGATGATGACGTGTGTGTGTGTGTGTGTGTGTGTGTGTGTGTGTGTGTGTGTGTGTGTGTGTGTGAATACTGTGTTTGCACTTGGCACACAAAGTGGCCTCCACCACCCTCTCTGGCTACTGTGCTGCATTTGCAGTATTTTAACTTTTTTGCATCTCAGGGGAAAATGTTTGCTTGAGTGAGTGTCCCTTAGTTGGTGGCAGGGCAGGGTCTGGGAGGTGGTTAAGTGAGAGAAATTACGCTGGCTGGCTGAGTGGGGGGGGGTTGCACTTGGTTTGGTGTGCAAAGATCTGAGTAGTGGCCTCTGCCTCCCTCCACACCACCCTTACCAGCAGAGAAACCACCATTGCTATCTTATGAATAAAAATAATTATTCTATTACCTCTCTATGTGTTTGTTTATTTTTAATACTGTTTAAGGCTACTTAGATGTGCAGCAGCCAAGGCTAGCACCCTGTAGGGTTTTTTTAAGTAACTGAAATGTAATTGTAGTGATTACTTTGGAGGAAAAGTAATCAGTTACTTTCAGAGCAATTGTAATTGTAATGGTAATTACTACTTTTTTGTGCCATGTAACTGTAACTGTAATTTATTACTTTTTAAAAGTAATCTTCCAAGCTCTGGTCCAATTCCAACCTGACCTCCTAAAACAACTAGGGTTAAATTTTCAACTCTATCCAGGCCACCCGCCTCATTGATGCTGCTTCACATCCCAACTGCTCTTACCTGGCTGGAATGTGTCCCCAAACTCTGATACTGCCTCTTACTTGCTGGAAAGGGGAGAGGGATCTGTTAGTGTAGAAACTAGCCTGTTATACAGGGGTAAAATTTACATTCACTGCTCCACTTTTGCCTCTAGCTCTGCCACCACTGGCATGTGGCCCTCAGAAAGTTACCCAGAATGGAATGTGGCCCTTGAGCTGAACAGGTTCCCCACCTCTGTTTGATACTATGGATAAGGGAAGATGGCAAGAGCTGCTGCTTGTATTCTCCTGTGAATGATATAAAATCTCAGTGAATGACTCCAGTAATCAATTGATAAGTGTATAGTTACACAGAAGCTCACTGTACTGGCAAATGTCTTTGATACATGAGTTCATGTGATGTAAGAGGCACAGAACACACACACACACTTCCTTGCTTAACTGTGCACTTGTCTTTAAGAGGAAAAAGGATGAGATGCAGGTAAAGGCATCATTCCTGAGAACTGTAGCACCCCTTTGGCTAAATGGTCCAAAGGTTGTCAAAATAACTCTCCAGAGATTACCTTGAGGATATTTTCAGTCCACTGCATTGGAGAGGTGGCACTTGAAAAACCCATTGACATTTTCTCTTCCTTCCCCCCACCCTTGTGAAATGGATGAAACGTTCATCTGATAGCATCAAACCTAAAGAGGCTGTCAAAACAAGGGAGTTTGGAATAAGACATTATATAAGAAATATGTGACACAAGACAATCATAACCTGTCGTCGTCAGGGACACTTTGCATTTTGAAGTCCAATGAAGCTAGAAAAAAATAGCCTGGGTATGGAAATGTGAGATATCCCACCAGATATTCCATAATCAGGAGCATTTTAGAGACCTTAAATGTTAGGGCTCCAGCTCCCAACAATTTTTTTTTCTGCTGAGGTCCCCCCCAAAATCCCTAGGGGAGTAATCTATCACAGAGTGCCTGTGGGTGATGGATAGAGCCAGACCCAATAATAGGCAGATTTAAACACAAAAGCATTTTATCTGGGTTCACTGGGGGAGGCCGTAGCTCAGTGACAGAGCATTTGAGATCCAAGTTCAATCCCCAGCATCTCCAGATAGGATAAGGCAGATAAAAAGGTAAAGGTGTCCCCGCACTTGTAGTGCGAGTCATTTCTGACTCTTAGGGTGACATCTTGCGACGTTTACTAGGCAGACCGTATATATGGAGTGGGATTCCCAGTTCCTTCCCCAGCCTTTCTTTACCCCCCAGCATATGCCAGGTACTCATTTTACCAACCACAGGTGGATGGAAGGCTGAGTGGACCTCAACCCCTTTTATATATAAAATCCCTACTGGATTAGGCTAAAGGCCCATCTAGTCATGCTCTCTGTTGCCCAACTAGCCAACCAAATGCCATTGGCATTAGGGTTGATGTTCCAACAATATCTGGAGATCACTGTAGAAGACTGTGATCTGGGGAGGAAGGCAGGTTGTCCCTCACTGTATCATTTCCCACAAGTTCAACATGTTAGATTTCTTTATGACAGGTGTGACCAACCTATGACCCTCTAGATGTTGTTAGACTATGACTTCTATTGCCCCAGTGTGTCAAGTAGTCAGAGCACTGACACTTTGGAATTCCCTCCCCTTAAATATTAGGCAGGCACCATTTCTGTTATTTTTTCAGCACCTTCCTCTTTCAACAAGCCTTTTAAGTAGAGACCTTATCCCAGTCTGCATCTGTGCTGGAATTGCTTAAGATGTTTTTAACATTGTTTTTTAAATATGTTTTTAAGATGTTTTGTTTTAATATGTTTTAAAGTCTGTTAAAGTTTTTTTTAAATGCTTTTAGTGTTTTTGTTTGCCACACTGGGCTTCTTCCAGGAGGGAAGGGTGAGATATAAATTTAGTAACTAATAATAAATAAATGTTCCCACTGATGTTTCAATGGAAGCATTACATGTGCAAAATGCTAATGATAATTCTTCCATTCATTGATCTCACCACCACCTTTCATTCCTCCGTGTGATATCTAGATGTGCTTGGGTTTCTTTTTCTTTCTTTTTTTGCACTGTTTTCATTGAACCAGAATATACAGGCGTAGGAAGTGTAGAAGGTTCTGTTCCCCCATGCTTTCTTCATCAAGCAAGACTAGTGACATCCAGGTGATAAAGTGTGTTTATTATTTATTTATTTATTATCTTTATTTTTACCCCACCCTATTTTCCAGACTGGAACTCAAGGCGGCTTCCAGATAAAGATACATATAATTAAAAACATACAATAATCTAAAATAAATAGAATTAAACTATTTACAATATTAAAACCGTTCAAATGACCTCATGAATTTACTGAATGCTGAATGCATGATGGGGAAAGAGTTCAGTGGATGTGTGACGCAGCCCTTTGCACACACAGATCCACGTGTGTAGGCTTTCTCCACAGAAACAGGAACTCTGACCAATTATTGTGGCCCATTATTAAAGCAGGATGTGTGCAATTGATCCCCATGTATATGGATCTACAAACATATTCAGATCTTCAAAATACTAATCACTTTGTGATTCATCTGAAAACTGAGCAGGTGTACATCTGTACCACATGACAAATTACCTTTTAAGGACTACGCTGAGGAGGATGAGTGACCATTGCTGTATAGTGTTGCCTAGCAATGTTGACTAACTGTGAAAGAGCAATATCCCAGTGTGTTGACTGAACAGGCAAGAGTGATCCAATTAGAATGTTAATTAGAATCAAAAGATTAAAGAGTCTGGTCTGATGAGTAACAGTTCCTCCTTTCTGGAGTTGTCAACCTAACTCACAATAGAAAACGGCAAGCAATACATGCCTTTTTTTTTTGCACACAAAAAAAGTTCTACCCTGCCCTAGAAATTCAAAGCCAAAGTAAAAACACAGGAGAATATATCTCATTTGTGCATGACATGTCATAATTGACCCCAAATTATTTTATATAGATTATGTACCACTGATATTCACTTCCTGGGGGACATTAATTATGTGTCATTAGAAGAGTAATTCCTGCATCAGATGTGTCGTATTTTCCATTTTTGCCATTTCTAACTTGGGCAGCTCCTGCTGGTTTGCTGGAAAAGTTGCTCACGTGGATGAAATGGGAAGAATGTTGCCAAGTCTGAGCTTCTAAATTGAAGGTCTGTTTGCAAAACCTTAGATGCGAGCTATGCAATAGCTTACTTCTAGCAAAATTATCTTAACTGGTAAATGGGCTGGGTCAATGAGGAATGGGGAGCTGTTGTTTAGAGAACAACAAATGCTACCCCTCCCCACCTTCCTGTATAATGTGGTGGGTCCACAGCTCAGTGGTAGAGCACATCCTTAGCATGCTCAGATTAAATTCAGTCCTCCACATTTCTGCAGCACTTTCCAGATTTTTTTCCTTAAATTCTCATGAAAATTTTCCAACATTTTAGTGAGAATTTCTCCAATAAACACATTGGCGTAGGCAGTTTTGACAAAGGTACACATTTTTGCATGCCATTGCTTTGCCCTGAGTCTGCTGACCTGATCTTTGCTGCTTCCTAGATGTATATCTTTACTCGGGATACATAGCACCATGCTGAGAATGGTCTCAGGATGAATTATGAGCTCTCTACTGACCACTGAACTGGAAGCCTTGTAGCCAGAGATTTGGCCTTGAAAACTTCCCCACTCAACCATGAAGCTTGCATGGTGACCTTTGGCCAGCCACTGTGTCTCTCAGCCTAGCCTACCTCACAGCCAGGGTTGTTGTGAGGATAAAATGGAGAGGAGGAGAATCGTGTAGGCCACCTTGAGCTCCTTGGAGGAAAGGTGGGATATAAATGTAATAAATAAATAAAGTTTCATGACATCAGGGCTGCAACTTACAGGGCACCGTGAGGCCCTCAAACTCATCATAGTCCTGTGGGTGTCACTTCCCCATAGTGCAAACCCACATTGGCTGTGGTGTGTTAGGGATGGAAAGATCTGTCTCCAGTTTCTCATTTTTCCAAGGAAGCCACAGACCTGAACTTACAAGATCTGAACATGACAGATGCTCTTGGAGGTCACTGATTCATAGGGTTACCATAAGTCATAATCGACTTGAAGGCACATAACAACATCAACAACATTTCTACAGCGATCTGTGAATTTTCTTTTTAAAAAATCCTCATGAAAATTCTCCACCATTTTAGTGAGAATTTCTCCAAATAAACACATTTTTGTAGGTAGTTTTGACAAAGGTGCACATTTTTGCAAGCCATTTCTCATCATTTGATGCCTTTTTGCATGTTATTTTCACTCATGTATTCATTTTATGCACACTTTTCCCTAATATGTGCATTTTTGTGAATGTTGCGTAGCTGATGAACTACATCCCCAAACTCTAATAAAAGCGGATTTCGAAGGATGGCTGTGTCAGCTGTTTTGAAGGATGGCTGTTTCGGTTCTCATATTGTTTTGGAAATTGTGAATTTGATAAATTCTGCTTGAAATGCCAACTGAATCAGAATTCTCACCCCATCCCTATTGGGTATGAGTGTGAGAGAAAATACTGCAACCATATGGGTTGGCTTTGTTATATGGGATCTTCGTATCTGATCACAACATGAAGGGGACCGTTTTCAACATTACCTTCGGTTACATAGAGAGGGAAAGCTCTGAGGGCAATCTTTACTCTTTCACGCTATACAAAAAGGATTAGCACTAGCACAACAGGACTTTTCCTATTCCCCACCACCACCTGCGCAGTCCCTAAATCTGCTCCAGAGGGTTGGAGGAAAACGCCAGAACAGACTTGGGGGTTCATGGGAAGAAGAGAGGGGGAGAGCATTCTGTTGAGCAAGAAGAAATCCTTGCATGGATGGAATGATTTGCTTAGCACCACATTGAATATAACCCTATGTTTAGGCATGGAAAAGTGATGTGCATCCATTCACAGAAGGAGGATGCTTCAGCTACATGAAATATCGGTTGCCTTAGCACCTTTATCTGCAGAGGGGCCAAATTTCTTCCTCACTGCAAACTCTGGTTGCCTCCTCCATGTGTGTATAACTCTATGCTCTTTGTGCCCCCTACCCATCCTGTAGCTCATGTTGTAAGAGCAGTGGGTTGGGGGGGAGCACAGAGGGAGAGGGAGAGCAAATCATTTTCATACCCAAGACAATACTGTACTCTCAAATGCATTCATGGCTTTTGTGAGCAGCAAATCACCTTCTCAAATGAGCTGGCTGGTTCTTAGACACTCCAGTTGCACTTACCATATTTCAAATTTTAGTCTAGCAGCCTATGACTAATCAAGCACTAGTTCGTTGCCTTTGCTTAGTGATTTTGTGCAGCCTTGAACAACAACAACAAAAGGTGGTTTTTGTGTGACTAATGCCTTGGATTTCTCAGAGAGTTAAATTGATCTAATGCATTTACTGAGGAACTGGCCGGAATCTCCATACTGGGGTGGAGGGCTGGAGAAAACAGACCTTCTCCAAAAGACTATGGGCCCAATGATAATCACTCAGAACTACAAAGACAGCAGTCATTGAGCTGTTCCTGATACCTACAGTACGGTATCCATAGTTATTCCTCCTTAACCTCCCCTTCTCACTAAATATAGCAGATATCTGTCAGACGGCCTGAAATGATACCATCCTTTCAAACTTTCCTCCTTGAAGAGCTTCCAGAACAGCAGAAGGAGGGGGGAACTCTAGCCACCTCTTTTTGCTTCCTAAAATGAAGAACAAATGCTCTCAGAAACCCACCCGCAAGTATCGGAAGGGAATCTCCCTGTATGCCAGTAGCGGGGAACCCTTTTCAGCCCTAGAGCGGCGTTCCCTTTTGGGCAGCCTTCTGAGGACACATCCCAGTGGAGCATTTAATGCAGATTTTACCTTTGTACAGTTGGCTAGATCCTACAGGCACTCACACACACATACCCCTTCTCGATTCTCCATCCAGACAAGCAAAGGGCATTATCAGAGTTCAAGGATGCATTTCAATGAGACAAAAACACCTGAAACAAGGAGGCAAAGTAGGACTGGTGAGGGGTGTGGCTGTGGACAGTATGTGGCCTGGGGAGAGTTCAGAGGGCCAGGTAGAGATGTCTGGAGGGCCACAGGTTCCCCACCCCTGCTATATGACATGCAGCTTTATGAACCCTGGCCAGCTCTTTTGTCTGTTGTTCCCTTTTTCCTGTCACGTGCTACCCCTTCCTATATTAATTTAAGCCAGGGGAGTTGTCCTGCCCAGAGCGCGATTCACAAGATGGAGACGAGGATGAAATTAATGCTTGTTTTATTAGAGTAATTGAGACATCAAAGGCAGTGCGCTTCATAAACCTTGCTATACTATCTCACTACTGTCCCTAACTAAGCTACCTAAGCATACTCTGCAGCATGGGAAGAAAGTGGACTCAGCACTCAGATCAGGGGAGCGCTGGCTTAAGTAGGGAAGGTCTTCGCCCGTAATCTCTGACTCCTTCATAAGAACATAAGAACATAAGAAGAGCCTGCTGGATCAGGCCAGTGGCCCATCTAGTCCAGCATCCTGGTCTCACAGTGGCCAACCAGGTGCCTGGGGGAAGCCCGCAAGCAGGACCCGAGTGCAAGAACACTCTCCCCTCCTGAGGCTTCCGGCAACTGGTTTTCAGAAGCATGCTGCCTCTGACTAGGGTGGCAGAGCACAGCCATCATGGCTAGTAGCCATTGATAGCCCTGTCCTCCATGAATTGGTCTAATCTTCTTTTAAAGCCATCCAAGCTGGTGGCCATTACTGCATCTTGTGGGAGCAAATTCCATAGTTTAACTATGCGCTGAGTAAAGAAGTACTTCCTTTTGTCTGTCCTGAATCTTTCAACATTCAGCTTCTTTGAATGTCCACGAGTTCTAGTATTATGAGAGAGGGAGAAGAACTTTTCTCTATCCACTTTCTCAATGCCATGCATAATTTTATACACTTCTATCATGTCTCCTCTGACCCGCCTTTTCTCTAAACTAAAAAGCCCCAAATGCTGCAACCTTTCCTCGTAAGGGAGTCGCTCCATCCCCTTGATCATTCTGGTTGCCCTCTTCTGAACCTTTTCCAACTCTAGAATATCCTTTTTGAGATGACGCGACCAGAACTGTACACAGTATTCCAAATGCGGTCGCACCATAGATTTATACAACGGCATTATGATATCGGCTGTTTTATTTTCAATACCTTTCCTAATTATCGCTAGCATGGAATTTGCCTTTTTCACAGCTGCCGCACACTGGGTCGACATTTTCATCGTGCTGTCCACTACAACCCCGAGGTCTCTCTCCTGGTCGGTCACTGCCAGTTCAGACCCCATGAGCGTATATGTGAAATTAAGATTTTTTGCTCCAATATGCATAATTTTACACTTGTTTATATTGAATTGCATTTGCCATTTTTCCGCCCATTCACTCAGTTTGGAGAGGTCTTTTTGGAGCTCTTCGCAATCCCTTTTTGTTTTAACAACCCTGAACAATTTAGTGTCGTCAGCAAACTTGGCCACTTCACTGCTCACTCCTAATTCTAGGTCATTAATAAACAAGTTGAAAAGTACAGGTCCCAATACCGATCCTTGAGGGACTCCACTTTCTACAGCCCTCCATTGGGAGATCTGTCCGTTTATTCCTACTCTCTGCTTTCTGCTTCTTAACCAATTTCTTATCCACAAGAGGACCTCTCCTCTTATTCCATGACTGCTAAGCTTCCTCAGAAGCCTTTGGTGAGGTACCTTGTCAAACGCTTTTTGAAAGTCTAAGTATACTATGTCCACTGGATCACCTCTATCTATATGCTTGTTGACACTCTCAAAGAATTCTAATAGGTTACTGAGACAGGACTTTCCCTTGCAGAAGCCATGCTGGCTCTGCTTCAGCAAGGCTTGTTCTTCTATGTGCTTGGTTAATCTAGCTTTAATAATACTTTCTACCAGTTTTCCAGGGACAGAAGTTAAGCTAACTGGCCTGTAATTTCCGGGATCCCCTCTGGATCCCTTTTTGAAGATTGGTGTTACATTTGCCACTTTCCAGTCCTCAGGCACGGAGGAGGACCTGAGGGACAAGTTACATATTTTAGTTAGCAGATCAGCAATTTCACCTTTGAGTTCTTTGAGAACTCTCGGGTGGATGCCATCCGGGCCCGGTGATTTGTCAGTTTTTATATTGTCCATTAAGCTTAGAACTTCCTCTCTCGTTACCACTATTTGTCTTAGTTCCTCAGAATCCCTTCCTGCAAATGTTAGTTCAGGTTCAGGGATCTGCCCTATATCTTCCACTGTGAAGACAGATGCAAAGAATTCATTTAGCTTCTCTGCAATCTCCTTATCGTTCTTTAGGACACCTTTGACTCCCTTATCATCCAAGGGTCCAATTGTCTCCCTAGATGGTCTCCTGCTTTGAATGTATTTATAGAATTTTTTGTTGTTGGTTTTTATGTTGTTAGCAATGTGCTCCTCAAATTCTTTTTTAGCATCCCTTATTGTCTTCTTGCATTTCTTTTGCCAGAGTTTGTGTTCTTTTTTATTTTCTTCATTCGGACAAGACTTCCATTTTCTGAAGGAAGACTTTTTGCCTCTAAGAGCTTCCTTGACTTTGCTTGTTAACCATGCTGGCATCTTCTTGGCCCTGGCGGTACCTTTTCTGATCTGCGGTATGCACTCCAGTTGAGCTTCTAATATAGTGTTTTTAAACAACTTCCAAGCATTTTCGAGTGATGTGACCCTCTGGACTTTGTTTTTCAGCTTTCTTTTTACCAATCCCCTCATTTTTGTGAAGTTTCCTCTTTTGAAGTCAAATGTGACCGTGTTGGATTTTCTTGGCAATTGGCCAGTTACATGTATGTTTAATTTAATAGCACTGTGGTCACTGCTCCCAATCGGTTCAACAACACTTACATCTCGCACCAGGTCCCAGTCCCCACTGAGGATTAAGTCCAGGGTTGCCGTCCCTCTGGTCAGTTCCATGACCAACTGATCTAGGGAATAGTCATTTAGAATATCTAGAAACTTTGCTTCTTTGTCATGACTGGAACACATATGCAGCTAGTCTATGTCCGGGTAGTTGAAGTCACCCATTACTACCACATTTCCTAGTTTGGATGCTTCCTCAATTTCATATCTCATCTCAAGGTCTCCCTGAGCATTTTGATCAGGGGGACGATAGATCGTTCCCAGTATTAAGTCCCTCCTGTGGCACGGTATCACCACCCACAACGATTCTGTGGAGGAGTCTGCCTCTTTCGGGGTTTCGAGCTTGCTGGATTCAATGCCTTCTTTCACGTATAGAGCGACTCCGCCACCAATACGTCCTTCCCTGTCCTTCCGATATAGTTTATATCCAGGGATAACCGTATCCCACTGGTTTTCTCCATTCCACCAGGTCTCGGTTATGCTCACGAGGAGCCTCCCTCTGGACGAGGTGCTTCTTGGGATGTCTCGCACGGAGCTCATCTGACAATACCGTCTCGATAGGTGCAGGCTCAGCTTCAAGAGGCCGGGATGTGTTTGAAGTTTCCAGAGGGGAGCTCAGGGGGGTTTGAGTTGGCGCGCGTGCCAGGACATCCTCCAACGGCTCTGTTGAGGCAGCTGGAGGTGGGGTGAAGTCTTCTTCGGTGGGAGAACTGTCCGTGGGAACTGGCACAGAGTCAACCACACCCCCTCCCCCCTTGAAAGTGTATTCAGCCTCTGATTCTTCCCCTTGCTCTAACTGAGGGATCTGCAACTCATCTAGCCCCCTTCCTTGGTTCCCTTGAGGGAGCTGGGGCTTGACAGGAGTGGAGCCCCAGACCCGGGGGCCAAATGTGGCCTTCCAAGACTGTCTATCTGGTTCTCAAGACTCTCCTACATCACATGCCCTCCTCAGAATAGATACTACACACATCCTGCATTGGTCAATTATATAGAGGCCAAAGTGGGACAGAGCTGTTTTGTACCTCAGTCCTCCTTGGCTACATCCATCAAGACTACTGAAGCCAGAAACACCATAAGAACGTAAGAAGAGTCTGCTGGATCAGGCCAGTGGCTCATCTAGTCCAGCATCCTGTTCTCACAATGGCCAACCACATGCCTATGAGAAGCCGCAAGCAGGACCTGAGCACTCTCCCCTCCTGTGGTTTCCAGACACTGGTATTCAGAAGCATGGTGCTTCCAACCATGGAGTCAGAGCATAGCCATTATGTCTAGAAGCCTCTGAAAGCCTTATCCTCCATGTCTCTTTTAAAACCATCCAAGTTGGTGGCCATCACTGCCTCCCGTGGGAGCAAATTCCATAGTTAGAACTTCCACAGAAGTTCTTTCTTTTGCCTTTCCTGAAACTCCCAGTGTTCAGTTTCATTGGATGTTCACAAGTTCTAGTGTTATGAAAGAGTGTGGGGGGGATTTTTCTCCATCTACTTTCTCCATGCCATGCATAATTTTATATGCTTCTGTCATGTCACTTCTTACTCTATGTTGGAGGTTGAACCTGGGACCTTCTGCATACAAAGCACATTTTCCACCACTGAGCTATGGCTTTCCCTGTGCAACAGAAATGGAGTGTTCTGAAGTATGTTTTACAAAGAAATGTTCTATTCATGAGTAAAGCTCACTTGCTTTCAGAAAGGAACGTCTGGTGCACTTCATCACAGGCATTCCCATTTATTGCTCTATGTTGATTCCTGGCTGTTTCTTTCTCCATCTTGTTTAGAGGCTCTTGGGGTTAAGGACAGTCTGTGTTTCTGCTTTGAATGTGACAACAAAGCAAGCATGATACAATCTCACAAAAACAGATTAATACATTTCGGCTAGACCCTGAAGAAAAGCAAAGAAAATTACATCATCTGTGTCCCGATAAAAGTTGTTGTTATGTGCCTTCAAGTCGACTTATGCTAAAGGCCTCTCATCCTGCAGCTGGGGGCGAGCAGCCTGAGCACAAGATTCTGATCTATAAGGCATTAGTGGAGTGTGCCAGCTTTGTTGTTGTTGTTATGCACTTTCAAGTCAATTACGACTTATGGCGACCCTATTAATCAACGACCTCCAAAAGCATATGTCATGGACCACCCTGTTCAGATCTTGTAAGTTCAGGTCTGTGGCTTCCTTTATGGAATCAATCCATCTATTGTTGGCCTTCCTCTTTTTCTACTCTCATCTGTTTTTCCCAGCATTATGGTCTTTTCTAGGGAATCCTGTCTTCTCATGATGTGTCTCATGAAGTATGATAACCTCAGTTTCACCAATTTAGCTTCTAGTGACTGTTCTTGTTTGATTTGTTCTAACACCCAGTTATTGGTCATTTTTGCAGTCCATGGTATGTGCAAAGCTCTCCTCAACACCACATTTCAAATGAGTTAATCTTTCTCTTATCTGCTTTTTTAACTGTCCAACTTTCACATCCATACATAGAGATCGGGAATACCATGGTCTGAATGATCCTGACTTTAGTGTTCAGTGATATATCTTTGCATTTGAGGACCTTTTCTAGTTCTCTCATAGCTGCCCTCCCCAGTCCTAGCCTTCTTCTGATTTCTTGACTATTGTTTCCATTTTGGTTAATGACTGTGCCAAAGTATTGATAATCCTTGACAAGTTCAATGTCCTCGTTGTCAACTTTAAAGTTACATAAATCTTCTGTTGTCATTACTTTAGTCTTCTTGACATTCAGCTGGAGTCCTGCTTTTGCGCTTTCTTTAATTTTCATCAGCATTCATTTCAGGTCATTACTGGATTACCTGATAAAAGTAGCCTTTCTTAATGTTGCATATTATTAATTGTTGTGTACATCATTTTAATAGGACTATTTAATTGACCTGCCCTATTATGGACAATGTAATCTTCTTCAGAAACATCTCCCTCAATGCTTCCAGACCTGCAGAGCATGGAAATGCTCACCTCACCTCAAAAAAGATAGCATAGAGGTGGAAAAGGTTTAGAAAATGGTAACCAAAATTACTTATGTATTTATTTATTATATTTATATCCCACCCTTCCTCCCAGTAGGAGCCCAGGGCAGCAAACAAAAACACTAAAAACTCTCTAAAACATCATGTAAACACTGCAAGGTGGTGAGAGGCACCCCCTGAGCAAAGCCTTGTTAAGAAATCTCCCTTCTTTGGGATTTACAGTAGAATTTCTGTTCCCGTTCTCAGCATAAAATGAAGAGGGAGGGGAGAGGAAAAAATAAAACAAATAATCCTCGCACAATAATCAAAGGGATGGAGCAACTCCTCTATGAGGAAATGTGCGGCATTTGGGGCCTTTTAGTTTAAAGAAAAGGTGAATGAGGTGACATGACAGAAGTGTATAAAATTATACAGAGCATAGAGACAGTAGATAAAGTTTTTCTCCATCTCCCATTACACTAGACTTTGGGGCCATCTGATGAAGCTAACTGTTGGAAGATTCAGGATAGACAAAAGAAAGCAATTCTTCATGCAATGCATAATTAAAATTGGGAATTTGCTCCCATAAGACGGAGTTGTGGCCACCATCTTGGATGGGTTTAAAAGAGGATTAGACAAAGTCATGGAGGAGAAGGCTCTCAATGGCTAGTCCTACCCCTGATGTCTGTGTTTTACCTCCACTGTTTCTTGAAACAGCAGGACGGGAGAGTGCTCTTGTGCTCTAAAGTCCTGCTTGCAAGCTTTCCATAGGCATGCAGTTGGCCACTTAGAGAACATGATTCTGGACTAGATGGGCCACTGGTCTGATCCTGCAGGCATGGTCTTACGCATGGTAGAGCTGACCTTTTCCCAATACTAAGCCTGCATTGACTGAAGCAATTGTAATCCCTTTCCAAAACACCCACTCACATACAGCATTTCTATTAAAAAAAAGAATTCCTGAGAATTTCAGATGAAAAGTAATTTACCATCTTGTCAAACTCTTATGTTCTCTGCCACAGAGCAGTCAATTAAAATAATGATCAAATCAGAATATTTTTCGCCCTTGGGGCACTGCCAATCTTGTACCATATCTGCACTGTAAATTTGTCACACTGCAGCTTCAGATAATGCTGGCAAAATCAGAGTGCTACAGATAAGTTCCTGTTTAAATGTATTTGTTTGTATGATTCAACTTTTTAAAAGACACCAGAAAGAAAAAGCAATCAATATGCATTTTCTTTATTACATCACATATTTGATATACACTTTATGATAATACATACTAACAATAGATAAATTCATCTCCCTATATTTAACCATATAATGTGCAATATTCGATCCTAGTCCTTCAGCTGTTTTCCTATAGCTATTATATACTTACAGCACAATTCTAACCATGTCGACTCAGAAGGAACTCCTATTGATTTCATTGAGGATTGCTCTCATGTAAGTAGGGTTAGGATTGCAGACTGAATTTGAATAGCTTAGTTTGTCCCTGTATCCGTTCCCTTTTAGCGGGACTTTGCTTACTTTTTGACATTCTTAAAATATTTCTGGCACACCTTTTGGGCTAAAACCGGTAATGAAAGTGTAAATCACTCAGCAGGGTTTCAGAACAAGGCCTCTAGCAGTCAGCGTCTGGTGTAGCACCTTACCTCTTCCACCAGGGCGTAGCCAACGTGGTGCCCTCTAGATGCTGTGGAGTACAACTCCCATCATCCCTGAAGGACTGTATCTCAGTGGTAAAGAACATAAGGACATAAGAAGAGCCTGCTGGATCAGGCCAATGGCCCATCCAGTCCAACATCCACCATTCCCAGAGTGGCCAACCAGCTGCTCTGTTCTGCATGCGGAAGGTCCCAGGTTTATTGCCTGACATTTCCAGTAGGGCTAGGAGAAACTCCTGCCTGAAACTTGGAGAACTGCTGCCAGTCACTGTAGACCAGCCTTTCCCAACCGGTGTGCCTCCAGATGTTGTTGGACCGCAACTCCCATCAGCCTCAGCCATTGGCTGAGGCTGATGGGAGTTGTGGTCCAACAACATCTGGAGGCACACTGGTTGGGAAAGGCTGGTGTAGACAACACTGAGCTTAGATGAACAAATAGGTCTGCTTTAGTATAAGGCAGTTTCCTATGTTCCTATGATCTTTAGCCATTATGGTTGGGTCTGATGGGACTTCTAATTCACGACATCTGGAGGGCATCACATTGGCCAACTTTGTCCTACACCACTAACCCTCAAGGTCCTCATGAAGTCTAGGCCTTAGGAATGGACGCCCCCTAGTATTTCACAAGGACTTTTTAAAAACAATAATAACCTGGAAACCAATGTGGAGAACTGAACTGAAGATTGGAAAAATGAGAAACTGAAATATTGATTGACCCCTGCCTTCATGGAACTAGGACAGAGTTCCACGTATAAGATGTTTTAAAGTGTGTTTAGTGTTTTTGTTTGCCTCTGGAAGGAAGGGCAGGATATAAAACAAATAAATAGATATCTGGCACCAGAAGGGAAGGCTCTGAAACATCTTAACCCTCAAGCTGGCTTTGAAGCAGGTTTGCTCTGAAGCACCCTATAAAGCCATAATAAAAAGAACCTGTGTGGACGCTTGGCTACAATACTCTGACACAAGATTGTTTTTTAATTGCCCTCCCTTTTGATATCTTTTACAGCTTGGCTGTAAAGTTTCAGCTCTGTGCGACCAGATACAAGGGCAGAGCCCTAGAGCACTCAAATAAATCACCTCAAATGGCTTCTGCCTGGTTTTCTTTAAAAGTTCACATAAGTATCCAGGGGTGTAGTCGTTCAGGGTCCCTGGGGGTTCTTAGACCCCTTACTTTTTTGAGAACAGGCTCCCAGCAGGGTCCCTATGTTTTCTGTGTCCTTTCCTGCTAATTGGAGCCAGAGTGAAAGGAGGCAAGTTAGCCACTGAGGAGATTCTTCTCAGTAGCTAACACACTCCCCTTTAGTCATAGTATGGCAACCAAAAAGTGAAACTCAGCAAATGGAAAGCTGATTTTAATAAACTCAGAACAATTGTAAGTAAGGTTCCATGGCAAGTGCCCCTAATGAGAAAAGGAGTCCAAGATGGGTGGGAGTTTCTAAAAAAGGAAATTCGAAAAGTGCAATGGCAAGCAATTCCAACAACGAAAAAAGGGGGAGAACAGCAGAAGAAGCCAATGTGGCTTTACAAAAAGCTTAGAGATGACATGAAAACAAAAAAGAACACATACAGGAAGTGGAAAGAAGGCCAGGCCGCAAAGGAAGAGTACAGGCAGGTATCACGGAATTGCAGGGATGGTGTCAGGAAGGCTAAAGCTGAGAATGAGCTGAGGTTAGCGAGAGATGCTAAAAGTAACAAAAAAGCTTTCTTCAGGTACGTCCATAGTAAAAGACAGAGAAAAGAAATGGTGGCGCAGCTACTCAATGAGGATGGCAAAATGATAAAAGATGGCAAAGAAAAGGCAGAAGTGCTCAATTCCTACTTTGGCTCAGTGTTGTCCCAAAAAAGGGTCTATGACCCTCCCGGGAAACATGAAGTGGAAGGGGCAGGATTGGAGTTTGAGATTGATAGACAAACGGTCAAGGAATACCTAATCACTTTGAACGAGTTCAAATCTCCAGGGCCCGATAAACTGCATCCTAGAGTATTGGAGGAACTGGCTGAAGAACTCTCAGAACCGCTGTCTGTTATCTTTGTGAAATCATGGAGGACTGGTGAAGTGCCGGATGACTGGAGGAGAGCTAATGTTGTCCCTATCTTCAAAAAGGGCAAGAAGTTCTGGTCTCCGCACTTCAAGAAGAATACAGACAAACTGGAACAAGTTTAGAGGAGGGCAACAAGGATGATCAGAGGACTGGAAACCAAGCCCCATGAGGAAAGACTGAAAGAATTGGGGATGTTTAGCCTGGAGAAGAAAAGACTGAGGGGAGATATGATAGCACTCTTCAAGTACATGAAAGGTTACCACACAGAGGAGGGCCAGGATCTCTTCTCGATCATCCCAGAGTGCAGTACACAGAATAATGGGCTCAAGTTGCAGGAAGCCAGATTTCGACTGGACATCAGAAAAAACATCCTAACTATTAGAGCCATACGACAATGGAACCAATTACCCAGAGGGGTTGCAGGCTCTCCGACACTGGAGGCATTCAAGAGACAGCTGGACAGCCACCTGTCGGGAATGCTTTGATTTGGATTCCTGCATTGAGCAGGGGGTTGAACATGATGACCTTATAGGCCCCTTCCAACTCTACTATTCTATGATTCCCCACCCCTTCCTCAGATCAATGGTTGGGGCTGGAAAGGGGAATCTCTGACCTTGTACCATGCTTTGGAGTAGGGGCATTGTCTATTAATGGCTGCTACCCACAATGGCACTACCTCAACTGTCAGAAGCAGTATGTCTCTGAATACCAGTTGCTGGAAGCCAGAGGAGGGGAGAAAGCTATTGCACTCAGGTCCTGTTTGTGGGCTTCCTGTAGACATCTGATTGGCCACTGTGAGAACAAGATGTCAGGGTAGATGGTCCACTGGACTGATCCAGCAGGGAACTATGGTTGTTTGGGGGGGAGGCTCACAAATCTTTGTTTGGCTACCCAGGGCAGCCAAAATTTGTGGATCTCTTCCAAAAGAAGTGGTTCTCAGAACTATTTTCCAGGCAGCTGTGGGCTTCCTCACAGCCTTGCAGGTGTTCCTCTGAACAGCAACAATGGACAAAATATATCCTGAAAAAGACTTGACCTCAATGAACAATCTTGTCAAACAAGCCACGCTGCTGAAATCTCCTCTTCTATGCAACTATTTTGTAAGTTGATTTGATATTTTGTGAGTCACCTTGAGATGTTTTGTAAAAAGCAATGGAATAAGAAGCAGCAGCAGCAGCAACTGCTGCAGGAGCCTTGTCCTCTTTTGCATTTGGCCACCATATGCATGTGGCAATCAGAGGCATACTGCCTTTGTACATGGAGGTTTTATTTAAGCACAATGACTAATTTTGATGGGTGAGGAGGTCCCAAACCTTTCGCAGGAACTAAACAATTTTCAGCTTCCTGTTTTAGAAATCATGGGAGCTGGAAGCTTGCTCAGAATTCTCAGAATTCCAGACCCCATCATTTGTAATGCTATCATAGCTATGCCATGCTATGTCATACAGGCTGCGAGGTTCATTGCCTCTAAGTCTAGGCTGGAAGTGATAACCTCTGGCCACTTAGCGTGTCTGTCTCCTAATTGTGCTCTGCGAACAAAGAGATTTTCTTTTCTTTTTTTCAAATGATATGCTTGCTTTTCGGTACCTCGACTGCAAATGTTTCCAAGGCACCTGGCATGGACATTTGTCTCGGATAAATTATTGTATCAAAGTGAGGGCATCCAAGCGTTACATATGAGTGAGTCACTCCAGTCCGATTGTGGCATATCTATATGCATGATGCCTTTTCTAACCAATAATGAATGACCCAGCTACGTATTTGAGGCATAATATTTGACCATCTCTACAATTAATTAAGGAGCAAAGATGTCTCTTTTGACTAAGCCGTCTGTGAATTATTCAGCATAGACTGAAACATTACTATTATACTCAGGCTTTTTAAAATTATTATTCTTTAAATGTGATGCTTTCATTTTTTTAAAAAAAATTATATAACCTGATTTTTTAAAAAATGGCAAAAACTAATATGTTTATTTGGAAAAATAAAAAAACTAATATAAAAGCATTAATAATGCAAAACAGAAGAGAATGGTAAGCAATTCCAAGTATGATGACATATTATTTTGCAAATGGCATTAACTGTTTGGGGACTGGATAAAAGATGCATTATCTCAAAAAACAAGGTTTGAGGAAGACTGTTTAAAGACACCATTATGCTGGGGGTCAATTAGGCCAGTGTAACTTACCGCTATTCCAAACTCTGTTGAGAAGTGGGGCTGCTGCTCATTGAGCCGGCCTGAGCCTGGCAGAAAAAAACTTAAAATAGAGTTTAGACTTATAGCACCTTTTTTGCCAGTGTAACTACCATTGGGTTGCTTGACCATGTGACTGAGCAGAACAGAGTTTGAAACAGGTAGAATCATAGAATAGTAGAGTTGGAAGGGGCCTATAAGGCCATCAAGTCCAACCCCCTGCTCAATGCAGAAATCCAAATCAAAGCATTCCTGATAGGTGGCTGTGCAGCTGCCTCTTGAATGCATCCAGTGTTGGAGAGCCCACTACCTCCCGAGGTCATTGGTTCCATTGTTGTACCGCTCTCACAGTTAGGAAGTTTTTCCTGATGCTCAGCTGAAATCTGGCTTCCTGTAACTTGAGCCCATTGTTCCATTTCCTGCACTCTGGGACGATCGAGAAGAGATCCTGGCCCTCCTCTGTGTGACAACCTTCCGAGTACTTGAAGATTGCTATCATATCTCCCTTCAGTTTTATTGTCTCAAGGCTACACATGCCCAGTTCTTTCAGTCTCCCATGGCCTCACTATGCCCCTGTGTTGTAAGAGAAAATATTCCCTTTGGGATCTTTTTCTAGGTACTGCAAATAACAGCCATTTGACAGGGAGTAAAGTAGCAGCAGTTTATTAGTTCAGAACTAAGACCCCAGTCTCTGAAATGAGACTGCAGCCACGAAGAGAAGAGGCCAGTCACTTTTATACCTTTTACATTATCGACTTTACATAGTGGTCTCTGCCTCATAGACACATCGCATGGTATCCATGGAGACAGTTCTTTGCATAGATAAGAACTTAGCACTTTGGTAACCACACAGGCTATATGGTACAAAACAAGCATGATACTTTGCATATGTTCTTGGTACTTTGTACAAAGCAGGCTAAAACAGACTGGAACAAACTTTGTGGTTAATAACAGGATGCTATATAAAATAAGCTGAAAGAACAGGATGTGGTGCTCTGCTACTCGTGAAGTCACTGGGCAAATTTCACTGTGTATGTCTCTTGCTCGCCTCGAGCCTATGTCTATCAGTCACATGGTCTCAGAAATATGGGGTAACTTTGGCTCTTATCACACCTGGAATACCCCATTTTTGGGATTTACCCCAGCCTCCGCTCAGACAGCTGAGACTTATGCTGGCATACCTCCAGCTGAGCCAGGGTGAGGGACTTCAGCCAGCTCAGCCAGAGATCTGCCTGTTTAGTCAGTCAGCTAGGACTGAATTTATCCTTTTCGGAGATAACAGACACAACTTTGCGGGTAGTTTAGAGGCATTATAGTGATTGTCAAAAATGGTGCCCCCTCTGAATTGGTAGCTTTTTCTATATGGCAGCCAAAATTCAAGACTGAGTCCTCTGAATATAGAATTTGGCAATATTCTTGTTCTAAAGTCTAGGAAAGTGTGCTTGGTGTATATGTATAAGTTTTGTTGGATGGGGAATTTAAATTTTATCCAAACGAGGATAAATTCATTAAACTGTCATAGTAGCTGACTGACTAATTCCAAACTCCATTTATCCTGGCAGATCTTGGGTTTGGGTTGCTCCGTAAGTGCCACTATGTTCAACGCACGAGGCTTGTAATTGTATTTGGAATGTTTGAATTTGGATATGTTGCAGGAAGTAAACACTATCAATGCAAATACAGCTTAATCAATGGTGCAATGCAAATTAACACTTTGGTTCAGGATCTGTACCAACGAGGAGCATGGGGTAATACCAAAGGTGGCCCATTAATACTTAGTTGCCCAAGGACCAAGATAAAGAAAGCTGGAGCTGCCCCTGAGTGTGCTCTTCCTTTCATTCTAGCCACCAGCATGCATCTGTCTTCTGGTGAGTTCACCTGAAATCAGGTACTCCCTACAAGATATTGTCTGCAAATACTACCGCACAGGAAGTGCAAATGCAAAATATGTTAACTTTGCAAAGATGCTTAGGCATGTTTCCTGCCATGCAGGAGTTGAAGTCGAGGCACTAATTAAGAATTTGCTGCGTTGTTAACTTACAGCACAATGATATGCATATCTTCTCAGAGAAGTAAGTCTCTTTGTGTTCATGTGGCTTACTGCAGGAAGTGGGTATAAGGTTTCTTGTGAGGAAGGGGCAGAATGTAAATATAGGCAATCCACTATGTTGAAAGTTATGTACTTTATGTTCCTCCTGAGTCCTCTCTCTTTAATCCCATCGGCACTATTGATTTAAAGCAGTATTATTATACACTGTCATGACTTCCCCCAAAGAATCCTGGGAAGTGTAGTTTTGTGAAGAATGCTGAGAGTTGTTGTTGTTATGTGCCTTCAAGTTGATTATGACTTATGGCACCTTAATCTGCTCACAGAGCTACAATTCTCAGAGTTCCCTGGGAAGAGGGATTGACTCTTTAACCACTCTGGATATTAGCTCTGTGAGGGAAATCGGGGTCTCCTATCAACCAAAAGAACATCAAACAAAAATAATAATTTCCAGAATTCTTTTGGAGATAAACTTTTGGTGTCATAGTGCTTTAAATGTATTGTGCAGATCTCTCTCGTTTCTTGAGCCAAATCACTTTCAGGTTGCTGTTCCCATGATCTGTGGCATTCTATGTAACTGCATCATTCCTCTGTTCATGCTGCACTATCCTTACATAGTCAATATAATCCCCTCCCTTTTGATATATATATATTTAGAGGAAAGGCACTCCACTAGGAATGGGGGAGAAATTCATTCAGTTCGGATTTAAAGCAGTTTCTGAAATAATATGAGAACTGAAACCCAGCCAACCTTCAAAATTCACCCTTATCTGAATTTTGCAATGCAGTTCTCCAACCAAACATATACAAAAATGTATATATTAGAGCAAGCTGTGCATAAAAATGAATTATCTTAGTGAAAATAACATACAAAAATGAATTATATTAGGTGAAATAGCTTGACAAAATGTGTACATTAGTCAAAACTGAATATAAAAATGTGTTTCTTAGGAGAAAGTGCTGAAGAATTTTCATGAGGATTCCCCCCCCCAAAAATCACAAATTGCTGCAGAAATGTGGAGAAGTGAATTTAAGTTTGGAAAAAAGAAGAAATTGAGAGAACCAAAATGGACAGATCCTTCCATCCCCACTCTTTACATGCTTAGGACTACTCCATCCAGGGTGCCAGAGTGATTTAAAACAAAGGGTGGCAAATGGCAAACCTATGATGACTCTCATCAGCGGTGAAGGAGCCATTCACACATGTCAACAAGGTATAAAATATAGAGATTAATCTTCAAATTGAAAAAAAAGAAATGTGTGAAGAAGCCATTGGATATTTCTCATTTTAACCCAATAAAGATACTATTTTTAGAGGTAGGGCTGTGCATTGGAGGTACTCAGCAAAACATCTGTTACAATCATATATCAAAAACTTCACCACAAAACAGGAATAAAATCCCCCCCCAAAATAAATAAAGTGCTATTCATTTTTAAATGCATTCAGTGAAGGGGAATATGTGTAGGTTGATATGTTTCTGAATGAATATTTTAGTATGCAATAAATGGATGACCAAAACCTGTGGCATTTTGGTGACTAATTTTTCTTACATCTCTAACTAATTACATCTATTGAGCTTGCTATTTAAATTCCCTTTTATCCAGCTGTGTGCTATGTGCTTAAACTGCAGAATTAAAATTCTAAGCTACCACTGCTAACTTTAGTTTTCAAGCTACTTCTCAGGTTATCTTTTAAAAAAACGTTTAAGGCATTATTATAGCACAAAAACAACTATAATAAATTGTTCATTCAGAACAAGCTGTTTCAAACTGTGCCTAGGAACCCTGGAAGTTCTTGGAAGATGATCACAGATTCCATCTTCCTCATTGAGAAGATTGATGGAAAATGGAAACTGACTGCCTTCAAGTCGATTCTGACTTATGGCAACCCTATGAATAGGGTTTTCATGATAAGTGGTATTCAGAGGGAGTTTACCATTGCCTTCCTCTGAGGCTGAGAGACAGTGATTGGCCCAAGGTTACCCAGTCAGCTTCATGGCTGTGTGGGGATTCGAACCCTGGTCTCCCAAGTCATAGTCCAATAATGGTGGACAACACACAGCAAAGATATTTTTGCACCATATTGCATTTTGAACATTATCTAGCCAACATGCATCATCCTCAACAGGCTTTGGAGAATGTTCTTACTTTGACCGCATTTTGTACATTCTCTGGCTATTATGCATAATCCCCAATCAACTTTTGGGAGTGTGCATATCTCAACTGAATTTTGTACATTTCCCAGCCTATATGCATGATCTCCAACAGACCTTTTTTTTTTACACTGTCTGGCCATTATGCATAATAATGCTCCCAGCCATATCCCAGGCTATGGTCTGAAGGCACATAAGGCCAGCGCCCTGCTGAAACTAAGCAGGGTCAGGTCTGGTCAGTGCCTGGATGGGAGATTGCCTGGGAACCATATGTAAGCCGCCTTGGGTTTCTATCATGAAAAGAAAGGTGGGGTATAAATGTAATAAATAATAATTTCCAACAGGCTCTGGGGATGTGCCTACCTTGACACATTTTGTATATTCTCCAGGCAATATGCATCAGTATGCCCAGTCTCTAAGAAAAATTCCCTTGTTTTCTATCTCAAGTTCAGAAGTGTGCAATCTATGTCCCCTGCTTCTGGCCTGCTGCCCAATCTTACATTGCCCCACAACATACCTTCCCACTGATCAGCCAAGCAGCAAGAAGATGGGGGGGGGGCTCCAGAAACAGAGAATCTTTTTCACCATTCTTAGCTGCCCCCTAGTCAGCTAAGCAGTACGGGTGGGGAGGGGGGATCCCAGAGAGAGGAGAGCTTATTTTTTTCCTCCTGCCCTGCAATTCTGATTAAAATTCCCCCACCCCATGCTGATATTAAGCTGAGGAACAAACGTAATCACAGCATTGGGTCAATCTTCATTGGGATTGCAGAGAAGAGAAGAATTTACTAGCTGAGGAAGGGTTATCCAGCAGGGAAAAGAGGGCTGGGAGAGAGAGAGAGAGAGAGAGAGAGAGAGAAAGGTACTTCTGGTGGTCTCACCCACTGCCATTTCTGTTCTCCCCACTGTTTACAGCTTATCACCAGAGGAATTCATTTCTTGATGGGGAAAAAAAGGTTGCCCTCTCTTGCTCTCATTCCTGTAGTCTTCTCAAGGCTCTAGGACTGGATGTTGACAGGTCAGAAACACTGGCCTGTTGGAGATTATGCATGTTGGCCAGAGAATGTACAAAATGCAGTTGAGATATGCACATTCCCCAAGGCCTGGTGAAGTTTCCATATATTGACCAGGAAATTCCCTCTTCATGGGCAGATTATATGCACATTCTCCATGAGGCCTGGTAAATACGTACAATGACCGGTTGTTACACACATTAACCGCTCAATGTACATTACCCTTAACATATATATATGTGATATCCCTTGTTATGCCTTCTACATTATATTTTACCTTTGTAGTCCCTTTAGTACCATTCCCTATATATATATATACATGTATATGTGTGTGTGTGTGTGTGTGTGTGTGTGTTTGTATATATGTTTTATGTATTTTAATTGTATTTTATGTATTTTAATTTATTTTAATGTTTTTGTAATTTTACTGTTTACAATTTTATTATGTGTTTGATTTTATTTGTGTAAGCTGCCCTGAGTGCCCTATTGTAGGGTAGAAGAGCGGGATAGAAATATTTTTAAATAAATAAATAAATATCCATACCCATAACTAAGGATGGCTCATCATGCATCTGATGAAGTGGACTGTCGTCCATGAAAGCTTATGCCATAATAAATTTGAAGTGACACAAGATCCTTTGTTATCATGGATTGAGGCATTCAGAGCTCAACACAGACTGCAGACTTTTAATGTCTCTGGAGCAATTCAGACACACAGTGACGATAGTCCCTGGCTCTTCTTCTTAGATGGGTCCCTATCTTGCAAGTCTGGTGGAAGACCTAGGATGGAGGAGGGTGCAATTGAGCTTGGCTAGAGACCTAGCTGAGCTCAAGGAAGTGATTAATCATAAACACAACTGATTCTGTCACTTGCAATACTACCAGGGTATCTATCATACAGAGGTAGATGACTTGGCATCCTTCAGATTGAACTACTACTCCCATCATCTCCAACTAGCATAGTCAATAGTCAGGGACGATGAGAATTGTAGTCCATAACAGCTGGAGGGTACTTCATTGACTACATCTGCTGCAGTGTATTCCTCCCAATATTGCACTGTTGAAGCTCAACTGACATTTTCCTTAGTCTACTTGCTCACATCACTGGCAAAACAATACTCAACACAGGTCAGGTTGACCTACTGGCCACTTGGAAGCTGTCTGGCTCATTTAGTTTGCTGGCTCATTGCCTTAATGGTCTCAGATAATCCCGACTCATTCTGGGTCACTCAGAAGGCAACTTGTCCCTTTTTAAGTGCATGACATATTGTTCTTGTCATATTTCATTTATATTCCATAAAGTTCTTTATATTATTCAATCTAATTCAGTGATGCAACAGTTGGGTGAGTTAAGTCAAGTCACTGATATAATAGATGGCAAATGAGAAGACCATGACTGTTCGGAAAGTCCCCCAGTCCATAATTCAAGGGGCCAAATCCACAAGTTGCACAACAGAGAGGTATCATTTCCTGTGGCTAGGGATGGGGGGAGAAAATTTGATTCAGTTCACATTTAAAGCCAAATCAAATTCACACTTTCCAGAACAATACGAGAATGAAACACAGCCCTCCTTTAAAATTCACACTTATCCAAATTTTGCAATGCAGTTCTTCAACCAATGTTTTTAAAAATGTGTATGTTAGGGGAAAGTGGGCATAAAAATAAATATGATCATGAAAACAGCATACACAAATGCATTATATGACGAGAATTGGGTTATAGTCAACATAGCGCTAAGGCAAGATCCTCCGTGGCACAGAGTGGTAAGCCGCGGTAATGCTGCCAAAGCTCTGCTCACGGCTGGAGTTCGATTCCAACTGAAGGAGGAAGTCGAATCTCCAGTAAAAGGTGTCGAGGTCCACTCAGCCTTCCATCCATCCGTGGTTGGTAAAATGAGTACCCGGCATATGCTGGGGGGTAAAGAAAGGCCAGGGAAGGAACTGGGAATCCCACCCCATATATATGGTCTGCCTAGTAAACGTCGCAAGTCATCACCCTAAGAGTCGGAAACGACTCGCACTACAAGTGCGGGGACACCTCTACCTTTAGCGCTAAGGCAATCATTCCATCAGCACAAGGATTTCTCTTTGTACAACAGAATCATTCCCCCCTCTGGTTCCCCAGTGCACCCCTAAATGTGTTCTGGGGTCCCCTAACTCTCCAGAGCAGATTTGGGGATAACACAGGTGCACACAGGGAAGGAGGAATCCTTCCCTCTAACTGTAGTGCTAGCACAAAGAATTACTTGAATACTGCCCATGGTTTGCACAAATGTGTATACTAGTCAAAATTACATACAAAAATGTATCTGAAGAATTTTCATAGGAATCCTTTTTTAAAAAAATATGCAAATTGTTGCAGAAAGGTGGAGAACTGAATTTCATATTAGAGAAATGAGAAACGGAGAGGACCGAAATTGACAGATCTTCCGTCTCTACCTGTGGCATCTATCACGATATATGGCTGGGCACCTTTATCCCATTCATTTGCTTGCCTTTCAGTGCTGGTGTGGCTGCATTGAGGTTGTCCCTGCCCGGGCTGCAACTTGGGTAAGAGGGGAGGCCCATAGCTCATTGGCAGAGCATCTGCTTTGCATGCACAAGGGTCCAAGTTCAGTCCCTGGCATCTCCAGGTAGAGCCAGGAGAGACTCCTGTTTGAGCTGCTGCCAGTCAGTGTAGGCAATACTGAGCTAGGTGAACCAAGAGTCTAACTCACTATAAGGCAGCTTCCTAGATTCCTAAGAGGGCAAAATGGGCTTCCATGAGCCAATGAAGTCTTTATTGTGCAGAGCCATAGGCTACCACAATTAAACAGATATAAAAAGGAGATACAAAATACGTATTTTAAAAAAGATCACATTACAATAAAACACAGTTGCCGACAACATAGAGTGGAAGAGCAATGGTACAGTTCAAATAAAATTTTCTCTCCTGAGAGGGAGATACCCTAACCCACCCCATGTCTTACTGTATAGCTACAATGGTCAGAATAGTGCTGGGGCACATCCCACTCATCCCACAAGGTGTTTTAGGTAACTAACTCTTACTTCTCCTGCAGCTAGAGCAAATTTTGCCAGCTGAATGGTTCTAAATATGTAATTGCCTGCTAACAGGACACATATCTGCTTCCAGGGAGGTCTATTTGACAAGGAGTGAAGGATGCAGGACAGAAATTTTAATCTTGGGGACTTATATAGGGGGCATCTTAGTAGATAATGTATAATGTCCTCAACTTCATTAGATTGACAGATACATAGTCTTTGTTGGGCCAGAATGTTAGAAAACCTCCCATTCAGAAAAGGCTTCCATGAGCATGTGACGTAATTGTTAAAATAATGCTAAATTATATCATGTTTTCTTTTCTTTTTTTCTGTTTAGAGCAACTTAATTGCAACTCCAGGAAGTTTAACTATGTTATTTGAAAGATTTCCAGTGGCAAAAGAGCAATATAGTAAGCATTGTTCAAGGAAACAGCGTTAGGCACTCATTTCAAAGAAACGAATGTCACCAAAGATCAAAGTCAGTGAAAGTACAACACATAGTACAACCGACAACAGTTACGGGAAGAGGAATCGTTCAGTGGCAGAGCGTCTGCTTTGCATGCAGAAGGTCCCAGGTTCAGTCCCAGGGATCTCCAGTGAGAGCTGGGAAAGACCCTGGAGATTCACTGTCAGTCAGTGTTGACAATACAGAGCTGGATGAACCAATGCCTGATTCAGTATGTGGCAGCTTCCTATGTTCCTAAAGAACAAATTCACATAGATCGGGGCAGAGCAATTCAACATGCAGGTGGCCGGCAGGAGTGAAGCTGGCAGAGGTGGAGCTGACGGAAGGGGCTGCCCCATCCAGTTGCCGCTTGGAGGCCTGTCAGCAGGGAAGACCCTGGCTGCGCCAGCAGGGCAGGATGGAAGGAAACAAAATACATGTTTTCTTCTGCCACCCCTTTTCCTGGCATACCGGCTGCTGTGACAGAGGGCCATGGGAGAGAGCTGAATGGGACCTGGATATCGTGTAGGTCCCCCCCGGCCCCTCCTTTGACATACTCTCGGCTCTCCTTACACTGGGCTGGGCTTCCCCAGTGGACCTCCAGCTGAGTCAGGATGAGGGACTTGTGCCGGCATAGCCTAGCTGAGCTGGGACCCAGCCAGCTCAGCCAGAGGTCAGCTAGATCCAACTCGCTTCAGCCTGGCATAAACAACAGTTGGATTGTGCCCTTAGTTAGCTAGTTAGTTATGACGTCTCTGTCCTGCCCATTCAACAAGGTCTTTTGGGTAGTTCACAAAACAATACAAAAATACAGTTATGTCTAGACAATCGAGTTTAATAGGGATGCTAGAGGAATTCAATTTCTGTGAAATTACCTGATCTTCACCTTTCAGACTAACGTGCAGACAGAGAACACAATTATCTTTCAGATGTCACACTTCTCTGAAATTTGTGATATAGTTTTCAACTAAAAAAAAGCCAATATATATATTTTAGGAGAAAGTACATGTATTGAGATAAAATAGGAATTTAAATATGTATTTTGTGATTAAATATGGGATAGAATAGATATTTAAATATAAATCTTGTGCTGATTTTTTCCAAGAGCTCATCCATGAAATTAGAGTGCAAACTTGCAAAGCAACCCTAATCTTTAGATAAATTTTATCAATTATAAGCAATTGCCATGTTTGGCATAGTAGCCCCTAACTGTGATACCTGGGGACATTTCCATTGGGAAGGCAAAAAAACCTCCCAATCCAGCTTTTACCAATTGCTCCCTAGAAAACTAAATCTAGGCATAACTCATCCTTCCTCTTTCAATAAACCTTTTAAGTAGAGACCTTATCCCAGTCTGCATCTGTGTTGGCACTGCTTTTTAATATTTATTTTATTTTATTTTATTTTATTAATTAGATTTTTATACCGCCCCATAGCCGAAGCTCTCTGGGCAGTTCACAACATATAAACATCCAATACAATTAAAACATTATTAAACAACTAAAAATGAAATGAAATACCAAAAAACCAAAACATAATTAAACACATAAACAAATACAAAACTCCGTACTAAAATATAAACTGTTAAAAAAGTATTAAACTGGTTAATATATTAAGATGTTAAAATGTTGTATATTAAATTTTAAAATTATTAAAATGTTAAACTGTTAAAATGTTAAGGTGTTAAAATGTTAAAATGCCTGGGAGAAGAGGAAGGTTTTTACCTGACGCTGAAAGGATAGTAACGTTGGCGCCAGGCGTACCTCATCCGGGAGCGAATTCCATAGTTCAGGGGCCACCACTGAGAAGGCCCTTTTTCTCGTTGTTACCTTCCGGGCTTCTCTCTGAGTTGGCACCCGGAGGAGGGCCTTAGATGTTGATCGCAGTGTACGGGTAGGTTCGTTTTCAAAGCTTTTTTAAAATATGTTTTTAAAGCTTTTTTTAAAAAAAATGTTTTTCAAGATGTTTTGTTTTAATATGTTTTTAAGGATGTTTTGTTGTAATATATTTTAAAGTCTGTTTTCATGATGTTTTAAGGTGTTTTTAGCACTTTTGTTTGCTGCCTTGGGCTCCTGCTGGGAGGAAGGGTGGGATATAAATCTAATAACTAACTAACTAAATAAATAAATATGTCTAAAACATAATGGTCTTTCCCAGCACATCCACATCTATAATGACCACCTTGTTCCTTATATAATAACCATGTATATATGGAGAGAAAACGGAGGCTATGCCAGGTGTAAATGTGTGACTATGGTCCTGTCTATAACAGGTGTTGGGGAACCCTGGGCCCTCCAGATGTTGCTGAACTACATCAGCCCCAGCACACATGGCCAATGGCCAGGGATGATGGGAGTTGTTGTCCAGCAACATCTGTAGGGTCAAAAGTTCCCCATACCTGGCTTATGAGCACTTCTGGTATGCTGCATCTTGGTCCTGCCTCATCTCGACTTGCATCTTAAAACATGACAATATTGGGTTGAGGTCCCAACCTCCCCACCATTCTACCCTGACCTAGTCCCTTCTGGGTAAGCAGCAGCAACACCAGTGTCAGGAGGGTGGCTCTGCAGCTCCACCCCACTACAAACACTGCTACCACTAAAAATCTAGAGTTTCCTATACAAGGATTCTTCCTTCTCCTCTTCCCCCATCCAATTCTAGAAGAGGACTCAGTATTCAACACTTTATTTATTTAAGGCAGTTAGACTCCACCTTTCTGCTGATGGTCAATTTCGGTTCTTTCAGTTCTCATTTTTCCAATCTTAAATTCAGTTCTCTGCATGTTTGCAGAAATTTGCATTTTGTTTTTTTTTAAAAAAAAACCTCATGAAAATTCTTCATTTTCTCCTAATACTTTCCGCTGGTAAAATGATTGCTTCAGTGCTACAACCCAATTGCTCCTAATATAAGGCATTGTTGTAAGTTATTTTCCCTAATATGTTCATTTCTAGGCATGTTTCCCCTTAATATATGCATTTTTGTAAACATCGTTTAGTTGGAGAACTGCATTGCAAAATTTGGAGAAGTGCAGATTTTGAAGGATGACTGTTTTGCGGTTCTCACGTTGTTTCAGAATGTGTGGTTTTGATAGAATCGGCTTTAGATGTGATCTGAATCCAATATCTTCCCCATCCCTAGATGCGGCGAAACTCACATGATCTATGCACCCCTGAGATACACACAGGTGGAAGGAAATAAGCTTGTACAAATAATCTACAAGCATGATCTAGAAATCAGCTTCATTTTTTTCCCGCTTCCAGGGTTTGCAGTCCGGGTAAAACGTACCAATGTTTTCTAGAAAGCCGTGGATGCAGCATCTCAGAGAGTGCGATAATGTTAAGATTTGAAAATGCATAATGCACGTCCTTCTCGGGGCGACGGAAAGAAAAAATTGACTGAAATGTTGTAGATAGGTTGGAGAAAATAAAAACTGGAGGACTTTTGCTGCTGTTAGAATACATATCAGAAGAACTCCGCACCCTGATTTCTCATTTGTATAAGTGAGACGCATACAGTAAGGAAAATACCAATCATGCAAAAAGAGCAGACTCTTGGGCAATGAAGTTCTTACCTCTAACCCCAGGGCAATGGGAAAGGGCAAGACGTGAAGTCTAGCTCTTGTTGTCAAAAGCAAGTTAATAAAAACAGCTGAACCAATAATCTTATACCAGATGTAATTCTTGACCTTGTTCTGGCACTAGGAGCTGCCTGCCTCACTTGGAGAGCCTTGCAACAGAAAGGAAGCCAATTTGGTCTTAATAAAGGGCAGCGTAAGACTCAAGAGCAAAGAACTGGAGAGTTTTAATTATAATTTATAGAATATTGCTATCGTGATGTGACGTGCACATGGGTGTATGAACAAACAAGTGACTCTTTGAGAGCGTATTAATTTGCATAACATTCCTTGGCTGGCTTATCTCTGATGGTGTTCTTGATAGCAGACGAGGTTATCTAAGGAACTTGAAAGGTGAAGGGTTAAGGGCCAAACGAGAGTGGTGGTCTCCCCAGAATAACTAAAAAGCAATAGGGGTGCAGGATGGAAGCAGAAGGCAGGGTTCATTGTGCAATGATTTCCTCCAGTCCAGTGACACATTTTGAACTGCTGCAATCAAGTGAATATGTAAACTCCCCATGAAAATTTATGGCAGGGATAGTGAACCTGTGACCCTCCAGAAATTGTTGGCCTAGATTTCCAACCATCCCGGGCCATTGGCTATGCTGACTGGGGCTGATGGGAGCTGGAATTTGATAACATTTGCAAGGCCACTGGTTCCCCACTCCTGATTTAAGAGCACTGTGGTGGAAAAAGAGTTGCCATAATAATCTGCTGTAGGCAAAACAATATGAACATAAGAGAACCTGCTGGATCTAGTCCACCCTCCTGTTCCCATAGTTGCCAACCAGATACCTATGGGAAGCCCACAAGCAGGATCTGAGTGCAAGAGCACTCTCCCCTCCTGTGATTTCCAGCTTCTGGTATTCAGAAGCATACTGCCTCTGACCATAGAGGTATAAGAATTTTGTTGCACCTTACAGCAAGGGTAACCAGTGTGGTTCCCTCCAGATTGTAAGAATTATGAAATATTGGGGATTTTAAATCTTTGATTCATCTCAGTGAACCAAAGTTTGGAAGCCCACAATAGCAAAGATTCCTGGGAAACAGCCTCTCTGTGAACTCTGAGTAGCTACATATCCTAGAAGCCTGGGGGTATAGACATCCTGACTCTCATGGAAATTGTGGAATATTGCCCCAATGAATGTTGCCCCAATGAGAGGCAAGTGCTCCTGGCAAACAAAGAAATAGTTTGCATAGTGTTTATGATCATCTTGACCTTTAGAAGGAGTCAGGATAATTGATTGCCTGAAACGTCAGGAATTTACAGTTGGGAGATTGCCATCATTATCTAGGAATTTATACAACAGGCATTCTCCCAGGCATTTTAGCATGTGTTTTTAAATTGTTTTTTAACAAATTTTTAAATTGTTTTTAAATTGTTTTTTGTGTTTTAAAATTTGTATATTTCTTTTTATTGTTTTTAATTGCTGTAAACCGCCCAGAGAGCTTCGGCTATAGGGCGGTATATAAATGTAATAAATAAATAATAAATAAATAATAATAAACATGAGGAGTTTGAAGGGGTCATCAGTTCCTCTTCCTGGAGGGCTCCAATGGCTACCTTACTTCACAAAGCACCCCAACAAACGCTGAACTTCAGAGCTGAGGACTTGGGTGAAATCTTTCAAAGCTAGTGCAGGTTACACAAGGGAGAAGCTTCAGCTCACTGGGCAAGGTATGAAAGTCTCTCTTAGCCTTAGACTCATAGCAAATCTTCAGCAAAGGTATACCCAACTCTTTCTTTTCTTTTTCCCTCTGTGTGGATGAACTTAACTTGGGAATGTGCATAGGGTTTAGCTTCTTTGCTTTTAGTCTATCTAGTGCTGTAGAATGAAGGAATGAATGAGTTAGAATGCTGCTCGCTATTGATTGCAATTGTAAACTGCAATATTTTTTCCTTATTTCCTCTTTTAATGAAACCAATCTTTATTTACTTTCTCTGTGTTTTATTGGGTTAAGGGTAGAGTGATGATGTGCTGATTAACTCTAGCAAAAGGTCTCGCTACCCTGGCAATAGGGGCACTTGAATTTCTAGTGAACTATGCTCATGAGGAGGTTCAAAGGTCCATTCATGACAAGATTGGACTGCTACCTGAATCAGGTCCTGCCGGCATGGCCAATGGTCAAGGATGTCCACCAACATCTGGAGAGGACCACATTGGCCTACCTTGCTTTAAAGCCTAACAGATGTGTTGTGGCATAAGATCTTCCTCTCCTCTTCATGTTTGGCTAGTCTGGCATGCCCTGCATTCAGAGGTAGTTCCCTCCATCAGTTGCTGCTCCAGATTCTCGTTCCCCATCTGGATCAGTCAGTCTCAAACATCCGGCGCTTGGACTACTATGACGCAGTATTTAGGATGGGGGTTATCTTGCATTCAGAATATCAAAAGGCGGTGAGCTGAAATGGGCATTTTCCCCTGCTGCCACAGTACAACGGAACACCTTTTCCTCTGCCATGCATGTAGCAGCAAGCGTCAATTGCTTCAGATATCTTATAAGGACATATCTTTTTGCCCAGGCTTTTCCTGACCTGTAGGCGGGAAGGAGCCTATTTTTAGTTGTCTGAATCCCCAGAATTCCTGTTTTTATTTCCTGTTTTTTATATGCTTCCTATAGTTCTGTTTTACTGGTTTTATGTAATGTTATTATTTTATTGATATTGTTTATTGTTTTTATGTTAGAGATTTTTAAACTATTAAAGTGGTTTATAAATGCTTTTAAATAAATATAGTACAGTTCCACAATAATTTTCTTCTCCTTTTAAAACGGCCTTTGTTTTTTCTGTGCTGTCAGCAGTATATATTTTCCTATGCAATCTTATTCAGGAAGAATGGATCACATGGAAAAAGAAGGCATTTTCATTTCTTCACTTGCCCTAATGACCAGACGTAGATCTGGAAGGCATTGTTCAAGGGCTAAATTCAAGGCACTGGTTTTGGTGTATAAAGTCCTAAACAGCTTGGGACCAGGATACCTGAAATATTGGGCTGGTTCACACAGAGTTTTAGTGCGGGTCTGGTGCTACTCACAGCCTCTTTTAATTTGCATGGTTCACATGACGTGACTGGCAATCAGCAGCTAAAATGCAGCTTTCCCCTTTAAATCAATACTAAAACATGCTGTTTTAATCCAGAAAGGGAAGGAAATTACGTCTCCAGTTCGTATCTAGGGTCTTGTAGACCCTTTACTCCAATGCTTTCCATCTCCACTCCCACCCATCCATATCCTCAGGACAAGAATAGGCTAGAAACCTTTTTTTTAAAGTATTTCAGTAAGTACAATCTTCCCCAATTGACTGGGTGACCACTCTCCTTTTTAGATTATTGAAAATCTTGTTTCCTTACTCAAAAGCACACAAACCAAAGAAACATACGGTCCACAATTTATAAAAAGCTCCTGGCAGGCTGCCTTAATGGATGTTTTCACACACGCATCGTGGACTTGATAGCTTTCATCCCTCCTTTCACAGTCATATCACTTGCTGCTAGAAGCTAGCATTGCCTGTGATGGCTGTTTTTAAGAATTGTTCACTGGGACCTAGAATGCATGCTTCTGTCTTTGATTGTAGTGCATCTACTGGAATGGATGAGGAAACTGTGAAAGAACTTAGCCCACAGAAGATTGAAAGGGGGACAATGATAGTCCTCTTCAAACACCTGAAAGGCTGTCATTCAGAGGAGGGCAAAGACTTGGGTCACATTCCCCTCATGGAGCTATAATTCCTAGAGTGAATTACAGTCAGTCCCTCTTCCTAGAGAATTGTTAGAATTGTAGCTCTATGAGGGGAATAGGGGTCTCCTAACCACTCTCAGCATCCTTCACAAATTGTACTTCCTGGGATTCGTTTAAAATTCAATAATAGTGGAAGACACTTAGGGTGTGAATGTGGCCTTGTTCTCTGATTCCCCAGAGGACAGGACTACATCTGATGTAATGGAGGCTAGTCCTTTAGGGCACTGTTCTTCAACCTTGGGTCCCCAGATTTTCTTGGACTACAACACCCATCATCCCCAGCCAGCTTAGCCACTGGCCAGGGATCGTGGGAGTTGTAGTCCAACAACATCTGGAGATCCAAAGTTGAAGAACATTGCTGTAGGGAATAGAACACTGCCATATCAACCTCAGTCAGCCCTCAGCCAACCCCCATCTGCTGGCCTTCTTACTTACCATCAGTCAAGGGGTGGATGTAGCTGTTATTGGCTTTGGCTCTAGGTCTACCTACTCTTGGTCTTCCTGCTTTCCACCCTATGAGTCCCGATGGGTGTCAGCCATTGCTGATCTAATAGGCTTAAGTTACAGGAGACTAGATTTTGGTTGAAGACTAGAAGAAACGTCTTGAGGGTAAAAGCAGCTTGACAATGTAGCCAATGATCTGGAGTGGCTCTTCCTTGCCGGAGGTCTTCAAGCAGAGGCTGGACAACTATCTGTTGGGAATGCTTTTGCTCTGTATGGAGAAGCATTCTGGCACACTCCCACCTCCAGTCTTCAGTGGTTATGTAGTCCAGATCCCAGACACAGGTCCTCAGTTTCTCTTTGTGAGAACAAGTCACAGTTTCTTAATAAAATATTGGCAATTTTAAGATAAGCCGAAGAGCTAATTGTAAGAACACACACTCTGGATTGCCAGAAAATCCTATGTAGTGGATTTGCCATGTAACTGATGTCTGAAAAGGATACAATGCACAATGGACTTGCCACTGGAGATGCTACACAAAGCTACTCTGCTGAAAGTATGGTCTTGTCTCATAGACAACACACATGGTCCTCTGCAGATAATTCACGGGCTGCCAGTTTACTACCGAGGTAGAGTCAAGGTTTTATTACTGGTGTAGAAATCCCTACAGAGAACCAGAGAAGCTACCTTCCACTCTACATCAGGTGTGAGGATCCCTTTGGCCCTCCAGATGTTGCTGAACTACAACTCCCATCAGCCCCAGCAAGCACGGCCAATGGCCAGAGATGCTAGGAGCTGTAGTTCATCAATGTCTGGAGAGCCAAAAGTTCCTCACATCTACCCTACATTGTACCTAGGTCACTTAGATCTGTAGATGATGATCTGTTGACAGTGCTACACACCCCTGTGTTAAAGCAAGCTGTGACTCAAAGATATGCTTTTATCATTGTGTGTAAGGAGGTATGCATAAAATGGGGGGTTTATTCTGAGGTTCATTTCAGTGGATCAGATCATAAGAATCTATAGCGTGGGTGACATCTATAATATAGGCCTTAAATTGACCCCAAGTCACAGGATGGTCAGAACTGTTTTGCTGATCTCAGGAAGGCACGTACCAAAAGAGTTAACAAGTAACAAGGAAGGTTCCAAATTTCAGGTTTGCTCAGGAATAATCCCTTTAACTAAACAATGGTCTGTGCCCAGGTTAAAGATCGAGTCAGTGAAACTCACACAAGATAAGGTTTAAGTTTAATTTACATGTGTACCATTTCTCCAGAGTCTACGAGTAATGATTTAACTCTGGGCAGGTAAAGGTAAAGGTAAAGGTGTCCCTGCACTTGTAGTGCGAGTCGTTTCCGACTCTTAGGGTGACGACGTCTTGCGATGTTTACTAGGCAGACCGTATATATGGGGTGGGATTGCCAGTTCCTTCCCCGGCCTTTCTTTACCCCCCAGCATATGCCGGGTACTCATTTTACCGACCATGGATGGGATGGAAGGCTGAGTGGACCTCAACCCCTTTTACCGGAGATTCGACTTCCTCCTTCCATTGGAATCGAACTCCGGCCGTGAGCAGAGCTTCGGCTGCGTTACCTCTGCTTACCACTCTGCGCCATGGATATTCTTTCATGTACCAAATCGCTCACTAGTATCCACTCTCCCAATTTACATTCATTCCAATGAAGGTTCAAAGTATATTTAAACCTAGCATTTCAGGGAGTTGGCAGCACCTCTTGAGGCTCCAACGACTTCCTCACTCTACACAATGCACTCTAGGAACTACATGGAGGCTATGCAGAAGCGCAAGAACTGAGGAAGGATGAGATTTTTCAGACCTAGCAAAGGTTACAATAAGGGTGAAGCTTTGGCTCACGGGCTAGGTACAGAAGTTTCATTCTGACCTAGTGTCTTGCTGCATTCTTCAGGAAAGAATCCCAACTCCTGAGTTTCTTTCTCTCTCTATGAATTGGTGCAACTTTGAATGCATTTAGGTTTAGGATCTCTGTCTTATGCTATCTGTAACGTTAGGGAACTGTTCGCATTAATTATAATTGAAAATTCTATATTTTTTCTTGTTTCCTTTTTCAATAAACCAACCTTTATTTTACTCTTTGTGTCCTTTATTGGGGTTAAGAGTAAGGATTTATACATGCATATGAGTGATGTGTGGGTTTAATTCCAGCAAAAGGTTCCACTACACTCTGCCTTTGAAATTGACACATATCTCAATTTTGCAACGCAGTTCTCCAATGAAACAATGTTTACAAAAATGCATATATTAGGGGAAAGTGTGCATGGAAATGAATATATTAGTAAAAACAACATACAAAAATGCATTGTATTAGGAAAAACAGCTTGCAAAAATATAGTCGAAACAGCATACAAAAGTGTTTAGTATGAGAAATGAGCACTAAAATGCTGAAGAAGTTTCAGGAGGATTTTTTTTTTTTAATCACAAATTGCTGCAGAAATGAGGGGAAATGAATTTAAGACCACAAAAAGAGAAATGGAAAGAAAAGAAGCTGACAGATCCTTCCATCCCTATGTGAAGTCTGTATTGAAAAAGAAGAATGAGGCCACTGGCCACCTACTGTAAAAGTATCCTATTTCACTATTATTGCTTTTTAAATTGCTATCCATATGGGCATTTTGTCTGCACTGAGCATGCCATCAGTCTAACAATTAAAAACTACATTATATTACTTCTACCTTCTAATGCCAAAGCATGGGTGGGAAACTTCTACTGGTGTGGGAAGCAGATTGATATTCCTACATCAGGATGACTGCCAATAAATGAAGCGTGAGAGAGGGCAAGACTGGATCTCACAAAACTCCTCCACTCGGACTGATATTTCTCGGCACAGTCCACATCCTAGTAAATGCAGCAGGTGCCTACTTATTTATTTTTAGGCACTGTGTGCGTAACAACATTAACTTCACATTAAAGTGTAAGCCAACTGAGTCACATGCAAAAAGCCAAAAGGAATTACAGCAGTTTCAAATCCAAATTCTTTGGCTTAATTGGAAAGGGGGCTTAATCTGTACCCAGATGCTCTAATCCAGCCTTCCCCAACCCGGTGCCCTCCAGATGTTTTGGACTACAACTCCCATCAGCCTCAGCTAGACCACCCATTGTCAGGAGTTGTAGTCAAACACATATGATGGCCGCTAGCTGGGGAAAGCTGGTCTGATCCACCTGAGATTCTCAACAATGGAACAAATCCCCTTCCTGATCCTGAATTTTCATGAGGATCTCTTTTTTAAAAAAAAATATATCACAAATTGAAGTGCACATATGAAGAAGTGAACTTAGACTGGTAAAAATGGAGAGAAGTTGAAATGGACATATTTGCCCATCCCTAGGTACCTTAGAGGTCATCTAGTCCAACCCACTGCTTGATGAAGAATGCATCTGCAGCATCCCTAACAGATGGCCACCTAGCCTTTGCTGAAATGCTTCTGGCAAACGAGACTCCCTTGTCTCCTTCCAAGGCTGACTGTTCCACTATCAAACAGTTCTCACTGTTAAGACATTTCTCCTCAATTTTCACCAAAGTTTTGTTGGGGGGCAAAGTCTGTAAGAACCTGAAATAATATTTATCTTAGTCTTTTCCCCATTGTTCATCACAGGAATTATTTTTTTTATCATTTTTCCTCCCTGATGAGGACAGTCAGAGGTCCATTTGACAAGGAACTTTTCAACAGCCCATTGCGGCAATCACTAGCGCCAGGAAAGCTGAGAGAAATGTCAATTTCTGGTGTATTGATGCAAAAGGAAATGGTGCAACCACCACAGCATTTTAAGGGGCACCACTGAAAAGAAACTCCAGCAGGAGTCTCTCCTAGGTAGCCGTTGTGTTCCCTTTCTTTGGAATCATATAAGTCCAACACAAAAGAGCAGAGCATCAAAGCAGAAAGGATTCCCACTTGATTGCTCTGATCCCTGAAAGGCGAACAGGGAAAGTGCTTTTCTACAAAATTGGAACAAACTAATTTTTCAGAGGAGCAGTTCTACACTGAGGTTGTTGATGTGTCTCAACTGCTGACAATGGACGGCTTCAGCTCTTGTCATTTGAGTTGGCAGGTTTTTTGCTATCAGTGGATCTTGCAGTTCACTTCCCATGAATGGCCCAGGAGTGAGCAAAATTGAAGAAGCCTAAAACGACCATGGATGAAAATTGCAGGACTTCAAATGCCTTCGAAGAGTTTCATTTGTTTCATCAAACGCTAGTCAAACAATTAAATATAAATACATTTCCATGCCATCAAAAAACCTCAATGCGTACAGTAGGGCCCCACATTACGGCGTTCCGCTTTAAGGCGTTCCGCTGATGCGGTGACTTTCATTTTCAATTTTAAAGGGTTTTTTCCCCCTTTTGCGATGTTTTGTGCCATTTTTGCATCATTTTCACACAACACAGCCCATTAAAGTCAATGGGGTTCCGCTTTACGGGGTTTTCCACTTTACGGCAGGGGTCTGGAACGGAATCCACCGTATAAACGGGGCCCTACTGTATTGTCATTTTCATTCATTCATTCATTCATTCATTCATTCAAGATACATGTATAAGATATTGTTATGGGGTTGGGGTTGAGATGGATGATTTCTATGAGTCCCCTTCCATCCTCTGATGTGGAACTCTGCACCTGGGGGTGAGAAACCTGCTCTGCTGGTCAGATAAGTCCCCTTTGTTAGTCTAATAGAGTGGCAGGTGAGTTAATGGGTCTATCAAGTGCCATTAACTGGGCCAGATCCTCTTGTTATTGAAACTCTTCAGGAAAGCCCCCACCCACCCAGAGCCTAGGAGAGGCTTGTGTTTTGAGTTGAGTCTGAGGAAAGGCTGGGAACTGGAGACAGGCAGAGAGGCTGCCTCCCTGCACCATGGCTTTAGGATGCCTCCTGTAAGCCTGATGGAAAAGCAAAATATTGGACTGCTGATGCTTTGAACCCTTCCATCTTAAGCTCAAGTTGGAATGTTTGTAAATAAACAAACCATATTCATAAAGACACCAGTCTCTGCTGACCTTCTTTCCAAGAAACCAAACCCTGGGTAAGTGCAGGGACTTCTGCAGATCTCTCACCGCTCAGAGATTGGGGTGGCATGCAACAATATAAACATGAATATACATAATGCATAGATAAATTCACCATGTAGCATATAAATATATTGAAACATCAAGATGTATATAAACTCAGTGGTGATTGGTGCCCATTGACACTGGTGGGGCAGAAGGCAGGGAGCCCAACAGTGGTGGCGCCAGAGCCAATGGGAGGCAGAGCCGACTCATTCTAGTTCTGTCCCCATCCTCTTCTCTGCTGAGTTCTGCAAGGGCCAGATGAGAGTAAGGAAGAGAAAGCTAACAGGTAGTGCTGCCACCCCCTGGACTGGTGGAAAGAGGGCAGACATATGGCGGCTGAGTGAGGGCAGATTGGGGTTGGTTCATGGGGCAGTGCCCCATTTGCCCTAACAGACCAGCCTCCACTGTATAAACTGCTTTTTACCATTCATTCTGCTCTTTAAACTCAAAAGGTTTGTTAATTAAGTTTAATTAATATATTCCAAACAAAGCAAATTTGACAGCTTCTAATTTTATAACTTTGTTTCCCCAATCACACATAAGGATTCAAGGCATGTTGCACTCTTTCAGCCCAATAATGAAACAGTCATCTCTTTGTCTTCCTCCTCTAACCAGAAAAAATATTTGTAACTTTTATCGTCTGCACTATATTCCAAATTAATTTAATTAGCCAGGTTTCCAGTTTGGATGGTTTTGGATTTTTCCATCCTTGGCATCAAGTAATGCTATTTACTTATTTAATTTGCTCATCACTTCCCACAACAAAGCGACTCAAAGGTTACATACAAACACGCAACACATAACAAACATTTTTTAAAAATACAATAGTGTATGTTAAAAGTCGTACACAATCTTTATTTATTTATACCATTTTGATACTGCTTAATATATAAAAATATCTCTAAGCGGTTTGCAAAAAGAACCAGACAACTTAAACAACAAATGTGACAAAAACAAACCCCACAATGTTAGTTATATAAATGTTGCCTTCGTACAAATTGCTAATAAATATAAACAGGTTATCAATTCCTTCTCCTCTCTCAGTCTTCTGGTTCTTACTCAGGGCCCAAACATAGCTCACCCCCCAAAATCTCACAACAAAGGGGGTTCATGAGAACTGCTGGCATCATCCTAGTCTCTCACTCTAGGCTTGATTCATGGGCAGGGATGGAGCATCCTACTAGTGCCCACAGCTCTGTCCCATGCAGCAGTCCATCACCTGCACTGCACACCGTTCCAGGCTACAGCAGTTTTAGTTTGGTAATAATAAATGACTATCCTCCCTTATACAACAACAGGATGAACATCTAAGATAAATTTATTTATTTATTGCATTTGTATACAACCCCATAGCCAAAGCTCTCTGGGCAGTTTACAACAAAAAATAAATGGGCTCAGAACCAGAATAGTATTATTGCCTAATGCCTGGGGGTATAAAAACATCTTCATCTGGTACCTAGTGATCTAGGTGGGACAATGTTGGTGCCAGGCGAATTTCCTTGGGGAGAGCGTACCACAAAGGCTGCCACTGAAAAGGGCCATTGTCTTGTTGACACCCATCCACCCACCCACCTCTTGGAGGAGGGACATAGAGAATGGTCTCCAGTGATGATCTTAGGCTCCAGGCTGACAGTGGAAGGCCTGTTCAGGCTTCACTGCCAGCGAGCAGGTGGCTGCTTTTGGCGCGCACTGGACTGGGTGCCAGGGGGCAGTGGCATCACTAGCGGGAGTGCGGGGGGTGTGGCTCTGGGTGTCACCCCCCTCATGGTGTCACCCGGGTGCGATCCGCACCCCCCGCACCCCGGTAGTGACGCCCCTGAGGAGGCGATGCCTATGTAACCCTGCTGCTGAAGCTGTGGCTCAGGCCATATCCACATTATACATTTAAATCACAATGATACCACTTTAATTGTCATGGCTTCCCCCCAAAAGTCTTGGGGATTGTAGTGTGCAAAGTCCCCTATCCCCCTCACAGAGCTTCAGTTCCTGGAGTTCCATAGAAAGAGGCATCAATTCTAGATCTGTGAGGGGCCTCCAGACTGGAGCTTGGAAAAGTGACTTTTTTGAACTACAACTCCCATCAGCCCTGGCCAGCATGGCCACTGGATTGGGCTGATAGGAGTTGTAGTTCAAAAAAGTAACTTTTCCAAGCTCTGCTCCAGACTGCTCTCAGCACCTCTAACAACCTACAGTTTCCCAGGACTCTTTGTGGGAAGTCATGGCTCTTAAAGTGGTATAATGGTGCTTAAAAGAGTTGGAGTGGATGCGGCCTGAGCGGAAGGGCAGTGGCTGAGTGGTAGAGCACCTGCTTTGTATGCAGAAGGTCCCAGGTTCAATCCCCAGCATCTCCAGGTAGGAATAGGAATGCCCCCTGCCTGAGATAAGTGTTGACAATGCTGAGCTACAGGTGCCAATGACAGCTGCGTATGTTCCTGAGACGGGTACAGAGGAGAGGAGGTGCTGGTGGATGTCAACCTCTTCCCCATCAAATCAGAGGCCTGGGAAGAGCCAAACCAGAGCCCAAGAAGGGCTAACAAGCGCCTGAAGTGACAGAGCTTACAGAAGTGATGTGTACACCTATATATCTTCATGAGATTGTTTTTAAAAAAAATTAAATTGTGTTTTTAAATTGTTTTTTGTGTTTTAAAATTTGTATATTTGTTTTTTACTGTTTTTAATTGCTGTAAACCACCCAGAGAGCTTCGGCTATGGGGCGGTATATAAATGTAATAAATAAATAAATAAACGAGATAATGAATGCAGTCTGACATAACCCACAGTCCAATAGGAAATTTCCACCATTCCTAGTTAAACATTCAAGTAAAACATCTCTCTGCAAGGTTTTGTTTTTGCTCTTGCACAATGATTTCCATGTTTTCTATCTCCCCTTTCCTTACCACATTGTCTGCTAGTGGGGTTTTTGCTACGTAAGCAATGGCACTCACTATCTGAACATTGGAAATTATTTCCTCTTCCTTCTCAATCCATTTTCGTTTTTGTGACGTGCCTGAGAGCAGGAACTGTCTTTTTTTTTAGCCACTCTAGGAGTCTTTTTTGGCTGAAGAACAGGATAAAAAAAGATACTCTAAATATCTCTTGACAGTGCACTGGAGGATGGCTGTTGGTTGGCTATTTTCCCCCAACACTTCTGCAGTTGTTACTTTTCTCCTGACTCAGCGCAAATTCCAATACAAATTTCACATTTCTTATAAGTTCAAGATGGTGGTGCCTCAACTTCTTTTTGTTATATTTCATTGCTGAGTTTGTGTCTGCAATCATCCTAAATGTAATGAGGTTTCTGTTCAACTTATTGCATGATTTATTATAGGCACAAAATTTCCTCTCTTGGCTCCCTGCTCCCTGCGCTTTCTCATTCCTTTGTTCCATTTTGGAAATGGTTCTTGTTTTCTGATACCAATCTATTATGTAACCCATCAGAGAAAACTCTCTCTGGAGTGGATCCTAGAAATCCAGATGAGATAGGTGTCAGATGCAAAGTATAGTGGCCATTTTATCTTCAGAAGCACTTAACAGTTTTGTGGTCGTGATGGAGCTGATTGGCTGAACTGCCCTAATGTCACAGAGAGGCAAGCAGAAGGCCCTTTTGTTACTGAGGTGCTCCACCTCACTGTCATCTCAAGCATGCCCCTTTGTGCCTGTTCTTTCCAAGAGCTGTGCTCCACATATGACTGCATCAAGCATGAACGTGAGCCATCACTGTAATCATTAATTAGATTTATTAGTTGCTTGTTACCAAGATCCCCAAGTGGCTTACACTTAAAACCATAAACATAAATACATTATACCACTGAAAATTTCATATAAAATATTAACATTCTCATACAAACACCTGCTCATTTCCAGGCCTAATTAAAGGCACTCACACTAGTGTTTAAACCCTAAATGACTTAGGTCCCAAATATCTGAAAGACCACCTCCTTCCCTACAGATCAGCAAAGAGGGTCCTTTGGGTAGTCTTGCCACCCCCAGAAGCTCGGTGTGGTGGTGGCCCAGGAAAGGGCATTCTCTGTGCTGGCCCCTAAATTGTGGAACTCCCTTCCACTGAGGTGCATCTGGCAACTTTGCTGTATAGTTCTAGGCAATTGCTGAAGACAAACCCCTTTACCCTAGCCTTTGACACCTGAGACACGTATTTTTAGGATCCACCCTATTTGGGGATGTTAGGTTGCTTTTATATTGTTGTTAATGACATATTTTAAAATTGTAACCCACCCTGGGACCTTTGGGTTAAGGGTGGGTAATAAATGATGATGATGATGATACACACAAAACAACCCTACCCTATTCTCTTGAATGTAATTTGTTAAAAATCAATTAAAACAAATACTGTTTTTCTCCTAAATCAACTAAAACAAAAAATATATTGTATATAATATTGTATTTTTAGATTGTTGTAATCCACCTGTGACCTTATAGTGAAGGGCGGGTAAGAAATCTAAAATAACAATTATAATCATCATTATCATCATCAAGTAAAGATGTCACTAGCACAGAAGCTAGACACAATCATTTGTAGATTGTTGCAGTCCCAGCTGCTGTTTAAGGCTTAGCTGCAGGGGAAGTTGGCAACCTTAATCCACTCTAATCCCACATGATTTCTGCCATAATCCTGTTTTGTGGTCACTTGAAGGAAAGGAAGACGGGAAAACACTCTGCACATGGCCAGATATATTCTTCAGGGCAGAGGAAGCAAACAGGAGTTGAACTTCCCTTTATTATCCACAGGGACAAACTGATCTGTCAATTTCATTTTCCCTCAATTTCTCATTTTTTCCCCATTTAAATTTCAGTTCTCTACATTTCCACATCAGTTTGCATTGCAAAAACATTCCTCATGAAAATTCATCAGATTTTTTCTAAGCATTTCTCCTGTTATACAAATTCTTGCAAAGCAGTTTTGTCGAATAAAATGCATTTTGATGTTATTTCTCACATATATGCATTTTTATGCACCCTTTACCCTATTACACAAATGTTCGTATACATTACTGGACTGGAAAACTGCATTGCAAAATCTGGGGGAGTGCAAATTCTGAGGAGCAGCTGTGTTTCATAAGAACATAAGAAGAGCCTGCTGGATCAGGCCAGTGGCCCATCTAGTCCAGCATCCTGTTCTCACAGTGGCCAACCAGGTGCCTGGGGGAAGCCCACAAGCAGGACCCGAGTGCAAGAACACTCTCCCCTCCTGAGGCTTCTGGCAACTGGTTTTCAGAAGCATGCTGCCTCTGACTAGGGTGGCAGAGCACAGCCATCACGGCTAGTAGCCATTGATAGCCCTGTCCTCCATGAATTTGTCTAATCTTCTTTTAAAGCCGTCCAAGCTGGTGGCCATTACTGCATCTTGTGGGAGCAAATTCCATAGTTTAACTATGTGCTGAGTAAAGAAGTATTTCCTTTTGTCTGTCCTGAATCTTCCAACATTCAGCTTCTTTGAATGTCTCAGTTCTTGTCTTGTTTTGGAAAGTCTTTTTCAATGGTAAGCCTGAGGGCCGGGACCATCTTAGAACTGATTTTTGTAAACTGCTCTCAGAGCATTTTTGGCTAAAAGGCGGTGTATAAATCCTGTTGTTAACTATAGGAGACGTCAATAGCCCACACAGTGCAGCCTGGGAAGCAGAGTCACAAAAAGGTCTGATCCAGAGGGATAGGGGGAAGAGGAGGAGGCCAGAAGGTGGAGGAAGGCAGGGGAAGAAAAACAAGCAGAGAGACTGGGTGGAGAAGACAGAAAGGGCAGAAGCTGCAGAAGTTTGGAAGGCTACAGAAATTCTCATGTTAATTGGGAATGACCAGCCAGGTCTTCGGCTGCAGATGATGGCAGCCACTTTGTGTCCTTTCTGTGAAGCCGACATGCATGCTGTCACAGGACTCTCAGCATTCCTAAAACAAAGGATTTCCTCTGAGGCACAATAGTCATTAGTGCAAAGGTGGGGGGAACGTTTTGGACAGATCTTTACCTCCCCCAACCTGGCAGACCAACCTTGACTGATAGGTGGTCCTGTCAAAATCGATGTCACCAGGTGATTGACAGGTGGACTTTCCCAGGAACCTGTGAAAGTTGACACTCCGGAGTAGGTGGAGATACTGCACAAATCAGGAGTGAACACTCTGCACATCAGCTGATCCATTGGGTTCAGTCCTGCATTGCGTAGGGTTTGGATACTCTGGCCAGTTCCCAGTAGGAATGGTGCCCAAACCCAACAGGTGTGAACTCCCCAGGCAGCCTGTGCTGAACTGCCAACACATGAGAAAGGTTGCAGCATTTGGGGCTTTTTAGTTTAGAGAAAAGGCGGGTCAGAGGAGACATGATAGAAGTGTATAAAATTATGCATGGCATTGAGAAAGTGGATAAAGAAAAGTTCTTCTCCCTCTCTCATAATACTAGAACTCATGGACATTCAAAGAAGCTGAATGTTGGAAGATTCAGGACAGACAAAAGGAAGTACTTCTTTACTCAGCGCATAGTTAAACTATGGAATTTGCTCCCACAAGATGCAGTAATGGCCACCAGCTTGGATGGCTTTAAAAGAAGATTAGACAAATTCATGGAGGACAGGACTATCAATGGCTACTAGCCATGATGGCTGTGCTCTGCCACCCTAGTCAGAGGCAGCATGCTTCTGAAAACCAGTTGCCGGAAGCCTCAGGAGGGGAGAGTGTTCTTGCACTCGGGTCCTGCTTGCGGGCTTCCCCCAGGCACCTAGTTGGCCACTGTGAGAACAGGATGCTGGACTAGATGGGCCACTGGCCTGATCCAGCAGGCTCTTCTTATGTTCTTATGAGATGATGCATGGGGAGTTCACTTCTGCCTTCTACGGTTGCAGCTTTAATTGCCCCATACCTGACATCACATATGACATCAGGTGTGGGGCAGGTGGGTGTGGTTTCAGATAAATGGCCCCATGGTCTAGTGGGCCAAGGTTGCCCATTCAGGCCCTAGCAACAAGCACCATATCCATGTCCTGTGTCCACTGGTGCCTGCGTATAACAGAAATTTGTACACAACATGAAGGATATATGCCAACAATCCCACTGTAGGCTACATTTTACTCCTGTTCTGAATATCTATTTGAGAATCCAATTTGTAGCTTCGGTAGTCTGGCTTCAAAAATCAATACTGAGCACTACAAGAAATGACACCAGATATTCCGATGCTGCAAATTAGATGGTCTGCTGGATATCAGCCACCACTTCACAAGACTAAAGATCTTTACCTAATTAGAAATCTAATTAACACCCAGTGCTAGGATGCAGAGGACTGCCACACTTTGTCCACCTACATTTTGTATATCTAGGCAGAAACAAAAAAATTAGGTGTTAAGCTGGAAAAAGCAAAAAGTTAAGATGGTTGGCTAACATGCAAATTAATGCCCCAATTCGGATAAGAAGTGGGGGGATGGGGGGAAACCCAAAATAGCCCAGTGAAAACTGAGCTTGCTCAATGGATATGGAATGCTGACTGAATGTGGGGGGGGGGAGGGGGAATTGAATGGTTGGCTGGCTGGAACCCTGAACAGGAACACTCAACACTGCAATATTTTGTTTCAGGTCATATTTGTTCATCAAATCTGTGCTCAGCTATGTAGCCTTGAGAAAGTTACTATCTCTCAGCCTAATCACCTTCATACACATATAGGCTAAACAAAAACCCTTGATGGAAGGGTGGTATAAAGATGCGATTCATATGTTAAAAATGGTATGGGCCAACCTTTCCTGAGAAATATTTCCTAGTTTTACTGAAGTTTGTTTAGACTTTCCTTAGAACTCCTCACTTGTTTCACCCGAGGAATAATTTTTAAGTCACTCCAAGCTTTATTTCATGCAAAACCCAATGACATCACCTCTCCCTCCCCCCTCCCCACACTAGTGGGATCAACTTAAGATCCAAGACAGTGATGACTTATACAACTTGTTGATATTTTCTGAGACTTTTTTTGGTGGATTTGCATTTTTGATGCTAGATTTAAAGTTACTCATATAATATTTGCCAGTGCAATAGAATCCACCACCACCCCGTGCTTCTCTCTCAATTGGCTGACCCTAATAGTTCGATGGTGATTCATTACTGGCAGCTATCAGAAGCAGCCTGAGCATTTTGTAGATGTCAAGCAAACTCATTATAGCTCCCCATGCAGTTCTATATATCATCAGGAGTCCTTATTAGCCAATTTAGTGTTGAAAGAACTCAGAGCCTCCTGTGGGAAGAAATGCTCTTGTGCAGCACATATGTTCTCACTGGGCTGTGCATTTACAACTCTCAACAGGTACACAGATGCTCTAGGCTGAACCAGTTCCAAGCAAAGAACACAGGAAACTGCCTTATACTAGGTCAGGCTATTTGACTATTTGCGCTCAGTATTTCCTTCTACAAAAGGTAGCAGTTCTCTTGGGTCTTGGGCACAGGTCTTTCTCTGCTATCTGATCCTTTCAACTGGAAACACCAAGGATTACACCTAGGACTTTTGCTTGCAAATGAGGTGTTCTGCGACTGAATAATGGCCCCTCTCTGAGCTTCCACAATGTAAATGGAATCACACTTTCCATCCCTGCAATTATATGTGCCGCCAGGGTAAAAGGATCCTGAAGACCACCTCTCTTACACCAACTCCTGTCCTCATTCCATTTTGTAGACCGGGGTAGACAAAATGTTTTTGTGCAGCCATGAGCTAGCAGGTGGCAGTGAATTTCCATCCTTAATGTTCGCATCAGTTGGTATCTGTATTAAAATTAAATTGATTTTATGTAAGTGCTGTTGTTTTAAAGTGTGTGTGTGTGTAATATTTTTCTAAAGCTGTTGTACAGCTTGACGACAGCTTTGCAAATGCTGCCAGGCCTTCACAGCAATGTTGGATAGCAGTGACATCTGTGAGCATCAGATGCTGTGGTGCGCTTTGTCTATCAGCAAATAGTTTTTACTCTGCCACCTCAGTCATGCCCATCACATCTTAAATGGAAGATTATGACTTCCATTGGAAGAATAGTGATAGTGAGCAGCTAATGGAACATCAGTGTTCTTGCATTGAACGGCACTCAACTTGCTCACATGTCCTGTGTTAGCCGACATGAAGAACACTTGGGCAATGATTCAGAGACCTGCCAGGTGACAAGAAGCTACTGATGCTTTTCATTTAAATAACAGCAGCCCTGTACACTCTGTGACACCCTTCTTTGGGGAGAGTTTCAAAGGCAGTTTCTGATTCAGCATGAAGAGCTGTTAAAATTGGAAAGTTGATATGTCTGCACACAAGCCTTCATTCAATATTGAAGTGGGCAAGTGGGCTGGATTTCAGGCTTGAATGTTGTGGTGGTTTTGGTAGGGTTGAAATTACTACTACTACTACTGGAATCTGAATCAAAATGTTGCATCATCCCTACCAGGAGTGCTCCTGTTCAAGATTTCAGCCAGCCAGCCATGTTCTTCTCCAGGATATTATAAGTTGTAAGGCAGCCTTCCCCAGCATTTTAATGCAAATTTCTCCTAAAAACACATTTTTGTAGGCAGTTTTGATTAATATGCACACTTTTGCAACCAATTATTGTCATGTAGTGCATTTTTGCATGTTATTTATGCACATTCCCCCCTAATATATGCATTTTTCTAAATACTATTTGGTTGGCGAACTCATGGCAAAATTCAATTACGTGCGCATTTCAAAGGAAGGCTGTCTTTCGGCTCTCATACTACTTTGGAAAGTACAAATTTGATAGATTCAGTTTGAAATGCAAACTAAATTGAAATTCTTGCCCATCCCTCGAGTATTCACCACATGCATTTGCTATTAGGAGTGATGACAATCATGATGATACAACCTTGCAGACCTGCCCATAAAAGTTACTAGCGAATCAGTTTTTGTTTAATTGACCCAATGGTCTACTGAAATCTATTTTAGTGATGCACTGACAGCTTGACAAGAAAACAAAAAAGTCAGCTGTTACTCATCACAGACAAGTAAGTAGCTATATTTACAATCAGCAACCAGTGAAGGAGTTCTCTGACAGGAACTATTGGCCACCAATGCCAGGTAAGGGGAGAAAGGAATCCATCTTTACCAGAGACACATTTGAGCCAGTGATGGAGACAAGAGATCCCACAATCTCATGGCTGGGATGGGGGAGAAGTTCAATTCAGTTTGCATTGAAAGGCAAACTTACCTAATTCACACTTTCAGAAACAGTGCATGAACCAAAACATAGCTATCCTTCCCAATTCACAGTTCCCCAAATCTTGCAATGCGGTTCCCTAGCCAAGTAAATATGTACAAAAATACAAATACTAGGGTAAAGTATGCATAAACATGCACATATAAGTGAAAAACAGCATACACAATTTCACTGTATTTGAGAAAATAGCTTTGCAAAAACAAGTATATTAGGAAAAAATGCAAAATGTGTATATTAGGAGAAAATCTCACTAAAATGCTGATTAATTTTCAGGCAGGAAAACCACTGATATGAAAATGTGGACAACTGAATGTTAAGTTTAGCAAAATGAGAAACCAGAGTTGACTGATTTGCCCATCCCTGCGCATGGCCAACTCCAGGTTTAAGCAGGCACTTCCAAAGGTGCTCCCTGGTGCACGCCCTTCTATGTGGGCAACTGGGATGGGCCAAGACCGTGAAGGGCAAGACAGTAGTTCCTCCTACTCCATGCGCAAAAGTGAACTGGACTGGACCTGCAGTTGAATCTTGCTACAACACTGCCAGTGCTGAGTGTGGTTTACTATGTTAGGCTATATCATCACTCTGTCGGGTCATAAGAACATAAGAACATAAGAAGAGCCTGCTGGATCAGGCCAGTGGCCCATCTAGTCCAGCATCCTGTTCTCACAGTGGCCAACCAGGTGCCTGGGGGAAGCCTGCAAGCAGGACCCGAGTGCAAGAACACTCTCCCCTCCTGAGGCTTCTGGCAACTGGTTTCCAGAAGCATGCTGCCTCTGACTAGGGTGGCAGAGCACAGCCATCATGGCTAGTAGCCATTGATAGCCCTGTCCTCCATGAATTTGTCTAATCTTCTTTTAAAGCCATCCAAGCTGGTGGCCATTACTGCATCTTGTGGGAGCAAATTCCATAGTTTAACTATGCGCTGAGTAAAGAAGTACTTCCTTTTGTCTGTCCTGAATCTTCCAACATTCAGCTTCTTTGAATGTCCACGAGTTCTAGTATTATGAGAGAGGGAGAAAAAGTTTTCTCTATCCACTTTCTCAATGCCATGCATAATTTTATACACTTCTATCATGTCTCCTCTGACCCGCCTTTTCTCTAAACTAAAAAGCCCCAAATGCTGCAACCTTTCCTCGTAAGGGAGTCGCTCCATCCCCTTGATCATTCTGGTTGCCCTCTTCTGAACCTTTTCCAACTCTAGAATATCCTTTTTGAGATGAGGCGACCAGAACTGTACACAGTATTCCAAATGCGGCCGCACCATAGATTTATACAACGGCATTATGATATCGGCTGTTTTATTTTCAATACCTTTCCTAATTATCGCTAGCATGGAATTTGCCTTTTTCATAGCTGCCGCACACTGGGTCGACATTTTCATTGGGCTGTCCACTACAACCCCGAGGTCTCTCTCCTGGTCGGTCACCGCCAGTTCAGACCCCATGAGCGTATATGTGAAGTTCAGATTTTTTGCTCCAATATGCATAATTTTACACTTGTTTATATTGAATTGCATTTGCCATTTTTCTGCCCATTCACTCAGTTTGGAGAGGTCTTTTTGGAGCTCTTCGCAATCCCTTTTTGTTTTAACAACCCTGAACAATTTAGTGTCATCAGCAAACTTGGCCACTTCACTGCTCACTCCTAATTCTACGTCATTAATGAACAAGTTGAAAAGTACAGGTCCCAATACCGATCCTTGAGGGACTCCACTTTCTACAGCCCTCCATTGGGAGAACTGTCCGTTGATTCCTACTCTCTGCTTTCTGCTTCTTAACCAATTCCTTATCCACAAGAGGACCTCTCCTCTTATTCCATGACTGCTAAGCTTCCTCAGAAGCCTTTGGTGAGGTACCTTGTCAAACGCTTTTTGAAAGTCTAAGTACACTATGTCCACTGGATCACCTCTATCTATATGCTTGTTGACACTCTCAAAGAATTCTAATAGGTTACTGAGACAGGACTTTCCCTTGCAGAAGCCATGCTGGCTCTGCTTCAGCAAGGCTTGTTCTTCTATGTGCTTAGTTAATCTAGCTTTAATAATACTTTCTACCAGTTTTCCAGGGACAGAAGTTAAGCTAACTGGCCTGTAATTTCCGGGATCCCCTCTGGATCCCTTTTTGAAGATTGGCGTTACATTTGCCACTTTCCAGTCCTCAGGCACGGAGGAGGACCCAAGGGACAAGTTACATATTTTAGTTAGCAGATCAGCAATTTCACCTTTGAGTTCTTTGAGAACTCTCGGGTGGATGCCATCCGGGCCCGGTGATTTGTCAGTTTTTATATTGTCCATTAAGCTTAGAACTTCCTCTCTCGTTACCACTATTTGTCTCAGTTCCTCAGAATCCCTTCCTGCAAATGTTAGTTCAGGTTCAGGGATCTGCCCTATATCTTCCACTGTGAAGACAGATGCAAAGAATTCATTTAGCTTCTCTGCAATCTCCTTATCGTTCTTTAGTACACCTTTGACTCCCTTATCATCCAAGGGTCCAATTGTCTCCCTAGATGGTCTCCTGCTTTGAATGTATTTATATAATTTTTTGTTGTTGGTTTTTATGTTCTTAGCAATGTGCTCCTCAAATTCTTTTTTAGCATCCCTTATTGTCTTCTTGCATTTCTTTTGCCAGAGTTTGTGTTCTTTTTTATTTTCTTCATTCGGACAAGACTTCCATTTTCTGAAGGAAGACTTTTTTGCCTCTAAGAGCTTCCTTGACTTTGCTTGTTAACCACGCTGGCATCTTCTTGGCCCTGGCGGTACCTTTTCTGATCTGCGGTATGCACTCCAGTTGAGCTTCTAATATAGTGTTTTTAAACAACTTCCAAGCATTTTCGAGTGATGTGACCCTCTGGACTTTGTTTTTCAGCTTTCTTTTTACCAATCCCCTCATTTTTGTGAAGTTTCCTCTTTTGAAGTCAAATGTGACCGTGTTGGATTTTCTTGGCAATTGGCCAGTTACATGTATGTTTAATTTAATAGCACTGTGGTCACTGCTCCCAATCGGTTCAACAACACTTACATCTCGCACCAGGTTCCGGTCCCCACTGAGGATTAAGTCCAGGGTTGCCGTCCCTCTGGTCGGTTCCATGACCAACTGGTCTAGGGAATAGTCATTTAGAATATCTAGAAACTTTGCTTCTTTGTCATGACTGGAACACATATGCAGCCAGTCTATGTCCGGGTAGTTGAAGTCACCCATTACTACCACATTTCCTAGTTTGGATGCTTCCTCAGTTTCATATCTCATCTCAAGGTCTCCCTGAGCATTTTGATCAGGGGGACGATAGATCGTTCCCAGTATTAAGTCCCTCCTGGGGCATGGTATCACCACCCACAACGATTCTGTGGAGGAGTCTGCCTCTTTTGGGGTTTCGAGCTTGCTGGATTCAATGCCTTCTTTCACGTATAGAGCGACTCCGCCACCAATACGTCCTTCCCTGTCCTTCTGATATAGTTTATATCCAGGGATAACCGTATCCCACTGGTTTTCTCCATTCCACCAGGTCTCCGTTATGCTCACTATATCAATGCTCTCCTCTAAGACCAAGCACTCCAGTTCTCCCATCTTGGTTCGCAGGCTCCTAGCATTAGCATACAGGCACTTGTAAGCAGTGTCTCTCTTCAAGTGTCTTTGGCACTTGTGGTTAGGCCTGTGGTAATTTTGCTCTTCTGAATTTATATCCTGTGCCCCTGCTCTCACAATGCCTACTTCTAGGCCTACCCCTTTTAAAATTTCATCATTTCTTTGGTTTTTATCCCGGGGGGAGGTTTATTCCGAACCGGACCTTTCTCAGCTCCTGTCGGGTTTCCCCCCTCAGTCAGTTTAAAAGCTGCTCTGCTACCTTTTTAATTTTAAGTGCCAGCAGTCTGGTTCCATTCTGGTTCAAGTGGAGCCCATCCCTTTTGTACAGGCCTGGCTTGTCCTAAAATGTTCCCCAGTGCCTAACAAATCCAAACCCTTCCACCTGACACCATCGTCTCATCCACGCATTGAGGCTACGAAGCTGGGCCTGTCTGGCTGGTCCTGCGCGTGGAACCGGTAGCATTTCAGAGAAAGCCACCTTGGAGGTCCTGGCTTTCAGCATCCTACCTAGCAACCTACATTTTGCTTCCAGGACCTCACGGCTGCATTTCCCCATGTCGTTGGTGCCAACGTTCACCACGACCACTGACTCCTTCCCACCACTGTCTACCAAACTATCTAAACGACGGGCGATATCCGCAACCTTCGCACCAGGCAGGCAAAACACCTTGCGGTCTACACGCCCATCACACACCCCACTGTCTATGTTCCTAATGATCGAATCACCCACTACAAGGATCCCTCCACCCCCTGGAGATATATCCTGGGCACGAGATGATAGCTGCTCATCCCCCAAGGAATGGGTCCCTTCTAAGAGATTGTTTCCCTCTTCCTCAGCTGGATGCTCTCCTTCCCCGAGACCATCGTTCTCCATGATAGCAGGAGAGCTATCATCGTTGGAGTGGGACACAGCTATAACGTCCCTGAAGGCCTCCTCCACACACCTCTCTGCCTCTCTCAGCTTTTCCAGGTCCGCCACCTTGGCCTCAAGGAAATGAAGTCGTTCCCGGAGAGCCAGGAGCTCATTGCACCGAGAGCACACCCACGACTTCTGTCCAACAGGCAGATAGTCGTACATGCTGCAGGCGGTGCAAAACACTGGAAAGCCCCCACACCCCTGCTGGCTTCTTACCTGCATAGTTTTGTTTAAGGTTTATTACGTCAATGTGTTGGAGACTGCGGTTTAGTTGAGGTCAGGGAACAGACAGGCAGAGTGGGGGGCCCTGGCCTCCTCGCCCTGCTGCCGAACTCGCTCTGCTGCTTAACTCGCCTTGATGCTTCGTCAGCTGGGGCTCCCTCTAGCTTGTGGAGCAGGCTCCCTCGCTAGGGTGCTCTGACTTTATATGTGTGGCTGGTTCCTCCCAGCTACTGCTGCCAGCCAATGATGTGTTACTTGAGGCTGATGGCTATCAGCTGGGGCTTAACTCTTTAGTATTCTCTCAGGCTTCCTTCCTGAGCGAGGGGCGGGGCTGTTTAAGCTTTTGGCTGCTTTTAATCTCAGCAAGGGGCTGCGCCTTCCAGGCAAGTCTTTTGTGTTTGTTGTTTTCCCACCTAGAACAGCCTGACCTTTCTTTAACCTAGGGAAACAGAGCTTGTGGTTGTGTTTCAGGAAGGCTGAAGCTGCCCTTTTTAGCAAGGACTGAGCTGTCTCTCTCCCTGTATGTATCGGTGGAGTTTCCTTTTCCCCCTTCTCTCCGACTGGAATTTAGCCTTGTTTACAGTGTCCCCTGAAGGTTTCCTGCTAGGGTGGTGTTGAAAACTAGCTTTCTATACGCTTCCTTCTCCTAGGATCTGTCTCCTAAGATATAGGTTCTTTCAGGATTTGGCTCCTAGCTCAGGGTGACCTTGGGCTGCCCTTATTAGTTATTGCTCTGAGCTGTTTTACTTCAATTAAATAATGGAATAAATGGGAGCTACTTACCCTCTTTTCGCTCTGCTGCTTAACTCGCCTTGACGCTTCATCAGCTGGGGCCTTGACGCTTCGTCAGCTGGGGCTCCCTCTAGCTCGTGGAGCAGGTCAAGTGCCCTCACTAAACCTAAGGAATTATATACCCAACAGATTACTTCCATCTGCAGGAGATCACTTCTCCCACAAGATTGAAAGAAATGGCAACACTTCAGCATTCTTTACAGTACCTGTGGGCAGAAGCCCACTCCATAGTAACTCATAGCAGAGCTTTCAGCATGGCTGCCGCTGTTCTATACATTCTGAGATATAACAGGAGCCCACTATCTGTATTTTCCAAAAACAATTCAACACATTTTAGTTTCAACAAGCTTTCCAATCTGGACGAATAGGTCTCTGGAATGGGCGTCTTCTATTGCTGGGCACCAGATTCAGCCAAGTCCTGAACCAAATTGGGCCCATTTGGACCTTTTTTCTGTGCTCAGTCGAGTCTGGTTCAGACAGCCACAGATCGCTACAGGTTGGACCGGATGATCCAGAGCAACTCGGGGCTATCAGGGGGTGGGGTATCAGGCAGGAAGAATAGGCAGTCATGATTCTCCTGCCTGCCTGAGTGCAATCCTTGGGGGTGTGGGATGGTGTTTCATTGGCTTGCAAAACAACATCATGCAGTATTGCTCCCTCCACTGAAGAGTGATGAGCAAAGGGAGCAATCCTGTGCAGAGCTGACCCCACTCTCAACTGGGGAGGAAGGAGGCACAACTCCCCTACCCTCTTCTAGCTAGCCATATGCTTAACTCAGGATTGTTGTTTTTTTAATCCTGATTCAACTTTAGCCCTGCTCCCAAACTTATTTGGAGTGGCTCCTAGCCGGGATAGGTGGTCCCAGGGTCAATCCAGGGCAGGTCAACATAATACCTCTTCCCCTCCCCCAATTGAAACCATGGGGGAGGGTGTCTGTAAGCAGCCCTAGTGTCTACTTTGTTCCTTTTCAATTCATATTCTGTTGTTTTTTGTTATTTTTATTATATATTATACATCTGCTTGAGATATGTATTGGAACATAATAATAACAATAATATTAATAATAATATAATGCTGTTATTTATCACCTTGAAAATACTCTTAAGTATGTCATACTAGAAAGCAAACATATTCTTTAAAGTTGTAGCTGTCAACATGTCACATGCAATGGTGGTTGGTGCCCCATAGAAACTGGTAGGGCGTAAGGCAGGAGGCCAACAGTAGGTGGAGCCACAGCTTTGTTCCCCTCTTCCTCACTGCTGAGTTCTACAAGGGCAACGCTGGAGGAGGAAGCTATTGGGCAGTGCCTGCTATTGGAACGGTTGTAAGCAGGAAGGCAGGCAACTGGGGGCTGGCTGAGGACACATTGAGACTGATGGATCAGTGCCCCATTCACCCTAATGGACCAACCTCCACTGATCACATGGTGGTTGATACTTAATTTGTTAACCTCTTGCACTATCTAGTTTACACTACTTGCCCCAAATATTCCTGGGAATTGAAGACCAGGGAACCAATTGGTTGTGTTGTCTGATGGCTCCTAGAAACTTGGAGCATGGCTTGCTATGAATAAGTAGCCATGAGCATTTTATTGGAGGCTGGTATATATTGCAGGGGAGTGCTGAAATATGGTTTATTGCTACTAGGAAATATTTATTCTGAGTGCAAGCATACATGCAGCCATTACAGAACCATGAGGCTAGCATTCACACACACTATGTCTGACTAGCTGTCTCCTCTGCATGCCTGGAATGAAAGATGTTAGACTGACAGGCACGCGGGAGAGAGCCTTTTCAGCTGTGGCCCCCAAGCTTTGAAATACCCTACCCCAAGAAGCCTGCTCTGCTCCCTCCATGATGGTTTTCTGGAGACTTTTGAAAACCATCTTGGGAGGGACTGGTGGGAGAGCCTGAGACTGTTTTTAAGCTTTTTATTTTAATTTTTACCATTTTAGTCCCTTTAGTACCACTCCCCTATATATATATATATATATATATGTTTGTGTGTGTGTGTGTATTGTATTTTATGTATTTTAATTGTATTTTATGTAATTTCATTTACTTTAATGTTTTTGTGTTCTTTATTATTTATGTGTGCGATTTTCTTGTAAGCCACCCTGAGTGCCCTATTATAGAGTAGAAGGGTGGGATAGAAATATTTTAAATAAATAAATAAATAAAATAAAAAGGAAGGAAGGGAAGCCTGAGAAAAAGAAACAAGATGTTACTCAAGAAGCAATCCACAACGGAAGAATTGGTTGCCTTTATGTCCATCGCCTCCGCGCCCCCCCGGTTCAGCTTACTTACAAGCATTGATGCTTTATACCCAACACATATAAATCTCTGACACTATATGGTTTGGTTGAACAGGGTTAGAAGCAGATGGCAGAAGACCATCTGTGTTGCAATAATGATTTCCAAATTGCCTCATGTTCATTCGTTAGTACGTTTTTGTGGCTCATCTATGAAGTGAAGGAATATCCTGCAGCATTTTATCTTCTGTTAGTTAACGTTGGACTTCAGGTATCTGCTCCGTCTTTGAAAACAAATTCAACTTCAAATCACTTCTTTTTTTACTCATTGCATCTGGTCCAGCTGCCTTGATGCATCTGGTGGATATGTAGAACAGAAAGGAGATGCACTGTTTAAAAAGGGAAAGGCAAATGAAGAATCTGTGTTATCAACAGTAACTCTGTAAATTCAGTTGAGTTTCAGCATTTCAGCTCATGGGTCTGAGTGGAGTGATTCACTGAAAAGCACAAGGGATTAATGAACATCCAGTGCTTATTAACTACTGTTAATAACAAAGGGCTGCTTTATTGTTTCTTTTTAAAAAGTCAGTATGTGGCCTGCATTAAATGCCAGGGAAAGAGGGCCATGTAGGGAAAAAAATAATTTATTCACAGTGCTGTCCTCAAAACCTTCATCCCAGCCACAATGAGAAAGCTGGTGGGGTCCTCCATAAGTATATCTACACTATAGACTGCTGTGCTTTCACAAAGAGAATTTCCATCCTACATTTTTATTTAAACTAGCTGATCCCTGCTCCCTCAAAGATGAAAAGTTGAAATTGTACACAGGGGGCCGGAGCCTGGAAACAAACTGGCAGATTGTTCCACAAAATGAAGGAAAAGTGTAAAATCGTGGCACAAACTGGCTGCATTCAAATGTTCAATAAGCCATGGTTTACCATGACAGGAATGAACCTAGCCTTCCTTGGAGATTATACACTCCCACATCCTCTTCTAGCACAGCTACGAGGAGGAGTTTGGAAGCGTCTGCATCTGCTGTTGCAGATTAACAACAGCTTGCTATGTCATGTGAACCCAGCAAGCTGTGGTTAATCTTAACTATGGTTGTCTTTAAAACAAGCCAACTTCAATTAATGGTTTATGACGCTCACTTGTTTCAACAAACCATAGTTAAGATTAACCACAATTTAGGATTTGGGCATAATGGTGAATTGTGATTAATTGAAATTGAATGCAAAAACTTCTGATCTCCTCCTTACAGTCATGCCAAGGGAGGAGAGCGCATAAATCCAGGAGGCGGCTAGGCTCATGTCCATCATGATACACTATGGTTTACCATGACGTCCCAACACAGCGAGTGTGAACTTCTGGCACAGTACTGAAAGCTGCCATTGGCTATGATATGCTTTCTGTGGGGCAGAGATGTGTCAGTCCTTCCCCCTATTTCTGCAGTGCAAGCCTTATTTGATAGGAATCAGCAATTAGAGTGGCGATGGTGTTCAATTTAGGCATAAGCCTATACCAGTTTCCTAGGACTAAACCCCACTGAACTCAAAGGGATGTCCTTCTATATAGACATTTATTGGATTGGACTGATAGCACTAGAAAATCTAATTTTCTAATCTAATCTTGCCAATTAGCTGTCATCCCAGGTTGAAAGTTCTAGTGTTGATTTACCGAGCCCTAACAACTTCGGCCCAAAGGACCTTAAGGAATATCCACTTCCTTGTGCTTCACCTCAGTCACCGAGTTCTACTGATGGGACACTTTTCCTGCTCAGACTGAAATTGCCCCTGCAACCTCTTAATCATTCCCCTATTCAGGCTGAGGTGTGTGTGTGTCATTTTTCTGGGTTCAGGCTGGTTTGGAAACAATGATCCAAAGTTGTCCTGCAATTTTTTTAAATTTTATTTTTTTGGATTGAGAAAGATCACTTCTCCCCCAACAATATCAAAGGTAACTGTGGTCCAAAGATCCCCCACCTACTTCTGTGCCACCGCACTAGGCAACTTCCATAGTGCTGGTGTTTCCATCGGATGTTCTGTTCCTGCTGCGGGACGCTAAACCCCACTTGAAGCAGTGGCAAGACTTTTTTTAAAAAGGGGGGAAAGGAGTAGGAATAAACCAATCAGCTATTTAATAGTAAGTTAAGAAGGTGATTCCTTCCCACAAAAGATCTTATTATCCCTCCACACACACCCGATTGATATTACTCCCACCATCATAAAATGCCAAAGAAAAATTCAGTCTGAATATGTTTATAATTTATTTTATTAAATTTTTATCCTGCCCTTCCTCCAAAGAAGCCAAGGCAGCTGTTGGCCCACCTGTGACCAAATGGGCAAGTGAAATGCCTGAGCATTGGCAACCCCGGTAAGAGTAGGGTTGCCCATGTGTTGCACATTTAAAATCCCTGGCCATTTTCCCTGGTCCAAGTGATAGCAAATCTTTTTTAAGTGTGTGTGTGTGAGAGAGAGAGAGTGTGAGTGAGTGAGTGAGTGAGTGAGTGAGAGAGAGAGAGAGAGAGAGAGAGACTTTGTTTTAGGAAAGAACTCAAGTCTACAGAGAGTTTGTGATGAGGCTTAAATTTGTTTTTCACTGTCTTCTAACATTACCAGTTCCCTTATGGTGTGTTAATATCATCCAATGAGAGAAAAAGAGAAATAAGGTTGACAGGAACTAATCCCTATCATTTACTGGTATTCAAATGCCATCTGATTAGCATGAGGTGAGTAATGTTTTCAAGAGTGTGGGAGTGGATTTACTTTTCCACAAATGTTTTCTTAGCTGCTTTTAATTTCTGCTCCTTTTCATGTTCATTTCATTTGAAACTGACATATGGAAATGGTGGTAAAATCAGCAGACATCAAGTGGAAAGAACACCTGATATCTAGGTGGTCACTGATTTGCTGTCTTGGCCCACATGGTTTTGTTTATTACATGCCAGGGGTATAAATGCGCTGCACATCAGCACACAATGTGACTTCTCAGGGGGAAACCTTACTGACCACAAAATAACACATGGCTAGTATCTCTGCACACCTTTAAATGGAGTGCTGTCTTGTACTTGAGATACTTCAGCATTGAGAAACAAACATTGAGTAACGTTGGAGCGTTGGAATACAATGGAAATTATAGTGTAAAAAGAGAATACCATCCATATAAAGCTAAAGCAACTATATCAGCACGAATATTACTTTTTTCAAAAGGGAGCACTGGACATCAGACTAAAAACAAAGACAAACAAAAAACCCTCCATAAGCTACTGAAAATCAAATATTGTGAAAATTCAGCACGCTTGCTCATATTGATCATGAATATAAACCCAAGTATTGCACCAGTAACTTTTTGATGACCCAATTCTGGAAGTTTGATTCCCAATTTCAGCAACATAAATGGTTCACTCCAAAACCGGAACAGAGTCTTGTGCATTCCTTCATAATCTAACCCCTGTTTTATGGCAGACATGACTACTAATCTGGGGGCCAAGACATTGTTCTGAGAAGTTTTCTGAGAGTTTTGAGAAGGTCACAGCAGAATTTTCTCCAAACATTCCCCACCATTTTTGTCTGGTGGCCATGTTTCTGTCATCACCCACCCACCCACAACGAGCTGGAACAATGCCGCATCTAGGGCATTATGGAGGATGCAAAATGGTGGCCATGTTGCCAGCATGGGGGAGGGATTGGGGGGGAAGAGAAAGTCAGCCAAGTGCAGGTGTTATTGCAACCAAGAGGTCTTCTATATCTTTAAAAGTTGTGCAGGGGGGAGGTAAAATTCCACCTTGTGGTTTTCCCATGACAGTGTTGCAAGAACACCTGCACTTGGCTGACTTTCTCCTCTCCTAAAGATACAGGATCAGTCTCAGGCCATGGACCTGGCAACCCTAGGCAGGAAATGGAAAAAATCCATACAGATAAGCTTGACAAAGAGATTTCAGAAAATTCCATTCCTTACATGTGGCCCCACACATGTTGCAGGACTGCAATGGCCGTCATCTCTGCCCATTCCTTACCCCTGCTCTAAAACATAGGAAGCTGCCTTATATTGAGTCAGTCCATTGGTGCAACTAGCTCAGTATTATCTACACTGACTGGCAGCAGATCTTCAGGCAAGGGGTCTCTCCCATCCCTACCTAGAGTTGCTGAGGATTGAACCTGGGGTCTTCTGCATGCAAAGCAGACACTCTGCCACTGAACTATGGCCCTTCGCCATCCTTGACATGTGACTACAGGGCGATTCCAGGAAGAAAAAACATTCAGGGGAGTGAAGGAGTGGCAGATCAATACTGGAGAAAATATTTTTGCTCTGCACTTTAAATACAAATGGCTGGAAGCTGGAGGAGTGAATGAGGTAGTGGGAATATTTGGGAGGAATCTCCATTGCTCCTTGCTACGTCTTGGAGTAATCCCTGGGTGACTTTAAAATGTCCAGTCATGGGCAACTGGTTGGCCACTGTGAGAACAGGATCCTGGACTAGATGGGCCATTGGCCTGAACCTGGAGGCTCTTCTTATATCCTTATATTTGCTGGTGCCCTTTGGGACTGGCAAGGCAAAAGGCAGGGAGACCAACAGTAGGTGTAACCAGAGCCGATGACAGTCAGAGGCAACGAATTCTTGTTTTCTCCTCCTGCTCCCTGCTAAGTTCTACAAGGGCAACACTGAGACTGTAGAGGAGGAAGCTGATAGCCAGAGCCACCCCTGGATTGGTTGTAAGAAAGCAAGCAGCTGGCGGCTGGTTGAGGGCAAGCTGAGGTTGGTGGGACAGTGCCCCATTTGCTCAAATGGACCAGTCTCCACTGTGTCCAGTCGGTCAGTTTCCCCAGATAATGTGTTCCACTGCTGAACTGCTCTTGCAACTTGCAACGTCTTCCCCTTATGGTTTAGCATATATGAATGAATGGACTGCTTTCAAGTCAATCCCAATTTATGGCGACCCTACGAATAGGGTTTTCATGGTAAGCGGTATTCAGAGGTGGTTTTACCATTGCCTTCCTCTGAGGCTGAGAGGCAGTGACTGGCCCAAGGTCACCCAGTGAGCTTCATGGCTGTGTGGGGATTCGAACCCTGGTCTCCCAGGTTGCAGTCCAACACTCTAATCACTACATTCAGTTTCCCCAGATGTGTTCCACTGCTGAACTGCTCTTGCAACTTTCCCCCCTTATGGTTTAGCATATACCCATACCCATATAGATATACAATATAAAGTTATACCTATTGCTTGTGGCGCTGTGCTGCCATCTAGTGCTGGCTCAGGTGGTTGCACTGCCACTTTAGTATGCATGAGCCCAGTATGCCGGCAGCAGCCAGCATGTGCGTGGTTTGCCACGCAACAATCCTTGTATGTGAATTGCAGCATGCAGGGGCCATGCAAAGCTGCTTACTAACATGGGATTACGAAGAGAAAGGACTGGGGTCAACTGGTACATCATGGCCTGGTGCAGTTCCCGCGAAATGCAGCCTATAATCCTTTTTGCCTTTTGCAAACTTTGCTCTAATTTTTCTCCCTTCTGCTCCTCTATGACTCTTTATGAGCTGGAGAACTAATCACAAGTTCATTATGACATCGCGCTTTCTTCCTTCAAAGCCTTATCTTTTCAGTAAAGCCTTGGACACCGCTCCTTAGATTTCATTCCTGATGAAATGAAGCTTTAGTATGCATGTAATGCAGAGGGAGCCGACGCACTGCCCTCCAGATGTTTTAGACCACACCTCCCATCAGCCCTAGCCAGCATGGCCAATGGTCAGGAATAATGGGAGTTGTTATCAAACGATATCTGGAAGGCACCAGGTTGGTGTCCATCAACCCTGATCAGCAGCAGTGGCTCTTCAGGAATCTTTCTCAGCCCTACTCAGAGGAGCCAGGGATTGAACCTGGGACTTTCTGCATGATGTGGTTCTTACCCTTCTTCATAGGAAGCTGCAACTCTTATAGCTCGGGGTTGTCTTCACCAAGTGGCAACGGCTCTCTAGGAGTCATTCCAAGTCTACCTGAAGATATCTGCTGGGGATTGAACCTGGAACCTGTGCTCTACCATTAAGCCACATCCTCTTCCCTACTGTGATAAAGAGGGGCAAGCAATACCCCTGTTCAGCATCCTTTTCAGGCACAGGAGTCAGGGGAAATTGTTGCAATATTAAGTCCTATGTTTGTCCAGGCCAGGCATGACCACCAGAAATCTGGCCTTCTGTCCTTATGTGGTCATCAGAGCAGAACCTTCTGGGTTTTTTTCCTTTTAAGGTTCTGGCTCATGATGGCATTAACTCCAGGGTAGGAAATGTCCATTCCATACCCAGGTTCTGGGTATAGCCAGCCGTCCCCTGCCCTTGACGAAGATATGGCATGGGCCGCTTGTGGGTATGAATCCTCTCTCAGTGCACCGGACTGATAACCTTTAGATACATTTCATCCTTATTGTGTGGCCACAAAGGAGGCATTCATGGGGTTTGCATGATGACTCGTTCATTCAAGTCGTCAGTAGTTTACTCTCCATAAAGTTCATTCCACCCCAGCATAAGCTCTCTGGAGGAGCAGGGAAATAAGACCCCTAAGAGCATTTTAGTCATAGTGTTGTTTTTCTTTGTCCTTAATGGTTGAGCTGGCAATTGGACTTCCTTCACTGCACAGTGGGCAGTTTTCCTTGCCCACACCTTCTTCATGCAGCTGACCCATGTGATGTGGAACACATAAAGAAAAGGATCTTCAACAGTGTCAAGTGTATCACTCCTAATACTGAACGAGGGTGGTGAGTGCCACCAGGACTAGAGAAAAAGAGAACCTAACAGAAACAAGAGGGAAGTGTCAGCATGATTCAGTTTACAAAAGCACTTTAAAAAAAGGAGACCCCCCCAAAAAAAATCCCAATGAGAATTGAGCATGCTCAGTAGCCATGGAATGTAGAGTGACAGCTGTATTTTTTTTACACTCCTCCCTGGTCTAGTGGGCAGGGTCTTCTTTCGTTTTGGGCAGTCCTCTGCCTGAAGTTCTTTGTGGACAACAGGACTGGCCTGAAGGTTCTGTCCAGGACCAGTTTAATTTGGGCTCCTGCTGGGAGGAAGGACGGGATATAAATCAAATAATCAGTAAAATAAAATAAATAATAAATAAATGTCCAAATCTTTACTCTAAAAATCCATGATGCTAGGATGCTATGATTTGGGGGGGGGGTGTCTTTTTGAATCATTGGTTAAGAGCATTTCAACCAGCCTCAAGTTGCTGTGGTCGTGATGCTAAGCTGACTGGCTGCTCATAGTCCTTAGTCTAGAGCACACATAGTTCTAGGGTTAGATTTAGGTAGTGGCATCCATAGCCCTGGGGCTAAAGGCACCAGACTGATGTGGTATTTGTGAAAGAAGGGAGATTGTTTGAAATGCTTTGTTGCAATCTGTTGTAAGCTGCCAATTGGAAGGTGTAAGGAGGTAAGAATAAAATAGAATTTTATTCTCAGATTCATCTCAATAGATCAGAGCATAAGAATCTATAATTTGGATGACCTCTGTAATACAGTCCTTGCATTTGACCCCAAAGTCACGAGATGGTCAGAATTGGTTTACTAATCCCAGGAAGGCATGTACCAACAGGATTAATTAACCCACCTCAATTTTACATGTTTACTCCCTCCGGAGTATCGATATGGAATGCCAATCAGTTGCAATCCCCATGACTGTTTGGGCTTTGGCATGCAATTGACAAGAAACAATGAAACTGACTAGCCCCCCACCTTCTCCATTGACCAAACCTGAGTGAAAGGTGGACGGGGGTGAGTGAGTGAAAGGTAAAGAAGGCAGCAGCTGCGGCAGCTGGGAAATGCTGAAGTAAGGATTCACCCACCCACTAAAAAAGACTGAAGCAAAGCACCTACAAGGAGGAATACAGCATAGCTGAGATGGTGTTTCCTTCCCTTTTTGCATTATCAGCGGATTTGGTTAATACGGATTTAAAGTGGAAAACTGCATGATAGCTTCTGCTTGCCTGCAACATCATGTGAACCATGCGAATTAAAAGGGGTTGCAAGTAGCACCAGACACACAGTACATTGCCGTGTGGACAAGCCCTGAGTTTCCAGTGAGTATAAATGCATGTGGCATTTTGGCGTTAACCTTCCTCCAGCCCCCCCGCCAAAGTCCTTCAAACCTGGTAATCTTGAGTTCTTGCAGTGAAATCTCATGGGAAAGATCAGGGTGCAAAAAGGAATCATAGGGTGTGATGCTTTTTAAAAACTGGCACAGCCAAGACCTTGCTGTGACACCTCCCAAGCAAGAAGATGATAGACACTGTACCTTTGCAGCGAGCACTGAAGCCAGCCACACTCCTGAGATGTCAGAAGTGATATTTCCTGAGAATCTGTTCTGCTGAGAGACCAGCTCACTCCTCCTCTCGCTCCGAATTGCTTCTACTCTAGCTGGTCATGAGTTACTGCAGTGTGACTTTATGAATTAGTTTCTGAGCTGCTACTGAGGAGCTCAGCCTCACTGCCATTGTAAGTATGCCCCTAGCATGTCCTGAAATCTCTATGCTGCCTGGGAAAGCACTCAAAGCAAGAGCTCAGACACCAGGGGGGCAAGTTCGTAGTCTGCATTTGCTGACCTCACTTCACACCGATAGATTGGAAGGACTTTCGCTAGCTCTGCACACCAGCATGGGTCCTCAAGAAGATGAAAATGCCTTTCTCTCCTGCCTGACCTCTAACCTCATTAAGTCATCCCAGGGACTTCCAGACTTCCTAAAAGAGAAAGGACCAGTAGTCATATTAGCACTCATTAGCATGATTTAAGGCTTCGGACCCGTTGGATATCTGCAAATGGCACACTATATGCACTCACAAATCCATGTGCACATTTGAATATTCCAAAGTACCCTAGTTCATTCTCCCCCTTTGCTATAGGCTACCCCCTCCCGAGTGGCTGAACTTTCAAGAGTTTTCTACCTCAAAGCTTCAGTGTTCAGTCCTCATTGGTCCTCTGCTCTCCTAGATCCACATCAGTCTTTGTGGGATCCCTCCTAGCCTAGATGATTCTTCCAGTCCAAATCATCTTGGCTCCCTTAGCTTCCTTCTTCCCCCTACCTTCAGTTCCATTGCTATTATTTTGTATTTGGTTTAGTTAGAGACCTAAGGAGATGCACAACACCATGTTCTCCCTTCCAAATCTTTCTTGTTTTCTAACCAAAGCAGCATGCCAGGTGGGGCAGAGCCACTACAATAGTGTCCTTGCTGGTGGGTCACTGTGTGTGACCTTGAGAGAGAGAGTGAGAGAAAGAGAGCAAGCAAACAAGCAAGCAAACAACAGTGAGTCTTGTTATCTGTTGTTTACTTAATCATTTCGCTTTTCTTTTTCTGAATTGGAGAACTGGGAGGAGAAATAGTGGATGGCTTCTGCATATGTTGCAACAAACTCTTTATTAAGTGTGTTCCCTAGAATTCACTCATTAAAAGCTGGGTGGAACAGGGCAGGTTGATCTTAGCCACTTGCAATTTCAGAGTGCTTTCCAGAATATTTCCAAAGAAGTTAAGGAAACTGGTTCCAACAGCTCCTCACCTAGATTAAGTTCATAAAAATTTTGATGCAGATGAATGGAGGGAAATGCTAATACTATGACTTCTAGCTTGCTTTCTTGTGAGTTTTGTCAGTGATTTCTAAAATGAAAAGCTTGGGCTTTATGCCTGTCTGGATATGATTCCATATCCTTATCCAAATCTGGAAGATATTCTCCCTAGTCTCAGACATAACAGTGGATGATTATGATTAGTCTTGTGTGATATACTCTGCACATGAGCAGAGATTATTTCACATTTTTAGGACTGAGTCATGCATTGCAAATATGTTCTGCTGTGCTCAAATGAAACAATTTTTGTTTTGTCTTTTGGTTGGAATACTTGGTTCTTTTAATTTAGAGGGCAAAGTGTTTTGGATAATGAAAAGTTAAATTGATTTTTGGGGGGAGGAAAACTGCATGTAACTGGAAGCAATCACTGTACTCACATTTTAAAAGTTTTCCTCTCCAAGCCAGCACTGTTGATGTTTTAGTTTACATCTCCAACTTAATTCAGCTCCTCCGCAGTTTGACACAGAATTTCTCCTACCTCTATTGCTCCTTAGATTTTCCAGGATATTCTCCATAAACCACTCTGGGAGCATTTCCAGCTGAGAAACAGGTTAAAATGCTTTGAAGGAATGAATGAATGTCTCACTTATGGATAAGACACAATTTCCTACCTTCTTGAATCACTTGCATTTTCCTCTGTTTCATATCCTCCCATTGAAGGGAGTGGGAAAATGCACAGTGTAATGATGTCAGGAAAACAGGACAAGTGGGACCTGCAACAGAATTTTGCAGTGTAAAGTCCTGCTGTGCAGGGTTCCACCCCACCAGGATATTCCTTCCAGGATATTCCAATCCTTCCCTCCCACTAGGGTTACCTGTTTCCCACCTCTTCAACGTCACTAAGCATTCTCAGTATTCAAAGACTACAGTCATGACTGCTATATTACCTGCAGTATCAGAGGCAATATGTTGGGGATTATGAATAGGAGAGTGATTGTACTTATATCCTGCTTGTGGGCTTCCCAGAGACATTTTGTTGGCCACTCTGAGAACAGAGGGTGGTGTTCAAGTCATGCATCCCATCATCACAAGGATTTCCACTTGCGTAATGGTATTTTCCCTGCCTGTCCTCTCCTGCACGCATCCAGTGCCCTCCCCAAACCTCCTCCAGAGGATTGGGGGAACCCCTATAACAAATTTAGGGTGTGGGGGGGAAGAGAGAGGGAGAACATTTCATGCTGCTGGAATGTTCCCGGAGTAGGATGTTGGATGTGTAACCCAGTAGGCCAGACCTTTTGCCTGATCCAGCAGGGCACTTCTTGGGTCCTTATAGCAAGAGTAGAAAAGAAGATGTTTCTAGAATTAAGTTGCATGCACTGGGCAGCAGCTGTTATTTACAATCAGCTGTGGTTTAACAATCAATCCTTCTTCCCAGGGAACTCTGGGAATTGTAGCTCTGAGAGAGGAAGTGGGGTCTCCTAACAACGCTCCCCAGCCTTAACAAACTACAGTTCCCAGGATGCTTTGGGGGAAGCTGAGACTGCTTAAAGTGGTATAATCGTGCTTTAAAGGTATGGTGCAGATGTGGCCTTAGTCTTTGCTGATGTTTTCAATGTATATTTCCAGTATTTAGGAACATGTAGCCGATCAATGATGATGATGATGGACTGCCTTCAAGCAGATTCCGACTTATGGCGACCCTACAAATAGGGTTTTCATGGTAAACAGTATTCAGAGGGGGTTTACCATTGCCTTCCTCTGAGGCTTAGAGGCAGTGACTGGCCCAAGGTCACCCAGTGAGCTTCATGGCTGTGTGGGGTTTCCAATCCTGGTCTCCCAGGTCATAGTCCAACTCCTTAACCGCTACACCACACTGGCTCACTTCAACAAAGCATACGCTTAAAATTGTTTTGGTATTTTGTTCTGTGAAGAAAGAGTAAGACAGAGACTTGGAATCCTGTTTTAAAACTTTTTAAAATAAACATGTCCCTTTTCTAATAGCACATAAATACCCCTGCATTCCCCTCTCCGTTACACCACTGGTGGGAAATCATGAAGAAGGCCTTCCAAATCATTCTGTTTTAACAACCATGAAAAAAGAAAACACCGCAAAACTGCAGATTTCACTGATATACCCATTCTTCATTATATAATAGCACTGTCAGGGAGAAACCATGCCTCTCTGCTTCCAGAAACTCATTGCAGCTAATCAATCATCTAATCAAATATGAAACCTAAGAAGCCTAGAATAAAGGTAATTTGCGTTGCCCCCCCCTGTTTCTCCCAGTTGTTGCTGCTGCTGCCATAAGAATTTAAGAACTGAGAGGCAATGCAGCTTAGTGGGTAGAATGATGCTCCTGAGTTGGGAAGGCCTGGGTTTATCTGCCTGACAGTATGGGATGTACTTATGATCAGACCATAGTTTATCTGTGGCCCTAATCTTTGAGCTGTATACAGTGGGCGGTATTCAAGAATATGTTTGTGCTAGTGCAACAATTAGCGCGAGGGCAAGGGGATTTCCAAATCTGCTTTGAAGGATTGGGGGAAACCCCAGAACAGATTTGGGGTGTGGGTGTGGGTGTGGGTGAAGGTGGAGGAGAGGGGGAGATTGTTTTGGAGAAATCCTTGCACTGATGGAAGGAACAATTCGCTTAGCGCTACACTGAATGCAACCCTATGTTCAAGTTTGTAAGAGTGAAGTGTCAGTCTCTTGTATCAATTCAGAAAAAGAGGATACTTCAGCTACGTGGAGTTTGCTTCCTCTCGCCTCTCCTGGCAGTGGTGTATCTATTAATGAATGAACATTGGTAATGTGTGAGGGGGAAGAGATGCAAAACGAAAGGACTGAACCTGTGGCTGACTGTATATGCTCCAGTTCTGGACTAGGGATGGGGGAGGAATTGGGTTGCTTTTCACAGCAGATGACTCACTCTGATGCTTGAACCGGCTGGTGGATCGGAATGCAACTCATAGTTGATTTATGCATATCTGTGGATTTTGCAATGCATTTTTGCATTGCTCCTGCAATTTTGCATGGGCTCCTGCCGGGGGAAAGGGTGGGATATAAATCAAATAATAAATAAATAAATATATAAATAAATAAAATTTTGGTTTGTAAAAAAGTGGGCACAAAAATGGTATTTTATGTAAAAGATGGGTAGAAAATGCCCAATTTTTTGCTGAATGCATTGGAAAGCATTGAAAAATGCCTATACAAGTGTGTACAAAATGCATACCATGGATGTAACGAATGCAATGGGATGTCGGGCGACATAATGGGGTGGAACTGACCTTAAGTTTCAGTGGAAGTGGAACAGGATGAAATTAGCTGCTCAGCCCATCTCTAGCCTGGAATTAATTTTAGAAATAATGGTCTGTAGAAATAATAGAGATGGGCGAATCTATCAGTTTTGGTTTCTTTTGGGTGATCATTTTTCCAATCTGAAGTTCAGTTCTCTACATTTCTACAACAGTTTGCATTTTTTTTAGTCGTCATGAACATTCATCAGCACCTTAGTGTGAATTGCTCCTAATATACACATTTGTGAGTGAGCTTGGCTAATATACACATCTTTATGGAACAATTTCCCCTAATATAATGCATTTTATGTTATTTTCACTAATATGTACATTTATATGCATATTTTACCCTAGTAAATGCATTTTTGTACACATTACTTGGCAGGGGAATTGCACTGGAAAATTCAGAGTAGTGTGAATTTCAGGGGATAGTTGTGCTTCTTGTTTGTGTATTGCATTGTAAAGTGCGAATTAGTTAAATTTGCCTTTAAATGCAGATTGGATCAAATTTCTCCCCCATCCCTAGCAGTGGCAAATATTTTCCAGCCCAAGAGCCACATTCCCTTGTGGGGAACCATCTGGAGACCACATGACAGTGGAGGGCGAGGCCAAAGGCAAAACAGAGTAATGGGCGTGACTCTTACTTTGTAGAGGAGTCTACATTCCAGCCCCACAAAAAGCAAAGGTTTCTCCATCCGGGCAAAAGAACTTGAGGAGGGCTGGGCTTGTGGGTGGTATAACCTGAGAGGAAAAGGTGTGGCCTAGGAACATTCCAGAGGGCCAGATAGAGAGGCCTGGAGGGCCGCATTTGGCCCTCGGGACAGAGGTTCCGCACCTCTGCCTTACTGGTAGGTTAGAAATTACCTATTTCCTACAAAGCAAAAGCTCTCGGCATTAGTTATAAGAAGTATTGTGAAGAAATTGTTATCATCATTGATCTCTAGCAGCAAAATAGCTGCTTTTTTATCCCAATATGGTTATATTATGAAAAATGTCTGCCTTGAAAGGGAAACGTCTCCCTCTGGCGAATCCATCAGAGAGAATTGCAGACAGTATGTAAGGGAACGTCTCACCTCCTCCCCCAGGTCTAACATCAGTGAATAATATCCTTTATTATTCACTTCTCTCTGTAACTCACATTTCCTTTGTTTAAAGGCAAAGGACAGATATCTCTTTATCCATCAGTTTCTGGATCAAGGGTCTTCTGCAGAATGTCACGCTATATTTCTGGGCCCAACAGGGGGCACAAAAGGTTCTCTGCGCCTTGAAGATAAACACCTACGCAAAAGGAGGTTGATTAATTTTTTTCCTAGCCACTGTCTGCTTGAGGCCAGGCATGTTAATGGGTGCTGAGTCACATATATATACATTCAACTTAATTTTGCTCCTGCACTTTGCTCACCTCAATTAAGGGAAATATTGCAAAGCTTCATCCACATCCCTGCAACCAGCTTCTCAAGAAAAAGGCCCAATTCTCTACCATTTGTTTAAGCCCCGATTTACACATCAGGCATGCCTGTATGCCTCTCACAAAAGCTTGTTCTCTGATGTCTCCTGGGCTTAAGTTACAGGACGGCAGATTTCGCTTGACCATTACGAGAAGCACTTTGATGTTCGGAGCGGATTGACGATGGAACCAATTGTCTAGAGTGGATGTGGGCTGTCTCGCATCCTTTTCATTTCAGAACACTACTAGAAATCAGCACAACATTCACAAGTGCCCAGCGACATTTCACCATTCCAAACCCAACACATAGATCCTGCAACACAAATTTGCCACTAAAAGCCACCATGAAAAGACTACAGATTGCATCCAATTTAGTTCTAGTCAGAGTAGACCCACTGAAATTAATGGAGAAAAGTTAATCATGTCTAATCATTTCAATGGGCAGTATACAACCAATGTGTTCTATCAGTGCAAGGGTTGCTGATTGTGCAATGGAAATCCTTCCCTTTCCTTCCCCCAGTGTGCCCCTAAATGTGTTCAAGGCCCCCCCAACCCCCCCAGAGCAGATCTGGGGAGGGCACAGGGGCCTCGCGAGGTGAGAAGCGGGGGAGGAAGTTCCATTGCACAAGCAAGATTCCTTGTACTGACAGAACGCATTGGTTGGATACTGCCCAATACTTTGTGTAGGACTAACACTGGATATCACCCAAAACCATGACTTTTCCAGTTACGTATTGTTCTGATTGTGGTGCTGTTGCTTGTTACTTGGAAGGTCTCCAAGTGACTTACAACATTATTAAAAACACAAATAAATATAGCATACCATAAAAACAAAACAATAAAACAACAACAACACTCCCATACAGCAACAGGAAGGTTTGGCAGCACACTAATAACAAACAGTGTCATCTTCGTCTATCAAAAAGCCTGGGGGAAAGGATAAGCTTTTACCTGGCCCCCAAAAGATGCCAACGAAGGTGCCAGGCAGACCTCACTGGGGAGTGCATTCTACAGATGGAGAAGCACCTGGTGAAGGCCCTGGAGAAATTCTCCTTTGTTCCATAAGAACATAAGAAGATTCTGCTAGATCAGGCCAGTGACCCATCTAGTCCAGCATCCTATTCTCACTGTGGACAAACAGATGCCCATGGGAAGCCCACAAGCAGGACCTGAGAGTGCAACAGTACTCTCCCCACTTGGGATTTACAACATCTGGTTCTGAGAGGAATCTTGGAGGGAGAACATAGCCATCTTGGCTAGTAGCCATTGCTGACCTTATCCTCCATAAATTTGTCTAATCTTTTTAAAAAGCCATTCAAGTTGGTGGCCAGCATGCAGTGTTTCCAATCATATGAAAATTGCAATGGAGAAAATTGTCTTGGAGAAAGGGCACGGTGTGAATGAAGCACCTTAGCTGCCTTGTCGCAGACAAGCAAACCAACAGCTCTAAAACTAACCTGTCTCAGTGGAAGTTACACAGTAAGTAGACAGAAATTTTCTCTCTGGTGAGTCAGTTTACTGACAAGGACACAAAACCTAGGTATGAACTGGCCACTGAAATATATCTTTCATCAAACGCTTGCTTTGCAATGGAGAGGCAAGCCACTCCTACTGAGGCTACTGTCATTTGCTTCTACTCTGTGGTGACTCCATGAAATGATTGTCAGGCCCCAGAACCCATGCAAGGATGTCTTAACCTGTAATAGCACAGGTACGTTCTTGCCCAGAGCGTTGTACACATACATACAACACTTTCATCCCCTATCAGAAAATCAAGTTGTGAGTGTATGGGTAGAGCAACCTTCCTTAGCTTACTCTGGTGGTTGTTGTTGTTATGTGCCTCCAAGTCGACTACGACTCATGGCGACCCTATGAATCAGCGACCTCCAAGAGCATCTGTTGTGAACCACCCTGTTCAGATCTTGTAAGTTCAGGTCTATGGCTTCCTTTATGGAATCAATCCATCTCTTGTTTGGTCTTCCTCTTTTTCTATTCCCTTCTGTTTTTCCCAGCATTGTTATCTTTTCTAGTGAATCGTGTCTTCTCATTATGTGTCCAAAGTATGATAACCTCATTTTCATCATTTTAGCTTCTAATGATAGTTCTGGTTTAATTTGTTCTGACACCCAATTATTTGTCTTTTTCGCGGTCCATGGTATGTGCAAAGCTCTCCTCCAACACCACATTTCAAATGAGTTGATTTTTCTCTCATGCACTTTTTTTCACTGTCCAACTTTCACATCCATACACAGAGATCGGGTACCCACCAGATATTATGGACTACAAATCCCATGATGCTCTGTAGTCCAAAACTTCCAAAGGACACCAGCCTGGGGAAGGCTGCTCTACCCATATAAACCTTGGTATTCTAGAGTAGCTTTGAGACATTTCTTGTCCGACACTGCCATCATATGGTATTTCCTTCTCCCCATCCAAAGTCTCATTGGTCTTAAAGGGGCATTTTTTAAAAAGGAAAACGGTCTTAAAGGCTGGAGTGCTCTTGTACTCAGGCCCTGCTTGTGGACTTTCCATAGGCATCTTCGTTGACCACTGTGAGGACCAGATGCTGGACTAGATGGTCCACTGGCCTGACCCAGTAGGACTCTTCTTATGTTCTTCAACGCTTCGCAGTGTTTCTTTATTAGTAGCCACTTACACTGGCGTCAAAGTATTTGCTGCATAGAAACACCTCACACACACGCCACCCAGCCACGAGTATCTGCAGTGGAAAGTGACCCACTGGCTACATGTGAGACAAAAGGCTCTGGTGTTTGTTCTGCTTGGGGAAGTGCAAATACGCTCTCAGGCTGGGCCCTTTAACAGACAATAGTAAATCTATATAGTTGTCTAACTTCAAATTTTTGGCCTGGGGGTACATCAAGCAAGCATGTTACTGAAGCTAAGCTGGTCTGGGTTTGGTTAGTGCCTGGGTTTGTTGTTCTTGTTATGTGCCTTCAAGTTGAATACAACTTATGGCGACCCTATGAATCAGTAACCTCCAATAGCATCACCTTGTTCAGATCTTGTAAGTTCAGGTCTGTGGCTTCCTTTATGAAATCAATCCATCTCTTGTTTGGCCTTCCTCTTTTTATACTTCCTTCTGTTTTTCCCAGCATTATTGTCTTTTCTAGTGAATCACATCTTCTCATGATGTGTCCAAGGTATGATAACCTCAGTTTCATCATTTTAGCTTCTAGTGATAGTTCTGGTTTAATTTGTTCTAACACCCAATTATTGGTCTTTTTTGCAGTCCATAGTATCCGCAAAGCTCTTCTCCAACACCACATTTCAAATGAGTTATCCGCTTTTTTCACTATCCAACTTTCACATCCATACATAGAGATCGGAAATACCATGGTCTGAATGATCCTGACTTTAGTGTTCAGTGCTATGTCTTTGCATTTGAGGACCTTTTCTAGTTCTCTCATAGCTGCCCTCCCCAGTCCTAGCCTTCTTCTGATTTCTTGACTATGGTTTCCATTTTGGTTAATGACTGTGCCAAGGTACTGATAATCCTTGAGAAGTTCAATGTCCTCATTGTCAACTTTAAAATTACATGACTCTTCTGTTGTCATTACTTTAGTCTTTTTGACGTTCATCTGTAGTCCTGCTTTTGTGTTTTCCTCTTTAACTTTCATCAGCATTCTTTTCAAATCATTACTGGTTTCTGCTAGTAGTATGGTATCGTCTGCATATCTTAAATTACTGATATTTCTCCCTCCAATTTTCACACCTCCTTCATCTTGGTCCAATCCTGCTTTCTGTATGATATGTTCTGCATATAGATTAAACAAATAGGGCGATAAAATACACCCCTGCCTGGGTTTGGTCACCTCTTATATACCCATTTGATCACTGTGCAGGTGGACTCCAGCAGACACCAGCATGGGGGGTGGCGGGTAATCATTTGCACTGAGCCAGGGCAACCAATAGGTGGAGCCAGAGCAAAATGTAGATACAGCCAGAGCCAAAAGTGGGTAGAACAAAATATGGATGATTAATATTATTGACCAGGTATAGTTGATGCAGGAAGGAGAGGCTTGAATGAAAACAGCCTAGCACTGAGTGTGCTTGTTGGATTCTGAGGCTTGCCTTTTGCCATGATTTTGTCAGGATTAACACAACATAGGTTTGCCATTTCCCAGTGGAGGGAGGCTGGCCCATCAGGGCAAATGGGTCACTGCCCTACCTGCCTGAGTTCGCCATTGGCCAGCCCCCATCTACCTGCCTTACCTAAAACTTGCCCAGGGGGTGGCACTGCCTGCCAGCTTTCTCCGCCTTAGTCTCAGTGTTGCTCTCTTATAACTCGGTAGGGAGGAGAAGGACGGAAACAGAACTAGCATGAGTCAGCTCTGCCTCTCATCGACTCTGGGGCCACCTACTGTTTGGGATCCTTGCCAACTGCCCTACCGGTCCCAATAGGCACTAGCCACCATTATCGTCCCCTCCTTGGTCATTACTCCACTGCAGCATGCAGACTCCTATAAATTCTTCCCTCCCAAGGAAACTGATCTGACCTTACTGAGGCTGCTTGGAACTTCTAATTGTTTAGAGAACAAAATGTTATCTGAACCCTTCAAAATCCCACCTCTTAAGAAATAAGAAATACAAAAGGGATCTCTGCCCTTTTGAAACTATGGCCATACTAACTCGAACACACCTGATCTCGTCTGATCTTGGAAGCTAAGCAGGGTCAGGCCTCGTTAGTACTTGGATGGGAGACTGCTTGGGAATACTGGGTGCTGTAGGCTTAGAGGAAGGCAATGGTAAACCACCTCTGAATACCTCTTACCATGAGAACCCTATGAATATATCCAAAAAAAGATTCATAGGGTCGCCATAAGTCGTAATCGACTTGAAGGCATATAACCAGAGCTTGGAAAATTTACTTTTTTGAACCACAACTCTGATCAGCCCAATCCAGTGGCCATGCTGGCTGGGGCTGATGGGAGTTGTGGTTCAAAAAAGTAAATTTTCCAAGCTCTGCATATAACAACAAAACCCTTTTGAAATGCACATTTTTCTGTCCCCTCCTTGTATCTGGCTTCTTCTACAGTTTGCTCTGACTCCGCCTACTGATCAGGCTAGCTCAGATGGAATGTTGGAGGAGCGAATTGCATATTATTATTATTATCATTAATAATAATAATAATAATAATAATAATTTAATTAATTAAATTTCTATTAAATTTCTCCCAGAAGGAGCCCAGGGCAACAACCAAAGGGCAAAAGACTAAAAACATCTTAAAATATTTCAAAAACAAATTTAAAACATCTCTCTTTTTTAAATCTTTTAAAACATCTTAAAAAACAATTCCAAAATAGACACAGACTGGGATAAGGTCTCTACTTAAAAGGCTTATTGAAAGAGGAAGGTCTTCAATAGGTGCTGAAAAGGTATGTACTGTGTGAAAAAGTACTTTGCCTGTGCTGAATCTTCCAAAATCCGACCTCACTGGATGGCCCCAGGTTCTGGTATTATCAAAAACGGGGAAACCCTTCTTACTGCCCACTTTTCTACCCCATGCATAATTCCTTTGTCCAGTTTCAGAGGAAGGGGGCGGCTTCTTTCTCCATGCAGATCACTTAGCTCCTGCTGAAAGACAGCCATGTGCCATGCAGCACCACTACAGCTGTGCTCTTTTATTATTAATGAAAATGCTCCTGATCGATTACAGGGTTTTGATTGCACTTGCAACCCCATAAGTAATTATAGGACTGCTGTTTAATCCAGTCTCGGAGTCATGCTGCTTAAATTGCGTATTTGTGCTCCAAGAACATCCATTATATTTTCCTGCAGAGTTTAGAAAGCGCAGCACAATTCATTGCCTGACTGTCTGTGTTCTGCCATGTTTTTCTAAGCAGCGTTTGGACTAGACACCTAGGATTGTAGCCGGTGCTACTCCTACTCAGAGTAGTACCACTGAAATTAAAGTTAGCCATGACCATTGGTTTCAGTGGGTCTGCTCTGCGTAGGACTAGCACTGCACACAGCCCTGGGTGTATGTGTGTTTTAAAAAAGCATGAACCCGTTCTAAAGTAATTTAAGGTAAGGTGATTTTAATTTTGTTTTGAATCCACCCATTCTGGAAAGCTATTGAGAGGCTGCAGCATTTCAAATCAGTAACTGTGACCCAAACTTAACACCTGTAATCATAAAGTTTGAATCTGAACCCAGTGTCAGTGTGATGTAGCAATAGTTAGGGAAGTGATACAACACCCCTCATTATGGTCTCAGGAAGATGGGTAAACCCACTTACTTAGGAGAAAGCGCCACTGATCTCACAGGGTCCTACCTCCGAGCAGCCATGTGCAGGATTACACTGTCAAGCACCTTGAAGCAGGGATGGGAAAACTCTGTGTCTCCTGAAAAGTTGTTGGGCCTGCAACTCTCATCATCCCTGACCATTGGGCCATGCTGTCTGGGGCTGATGGGAGTTGGAGCATCTGGACAGCGACAGGTCCCCCACTCGTGCCTCAAAGGCTCCATCTTTTTAAGTTTGAAAAGATGTTCTCCCCCAGTTGGACTATTTTACTTGCCGGCTCTTTAACAGGCTGTACTTTATCCCCTTTAACCAATAGTTCTGATTTCAGACAGACGGAAGATCAATCAGTGTTACTGCCCAATAGAAGTGTGCACCCTTCTTTCAAAGACAAATAGCACATTTAGTCTGGTAGCAAATTGTATCCCCTTGTCATCTGTCCTGGGCCACTGTGGTTATCTAGGATAGCCTTGGCTGGCTCACAGGACTATTCGAAGCTGAAGGTCAGATGATTTGCTCATCTAGCTATTGTTGTTAAATGGTTTCATTCGCTGCCCTGGGCTCCTTCAGGAGCAAGGGTGGAATAATAATAATAACAATAATAATAACAATAATAAAACAATGTGTTGTTATATGCCTTCAAGTCAATTACAACTTATGGCGAACCTACGAATCAGTGACCTCCAAGAGCATCTGTCATGAACCACCCTGTTCAGATCTTGTAAGTTCAGGTCTGTGGCTTCCCTTATGGAATTGATCCATCTCTTGTTTGGCTTTCCTCTTTTTCTACTCCCTTCTGTTTTCCCCAGTATTATTCTCTTTTCTAATGAATCATGTCTTCTCATTATGTGACCAAAGTATGATAACCTCAGTTTCATCATTTTAGCTTCTAGTGATAATTCTGGTTTAATTTGTTCTAACATCCAATTATTTGTCTTTTTTGCTGTCCATGGAATGCACAAAGAACTGCAATCTGCTACTCTGACTGGCAGCAGCTCTTCTGGGTCTCAGAGAAAGGGAGGCCTTTCCCATTTTCTGCAATTTGATCCTTTAAAAGGGATTGTACCAGAGACCCTCTGCATGCAATGCATGTATTCTACCAGTGAGCCTCTCCCCTTAAAAATTTCACAGGAAACCGACTTGCATCAGGTCAGACTATTTGTATGTCTAGCTCAGTATTGTCTAGTTATCGACTGCACCAGGGCTGCAGTCAGAGATCTTTCCATCATGTGCTACCTAATCGCGTTAACTGGAAATGCCTCAGGTTGAACCTAGGAGCTTCTGCATGCAAACCATGTGCTCTGCTACTGAGCTACATTCCTTCTCCAAGAGAGACGGGGAAAATTACATCGTAATGTATTTGATTTGGGAAATTTTCTGCCTGGTCTGGTGAAAGTAAAACTGCAGCCTAGGGCCTTAACTAACAGCAGTTAGAATATTCAGTATACAAAAGGTTGGAAGGAATACATCTTTTCACTGGTGGGTGCAGCATTAGAATTTTTGGTTGGATAGTGTGATTGGTGCACCAGTATGAAGAAGTGCATAGATGGCCGGGTGCTGGTCGGCAGTTAGTTGGGAGTGGTTGGTGTTTGTGGAAGGGGAAAGACCTGAAAAGCAGGTGGACTGACTTCATGGCCAAAGACTTGCTGGGGATAGCTAAATCATTTTGCATAGGCTGAAGAGACAAGGGGAAAAACATCTTTCTGCTGCACGGAGGAGAATCAGCTTGGACTCTCGGTCTCTGGTGCCTGGTAGAAGTACCAAAGGGAGGATTAACAGGCCAAGTACCACAAGACAAACCTGTGCTTCGACAGGTCTGTAAAGGGTTGGGAAAAGAGGCTTCCTGCAGAGTCCTCAGTTATGGTATTGGTGAGGATGAAGTGGTGTGGAGATTGTAAAAGGGCATTGTGGCTTACGGGTTTCAATAGGGTAACTACCTGCTTCCTTAAAGTTACCTTAGCTGAATATAAGCTGTTGGTATTTAAAGTGACCATAACAAGTTAACAAAGCTTATACTCATTTGAAGATACAGTACTGTTTTAAAGTAACCAGATAAGCTTATGCTTCTGAAAATTCAATTAACTTACGGACGTTCAATGAAGCTGAATATTGGAAGATTCAGGACAGACAAAATAAAGTATTTCTTCACGCAGCACATAGTTAAAGCTTTGGAATTCACTCCCATAAACAAGGCAGTGATGGCCACCAACTTGGATGGCTTTACAAGAAGATTAGACACATTCATGAAGGGTCAGGTTATCAGTGGCTACTAGTCATGATGGCTGTGCTCCACCTCCATAGTCAAAGATAGGATGCTTCTGAAAATCAGTTGCTGGAAGCTGCAAGAGGAGCAAGTGCTATTGCACACAGGTCCTGCTTGCAGGCTTCCCCATGGCATCTGGTTGGCCACTGTGAGAACAGGATGCTGGACTAGATGAACCACTGGCCTGATCCAGCAGGCTCTTCTTATGTTCTTATGCACTAACTTAATAATCTTGAAATAAATAAATGTAAATACCTTCATTAAGTATAATATTAAATGCAATGTCTGTATTTGACTGGCTTTGTACCATGCCTATAGTCCCCAGGTTATTGATAAATTAAGGGTTAAGAGGAAATCAGTGAGACTAAGTGGTGACTGCAGCATGGGTTTAGGAGAACCAATGGAGTGGGAGTTGCATTTTGTTATTGAGTCAGTCGGTAAATACCCCTCTTCCCTCCACACAGTTCAAGGACAAATTCCACCCAAGGAAAATCACAGGAGGAGGGCGTGGAGTAGGGCTGGTGAAGAGTGTGGTCTGTGAGGGGGGCCTGGGCTGGGAGAGTCCCGAGTACTGGATAAAAAGCCCTAGAGATCTGCATTCAGCCCTGGGGGCTCAGGTTCTGTATCCCTCCTACAGTGTAGAGTGAGAAAAAACCCCAGTGGAAGAAGTCAATAAAGCATCAACACACAGTGTTTGTTTTTTAATTTGAAAACTGGTTTTAATGATCAACTTAGCAAATTTTGGCAGTTACAAACCTGTACACTTTTTTTTGTTTTTCCTTTTTATAGCAAAATAACACAAGACAATACTGCCAACAGCAAATATGAAAAAACCAACCAACGCATTTGCTGACGTGGGACCAGATCCACTTGACGTGATTTCTTTCCCGTTGCATAAGGTTATTGTGTTGTTGGAATAATGGTGGAAACTCCTTAAATGCCTAATTTAAGGCATTAGAAAACATGTCTGTAATAGCATTTGAAGGGAAAAACAGTCAGTCGGAAGGAGAAACAGAAAAAAAATGTTAGAGAAACACGTGATTTAAAGAAATACTAGAGTACATTCTGAAATGACTAAGAAGCATCGTTTTCCAAAACCTATTGGCCTTTTTTCTTGATTTTGCCTTTACCTTAAATGTTTAATCTGACACTGATGACTTTCTTCAGAATATGTAAAAGAACACTGAAAGAGAAATTAAAAACGACCTGATTGGCATCAAATATCTACAAAAGCCAGGTAATTCCAAAATTATTATATACATTATTTTATAAACTTTTTTTAAAACACCAAAAACATACATCTTTTACAAACCAGCCTGCTTGCAACAGGAAAAATTTACAAGACAACTATCTTTCTTATACAGTGCTTCAAAGACAACTTCTTACATTTCCCAAATGAACCTCTCCAAATGCAGTTTATATGGGCTTGTAAAACTGTTCTGGAAACAACCCAGGTCTTTGATGACAGGATTTAGTTACACTACCGAGAGTTTGAATTTCCACAATCCTGTTCAAATGTATCCTTAACACTGCCAGTATTGAATCCTGGTTTATGGCCTTGTAATACAACATTTGTAAATTATTGCTTTTTTTAAACAATGTACACAATGGAAATTAATTTATTTTCAGTACACCCCCAGTTGCCCTTCTCTCATATGAAATAACGAAGTTTTCAGTGCCTTTTTATTTGGTGCATAGCCTTGGGAAGTACAAGCTTAAAAGAATGGTTGACAACGGACAAAGTTACAGTGAATTGTATTACAGATATGTGGGATTAGGGGACAGTACTGAACAGGCAAAATAATAATTATAAAATAACTTCACAGAACACCAGACTTTGCATCATCACAAACATCTTTTCTCTCTCTCCTGATTTATGATCTTTGTCATAGTTCAACAAAATGGCCCCACCAAAAAAGTTTTACAATTATTTTCCTGTAGAATGTGAAAACTCTCTTTAAAAAAAAGCAGTCCATCGACTCAACGCTAGTGTCAAAATTCTTTTGATGCAAATCTTACAATGTGGAAATCAATTGTTAATGATCCCTGAATTATATGCAATCACTATCACATGCTATGACCTCTTCACTACATGGAAAGAGGTTCGGTGCCACAAATAATTGGCGGACAATCCCTTTCTGGATAGATTTGACATACTCTTTTGTTCAGGAATGATATTTTCATATTGAAAGCAGACCTGTGCAGCATATGCTCTGCAAAACTGAACACAGCTTATCAGCAATGCATTGTGCCTGCCAAATGACTGAGAACCTTCCCTGTTGTGCAGTCCCAGCAGGCAGCAAAAGCAGGCCTACTGAGATCCCAGTTGGCCGCCACATCTGCCTGATGGGTTGTCTGGTTTGGTCAGTCACCAATTGTGCAGGTGAATGTGGAACCCAAATCCGTCAGCGAGTCTCTCAGCTTTAATGTGATTTTAACACACCTAGCTCTGTGCTAGACAATGGTCACAAGAGAAATCTGAAAATAAGTAAAAACTAGCAGTGTAGGAATGCTTTCTTCAGGCAACGAGCTTGGAGAGATTAGAGAGTTTCCACAGTTTTGTTATCCACAGGATCTGTCTCCGAGCTAGTGGAGTGCACTGAGCGTTTATATGACAACCTTGGGATTCTTTTCAGACTTACTGGGGGGGAGTGTCCTCATGATTTTAATTGTAATGAGACACAGCTCTTTGGAGGTATTTTATGCCTTTCCTCTGTAGGTGGCAGTGTGCAGTTGGCTTCCCCATATCAATGTTTGGGTGATGGCCTTTTAAACACCCCACTGTTAGGTTCGCCAGATGCAAACCTTTAATAGCTGTGTAGAAGACGGGATTTTAGCAAGCACAGCTTGCCTTGCAAGCCATCCCTGCTGAGGTTTCCTCTTCTACACCACTATGAAAAGCAGCCAGTGGTGTTGCTTTTACTGTTGTTGTTTAGCCTGGATGATCACAGCTGCCTTACACCAGATGGCCCAAAATATACTATCAGATTTGTGGGTTTAAGGAAGAACCTAGAAGAAAACACATTGGAGTGAATGGATCCATGAACACAATTATTGTTCAGGTTAGCTCAGCTGGGCTTTTCCCTCCTTGCATAAGTGGGACAACTGCATGGGCTGAGGGGGCAGTGAGCAGCCCAGCTGCTGGAAGAAAGGGAGATGGGGCAAGGGAGTGGTGACTGCATAGGATCTGGGAAGAGGCAGAGGATCCAAAGCTGCAGGAACCTCAGGAAAGAAGCAAAGGCAGCAGAGTATGTGCAAAGAGAGTTAAACGGAAGGCACCCCTCGCCTACTCAAGGACAAGGGCTCCTGCTGCGTTGCTTAGCTTAGGAAACATTAGGGGCCGTCCTGTGGAAGACTTGTAGAAAACAGGGGGGAGGGAGAGGGAATAAGACACCAAGTGTGGGGAATAGCAATGTTTCGCTACTTGCTTATGCATTAGGGGTTCTGTTTTTCTAATTATTTCCCTCTGTGAATTTGCTGACATGTCCCAGTAATCGTAAATAAAATAAAATAAAAATAAACGTAGATGTTAAATGTCCCTGGGAAATACTAGCTGTGAATACACACTTGGTTAAGTGGAGGCCAGCAAGGATTATTTTGTAATTACTTTGTGGGAGGGCAAAAAGCAGAGGTCACAAATCGGATGGAACAAAGGTTCAGAATTCAAGTGTGTGATATCTGAATCTGCTCGAAGCAACCCAGTGCATCCTGTGGCTTTCCGAGCTTGAGAAGTTAGAGCACATGTTGTTTGAACTATTGCACAGCACCTTGTCACCCATCCCTTGTTTTATTTTTTAAAGAAAAAGGAATATTTGCCTGTCCACAAGGAGAATCCACACACATCAGCAAGCTTCTTCCAATCAAGTAAGCGTCTCTGAGGAAGCAGAACTCTCTTGACTAGCTTTGGCTGCACCTCACTTGGAAGAACTAGTTGAGTTTGGGAGAGAAATCTGTTCTTTAGTTTCTTCACAACTAGGAGACAGGAAGTTCAAGTATATTGCCCCTCCCAAAGGTGGGCACCTCCTTGGAGGTGGCAGAAGGATTGAGAAAGCAAACATATCACAAACTTCTTATAAATGGATGCCTATGATATTTTGAAGGGAAAACCAAGAAAAATGTCCATTAATAGAACAGGAAGCGTGGACAGGCCTGTACTTCTAAAAATATTCGTATCCGTCTTGGCTCAAAACCCATTTTTAACACACACCTCAATATGTGGATGGATGGGCAGGAACAGGTTGAAGTTGAACCCTGATAAGACCGAGGTACTACTTGTGGGAGACAAGGGAGGGTTAGGAGATGTTGACTTGGTGTTTGATGGGGTGAAGTTGCCCCTACAGGACCAGGTCCGCAGCCTCGGGGTTGTTCTTGATTCCAGGCTGTCCATGGAGGCTCAGATTTCGGCTGTGAGCCGGGCAGCTTGGTATCAATTACACCTTATATGTAGGCTGCAACCCTACCTCCCTGTTCAACAGCTCCCGCTCGTGGTACATGCCCTGGTCACCTCTCGATTGGACTACTGTAATGTGCTCTACGTGGGGTTACCCTTGAAAACGACCCGGAAATTACAACTTGTACAGAATGCAGCGGCGCGCTTACTTACCAACAGCCGCCGCCGGGACCACATTACGCCAGTATTATTTGATCTACACTGGCTGCCGGTTGTTTTCCGGGCCCGATTCAAGGTGTTGGTATTAACCTTTAAAACCCTATACAGTTTCAGCCCAGCTTACCTGAAAGAGCGCCTCCACCTATGCCGCCCAACTAGATCAGCCACACAAGGCCTTCTCTCAATCCCGCCAACCAAAACAGTTAGGTTGGTGGGTACTAGGGAGAGAGCCTTTTCTGTGGTGGCCCCCACTCTCTGGAACTCCCTCCCATGTGATCTTCGACATGCCCCTTCCCTAGAGGTATTCCGCAAGGCCCTGAAGACGTGGCTATTTCAACAGGCCTTTGAGGTCCTTGGGAGGGGTAAATCTCCATGATTTTGCCATCTATCGTATGCTGCTAATATAATTGTTTTTATATGTATTGATGACTGTCCAGTATTTTTATCTATTGTTATTAATGTGACTGCATCTGATATTATTGTATTTTATCTTATTTTAATGTACGTCGCCTAGAGTGGCTATTTGCCAGACAGGCGACAAACAAATTAAATATTATTATTCTAACCAGATCATGTGCTGCAGCACAAACCTTTGCAATGACATGAAGAGAGGGGTCAGTAAACAGTAAATTACCAGCTCCATGATGTGGATTTCAGAGTCCTTTTGCTATTAAGAGTGTTACATGGTTGTTGTATTGTTTACTTGATGCTGTTGTTTTTAACCATTCTGATTGTTGGATTGGCAGTTCATGAACAAATATTTCTTGCAGTAGAAAGAACTGGTCGCTGATTAGCTTAATGAAATCAGAAACGATGGAATTCAGTTCATTCAGGGGGGGAAAAATCAGTTCACAGAAGGGAAGCGCCAGAAACACTTATTTAGTGTTGTATTGACAGAGAACCAGGATGAGGCTGGGGCATGAAAAACCTGTTAGGGTATCCATTCATCTGTGACAACTCTCCAGGAGGAATGATTTATTTATTCAGCATCCTTCCAGGCTGGCTGAATTCTCTCAGGGAAGGGAGGGAGGCTTCCCCTCCCATCTTTAAACTATGTATGTTACAAAAACAAAAAACTGGAAGTCAGGGACACCCCCCTTTTTTGCAGCATTAAAATAAAGGGTGCAAGTGTGCATGGGGGAAAAAATTCACATCTCCACAATTTTCTGTGTTTTTTTAAAAAAGAGAACATGTAGATGAATGAAAAATGCTGCTGAATCCAAAAAGGAGGGGGGGAGCCAAATAAATAAATAAATAAATAAAACTTGAATGCTTTTTGCACAGGCCAAGTGAGGGATGGCAGGAACAGCTCTTCAGCAGAGTTCCTTGAGGAAAGCCAGTTTGCAAATCCTCGATCTCTGGATCTCAAAAGTGCCTCCCAGGAGTCGCCAGGTGCAAGGAGAGCAGGCCTCCTGAACTCTTTCTCACTGCCTATGTAGTGGCTGACGTTTCTTCAGGCGTAGCTGCTTCTCCTTCCTGCGTAACCAGCTGCTCTCCTCTATCCTGGAAGTACAGGAGCTGAGATCTCCTTGGCTTTTGGTCACCTTCTTCCCCGCTTGATGATCAGTATGGTCATAAATACATCTCATCCTCATTTGATGAGAACAAGATTGCTACGGAAAAGTTGGCATGGGGGCATGTTGGCTCACTGCCACATGCAAGTGGATGCACAATGACCCAGTGAATCCAAAGGAGGGCATGGAGTGGTTGCTCATTTGCCATTTCTGTATGATTTAGAGCAGATGGGTCATCCCACCACACGTTGTTGTCTCTGCTTAACATGGTGCAAAAGTATTGTTCAACCCCCTCCTGCTCTGCAGCTAGAGATGCAGCCATGAGCATATATGGAGTAGTCACTATAACTACATCTGGAACATGACAGAAAGGGATCTTGTTGTGGACTAGTCATTTTGAAAGGATTGGTTTGGAAAGGATTCTACCCGCTCCTTACAATTGAAAATTCCTTGGTGCAGCAGCCTTGCAAGCTAGATTACCCTCATTCCTCAACTCACCATCGTTCAACCTATGCAGCGATACCAATCGGACCCAGGAAATGCTTTCACCCCATCTTGAATACTGCAAGTGTTTCACCTTGTAACACTTTTAATAGTACAATATTCCACAAAGCTGGGTGGAGAAAAATTCAGCCTGTCGTCAGGCAACAGGGAACCTCTATACCAGCAATAAACAGCAGGCTCCAACTCCAAGGGCTAGAGTGCTGTCAAGCACCAATTTTTGGAGACAATCTTTTGCCCTCTCTTTGTGCATGGTTACCATGGATTTCTTGACAGGGTTAAAAATGCGTTATGCTATTATTTCCTCCTCGCCCCATATATAGATCTATTTTTTCTTAGCAAAAGAAAAGAAAAGAAAAGTCTTCTTAACAGGTATGCTATGGAAGGGACCAAACAACAGAAACAACATCAACAAGTGTCTCCTTCACACTTGAGTCTGGTGATGGGTCTCCACAAATGGAATGTGAACGTGATGGTGATCCAGGTGGAGCTCCTCAATACTTTCATAGTCACTCATGGCTATCTCAGAGTCATCAAAGCCGCAGCCCATAGAGACATCAGACGACGATGCATCCAGCGAATTATGTAGGGACAAGGGCTTCTTTGCCGTGCGATTGTTCTCTGCATTTGGTCCTGGGCCAATGCCAAAAGTACTAAACTCATTCCCAGTCTGAGACCTGCCATTGTCCACCTCGTTGGGGAACTGATGCGGAGGGAGGTATTGGCTTGGGTGGAACTGTGGCCGTCGCCGACAATCCGGGCTAAGTGTGCTGGCCATGGAGATTGGCTGCGACGGAGGAAGGGCTTCGTATTGGTCTGGGTAGTCCTCCGGGAGGGGAGGTGGTAACTGGTCCTGGTTTAAAAACTCCTCATCCTGTGGTGGAGGGTAGTCGCTGTCAATATCATAGCCGCCAAGGTAGTAGTCCGTTTCCAGCTCTCTTGTGCTCCCATGATGCACTGAGCTGCCATCTGCTGTCTCATAATTGGGCACCTCCTCAATGTCAGATAAGCGGGCGTTCGGCATCCAATCAGAGGTGTCCCAGTGATAAGCTGCAGAAGGAAACAAACCCACAGTGAATGGAGAAGGAGGCATGAGATGAAATCGACAGCATGCACCTAGTATGAGGCAAATCCCCTCTGGGTCTCAGCATAGCGAAGCTGTATATGCAAATAACTGGCATGCACCACAATTGTTTTGCTTTTTAGACACTGGCCAACCATGCTTTGGCCAGAATGAAGAAAAGCGATCTAACGTAATGATGACAACCAGCACAACATAGCCATTTTAATGTTTGCATTAGAAAGTAAGAGTCTGAGAAATAAAAAATGCTGAAAATCTAATGTAAGGTTCTGCTCATGGCAGGTGAGCATCAATCAGTTAGAACATATACATTAATGAAAGTCAGCATGCTCTTGCTGCTGTGGTCATTTCCAAGCTCTTGGTCTGGGGAGGGAAACAAAAATTACATAGGCACGCAAAATAAATTAGGCTGAGATGAAAAAGAACCAGCAAACCCCTGAAAGAATAATAAAGCCCACCCTGCCCTGCCATGGCAACCAAAATATATACTGCAACATGCTTAAACATGCAGAACATGGGCACAGCATGATTCAAAAGGTGAAGGCCGAACTAAGCATATTAGTAATGTGCTAACATTCCGGACTTTGAGGGCACACCCTCTCCCACCCATTAGAGCAGGAAGATGTCAATCACCTCTGTTGTAGTTCTGTCCTTGGTCTACATCAGTCACTGTTAAATACAAAGTGGGGAAGAAAGCAACACTGGAAACTCTCAAGTCTGCACATTGCAGAAAATCTTACAGTATGGTATATGCTTCTAAAACACATTTAAAAGTATTACGAAAAGTGCTTTTAAGCAACGCTTCCATTTAAGGTTTTTTAAAAATCTGATTTTTCTAATCAGGTGTTTATCGACACAATCACTTAACATCAAAGTACTACTATGGTTATCTCAATCAAACATGCAAAACAGAATCAAGAATATAGCTTTAATGCAAAAAACTATATAGTTTTTTAAATTTTTTGCAAAGTATCGCTCATTTCTCTCTTGCTCACTGTGAAACAGAAAAAAAATAAGAATCTACCATTCTCAGGGCCGGTTCAAACAAATCTGGGCCCAAGTACGCTCAGATACCACGGTGAGGGGCACGGTATAACAACCTGAACAGAACAGAATAGAAAGGCAGTCAATGGGACTGGAGAAGCAAACACGGCAGAGCCCTGTCCTAGCTAGAATGATCTGACTTTATGGGGAATAGGATCAAGGAAAACAAATACCTCTGGTTTCTCCTCTGGTTTTAATATAGGAACCTGCCTTACATGAAGCAGGAGGTGTGGCATTACCTGCAGGGCTAAGTTCATGGTACTGGTTTTGGCAGATAAAGCCCTATGCAGCTTGGGACCAGGTTACCTGAAAGATCGTCTTACCTTATATATACCCAGTCGACCACTGCGCTCTGCAGGTGAGGGCCTTCTGCAGATACCATCTTATCAGGAGGTCCGTTCCGCACAACATAGGAAGTGGACCTTTAGTGTTGTGGCATCCACCCTTTGGAATTCCTTCATCAAATATTAGACAGGCGCTGTCTGTGTTGTCTTTTCAGTGCCTACTAAAGACCTTCCTCTTTCAACAAGCCTTTTAAGTAGAGAACTTATCCCAGCTGCATCTGTATCATGATTGTTTTTAAGATGTTTTAAAAGATGGTTTTGAAGATATTTTTAAAAATGTCTTAAAGATGTTTTGTTTTTAAGATCTATCTATCTATCTATCTATCTATCTATCTATCTATCTATCTATCTATCTATCTATCTATCTATCTATCTATCTATCTATCTATCTATCTATCTGTCTGTCTGTCTGTCTGTCTGTCTGTCTGTCTGTCTGTCTGTCTAATATCCTGCCCTTCTTCTCAGAAGGAGTCTGGGGCGGCAAACCAAACACTAAAAGCAATTTAAAACATTTAATAGTTTGAGAGGTATGATTTGTATGGCTTGTTTATTACTGGGAGATAAGGTTGGACTTGCAAACCTGAGTGAAGAACAGCACCAACCCTACATTTTCAAACTATGGGAGCTAGTTCTTTTTTTAAAAAAAGGTAAACGGCAATAGGTAGGAGAGAATTGCAGTATAATTTCTTTTCTGGAGAAGACTTTCTTTCTGGAATGCTAATCCTACAATTGCCTCCAGAGGCCAGGTGAAGCATGATAACCTGAACTAAAGCTAGCTAGCTGGCATTCTTTTAGAGCCAGCATCTTGTGATGTGTTTAGACTATGTCTCTTGTGATTATCATCTGTCTTGTGGCTATTCATCCAGCAGGGTTGCCATCAGATTCTGCTAAAATATAAAAGCAGGACTGGAACATGTCATAACTGGGCTGTCCTGGGTCCAGAAAGCACTCAAGCTCAGACTGAACCTGGGATTTTGGCCAGGATTTGAGTTGGGGCAAAAATTCTGGCAAAATCCTTAGTATGTCCATGCCTCATTTGTGCAATAACTTGCTGCTTCAGTGACGTTGCACTGTCCCCTGTTGTTGGACTAGGGCAATATTTTTGGATGGTTACATGGGTGGTGCACTGAAGTTCACAGGACAGCAGTGGTAGCACAAGGGTCCCTACATCGGCTCATGTCGCCTCCTTGGCTTTACACAGCAGACCATGGGATTGGGCTGTGTCCTTTTGCAGGCATATCTTGTCAATGCTTCCCCTCAGCACGCAGCCGCTTTTATGACAATGAAGGATGAGTTGAAACTAGGCTAGCAATCTGATCAGCAGAAGGAAGATACTTTCTCTCATGACCAGTGGTTGCAGCTCAGGCATCAGCACTGTCTGAACCGGCCCTGACTGTTCCAAACAAGCAAACAAACAAAAAAAAGACTCAAAGCATTGTATCGACCAGAATCAAGGACCTTTTCTGGGTCGCTGGTTTTATGCCCATACCCGCATGCCTTAGTGCATGTCTATGAACAGTTACCTTTACGCTACACAGCAGAACCTCACTAACCTCCTCACTTGCCCACCACACAATTCAAAATGACTCCCTTTCTTTTCCCATTTTGTAGCAAGAATTATGCAAGCAAGGTCTCATGTACAGTAGGGCCTCACTCATACAGCGGGTTACGTTCTGGACCCCCGCTGTAAAGTGAAAACCGCTGTAAAGCGGAACGCATTGACTAACATTGACCAAAATGGTGCCCGACTGCCAAAAAACACCGTAAAAGCGGAACAAGCACCGTAGGAGTGGGGCCTTTCTGCAATTGACAACCGCTGTATTAGCAGAACGCTGTAAAGCGGGGCCGTACTGTATCTTCAAATTCACAGCTGTTCTCAGATACAGTGCAGAATATTTCACACTGGGGAATTAGGCTGTTTCTGGTCCATGTCACATTTGCATGCACTCATTCCTAAATTGCATTAATCTGATATATATACACACACAAAATACTGCATGGAAATTCAGATTTAAGTACACATTTTGATTGTATTTTCTCATAAAATACACATTTATATTCTCTCAAAAGCCATATTTCTTAAAATATGTTATCTAGAAATACATTTATTTTTTGGTCATGAATTGCATTGCCAAAATTGTTAAAAGTACAAAATCTAAAGGATAACTGTGTTCCAATTTGCATATCAGTGTAGGTGGCATGGAGCAGATCAGTCAATATCACATTTCAAAAAGGAAAAAAAATCAAGTATCTTTATTTCACTTCGGGCCTCAGTGTCGTGCCCCAAATTGAAGCCGAGTTTAAACTAGGTTAGGGATGGCATTGTTTCTCAAAACAAATATTACTACTTGAATCCTCTGGTGTGTGTGTCTATGTGACTTAAATATACCTCCTGATTTCTATTTTTTATTTTTTGCTTTCCACATTGTGGATTAGGGATACTGTTCAATTTAGGGACTTTGGAAAAAAAGAAAATAGTTTGTTATAGAGAAAACTGCACTGTAGATTAATAACAACAATAAAAAGCTGCTTTTTACCAGACCAGATTATTGGCCCAGGTAGCCCAGTATCAGGTACTCTGACTGCATTCACCCTTTAAAGTTTCTTTCCCAGCTGTGCTGTCTGCAACTAGGAATGTCAAAGAATTCTGATGTAAATGGAAAGGGGAGTGGAAATTGCTCATGCTCCCTTATTTGTCCCATGTCTGGAATGGAAACCAGTCCAGCAATATCAACTGGTATTTGAGGTTCTTTTTCTTTCTGGTCTGCAAATGATACATATTTGATTATTCCCCCCCAATTAAATGGCATTTCCTTTGTACAGAAATGAATTTGCATTCAAAAGAACGGTGAGGAAATAATTATGTTAAATTTGCAGTTTATGTAAATGATTATGCAAATTATAATGTGGACTGTGAGATGAATAAAGTAGCATTTGGCAGATCCTAAAGTGCAGTGGAAAGGAAACAGCACTGATTGTGATGAAGACAGGTCGTAACAGAAACCGCTGCCTCTTTACATCCCTGCCTAAGACCATTTCATTGGAAATGCTGGGGACTGACCCTGAGGCCTTCTGCATTCAAAGCATCCAGGATGAAATGATTTCCAGATCAGGGCTTCTGAGCTGTGGTGACAGCAACTAGAAACTTATTATTGCAGGGAGAAGGAGCATAGTGGAATCGAAATGCTAAGGCTTGGAACTTAATCTGTAAGGAAGCAGCTCCCTTAAAGGCTTCTAAAGTAGCTTTCTTGGGATGGTCTTAAAGAGACTGGCTTGGCTAAAGAAGCTCTTCCCAGCTAGTGTAGAGACGATACTACATCAGCTCTCAGTCTTGCTAACCACTGTGTTAGAATTTGCACAATGTGGGAGTGATTTTTCGCACTCAGAGGAACCAGGGATCAGAGGTTTGGAATTTGGAGAATAAAGAAAATTAAACCTCTGATCACCGCTAACAGAAATGGGTGGAGCAGCCTTAGGCCAGGGTGGGGAGCATTCCCTTCTGAGCAACCTTCCAAGGACCACATCCCAGTGGTGGGCAGGTCCAGAGTCAACAGCGGGAGTAGCAAGTAATGTACATTTTACCTTTGTACATTCGACCAGTTTCTACACGCACCCCTCTGTATCCTCCATCCACACGAGCAAGAGGCATGATCAGAGTTTAAAGACACATTACAGCCAGGCAAAACCTCTCGGGGTGCAAAGCAGGGCCAGTAAGGGGTGTGGCCTAGGGAGGAGGTGTGGCTTGGGGACAGTTCCATTAACAGGCTTGCCAACTTTGCTCCTTGTGTGCTTGGTATATATTATTTATGGTGCTTTGGATAAGCTAGTTCGTTGATGCTACAGTGGCTTGCTGAATCCATTTTTCTAAGGGCCCATTTCTGATCACTTAATTCCATTGGATCATCAGTGCTGCAAAAGGCATTGCATGATGGGGGGAAACCAAAACCCTATTGGCCTGAATCGACCCTTAGATATCAACTGAAATAATAAAAATAAATATGATTTGTCTCTCTGATGCTCGTTTTTTTCATGGGTCTCCCCCCCTCCTTTTAAAACTGCTTATTTGTAAAACGGAGTAGTATGCTGTGGCCTGGCTGGTGAGGGCGAGTTAATGAGCTTCTGCTGTGGCTTTTCACACAAAGGAATAAAAAAGACGAAGACGTGGCAACGCAGGAGAAATAATTTTAAAAAGATTAAATACCTTCATTTTCTATAGTGTCAACTACATTGTTGACAAGCTGTATGACAGTCACTATGGAAGCTTGTGGGGAAATGAAAGCAGAGATAAAGGGAAGGACAGCTACATGTTAGTATTTATAACACACAGTATTCTAAGGTTACGAAACATTAAATTCTCATAGCACAGATAGATTTGCTGGGACGGGGGCAGGAGAAGGCTGTGGGGATGGGGAGGGAAGAGGCAGTGGCATTAATGAATTATGCAACAGCTTGAAGGACATTTCAATTTCAGATAATCCCATACAGTCCCCCCCCAACAGAAAAGCAAATGGGGATACATTCAAAGGCAGCACTTTCAGAAAGCTCATATGTAGTGATGAATATCAGTTCATAAATTCAGTCTGGATTGTCCAGCAGATTCAATTAACCAGGCCAGTATCTTGTCTACCTGACACTAATCTCTAATTAATCCTTGCTTAAAGGCCTCCGAAGGGAAGCTGCTATCCTCCGAGCGACCATTATCTTCCAGGCAATCGTAAGGATATGAGATGGTGTGAAAGTCTTTTGGCTTAAATCTTTTTCCAACAGGAATGCTTTTACTTATAATGTAGTGCCTACAGAACAAAGTCTTGTGGGGAAATGAACAAATTCAGCAGTCTTAATTAAAAGACCATCATCAAATAGATTTTGTTTAAGGCAGAGATAGCCACCAGATGTTGGGGACTACAACTTCTACCAGCCTTGGCCAGCATGCCCAGTGGTCAAGGACGATGGTCCAAAACATCTGAAAGGCACCATGTTGGCTACCACTGTTTTAAGGAACATTTTTTTTAAAAAAAACAACAATGCTATAGACAAGAGTGTTTGACTGGGACCTGGGAGACAAGAGTCCAAATCCCCACTCAGCCATGAAGCCCACAGGGTGACCTTGGGCCAGTCACTATATCTCAGCCCAACCTACCTCACATGACTGTTGTGAGGATACAATGGAGAGGGGAGAAAGCATGTATGCCATCTTGAGCTCCTTGGAGGAAAGGAGGGATATAAATATAAATCATCACCCTCATCATCAATGGCCACCCTTTCAACATTTGGTCTTCCACATTTTCATTAGCTTTGTAGAAGAGGACTGTTTCATGTCAGGAGCAATCAGGAGAAGAACCGATGGACTACCCATGTGTGTCCTATAGAAACATGCTTCATACTAAGTCAGACCATCATCTAGCCCAGTGTTGTCTATCGTGACTGGTAATGGCTCTCTCAGATTGAGGCCTTTCCTACATTTCCTGATCCTTTAACTGAAAACAGAACTTTAGGATCTTCTGCATGCAGAAAATGCAGACAGCCAGTGTGGTGTAGTGGTTAGAGGGTTGGACTATGGCCTGGGAGACCAGAGTTCAAATCTCCATTCAGCCATGAAGCTCACTGGGTGACCTGAGGCCTAAGCTACCTCAATTAGGTTCTTGTGAGGATAAAATGGAGAGGAGAATCATGTATACCGCCATTTGAAGTTGTTGTTGTTGTTATTATATCCTGCCCTTCGTCCCAGCAGGAGCAGAAGGAACAGTTGCATGAAGGAACTTGCACCTCCAGCGTGCAGTGATCCTAGAGGCCCACATCCCAGTGCTGTGCCTGAGAAAAATCCCCTCATCTACACAATTATGAAAGGCACAGGAGTGCAAATGTTGAAAAGCTTGCCATCCCTGGTACAGGACCTTTAGAAGAAATCACCCCCTTTATGATACGGTGACTTACGATGAGGGTCATCAGAACTGGTGTGGGAGAAACGTCATATGCCCCCTTAATTGATCTCTCTAATTCTATGTATTAGTGGGAGCAGTGTAGAAAGCAAACTTATGGAAGTGGAAAACATAGGAAGCTGCCTTATACAAACATACAGATTTCAGACTAGCTTAGTGATCGCTGTGATTAATATTGCACATGTCAAAAAAGGCATCACTTACAGTTAGATCACTGAGCATTAGGAACATAAGAAGCTACCTTATATTGAGTCAGACCATTGGTCCATCTAGCTCATTATTGTCTACACTGATTGGCAGCAGTTCTTCAGGGTTTCAGGCAGGAGCCTCTCCCAGCCCTACCTGGAGATGCTGGGAATTGAACAAGAGACTAAGTTTTGCTGCCAAAACAGCAAAACAGCAATGGAAATGTCCTCTTCCATGTGGAACTACATGTTATCTTAGCAAAGTTGTCTTCCCAAACCTCAGTTAACCAATGTGATCTTATGTAACTTTCAAAGGTTGAATCCCAGTTCAACTTTCACTATCAATTTTCTCCTTGCCTTCTTCTGGAAACCTGAATTTGCAAGATTTCTAAATATCCTTTCTCATGGTGATCATTTGGTAGGAGTTTGTAAAAAACCCTGAAGAAGTAATAAACCAGAATAGCAGTCTTCAATGCAACAAAGTTTAAGGACCGTAGATGTAGGGTGTTCTTTAGGTCATCAGTTACGTCTGACTTTGCATGTAGTTGTCAACAACTGATAATGGTCCCTCCCTTCCCGCTAGAAACCAGACCGGAAACATTTACATGACACAGTGGACACACCACGTTATTCCGCATTTCAGTTATTTGTAGCACAATAAAGTCTTCTACAACACCAGTATATAGTATACACTTGGAGATAAGTAAGATCAAAACAGAAAGGGTAAGTTAGCTATGCCCTTACCATTATCATCACCTGAGTCTGACTGGAAAGAACTGAGAGACTGCACTTCAGAGTTGCTGCCTTTATTGCTTCCTGAAAAACAGGTCACCTCTTCCACATCATCAAGTCCTTTGCCTAGACACACACACAAGAAAAGGCAATGGGTGGAGCGGGGACACAAATCTTTGTTTTAAAGCACATGACATGCTATGGACAGATTCCATTTCACCTGGATGGAACAGTCATTTACTGAATGGGAACTGAAACAAGAAACAATTATTGAATCTAATGATCAAGCAGCCTGAAATTAAGCTATGTCAGTTATGCCGCTGAGACACGAAAATAGTTTTTTAAAAAGTGAGTTTGTAAGTGATCATCATGGAGAGACAGTTTGGTAGCAATGAAATAATGAACTAAGGGCCACAGCAAATATGCAGTGCCTTGTACAAAGAGTCTCTTATGGACAAGAGAACTGTGTTGTGCTGAGGAAGGGGAATTGGTTCACCTTTAATGTGAACTTACCAAATGCGTATTTCCTGAGCTAATATGTGAACTTAAAGGTAAATTTTGAAATTCGCACTGCTCCGAATTTTGTGATGCATTTCTCCAACAGAAAATATGCACAAATATGCATGTATCAGTGAAAATGAAATACAAAACTGTATCATGGAAAACCGTTAGTAAAAATGTGTATAAAATTCACTAATAGGCAAAAAACCTTGTGGTTTAAGAACATACCTATAGCCCACAGCTATTCTATCAAACTTTAAAAAGCAGGGAAATTGGGCAGCTATAGTGAATGCACCAGGGGAGCAGGAGACCTGAACTCCTCTCTGAGATATTGTACTGCCCTACAAATATGTCAAAATGCAAGCACCATTTGGGTTGGTCTTTCACAGTCCAATCCACTTGCTGTGTAGCTTGGAAGAATTTTGTAACATGTGCCTCTGAGCATATGGTGAGTGGTGGCAACACCTGCCATCTCCAAAGATAGAGAATTACATTTTTGTATGTTTGCTGGTGTTCTTCTTACTTTGCTTCTTTCCTGTGTTACTAATGTTTCTACAGAGAATCTACACTAGAAAATTTTATTTCCCTCATTATTCATCCCAGAAATCTGTGTCAAATTTATTTTTATTAATTTCAAAGCCTATTTATTGGTCAGTGTCATATGATGGTGAAAACAGCCTTTTGTGTTTCAAATTGGAGGTTATGTTCTATTTCTATTTTGGGTGCATTAACAGTGGAATCTGGACCTGCAGTTGATGAAAAATCAGACTGATTCCAATATGTTGCTACTTCAGCAATGACTCTAGCTGTTGGAAAAAAGAGGATGCATGTTTTCAGCCTGCTATGTTTAAACCACTTCATTTAAGGCAAGGTGGGCACAGTCAATTAAAAACATAGAGCACACCTAGCATTTTGCTAGAATATATTTCACCTACCACTGTTTTATCTTGTGCAAATTGAGACACTTCTGAGGTCAACTGGAGACTATTCTGCAGAAGTTAGTGCCATTATTCCACAATTATGTTTGAAGTTTTTTTAGTATAAATTTTGCAAAGAGTTGCTGTACTTCACATATTCACAGAAATAGAAACAAAAGAAAATGATTTCCTATAGGAAACTTCACTAAAATTGCAAAGGAAATCAGACATATTCAAAGTGACCATCTGAACTATATCAACTGTCTTCATAATGTTGCTTCCTCCCTGCTAAAACAAGATCAGCACAGCACGCCTTCTTTCTATTATTTGGGCTAATTGCAGGTTTTGCCACCACTCACCATATGCTCAGAGGCACATGTTACCAAATTCTTCCAAGCTACACAGCAAGTGGATTGGACTGTGAAAGACCAACCCAAGTGGTGTTTGCATTTTGACAAATTTGTAGGGCAGTACAATATCTCAGAGAGGAGTTCAGGTCTCCTGCTCCCCTGGTGCATTCACTATAGCTGCCCAATTTCCCTGCTTTTTAAAGTTTGATAGAATAGCTGTGGGCTATAAGTACGTTCTTAAACCACAAGTTTTTTTTTGCCTATTAGTGAATTTCCCTGCTTTTTAATCCAGCAGGTAAGAAATGGGATCCTGTGCAAGTTTGCTGAGAATGGATGGATCATTTGCATGCTTTTTGAGTTCAATGGGATTTACTCCCCTGCAATCATGCTTAGGATAGGTGAAACTGACCACAGAGGATGGGGAGGGGAGGGGGAGGAGGAGGGAGGGGAGGAAATGCAGAGGGGAGGACTGGGAGGGGAGCAGGCAGGATGGGGAGGGGAGGAGAAAGACAGGTTTGATCATTTGCATGTTCATTAAATTCAGTGTGATTTACTCCCATGCAATCATGCTTAGGATAGGTAAAACTGACCGGGGGCGGGGGGGAGGGAAGGCTGGAGTTGGCAGGGGAGGAGGAAGGGAGAGGAGAGGGGAAAAGCAGGTCTGATAATTTGCATGTTTATTTTCAATGGGATTTACTCCTATGCAATCTTGGTTAGGATAGGAAAAACTGACCATGGGGGAGGAGGAGTGGGAGTGGGAAGGAGTGTATTGGAGGGGGTCAAAGGAAGGGGGAGGGGAGGGCAGGTTTGATCATTTGCATGCTTATAGAGTTCAATGGAATTTACTTCTGTGCAATCATGTTTAAGCTAGGTAAAACTGACCATGGGGAGGAGGAAGGAGAGGGGAGGAGTGGGAAGGGGAAAGAGGGGATTGGAAGGGGATGGGGAGGAAGGGGCAAAGGAACGGGGAGGGAAGGGGCAAGAGGAGGGGATAGGAGGGAAGAGAAGGGAGGGTGGGTTTGATCATTTGCATACTTTTTGAGTTCAATGGGATTTATTTCTATGCAATCATGTTTGAAAATGGAAATGGGTTGCCTTCAAGTCAATCTCCACCTATGGCGACCCTTTGAATAGGGTTTTCATGGTAAATGGTATTCAGAGGTGATTTCACCATTGCCTTCCTCTGAGGCTGAGAGGCAGTGACTGGCCCAAGGTCACCCATTCAGCTTCATGGCTGTGTGAGGATTCGAACCCTGGTCTCCCAGGTCGTAGTCCAACACTGACCCAGGAAAGGGGCAGGGAGTGGGAGGGGAGGAGATTGGGTGGGTGGGCACTGGGCAGAAGGGAAGCCCCTTTCCTTTCCAAAAGGAAAACATTGTAAACAGAATCATTCTTTTTCAGGCTTTCCCCCACCTTTTTATTCTACAGCAGGCACATGAAGCCTCCCACCCAAATTTAAACCAAAGCTTTCCCTGGCCACATCTACACCAGGCCTTTATTTCACTTTGGACAGTCATGGCTTCTCTCAAAGAATCCTGGGAAGTGTAGTTAGTGAAGGGTGCTGAGAGTTGCTAGGAGATGCCCTGTTCCCCTCACAGATCTTCAGTCAGAGTGGCTGACTGTTAAACCATTCTCTCAGGGGAATAGGAGTCTCTTAGCACCCTTCACAAACTACACTTCCCAGGATTCTTTGAGGGAAGCCATGACTGTCTCACATGAAATCAAAGTCTGGTGTGGGTGTGGCCCCCTGATTAGCTAAGCTCAGCAGCTGTGAGGCTTTTAGAACACTGACAGTTGGTTCTTACTGAGCAGGTTCCAGCCTAAATTTATTAAATTAATTAAAAATCAGCCAGGCATTTTTTCAACTTTTCAACTGCAGAAGATGAAGGTCAGAGTATGGGGCAAGGTCAGTATCAGCATTACAGGTACTCTGTGAACATGGCTGATTTTTAATGAATTTCAACAGATTATGAGAACAGAGAAAAAAGTCTGAGGGTTTTTTCTCTCTTTTCACACTTTGAACTGTCTATTCTCTCTGACTGTTTTGTGTATCGCCATGAAAATTGACAGGGTTGTTAAGCAAGCGTTTCTGAGTTCAGGACTATAAGTTTTGTAAGGTTTTGTTTTGAAATGAGCTTATGGGAAGCCTCAGAATGACATGGGGGGCTATTTTCAATTTAACATTGCGGAATGTTAACTCTATTATTCTATGAAAAACAAGACCACACATCCCATGTTTGCCTTTGCCTGAACTACTCACTTTCAGAGCCATTCTCCCAGGTCTTCCTAATGGAGTCACAATCGGAACGGCACGGAGACACAGCAGGTAAGTTGGGGGCCACGCTGCACACTACAACACCTCGCCTAGCTGTTAGGATCCGAGGAGACTCTGGATGGAAAGTTGTCATCTCCTGATGCTCCACCCCAAGGCCATCGACTATCTTGTCCAAATTGTTTCTGGAGTCACTCTGGAAGCAAGGGGTGTAGGCCATTGGCCTCACGGGGACCTGAGGTGGTCCCACCTCTTGATAGATGTTGCGGCTGTCCCCACTGTTCCTCGTGTTTTTGAACTGGATCCCGTTGCTTTTGTGAAGCAGAGCGGCAGTAGCTGGGTCTTGGACCAAGGTGATGTTGTTACGGGAGTAGTTTTTCCGGAAGACTTTCTTGCGGAATACTATGAAGAGGACTATTAACAAAAATATGACAAAAAGCACAACGGCAATGCCGATCAGCTCTTCTTTGCCCACGTAAGAATGGCCGGCTTGGATGTTAGGGACAACCACTGGTCTCAGCCCACAGTGCTGGCCCACATATCCAGGAGTGCAGTTGCATAAAAATGACCCAAATACGTTGACACAGGAGCCACCATTTTCACACTCTTCTCTCTCACATTCATTAATATCGTCTTCACACCTGAAGGAAAGAAAAAGAAAATATGTGAGGTGGGTAGGAACAGGGATGAGTAACCTCAGGCCTTCAAGGAGCAAACATGCCCCTCAAGGCCTCTCTATCTGGCACTCTCCTCAGGCCACATGCCACCCTGAGCCACACCCCTCACCAGCCCTGCTTTGTAGGCCCCTGGAGTGTTATTGCATGCCTGGAATGTGGCCTTGAACGCTGACCATGACCCCTGCTTGCCCGGATGGAGGACAGAGAGGGGTGTGTGAAGGAACATAAAATTTCCATGCATTGCCCTGCCCACTTTTGCCCCTGGTCCTACCCATTGCTGGCAATTGGCCTCCAAAAGGTTGCCCAGACAAGAATGCAGCCCTGAGGCTGGAAAAGGTTCCCCACAAATGATTTAGAGATTTCAGCAGTTAGTACTGTGTGTGCACGCACTGACTTTAACTCCTCCCTTTTGCTTCTATATATTTTACTCATGGGTGGCTATCTGTGGCTCTCCAGATGTTGCCAGGCTAGAACTCCCATTATCCCTGTCAGTACTGGCAAGGGCTGATGGGTGCTGGAATCCAGCAACATCTGGAGGGCCACAAGTTAGCCACCCCTGCTTCATGAAATCTCACCCATTAAACCACTTGTCAAGTGGCCACCAGAGGTTAGGCACCCCAGGAATCCCACCCACTAAGCCCCTTGACAGGCCACAACATGTGGCTGGTAGGCTTCATTTGGTGTAGCCTGCCTCTTCTTAACAGCTGTCCAACGTAACATATAAGAACCAAATTGTCCAAGGAAAGATGCTTCTACGCCTTGCCTCCAAACGTCCCTTTCATAATGTGAAGCCTGTTTAATGTTCAAAGTGCTCTACATAGTTTTATATTCTTGTAATGCTTCCAGCCATGCTGCTCGGAAGGCCGATATTATTATCCTCATATTGCGTAGGGGTGGGGAGGGTTCAGCTTGCTGAGAAAGGTAAAAGGTGGCAGGGTGACCAAATGCCACCTAGTGAGTTCTCAGGTGAGGCCAGAGTCGAACTAGGACGATCCTGATTTATAACATACCCTCTTAGATACTATACTACCAGAGCTTTCTAACATAGCAAGAAGAGTAGTAGGAAGAAGCATGATTAGTAAAAGCAAAAGAAGAGTCCTGGTAGATCAAACCAAAAGCTTGTCTAGTCCAGCATCCTGTTTCCAACCCTGACCAATCAGATGCCTTTATTGAACCCACAAGCAGGGCATGGAATTAACAGTCCTTCCTCACTGTTCCCCCTCAGCACCAGGTATTCAGAGGCAAACAGCCTTGGAACATGGAGATTCCACATAGTCATCATGACTAATAGCCATTGATAGATTCTTCTGCCATGAATGGAAATGGATGGCCTTAGAATCATAGAATCATAGAGTTGGAAGGGGCCTTGTAGGCCATCGAGTCCAACCCCCTGCTCACAGCAGGAAATCCACAGCTAGAGCATCTCCTGCAGATAGCTGTCCAGCCTCTGCTTGAAGACATCCAGTGAAGGGGATCCCACCACCTCCCTAGGCAGTCGGTTCCATTGCCGAACCGCCCTTACTGTCAAGAAGTTCCTTCTAATGTCCAATCTGAATCTACGCTCCTGCAACTTAAAACCATTAGACCTAGTCCTACCCTCTGGGGCAGCAGAGAACAAATCTGTACCCTCCTCTATGTGACAGCCCTTCAGGTACTTAAAGAGTGCAATCATGTCACCCCTCAGCCTTCTCTTCACCAGACTGAACATGCCAAGTTCCTTCAACCTTTCCTCATAAGACTTGTTCTCCATACCGGCTATCATCCTCGTCGCCTTCTTCTGGACCCGCTTTAACTTCTCTATATCTTTCTTAAAATGAGGCACCCAGAACTGAACACAGTATTCCAGATGAGGCCTGACTAATGCAGAATATAGTGGGGCTATTACTTCCCTCGACCTGGAAACTATAGCTCTGTTTATGCAGCCCAAAACCGCGTTTGCCTTTTTTGCCGCAGCATCACACTGCTGGGTCATGTTCAACTTGCGATCCACTACAATTCCAAGGTCCTTCTCACACGCACTACTGCTAAGCCGGGTATTTCCCATCCTGTACCCGTGCATTTTGTTTTTGTGGCCTAAATGCAGAATCCTGCATTTGTCTTTATTGAATGTCATTTTATTAATTTCAGCCCAATTTTCTAGTCTATCCAGGTCCCTTTGGATTTTATTCCTGTCTTCCATTGTGTTAGCTATCCCTCCCAGTTTCGTATCATCCGCAAACTTCATAAGGCTTCCCTCCACCCCATCGTCTAAGTCATTGATAAAAATGTTGAAGAGTATCGGCCCCAGGACAGAACCCTGTGGCATTCCACTTGAGACCTCCTTCCAGTCCGAAGCAGAGCCACCTACGACCACTCTTTGAGTACGGTTTTCCAACCAGTTGTGAATCCACCTGACAGTATTTCCATGTAGTCCGCATTTGACTAGTTTGCTAATCAAAAGGTTGTGGGGGACTTTGTCAAACGCTTTGCTGAAATCTAGACAGATGACATCTACAGCATTTCCACCATCTACTAAGCTAGTGACCCGATCAAAAAAAGAGATGAGATTAGTTTGACAGGATTTTTTCTTGACAAACCCATGCTGGCTCCTTCTAATCACAGCATTGTCATCTAGATAGTTGCCAATGGACTCTTTTATTATCCGTTCTAATATCTTTCCCGGTATTGAAGTCAGACTGACCGGCCTGTAATTCCCCGGATCTTCTTTTTTACCCTTTTTAAAGAGTGTGACGACGTTTGCCCGTCTCCAATCCTCTGGCACCTCTCCCATTCTCCAGGATTTCTCAAAGATGATGGCAAGAGGTTCCGAGAGTACATCCGCAAGTTCCTTCAATACTCTGGGATGCAGTTCATCAGGCCCTGGAGATTTGAACTCATTTAGGTTAACTAGGTATTTCCTGACTATCTCCTTATCAATCTCAAACTGCAGTCCCCACCCCTTACTGAGATTGCTACCGATGCAAGGTTGCACACTGTTCCCTTTTTGGGAGAAAACGGAGGCAAAATAGGTGTTGAACAGTTCTGCCTTTTCCTTGTTATCTGTCAACATTTTGCCATCCTCATTGAGCAGCAGTCCCACCGTTTCCTTGGTCTTTCTCTTGCTTCGAACATATCTGAAAAACCCCTTTTTGTTGTTCTTCGCTTCCCTCGCCAGCCTCAGCTCATTCTGGGTTTTAGCTTTCCTTACGCTATTCCTGCAAGCCTGAGCCGCTCGTCGGTACTCTTCCTTGGTGATGCGTCCTTTCTTCCATTCTTTATACATACTCTTTTTTATTTTTACCTCCTCCACCAGTCTTCCGTGTAGCCACATTGGCTTTTTCCAATGTCTTCCATTTTTCTTCCTCTTTGGAATTGTTTGCGATTGTGCTTTTTGTAATACGTTCTTCATGAACTCCCACGCTTCTTGGGCTCCTTTTTTCTTTAGTTTATCTAGCCACGGGATCCTACCCATCATTTCCCTGAGCTTGCTAAAACTCGGCTTTCCTGAAATCCAAGGTCCATGTTTGACTATATTCTTCTTTGGCTTTCCCCAGAATCACGAATTCCAGCATTATGTGGTCACTTTCCCCCAAGGTACTGACCGCTTTAATTCCCGTGACCAATTCGTCCGTGTTAGTTAAGATCAGGTCCAGGATTGCCGATCCCCTTGTTCCTTCTTCTACTTTTTGAAAGAGGAAATTATCAGCAAGGCCCATCAGGAATTTGTTGGAGGCTTTGTGCTTCGCAGAGTTTGTCTCCCAGCAGATATCCGGGTAGTTGAAGTCCCCCATCACTACTACTTCTTGCCTCCTTGAGATTTTGGAGATTTGTTTGAGAAAGGCCTCGTCTACCACATCTTCCTGGCCAGGGGGTCTGTAGTAGACACCTACTACCATGTCGGTTTTATTTGTTTCTCCATTTATTTTTACCCAAATGGTCTCTACTGGACCCCTTTGTTCGCTCTCTTGGATTTCCATAGAGGTGTATTTGTCTTTGACGTATAACGCTACTCCCCCTCCTTTTCTGTTGCTTCTATTCTTTCTGTAGAGTTTATATCCTTCAAGTCGATCCCGACTTATGAATAGGGATTTCATTGTAAGCGGTATTCAGAGGAGGTTTACCATTGCCTCCCTCTGAGGCTAGTCCTTCCCAGCTGGCTAGGGCCTGCTCAGCTTGCCACAGCTGCAGAAGCCAGCCCCTGCCTTGTCCGCAACTGTTGACTGGGGGGCAACTGGGCTCCTTGGGACTATGCAGCTTGCCCATGGCTGCCCAGGTGGCAGGGCAGGTAGCCCCTGAGCCACTCACTGCAGGGTGATCTTTAGCTGGCCCTTGACACCCAGGAGACACAATCAGGGATTTGAACTCACAGACTCTGGACTCCCAGCCAGGCTCTCCTCCCCACTGTGCTATACCAGCTCTTCTGCCATGAAGTTGTCTAAATCCCCCTTTAAAGCTTTAAAGATAAAGCTAGAAAAGACAATAATGCTGGGAAAAACAGAAGGGAATAGAAAAAGAGGAAAGCCAAACGAGATGGATTGATTCTGAACAGGGTGGTCCACGACAGGTGCTCTTGGAGGTCACTGATTCATAGGGTTGCCATAAGTCATAATCGACTTGAAGGCCCATAACAACAACAAACCTCTTGTACCCCACCCTAGTATCGCACTGCAGTGAAGGGCAGGTTAAAAATATTTTAAATAGTAGTAATAATAAAGAAACAACAGCCTGTACAACTCGTGATTCATCAGGCCAAACAAAGATCAGAGCAAACAGGCTCACTCTGCAAAGATGGAGAATATGTGGATCATTGAAAAATCTGGTGCTAAATCTGAATTCAGCAGAATTCTTGCCCATTGTTAATCCAGAGTTAGGCCAGGCTTCCCCAATATGATGCTCTCCAGATCTTTGGACTACAACTCCCATCTTCCCTGACCATTGGCCATCCTGATTGAAGCTGATGGGTGCTGCAGTCCAAATTGTCTGGAGGCCAGTAGGTCAGGGAAGGCTGAGTTAGACCAATGGGCCTCACACCCTGACTGCCATTAGCTATTCAGGGCTTCCTTCCCAGCCTGCTGCATGATGTTGTTGATTGGTGATGTTAGACCTGTAATCTTGTGCATGCTGAAAGTTCAGTCTTACTTACGTCACTCCTGTTAATCCACTCTTGCAGTTGCAGATGAAGGCACTGCCGATGGGATCACATGACCCTCCATTGCGACAAGGATTTGGAAAGCAGGCTGTAATCTCGGACTCACAGTTTCGCCCGGTGAACTGAGAGAGGCAACTGCACTGATAGCCTAAGATTAAAAAATAAATATAAAGAAATAAATAAACAAATAGCAAAAGCATCAGAGATTACTCTCCAAACAGGATACAATACAACTGGATGGTTTGCATTCGTAAGTGGGACTTTATTTCCCTCTAGTGGCTGATTTAGGAATACTTCTGATTTTGGAGTATAACAACTTTTATTCAGAAGCTCTAAGGCAGCCTTTCCCAACCAGTGTGCCTCCAGATGTTGTTGGACCACAACTCCCATCAGCCTCAGCCAGCATTGCCAATGGTCAGGAAAGATGGGAATTGTGGTCCAACAACATCTGGAGGCCCACTGGTTGGGAAAGGCTGCTCTAAGCAATAACAGTACACATTGGTTAAATACAGTCTCACTGTAAGAAAAATGTCACATCTGAAAGACCTTAAATGACAATGATTTTAGATCTAGAGATCTTATGTTGATTATGATCTTTTTTTAAAAAAATGTTGAAGTCCATTTAAGCTTAATATAAAAGAAGGCCAATGGTGACTTTTAAAAACAAAAAATAGAGTTTTTTAAATCATAGGAACGCTGTCAAAGAATTGTCATACTTATGGATAATAGCTGGCCCTTCTTATTTGCAATGTTCTCCAGATGTTGCTGGACTCCAACTTCCATCAACCTCAGCAAGCAGAGTTAATGACAAGGCATGATGGGAGTTGTAGTTCCATCAACATCTGGAGAGCCACAGGTTTCCTACACCTGCTCTACAATAAGCCTGCACAACTTGTGACCTTCTCCCCAAGCTGAATGCTGTTTTAGCAGGCTGCAGTTTATCAAGCTTCTGTTCGGTTGCATATGTAGCTGGTGGGCTATATTCTGCTTAGTGGGTCACAAGTTGCGTAGAACAGATGAACTGGGGGTGGGTGGGTTGCAACAGTGATTCCAATAAAGCTTTACAGTTTGGAATGTGTTATTTGTGAATGTTTCTGATGAAAGATAAAAAGTAAAAGAGAACCACTTTTAAACTGAATGCAAATTCTAGTCAATGCACATGGTGAATTTCACAGCCATGGGAAATGCAGAACCGATTTCATCATCATGTGTAAATGAAAACTGGGAGCAGCTTCAGATGCCAGAAACATGTGCCATCAATCACTTGCACAGTTGCGTCTATATTTGGTTGGCGGTATGTGTTTATAATGTGTGAAAAGGATCTTGCTGAGAATAGCGAGTGCCATTTTTCTGCCAATGGGTGATATCCAGCTAAGACATAGAGTAGGCCCATGGAAGTCAATGGACTTAATCAATCCCCCCATATCTTTTTCAGATATTCTAAAAAAAACCCCACTGCCAATCCATCTGGGAAAACTGGCTTGTTTGACTGAAGCCAATGTATGAATTCCTATCTTTGTAATATGGTTTCAAGGGATATTTAATCATTTATAACCCGCGTCTTACAGACAAGAACAGTCGCTACACCGCATAGAGCTATGTGAGTGACCTACACAGGAAGGACAAATAGGACTTGATTCAGTTACTTTATCCTTTTTGCTGAAAACAAAGCAATTTAAGGCTTAGGTCCATAAGCCAGCTAACTGGACAACTCTGATGTAAATCTGTTTAATTCCATAAACTAAATCCAATGCTTTGGTTTAAGCATTTTCTGAAAGGGAGACTTCCTTTCTGCAATGGAATAAGCCCATGATTTTGCCTCCTGCTTGGTATTTTAGGTCTGATTCATAAATTGCATTTTATATATAAGGAGTGTGCTTGAAAGTGAACGAGTGAAGAACAAGCGATCAGAAGAAGCTTGTGTTTATAGACATGTGCACGATCCACACATACCTATTAGGGAGCCAGGGAAGTGTGAGGAATTTGATCTTTGAGAATTATGATGTAATGCAAATCAGAGCTTACGGAAAAATCCTAAATAGAGGAAGATGCTGGAATTTACGGTGGCTTAAATTAAATTGCCCTGGGCCCAAAGCTATCAGAATGAAAACAAGACTTTAGAATAGTATGATTTGCACCACACTTCTTGCTGGCGTCAGTTCCATCAGGTTGCCAGTTGATGTGACCAAAATGAAAGAGGTTTGGAATAGGTGTAAGACTCTTTGCCTCGTCCCACCACACCCCTTTTGGGGGACTTATGCTAGTGTAAATTCAGCCAGCTTAAGTTCCACTGGCTAAGCCTCAGCTGAGCCAGCAAAGCCTCAGCTCAGAGTTATGCTGGCTGAGCGGGAATAAGGGAGTTATCTTGGCAGATCTTGGGTTTAGACTGTCCTCTTAGTTATCCATTGGTGTTTGCCATTTTTGGACGCTGTTCAGCACAAAAAACTAGAAAATAACATTTTAAAAATGCAAGCTTCAAGAAGGAAAAACAAAACCATCTGGAAATTCATTATTTTAAGGGAAAATCTGGTTTAAAAAATGTGTTCAGATGCAAATTTTCATGTGGATTTTTTAAAGCAACATTCGCAGATTAATGTGGAAAAGGGACAGCATTGGCTGATGGGTGAGCACAAGGAAAATCGACACAGACTGGAAACAGACCGATTTGTGCAGCAAATGGCTCCTGGCGTTTTCAGTGGCAATCCCAGGTTCACAGTGGCTGCGCAATGTGTGCAAAAGGCCTTTAGCCCCATTCCATTGTGGCTGCTGCCTGTGTCTCTTCTAGCAAGCCCAATAATCTGCCACACTCAACCGTCTACTGCAATTTGAGGGCATCTGAATAGGGACCTTCCATTTAACCCCATTTAATTATGTATGCCCTTTTTACGTGCAGAGGATTGTCTGGGCTAACAAATTATTTTGCTTTGGAATGCAGAGTGGGTGGGGGGAAAAGAAGAGAGTGGTCATGACAATGTCCCAGTAGATTGCTTTATAGATTGGCTGATGTATAGTTAGGGTCCACTGCTTTAGAATTATGGCACCATAACAATCCTTTATTTACATATACTGCTGAGATAGTGGAAAAAACCCATCTCTGAGCAAACAGATTTCCGAATCAGAGACAGAGAGAGAGAGACAGAGAGCGCATGCGTGCTGAAACATTCCCTCAGGGCACTTGCTCTCCAATAGCAGGTCTAAGTAGCCCTGGAGCAGAGAATAGAGCAGCAAGCCATTCCAACCTGAGCTGTTTATATGCTTCTCATAATAAAATGAACCCATCATTTGGAGATGTATGTATATAGCCCTTTTCCTTCTCAGCAGCCAATGTAAATCTGAAATATGGAACTCTGTCAGAGGAAGGACGGAAGGGGGAAATTATCCTAAAGTGATTTGTTAGAAAGGTTTCAATTTGCACATCATGCTATTTGCTGACTGATCGTGTAAATAGACTCCAGCAAAATCAATAGAAAGAGGAGCTGTTTTCCCCCTTTTCACTTAGTTTATTCATACAAGTGAATGCTTGACCTAATTTATTATATGCCATCCAAGTTAAAAGTTAGGCATTTGTTTTATCCTCACTCCCCAGGGACGTAAATAATCTTGTTTAGCAATTTTCTTGAAAGCTTCTACATCTTTTGAATTAATATTCTTTTCTTGCTGGGTCCTATGTACTCTCTTTTCTTAACCTTCTGTTTGCAGATAAAGAACTCTTAAACACACGAGTTAGTGCCGACATGGGCCCAGATGCCACCTATTAAATTCCAAGTCTGCTGTCCTTACTTGTTTAATGTGCTAATGCTTTTATGTTCAGTTCCTTCAGCTCTCTGGGCACCATCTTCACTTCAGCCGACATGTCCTCAACTCATTCCCCATTAAACCAAAACAAACTAGACAGTGTTAATATTCATACTGCAGAGGGATTTTCTGAACCAAATGGGGCAGAACTACAAAGATGGAACCAGGGTCATGCAGGACGGCTATAGAGTAGAGTTTAAGGATCTTGAGGTCTTCCAGATGTTGTGGGACTCCAACTCCCGTTGGCCCCAGCCAGCATGGCCCATAGGCAGGGATAGTGGGAGTCGTAATCCAGCAACACCCAGGTTCCTGATCCTTGCTAAAGAGCAGAAGAACCTCAGGTCTGGGGAATTGAATGTGGTCCTTTAGGCCTCTCTGTTAAGCCCTCGGGACTCTCCCTATAGGCCACACTACCTCACCAGACCACATCCCTTACCGGATTTAAACCCTGACTAAACAAATGGCCCATTGAAACACATGTGAGAAATAGTCCACTATTGGTTGGTTCCAGGTTTATTTGTGTGTAGAGGAGACCAATTGAAATCACTGTACCTAAGGTACATGTGACTAACTTGAGACTCACTGATTTCAACGGGACTTCTCAAAACATGACAAAACTGGGATCGAGTCGCATATGTGTAGCTACACTGGGGGAAATTGATGCTAGTCCAGAACTATCTTCTGCCACCCATCAACAGCATGTATTTTCTTGTGAAAATGGAAATCAGAAATTGCTGCAAAACTCAACCAAGTGGCCAATGCCCAGATCAATTAAGTCAAATGATTTGCAACGATTCTCTGATTATTTCTGGTTCCCAAATACTTGGCTCCCAAAGCAAGTGGAAAATTACCCAAGATGAATGACTGAGAAATATGAAAATGATCAGATGTGTATCCCCCCAACCCAAAGATCACTTGAAAATTGCCAGTGGACTTCTCAGACCACTTAATGCTTTTTTTCTGCCTGTTGGAGCAATTGTAATGCATTGTGCTAGATGCTGTATAATTTTTAATTATATTTTCTTTCTTCTTTTATTTCTTATATTGTATTTTATTGAATTACAATTTGTATTCCATAGAATTCAAATTGTAGTACCATAGCATGCAAGATAAGAAATTAATAATATTATTTATTGTTTATATGACACACTTCCTCCCAATTAAAAAAACAATAAAAAAACAATAAAAAATCAATATGATTATTTTATGCAGAGATACTATGGACCACCTGAATGAAGCTCACAAATCTCTGGATGTCCATGGACCACTGTTTGGGAGCCTTTGGGAGGATGGGTGAATAAATAAATAAATAATGGTGAATGCTCCTCAACTATGACATACTACAAACATATCAGCTAGTCTTACTCATGTTTATTTAATGCACCAAGAAGGGGGGAAATGATCCTTAAGGTTCCTTCACATGTGTTCTTACAAACAGGTGTTATCTATGTTGGGAAAGACCAAGTGTTTACAAAAAAAGAATGCTTTATTTGCCACAAGTAAACAGGATACGGACAGGGATAGAATTGTCTGAAGATCTCCATGTCGAGCTTATCTGCACAGATTTTTTCTAATTTTTGCCTTCTCTTGATGAGAAGGTTTTTTTTAATGGCTCAGCTAAAAATGTGAAGAATTCCCACATATAATATGCATTATTATATGTATAATATTATATACACATACATTCCAATCTCCTAAAATAAGCAGCACACAAACCGATACATACAATAATGCATCTAACTGTATAAAAATAGTTATTTATTAGTGCTTATAAAATTATGCTGCAGAAATATAGTACCTCATGGGGCTTGGCTCTTTTATACATTTTCTTTATATATGTATATTTTTGCATATAATTTTTTTAATAAACCCTGACAACGCACAGGCGCTTGATGCAAGAAGCAGTCCGATGCGGACAAAGCTCGGTTGGGTCAGAACTGCCAAGTTCTGTGTATAAATCTGTTTAAAAAGGATTCCTCCTCCATCCCTAGATGAGGCAAGCAGCTTCCTGTGTGCACTTGTGTGTAGTGGGAAACCTCATGCTTCTAACAGACTTCACAAGTGATTGCGCATACATGTGGAAGGGAGTCTTGAGTCCCTCTGGCCTCAGCTGGAGAAAAAGAAGCTTATCACCACCAAGTTCCTTCTGTTCCCAGACATCCTGGCTCCCTCTCTGACAATGCGAAATCACAACAATTTTTCTACCTCAGCTTCCCCCTTCCTCTCCCTTTTATATTTTGCTTTGCAGCTACTCCCGTTTTCTGGCTCCCTTACATCACTAGTGAATAGGCCCTTACTCAAAGAAGGCCTTTTACTGGGAGCGGGCTATTACTCCTGTGGAGGTCTTGCTCCAAGTCTGACCACTGAAGCAGAAATGACTTGCACCCTTACCGGTGGTCCTGTTGACGGCCTCAAAAACGACAATGTAGAGATGGAAAAGATTCTGAAGAGGGCAACCAAAATGATCAAGGGGATGGAGCGACTCCCTGACAAGGAAAAGTTGTGGCATTTGGGGTCTTTTAGTTTTGAAAAAAGGCGAGTCAGAGGCAACATGACAGAAGCGTATAAAGTTATGCATGGGGTGGGTAAAGTGGATAGCATAACGTTTTTCTCCCTCACTCATAACACTAGAACTCAGGGACACCCAATGAAGTTGAATGTTGGAAGATTCAGGGCAGACAAAAAGTACTTCTTCACATGGCACATAGTCTAACTATGGAATTTGTTCCCACAAGAGGCAGTGATGGCCACCAACTTGGATGGCTTGAAAAGAGGATTAGAGGATTAGACAAATACATGGAGGATCAGACTATCAATGTCTACCTGCCACAACGCCTATCAGAGGCAGTATGCTTCTGAATATCAGTTACTGGAAACTGCTGGAAGTGAGTGCTATTGCACTCTGATCCTGCTTGCAGGCTTCCCATAGACATCTACGTGGCCACTGTGAGAACAGGATGCTGAATTAGATGTGCTGTGTTCTTGTGATGTGGCAAACTGGCTGTCTGCTAACTCTACAGTTTCCCCTTTGAGTCACATCTCTCCTCTGTTCTCCATGTTTCCTTCCCTCCCTCAATGGACCCTACTCCTATGTCTGAAGCCCTGGCAATGTTGAGGTGTCCCCTGAACCTCCATAGCATATCTTCTATTTAATGCATGTCTGTGCAGGAAAAGTGGCCGACTGAGAAGGGCTCCAAGACAGGCCACATTACAGTTCAAAAGCTAAAGATTGGTCGTAAGAAATTCAAATCCAGTTCCTGGGTGGTTCAAGACTTGGGACCAATCTGGACATTTCAGCAAATGCATCTCTTGCCTCTCCTACATCTAGGTATAGCATTAATGTTCTAATCATCTGAAGAGGAACTCCTCCTAATAACAAACTCAGGTGTGGAGAGCCAAAAGGCTTGGAGCCACTGAGAAACAAGAGGGGGAGGGGGCGCATCAGCATGCTCAAGTTTGCAGCAGTAGAAAAGAAAACGACAGAGGCAAAGACTGAATAACTGAATGTGTACTAAAGGTGTTCAATAGCCATGGAATATTGAGTGTAAGCTGGACAAGAAAACTGGTAAGGGAGGAGGGAACACCCCACTTCAGCGCCTTACAGCTTACAGGAGGTGTTCTCAAACTGTGGACCACTAGAAGTCTGCGAGCTTCATTCAGGTGGTCCGTGGTGGGTCTATGGATTTGTGAATTAAAGACGAGAGACAGCGCATCCGTCACATTAAATATCCATATTGAGTTTTAAGAGCATTATTTGGTTCTTTTATTTCTTAAACATTGTATTTTATTGTATTACAAATTGAATTCTATGAAATTTAAATTATTATACAATAAAATACAATATGCTAGGGGCTTTGCCTCTGCATGTTTTGCATCTCCCCAAGCACACACAGAGTGAGACAGACTCCCAAACACACTCCCATGGACATGGACTCCCATGTCCTGGAACTCCCCACACACACACCACACACACACACTCAGGGGCTCACAAACACTGCCCACAGAGATTCCCAACACCTTGGACTCCCTCTCTTAACACACGGACTCCCAAACAGGTTCCTCTCCCCCACATGGGTTGCCAAGGGTCCTCTCCTCCTCTTCCCCCAAACGGGTCACCAAGCTTCCTCCTCTCCTCCCCTTTAGACCTTCTCCTGTGAGGAGGAGGAGGGAGGCAGCCAGCCGAGGTGAGAGACACAGGAACAGTGGGGAGTGGCTGGGGCAACGCCTCAGCAACCATCCTGCTCTCTCGCCGCTTCCTTCTCCTTGCCTTCCATTCCTGAGGCTATCACTGAGGTGGAGGGCTGCAACAGCAGAGAAGAATGGCGGATGAGGAGCTATCCGGGGCTGTCCTGACTGTTCCTCCATGGCTGACCCGGGCTGCCTCGCTCTCCCACCTTGTCTGCTCACTCGCTTCATGCCTGCCTTGCTTGCCCGCCCACTGTCCTTGCTTGCCTCACACCCTTGCCACACTTGCCTCACACCCGCCATGTCTCCCCCACACCCCCGTGGAATGCTGCCGTCACGCTGCGTGATGAGGGTCGGCTTACAAAAATATTATATGTATAGGTAAGAAATCAAAGCAGCAATAAAAATACAATTAAACATCGTACAGCATCTAGCACAGTGTGCCACGGTTACTACAGCAGCCAGAAAAACTGTCTAGTGGTGCGCCAAGACCCTCGGAGATTTTCAAGCTGTCTGTGGGGAAAAACAATTGGGAACCCACTGGCTTATAGCATTTTACAGGAGGGCATGGCTGGCTGGCTACAACCCTAAACAGGAACACTCCTGTTAGAGATGAAGAGCTGCAGCAACATTTTGTTGCAGGCACCAGTTGCACAAATAAGATTAGCAAAGTTTGGATGCATATCCAGCTTGGATACATATCCGGTTATGCAAGTTTCCCTTTCATTGTTATAGGACTAGAAAAGCTATTGGATCTATCTAGTGTCATGATTCTATGGGCCAGTTCATTTTTGAAGTGACCCTCACACAACTGACCACACAGAGGGAGGCCATTTGTGAGAATTAACTCCTTCATACTGGGGTGTGTGTGCACAACAGCTGTATGTAGAGCATCCAAATGGATGTGCTCATTCTCATGAAAGCTCCTCTGCTGGCACAAGCCCAGCAGTGACCCAGCCTACCATACTCTGAAGGTCCTGCTGCAAGGACTGCTGTAAATGCCGACTGACCCTACAGTGCTATCAGTCAGGGTTGCAAGCACCACGCTGGGACAATGGTGCTAAATGAAGATTAACAGGGAGGATTTTTAACCTGGTACTTCTGTGCCAAGAAGCTCTACGGAAGAAGGAACTGGATGTTTCCAACCTATTTCTATAGCTTTAAAAAAAAACCCAAATCCTATGGCATACTACTGTCAATGGGAAACTGAAAGCTCAACTAAACTCCTTCCCCCCCATCCTCCAGAAAGGTAAGGCTGAATGTAAGATATTCACCACCAGATGGCACGCTCATACAAGTCCCTCCATTCTGGCACGGGCTCCTCTCACAGGCATCAGGGTAGAGCACACAGCCAAGCTTCAGCTCAGTCAGGCCGACCACTTCTGCAAAGCTGCTGCGCTTGTTTTGTAACGGCAGCTCATTGTTGTTGAGGACGACAGAATCCAAGCAGCCCTGAAAGCCACTCAAGACTTGCGTCGTTCTCTTGTCCGTCAGGCTTCGGACGTTATCCACCTGCACCTGGGCTCCAAAATAAACCGAGCTATCGGTGCTGAGCGTCTGGAAGTAGAGGGGGGCTTTGCGACGCTCCACGTAGCTGTCGTCGAGCGACAGGCTGGTGAAATTCCGATTCAACTCAAGGAAGACCGAGTGCCAACTTCCGTCATTAACAGCCCTGCCAGAAATTCCCAGGATGCCCGGGCCAGTTCCACAATCCAACTGGAACCACAATTTGCCGTCCACAATCTGCAAAGGGAAAGCAAAATGTCAGGAAGATGAAGCTTCCATGTGCCCTTACGTTTGTTCTGACGCTTTGCAGGAAAACCGTAAAGCACCATGACCAGTACCAGCTGCAGACACGCACACAGACCCATCCACACATTTCTGATCATCGCTGGGCTGGAGTTATGTTTAACTGATTTTATACCAGCCATGTGTAGGTATTATATACCAGCATTTTTTTGAGTGCATTAAGCTGCTCACGGGATATTCACATATACAATTTTGTACAGGACCAGCTATCAATGAAGAGCTAACTGCCATGACAATTTTATTTTAGCAGATGACTTCACAATACGATCACTGTGCCTCCTAAGCCTAAGAAGCCATCACAGCCCATTGCATTTCTCCACCTGTCTCTGCAATCTGGCTCTTCTTTACTTCTATGCAATGGAGCAAACCCTCTCATGTTGCTCCTAGAACGTGGCATCCTGCTTTGTTTTCTTCCAGCATTCCTCCTTGTCCCTGCTGGGACTTTTCCTAGTGTCTGTCTCAGCTCTTCTTTGAGGTGGGCATAACTTGCCCCATCTACCATGTACCGGGCCAAGTGTGGCAAGATTCAGTGACATTTCCAGTTGCAGCAATCCACAGGGGAAGGGAGAGTGCAGGATGTGTGCTGATTGATACAGGGGGAAGAAGAGATATACAGCCCTGGTTCAGATACTTACAGGGTCAGCACTGAAATCTGTGCTGAAGAGGACAGCTATACCTCCCTCCTCTCCACCATGCACATGACATAACATGAGTGACAAGGGACCTCGATGTGGCAGCCCATAAATACAAAGGTCCCATTTCTCTGTTGTCTTTTTTCTCCCTTTTTTGATAGTGTGTAGAAGCTCTCGTGTGGAGCAGCTATGCCATGTATGACATATGCCAACCTTTTTAAACCTACGGGCACAGCTGGATTTTAGAACAAGTGCCATGGGCGCCACTCCCTCTGCCACTTTCCCTCCTTCCTTCCACTGATCACCCCCTACCTCCAGAGACAGGACGAGAAAAGGTACGTGCACACATACTTCACATTTCCAAGGGATCTTGGTAAAAGTTTCATATAGTAGAATTAATCTGAGCCTTAAAAAAGAACACAGAGGTGAAAGAGGAAGTGGGAAAGAGTGTCACTTCTCCAACTTCCTCTTTTAGATCTATGCACAAGGAGAAAAAGGTAATCACTCACATCACCTCATGACCAAGGAGACTGTTGGAATAAGCAAACTTGCATGTTCCCTTTAAGGGATATTTGGGAACTATTCCATGTACCTGTTTACCAGTGATGTAACTTCCTAAAGGGTGGGGTTACCTGGCTTTCTCTTCCTCCTCCTTTGTCTGGTAGTTTTTGCATATTCTCCATTAAGCCTGAGGAGAGTGAAGCATGCACATGCTTCTCTCCAAGATGACCATTATCATGGACTGAGACTCCTTTTATTTCATCTAAGCGAGAGCCTGTTTCCTGAACATATGAAGGGTCATGAGTAAACATTCTTTATCTTTTACTTAAGAAGATTGTGTCTGTTATTATTTGTGTCTGAGGGAAAGGGTGGACTGATTGATTCTCATCCCGCTGCTTGCATTTATATCTCTGCTAAGAAATAGGACCACAAAACTATTCCTATTTCACACATATTTTTAAAAATACCAAACAGGGACAGTATGTGTGTGTCTAGGCTTAGAGGTTTGTGGACACCAGGAAAATACCTCAAGGGTTCTACAGAAGAGGGGATGGATATGCTGTTTCTTCTCCATCATAGTTTGCAGCATCAGCCCAAGAACTGTTTAAAGCAGGCCCTAGATTCCTTCTTAGGAGAGTAAGAAGCTACATGTGAAGCTACTAGGCAGGAGGAAGCTGAGAAGGACAAATTCAAAAGCAAGCAGACACAGAGGGAGCAGAGGCTTTGCTGAATGCTGAGGGAACAGGTTGTAACCTGTATGTGAAGAAGCACATCAGCTGCCTTTCCACTTGGCCATCATGCTAATCTAGCAGAACCCACTGCATTTTCTTGTTCTTTTCTTCCTTTCCTATCCCTTCCTTTTGTGCCACATGTTTGATTGTTAACTGCACTGGCAGCCATTCTGTCTTACTCTTTGCACAGTGCAAAGCTGAATGTTAAGTGCTTCATGAATAAGAAGAATGGCAAGCCTGTGACTGGGTTCAAGTGTGGGCTGCATTTCTGAGGACATCACTGGCTGTGGCCAAGACAACTGCGTGCGGAAGGGTCTCACAGGCTGGAGACAGTTCACAGTTCTTAAGAGTGGTGATGGCAGTAAGAGAGAGAGAATATGAGTTTAGGGAAAGGGCTGTAGCTCAGTGGTAGGGCATCTGCCTTGCATGCAGAAGGTCCCAAGTTCAATCCCCGGCATCTCCAGGTAGGGCTGGCAGAGACCCCTGCCTGCAAGCCACTGCTGATCATAGAAGGCAATACTGAGCTGGATGGACCAGTGGATCCGATTCAATATAAGGCAGCTTCCCTATGTTCCTATGTTAGCCTGTTTCCTTTAATGGTGCTGCCGTGTCTGTTCAAGAAGGCTTGCAGGGTTTTGCAGCTCTACCACACCTTGTGAAGCAGGTTCATAAGAAACAGTGGTGGGATGGAATGTCCACGTGACAGGCAAGAACAGTAATAGCATGCTCTTTTCAACATTACTACTGTCTCTAGCCACAGTGCAAGAAAACCATTTAAGAATGTAAGGATAAAGAAGGAATCTGCTAGATCAGAACAAAGACCAATCTAGTGCAGCATCCTGTTTTCACAGTGGCCAACCAGATGCTGCTGCTATGGGAATCCTGCAAGCAAGACCTGAGTGAGACAGCACACTCCCCACTTGTGATTCCCAGAAACCAATATTCAGAGGGAAACTGCTTCCAACACTGGAGGTAGAATGTAGTCACTGATAGACTTATTCTCCATGATTTTGTCTAATCCTTTCTTAAAGCCATCCAAGTTGGTGATATTCTTTCGGACTATTGTATGCCCCCCCCAAACTGCACTCCAGATCATGACCCCCCTTCAATTTAGTGGGAAGTGGGTGTAGAGACCCTCCCCCCCCAGATATAAAGGCAACACTATTTGAAAAGGGAAAGATTAAAGTGATGGAGTTGAATCCCAGAGAGAAGAGGCACACCATGGGAAAGGAAATGGCTAGAGCAATCTAGGAAATGGCTACAGTGAACTATACAGATCATAACCATCCAGAACAGGAGTACAATAGGCTGGGCACAAATGGGGAAACTGCACAGCTATAGAAAACAAAAAGAAGTCAGATTTTCTGAGTTCCTGAACAAGGAAACCATTAGAGGGGGTGCTTTGCTCATGATGTTGTGCAGATGCCCTCAGTAGGGTTGCCAGGTTCTTGGCCTGAGACTGATCCTGTATCTTTAGAAGAGAAAGTCAGCCAAGTGCAGGTGTTCTTGCAACCCTGTAATGGGAAAAACCACAAGGTGGAATTCTCTCTTCCCCCTGCACAACTTTTAAAGATACAGAAGACCTTTTGGGGGCTGGCAACCAAGAGGTCTTCTGTATCTTTAAAAGTTGTGCAGAGGGAAGGGAGAATTCCCCCTTGTGGTTTTTCCCATTACAGAGTTGCAAGAACACCTGCACTTGGCTGACTTTCTCTTCTCCTAAAGATACAGGATCAGTCTCACGCCAGGAACCTGGCAACCCTAATGCCCTGTAAAATTAGAGTGAAGTGTGGCTATTCCTCAGTAAATGCTCAGTGTATGAAGCAGCTTCAGATTACCAGCGCATCAAGTCCAGTGCTATTTCATCTGACTGGTAGTAGTGCTCTAGGGTCTTAGAGAGGGGTCTTCCTCTGGGTTGCATCTGGGTTCCTTTTTAACCGGGCGATGCAAAGGACTGAACGTGGGAACTTCAACATGCAAGATATATGTTACTGCTGAGTCAGAGTCTCTCAGGAGACATTTTTTTCTGAGAAAATTTCTCAGAGTTTTCTTCTTACTCCCCCTAGGGGAAAAAAAGCCACTTTGTAGAATTCCCTCCAAATATTCTCCACCCTCCTTCCCCTGGACAAATTTTGTGAAATGGCCCACCCAATTTCTCTGCCCACAAATAGGGTGGACAATTTTGAGAGTCCATTTGCACAACATGCAAGGTATGACGTTTGCCACTATTCTTCCTCCCTTTTGCTGTTCTCGATTGCCCATTTGCTTGTGCCAATTCCATTTGCCTTCTTAGTGCCTCAGATATTCTTGCTAATAAAGGTTTATGGATTTCCCACTTTCTGTTCATTGCACTGTTCAGGTGTCAGCATTATGGGGAACCTCAGTGGTGGGGACTGGCACAATATACACCAGGAGTAGGGAACCTCAGGCCTGGGGGCCAAATGTGGCCCTCCTCTAGTGATTTTACCAGGCTGGAGTATGTCCTTGAACTGAGATAATGTGTCTTGTTCGCCTAGATGAAGGATGGTGTGTGCCTGGCCACACCCAGTTTTGCCACAGGCACTACTGATATGTGACCCCTGGGAGGTTGCCCTGCCGGGTTAAAAAAAGGTTCCCCTCTCTGGTATACATATAAAAGAGGTTATATGTGCATCCACATAAAACCTCATTATATTGACCAAGCAGGAGATATGAAGCAACCTCTAAGGGGATATACAACTTGGCATGCTCCAACTGCTTCACCAAATAAGCAAAATGAGATGAATAGGCATTGTATATCATTTTAGAACGTTCGCCTAGCTAAGGTGCTTGGATGCCATCCATTTCTGCATATCAACATTGCCAATGAAACCATCAAATGGTCCTTTTGGGACCTCCCTAGACTTGCAGAGTCCATCTGCAGTCACAGCTCATGAATGCAAAATGGTGCCTGCCCATTCATCTAGGGGAATATTTAGTTAGTGGGATTACATTTCAGGTTCATTTGAGCAAAATGGTAGATTTAATTAAAATATGACTTCTCCAGCTCCTGCTGCACCTGGGATCACATCCAAGGCTTCTTGCAGTTGAAGCAATGTAAGTTTCAGGTGAGCCTTGACGGAGGTAACGTATGACTATCTCACGCCCGTCGGTATTGAATTTTACAGAACAAGGCTGCGTATATATTACCAGGTGCCACCGATGGCAAGGATATAGCACCAGTGGTATTTCCCCCCCACACACATTCCTGTTCCCACCTGACAACACAGTCCTCCTACACTGTTGGATGAAGATCAAGAGTTCTGAAGGGCATGAGACCAGACCTGTGTGCAGATGGCCTCTCAAAATTCTCCACCACATTTGTAGGCAGAAAAACTGGGGCAGAGGGCGAGGCGTTTCACTGAATGAGATGTAACAGCAACTGTTTCATCTGCAGAAATATGGAGCTGGTCGAATCACATACAAAAGGGGGTGGGAGTTCTGAATTTAGCAGAAAGGGGGGACAAAAAACTCCTTTACTTTCAGCTATCTCCTGGCAGCCCCCCCCCCGGTTCAATAATGTTGTTGTTGTTGTTATTATTATTATTGGGTGGTATCCAATGCTAATCCTACTCAGAGTAGACCCACTGAACCGAAGTTAATCATGTTAATTAATTTCAATGGGTCTACTCAGAGTAGGGCTCACACTGGACACAACCCTATATATTTCCTTTAGTTCCCTCCGTTTCCATTTTAAGCTCACAACCACCCTGTGAGGTAGGGTTAGGCTGAGAGACAATAACTGGCCAAGGTCACTGAGTGGGGATTTGAACCTTGTTCTTGCTGGTCCCACATCAACGCTCTAACCGCTACACCACACTGCCTTACTTTTCTTCTCAGCCAATCCCCCCCCCCAACGTATTTATACAAAGTCAGACAATGGAGCTCAGGAATTTTCTAATTTGCAGCAGCTCTCTGGACTCTCAGCTAGAGGGTCTCTTTCACATCATCTGCTTTCTGATCCTTTCAAAACTGGGATTGAACCTGTGGCTTTCTTCATGTAAAGCATGTACTTTACTGCAATTAAAAGAAACAAACAAAATGTCACAATAGCTTTGATAAAAGCTAACTACACCAGCACCTACTTCTCAAAACCGACAACATCAGTTTGTAATTCCACTGAGTTTTCCCAAGTAAATGGGCTTTAGGGGAATACATAATCATACTCCTGAAGGAGAGTATATTACATCTGGGGCCACTGCTGAAAAGCCCCCACTCCTGGCTGCTGCTGACTTTTGCTTCCCCTATTAGGGACTAGGGAACAAAGTCATCAAAAAAGTAGAGGGACCAAGAGCCATCAGGAGGCTGCTCCCCCTGCTTCGCAGGAAGAATATCATGGCAAGGAGAAGGCCGGCCTGGCCCCATCCATCAAGAAGAGAAGGAGCAGCTGCAAGGCACGTGCTTCTCTGTACTTTGCCAGAAATTAGACTGGTGAGAAATTTGTAACTAAGAACTAGTGCTTGAGTTTGTTCCTCCCCTTCTCCCTCCCAATCCCCTTTCCTTTCATGCCATGTCTTTTAGATTCTAAGAGCTGGTTCACACAGTGACTTACTGTGAGATTGGTGCTACTTGCATCCCCGTTTAATTTGCATGGTTCATATGACGTTGCAGGCAATCAGCAGCTATCACACAGTTTTCCCATATCAAACCAATCCAATTTTAATGCGAAAAGGAAAGGAAAAAACGTTTCAGGTTCGCTGCGCTCCTCCGTGTAGGCACTCAATTTTTTTTAATGTGCGGGCTCTCTTATGCCCCATTGTCAGCTCCCTCTCTTGCTCCCGCCTGCAAAAGCTGCCTTTCACTCACTCCCCCCTCTATTCAGTTTAATACAGTTTTGTGCCAATTGCACCTCCACACTCTCCTAGCTGAAGCCTGGAGAGGCATGCCATTGACAAGAAACCATGAAACTGACAAAAAAACCTTCCCCATCTCAGTTAGCAATATCGGTACATCGGAGGGAGTAAGCATGTAAAATTAGGGGTAGGGCCACAAGGAAACAGTGAAACTAAACATTTTCAGAGGAATACCTGCTTGTGTGAAAGGAAAACAGCAGATTTGAAGGTAGGAAGTGTGAACCTTGCAAATTCATCATGATGGCAAAAGCTGCGTCTTTGCTGCGAAGTTTACCTCCTGTGTGAATGAGCCCTAAGTCTGATGGCAGGGACTGACTTGTACTTACTGACCACGGAAAGCTGCTCTGGGAGCCTTTACTGATTGAACAGCAGGGTGAAAAGAAAAGCTTTAATGCATAGATATACACTGCAGATAAACCGTTCTAACCTTGGGGAAGGGCTGTAGCCAGGGCTGTGGAGTCGGAAGCAATTTTGGATGGAGTCGGTAGAAATGTACTGACTCTGACTTCAAAATAAAAACTTTCATAGGAATTTAGGAAAGTTTTCTTGTTCAGAAATTTTAATCAAATAAATATATTTTATGTTCTATCAATCTAGCCTGATGATTCACGTGGTGGTGATGAAATGCCTTGTGCTACCATTTTACTACAGTAAATTTGTTATTACTAGTTAATATACATTTGCCATTTATGAAGGAGTCAGAGTCGGACAGTAGAAAAATAGAGGAGTCGGAGTCGAAGGTTTGATGTACCGACTCCACAGCCCTGGCTGTAGCTCAGTGGTAGAGCATCTGCTTGGCCCACAGGAGGTCCCAGGTTCAACTCCCAGCATCTCCAGGTAGAGCTTGGACTGTCCTCTGTCAAGCCCCGGAGTAACACTGCCAGTCCATGTGGCCAATACTGAGGTAAATGGACCAAAGCAGCTTCCCATGTAACTAAAGGCAGCTTTGACAGGTATTGCCAACGCTGCACAAAATTAAGTTGCCTGGTCTTGCTGTTGCACATTATACCCTCAGGAGGCTTTTTCTTTTCCAATGGAAACAACTATCAGAAACAATGAGACAGTTCCCTCGTTGTTGCTGAAGCTGTGGTTTCTTTCCTCATTATCCTAAAAAAACCCACACCCAAACCCTGAGAGTGCAGAAGTTTCTGCATCCGCAGCTAAAATGGGAACAGCATTCCCAATAGCGAGGGCCCAATGAGAGGGAGGCACATAATCAAGTAAAATAACTGCGGGAAAAGATAAACTTCTTTTAATTACCTTCAGAATTATACAGGGATTTGCTCTGGTGTACATTATAATCCCATTGCTTTGCAGAGTCCGCAGACGCAGAGCCAACTTGAATTCCTCCTTCTTGCTATTTTCAGAAACCCGGTATTTGATGTAACTATTCCCAGAAAAGCTAAGGGAAGTGTGTCCTGAAATAAACCATTTGGAAAAGAAATGTAGGCTTTAAATTTTTTACATTTTGAAGTAAGACGCATGAGATTATCCTACTGTTTGCCGGAGGGGGGAATTAATTAAGGAAGATGCATGGTTAACAAAGCTGATAAAGAAGAATCTTAAAAACAAGGTAGAAAAAGCCTATCTTCGACGGATTAAAAACTCGTCCCTCTTGTGTGCACACCTTATGTTAAGGAAGATTAATTCACTAATGGGGGGGGGGGGATGTTCCTTGATAGGAATTATTACCATGCATAAAATGAGATCATTCTGTTTGCAGAGAACAAACTAGATATCAATTTTTTTATTATTTTACTGCTGTTATCACTTTTGTGTACACACGGAAGCCTTGTACAGATTGTGGCCTGCCAAGCTCAATAGAGCTTACCAGCCAGCCACTTGTTATGGTAGCATTCACCAACCTGGTGCCCTCCTTGAGCAACAGCCAGTATAGCCTACACAATGCTGGCTGGGTCTGATCAGCGTTGTAGTCTGAAACATCTGGAGGGCACCAGGTTGGTGAAGGATGTATTACAGCCTGCCAAGCGCTTGATAACCCCCATGTTTTTGGCAGTTACAGGTGGGCAGGAAGACCATGAACAGCCTTACAACTCTGCTTGAAAAGGTCTGCCTTCCTTGGCCTTGAGTCCCCAGATGTTGTTGGACCACACATCTCATTATCCCTGACCAGTGGCCATGTTGGCTGAGGCTGATGGGAATTGGAATGTAACAACATATGGAGGGCATAACATTGTCTATCCCTGTACTACACCCGTTTTCCATTGGGAAGCAAATATACAATCTCTCTGCTTCATGAGATTCTTACACTGGGGTCCAGTTCTGAAGTTAATGAAAAGATTTTATTTTGTCTTCTTATTACTGTTTTAAATTTTGTGTGTATGTATTTAAAATACTTAAAAGTAAGTTATAGATTAGAAAATGCAGTAAGAATCTATTATGGTTGGGCAACTAAAGGGGTGGTTGTTGTTGGATGGCATTAGCATGACTCTCCCAGCTAGTAAGAACACGTACAAACTTTGTAACTAAATAATGCTTGAGTTTGCTTTTTTCTTCTCCCTCCCAATCCATTTTCCTTTTATGTTATGTCTTTTAGACTGTAAGTCTAAGGACAGGGACTGACTTATTAGTGATTGTTATAAACCACTCTGGAGACATTTTCTGGTTGAAGAATGGAGTAAAAAACACTTAAAAAGACATAGTAACAAAAGAAATGTTCATGTGCATTTTTTTCAAGGGCACCATATTACAAAGGTTTGCCAGCTCTGACACAGGGCACTTCCCTGCTTCAAGGATGTATTGGCCAAAATCTCCCCAAATGTAGATGTCACCTTGAAAATGTCATTCCTGTCCTTTAGGGGCAAGGAGGATTTATAGGAAAATTGACAGGTTTTAGATAAGTGAAACAAAAAGGAGAACAAGCTCAGTGACCAGAGAACACTGATCTAAAACTCTTTATTGAAGCTCAACACATTTCAGAGCAACCCCCCTCCTTCTTCAGATGCTTGAAAAGCTTGCAAATTCTTAAAATTTAAAAACACCTGTTCTTAAAGTTCAACCAACTCAAGTACTAGCTTGAAAGAGTAGAAGAGTGCAATTCCCCCTTGCCCTCTCTTCATATCTATGTTGAACTTCTGCAATGAATAACTGAGGTGGTTTTAAACAAGCCACACAACACATTTTTTTGATACTCAAACAAAATGATACAGCAACAGAACAAAATGTGTACCTGAGCATTCTCCTAGTTTCCCAGGAGGGCATTGGCAGATGAAAGGCCTCCGGTTGATTTCATAGCCCACACATTGCATATCTCCAGGACAGGGTTTCTCTGTGCATGGATCACTAGAGCCTGGACACAATCCTCCTGTTGCAGATGTAGAAGAAAACAAATGCTGCCACGTTATCCATCACTAGGGATGGGGGAGAAATTCTATTCATTTTCCATGTAAACCCAAATCTATCAAATTCGCACTTTCCAAAACAATATGAGAACCAAAACACAACTAACTTTTCAAATTTGCGCTTATCCATATGTTGCCATGTAGTTGTCCAACCAAACAATGTTTACAAAAACTTATATATTTGGGGAAAGTGTGCATAAAACACACACGAAAATGAATATATTAGTGAAAATAATACAAACATGCATTAGGAGAAATTGCTTGCAAACAATATTCTCATCAGTCAAAACCACATACAAAAATGTATCTATTAGGAGAAATCTGCATTAAAATGCTGAAGAATTTTCATGAGATTTTTTTAAAGTAAATTGCGGTAGAAATGTGAGAACTGGATTTAAGACTGGAAAAATCAGAAAGAGAGAGGACCAAAACTGACAGATCCTTCCATCCCTATCCATCATATAAAGTAAAATTCCTTTGGAGGAATCATAGGATTTTGGAGTTGGAAAAGTCCTTGGAAGTCAGCTAATCCAGAGGTTTTTCAGGAAGGAGTGTGCTAGGGGCAAGGCCCTGCAGTGCAACTTCCTCCCTGACACTAACTCTGAGTGACAGCAATAGTTTCTTGCCCTCACTCTGAACTGGTGATGATGCCATGTCTGGAGCTATGGTGCACTATCACAAAGCTAAAAATGATTGACTAGATGGCAGCTTGGCATCAACATGTTGGCTATGTGATCACTGATTGGTTAATATCTTAAAGTTAGCTAAGGTGTTGGACTATGATCTGGGAGACCACAGTTCGAATCCCCACACAGCCATGAAACTCACTGGGTGACCTTGGGCCAGCCACTGCCTCTCAGCCTCATGAAAACCCTATTCATCGGGTCGCCATAAGTCGGAATCGATGTGAAGGCAGTACATTTACATTTTTTATAGTTGATCAAGGCTGCGAAGTAAGAAAAACAGTGCAAAATATTAGAAAATGTCTGTGGAGGGTGTTGTGAACCTTGACATTCCCACTTTCACAACAAAAATGTTCTTATGCAAAAATTTGGCTTCAATACTACTTCCAACCATGCTTTGACCCACAAAGATGAACTCAGGCTACCAGTTAAGCAATGTCAGCTTGACAATGTGCTTGACAATGCTTCTGATTTTGTCTGCATCCCATTTTTTCAGGTGGAGATGAGCCACCGTTTGTGGATTCAATGTGGTGGCTTACAATTTGTGCAGCCCTTATATACGCCTTCCAGATCCTGGGGGTTAAAAGTAACCACAAGCAAATGATTTAGGACAACTGGAAGTCAGGTGTAGAAACCAGAAGTTCTGGTGAACACTGCTGATGGATTCCATATGTTGTCATATGTGACAACTTTGAATTGAAGAGGCCGGGAAAGATCTGCTCCACACTGTTGGCTGCTGCTGATCGGGAGGGGTGAACCTCATGTGATTACACTCAGACATAGGGTAAATTGTACTATGTATTATGGGGAGAGAACTCAGGAAGAGGCTGCTGCTTTGGGAATGTTTTGTGCAATGTCTGCTTCTGCCCATATACATATATGAACTTACAGCACGACTAAAGAAATACCAACAAATATTCACTTTCATTCATTTATTTTGGACTCAGCCTGAGCTGCCAAGCCAATCCTAAAACGTTTGCCCATTAAAAAGGCCTCCCAGCATCTGACAGAGACATGAAAACATACGGCACCAATCTTTCCAGGTTTTAAGGCAAAAAGAGCTCAAGAGGAAATGAATACATGCGAGGACCAACGTCTACCCATGTTACTGCTTTTGGGGCTCCCAGGTGAGCTCGTGCATTTAAAACAGAGAGGCTCCCTAAGCAACAGGTTTCATTTGCTTCTGTTGACTTGCACCCAGAGCATGAAAGAGGGGGTGAAACTGTGGAGGATAAAGGAAATTGCAGAAAGATGAAATCCCCATGTATTCCAAATTTACTATGTTCATGGTTGTCAGACGTTTTAGTCTACAACCCCCATCAACCCCAACCACCACAAACAGGGCTGATGGGAGTTGTAGTCCAAAGCACCTTGCAGACACCAGATCAGCAAAGGCTGTTCTACATGAACCTGCCCGCCAATGCAATCATCTTCAGAGACCCTGCTCTGTCTTCCACTGCAGACCATATTGTGGCTGGCAGGGATACAAGGCAGGGCCTTGTTTGGTGGTGGCACCCCATTGTGGAACTTCCTTCCAAGGGATATCAGATTGGTCTCTTATTTATTAAATTTATATCCCGCTCTTCCTTCCAGACATCTGATGTCTTTTAGGTGGGTGACTAAGATATTTTTATTCTACCAGGCTTTTAGTCTATTTTCCTCTTGCCTGTTTGGATGCATTTAATTTGTTTTTATTCTAGTTTCTTAAATGCTCATTTAATTGTAATTAGATTTAATTCTTGTAAACTGTCTCATGGGCCTTTTTTGGGCTCAAAAGGTGGCATATAAATGTCTTTTTAAATAAATAAAGTATATTTATATCGGGTGACAGCATATATATAAAAAGGCCTGTTACCTGTTGAATGAACTCTTAATTGATTAATTGTATGAGTAGGTTTAAGTTTGCTAACAGATTAAAAAATAAATATTTAGATCTCTGCATACAAATAAAAACAATGCTACTGGGGGGGAAAAGCCTTTTTACTTTGGTTCTCTATGAGGCACCCTAGGGTGGGCTTTTTGGGGGGGGGTCTTCCCTCTTAGGAAAATCCCAGGGCCCTCTCTGAATTTTCAGCTGTTACTTAAAAAAATGTCTAGCCTTCTTTTTTATGAAGATGTAAGGAAAAGCAGGCAGGCAGTACTCAGAGGCAGCATTGCCACAGAATATACCAGTTGCTGGGGTGTCAGCAAGGTACTTTATATGTTTTTAACTGTAAATATGCCAGGCTACCGGCATTACTCTTGCGGCTGCACTGCAATGATTCTTCATCCCTTTTGGCCCCATTTTAGAAGATCGGGGAGAGAGATGGGAGTAGATGGTACCACCAGTATTATTGCAAGTTTTTGTGTTACGATAAAATAATTAACACCCATTTTTAGAAAAGGATCAACTCCTCTCTTTTAGTGAATCAAACTGGTCTTTAATTGGGTAATCAAAGTGTACATGTGTGTGTGTAGAACATCTATGTATGGTGCATGCATGTATGGCATCTCAAAGCAAATTTAGGAACAAGGAGCACTCCTTCCCATTTAATAAAAGGCATCGCTGAGTCTCACAAAAGCAGCATTCTCTGACCATCTCTTTATTTAGCTCCAAGTCTTATTTACAGCATACAAAGGATGCAGTGGACATGTAGGAGGGCAAACACACCCCTTGCAGTTATCACAGACAGTTAGTTCCTAATGCACTTCATGACAAGGTAAACATGGGTTTGCTTGGAGCACAGCTCAAATTGCATTGGTCTTTTCCTGGAAACAAAAAATTATTACTGCAGGGTTTTGAAGTGGACACAGCCTGCCTACAAATACAACAACCACCATAAATGCCTGGGGTTGATGTACAGTGTACTGCGGTCAATTTAGTATTTCAGAGCACTCCTCTTGCTTTGTCAAGTATTTGCTCACCAGGTCTTGAAGGAATACAACAACTCAAGAGTCCTGCCTTGCCACTGTCATGCAAAATGATGCATAGACATTCCTATGAACAATATACAGTACTGGATGCAATAATGGGAATATATGACTAAAATGGGTTGGCATTAAGTTCTCAGCACTGCATATGATACCTCCACGTTACTGAGGTATATATCATCACAACAAAAAGGCTTGGCAAGGAAGTTGGGTCTGAGATGGAAAATGGCCATCTCATCCCATGACTTGTATATTCACGTCCATTTGCTGCTAGGAATGGGAGAGAAATTTGATTCAGTACACATTTAAAGCCAAATACAAAACAATATGAGAACAGAAACACAAACATCCTTCAAAATCCGCACTTATTTGAATTTTGTGATGCAGTTCTCCAACAAATATGATTATAAAAGAGCATTTTAGGAGAAAGTATGCATACAATGTATATATTAGTGAAATTAACATATAAAAAGACATCATGTTAGTTGCTTGCGAAAATGTGTACTCAAAACTCCATATAAAATGTGTTTTATTAGGAGAAATTTGCACTAAAAAGCTGAAGAAAAAAATCACAAATTGCTGCAGAAACCTGGATGGCTGGAAAAATAAGAAATTAAGAGAACTGAAACTGACAGATCCTTCCATCCCTAATTGCCACAGATACTATTAATCTTCACTCCTCTTTTGCCATTGGAGTTGGTCATAGTGGGGCCAAGCAGCAGCAATGCAGGAAGACATATTTGGCCCAGGGGACGCCTGCGGCAGAAAGGATTGCCAATTGACTAGAAAAGAAAATGGCATGGGCTGTTCCTGTGTCTATAACACAGGAGTGGGCAACCTGTGGCCATCCAGGTGTGGCTGGACTACAACTCCCATCACCACTGACAATTGGCCATGCTAGCTGGGTCTGATGGGAGATAGGAGTCCAGTATCGAGAGGGCCACAGGATCTCCACACCTGCTATAATAGCAGACTAAGCTGCAAAAATGCAATAGGTGAAGCTTTTGGCAGAGAGAGAATCACCTGTCCAGTTTATTTCTAATTCTCATTTCAAGGTTCCTTTCTCCCTATCCTGCTTGCTTATTTTCAACACCATGGACAACACATGGTTAAAAACCAAGACCACTCTTTCAAGACTAAATGAAATCCTTGCTCTCACTGTTTTGTTATGATATATTTTTAAAACGCATGGAGAGTTTGGCGGCAGTGATATATTGCTCTGCTAAAAATTACAGAACAGTTAAAATAGTATCTTTTAGAGTTCCTAACTGTCCATCCGATTCCGCTAGCTCTTTCAACATGTTCACATATCGCATAAGCACTGCACACAGATCTGTATGCACAGGGTATTTGTTCTCAGAACACAATTAAATTTTATGTCATGTCAGGCAGTAATTTTCAACAAGCCTCTCCGTAGCTGACAGATAGACAAGTCACTTGGGCAAAAAAGCTGCAGGACTCATGAATATACAAAAGCTTGTGGGAAGACAACCCTGCTGAGATTTTGGAACAAGGCACCACATGTTTTCACAACCTTTTAACCTCCGGTGAAATCTTTGACACCAAGCAATAAAATCAATACATGGCCTTGTAAATCAATCTTTGCGATGTTTCAGCTGATTTGCACTCTAGGTAGAATAAGTTCCCTATGAAGCCTAGAGGCACGTAGAAAGAAGGTAATAATTTAATGCGACAGGCCTGCATGACTGGTGATCCAGCAAGCCAAACACAGCCCAAAAGCCATGTGCTCGGGCTTCCCAGGTGCGTGACAGCCCCTGTGGTTTTGCAGTCTTAATCAGGCAGCAGAAGCAGGTGCGTGTGTGTGTGTTTCTTGTTGAAGTTTTTGCTGGGCTTTCATTTACGGCTTGTGGGCTGTGTTCAGCTGGATGACTCACAAGGTGTGTAGGACTGGAGTGCAAAGCTCATATAAACTGACAGTGCGCAGGCAAACTGTTTCAGGTAGTCTCTGTGATGATAGAGGCCATTAGCACCCTGGGCAACAGGACCCTGAGTGAACCACAACTGTCCATGTCGTGATGGAAGGACCTGCCCATTTGGGATCTGCCAGTTTTTCACTGTTCCAACCTGAAACTCAGTTCTTCATATTTCTGCAGCAATTTGCAATTTCTTTACAGAAAAAAATGAAAACTCTTCAGCATATTAGTGTGAATTTCTCCCAATAAATACATTTTTGTATGCACTTTTGCCTAATGTACTCATTTTTGCAAGCAATGTTTCCTAATATAATGTATTTTTGTATTTTATTTTCACTAATATATTCCTTTTATGCACACTTTCCCCTAAAATAGGCATTTTTGTAAACATTGGTTGGTTGGAGAACTATATCACAAAATTCTTTAAGTGTGAATTTTGAAAGATGGCTGTGTTTCGGTCCTCTTATTGGTTTAGAAAGTGCAAATTTGATAAGATTCTGGTTTAAATGCAAACTGAATTGATTTTTCCCCCCATTCCTACCTCCACGATAGCCAAAAACATGCCAAATGGCTTAGCTGAGTTACAAATGGGTTGTTAGATCCTAGCTAGCCTCAGTTGTCCAGGTATGACTGTGGCTATCTCAACAAGGGTGTGTGATTAAAAAGGCTCCTGTGGTTGGTTGACAGGTTCAAGGTGGTTGTTTCAGGCACTTCCATGTTCAACCTCCAGACTCTCCAAGGAAACAAGTGGCATTCAGGGTGCTGAGTCCAGCCAACATGAAGCAAACTTACCAGATGCCAAGCTGGTAGTGGTACCCATTGTCAGGAGCTACAAGGGCTAGAACCTAGAATGTTAGGATGTTTGGTAAGCCACTAAGAAATGGAGATGGAAGAGTTCTCAGGGGGATGATGTTTTGTGGGTTGCAGAGTTAAGCCTGTCCACCTAGGCAGCTTATTAGTCTTCCCTGAACTGGCAGGGGCTATAACATGTAATCAATAAGTGCATTCCATATTTAAAGCATGTGCTCTACCCCTGAGCAGGCTGTACATTTTGGCCCTGTGGCATTTGTTTGGCTCTCCAGTCCTAACTTGCGCACGCTGAGCTGGTGCTAGGATGTTATCCTAGATCTAAAGTTTCATTTCCATTTCTGTTATCTTTTCGGTGCCTATTGAAGACCTTCCTCTTTCAACAAGCCTTTTAAGTTGAGACCTATCCCAGTCTGCTTCTGTGTTGGAATTGCTTTTTAATATGCTTTTAAACCTTTTTTTTAAAAAACAATATGTTTTAAACCTTTTTTTAAAAAAAGCCTTCAAAGCTTTTAAAAAATGTTTTTAAAGTTGTTTTGTTTTAATGTATTTTAATGTCTGTTTTTATGACTTTTAAAGTGTTTTTAGTGCTTTTGTTTGCCTTCCTGGGCTCCTGCTGGGAGGAAGGGTGGGATATAAAATAAATAAATAAATAAATTTCATCAGTGGTTACCCCTGCCATCGCAAACTCACTGTGACAATGTAAACGGGCATCTTAGAGGAGATGCCAGGGACAAACATGGATAATCCTCTTGGGGCTCTTTAAGTGTCTCAGGAGCCAAAAGGTTCTTTCTTTCTTTCTTTCTTTCTTTCTTTCTTTCTTTCTTTCTTTCTTTCTTTCTTTCAAAATCATTTGAAGGGTGTTCTGCCAGGCAACTGGGCCCACACTGGATGGCTCTGTCCCACTTTGCCAGTACTATGACATTGCTTCAGCGGTGGCACTGTGTCCCACTCCTTGCACAAAGCCACTTATTCAGCACAAGCCAGCATTCCCATCAAACTGCAAGAGTGGTCCTGACAGACAAACTACAGGCATTTCAACTTTTTATTCAAGCTTCTGTAGGTGATTTTATAGCTGTCACAAAACTTTTAAAATATTGACGCTCTGGAGAGAGTTCTTTATGCCTGTCTTTGTGGATATAAGGGCCCCCAAGCTACAAATCACATCTTATTGCATTGCTCCTGGCTAACATGCATTTTCAGGGTGATTTCACAATGGCAGAGACTAAAAGCCACTAAAACACTCATGAGGACATTGTCCCACCTTTAGGGATTTATAGTCAAGTCTTGCATATCTACTCTGAAGTCTAGCAGTTTTTCTGCTGTTCTTTGTTTCTCCCAGAATTAGAGCCAGCAAACATATGTTAAGGGGGATTTTTTTTCCCTCTAGGCAACCCCCCCCCAAATAAAGGACACTCCCCAGGGCTCTAGGAAGCAGAAATAAGACTGTTCTGGGTTACAGACCGAAATCAGAAGGTCAGCCAAAGTCGATTATATTTAATATGATGGGATGGATCCACCTGATTTTAGAAAAAAGGAAACATGACAATAGTTGGAAAACAAGTGAAGTGTGCTGAGTAGACTCTACCTAGTAGGGTGATGGTCTTGGACTGGAGAGATCTGGGTTCAAATTCCTGCATTGTCAAGGATTGAGATTGGATTGCACTATTAGGCAAGTCACTGTTTTTCAGTTTAAGTCTAAACTACCTCACAGGTCTGTTGTGAGGATAAACTGGGATAAAAGAAGATGGGTGGTATCCACTGTTAGTCCAACTCACAGTAAACCCATTGATTTAGTGGGTCTTCTCTGAGTAGGACATAGTTGGGTATCACCCAATGAATTTGTTGAGATGCAATCCTTTCATTAGGGTGTGGCAAAACAAGGCACAGATACAACTCATTTGTTTAATGTTTTATAATATACTTATAAGCTTATCCACTTGTCTACATATATACATATGTTTATTAAACATTATTTGATTATTTTGTAAACTTGTTATTTCACTGTTTTGAAAATATAATAAAAATTCAAATGTCAAAATAGGAGTATGTGTAGACTAGAAATGCGTCTCTGGTATGATGAGCTGGAGAAAAAAATGAATTCCTTTCCATCTAAGGTTGCAGTACCAGAATACCAGGATCACCCTTCAGTGTTTAATCCTAGTAATACCTGCAGATACACATGTCTTCTTTTGGACATCTTTTCCATATGTGGTGATTGTGTTGTCACCACCAACTGAACCAACTGTTTTAACTGAACAAGTGCCCACCTGAATGATTCACAATAGATTGGACACCATTGCAAAGAAGATCACATACATGGTAAAATACAAACAAACACATGATGTGGATTGCTTTCCATGAAGGTGCAGGATTTAAAACTGTGAAAATGGGGAAAACCAGACAAAAGGCAAACATGAAACAGTGGAATAGAGAAGGTCTATATGGGCTACACACTATAAACAGAGAACAATGCTGTTTTTAAAATGTTAACATAGGAAAGTGCCAATAACTATAGTCAAAACATTTCACTGTTGCAGACCATGTAACCTAGCTAGAATTGGAGTGACTGTGGAAAATATCACCATTGTCACTAAGGAAATGACCACCTGGCAATATAGCTTAGTGTCTCCATGGATTGCTTTTTCTGTGGGTGTGCATTAATGCTCACCTGGACAGCACAAAATCCATCAACTGCTGTACATTAAATACATAATGATGTGCAAGCAAATGCTATTATCACAGTGGGAGGATCTACACAATGTCACAAGTAATGTGTAGCTGCTATGTCACCTAAAGGCATGCTGCTCCTGGTTCTGGAGGTACAGTGTGTACCTTGACCATTCTTCCCATTCCATGCCATTTCAAAGCTGCTGCAATACAGAGGGCTGACAGCATGAGCGGCAGACTCCTTGCATGAAATCTCAGCTCTGCTCTACTGATTTTGTCTTCTACGTTAAATTTTACCTTTGTAGTCCCTTTAGTACCAATGCCTATGTGTGTGTGTGTATATTGTATTTTATGTATTTTAATTGTATTTTATGTATTTTAATTTATTTTAATGTTTTTGTGATTTTACTGCTTACAATTTTATTATGCACATGTCTGATTTTATTTTTGTAAGCCGCCCTGAGTGCCCTATTATAGGGCAAAAGGGCGGGATAGAAATATTTTAAATAAATAAACAAATAAACAAACAAACAAACAAACAAACAAACAAATAAATAATACACACAGTGGCCGCTCAGCTCCCGAACTGTAAAACTGAGACCCCAACACTACTGACCCATGTTACTGGGCTATTGTGAGAAGATGTATTATATCATACATATATATATGAAGTGCTCTGAATGTCTGAGAAGCCTACCAGCAGGAACGGGGACACAAATCACTTTTAAAGCCTAAGCATAGGAAGCTGCCTTATACTGAGCCAAACCACGAGTCCATCTAGCTCAGTGTTGCCTACACTGACTGGCAGCAGCTCTCCAGGGTTTCAGACAGGGATTCTCTCCCAGCCCTACCTGGAGATGCTGGGGATTGAACCTGGGACCTTCTGCATTCAAAGCAGATGCTCTACCACTGAGCTACGGCCCCTTCCCAATGCCAGATGCTTATCAATGGATTACTGGAGTTGCGGCAGAGGCTTAGGTTCAAACTACTGATTGCTTCCTTCAAAGTGTCAAGCTAGAAAATAAGACTAGGAGATCCAAAGCACTGAATTGACTTTCTTGTTCCGCCCCCCCCCCCGTTGCATCTTATATTTTATTTTCCAGACAGAAAAACCAACTGCTGTCATGTTGTAGAATGACATTCTGTCAGTGCTAATGTTGACTTGTGACAACTGGTATTTAAACTATATTGTATACTGTGCAATGGTGTCAGCAAAGTTCCCGAATGGTTAAATCAGTCACATTACTGACTCCTCACTTTCCACCACCATGAACGTTCTCTTCTAAGTAAGGCTCTCAGAACTGTCTGTGGGAGATGGGAAATTCTTAGAACACCACAGCCGTAAGCCTCCAAAGCAGGGATGCGGAGTTGGTGGCCCTCCAGATGTGACTGGACACCAGTTCTCATCAGCCCAGTCAGCATGGCTAATGATCAGGGCTGATGGGAGTTGAAGTCCGGCAACAACTGGAAGACTAGACAGATCCCCCATTTCCACTGTAAAGTTTCCTGGCGAAGTTTAAAAATACTTGATGATGATTTGAAAAAGCTGACAGAAAACAGAGTGGCTTGAGGCAGTCATTATGAAGGTGGTTTGAAGAAAAAGAAATAACTCTTAATAACATGTGGCCCCTCTCATAACCATGGTTTATCATGAATGTACACATTACATTTATATTATTATTAAGAGATGTTGTTATTATGGGTCTTTTAGACACAGCCTAACTTCAAGGAGTACATAGTTTCTTCTTCCCCCTTTGATTCTCACAACAATCCCATGAAGTGTGGCTGAGGAACAGTGACTGGCTCAAAGTCAACCAGTGCGCTTCATAGCTGAGTGAGACTTGGATCCTGGTCCAAGTTCAATAGTTATAACCATTACAACAGGCTGGTTCAATCATTGTGTAGAACTAGGTGCAAATCATGATTAATACTAAGTATTGCTCCTTTGCAAACTAGAATTCACAGCTGTGGTGTGAAGTAAGTATGCAAACCATGGTTACCGAGAGAACCTGGTTAGCATGCTCCATGGTTAAACGCACTTATGCTAAACTATGTTTAAAGCTAACAAGCGAAGGGGGCATTTGCTATGGAGTTGGAAACAGGAAGGAGGACGGAAAGTGCTCTCCTGAAGCTGTCTCCCGATTTGCAAAACACAATTTGCAGGGAGCCAATGCTACTTCTGTATTCTGCCTATATGGAAGAAGCCAAATTTGGCAATTGGTCAAGTCTTTAATTTAGATATAATCTGAAGCATATTTTAAAAATGTAGATAGATAAAAGAGGTCGCCTCTGCAATGCAACAGAAGATTAATTATCAAATAATTATGTTTGATGGCTGTGGCTGTGTACATTTCTATTCAGAAAGAAGGCTGCTTTTGGAACAAATTAATGCTCCAGATATTCCATCCTGATGTGTGATTTCTTATGGAGTGCGGGCATTGGAGTGGCGGGCTCTGTACCTATGTTGATATACTAGATTGAATATTATCATTTATAATTTGTGTTATTCTGGGGTAAGATGTACTAAACCACAACCATTTTCTTTTCCCTTTTGAAATAATTTTCTTCTTACACAGGGAAGGCGAAAGGGTGGTGGTGGAGGTGGTGAGAAAGATAATGATGAATGTATGCAACGAAAAAATGTTTTTTATTTATTTTTATTTTATTTATTTATTATTAGTCACTTTTCTTCACAAAAGTGAAACCAAAGTGACTTACGATCAATAAAATGATCAAAGTCATGTTATCTTTTCGGCACCTTTTGAAGACTCCTCTTTCAACAAGCCTTTTCAGTTGAGACTTATCCCAGTCTGCGTCTGTGTTGGAATTGCTTTTTAATATGTTTTTTTTAAAAACAATATGTTTTTTAACCCTTTTTAAAAGATGTTTTAAAAGCTTTTTAAAAGAAATGTTTTTACAGATAAAATAGTGCCTGGTTTGTCTCCCTGGGGAGAGTGTTCCATAAATGGGGGGCCACCACTGAGAAGGCCCATTCTTGTGTCGCCACCCTCTGCACCTCCCTTGGAGGGGGCACACGAAGAAAGGCTTCAGATGCTGAATGCAGGGTAAATTAGGATTAAAAACATATGAGTCTTGGATCAGAAAAGCTTGAGGACTACTGTTATAAAGAGTTATTCAAAACTGGGTAAATACATCCCTTCCCCCTACAAAGAAATGCTCCCTTCTTCAGCTCTGCACATGTAATTTTGATTTTTTGGTGGGTGGGTGGAACAGTCTTGGAATCCATCTATTCCAGCTTGCTTTTTTCTTTACGGCTTGATGATACTATTCTTGAAATAATTATGCCCCTGAGCAGAAATCTATACACCTGCAGAAGGTTTTTGGCTCTGCCCGTCCCAGTGATGTCACTTTCTATGATGTCACCTTCTGTGAGGTCTTTGTGTTTGCTGTGTTTTAAATTTTAGTTTTTATTTTATTTCTATGACTGCTTTGTATTTTATGTAGCATAAGTCGCCTAGACTAGACAATACTAAATGGGTTTACTTACGGGCAGGCTGAGTAGAAGGCATGCTCGTATGTGGAAAACAATGAGGGAAGAATTTCAGTAAGAAAAAAAAAGCTTGCATTTCACCATTAACCACTGGTAAAATACAATCAATGGCAATAATTGGCACAATCTGCAGGATCTAATTGTCTCTGGTTGGAGGAACACGTGTTAAATCCTATGCACTTATTTACTTGTGGGGATGCAGAAAATAACTACTTTGTAAGCATAAACACTACTAGCAAAGGGTGGAGTGGGTGGGGAATCACAGGGCCTAGTCCCACTGGGGAATTTGGCTGGGTATATATGCTTCTGACCAGTTTTACCAAAGCCGGTGGGATTAGTTCAGACAACTTGAAAATTAAACTTCACGGACTGGAGTCTAAAGATTTGGACTAAAGCACCTACATTTTGGGAAGTTATCCAAGCTGAAACAAAGTTCCAAACCTCTGGAGAAACCCAAGTTCTTGCTCTCCTGTCGTTTGGACTACGTTATGCTTCAATAACTCAGTTTGCTCATCAAGGTAACCTAGGCAAAATTGCTGCACAGATGGCATGCATAAATAGTGAATAGCCATGGCATCTGCCAGTGAGAATAGCGTTCCTAGTAAGATACATATTTCAAGAATAGGCTATCCTTGCTTCTCCAGTTTTTTTAGGATGCCACCAAATTTGACCAGTGAATACATGTGCAGCTTTCTGGAGGATTTATTTGTGCTCAAATGTATTCTCTCCCATCAGCCTTGTAGCCTTGCATTTAAGCACTCACCTAGTGGCCATAAGAGACAAGAAATTGCATGCAGGTGAGTGCACATAGGTGAGTGAGTAAGCTAAGAACGCAAGAAAAGCCCTGCTAGATCACCTAAGGCCCATCTAGTCCAGCATCCTGTTCTTCCAAATACCTATGGGAAGCCCAAGAACAGGACCTGAGTGCAACAATGCTCTTCCCACTTGTAATTCCAGAAACTGGAATTCAGAGGTGAAGGAGGGATGGAACACTCCACCTTTCCTCTATGCCCAGCACAGAAAGCACCCTTCTCCATACGCACATCAGAAATACAGAGGGCTCCTAGAGGTGGGACACAGCTCTTGATCTCTCCTCTGGCGACCCCCAGCAGGCTAGCAACATTTTCCTGCAGACTAAGTAGTCACTTTTGTGGGCTTGTTTCCAAGAATCTCCCCCAGTAAGCTGAATTCATCCAGTGGCACACCACATTCTAGAATTCTAGAAAAGGGGAGCCTAAAACTGCATCATGAAAATGGGTGCCTAAAATTACCAGAAAGCAAATATGCAATACTCCATGCAATAATTATTCCCCCTTCAAGAATAGTTGTATGAGAGCTTCAGACCACATTCCCAAATGTGGTTTATTAAAACAAACAAACAAGCTACATCCTTAGCATAGTGTTGAAAAAAAGTAATTGCTCCCAATTACTTAATGAAAGGCTTTATTGGTTTCCTTTACTTTAGCAAAAAAAGGAAATGAGACAAGCCCTTTTTAACTTTATCTCTTAGGTCAAATGTCATCTTCAGTTTGAAAATACTGAATACTGTCTGGGGCTGTTCTTACACAGCCACACTTCATGCCCCAAAAGATTTGGCTGGAAAGGCTTATAACCTTTTCCATGGTACAAGGTTACGGATCTCCTTGACTAGACTGTCGCTGGAAACTTTGGACAACTTTGTTCCAAGGGGTCAAAGACCTCCAACTCCCATTTAACATCAATAAACGCCAACCATTCCTGCTGAGCGTGAGAAATCAATTCTCAACCGTACGTTTCCCAAACGCTCTTTTAACTAACTGAATTGAACTGCCTATGCTGATTGATGTCAAAGAAATAAAAAACTGTGCTCTAATGTAGGGACTGGAAGCACCGGGATTGGTGAAGACAGAGTGGGGGATGGGGGGTACCACTCACCATTACAAGAGCAGCGTACATTTCGGTAGAATCGGGGACACACAAAACTAATCCGTGCTGTGCTGTAGGTCATCAGGGAATGGGAATCGATAGACAGGCTTTGCTCGCAGTGCTGCTCCTGACAATCCAGTCCAGAGCAATTCTTCTCCAGGATAGCTGAAATGCGAATCACATTTTCCAAGTGTCGCCTTGCATTGGTGAGCTTCTGAATCAAGTAGGCAGGTTTATAGAAGCCACCGGGGTGCATCTGAACAGCAAACAGCATGTCAAGCTGATTGGTGCCCGCCACAGGCTGAATACTGATGATGTGCAGACTGTCTTGTTTCTGGGTGAGGACAGCATTGCGTAGAGTGCGCCTAAAGCCATGCATATGGAGCCCCACAAAATCCTCGGGGGAGACGTTCTCAAAACGGATGGTGACTGTATTCTGCAGCATTTCCTGCATCAGCTGCTCTACGTGGACAGTCACATCCATGGGCACCTGGAACCGCCCATCGCTGACGGACACATTCAGTACGTACTTCCCACTATCCAAGCCTCCAAGGGCGATGATCTTCCCATCATGGTTGTTGACCTTGAACAAACTTTTCTGCTCTGACTTTAGGCCGTAGGTGAGAACGTCATACACATCTTGGTCTGTCGCATGTATCTTCCCAATCACACCTCCCGGAAAGTCATCTTCCATAGTGACAATAAAAATCTCCAGAGGAATGGCTGTTGGCTTGTGGATGCTTTCTTCAATTACCCGGATCTGGATGTAGGTGTGGGATACTTGCTGAGGCTTCCCAGAATCCTTTGCCTAATTTGATGTATAATAAATTAAAAAACAAAATAACCTTTACTTAAAAAAAAATAAAACAATCCTTTAAATCATTACTTTAAATTCTGGTCATTCATAGTATAAAGATCTGAGGACTTGTTTTTCTAGAAGGATTTCAGAGCTTTTGCAGTGCAAACTCTGATCCCAAATAAATTGTTGAAAAAATTATAATGTAACACACATGTGCAAGTAAATCTGCAAGTTTTTCTATCAGGCTGATCTATCAGTCTTTGTTGGGCAGCACCCAATGAGCTTCCAAACTTGAGAGAGGCTACAATCCTAAACAAATTTACTAGGAAGTGATACTTAATGAACTCAGTGTGACTTAATTCTGGCTGTCTGAGTACCATAGGATTGGGTTATAACTCTCCTTGAGCTGTTGCAACGGTGAGCAAGCAGAAACAGTAATACTGACTCACTTTTGCCTTATACCCACTGCCTTATACTGTTAGGCCATTGGTCCACCTAGTCCAGTATCATCAGCCCCAACTATCAGTAGCCCTCCAAGGCTTCAAGCAGAGATAAATCTTGTAATCTGTGATTCTCTTAACTAGAGATGAAATTGGGTCCTTCTACATGTAAAATAGGGATGGTGAACTTGGTGATCTGCAGATGTTGCTGGACTAGAACTCCCATTATCCCTGACCATTGGTCACATTGACTGGGCTGATGGGAGTTGGAGTCCAACATCATTTGGACCCTGATCTATTCTACTATTGAGCTATGTCTCCTCTCCCCATCTTCTGGGCAAAGGAATTGGGTTTAGACTCAGATTAGGAGTACTTAAATAGCGTTCCATCCTTCCTTCACCTCTGAATACCAGTTGCCCCAGACCATTCTGAAAATTAAAGAAATGCTGAAGAAGCAAGCAACCAATTTTACAATATTGACTAAAAGCAACTTGCCTCTTTAGCCAAGCAGTGGAACCATGCAAGACACCCCTATTCCTGGGCAAGACTATCTTGCATCCTGTTCTCTTGTTCTGGGCCCAGATTTGGCAACAAAAATGAGACAATGTGATTGCACACCCACAATTGTGTGATGCACAGCATAATTCCTATTTAGCATGATAGCTAATGCTGAATTAAAGGCAACCTCATCTCCCCTCAATAATGCCTTAGCACATGTACAAAGGAAAGCTCGATTCTGAGGACAGTCCAAGTAAGAGCAATTGTAGTGGCTAGCAGACGGTTTGGGTTAATGGTTTGGAGGTTAATGAGTGGCCAGTTCCCCTGGCCCCTTATTATTTTTGGAAGGCTAAACCTTGCCTGAGGTATCCTCCTCCCAAATGGGCAGGGCTAACTGCACATGGGGTATCCTAAAACAGGAGGTATACACAGAGGCCTAATGGCCATGTGTGATCCCTGTGTCTTTGTGTATTCAGATCAGGGAACACTTGCAAAATTTATGCTCTTTGGACTCATCCACACAGCGATTTAGTGTGTGTCTGGTGCTACTTGCATCCCTTTGTAATTTACATGGTTCACATGAGGTTGCAGGCAAGCAGAAGCTATAACGCAGTTTTGCCCTTTAAATCAACCCAATCCAATTATGATGTCAAAAGGAAAAGAAAAACCATCTTAGCTTCGCTGCGCTCCTCCGTGTAGGTGCTTTGCTTCAATGTTTTTTAGTGGACAGGCTCACTTATGCCCCATTGTCTGCTCCCTCTCTCTGCTGCTTGCAAAACCTGCCACAGCCACTGCCTACTTTGCCTTTCACCCACTATCCCCTCTAATCAGTTTCATATAGGTCATGTCAATTGCACCTCAAGGCTCTCAGCCCCAGCCCAGAGAGGTGTGCAATTGACAAGAAACAATGAAACTGACAAAAAAACCCTCCTCCATTAGCAATATCCATACTCTGGAGGGTGTAAACGTGTAAAACTGGGGGCAAGGCCACAAGGAAACAGTGGTACTAAACATTTTCAGAGGAATGCCTATGTGTGTGAAAGGAAAACAGCAGATTGGAAGCTACCATTGAGCAAGAAGTGTGGACCTTGTAAAGCTATTGAGATGGTAAAAGCAGCTTCTTTAGTATGAAGTTAGGCTCCCATGCGGATAACTCTTTTTGGCAGCAGAATGTTGGTTCTGCCTGCCTACACATTAAAATGGTGTCTTTGCCTAGGCATGCGACAACTACCAACAAAAATCCAATATTGTTACTCTGCTCCAAAATTCCATTGCATGCTAATGATTTTGTAAGGTAGCTGGTTATCTCTCTCTATAGAAGTTAAAGTGCGTAATAAAATGCACAAGATTGCACAGGGAGGTATAATGATGAAAGTTTGCAATGAGAACTATTTTTCACCACTTTTGTGTACAAAGAGAGCAGTACCTGAATGCAGAGCACATATTCAGTTGCTACCATGTGCTTGAAGGTGACTGCAGACTGTAGGATGCCTTGTTGGTCCAACGTAAACTCTTCGTCTTCATTACCCGCCAAGATGGAGAAGGTGAAAGGGGGCCCATTGTGTAGGGAGTCTTTGTCTGTCACCACCAGCTGCAAAATGCTTGTTCCCACTGGTTTATTTTCCTTTGTGCATACATACAGTGTATATGTTAAAAAAGAGGCTTTTAATTATACATCTCAGCACATTTTTGTTTGCTGCTTAGAATGCATAAGAATGTAGGGGTTTTAAGAGGGTTTTTTGTCTGCAAAAAATCAGCTTGCTTCTGATGTACAAGTCTGCACAAAGCAAGCTGTAGCAAAATGTGTGTTTGCTTTGCCTGTTAGTACTATGATCAGAACCTGTGGACTTTTTGATGATAATAAAAAAGTTCAAGTTCAATTTTATTGTAGGGCCATAGGCCAACACAAGTACAAAGCAACATGCAATATAAAAATAAGACACAAGGTTATTATGCTAAAAGAACTAGAGTTAATTATTAGTTAAGTTAAAATTTTTAATTAAATAGTTTAATTTGGTTGTAAACTTAGAATAAAAATGGCTCTTAGCTTCTGAGCCGCCAGCGCAAAAAGAGATACCTTACGTGTTATCTCGTGGTTTGTATCAGATAATAAAAATAATTTTTTTTCCTCTTCCGTGGGCATCTCATGGAAATTGAGCCACTCCTGTAGAAAATTTACTCTAGGATTCTGATAAATTGGGCAATATAACATAATATGCGGGAGATCCTCTATCCCATCAAAACCACAGACGCATTTTCTTTGGTCCTTTGGGGTATTGGATATTCTGCCCTCTCTATCGGAATTCGGTAATGTGAAAAAGCGAAGGGCTGTGAATGCGCATCTGAGAGGCACTGGTAGTGCCTGTAAGAGGTATGGAGAACAATTATGATCTGTTTTAAATCTCCAGTACCATGGAGCAATACGGCAGTTAATTAAGGTCAAATGGTCTAAATAGTTGCAATGATTAAAAATTAACTCGCGGAGTCTCTTATTTGTATCTATGTGAGTGAATTGTTGGAGAGTTATATGATATCTATGGAGAATGCCTTCAATTTTGCTGCTCCATGTGGTATGGAAAAATGGGTGGGCAAAACAAAGTTTAAGTAATTCCCTACCTTGGTTTGAAGTGGGCAGTCTCATAAATTTTAGGACGGCTAAATGTATACGCGCGCCCAGTGGCGGGAGGCCAGTTTCCGCTCGAAGCATGGCTGCTGGGGTTCCTTGGGGCAGGAACAGTAAACGCCTTAAAAAATTGGTTTGGATTGTCTCCAAGACCAGAATTGCTTTTTCTGCCCAGCCCCATATCATTGTGCCATACAGAACTTGAGAGATTACTTTGGCCTCATAGATTTTCAGGGCCGGTAGGATCAAATGACCCCTGGTAGATTGGGCGAACTTTAAAATTGCTCCCACTGTTTTTAAAGCTGAATGTTTTACAGCTAACCAGTGATGTTTCCAGGTAAGGGTATCCGAAAAGATTACTCCCAAATATTTAAATAAGTGGCACTGTTCCAGCTGGTGGTTTCCCAGTGACCATCTATGTCTCACTGGCCTTTTCCCGAAAACTAAAATTTTTGTTTTCTGAAAATTAATGTTGAGTCTCTCAGTTGCACACAAATCATGTAATTTTCTCATTGATTTCCTCAGACCGACAGGTACTAAGGATAAAAGGACCATGTCGTCCGCATAAAATAGGGTAGAGATCTTCTTTTGCCCAATGGAGGGAGGGAAATGTTGTATATCTGATAGGTCTGAAATTATATTAATTAAGTATAGGTTAAACAGTAGGGGGGGCTAGAGGACACCCTTGTTTGACACCCTTTTCAACCCCAAAGAGAGGTGTCGTGTGGCCATATTGATTTACTTTGACCTGGGCTTCGGTGCCTGTATTTAGGGCTTTTAAGAGGTATAAAAGACGACGATCGATGTTCATGTTGTGTAATTTAGTCCATAATCTATCTCTATCCACAGAGTCAAAAGCTGCAGCCAGATCTATAAAGGCCACATATAGATGTCTTGTGGGACCAGATATAGACAGGCTTGCCAAAAAGTTCAAGGTTAAGCAATGGTCAGTTGGGGCAGACCCCTTCCTGAATCCAATCTGTTCTGGGGGAATGAGTTGGTTTGAGTCGGCCCACTGTTCTAGCTTATAGAGAAGATATTTACTGTAGAGTTTAGTCACTACATTCAATAAGCTTATGGGGCGATAGTTGGAGGGGTTGGAAGGATCATTCTTTTTATATATTGGGACAATGATGGTATGTTTCCAACTCTCAGGTATTATTCCAGAGTCACTGATTCTGGAAAACAGCGATGCTAAAATAGGCGCCCACCAGTCAGGGAAGTGTTTATATATCTCAGGTGGTAAGAAATCTTCGCCAGGAGATTTTCCGTTTTTCAGTGAAGTTATTAGCGTAATAACTTCTGCAGTTGTTACTGGGGGCCACGCAGGGAGGGAGGTAATGTCAATGTCTAAATATTGGGTTTGACAGGAAGCTGAGCAAGAGTAAAGACTCAGAAAATGTGCATGCCAAACTGAATTCGTAATATGATGTGATTTATTACTAACGAATGAACCCATACCCAGGTTAACTAAATTCCAAAACGGGCGTTCTTGTTTTGCAGAAGCCGCAGCGGCCAGCCTCTGCCAACAGGAGACTGCAAAATCTAATTTCTTGCGTCTTAAAAGGCTTTTGTATGTAGCCTTTATAGATCTAAATCGGAGAGCGTAGGAGTTAACAGTTGGATTTTTGAGTGATAACCTCAAATATGATTTCAGTTTTCTTTTTGCCGCCCTACACTCTTGATCAAACCATGTTAAAGAGGGGTAAGGCTTGTTAAATTCCAAAGGCTTTCGTATCAAAAAAGGTCTTAAAAGAGAAAAGATTTCTTGGAATGCCTGTACTGGGTCCAATGCGCCTTCCAAAATGTCCTTATGGATCGATTGATATATGTCAGATCCTAAAAGAGACGCTAGATGTTCCATCAAGGGCTCTGATCAGTAGACTCTTCTCTGTAGTTTTAAAGATGCCTGATGTACAGGTGACGGAAAAGGAAGATTAGTAGGTAAGAGAGTTAATTGAAGTGGGAAATGATCGCTCTCTGGTCTATGTACTACCTTAAAGTCAATTATTCCCATATGCAGTGGGGAGGATGCTATCATATAGTCGATTATGCTAGATCCCAAAACAGACCAATATGTAAAGGAGCCATGCGAAGAGTCTACACAAGAGCCGTTTAGTATTTCTAACGAATGTTGGGCGACAAGTTGTAATAAAAAAGATCCCTGTTTGTTTGATTTATTGTCTTGGAAAGTTTTAAAGTAGTTTCAATGGTAACTCCATGGGTCCCAATTAGAGGCCTCTACATTGTGGGGCCTGGAGTTCCCAATTCTGGCGTTAAAATCGCCGCTTAAAAGGAAGCAATCTTTTGGAAACATTTCTTCAAGAAGGGACAGGCACTCTTCTAGTTTGATCCATACATTGTTATCCTCTAAGCTAGAGGCATAGAGGGGAGGGATGTAAACATTTATGCAGATCAATGGTTCTGCCGATATGCCCTTTATCCTAATGGCCTGGATTAACTGGGGAGAGGGAGTTGGTAAAATATCGACATTCGCCGAATAGGTTTTAGATATAAAGGTTACTAGGCCTCCTTTTGGGCGACCTCTCCCTATGGGTTTTACAGCTGGAGTAGAAACAGAGTAGTAATCTAATAAAAACGGGGCATCGGGTAAGGAAATCCAAGTTTCCTGTAGGCAGATGATTTCATGTTTACTTAGGAAGTCTAGAAAATCGGTATCCTCTTTCTTATTGGCCCAGCCATTGATGTTCCACGAAAGAATTGTTGGCTGTCACTGGGACGTGATTTCGTCGAAAAGAGATGAATGTACTACACAACCATTTGGTGGATAGATCAACTTATCGCTTGGATAGGAATGTAATTGTCTACTGTGTCGGGATTCAGGCTCCCTGACTTTTGTGGGTTTAATCGGAGATCCAATTTCGTCTGTCCCCAATATACGCATTCTGTCCCACCTGCCTAAAGGTGGATAATATACAGCAGGGGTGGGCAACCTGTGGCCCTCCAGATATTGTTGGAGTACAACTTTCATCATCCCTGACCATAGGCTGGTGGTGACGGAGTTGGAGTCCAACAACATCTGAAGGGCCACATATTTGCCACTCCTGATTTAAAGCAAGACAGATAATAGTTAATGAGCGATGTAATCACACCTACACTAAGGATAGCATATTTTTTTGCCGGCGGGGGGTACGACGACGACACTGGAATTAAAGGACAGCAAATTGTCAATTACATTTTATCACTAAGGAAGGGCAGGCACCATTTTAGACTTCATGTATCAAAAAGCCTTGGGCTGTCTCTGTCAGCTGTGTGAAAAAGAATTAACTGCAGTAGTAAACTACTTTGCATCAGTACTATCCACGCTGTGGACTCAAACAGTGAGTAAACTGGCTTGGTGGTACAGACAGTAAAATGTTGTCCTGCTGCAGAAAACTGCTCTTACCGGGAGCATAGATGAGAATGTGGAAGACCGTGTGAGTAACTTCAAGAGACAGACTTGCACATATTTCTCCGTGATCATTTATCTGTGCACGCATTGCTGTATTTGTGTGGGCAAAACAGGAGCAAAGTATAGTTTGCCAGATAGTTTTCAAAGTGCTGAAACAGCACTTCTGACTCCCATGTGTCAAGACTGCTGGCACATTTCAGATCACTCTAGATCAGTGGTTCCTGAACATTTCCCCCCCACAGACCATTTCAAAATTGCTGGTGGACCACTCAAATGATTTTTCTGCCTGTTGTAGCAACTGTAATGCACTGTGCTAGATGCTGTATGATTTTGATTATATTTTTATTGCTTTTCAGTGTATTACAATGTGCATTCCACAAAATTCAAATTGTAGTACAATAAAATACAATACAAGAAGCAATGAAATACAATTAAAAATCAATACGGAGGATAAGGCTGTCCAAAGCTACTAGCCATGATGGCAGGACTCTGCATCCGCAGTTGGAGGCAGTATGCTTCTGAAAACCAGCTGCTGGAAACTTCAAGAGGGGAAAGTGCTGTTGGGCTCAGGTCCTGCTTGCAAGTGTTACGAGGTGCAAGGCCCTGGAGCCTGCTGGACTACACTTCCCACCCCACACCCCAGGGCCTGGCTGGTTATGCGTTCCTGGGCCATCCTGTGAGCAACAAAAATAACCAAGAGCAACTGGAAGAAATGTTATCTTCTTGGCAGATTTCCCTAAAACCTAGCAGAATCATCCCATTGTTCAAAGAAAGCTTTAGAAAAGTCGCCTGACTTTCTCAGTGTCAGCTAGAAACATGCACTCTCTCTCTCTCACACACAAAATCACCTCATACCCAGACCCCTCCTTTTCAGGGGAGTAGAGAGAGAAAAGTGTCTGTTAAAGAGAGGCTTGAGTTCTGGGAGGGGGGTAATGGCGATCTGAGCTCCAACACATGTAACAACGCTCTCAAAGAACAGAACGCAGGACGGCAGGGACAGAACCAGGAAGGGATTCTGTGTCTCAGCACACGCCTTGACAGATTCCTTCCTGATTTTGGGTCAGAGCTCTTCTACACCACTTCAGCTGCATTCCACTGCCCACTCCTGGGCCTAGGATAGGTAATCTCTCCTACCTGTCACTCTTTACAGTAATAGGTTCCTTTGATCTCTTTAGTTTAATGTCATGAATGGGTTAGGATATTAATGATTAATGCTGCCACGCACCCAGTAATTTTGTAATGCTATTCTTCTCTTTTCTCTTAATAAAAGAAAGCTTTGCTTTAGTCTGGTTTGGACCTGCATTTCTTGGGTTGTACACACACCATTTAGGCACATTTCAGGGCAAAGTGCTTGTTTTATCCCTAGCAAAAGATCCCCCTCCTCTCAAGGAGGTGTGTTTCATGGGACATGTGGGTGGCATGTTCACACACTCAGGTTCCCAAGAACATGTGTCGTAACTGTTTCCCAAGGGCATCTGGTTGGCCACTGTGAGAACAGGATGCTGGACCAGAGGGGCCATTGGCCTGATCAAGCAGGCTCTCTTATGCTCTTAATATGAATATTTAATGTGGACATGCCACAGACCACCTGAATGAACCTCCTGGATCATTGGTTTGGGAACCCCTGGCCTAGATACTGCTACCGATTTCCACCCCTCCCACAGCCATTCTCATTGTCCTCCACCTCTGCAGTGAGAGCCTGTTCTAGGTGTTAGGCTTCCCTACATGATTGATAAGAACAGGCTTCTAAATTACAGGGCGGAGGGTGGATATCTGACTCCCAACTGTCAAAGACTGCTGGCAAGTTTCAGGTCATTCTAGTTTTTGCTGGGACACACAACACACAGGGACTAGGGCAGAATAGGTCTTCCCTGGAACACACCCTTAACTTCCTGTGCCAGAGATGGGAAACTTGTGGCACTCCAGATATTACTGCATTCCAATTCCTATCAGCTCTGACCACTGCTGGCTGGGGTTGATGAGAGTTGGAGTTCGCAGGTTTCCATATCAGTCATATGCACAATAGTGTTCAACTGAGAGCTCAGGGACATACTCCCAAGGAGCTGTACACAGAGCTGCAGCTATGCAAATCAGTCATAAACCCCTGGAATAGGACTCATTGTTTCATTATCTCTGCAAACATAAAACCTGTTACAGAGCTAAGGAATAACATTCATATCCTTTCCTGGGGTGGGGGAGATAACTCAACACATTGTGGGCTGATAAACAATCAAAATCAATTTAAATTTTACCCAGAGCATCAGATTAGGATCAGAACTTTTCTTTTTGATACTCAGGAGAAACTTACTTGAATCACAGCTGTATAGTTGGTGGGTGTAAACATGGGGCTGTTATCGTTCACATCAGAAATGTCAACGTTGACCGTCACAGACGCCGACAAAGGAGGAATGCCGCTGTCTCTCGCCTGTATGACTAATGAGTATCCGGAAACCTGCACAAATGTTAAATCTTTAAATTATCTTGAAAGGGGTTCCAGATTTGTTACTATAGGTGTAGATCTATGTATAGCAGAATAAGGTGGCAGTGAGTGGGTAGAATTCTGCGGGGATAGAATGGACTGTCGCATTTCAGATTCCAGGAGGGAAATTTACATTTCTTATTGATCCTCTGTGAAAGAAAACCTCCCTGGAAGTAGAAAATTAAGGGCATGGAGAGGTTTAAGTCAGAACTGGGAAGCTTTTCTCTGAAGCTTGTGAGCTGTGAAAAGCATTCCCCTTTTTGGTGCTTTTCCGGAGGGTGAAGGTTGTAAAAATGTGAGTGTAAAGAGACATTGCCCTCACTCTGAATTGGCTTGTGGATTTGCATGTACCCAAAACTGATTGTCTGTATGGCACTGTGACATCAACATAGTAATTCCTAATTTGGATCATATTTGCAGAAAAAAGATGATGTAAATTTTAATTTTTTTAAACTGGTGCCAAAGCAGCTACCGATTGGACCGTGTACAGCCCTCAAACAGCCAACGAAAAAAGTGAGCAATGGGGTTGGCACTAAGGGAGATGAACTTATGGTGCAGCCCTACCTGGAACCTCCCCCCAGTGCTGCCCTGGGCTCTTTAGTGAGGAAGGGGAGAGTATAAATGGAATGTAAATAAAGTAAATAATGAACTGATTTTCTTCACATGGGGATTTAAAAAAAATGGGGGTGAGTTTTCAAAAATTACACCCCCCACAAGAAATCTGAAGTGGTACATCTCATGCTGATTCATGTGTAGCTTAGAATCTTAGATCTCACACTTTGTATTCTAACACAAGGCCTCATTACATTCTCTGGCCTTTGTATAACGGCATTTCTCCTTTTATTGCTGCAGTGTATCTCAGATTCCATTTTTTTTAAACAAGGCAATTCATAATCATAATGGCTCTGTGGTGTTAAAAGTACTGCACCAGATGATATAAGCTGCAGATAATAGGACACTTAAAAAAATAAACAATCCAGTTCCTTGCATAAGAAATCCAACGTCAGCTATTATAATTTTAACTATTACTTATGCACAGGAGGGAATTTAAGCTTCATGGATATCAGATATAAACTTGGGTGCAAGAGTCAATGGTATGCACAGAATGGATTTTGAAATACTTTTCTAAATGCCCTAACCCAACCTTGGTTAACATGGCTATCAGCTTGAGTTTCCCTTTAGTAGCAGCAGGAGAGCTAAGCCTAATCTTGTGAGCAGCTGCAGCCAAGCAAACACATCATTAACCACATGAAACTGGAATTTGGATTCTTAGGTTGTTCAATTCAGATATTCAGACAAAGCACAAGACCATTCCAGGACTGCAGAATGCAGGTGAAAGTCACATTACTGAGATGTTATTCTATATTTAAATGAATGAATATTTAAATAAATACATTAAATTATGTAAATTTATTTATTTATTACATTTATACCCCATCTATCTTTTCATGATAGAAACCCAAGGCAGCTTACATATGGTTCCCAGGTGGTGTCCCATCCAGGCACTGACCAGACCTGACCCTGCTTAGCTTCAGCAGGGAGCTGGCCTCATGCGCCTTCAGACCTAAATCTAATACATCCTACTCTTCTGCCTGAAATGACAGCTTTCACATACAGACAGCTGCTTTTTGTTATCATTAAAGGAGGAAGCATTTATAGTATAATCCTATCCGTGTTTATTTGGAAGTGAAATACCACTGACTTCAATAAACTGTACATTGAAGAGAAATGAATGTGTGCCATCAATCTGCATCTCTCTCATGTCATCCTGTTAGTGGACGGGTGTGAAACCTCAAGCCTGGGGGCCATCCAAACCCTCACTGGGCCTGCTTCGCAGCCCAAAGGTTTTGGCCTGACTGGAATGGTCCTTGAATTCCGGTCATGACACTTGCTTGCCTGAATGGAGGACAGAGGAGAGTGTGTGAATGTATGTGTAGGAACTAGCACCAAGGTAACATTAACATTAGTTGCTCCACCTCTGGACCTGCCCACCACTGGCATTTGGCTCCACTCACGGTTTCCCAGAGGGGAATGTGGCCCTTGGGCTGAAAAAGGATCCCCACCCTTGTGCTGGGGTATAGCTGCCTCCTGCAAGTGGCAGCCCGTGACACAGAGTGGTGGTGGTGATGAGATGATTTCACAAGATGATGTCACTTTTCTCCTACTATACACTACTGAGGAAATATGGGAGAAGGTGTGAGATGGTAGTACTTAGGCATCTCCCTTTAACGTGTAATTTGGACCTTATTACTAGTAAGCGTTTTACAAAGTCCATTCGGATCCATGTGACTTGTGCGCTTCAGCATTTGCTGAAGCCCTACTTATTCCAATGAAACTTATGCATGTCCAATTCTTTCTGAAGATTTTTTCCTGTAGTCTACAGATGGCAATAAATCCACACACCCTCTGCTTTTCCTGCATTCCACTGGCAAGCTATTTGCAATGGTGATTCCAAATATTGACAGCTTTATCCTGCTGTCATGTTAATACAGGGAGGATGTTTTCTTTTGCATTAAGCAGCCTTGAGGCAAACAGAATCATTTTCCAAATGGAGATTTTTTTATTTTACCCTGTTTGTTTGCATAATTTAATGCCTCTAACATTACCTTGCCTGCTGGGAAATACCAAGAAGGATTTACTTCTGTGTTCCACAATTAATAGAGTGGTGTCACTTTTTATTTTTTTTTGAAATGCCAAAATGAAACAGAGAATACGTGCTTTCTTTGTAAAAAAAAAAAAAGCATTCCTGCATTCCAAAGACGTGCTTTCTAAGAAATACAGTAGTGGCCTGGTCTACACATGCAAGAGAACGGGGTGGTGGGATGGACTGTACCACTGCTGGGGGTGCATGTAAGTATGTATGTATTTTTATAAGATTTCTTACTTGCCTTTCACCCTAAGTTCCCAGGACAGATTACAACAGTATAATCATACAATTAAAAACAAGCAAAACAGTTTATGCACAATTAAAAAAACCAGTTATTACTATTATTATTTATTAAATTTATATCCTGCCCTTCCTCCGAAAGGGTGACCAGGGCTGTAAACAAATGATAAAGCACTAAAGCACTGGGGTCCCACTGGGAGGAAGGATGAGCTATAAATAGAATAAATAAATAAATAAACATACATCTGAAAAACATCGTAAAAACAAAACATATTTAAAAAAGAATTGAACAAAAGCCGCACAGTATCGGTTAAACAGAACAGAAGAGGTGGGTCCCTCAAAAATATCTTAACCATCAAAGGCTGGGATAGAGGTGCATCGTAATAATGCAGATGCTAGATGCACCTCTGTGGAGGGAGTTCTATAACTTAGGGATTGCCCCAAAGAAAGCCCTCTCATGGGCTGCCATTCTCCGCATTCTTAGGGATGGCAGACCTACCAAGAGGGTCCCCTCTGCCAATCCTAACACCCAAGAGGGTCTGTAGGGATGGAGGCAGTATGTCAGATATTTGGGGCCTAAATCATACTGCCGTGCTGAAACTGGAATCTAGGCTCAATTCCAGACCCAGTTCAAGGTGTAAACTCACTTTGGTGTTTAATGTAAGTATCTTGAACTAGACACCAAATTAGGCCTCGATTTGGGCATTCTGTTTACTGGCGTGAAGATAAACATGCACGGCGGAATGGAGGGTGTGCTGGCTAGCTCCACCCTCTCTAGCATATCGCCTCCATCATGTTTACAAACCTCCATAAGTTGGAAGGCAAACTTGTGAAGCAGGGAGCCTCCTGTTTTTGTTATGACTCCCTGTGAATTTTAGAACCCTGATTTTGTACATTTATAAAACATGCAGAGAGCCACCATTGGTAGAGGCGGCTTCTCACTTCAGAACTTGCCCAGGCTTATTTCTGTAGTGCTAGATTGTGGCCACATTCACACCATGCATTTATTCCACTATTATTCAGTTTTAAACAGCCATGGCTTCCCCCAAAGAATCCTGGGAAGTGTAGTTTGTGCAGGGTGCTAGGAGTTGCTATGAGACACCAATCCCCCTCACAGAGTTCCCTGGGAAGAGGGACTGACTGTTAAACCACTCAGGGTAGCTCTGTGAGGAGAACAGGACTCTTTTAACAACTTCCAGCTCTCTAAACAAACTACACTTCCAGAAGCCATGACTGTTTAAAGTGGAATAAATGCATGATGTGAATGTGGCCTGTAGTTTTAGCATATGTCCAAATGCAGTCAGAGTTTCATGACCCTAGAACACACTAATGATCATGACACAGAGGCATGCATGTTGTTTCTTTTTCTGAAAATCTATGAATTCTGGGTTTTCAAACACAATTAGAACCAAGTGCGTCAAAACTTGGTAAAAGCTGAAAAATGGCATTTGTACACTGATGGTGATTGAAAATAAGATATATATATTCCAGAGTATTTTCTTTTGATAATCATATTGATGCAAGGGGGACTTGTAAACATTTACAGCAACAGTCAGCAAAGGTAGCATGAGGACATACAATGTTTCTAAAGAAGTGGAAAATCAGTGAACCTGAGAAATCCTTACCTGTTCTCGGTCCAAGTTCTTTTTAACCTTTATAAGTCCCAAGCTAGGATCAACTGAAAATTCATTGTTCCGATCTCCATTGATTATGGAAAAATGAATCTGTCCATTGGGAGGACTGTCAAGGTCTTCAGCTATCAACTTTAGAGGGATGAGGAGTGAGAAGTGAGAACGGTGGATAAATACATAAATAAATTCATGACAAACGTGGTTAAAATGTTTATTAAATTGCATCATTCAAGTGCATGAAATTTCCTGTTTTCCCAGCAAGAGCCTCCAGTGCTGCTTCAAAAGGGATAACTCTATGTATCTTCTGTACAAATCGTAGGGAGCCTGGCATTGCTATTCCAGAACATAGTCTTGTCCGGTTTTATTGGATGAGTTTCAATTGGTCCAGCTCGAGGATGTGGACAAGGTGCTTGGACAGGTGCGGACGACCACTTCTGCTCTGGATCCTTGCCCCTCATGGCTAATAAAAGCTAGCAGGAATGGAACAGCCAGTTGGGCCAAGGAGGTGATTAATGCCTCTTTACGAGAGGGAGTGGTCCCACTCTGCCTGAAACAGGTGGTGGTGAGACCGCTCCTAAAAAAGCCCTCCTTGGACCCTGATAATTTTAACAACTATAGACCAGTAGCAAATGTTCCATTTCTGGGCAAGGTTCTAGAGCGTGTGGTCGCTCACCAACTCCAGGCTCTCTTGGATGAAACTGATTATCTGGACCCATTTCAATCGGGCTTTCGGCCGGGGTTTGGTACAGAAACGGCCTTGGTCGCCCTGTATGATGACCTCTGTCGGGAGAAAGACAGAGGGAGTGTAACTCTGTTGGTTCTCCTTGATCTCTCGGCGGCTTTTGATACCATCGACCATGGTATCCTTCTGGGGCGACTCGCGGACTTAGGAATTGGAGGCACTGCTTGGCAGTGGCTGCGCTCCTATCTTGCGAATCACCTCCAGAAGGTGATGCTTGGGGAGCATTATTCGAGTCCCTGGGTACTCCAATATGGGGTCCCGCAGGGTTCAGTTCTGTCCCCCATGCTCTTTAATATCTATATGAAGCCGCTGGGTGAGGTCATCAGGAGTTTTGGAGTGCGTTTTCAGCAATATGCTGATGATACGCAACTCTACTTCTCCTTTTCATCTTCCTCAGGTGAGGCTGTCAATGTACTGAACCGCTGCCTGGCCGCGATAATGGACTGGATGAGAGCTAATAAACTGAAACTCAATCCTGACAAGACTGAGATGCTGTTGGTGGGGGGGGCACTCTGCCCAGGTGGTTGATGTCAGACCTGCTCTGGATGGGGTTACACTCCCCCTAAAGGAGCAGGTCCGTAGTTTGGGGGTCTTATTAGATCCGCTCCTGTCACTTGAGGTTCAGGTAGCCTCGGTGGCACGGAATGCGTTCTACCAGCTTCGGCTGGTAGCCCAACTACGACCCTATCTGGACAGGGAGAACCTCGCCTCAGTTATTCACGCTCTGGTAACCTCTAGATTGGATTACTGTAATGCACTCTATGTAGGGTTACCTTTGAAGACGATTCGGAAACTTCAGCTAGTCCAGAATGCTGCGGCCAGAGTCCTTACTGGGACGAAGAAATTCGACCATATAACACCTATTCTGGCCCAACTGCACTGGCTACCTATATGTTTCCGGGCCAGATTCAAAGTGTTGGTTCTTACCTATAAAGCCCTTAACGGCATTGGACCGCAATATCTGATGGAACGCCTCTCTCGCTATGTACCTACCCTTTCACTGCGCTCGACATCTAAGGCCCTTCTCCGGGTCCCAACTCATAGGGAGGCCCGGAGAACAACAATTAGATCTAGGGCCTTTTCAGTGGCGGCCCCCGAATTATGGAATGCCCTCCCAGATGAGATACGCCTGGCGCCTTCTTTGTTATCTTTTCGGCGCCAGGTAAAAACCTACCTCTTCGCCCAGGCATTTTAAGTTTAAATTTAATTTTATTTTAAATTTAACTGTAATTGTATTTTTATTTTAATTTGTATTCTAATTTTGTTTTTATATATGTTTTATTGTATGCTGTAATCCACACTTGTTCGTTTTTAAATGTGGTTTTATCTTGCTGTACACCGCCCTGAGAGCTCGTTGCTATAGGGCGGTTTAAAAGCGTAATTAAATAAATAAATAAATAAAAATTCCTTAGTACCTGCTTCTACTACTACTAATGCTCAATAAGAACAGAGTGTGTTAGGTTCCTGACTGTTGCAGAGGCAGCCAGGAGTACAGGCTTCACGTAAGCAGCAGAGAGGGAAATGGCATGTCAGACATTGCAGGAGGCCTAAAAACAGGACTTGGAACGCAGGCACACGAAGAGACTGAAGAATGGTAGGAGAGCTGCTTGCTTTCCAAGAGGTAGCTAACACTTAACTTGTAAAGCTCTGATTACTGATGCTACACATGTCTATTTAAAAGTAAACCCATTGATTTCAATGAGGTTTACTCCCAGGTAGGGATGGAAGGATCTGTCTTTTTCAATTCTCTCAGTTTCTCATTTTTCCAATCTGAAATTCATTTCTCATTTTTTGCAGCAGTTTGTCTTTTTTTAAAATCCTTGTGAAAACTCTTCAGCATTTTAGTGCAAATTTATCCTAATAAACATTTTTTTTGTATGCAGCTTGTAACATATACATTTTTGGAAGCAATTTCTCCTAATATGATGCATTTTTTAAACATTGCTTGGTAGGAAAACTGCATCACAAAATTCAGATCAGTGTGAATGTTGAAGGATGGCTGAGTTTTGGTTCTCGTATAGTCCAGAAAGTGTGAATTTGATACGATTCAGCTTTAAATGCTAATTTCTCTCCCATCCCTACTCCCAGATGAGTAGGCATAGAATTGCAGCTTGAATCAGATACCTGAGCTGTTTTTAAGATTTTTTTTTTAAAGCAATTTATTTGTGATCATTGATTTTAGCTGCAATATTCATATTTCTTAATGCTAGTGTTTAAAACCCTGATGTTCCAGCAGAAGGCAGGACACGAATGTCTGGAATAACTTATCAGTAAGTAAGTGCTGTTCCATTAGAAGGCACTGAACATGAGGTTCTTATTTTGTGCCAGTGATCTAGAAGGTGGCAGGCAGACATGACTGGAGGCTGAAATCAGTTTGGAAAATTGATTTGAAATACATCAGCAAAAGACCAGTGAATGCACCCCCTGGACTCAGGAGGAAGTAAGAAGGCAGAGAAGTGGGGGCTACCTAAGGTTGGTGGGGCAGTGATCCATTTGCCCTACTGTGCAAGCCTCCACTGTTACATAGGTTTGTCCAGACAATGATTCAGGCCGGACCTGGAAGTATTTATAACCAGACTGGGAGAAGTAGTGTGCTGCCTGAGTGGGTGGAGTTATGTCATGCAGGGTAATACAAGAGTTTCAGGCATCTCCCTCTTGCCAAACGGAGCACCAGGAAATGTAACGGAAGGCTCCAAATTCTTGTCCGGTTTACTCCTGACAGTGCTGTACAAGAAATGCAATTCCTTCCAGAGACTTAATAGCACCTCTAAAGATATTGAAATTTCTTGTCAATAACTTAAATAAATAAACAAACAAACATGTAAACCTAGCCAAGGATTCAGTCACGCTGGCATATCAATATGGGGAAAGTTTCACGACTCACCATTATCAATGAATCGCCTACTGAAGCATCCTCACTGATGACGGCACTGTAGACCTCTTGGCTAAATCTTGGCGCATTATCATTAACGTCTGTCACATTTATATTCACTGTTGTCACAGCGCTTAGCGCGGGGCTCCCCCCATCTTTGGCTTCAATGACTAGGAAGAAATCCTTACACGTTTCATAGTCCAGAGGTTCAGTTACAGATATGGACCCTTGGAGACGGAAGACAGAATTTTAGTACAGTACAATCCTAAGGACACAAATTCAAAACAAATTCTGAATACTAATGTTCCCAATTTCAGCAAATGCCAAAGAGGCCAGACTACATGATACACCTTTCCCTACTTTGTAGGAAGTGAAGTTGGTAAAAATGGTAGAAGGCAGAGATCCTCTTAATGCTGGATAAGAACATATGAAGAACCCTCCTGGAACAGGCCAAAGGGTCATCTGCTTGAGCATCTTATTCTCACAGTGGCCAACCAGATGATGATGATGATTTATTTATTATTAGTTACTGAAGTATTTATAGGCCATACTTTTCATAGGATACATCAAGGTGAATTACAACATACAAAAACATACCAAATTTAAAGACAATAAACATATAATTAAAAACAATAAAAGCATCAGTAATAGTGTATTGGTTGATGATGGTTTATTAAATTTATATCCTGCCCTTTCTCCCAGGACAGCCCAAGCAATAAACCAATTAAAACATTTGTTGTTGTTATGTGCCTCCAAGTCAGCTACAACTTATTGCGACCATATGAATCAGTGACCTCCAAGAGCATCTGTCGTGATCTGTTCAGATCTTGTAAGTTCAGGTCTGTGGCTTCCTTTATGGAATCAATCCATCTCTTGTTTGGTCTTCCTCTTTTTCTACTCCCTTCTGTTTTTCCCAGGATTATCTTTTCTAATAAATCATTTCTTCTCATTATGTGTCCAAAGTATGATAAACACCCAATTATTTGTCTTTTTCGCAATCCATAGTATACACAAAGCTCTCCTCCAACACCACATTTCAAATGAGTTGATTTTTCTCTTATCCACTTTTTTCACTGTCCAACTTTGACATCTATACATAGAGGTTGGAAATACCATGGTCTGAATGATCCAGACTTTAGTGTTCAGTGATACATCTTTGCATTTGAGGACTTTTTCTAGTTCTCTCACAGCTGCCCTCCCCAGTCCTAACCTTCTTCTGATTTCTTGACTATTGTCTCCATTTTGGTTAATGACTGTGCCAAGGTATGGAAAGATCTCCACTTAAAAGGTTGTTGGAAGAGGAAGGTCTTTGGTAGGCCAAAAAGACAACAAGGTGGCACTGCCTGTCCAAAGGGTAGGTGCCACAACGCTAAAAGCCTGATTCCCATATTGTGCACAATGGACCTTACCCATGCCTATGGGAAGCCCGCAAGTAAGACTGGAGTCCTGATGTAAGGATGAGTTAGATGTATGGTTCATATAGAAATAAAATTCCTGATCTTAATAGTACAGTAATGTAAGAACCAGAATCACAGCAAATGTCACAGAGAAAAAAAAAGCTACCCTCACCCTTCTCCTTGGGACATTGTTGATCAACAGCACAAAGCTGGCCGTTTATTGACTGAGTTAATCTCAACTGTGGATAAGCAGTGGACTACTGTTGACAAAAGCCCAGCCATGCCTGTGTGTAGATTGAGGGGACTGGACACATTCCATCCAACCGTAGAAATAAGTACTTTGAAAGCGGACAGACATACCAGTACAAAGCATCCATTTGTCATAGGTCTACGGATAAGGAGATTTTCTTTTAAAAGCCTTCATCAGCCATTTTACATAATTATAACACAGTCTGGAATCTTCAGCTCATGCCACCGAGCCATTGATAAGAGAGCTGTCACACATTAATGCATAATAAATGCCTTCCCCCCCCTTCCCCTCTGGTGATTAAATGTCACCACTGCTTTTTTATTGATTTACCTTCTTGCCTTCATTGTAAAATACAGCTTTAACCATTATTTTTCATACCCATTCCAGGGGTGTTGCTATGCTAATACCATTCAGCTCTCCTAAATAATGAACCTTAAGGTGTACTTGAGTAGTATTTATAAATATATATAAAACATCCTTCTGAGTATGAAATGAGTTTTCATGAACAGAGGAAAGGAAGAGAAAATGTAAGAAAGGGAAGTATGGATGAAGATTAACACATCATTTTGGGGCAATCATTCTCAAAAGGAAAGGTGGACCCTCTAGGCATGTGAAAATAATTTGCTTGGGGAAGCATAAAGTCCTCATTACTTCCTCTCAATATGTCTTGATCAGATCAAGGCTCGATCAGCATTATACTCTAGTCTACACTTGGATTCCATTTACACTGTATGTATAAAGCATCATCACACCACTTTAAGCAGTTATGGCGTTCCCCAAGGAATCCTGGAAACGGTAGTTTGTTGAGGGTGTTGATAGTTGTTAGGAGACCCCTGTTCCTCTCACAGAGTGACGATTCCCAGAATTCCCCAGGAAGAGATAGCTAAACCACTCTGGGAACCATAGTTCTGTCAGGGGTCTCCTAACAATTATCTCCAAAAAATGAACAAAATGATACTGCTCAATGTACAGTGTGGATGTGGCCCAAGAGAGGGTACTTACCCATACCAACGAGATTCACAGCACATGGGATTTACTGCCAAAGGATGTGATTACAGTAGCCCACTATTTGTACTTTCCAAAAACAATGGGAGACATCTTTGTTTCAACAAGTTTTTCCAGCTGGATGAAAATGTCTCTGCCTTAGGTGTTTATTTTGTATTGTTTTAAATTGTATATTTAGGGGTTTTTTTGTACAGTATTAATTACCTAGGGAGGTGGTGGGCTCTCCAACACTGGAGGCATTCAAGAGGCAGCTGCACAGCCACCTGTCGGGGATGCTTTCAGCTGGATTCCTTCACTGAGCAGGGGATTGGACTCGATGGCCTTACAGGGCCCTTCCAATGCCACGATTCTCTGATTCTGTATTAATTTTATATCATAGTCTCTCTCTCTTTATATATAGTGTGTGTGTTTGTATACTTAAAATTTATATAAATGTTAATTATGTATATATGCCTATAACGTTTATGTATATAACATTTGAATATAAAATAAAATATTCACTGCTCCTCCTCTGGCTAATGGATGGGGCCAGTTTGGTCTTCCCCTTGCTATGATGGTCTTGCTGAGAAGCAGGGAGTATAACCTCCCTGTGGCTTTAAAAGGGGATTAGACAAATTCAGTGGTTATTGGCCATAATAGCAAAATGAAACCTCCATGTTAAGAGGCAGTCACAGAATCACAGAATAGTACAGTTGGAAGGGGCTTGTAAGGCCATCTAGTCCAACTCCCTGCTCAATGTAAGAATCCAAGTTAAAGCATACCTGACAGGTGGCTGTCCAACTCCAAACTGAGTGAATGGGTGGAAAAATGGCAAATGCAATTCAATATAAACAAGTGTAAAATTATGCATATTGGTGCAAAAAATCTTAATTTCACATATACGCTCATGGGGTCTGAACTGGCGGTGACCAACCAGGAGAGAGACCTCGGGGTTGTAGTGGACAGCACGATGAAAATGTCGACCCAGTGTGCGGCAGCTGTGAAAAAGGCAAATTCCATGCTAGCAATAATTAGGAAAGGTATTGAAAATAAAACAGCCGATATCATAATGCCGTTGTATAAATCTATGGTGTGGTCGCATTTGGAATACTGTGTACAGTTCTGGTCGCCTCATCTCAAAAAGGATATTATAGAGTTGGAAAAGGTTCAGAAGAGGGCAACCAGAATGATCAAGGGGATGGAGCGACTCCCTTACGAGGAAAGGTTGCAGCATTTGGGGCTTTTTAGTTTAGAGAAAAGGCGGGTCAGAGGAGACATGATAGAAGTGTATAAAATTATGCATGGCATTGAGAAAGTGGATAGAGAAAAGTTCTTCTCCCTCTCTCATAATACTAGAACTCGTGGACATTCAAAGAAGCTGAATGTTGGAAGATTCAGGACAGACAAAAGGAAGTACTTCTTTACTCAGCGCATAGTTAAACTATGGAATTTGCTCCCACAAGATGCAGTAATGGCCACCAGCTTGGATGGCTTTAAAAGAAGATTAGACCAATTCATGGAGGACAGGGCTATCAATGGCTACTAGCCATGATGGCTGTGCTCTGCCACCCTAGTCAGAGGCAGCATGCTTCTGAAAACCAGTTGCCGGAAGCCTCAGGAGGGGAGAGTGTTCTTGCACTCGGGTCCTGCTTGCGGGCTTCCCCCAGGCACCTGGTTGGCCACTGTGAGAGCAGGATGCTGGACTGGATGGGCCACTGGCCTGATCCAGCAGGCTCTTCTTATGTTCTTATGCCTCTTGAAGGCCTCCAGTGTTGGAGAGTCCACCACTGCCCTAGGTAAATGCTTCCATTGTCATACTGCTCTAACAGTCAGGAAGTTTTTCTTGATGTCCAGTTGAAATCTGGTTTCCTATAACGTGGGCCCATTATTCTGTGTCTTGCACTCTGGGACGATCGAGAAGAGATCCTGGCCCTCTGTATTCAATCTATCACTGAATATCAACTGGCATCAGGGGCAACAATGAAAAAGAGGGCTATCCTCACCATGCCCTGCTTGCAGCCATCCTAGAAGCATCTGGCTAGACAATGTGGAAAACAGGATGCTAGGTCCTTCCCAGAACTTGGAATGGCCACTGGATTGGGCTGATGGGAGTTGTAGTTCAAAAAAGTAACTTTTCTAAGCTCTGGTCCTTCCTATGTTATGTTCACTGTTCTCTCTACTCCTTCACTCTGTTTTTGAGCACAATTGAAAGTGCTGGCGCTTCTCATTCAAAGAGCTTACAACTTTGAATGAGGGAACATCTCCTCCCGTAAGCTCTTCCACAGAGGCCCTCCGATGGCTGCCTCCACTACCAGAAGTGAGGCAGGTGGCCATGAGTAGAGGCCCTTTTTAGGTGTGGCACCCTGCTTGTGGAACTCTCTTTCCAGGAAGGCTCACCTGGTGTCTGGCAAAGACCTTGCTATTATCCCAGGATTTTAACCTCTAATGTGTTATGAAACTTGTGCTCCGATTATATTCAGCACTGGCTATTACAAACTGTTTTACTGGGGGTTTTATGAGTTATTCCAAGTCAGCCTGAACATTTTGAAATGAAGGGCAGGATGGAAATGTTTGAAATAAAAACAATAATAAATAATTAACTGCACCAAACTAGGTTTTCTGGAACTGCCCCAGCACATTAAAATAGGTATCAAGCCAATGGCTATTTCTCTTTGGTAGCAGTGAAAGGAGGGCAAAGGAAGACATGCTATGATAGGGTGGATGAAAACTGACAAGAGGAGCTCTACTAGAAACAGAAATGGAGCACATGATTCTTTGGGAGCCAGAAGGAGACACGGAGAAATTTGTTTGCTTCACATTTAACTGAAATCCTGGAAAGCTGTTGCCAGTCCGTGTAGACAATACTGAGCTAAATGGACCAATGCTCTGATTCAGTTTAAGGCAACTTCCTATGTTCCTAATCTGCACTTTCCATAGATATATGCAGACTAAAAAATTTGCAGATATCTGTCAAAATTCACAATCCTCTGTGTTTTGTGACACAGTTCTTCAAAAAGCAGATACAAAAAACATACAAAACTGTGCACATTATACAAAAATATACCCTTAGGGAAAATTGCTTCCGCCTATTGAAGACCTTTCTTTTTCAAGAAGTCTTTTAAGTGGAGATTTTTAAAAACACAGTCTGTATCTGTATTGGTCTTTGAACTGCATTTATTTATTTTTTATTGTTAAATTTGTTTGGGATGTTTGATGGAAAGTGATTTATATTTGAAATAATAAATGAACAAACAAATGAATAAATAACATATATATTAGGCAAATGTGTATATAATGGGCAAAATTACGTACAAAAATGTCTATGCTAGCAGAAATGTACACACATTTTTATGACTTTAAAAATAATTACAATCTGATGCTGAAATGGGGCAAAATGAACTTAAGAATGTAAAAATGAGAGAAGTCAAAATGGACAGATTCATACATTCCAAGCCTGATATGAATCTGACCAATTGTGCCAATCTTAATGAGATGGGAAATGTAGGCAGGGGAGCTGGCTATAGCATGAAAAGACAAACCCTGAAAGTATTTCTGAATGCATTTTCCTAAGTACTATCTGCTGATTTCCATAAGGATTAGCAAGCCCAATTCATTCTTTCCTGTTCATCTGACAGAGTCCTAAACTAGGTAGGTATGATAAAATCACTGCCAGCTCACTGATGTCCCTGGATGATAAAAAAAAGAGCATCCAGATGGAATAATGAAAAGGCCTGAATAAGGAAATCTGAAACAGCTTTCTCAATATGGACTTAAAATTTAATGTACCTGAGTATTCTAGGCTGAAAATCACGACCATGAGTACAAACATAAGGGATAGCTCCATTTATGTATCCAAGGAGCATAAGACAAGCCTATAGCCTGCATACATCACCCAGAATCAGGTCTATAAGCTTCAGGTTTTCCAAATATATGGATAGAAGGATAATGTTATCATATAGATAAGAGTAGGGGTAAATTACAGCAAAAACGTGTGAGAAAAATAAATCATGCAAACTTTAATTAACAGATTTATAGCACAATCCAATGCATATCTACACAGAAATGTGTCCAGCTGAGCTCACTGAACTTACTGAACCTGAATTTGCATAACACATTCTGAGAGCAATGCTGTATTTTTCTTCAATATTTCTAATGTAAGGATTGGTTTGATACTGGAGGAAAGGCTTCTGTTAGGCAGCAAAGGGGTGGAACTTTGCCATAACCAGGGGCACAAGAAGAAGCCTTCCCTAGTGCTGCCACCAGAGATCCTCGAGAAGCCAGAAATTGTATGCGAGACCTTCCTTGTCCATGCAAAACATGTGATCCACTACAGAGTCACGTGGCCCCTTCTTGCTTGGCTGCTTCTGAGTCTTACTAGTCTTACTTAATAAAACTCCCATCCCATCCCCACATATTTCAATTTATCCATTGTGGTGTACCAAAAAGAATGTTGATGCTTCCTCAAGGATGCAAGGTTTTTGCAGTATCCACATGATGCTGTTGGCATAAAAATGCCAGCCTGTATTCCCACCCATCCCATTTAATCTGTCCACCCTTTCTGCAGAAATCCGTTAAGTTTTAAAAAAAATCTTGCTGCAAATGCAAGCATTATCTGAACAATTCTGTCTGAACTTAATCTGTTTGCATTGTTAGGCCCTGTTTGGAAGCATCCTCAGAGGGGAAGAGACATGGAGTTGTATTTAGCTAAATCCTCCTCAGAGGCCGAGAAGACCCACTGAAATTAATGAACCTAAGTTAGTCATGTCTATTAACTTCAATGGATCTACTCTGAGCAAGACTAGCATTGAATACTATCCATCCTTTCAAGTCATAAAATTTGGTTTGTGTGACTTTAGGCCAATCATTCTTCCTCAGCCTAACCTACCAGGCAGGATTGTTATGCTGATAAAACAGGAGGAAGTGGCAGCTTGTTCATGATCCTCAATTCTGTAAAGGAACGGTGGGATTAAAATATATTAGATTTGACCATGGCTCCACACTGGTTCTGTGCACGAGCTAGGGATGGACGGATCAGTTTACTGTATTTCCAGTCCATGTCAATTCTGCAAGGGGTCATTCATACATCCGATCCATGCTGTGACTGTTTAGTTAAAAAATCCCTGCCTAAATACTAATACCACAAAGTAGTATTTAAATCACATTTTATCTCAACGCACACTTTTCTAGACGTATTTTATTCTAAGATATGCTTTTTAAAATTGTACTTTGGTATGTTTTTCAACTGAGAACTGTATCACAACATTCAGAGAAGTGTGTAATCCAAAGGATAATTACATGGCAAGTGGTGTATTGGTCCAGGAGACGGAAATTAGGGTTAGTTCACTTAAAAATGCAGACCAAACAAAATTATCCTCTATCCTAACCTGTGCTAATAGGCCAGGAAGTCTGCATTTTAAATGTCAATACAACCACTGGTCAATACTGGTTTCACCCGTAATTAATTAATTATCATAATTAATATGATCACTTTACTTTATGGGCCTACTTTACAGGATTGCTGTAAAGAGAAGTGTACAAAAACATGCCAGTATGATCAACGCTTGGTATAAATTTATATACACATATATAAAGTCATTTACATTACTAGTCTTTTACTGTTCCTGCCGTGTCTATATTTTCTACACCTCATTTTACTTTCTTGAACCTTCAGGATATAAACTACAGAAAAAAGAAATAAATGCATTTATTTTATTGATTTATTACATTTGTATCCCACGTCTTCCCCCAAGAGCTCAAAAATGGTGCCCATGGTTCTTCCTCTACCCATTTTATCCTCAAAACAATCCTGTGAGGTAGGTTAGGCTGAGAGCCTGTGAGTGGCCCAAGATCACCCAGCAAGCTTCATGGCTGAGTGGGGACTTGAACCCTGGTCCCAGGTCCTAGTCCAACACAATGGCTCTCAACACAAGAAAATATTTTTTATATACTTTTCAATTTGCATTATATTTTTTTGTTCTTTACATACCTGTCTTTGAATTGATCCTGAATTTCCCTTTTTCATTCCCAGACCTGATACTGTATGTGATCTCTGCATTTGTACCAATGTCTTTGCTTGTGGCAAAAACAGAGAGTACTTCAGCACTGGGCGAGGCGTCCTCAGGTACTGAAACAAGGTAGTCCCTTCTCTCAAAGACAGGAGGGTTGTCGTTAATGTCCAGAACAGTAATTGTAACCATGGCAAATGACGACAAGGTCTGCACAATGCTCTGGTCAGAGGCTTTGACAGTGACATTATAAGAAGGCTGGAGTTCTCTGTCCAGAGGATGTTCCAAAATGATGATTCCTGAGGATCTGTCGACAGAGAAAAAGCCTTCCGAAGAGTCTGCTAGAGAATAGACAATTTTTCTATTCACACCTAAAAAGGAAAAAAGAGAGAGAAACAGAAGATCTCATTAAGACAGACAATATGATGCAGTGGACAATGTGGTAATTTTGGCCCTGGGAAAAATGGATCCCAGCAGGCAGGTATTTATTTTATATCCCGCCCTTCCTCCCAATAGGAGCCCAGGGCAACAAACGAAACACAAAAAACACAAAAAGCATCGTAAAAACAGACTTTAAAATACAATAAAACAAAACATCTTTAAAAACATATTAAAACATCTTTAAACACATCTTTTTAAAAAAGCTTAAAAAACATCATTAAAAACAATTTCAACACAGATGCAGATAACTTAATTTGAATTTATCAAGCCCTGAGCAACTTAGGTACCTTAGGGACCACCTGAACCCTTACAACCCTGCTCGGTCACTGAGATCATCTGTCAGAACAGCGTTGGTCATCCCCTGAGTTGGTGAGGCTCATCTGACAAGAAGAACTCAAGACTTTAGCACCATCAGCCCTGTCCTCTGGAATGCTCTGCCAATGGAGCTTTAGCTGGCACCTTCGGTTCTGATTTTCAAATGCCTGCTGGAAACTTCTCTATGTAATCAGACTTATGCAGGCAATTGAGAAAATGCATTTCCTCAAGAGTTAGTTAACTGATTTCTGATTTAAAATTTTTATGTGGATGTATTCTGTGTTTATATATGTTGTAAACCACTTTGTGTGTTTTTTTTAAAAAATGACTAGCGGTATATAAATATTTTTATAAATAAATAAATGTAAGCTGCTTTGTGAGGTCCACCCGAAGAGTGGTATATAAATGCCTTAAATAATAATAATAATAATAATAATAATAATAATAATAAATTTTCAGCATCACATAAGATGAGACCAAACTAAATTTGCCTTAGGATATTTAAAAAAGAACACAGCAACACTGAAAATGGTTGTTGTTATTATTATTTAGATTTGTTAATTGCTTGTTATCTGAAGGTTTTGTTAAAAACAAAAATAAACACATCATACCATGAAAACAAAACATTAAAATAACAACAACACCCAAAGAGCCATGAAGCTTTGGCAGCATACTAATAATGGAAGTTGTTATTTAAGGTACAGTTAATAGTAGTTATTGACAAAACAATATCACCCTTGTCCATTAAAATCCTGGGGGGAAAGGTAAGTCTTTATCTGGAGATCACAAGATGTCAATAAAGGCACCAGGAGGAATAGAATATCAATAGAGTGTGTAAGGGGCTTGGCGGGAGGGGCATGGTATCAAAGTGGGACTCCCAGAGGTCAGGCTCCTATACCACTGAGGCAGCTGAAGGAGCTATAGGTTGCACTGTGGTATCTAGAGATGCCACCTAGGCAGCATTATGAGCTCTGTCAGCTGACTCAACATCTAGTCAGGTGATTGAGGGAGCTTGGTTTTCAGCTTGAGCAACATGTCTACTAGTGAGAGAATATGCCAGATTGAGAAAATGATTGCCACTCTCCCCACCCTGCCTCTAGATCCTGACCTTTTGCTTATCTTGGAATGTGCTGCTCATCAGATCCAGAACTTTTGGCCTGCTTTAGACTACGCTGATTGCCAGAGATGGGGGAGGGGGAACTGACAGCTTGTAATCTCCTCAAGTAGGGCTCTGTCCCCTGTACCACTTGGGATGCCCATCCCCAGTTAACTCCAACACAGTAGCCCTCTTCAGGCATTCTCCCAGAACATAAGAGGGCCAAAGGTGTGTATGGAGGTAGAATTATGTGTGCTAATTCTGTCCGAAGAATCCTGCATGCACCGTGGCAAGCACTGCACCACCTGACCTTCCCATGTTACGCTGGAAGGTCTGAAGGGAGCTTCTAAGTGTGTTCAGCTAAATGCATTGAAAAGCCTCCTTCTGATCAGGAACCCTGATGATGTGCTTAGAGGCCTCCTTCAGACCTTCATGTAAACATGGTGGGCGTGGATGGGGCCAGTGTGCACATTTTGCCCTCATGTGTTCGACCTCAACACTTGAACAGCGCTGGTACTATAGGCCAATCAGTCACTGGAGCTGGGTAAGCACACCTCTAAATCCCTGTTGTCAGGGCTGGCCCAACTATTAGGCAAGATGAAGTGGTCTCCCTCAGGCAGTAGAATTTCGAGAACTGTTGTTGTTGTTATGTGCCTCCAAGTCGACTACGACTTATGGCGACCCTATGAATCAGTGACCTCAAAGAGCATCTGTCATGAACCACCCTGTTCAGATCTTGTAAGTTCAGGTCTGTGGCTTCCATCCATCTCAATCCATCTCTTGTTTGGCCTTCCTCTTTTTCTACTCCCTTCTGTTTTTCCCAGCATTATTATCTTTTCTAATGAATCCTGTCTTCTCATGATGTGTCCAGAGTATGATAACCTCAGTTTCATCATTTTAGCTTGTAGTGATAGTTCTGGTTTAATTTGTTCTAACACCCAATTATTTGTCTTTTTCGCAGTCCATGGTATAGCAAATTGTCAATTATTCTGAATATCGTTTTTATTATCACACGAGAGGGGAAGCATTTGGATTTTATGCCTCAGGTACCAAAATGTCTCAGGCTGTCTGGCAATGACTATTAAGAAAACATTTTAATTACAAACCCAGCAGGAGGAAGAAAGACAAACAGAATACAAAAAATCGCTGCCCCTGCTGTAAGGGGCAAGGGAGACAGACAAAACTCGCTGTGGGAGAAAGCTGGATAGGAAAAAAAAGGGGGGATGTAGAATAACATGTCACACTCATATCTATAAAGAGTGACTGATTTTTCAAGCTGAGATCTCCTCTACGGTTTACACTGAATAGACTGGTTGGACACTCTGAGAACAAGATGCTGGACTAGATGGGCTATTTGCCTGATCCAGCAGACTCTTCTTATGGTCTTATGACTAGGTACTTGTGACGATGCAGCCAGCAAAGTGTCGTCTCGATCCTTGCACTTCTTGGCTTATTAAAGCTTGCCGAAGGGGTCTGACTGAGTAGATCTAGGGTGTGGCCAACACATCTTAACAAGAGGGAGCCACCCTGAAAGAGGCGATGGTCTGACAGCTCCTGACAAAGCCTACCCTGGACCCATTGGTTTGTGACAACTGCTGCCTGGTCGCAAATACCCTCTTTTTAGGGAAGGTTGTGGCTCAGCAATTGCAAGTACCCTTGGTTATCTTGAGCCATTCGAATCTGGGTTCAGGACTGGTTATGGGACTGAATTAGCCTTGGTCGCCCTCATGGATGACCTTTATCAGAAGGACAGGGGGAGTGTGACCCTGTTATTCTTACTTGATCTCTCAGCGGCTTTTGATACCATTGACCATGACATCCTTCTGAGCTGACTTGATGAGATAAGTATTGGAGAGTTATTTTCAGAGAATAGCATTGGGTGATTGTCTTTCAGCTCCTTGGTTGTGCTATGGAGTGCTGCAGGGTACCATCTTGTCCTCAATGCTGCTTAACATTTATATGAAGTCCTTGGGAGCAGTCATTAGATTTGGGGCAAGGTGTCAGTAGTATGCTGACGATGCCCAGCTCTATTTCTCTGTAACATCTGAATCGAGAGAGGCCATGCAAGCTCTGGACTTGGTGCTTGCCTGGAGGAGGACCAATAAACTGAGTCTGATCCTAGCAAGAGGGAGGTGCTGCGGGTTGGTGGTTCCAGAGTTCTGATAATTGGTCAGCTGTCAGCTTTCAATGGGGTCGTACTCCCTCTGAAACTGTAGGCTCATAGTCTGGGGGTGCTCCTCAATTCATCTTTGTTGCTAGAGGCCTAGGTGACGTCAGTGGCTAGAAGTGCCTTTTACCAGCTTCGGCTGGCAAGACAGGTGTGGCCGTTTCTGGACAGGGATAACCTGATCATTGTTGTCCACGCACTGGTAACCTCCAGGCTGGATTACTGTAATGCACTCTATGTGGGGCTGCCCTTGAGGGTGGTCCGGAAGTGGCAGCTGGTGCAAAATGCAGTGGCGAGACTGCTCACTGGGGCAGGGTATCACCAACATGTCACCCCACTGCTGAAAGAATTGCACTGGCTGTCCATTTGCTACCGGGCCAAGTTCAAGGTTCTAGTTTTGGTATAAAAAGCCCTATACAGCTCGGGACCAGGATACCTGAAAGACTATCTTACCCCTTATATACCCAGTTGATCACTGCGCTGTGCAGATGAGGGTCTCCTGCAGATACCATTTTGTCAGGAGGTCCGTTCTGCACAACATAGGAAATGGACATTTAGTGTGGCGGCACCTACCCTGTGGAATTCCCTCCCCTTAAATATTAGACAGGTACCATCTTGTTATCTTTTCAGAGCCTACTGAAGACCTTCCTCTTTCAACAAGCCTTTTAAGCAGAGACCTTATCCCAGTCTGCATCTGTTCTGGAATTGCTGTTAAGATATTTTTTAAGATTTTAAAAAAAGATTTTAAGATGTTTTTAAAGATTTTTTAAAATATACATTAGAGTCTGTTTTTAAGATTTTTCAGGGCATTTTTAGTGTTTTTGTTTGCTGCCTTGGGCTAACAACAACAACAATAGTTGGACTACCATGGTGCAACACAGAAACTGCTCACAGTTCAAAGCTAGCAATGGCAGCTCCTTGGAGGCACTCTCTGCTCCACTTTGTGTTTGGCATTGCTATTGTAAGGGAAGCTGCCACTCGGAACTGCTCTTATTTCAAAGCGTGCTGTTGTACCTGGTTCCCCTTCATGGAGAGGGATGCCCATCCTTCACTGTGACATTCAGGGCTTGAGAAGTCTGCTAAACAAAAGAGCCTACCACAGCCACTTGGTGAATTATAGAGAGCTACATGCTGAAGTTGACTCCAGGCCTGCAGGGAAAGTACCCTGTGATTGCCAACTCTGTTTCCACTGTACCAGGACAGCTAGTTGAAACCTAATTAAACACAAATGCCAAAACAAAGCCATATATGTTCCCAGGCTGGCGTTTTTATTTGTACAGTCCAGCAAAAGAAACAGCAAACAAAGAAGATTGCTGTAATGTACTGAAGGCCGTTGCATAATTGTAGCCCCATTGTTTGAAAGCAGAAACTACAAGCTTGACATTAATCACACACCAGAGCTACTGATCTTCCTTCCAGGCATATGCTGTTAATTTAAAATTTTGTGTCAGTATTTTACATCTTTTTGCAGTGTCAAGAAAGCACTGTATTTATTTTTTTAAGGTGATCAAAAGCTACGGAAAATAGTTTTCTTCTTGACATGGCAGAAGTACAGCCGCCTCCCCAGTGGGATCTGGGGCACTCCCTTTTCTCCAACCATAATCATAATGAGCAATCACAAAAACAAAACATGGACTCCCGTTTAAATTGAATTATGAAAGAGTAGATCACCCTCTAAGGAAGAAGGCCTTTTTTAAAAAAAATACCCCTTCCTGATTCAACCAAGACAGTAATATTTAAATAATTTTTTTAAAATCATCTACTGAGTCGATACACACAGGATATATTTCTAAACATATAAAAGTCATTAAAAGTATGTGGCATTGAAATGATGATTTTATTATCTGCCAGTTTGATACACAGAGGATATGTTGCCCAGCGTTCAGAAGTCATTACGAATACATTGAAGTGATAGCTTTATCATCTATCATTACTTTTATTTATTCGTATCGCCAGAGTTCCCCATGGCCTCAATTTGAGACGAGCCATTGGTGGGTTATATGACATATAAATCTGGAGTTACGGATAGCTTGAATTTTTATTTGTCAGTGAGGATTTGGAATATTTCATTTTAGCATCTGTTCCACATGGAGCTGCCATAAGGGATCCATTTGTATTGGTTTGAGATGTAATGAGGAGAAACATATAGCATATCTTATAGCGGGTTTGACATTCTTTGGAATTGGTTGTATTTTCTCTCCACAGAAAGAGAGAAAAGGTGAGGAGAGGCTTTTCTATAAGCAATGAAACAACAAACAATAAATAACCACATACACATCTTAAAATACAATGCTAAAAGTAACATATTTATACAACCCTCATTATCCACAAAAATCCACTCTCAATAACAATGTTGTCCCATTTCTTGTTGAAAAGCCCCTGAGGAAAACCTGTTCTGGATGAAACGGGCATCAACAAAAAAATCCATTACCCTTTCTTCAGTATCTTGAGATTGGATCTCTTGCCTCAGTTCTGGTTGCCTCACCTCAAAAAGGATGTTGTAGAGTTGGAAAAGGTTCAGAAAAGGCCCACCAAAATGATCAAGGGGATGGAGCAACTCCCCTATGAGGAAAGGTTGCAACATGGGGGGGGGTCAGTTTAGAGGAAAGGCGAGTAAAAGGTGAAATGATTGAAGTGTATAAAATTATGCATGCCATGGAGAAAGTGGATAGAGAAAAGTTTTTCTCCCAGTCTTATAATACCAAAACTCCTGCACATTCAGTGAAGCTGAGTGTCAGAAGATTCAGGACAAACAAAAGAAAATACTTCTTTGTGCAGCACATAGTTAAACTATGGAATTTGCTCCCACAAGTGTCAGTGATGGCCACCGACTTGGATTAATTTAAAAGAGAATTAGACAAACTCGTGGAGGGTAAGGCTGACAATGGGTAATGGCCATGATGGCTGTGCTTTGTCACCATAGTCAGAGGCTGCATGCTTTTGAAAACCAGTTGCCAGTAGACACAGAGGGGAGACTGCTCTTGTGCGCAGGCCCTGCTTGTGGGTTTCCCATAGTAAACTGGTTGGCTACTGCAAGAACAGGGTGCTGGACTAGATGGGCCATTGGCCTGATCCAGCAGGCTTTTCTTTTGTTCTCTGTTTTCGTCTTTTTCATTGGATACTTCCAATTTTGTGTGTCTTAAAAAATCCACAAACTTTTCCCAACCTAATTATTACATGCTGCCCTCTTCACTCTGTCCCTCCCTACTTTTTTGTAATGGAAATAAACTTTTAAAGCACATAATAAAACTAAGTACAAGGCATGTTGCAAATGCTAAGAGTGTATGATGGCTTCATATCTTCAGTATGTTGAGATTTATAGCAAGATTAGTAGAGAGCTGAATCAAGAGAACTCTCTTTTAATATCCACACATCAATACTGTCATGTTTCATTACTAGCATTTTGCATTACTAGCATTTGACCCTAATAGCTAATCAGTATGGAGAATTGAAGGTCTGCAGGTTGAAAATTATAGAATGAAAGCTTCAAGTGATGTCTGTACTCGTAATCATTACCATAAAAACTGCTGACTCTTAAGCTTTTCTCCCCCACTGCCATAATCACTTACTTTGGACATCAAATGTCCCAAAGAATATTAAAAGGGGAGAACTATAGTGTGTGTGTATTGGGGGCCAGGAAGCTGCAGTAAATGTTTGCATGCATGTAGTATTTGCATTCCTAAATGCTAGAAATTCTGAATTTGAGATCTAAACATCAACATCAAAATGACACATCCCTACTATACTTCTGAGGCTTAGGGTTTCAAAATAAAAATCTCAGCTGAATTCAAAGTTATGAAAGCTTAGTTTAGAAATCAAGACTTCAGTTTTTGTAGTCAGAACTCATCATGGAAGTTCAGACTTGAAAATAAGAATCTCATGTGTACTTGGAAGTTCTGTGTTCAAATCCCGTCACAGTCATATGCTGCATTTCATGTTTGTTTTAGCACAAACTGTAGCTCAGTGGTAGAGCATCTGCTTTTGCATGCAGAAGGTGCCAGGTTCAATCCTCAGCACTTCTAGGGAAGGATGGGAATGTCCTCTGTGAGAGCCGGAGGGCCTCTAACAGATAATGTAATCCTTCCTGGGCCAGAATTTTATCTCTTCCACCCCTGAAGACCAACTTCGACAGGTGGATGGGGCCAACTTGGACCACCAAGATTAACCCACAGGCTGGAGACACCCCACCCTCGGTATAGACAATACGGAGCTAGGTGGACCAATGGTCTGATTCAGTATAAGGCAGCTTCTTATGTACCAGCATTAAGGTAGAAAGCAGAAATTAGAACAATGGAGGTAAAGAATAGGTCCTGCCAAATCTCACCTACGTAGGAAATATTTGTGGCAAGTATTCTTTGGAGTCTTACCAACTTACCTACATCAGGATCGTTGGCTTGGACTCTTGTCAGCAAAGCTTTAGTGGCGGTGTTCTCATAGACACATGCTGTGTAACGGTCAAAAGAAAACACTGGTGGATTATCATTGACGTCTTCCAGAACAAGATGAATTTCAGACTGGCAGAACCTGCCTCCTCCATCTGTTGCTCTGGCGATCAAGCTGTACACAGGGATCTTCTCGCGGTCTAATGGAGCTAAAGTTTTGAGTTCCCCTGAAATGCGTTGAATGGAAAAAGGGGGGAAAACGGGGAAAAGTCAACATTATTGTCATTATTTGTCACTTTGATGATTATGATGATTATTTTGTTATTGCAATTTTACCATAAAATGGCTCAGGTCCTAAAACTAAACAAAAGGAAGCTCAAAGGGAGCTTGCCCCCTGCAACCCACTGTCTGCTTAAGCAAAGTGCTTCCACCTGATTTCAGGCAAATCCTTCTTCCCACTGCAATCTATTGTGCCCCATCGCACGTTGTTTAAGAGCCTTCATTAGTGTCTTTATAGGAGTGCAGGAGACTGCGGGGGGAGAGAGAGGGGATGGGAAAGTCCTCCTTCGTGAGCTTCCTTCCATGCATAGTTCTCAGGATCCAAGGCAGCATTCACAGGAAACTACAGGCAGATATATCTGCCAACATTTCCTTGTTCAGAGCATCTACTGACACTATTCTATAAAAGACTGAATCCATGACTAACCTCAGTTGAAGCATGCATGTTGTCCTTCCAGTAGTTAATATGCAGCCTTTAATTTTTATTGAAGCAAGCAACTGCATTTTCCTCTTCTTTCCTCAGTCTTGTGCAACAAGTGAATTTTGCCATAATTGTGCATGCAACAACTTTTGACCCAGCACATCAGATATGGGGTGGCATCTCAAGGTTTTGGCAACCTGCTGATTTTGCACTCGTAAGTAAATGAAGAATCAAACTGAAGCCTGTAGCTAGCAGCAGCATCCTATGTGTGGTATTCAACTAAATTCTTGCCCTAATGGAACGACTTCAACTAGAACTTCAGACATGAAACTCACTGGGTGACCTTGGGCCAGTCACTGCCTCTCAGCCTAACCTATCTTGCAGGGTTGTTTTGTGGATAAAAGGAGAGGGAGAGAACCATGTAAGCTACCTTGAGCTCCTTGGAGGAAAGGCAGGATATAAATGCAATAACAATAACAATAACAAGAAGAAAAATAAGAATAGGAATAATAGTGCAAAGGGATTCCACACCTCCTCCCCCTGTATGTGGCTTGTGCCATTTCCAAATCTGCTCCAGAGGATGGGGGAACTCCCAGAACAGATTTAGAGGACGCACAGGAGGAAGACAGAAAAAACAATAACCTTGCACTGACAGAAGGTTCAATTTAGCGCTACATCAAACACAACCTTTTTTTTTCACAGAGTGCCCAACCAGTTGTCTCCTGGGAAGCCCACAAGGAGGGCACAGGGGCATCTGTCCTCTCCCCCTGTTGTCCCCCCAACAACTATTCAGAGATATACTACTACTCAGGTAGCACAGAGACATAATAACCGGGACAGTTAATGACAGACATGTTCACTCATAACTTTCTACCATGTTGCCAGGACCAAGCCAGGTTGGGTTTTTGTATGCAGCGTTAGCATGTACATTTCACAAAGGAGGAAAACCAGCCCTGAAAGGGTTAACTGACAGTAAAGAGTAAATCAAGACCCTCAGGCGATACAGGTGCAGACCCTAAATCACCTCATGACTAAATGACTAAATGACCGTGATGGGCTATAAAGACAGGAAAAGAAAAGGATGTGTTTTTGGTATGTGGGGAAGTAAAGAGGAGAAAGATGGACTGTGTAACTTGTGTATTCGATGCTGGAACTGCTTTATGTTATTCTGCTGATAAAAGACCGTATATTTCTACACGTGAGTTGCGTTATTCTTGGCAAGGTGCAAAGCAAGGGAGTGACTACGGTCGGGTACGCCAGTGTATGTCTGCCAGAGCAAACACCAACATGCAGATCTATACCTGGAGGGTGTGTTCTCAGCCCAGAGGTGCCTGAGGTTGGTTGCTAGAATTGCAGCTTGCTACAGAAGCTGGAGTGCATTAGGCAAAGGCTATTGTTTTGCTGATCAGGCAAGAAGGATGGAAGGGCAGGCTTTTGGTATCAGAACTGTCCAATTCAATTCATCCATGCTGCCTACCAATCAAGTGGGTTGATGATGTTCTCAAGAGGGCTCTGAGACCTGAATACACATGGTCCCAGGCTATACTGTGACTACCCTGACCCAATAGGTGCTTCCAGATGACCTGGTTATTTTCCTAATTTGTTTGCAGGGAGATGAAATAACACTGGCTATTCAATGAGCATTCATTCTGATGTGTTTGTGAGGATGTTAGATGATGTTGCACAAAATCAAGTGTTATTGCACACTTCCTAGTGCATTATCCCAAATCTTTCCTTATTGAAAAAAGGCCGATCTTTTCGGGAAGAGGGTCTCATGAACAAGACCTCTAAACTATAACTGCATAACTTGAATTTGCCAGTAGGTGAACGAATCCCACCTAAAAACAGCAACAGTCTGGAAGCGCCAATGCATGCTTTTAGTTTGGCTATACTCACAGAATTTTATTGCCTTTTTTGATAGCACTGACACACTCCTTGCACTCACTCATGAGACAATTAACCATGGAGGTCTTCAATGCTTTTAAACTGACATCTCAACTTCTTGACTATCACGGCATGCAACCCTTGCCTTCTCTGTATCTGTTTCACTGCATGGGGTATGGCAAAATACCAAGCTTACTGAACCTGCTGCTTTTGTTATTTGTTCTACATTAAAATTTGTGAGCAACTTCATCTGACTACACCTTTGTTGAATTCAAGCAACATCTACTTCCTGATTGATAAGTAGGCGTGCCAGAGAATTCCGGCGAAAATGGAAATGGGAGACGAAATTGCTGACGTTTGCTCCTTCATTCCATGTCCAGAACAGAAATCAATTCAGCAAATATGACTGATTATTATTGTTGTTGCTTTCAGCCTGCAAACACTGTGCGGCTGATTATGTTGTCCTCCCGTATGTATTGTATTTTCTCCCAAATGAAATGAATGGGATGGAATACCTCCGTTAACAAATCCTCCAGGAAATAAGCTTCTTTTATCAGAGTCTTTTTGTGGTGGGGTGGGGCAGAATAGTCAGAATGTGGCTCCTTATCTACTGGACTGCAGCTGCTGCAGGCAGCTCTCTCACATGTGGCTGGAATGAAGCTCCTTGTGATGTGGCGCAGTCGTCTCCATGGTAAACAGTGCTTCAGGTACCCTGGAAGCACTGTTTACTGCAGACATGTCTGCTCGAGTGTAGGGGAGGATGGCAGACAGAGAGAGAGAGACCAAGCACAGGGTGAGGGTGGCTGCCCCTTGCCTGCCTGCTTGAGTGTACAGAGAGGAGAACTCTGCTCAAAGCTTTGAATTGCTATAGCAAGATGCTACATGATAAAAGGGAAAAAAAAGAAGGCAGGCATCCCTGGATACATTTTGGAAGAAGCCTTCGTGGTCTGTATGCAAGGCTTACCTGACCTAGCTGTTTCATTTCAGACACGCGTATTGTTAGTTTTGAATAATAAAATTTTGCTGAAATACATTGAACTGCTCTTTTTTTTTGTGGTGTAGGAACCTCCTATTCTTTCCATGTTATTCCCACCACTGGCACCAAAGTTTCTGTTGAAGAAGTAATGTCCAGGAACACATGTATTTTGTTAAGTGGGGCATTACTGTAATTTCAGTAACGAGACGGATAATGTAATTTTTGGTGAAGACTAATTGCAGCGGAGCAGAAACAGTGCTGCATGTGATGAATACAGGGCAGAATGGAAAACAATGCTTTTTCACATCCCTGTTCATGAGACCAGCAATGTTTTCTGCAGGGTGTCAGCACCCAGCAATCATGAACAGCTTTGGCCTTCCTGCTGTGGTAATGCCTTGGTCTTGAAAAACTCCCAGCCATTAAAATTTTCCCATTGAATCCCAGAGCACCCAGTGTAGCATCACTCCAGGGACATGTGGGTAACTGAAAAGGGAAACAGTTTCCCAGATCAAACCCTTGCTGCTTGGAAGAGGCATCAACTCTCCCAGTTGGTGTCAACTGGAGGCATTAACTGGGAGCTCAAACCTGGAACTGGCCTCAATTTCTGCCTAATTTCATCAGTACCTTTCCCTAATTATTTATGATTTATTAATGAAATTTATATCTACATTAGTAAATTTGTAATTTATATGCTTCCTCTGAGTAGGAGCCCAGGATGGCAAACAAAAACACTAAAAACACTCTAAAACATCATAAAAACAGACTTTACAACATATTAAAACAAAACATCTTTACAACATATTAAAACAAAACATCTTTAAAAAATCTTTTTAAAAAAATCTTTTAAAAGATCTTAAAATGTTATTCCAATACAGATGCAGACTGGGATAAGGTCTGTACTTAAAATCAAGGAAGCTATGACTCAGTGGTGTGTCTGTGCAGCTCTGCCATTGCTGCTGCCTTGCCCCTCCCAGTAAGCTAATGGAAAGCTTTTGCTGCAGATCCTCCCCTTTCAGATGGACCAATAGTCTGACTCAGTATAAGGCAGCTTCCTATGTTCCCATCAACTGTTTGAAACCGTCCGTCAGGTCAGGATGGATGTATCTGTCAATTTTGATGGTTCTAATTTTTCCAGTCTTAATTTCAGTTCTCCATATTTCCACATCAGTTTGTGATTATTTTTAAAATGTACTCATGAACATACAGTACACCATAAGAACATAAGAAGAGCCTGCTGGATCAGGCCAGTGGCCCATCTAGTCCAGCATCCTGTTCTCACAGTGGCCTACCAGGTGCCTGGGGGAAGCCCGCAAGCAGAACCCCAGTGCAAGAACACTCTCCCCCCCTGAGGCTTCCGGCAACTGGTTTTCAGAAGCATGCTGCCTCTGACTAGGGTGGCAGAGCACTGCCATCATGGCTAGTAGCCACTGATAGCCCTGTCCTCCATGAATTTGTCTAATCTTCTTTTAAAGCCATCCAAGCTGGTGGCCATTACTGCATCTTGTGGGAGCAAATTCCATAGTTTAACTATGCGCTGAGTAAAGAAGTACTTCCTTTTGTCTGTCCTGAATCTTCCAACATTCAGCTTCTTTGAATGTCCACGAGTTCTAGTATTATGAGAGAGGGAGAAGAACTTTTCTCTATCCACTTTCTCAATGCCATGCATAATTTTATACACTTCTATCATGTCTCCTCTGACCCGCCTTTTCTCTAAACTAAAAAGCCCCAAATGCTGCAACCTTTCCTCGTAAGGGAGTCGCTCCATCCCCTTGATCATTCTGGTTGCCCTCTTCTGAACCTTTTCCAACTCTATAATATCCTTTCTGAGATGAGGCGACCAGAACTGTACACAGTATTCCAAATGCGGCCGCACCATAGATTTATACAACGGCATTATGATATCGGCTGTTTTATTTTCAATACCTTTCCTAATTATTGCTAGCATGGAATTTGCCTTTTTCACAGCTGCCGCACACTGGGTCGACATTTTCATCGTGCTGTCCACCACAACCCCGAGGTCTCTCTCCTGGTCGGTCACCGCCAGTTCAGACCCCATGAGCGTATATGTGAAATTAAGATTTTTTGCACCAATATGCATAATTTTACACTTGTTTATATTGAATTGCATTTGCCATTTTTCCGCCCATTCACTCAGTTTGGAGAGATCTTTTTGGAGCTCTTCGCAATCCCTTTTTGTTTTAACAACCCTGAACAATTTAGTGTCGTCAGCAAACTTGGCCACTTCACTGCTCACTCCTAATTCTAGGTCATTAATGAACAAGTTGAAAAGTACAGGTCCCAATACCGATCCTTGAGGGACTCCACTTTCTACAGCCCTCCATTGGGAGAACTGTCCGTTGATTCCTACTCTCTGCTTTCTGCTTCTTAACCAATTCCTTATCCACAAGAGGACCTCTCCTCTTATTCCATGACTGCTAAGCTTCCTCAGAAGCCTTTGGTGAGGTACCTTGTCAAACGCTTTTTGAAAGTCTAAGTACACTATGTCCACTGGATCACCTCTATCTATATGCTTGTTGACACTCTCAAAGAATTCTAATAGGTTACTGAGACAGGACTTTCCCTTGCAGAAGCCATGCTGGCTCTGCTTCAGCAAGGCTTGTTCTTCTATGTGCTTAGTTCATCTAGCTTTAATAATACTTTCTACCAGTTTTCCAGGGACAGAAGTTAAGCTAACTGGCCTGTAATTTCCGGGATCCCCTCTGGATCCCTTTTTGAAGATTGGCGTTACATTTGCCACTTTCCAGTCCTCAGGCACGGAGGAGGACCCCAGGGACAAGTTACATATTTTAGTTAGCAGATCAGCGATTTCACCTTTGAGTTCTTTGAGAACTCACCAGCATTTTACTGTACATTTTCCCTACTACAAACATATTTCTATGTAATTTTACTAATATACACAGTTTTGCAAACCAATTTTCCACAGTATAATGCATTTCTGTAAGCTATGTGGAAGCTTCACACAGCCATTATGCCTACTAGCAGTCTGGAATTATACATATGGAGCCATTGAGACCTCCTAATTTCTGCTTCAGACATGAAAATGTATTATTATTATTATTATTATTATTATTATTATCCCATCCTTCCTCCCAGAAGGAGCCCAGGGCATCAAACATATTCACTAAAAGCACTTTAAAACATCTTAAAAACAAAAGGTGTTAAAACATGTTAAAACAAATCATCTTAAAAACATGTTTAAAAACACAAATTTAAAAATATCTTAAAAAACAAATCCAATACATACACAGACTGGGATAAGGTCTCCACTTAAAAGGCTTGTTGAAAGAGGAAAGTCTTCAGTAGGCGATGAAAAGATAACAGAGATGGTGCCTGTCTAATATTTAAGGGGAGGGAATTCCAGAGGGTAGGTGCCACAACACTAAAGGTCCGCCCTAAGGTGGAGTTTGAGCACTTGCAAGAACAGGGCTGCCACCAGCATGTAGGAATTGCCTTAGCAGAGGTCTGTTGAGCCCAAAACACTGTTTCTGAGAACGGCTAGCCGGAGGCCCCGAGGAAGTTCATAAGCTGGAATAGCCATGGTGAAGGTGATTATGTACAGAACAAACAAGTGAATGTAACATTTTAAGCAAAAGCATAAACAACTACTGGAAACATTCATGACCACGTGCCATGGACATGCTTTTAATTCCCTGCATCCCCTAGTATATAAAATGGTCTTACTTTCCTCCCAGAGGAAAGCTGGGGACAAGATTTAGTTGCCATGCAGTGTAATGATGCAGAAAAGTAATATCGCTGGTGTTGGTGTCAGTTTCAGGGTAATAGGAAGCTGATTGGCTTCATCCCTTCTCCTTGCTGGCTTCTCTTCTTGTATAAATTCGATCTAATTGCCAACCTTGTCTTAAGTTGTTCCTTAAATGACAACACTAAAGATCTGCTTCCTGTCTTGTGCAGAACGAACCTCCTGATAATATGGCATCTGCAGGAGGTCCTCACCTGCAGAGCACAGTGATCGACTGGGTATATAACGGGTAAGACAATCTTTTAGGTATCCTGGTCCCAAGCTGTATACCAAAACCAGAACCTTGAACTTGGCCTGGTAGCTAATGGGCAACCAGTGCAATTCTTTCAGCAGCTGAGTGACATTCTGGTGATACCCGGCCCCACTTAGAAGTTATGCCGCCGCATTTTGCACCAGCTGCAGCTTCCAGACCAACCTCAAGGGCAGCATCACACAGCGTGCATTACAGTAATCCAGCCTGGAGGTTACCAGTGCATAGACAACAGTGGTCAGGCTATCCTGGTCTAGAAATGGTCACAGCTGTCTTACCAGTCGAAGCTGGTAAAAGGCACTCCTAGCCACTGAGGTCATCTCTTCCTCAGAGACCTAGATGTATCCAGGAGCATCCCCAGACTATGAACCTGCTCTTTCAGAGGGAGTATGACCCCATCCAAAGCAGCCAACTGACCAATTATCTGAACCTGGGAACCACCAACCCACAGCACCTCCGTCTTGCTAGGATTCAGACTCAGTTTATTGGCTCTCATCCAGCCCACCACCAATTCAGATGTAACAGAGAAACAGAGTTGGGTGTCACCTCACCCCAAATCTCCTCATGACTGTTCCCAAGAGCTTCATATGGATGTTAAACAGCATGGGAACAAGATGGTACCCTGCGGCATCCCACAGCACAACTGCCAGGGGGCCAAAAGACAATCACCAAAAGCTATTCTTTGAAAATGACCCTGGAGATAGATCTGAATCACTGTAAAACAGTACTACCGATACCCATCTCACCAAGTCGGCTCAGAAAGATACCATGGTCAATGGTATCAAAAGCCGCTGAGAGATCAAGTAAGAATAACAGGGTCGCATTCCCCATCCTTCTCCCAAGAAAGGTCATCCATCAGGTGACCAAGGCCGATTCAGTCCCATAACCAGGCCTGAACCAAGATTGAAATCAGTCAAGATAATCGGTTTCATCCAAGAGTACTTGCAATTGCTGAGCCACAACCCTCTCGATCACCTTCCCTAAAAAATGAATATTTGCGACCAGGCGGTAGTTGTCACATACCAATGGGTCCAGGATGGGCTTTTTCAGGAGCAGTCAGCACTCTTTCAGGGTGGCTGGGACCACTCCCTCTCGCAAAGATGCATTGACCACACCCTGGATCCACTCAGTCAGACCCCCTCGGCAAGCTTTTACAAGCCAAGAAGGGCAAGGGTCAAGAGAACACATTGCTGGGCACATTGTCGCAAGCACCTTGTCCATGTCATCAGGGTGCATCAACTGAAACTCATCCCAAGAAGTTGCAGCAGACATTGTACTGGACACTTCAATGGGCACTACAGTAGATGTGGATGGGGCATCAAGATTGCTACGGAGGCGACCTACTTCACCTTCAAAGTGCCTTGCAAACAATTCACACTGGGCCTTGGAAGGGTCTAAAACTCTTATTTCCAGGAGTTGGTGTAAAGAGGCCCCTGACAATACGGAAAAGCTCCACTGGACGGCTACTTGAGGATGCAATTGTGGCAGAGAATTGGGCCTTCTTCAGTACCCTCTCCACCACACAGGAGGCACAGCCCTATCAGCCTCACAGCACGTCTTTCACCACCTGCGCCCTAGTCATCGTCCAGCCTGTTTCATTGCCCTTAGCTCACTGGTGTACCAAGGTGCAAACTGCGCTCCACAATGCCGGAGAAGGTGCTCAGGGGCAACCGTGTTAAGTGCCCGATGTATCTCATTGTTCCACAGCATGACAAGGGCTTCAACAGGGTCACTTGCTCTATGTACTGGGAACTCCCCCAGGGCATTCAGGAATCCAATGGATTCCATTAGTCTCCGAGGGTGGACCATCTTAATCTGTCCATCATCCCTGTGGGGGAGGATCGGAGCGGTACGTCTAAACTTCACAATGAAGTGGTCTGGCCCTGACATCCACCCCCCCCCATCTCCAGACCATCCCTTCCTCCGTCTGGAGCGAAAACCAAGTTGAGGGTGTGCCCTGCCCTACGAGTCAGGCCAGTGGCAACTTGAGACAACCCCATGGTAGTCATGGAGGCCATGAAGTCTGGAACACTAGAAGCAGCCTCAGCATGGACACTGAAATCACCCAGGACTATTGCTCTGTGCTCCTTCAATACCACAGCCAAGATGTCCTCTGCTAGCTCGGTCAGAGAAGTTGCTGGCCAGCAGAGTGAACAATACACTAGCAGCAAGCCTAGTTTACTGAATCCTTGGCCCAACACCAGGTGAAGGCCCCCACAGTCAGCTCCAAGACAGAGTGGTTTCCTGGTGACAGAGATGGAAGTTCTGTAGACCACAGCAAGCCCTCCTCCCCAGTTGTGCCGAGAATCCAGATGGACAAAGCTGGGTCAGATCAACTCTTCTCAGCTCAGCTATCCAGGTCTCAACAATGCACAGACAAAAATAAAAGGGAAAAGCACCACGCAATGGACAGAAAAGAGAGGCAGGGTCTGGTGCTTGGTAGGTTTATTAAGGCTCAACGCGTTTTGGAGTAATCCTTCCTCAGGAGCAATGGAGATCTGTTTCCTTTTCTCTGCCTGCGCAGTTCAAATTCTTTATCCAGCTCCACAATGTGTGACCCTGCCTCTCTTTTCTGTCCTCAACAATGCACACCAAATCGGCACCCTCATCCATTATCAAACCATGGAGGAATATGGTCTTATTGTGTGCCGATCAGGTGTTAAAAAACAGCACACACAGGCCAGTGGGCATTGCAGATGAGCAACCAGGAATCCGTCCATGCGAGGAGTGGGAGTGAGGAACAAGGTGTAGAGACACAAATACAAGTGTTTTTATGTACATTGTTGTACACATTACTTGTGTACAAAACTGCACTGCAAAATTCAGAGAAGTGTGAATTTTGAAGGATGATTGTGTTTTGGTCTGTGTATTGTGTTGGATGGTGTAAATCAGATAGCTTCTCTTTTAAATGAAAACTGAATCAAATTTCTCCCTATCTCTACTGTCAGGTCCCCAACAGGCTTTGGGGATATGGTGGAATGGGGCAGCAGTGGCTTCTTCCTTCTTCTTACCTCACCCCCTGCCCTCAGAGAGGAGAAAAGAAGATGGTGCTGCCATCTGTGTGTCACACAAACCTGTCATCCTCAATAGCTAAGGCTATCTCTTCAAAGCAGGAGATCCTAATACTTACACTAATCTCCCCTGACTAGGCAAGTGAGGTGACTGCCTCGGCAAATGAGAAACTCCTTCTTTCAAAAGACAGCTGCAGCTTGTGTGTGTGTGAGAGAGAGAGAGACAGAGAGGTTTGAATGGATCCACAGAAAATGTAATAATAATAATAATAAAAATGGAAATGGACTGCCTTTAAGTTGATCCTGACTTATGGCGACCCTATGAATAGGGTTTTCATGGTAAGTGGTATTCAGAGGGGTTTTACCATTGCCTCCCTCTGAGGCTGAGAGGCAGTGACTGGCCTAAGGTCACCCAGTCAGCTTCATGGCTGAGTAGGGATTTGAACCCTGGTCTCCCAGGTCGTAGTCCAACACTCTAACCACTACACCACACTGGCTCTCAACAACAACAACAGTAATAGTAGTAGTAGTAATAACAACAACAACAACAGTAACAACAACAACAGTAACAGCAGCAACAACAACAATAATATTCTTGTCTGAGGCAAAACCTGGAGGTCTCAATGGCTCCATCTGTATAGATTTAGATTGCTACTAGGCATCATGATGTGAAGCCTCCACTGAATATCAGCTGCTGGGAAGGAACAACAGTAGAGGGCTATGGCCTGTTGTGCATAGGCTCCTTGGAGGCCTCTGACTGGCCACTGTGAGAAAAAGGATGGTGGACTAGATGGGCCTTTAGTCTGATACAACAAGGTTCTTTTTACGGTCTTATGGTCCCAGATAGTGTGACATGAAAGGGATCGGCAGGGGAACCGACTCCCCAAATGTAGGTTGAAAAAATCAAGGTTTAGTGGAGTTGATGCCAGCTCTACATCCATCATCTCTGCCTTCTGCACATTAAACTGTATGCTACCTCACCTCTGCACTGTTTGCTCTTCTTTCTCAATGGGGAGGAAACTGTTGCTATCCTTCGCTCCCTCTAATGGTTCTCTCAGTTTTCCTTCTATTTAACAAAGGAACCTGGAGGATACTTCCTTGTTTGGGAAAACAGAACTGGTCCTAAGTTGTTTTCCAGGAAGACAGAAGTAACTACACTCTATTCCAGAACAATTTACACAGCTTCTTTCATGTACTGCATGAGAAGATCAGCATCACATTTCTATGATGCAGTAGCAGCACTCTAACGTTAAACTCCCCTGCATAACATACAAACCATACAAAGACAGCCACCTTTCTGACAATAAACTGCCAGTGTGAATATAACCAGTGCAAGAATTCTTGTCATCTTACCGCTTTCTGGATCCAACAAAAACTTGTTGTTCCCAGAGCCATACAGCGAATAACGAATTTCACCATTGGATCCAATGTCTGCATCTCTGGCGCCGATTTTAAGGATAACTTTGTTTGGTGGAATGTCTTCGGGAAATAATGCTACATATGTAACCTTAGGGCCAAAAACCAAAACGACAGAAAGTAATTGCAATTGTGAACCAAATGGTACGTATACTTTAGAAAAACAATGGCTTTCATTCAATGTGGAGCCACAGCTGAGTGGTAGAGCATATGCTTTGCATGCTTAAGGTTCAATCCCGATCATCTCCAGCTGAGAAAGACTCCTGTCTGAAACCTGGAGAGAGGCTGCCAGTCGGTGTAGAGTAGGGATGAGATCTTTCGGCCAGTGCAGCTTCAAAAGCATTCTGTCAACCTAAGGGGCAGTATTGATTTCAGTTCTTTCTTTGCCTGCTATCTGCTGCTTTTACCAGTCTGATTTCCCCCTTCCCCAAAATATTGATATTAATACATCAATATTTTGAAAGAAATCACTGACATTTTGAAAGAAAGGAAAGGAAAGCAACTATGCTACCACTGCCGCCTCTGCTGTGACGGAGGCTAGTCAGTTTCCATGTTAGCAGAGAATCCCCACCTCCTCCTCGGCAAGTGCCAAGTCCTAACTTGGGTGAGACTTGGCTTGCTTCTTGCTGCTTGGAGCTTGGATTATTTGAGTGGAGGGGGTAGCAGAGAGAAAGAGAGAGAGAGAGACCTGTACTGCTGTGCTGTGTGTAAAAACAATAAAAGAACAACATATTCAAGAGAATAATCAAGAGGGGGAAATCTGGTGTCGGGGGGAAACTGCTGAAGTTAGGAGCAAACAGGACCGCTTCACAAAGATGGAGAAGATGAAGACCACTGAAAAATTCAGCGGAATTCTCACCCATCCCTGGTGTAAACCAGTGGTTCCCAAACCCTTTTTCCCATAGACCACTTGAAAATGTATTGGGGTCTTAATTTAACTTAATTTTTCTGCCTGCTGTAGCAACTGGAATGCACTGTGCTACTGTATGTGCTGTATGATTTTCAATTGTGTTTTTATTGCTTCATTTATTTCTTATTGATTGTATTTTACTGAATTACAATTTGCATTCCATACAATTCAAATTGTAATACAATTATATACAATACATGAAATTAAAGAAGCAATAAAAATACAGTTAAAAATCAATATGGATATTTAATGTGGATATGCGGTGGACCACCTGAATGAAGCTTGCAGACCACTGGTAGTCCATGGGCCAGTCTGAGAACTCCTGGTGTACAAAATGCTCAGCAACATTGACCAACAACAGCTACATATGCAGGATGATATTCAATGCTAGTCCTACTAAGAGTACACCCATTAAAATTAACAAACATGACTAAGATAGGTTCATTAATTTCATTGGGTCTACTCTGAGTAGGACTGACTCAAATAAAACCCACAATATTTAATTTATCATAATTATTCCCTGAATATCTCAAGGCTGGACTTGCAAACATGAGTAAAGAAAATACCAGCCCAAGTATTCCAGGATGAAAATGACTAGGCACCCGGAATAAATGAATGGCATCAGTAGTATCTATGCAAACACTCAAGCCTTATTTTAACCCTCAGATCCAGGGCAAATGAATGCGTGGAGGGCAGGGTGAAGGGGGATTACACCTACCAACTCACGTTCCGGTCTCAGCAGAAGGTGAAAATGGAGTTCTGGATGTGTACAATTGTATGAAACAACCCAGACCCTGCATTAGTCATTTGAGGCTCTTCTTCATGTGGCCCCCTCCACAGGAGGCTTCGAGGGTGGCAACATGAGAACGGGCCTTTTCAGTAGTGGCCCCCTGGTTGTGGAATGCTCTCCTTAGGGAGGCACACCTGGTGCCTTCTCTATCTATCTTTAGGTGCCAGGCAAAGACCTCCCTTTTCATTCAGGCCTTTGGTATCCTGTCTTTGTCCTTTTTGTTTTTTTAACTTTTGTATATTGTGTCCTTAAAGTCATTTCATATTGTGTATTTTTAAAGTGTGGCAGACTAAATTTATAGGGTGGGATTGTAGCTTTGTGGTTGAGCACATGCTTTGCATGCAGAAACGTCTGGATTCAATTCCTGGCATCTCAGTTAAAAGAATCAAGGGGCAGGTGACGGAAAAGACCCATCTTGGCCTGAGATCTTGGGTAGCCACTGCCAGTAAGCAATACTGGGCTAGATGAACAATACCGCGATCTAGTATAAGTTACTTTTCTATGTTCGAAACCAAGCCCCTTCTCCATTTTCCCTCCCACAGCTGCTACATGAGATCACTGTCTTTTGCAACAGAGGGGGAGGCTAAGAAAACCATCCCTCCATTTGCCATCCCTGATGCTAGTGCTACAGATGATGAGTGTCAACGGCAGAGGGAGGAGGGACACAGAGCCCTCCATTTGTCTTCACTGGTACTGCCACAAAGGCCTTTAGCTGATGGCAGTCAAGGGTGAGACCAAATCAGGCTGCATGAATTAGAGATGGAAAGATCCATCCATTTCAGTTCTCTCGCTTTCCCAGTCTTAAATTGTGCAGCACTTCAGCAGCAATTTGAATTTTTTTTTTTAAAAAAAAATCCTCATGAAAATCCATTCTAGTGCAAATTTCACCTAATAAACACATTTTTGTAGGCAGTTTTGACTAACGTACACATTTTTGCAATCCGTTTCTTGTCATATGCATTTTTGCACATAATCTTTACTCATATATTCATTTTTATGCACACCTTCCCATATACATTTTTGTAAACATTGGTTGACTGGTGAACTGAATTGCAGAATTCAAGTAAGTGTGAATTTCGAGGAATGGCTATTTTGGTTCTCATATTGCTTCGGAAAGTGAGAATTCGCTAGATTCGGCCTGAAATGTGAACTGAATCAAAATTCTCACCCATCCGTAGTATGAATAATTGACTCAATCAGGAAAATCGGAAGTGTTGCCCTTTCGACATTGTTATGCTCCAAATCCCATCAGCCCCAGCCAGCATAGCCAGTGATGATGGGAGTTGTAGTCAGCATTTGGAGCAGAACAGGCTCCCCATCCTTGGCATGGTGGTTCCTATGTTTGCTACAATTTTGTGTTGAAGGGTTGTAACTTTGTGCAGTGGCCATTTCACTGGTTGCTTTAAGGCTACTGACTGAAAAGTGGGATATAATAAATCTAACAAATAGTAATTTTTTTTTTAAAACACCATTGTTGCTAACTAACCTGGTCACATACAGGGCTGTTGTCATTAACATCTGTGACAATCACTTCCACAGCACTCTGTGTTACAAACAGCCCATCGGTGGCTGTAATATTCAGAAGATAGACATCCTGTTCTTCCCGATCTAACGGTCTCTTGACATAAACCTTCCATTCATTCTGAACCAGGCCAAGGGCAAACTTCCCTTTGGGATTTCCTCCTGTGGAAAGAGACAATAATAGTTAACATTGTTCGTGTATTTGTGAGAAGTCCCACGAAGAGCTAAATCCTGAAGATGGGTTCCAACCATGATCCAGCCTTTTAAAAAAAATAATATTTATTGAATTTTGATGTATAGATTCAAAGGCACAGCATACATACATATCTGTAGATACTCAATGCAATGAAAACTGCATCGCATTATTTTGTCAAACAACAAAAGCATTCAACTATGCCCACCTTGGAAATCCCATATGGGTCTTCAAAACAAACCAAAAGAGCGCAACAACCCCTAACCTTCCCTTCCCTTGCAATGGCATACGAGCAAAGAAAACATAGTAGAGCAAATGCTTCTTCATTTTTTTAAAAAATATGGAATGATCCAGTCTCTTGATGAAGCAAAGGAGCTAGCATTCACTTATTTCCCTTCTTTTCTCAACTGCAGTAGCCCGTGAGAGAACCACATCTCTAATGTGTCCCTAGACGTTGCGCTGCAGGGTTCTGCAACACAGTATGCCGGAGGGGGAGGGGGAAGTGATAGACCTCTCTGCTACTGCTGCTCCCACCATTTGAGCAGGTGAAGGAAATGGGGGTAAGAACACAAGAAGGGACCTGCTGGATCAGGCCTACGGCCCATCTAATCTAGCATCCTGTTCTCAGGGGCCAACCAGGTACCTATGGGAAGCCTATGAGGATGGTGTTTTGGGGTCTGGTGAGAGGGGGTTTTGGAGAAGAGGAGAGCATTTGGGGGAAGCGTGGAGGGAAGCCAGGAATTCAAAATTTGTGCTGAGGAAGAAACAAGAAGACTCTGAAACTATCCCTAAGGTGGGCTTTTACAACTCCCTGAAGTTCTTCTCCAAACCTGGCTCAGCTTTTCCATAGATGTAATGTTGTACAACATCCTAACCATATTTTGTTTGTTTAAGATTTTGTAAATCCTTTGCATTCAGAGAATACCCAAGTGGTGTACAGAAGGTAAATATAAAACATAATACAGATCATAAAACATTATTTAAAAGCATAACACCCAATGAGAATTAAAAGCCTCAGAAATAAAATAAACTAATTTGAGAAGGCTTGTGAGAAAATAGACGTTTTCAACAAATGTCAGGAATTCCAAAGAACTGGTGCCACAACTAGGGATGGAAGGATCTGTCAATTTTGGTTCCTCATTTTTCCAATCATAAATTCAGTTCTCCACGTTTCTGCAGCAATTTGTTTTTTTAAAAATCCTCATGAAGTTGATTAGCATTTTAGTGAGAATTTCTCCTAATAAACACATTAATGTATGCAATTTTAACTGATGTACAGATTTTTGCAATCAATTTCTCATAATATAATGCATTTTTGTATGTCATTTTCACTAATATATTAACTTTTATACACATTTTCCACTAAGATGAGCATTTTTTGTAAGCACTGGTTGGTTGGAGAACTGCATCACAAAATATAGATAAGTTAGAATTTAGGATGGCTGTGTATTGATTCTCATATTGTTTCAGAAAGTGCAAATTTGATAAATTCGGTTTTAAAGGCAAACTGAGTCAAATATCTCCCCCATCCCTAGACACAACACTAAAAGTATGTGCTTGACTTACAGCATGATTTACTCTAGGGGCATGTTCAGCTACAGATCTAAGACTGGGATGGGACGTAGCAGGAGAGACAGTTTCTCAGATCCCCTGGTCCAGAACCATATAGGGCTTTATATACCAGTCATAAATTCTTAAATCTAAATTGGCAGCAAACTGGAAACCAGTGCAACACTTTCAACAGAGGCAGCACATGTTATCAATATGTTGCCCCAGAGAATCCACCTTAGAGGATACCCGACAGGTGGCTGTCCAGCTGCCTCTTGAAAGCCTCCAGTGTTGGAGAGCCCACCACCTCCCTAGGTCATTGGTTTCATTCCTGTACTGCTCTAACAGTTAGGAAGTTTTTCCTAATGTTCAGCTGAAATCTGGCTTCATGTAACTTTAGCCCATTATTCCGTGTCCTGCACTCTGGGATGATCAAAAAAAGATCCTGGCCCTCCTCTGTGTGGCAACCTTCCAAAAACTTGAAGAGTGCTATCATTATCTCCCCTCAGTCTTCTCTTCTCCAGGCTAAGCATGCCCAGTTCTTTCAGTCTCTCCTCACTGGGCTTTGTTTCCAGTCCCCTGATCACGCTTGTTGCCCTCCTGTGAACCTTTTCCAGTTTGTCTGCATCCTTCTTAAAGTGCAGTGTCCAGAACTGGATGCAGTACTCAAGGTGAGGCCAAACAGTGCCAAACAGAGAACTAGTACTTCAAGCAATTTGGAAACTATATTTCTAGTAATGCAGCCTAAAATAGCATTTGCCTTTTTTGCAGCCACATTGCACTGTTGGCTCATATTCAGCTTGTGATCAATAACAAACAGTTGTTCAACAGTTTCTTTGGCCTGTTCTTCATAGGACTGCCTTCTCTAGATCTTTTTGTTGTTGTTGTTGTTTTTGTTACCTTCACACACTCTTCTTCCCAATTTCACAGAATCTTTCCAGCAATTATGCTTGCAAAACATTACAGACAGTCAGCTTTGATTTAGGCTGCTGATAACTATTTGGCTAACTGGTCCTTTGCCTCCTGAGATTACACTTGGCAACTGCTTTGTGGTGCTTGTATCTCCCACGTGAGAGTTAAAACCAGTAACATTTGGTTTTTTAAATACATACACAGACACAAACAATTTAAGCCAAATTTTGAGATGATCCCTTTGTTTAGCTCCCGTTTAAGGGCAATCAAACTCAAACTGTGAACAATCAATAGCCTCTTCTTCACGGTGGCACAATTGTCTTTCCACTTCAGTCTCAAGAGAGGATGTACTACAACCTCTTCCTTGGTAACTCTTGTTACTAAGACAATTTCATTAGCTCTTGATTATGCAATCAAGGGAGTGCAGCAGGTTTCCATTAAGGAATCGTCTAATGAAAGCTTTTATCACAATGCAGTGTTGTTTTTATATTGATTACAATTTGTGAGTGTGTTGTGTGCATGTAGACTCTGCAGAACACACAAAGACACATGATTCTTAAGTAGACCTAACGAGAGGTCATTTAAGGAGCAGCTTAAGATAAGGCTGACAATTACATCGAATTTATACAAGAGGAAAAGCCAGCAAGGAGGAGAAGGGATGAAGCCAATCAGCTTCCTATTACCCTGAAACTGTGACACCAAAGCCAGCAATATTACTTTTCCGCATCATTACACTGCATGGCAACTAAATCTTGTCCCCAGCTATCCCCTGGGAGGAAAGTAAGACCATTTTATACACTAGGGGATGCAGGGAATTAAAAGCATTGCCAAGACAGTCCATGGCACATGGTCATTAACATTTCCAGTGGTTACTTATGCTTTTGCTTAAAATGTTACATTCACTTTTTTGTTCTGTACAGTAATCACCTTCACCATGGCTATTCCAGCTTATGAACTTCATTGAGGCCTCTGGCTAGCCATTCTCAGAGACAATGTGCTGGGCTCAACAGACTTCTGCTAAGGCAATTCCTACATGCTGGTGGCAGTCTTGTTCTTACAAGTGCTCAAATTCTACTTCAGGGCAGACCTTTAGTGTTGTGGCATCTACCCTTTGGAATTCCCTCCCCTTAAATATTTGACAGGCACCATCTGTTATCTTTTCATCACCTATTGAAGACCTTCCTCCTTCAACAAGCCTTTTAAGTAGAGACCTTATCCCAGTCTGTGTTGGATTTAGTTTTTATTATGTTTTCAAAGCCTTTTTTTTTTAAAAAAAAGATGTTTTTAAAGATGTTTTGTTTTAAAGTCTTTTTTTTTAGATGTTCTATAGTGTTTTGAGTGTTTTTGTTTGCCGCCCTGGGCTCCTACTGGGAGGAAGGGTGGGATATAAATTTAATGAATAATAATAATAATAATTGTTGTTTTTATTGTTATTATTATAACAATAACAACAACAAAACAGCAACAACAATAATAAATCATGCAGAGGTAACTCAGACTTGTCAGGTTTACTTTTCGGGGGTCCATTGCGATCACCCCTCCAGAAGGCCATCACTCAAAGGTCAGGGAAAGCCCTAAGAGGGCTGGCACCAAGCTACTTCCATGGTCAGGGAGCATGGCAGTTGTCCTGGCAAGTTGCATAGCATCTTGATCAGAAGCACTTGAGCAAGCTAGAGATGGTGTAATAAGATGTGATTCTGAAGGTCAGGTTCCAGCTATCTTGAGAGAGTTAGGAGATGAATGGGAACCCTTGCCAAAGCACTCAACAAATCTTCCTCTCCACTGCTCATTAAGGGCATGGTGATCAGCAAATAGAACCCAGTTAGTTTTGTCACAGCCTAATGATTATCGACTTGTGAAATATTTTCTCAGCCACACAGGTTCATTGACCAGAAACTCTGTGAAGGGCTTCTTATGGGCCAGGAATGGTATGATGGATGTGTTGTTCAGCATTAACTCTTGGCTTCAACCCTTATCTCTGTGTCCCTTGCAGAATTCCTGGCCCCTAGCTCCAGATTCTTCCACCGACAGCTACCTAGGGCTCACAGTACTAGCATGCAGAATGGTCAAACGCAACTAGCACACAGACTGGAGCTCACCAGGTGATTCTCGGAAGCTTGTGTGACTCGCAGTGGTGGCTGGAGTGCCGCTGGTAATGTGATCAACAGCCCAACCCTAGTGCATGTCTACTCAGAATTAAGTTCCAAGTAGTTCAGTGGAGGGTACTGCCAAGTAGTTCAGTGGAGGGTACTGCCAGGCTCCAGCATAAGGAACTAGGAAATCTGGTCAGACATTGTTATGGCATAAATACAGTCTCATCAGGCCTGCACAACTCATGACCCAAACACGGTAAAATAGCCAATTACGGTATTCCACCAGGAGTCCGAAAAAGGATGAATGTAAAACAACTATAACAACAAAGAGGGTGGGCGGGCATTGTGAAGCATGGCTGCCTGGGGCTTAGTGGATCACATGTTATGAAGGCCTGGTCTAAACGGAATATCCCTTTCCTTTAAAAATTGGTCCAAAGAGGATAGGAGACGGCCTTATATCCGGTTAGACTTCTACTAAGTTCTATATGCTGTTATTAAACGCCAGGTCGGTCATTCATAAGATCTCCCTTGTTCATGATTTGATTGTGGAGGAGGATGCCGACCTGGCGTGTATAACCGAGACCTGGGTGGGTGATCAGGGAGGAGTTGCTCTTTCCCAGATCTGCCCACCTGGGTATACGGTTCAGCATTATGGTAGAACCGAAGGACGGGGAGGCGGGGTTGCTGTGGTCTATAGGAGTTCTTTCTCACTCACCAAGCACCCTGTCCAGGTGACGACTGGCTTGGAATGTCTCCACCTTGTGCTGGGCCAGAGAGACAGACTGGGAATTTTGTTGGTGTACCGCCCGCCCTGCTGCTCAACAAATTCCCTAACTGAGCTGACAGAGGTAGTCTCGGAGGTATTGTTGCGGTCCCCTAGACTATTGGTACTGGGGGACTTCAACGTCCATGCCGAGACTGCTTTATCTGGGGCGGCTCAGGACTTCATGGTTTCCATGACAACCATGGGGCTGTCTCAATTTGTTTCTGGCCCGACGCATGTGTCGGGACATACCCTTGATTTGATCTTCGTCACTGGACATGGAGATGGTGATCTGGAGGTTGGGGATTTATCATCTATTCCTTTGTCATGGACAGATCACCGCTTGCTGAAGTTTAGGCTCACAGCAGCCCTTTCCCTCTGCAAGGGCGGGGGACCTATTAAATTGGTCCGCCCCCGGAGACTAATGGATCCTGAGGGTTTCCAAAGGGCTCTGGGGGTTTTTCCGACTAAGAAGACTGGTGCTCCTGTCGAAGCCCTGGTTGAACTGTGGAATACGGAAATGACCCGGGCGGTTGACACAATCGCTCCCATGCGTCCCCTCCTATGCAGAGCTCATACAGCTCCATGGTATACCTTGGAGCTGAGAGCGATGAAGCAAGAGAGGAGGAGGCTTGAGTGCAGATGGAGGCGAACTCCCGATGAATGCAATTACACCTTGGTAAGTGCTTGTTCTAAGCAGTATATAATAGCGGTGAGGGCAGCAAAAAAGAGATATTTTGCTGATACTATTAAGTCATCACTCTCCCGCCCAGCGGAGCTTTTTAAAATTGTGCGAGGGCTTTTACATTCTGGCCCTCGGGATATTATAGATTCATCTGTAGCCCGCTGTGATGAGTTCGCCGAGCACTTCCAAGATAAGATCGCATGCATTCGTCGGGACTTAGACTCCAATATTATAGCAGTTGGACCTAATGAAGTATCCAGATCACGGTCTTGTCCTCATTTATTGGATGAGTTTCAGTCTGTGCAGCTTGAGGATGTTGACAGGATCCTTGGACTGGTGCGGGCGACCACGTCTGTACTGGATCCTTGCCCCTCTTGGCTGGTGAAAGCTGGCAGGACCAGAACCACCGGCTGGGCCAAGGAGGTAATAAATGCCTCTTTAAGAGAGGGAGTGGTCCCTGACTGCCTAAAAGAGGCGGTGGTGAGACCACTCCTGAAGAAACCCTCCTTGGACCCAGACAACTTGAACAACTATAGACCTGTGGCGAATGTTCCGTTCCTGGGCAAGATCCTGGAGAGGGTGGTTGCTGGCCAGCTCCAGGGGCTCTTGGATGACACTGGTTATCTTGATCCATTTCAATCCGGTTTTAGGCCCGGTTTTGGCACTGAAACAGCCTTGGTTGCCCTGTATGATGACCTCTGTCGGGAGAGGGACAGGGGGAGTGTGACTCTGTTGATTCTCCCTGATCTCTCAGCTGCTTTTGATACCATCGACCATGGTATCCTTCTGGGAAGACTCACGGAGTTGGGAGTTGGGGGTACTACTTGGCAGTGGCTCCGCTCCTACTTGGTGGGTTGTCACCAGAAGGTAGTGCTTGGGCAACATTGCTCGACACCCTGGACTCTCCATTGTGGAGTCCCGCAGGGATCGGTACTGTCCCCCATGCTTTTCAACATCTACATGCAGCCGCTGGGTGCGGTCATCAGGAGTTTTGGGGTGCATTGTCATCAGTATACTGATGACATGCAACTCTATTTCTCCTTTTCATCCTCTTCAGGTGAGGCTGTGAACATGCTAAACCGTTGCCTGGCCGTGATAATGGACTGGATGGGGGCTAACAAACTGAAGCTCAATCCTGACAAGACCGAGACGCTGTTGGTGAGTGCCTTCACTGCCCAGATGGAGGATGTTCATCCTGTTCTTGATGGGGTTACACTCCCCTTGAAGGAACAGGTTCGTCGTTTGGGAGTTCTTTTCGATCCGTCCTTGTCTCTTGAGACCCAGGTGGCCTCGGTGGCACGGAATGCTTTCTACCATCTTCGACTGGTAGCCCAGCTACGTCCCTATCTGGACAGTGACGACCTCGCCTCAGTTGTTCACGCTCTGGTAACTTCTAGGCTGGACTACTGCAATGCGCTCTACGTTGGGCTGCCCTTGAAGATAGTTCGGAAACTACAGCTAGTCCAGAATGCAGCGGCCAGATTACTGACGCGGACCAGAAGGTCTGCTCATATAACACCTGCTCTGGCTCGTCTGCACTGGCTTCCTATTTGTTTCCGGGCTAAATTCAAAGTGCTGGTTTTGACCTATAAAGCCCTACACGGCATGGGACCGCAATACCTGGTGGAACGCCTCTCCCAATATGAATCTACCCGTACACTGCGCTCAACATCTGAGGCCCTCCTCCGGGTGCCATCCCATCGAGAAGCTCGGAGGGTTGTGACTAGAACTAGGGCCTTTTCGGTAGTGGCCCCCGAACTGTGGAATAGTCTCCCCGATGAGGTACGCCTGGCGCCGACGCTGCTATCCTTTCGGCACCAGGTGAAAACCTTTTTATACTCCCAGGCATTTTAAAGTATATTTTAAATTGTATGTTATAGTGTATTTTATCAGTATTTTCATTATTGTTGTATTTTGACGTTGTTGGTTCTTTGTTATTGTTTGTTTTGATCTTTGATTTTGTTATACTTATTGTATTTATATATTGTGCTTGTTTTATCTCTTATGTACACCGCCCAGAGAGCCTTTTTGGCTTAGGGCGGTATATAAATTAAATTAAATAAATAAAATAAATAAATATACTGTCTACAATAGCTGGCGGGAGCCTTCCAGGTTTTGGTGGGGGCCTTTCCCAGCCCTGCCTGAAATTGAACCTGGGGCCTTCTGCATGCAAAGCAGATGCTCTGCCACTGAGCCAGGGCCATTTCCCACAAGCAAAACAAGTCTCAGAGAGGTTTTCCCCTGGGGTGCATTCAATCAAGCAAACACCCGTCTGTATTCCGAGGTGCACCGTGGGCTCTTGTTGAGCTTCTCAATCACGCTTGGCAAGATGTAATATCAATGAATGAGATGTAACAGTACAGTACAGTTTAAATATTGTAGGGATTGCAAGGGGAGGGGGAAAGTTCATGGATCTATTTTTTCACAAGTCCAATGTATGCTTTCCTGCATATCTTGTTCTGTGGTGATTAATTAACTTTTCCACCAACATATTTAAGGCAGGTTCAGTGTCTTAAGGGTGTTCTAATTAATTCATTTTTCACTGTAGATTTTTTTGAACGGTAGGCTTCTGACTGCATATGTTAATGGAGCCTTTTAAAAATCTGCCAGGAGTTTTTTTCTTACATTACGCTTGGGCATCACAACATCTCAGCTTTCGCTCAAAAAACAACTATCCCCAATTTGCATTTCCTTTTCTCTTTGTTTTTGTTTACTGCCTGACTGAATAACATCCCACCGAACCCTCCCCTCCTGAACAAATGTTACAAAGCACGCTCAGTTAGATTGAAAGGGAATATGAAGATCCAAAATAAAATCTTTCAAATACATTTTAGTAAGCTACACACAAAATGGGTTTTAAGAGGCAGACCTTGTGATCACATGAATTTTTTCCTGTGAGTTTAATTTAAAATTTAACAGAATGTATATTACAGGTATATTAAAAAAAGTCTGTAGAAGGGCCATGGCTCAGTGGTAGGGCATCTCCTTTGCACGCAGAATGTCCCAGGTTTATTACCTGACATCTCCAGGTAAGGCTGGGAATGTCCCGTCTGATATCTTGAAGAGATGCTGCCAGTGTAGACAACAATGAGCTAGCTGAACCAAAAGTCTGACTCAGTATAAGGTAGCTTCCTATGCTACTAAATCCCTGTGAGTTTCCCATCTGCACTCGACTGAGGATCAGTTCTCATAGTTGTTGTTGTTTGTTGTTTGTTGTTATCATCATCATTATTATTATATAACAACAACAACAACAACAACATTTATATCCTGCTCTTCCTCACAGTAGGAGTCCAGGGTGGCAAACAAAAACACTAAAAACACTCTAAAACATCTTAAAAACAGGCTTCAAAATATATTAAAACATATTAAAACAAAACACCTTTAAAAACATCTTTAAAATAAAGCATTACAAACATCTTAAAAAGCAATTCCAACACAGACGCAGACTTGGAAAAGGACTTTAAAATATATTAAAACAAAACATCTTTAAAAAACATCTTAAAACAAAACATCTTTACAGCAATTCCAGCACAGACACAGACTGGGATAAGGTCTCTACTTAAAAGGCTTGTTGAAAGAGGAAGGTCTTCAGTAGGCGCCAAAAAGGTAACAGAGATGGCTCCTGTCTAATATTTAAGGGAAGGGAATTCCAAAGGGTAGGTGCCACTACACTAAAGTTCCACTTCCTATGTTGTGTGGACCAGATCTCCTGATAAGATAGTATCTGCAAAAGACCCTCACCTGCAGAGCGCAGCGATTGACTGGGTATATAAGGGGTAAGACGATCTTTCAGATAACTTTCCAGACAATTATCTTCTAAAGTGGCTCACTTCAATAACAAGAGAGAGGTCCTGCTCGCAGGTTTAGAAACTAAAAAGACACAGGCCACACAAGGGGAGAAGGAGGGGAAAGGCAGAGGAGGGGAGCATCTGTCCATTTTGGTTTGCACCAAGAGGGCTCTTCTGCTAATCTTAACACCTGAGAGGGTCTGCAGGGAAGGAGGCAGTCTTTTAGATATTTAGGGCCTAAGTTATTTTAATATCAATGTGAGCCTCTTGAATGGGGTCCAAAAACAAACTGGCAACCAACACAGCTGTTTCAAAACAGGGGTTATATGAGATCTAAATTGAACCTCAGCCAGTAATCAAGCATCTTGGGACATACATAGTGGGTAGAGATTGTGAAAACTGTACAGACACTTCAATAAGGTAGGAATTTGGCCAATTATTAATCCCAGTGATGGTAAAATGCTGATTTACAGATCATTAGCATCAAGGAGCATGTGAGTTGTGGATCTCCTCCTAATCGTGGGAATAGTTTGTTACTTGGACAGAGGGGAGGAAGGCAGCCTACAGCAAAATACTGAAGTGAATGAAGGTATTCTTCCAAAAAGTGCTGAGGTCTCTTGAGAGCAGAGCAGGCGGCCATATGATTTTACATTTCTCGCTCAAGATGGATTTTCCACATCTTGTATATAATCGTTGCCTTTCCTTCAAGGGACTGTTTGGAGAACACCAAACACCATTCACATTAATTATCCCCTCTCTCCCCCCCCCTTTTGATTCAGTGATCCGCTTGCTCGCTCAGACTTTGTTAAGTAAATGGGTCGTGCGTGATTGTATTTACAGAACAGCCTTTTGAGCCTCAAACTGACAGAATGGCTTTGGCAAAGAAAAGCCAAACACTTGAATTGATCCCAGGGGGATGTTTCAGCCTGCTTTTAAAAATCTGCCAGTGTAAGTTAAAACTTTCAAAATCCACAGCACCGCCAAAACGTCTGAATATGCCCAGAAACAAATGTAGTGAAATGTCTATACTATTAATTTTCTAGACCAGTGGTTCCCAAACTCCCCCTCCCCAATGGACCACTTGAAAATTGCGGAGGGTCTTGGTGGACCTGTTCATGATCTTTCAGCAGCTGTAACGTGTCATGCTACATGCTGCATGATTTTTAATTATATTTTTACTGCTTCTTTTGTTTATATTGCATTTTATTATATTACTATTAGAATTCCACAGAATTCCATAGATTTTAAATTGTAAGTGTTCTTCGCAGACATGCCACGGACTACCAGAATGAGGCTCATGGACCATTGGTGGTCCACGGACCACAATTTGGGATCCCCTGTTCTAGAATTTGTATCTCAATAAATAAAATCGGGGAAGAGCCATACCACAATGGCAAAACACATGCTTTACACACAGAAAGATCCAGGTTTAATCCCTGGCATCTCTAGGTAGAGGTGGGAAAAGCCCTTATCTGAAACCCAGCAGAGCCGTTGCTTTCCACACACACCAGGGTAGGGAACCTGTGGCTCTCTAGCTGTTGTTGGACGCCTGCTCCCATCAGCCCCTGGCAGAATGGCTGTTGTGACCCAGGTTGGGAGGGGAGGCATCGACGAGAGCGACACCGACTTTGAGGACTGGGGCAGTAAGCTGAGGGAGGGGTCCAGCAGTGAGGAGAGCTCACAGCGTGCCCAGACCCCTGGCCCTGTCAATTCAACTCCCCGATCCTGGTCCCCCTGCTGGAGTGCAACCTGAACTGTAAGAGACTGCTCCATTAGACATGTCCCTCACCAGAGGTGCCGCCTTGTCAACCTGACGTTCTCCAGCCGAGTGCCCCGCAGCTTCCCATGCTCGAGCAGGCAGACAGCCCCCACCAGTCGGAGGGGGAAGCTGTGATCAAGCCCCCATCGCCCCACACTCGGAGACTTCAGAGGCGCGAAGTTCAACGGACGGAGTTGAGGAGGAGCCGCCATTTATGCGCGAAAGCCAAGCCTACTTAAGTGGACTCAGGGGAGGAGTTAGTTGCTGAGTCAATGTCTGAGAGCTGTGAACACATACTGTACTTAGTCAGTGCTAGTTCAGGGTAAAAGTTCCTAGAAAGCATAGAGAGGTTAATGAGCCAAAAAGCTTTTGATGTATCTAATGAAAAGAGAGAAAATCACAGATGCGACTGAGTCTTTCAACTTCGGGCAGAACAATGGCCAGTTGTCAGGGATGATGGCAATTGTAGTCCAGCAACATCTGGAGGGCCACAGGTTCCCCAACTCTGGTGTGGCCAATCCTAAACTAGATGGACTGATGGTCCGACTCTATAAGGCACTTTCCTATGCTCCTATTACCCTCTCTGTGCTAGTGTATTTTAGCCACTTCACATTGATCAGCTTTTACGAAAGAAAATGTAGTTTGGTTACATCTGATACTGATGACTGCAACACAGCTGTAAATCAAGGATGAAAATTGGCAACAGATGGTAGGAACTGGGTTGCATACATGGGTAGCAGGGCAGCTATTTATTTCTCTGACCGTGTCTGTGCTTTTCCCATCAGCTTGGATCATGGAGATGCCAGCTGGCATCTCATGTGTATGTAGTTCGCAGGAGGGTTCCCCTCCAAAGCAGCATACACCCAAACATAACTGTATGCACGAATCTGATAGTATGCACCGGCTGAAGAAAGTAACTGAAAGGGGTTAATCTGTGCACTGGAACTGGTGACTTAATTTCCATAGGGTTAGCTATATTACTCTGAGTTGCAGCAAAACCGCTATTCACTCCTGTTGTGAAGGATGCATGCATTAAAGCTCTAATGGGATTGTCACTGTCTGTACTTTTTGCATTTCAGTTCCCTTTAACATCAGTGCTTATATTTCCCTCCCTCTCCCTCATGTCTGCAACTGAAGATAACCATGGAAATCTACCCAAAGTTTAAGATCAGAGGCCCTCCTCTCAAGTGTCCCTGACAAATGAAGTGAGGTGGGCAACCATCAGGGAAAGAGTCTTTTCAGCAGTGGCACCACGGTTATGAAACAGCCTTCTAAGAGAGGCTTGCCTGTCGCCATCTTTATGGTCTTTTTTTATTCCATTGGCACCAGGTGCTAGACCTTTCTATTTACCCAGGCCTGTTGAACAACTCTGTGCTTCACAGACTGGGTCTCTCCGTTTTAAAATGAGTTTTGCAAACGTTACATTTATATATTTTTTAAAAATATCATTTTTATTGTTTCATAGTATGTTTTAATGTTATTGCTTTTGTTGTTTTTCTTTGTGAGCTGCTTGGATAACTTCTTTAAGGGGACAGAAATATAAATGTAAGAAATCAATTAAATAAACCTGATGAAGTAGACTCGAGCCCCAAAAAGCTTATGCCCCAATAAATGTGCTGGTTTTTAAGGTGCCACAAGGCCCTTCGTTGTTTTGATTAACATCACAGTATAATTCAAGAAGGGAATGTATGCAAGTTAATGATTATTTTCATACATTAAGCCAGGCCAGGTGGAGCATTATCCTTTTGAACTGTACCTAGGATTTCTGAGACTCTCTGAGTCTGCACGGCCCTTCTGAAGCACATACATTGTACATGCCATGGGTGGCAGGGCAAGCACAAACAAGCGGGGAACAGGTGGACAAACTGGACAGGATTCAGGGAGAGAAAGCAAAAAATGGAAATTTTACTCACCGTGAATTTCTATTTGTAGATAGTGCTGGAGGACATTCCTCAGTAGGGATGACTCCTCCTACTGGTCGTGACAGGCAGGGTCTCTAAGCTTCTTTGTAGCCACTCCTGGGGGAGGAGTCGTCCCTCTCTCCAGACCGAACAGACAGAGCCAGGAACACCCCTCAGGCCCCAAATCCACAGCCTCGCAGACATCCCCCAAGTGGAAGCCTAAACCAGGAGATAGCTGAAGAAAAGATGGCAGACCAGCACGGAACCGATGTGCCGGAGTACAGAACACACACGAAGGGAGACACACCATACTAAACAACGTGTGCGAATGTAAGGTGCTGGCAGAAGCCCTAACTCCCCCACTCCCCCTCCCGCTCCAGAAGGTTGGTGCAGAGGAATGAGAGGTGGGTGGAATGTCCTCCAGCACTATCTACAAATAGAAATTCACGGTGAGTAAAATTTCCATTTTTGCTAGATAGTGCTGGAGGACATTCCTCAGTAGGGATATGACAGAGCAGTTTACTAGGACTCCGGGTGGGATTCCTCTAGCTGGGAGGCAACACCTTCTGGAGCACCTTCCTGCCAAAGGCAGCATCGGCTGATGAAAATGAGTCTATTTATAGTGCCTGATGAAAGTGTGTGGAGAAGCCCATGTAGCCGCCCTACAGATATCCAGTATGGGGAACCCCCCTTTAAATGCTGCTGAAGCCGCCGCCCCCCTAATTGAGTGTGCCGTGGTACCCAATGGAGGTTCCTTACCCAGAGTTTCATATGCGTGTGCTATAGCCGCTCTGAGCCAGCGTGAGATAGAGTTGGTTGTCACCTTACACCCCTTTGATATCCCAGAGAAAGCCACGAAGAGGGCCTCAGACCTCCTGAACTCCAATGTACGATCCAGGTAGAAACGAAGGGCCCTCCTCACATCTAGTGAATGCCACCTACGTTCCTGGGGGCAGGAAGGAGCGGGGCAGAATGAAGGGAGGACCACTTCCTGCGACCTATGGAAAACAGAATTGATTTTAGGTAGGAATGCTGGGTCTGGTCGGAGTACAACCTTGTCCTGGTGGAAAATGCACAGCTGAGGATCCGAAGATAATGCCCCCAACTCGGAAACTCTGCGTGCCGATGTAATCGAAACCAGAAAAACTGTTTTGAATGCTAAGAGGTTCAGGGGGCAAATAGCCATTGGTTCAAATGGTGGACCCGTCAACGCCGTCAGCACCCAGGTAAGGTTCCAGTTTGGAAACCTGTGAACCATTGGTGGGGAGACCAGCGTCACCCCTCTTAGAAAACATTTAAGGAATGGGTTGGAGGAAAGCGCCCCCCCCAGGCAGAACAGAATGCTACTAAGAGCCGTGGCTTGTCTCTGGAGGGTGGCTGCGCTCAGACCCTTATCGAGACCCGACTGTAGGAACCCTAGGGGACCTCCGACGTCTCGAGACCAAGGTTCCACTGTATTGGCAGAGCACCAGGAGAGGAACACCTTCCACGTGGATGAGTAAACCCGGTTCGTGGACTGTCTACGCGATGCCAGTAGTGTATCTAGCACTTTCCCCTTAAAGCCCTTAGCACTCAACCACAACCGCTCAGTCTCCAAACTGTCAGCTGGAACAACTCTGGACGAGGATGGCAGATTGGTCCCTGAATCAGAAGATCCGTTCGAGAGGGAACCCGCCAAGGTGTCTCGACTGACATGTTCAGTAGGTCCGGAAACCAGGGACGTCGAGGCCAATAGGGCGTCACTATAATGATTTCTGCCTGCAAAGTCCGAACCCACTGGATTGTGCGTTGTATCAGCCCAAACGGAGGGAAAGCGTACAGGAGGCCTTTTGGCCACGGCGTGACTAGTGTGTTTGTGCCCTGAGCCTGATGACACGGGTGTCTTGTGAAGAACCGGCGTAACTGTGTGTTTGCAGGCGTTGCAAAGAGATCCACTATTGGTTCTCCCCACCTGTGCACCACCTGTTGGAAAACGTCTGGGTTAAGTTGCCATTCTGTCTCCTTGATGGATGTCCTGCTGAGCCAGTCGGCCACAAAATTGTCAGTGCCCGACAGGTGTTCGGCCTTCATAGAGGCGAGATGCCCCTCCACCCACTTGAACAGGCGCTCTGCCTCGAGTATCAAGCCCTTCGATCTCATGCCCCCTTGTCTGTTGACATAAGATTTCGCCGACGAGTTGTCGGTGCGTATGAGGAGGTGCTTCCCCTTGATCTCCTGGGTGAAGGCCTGAAGGCCCAGTCTGATGGCCCGTAACTCCAGTATATTTACATTGAGCTCGCCTCCATTGCAGACCATGTCCCCTGAGCTACCTTGATGCCCAGGTGAGCCCCCCATCCGTACAAATTCGCATCTGAGGTCATGATCATGCGTGGAGGATCTTCCAGGCTGACTCCATGGGTCAACCTCTGAGGTTCCAGCCACCACCGGAGCTCTGCCCATACTGCCGGAGGCACTGAGATTGACCGTCTGTGACGTAGGACAATTTCTTCCTGGTAGGGCAGAAGGCTCTGTTGTAGAGATCTTGAGTGGAACTGAGCCCACTGAACTAGGTCGTATGCCAAGACCAAGGACCCGAGAAGCTGGGCCAGCCTCATCAGGTCCAACGCTGGAACAGTAACTGCTTCCCAAAGCAGTAGCTGAAGCTTCAGTGCCCTCTCTTTGGTGAGCTTCATGTGGAAACATTGCATGTCCAGGATCACCCCCAAGTGTGGAATAGTTAGTGATGGGGTTAGCATGCTCTTTTCCAGGTTCACTATGAAGCCCAGCTTTTGGAGCCACGATACGGTGAGATGGGTATCTGTGTGTGACTGGTCCCGGGATGGCGCTCTCACCAGAATGTCATCCAGATAGGGGTGCAGGCATATCCCCATTGTTCTGAGATGTGCCACCAGAACCACCAGTACCTCGGTAAAGACCCTTGGTGCTGAGGAAAGGCCGAACGGCAGGGCCCTGTACTGGAAGTGTCTGTTGTCGTACGAAAACCGAAGAAAGCGCCTGTGCTGCCTGCGGATTGGAATGTGTAGATACGCCTCGGAGAGGTCCACAGAGGTCAGCCAATCCCCTTTTCTTAGGGCTGCGGTTATGGAGCGAAGGGTTTCCATCTTGAAATGCTTCTTGGCCACCCACCTGTTGATCCATTTGAGATCCAAAATAGCCCTTGTGTCGCCGTTCTTTTTGTCGACTAAGAAAAAAAATGAATATACCCCTGATTTCCTCTCCAAGGGAACTACTGGCTCTATTGCCCGGATGTCCAGCAGGTGCTGAATGGCTTCCAGGTAGCGCAAGTGCTTCTCCAGCCTTCGAGACCTTGGTGTGGGGTGGAAACGGTCGTGTGGAATGTGATGTAACTCTATGGCATATCCCATGGAAACCGTGTCCAGTACCCATTTGTCTGAGGTGATGCCTCTCCAGCGGTGGGCAAACCCTAGAAGCCGTGCTCCCACTCTGCGAGAGACCTCTGGCGGCCGCCAGTCAGGAGGAAGATCCCTTTGGGCCTCCCCTCTGGTTCCTCCCCGAGGAGAATGGTACGCCTCCCGTTTTAGTGGAGGAAGCATGTCCACCCCCTTTGTCTTGTCTGCCCCAGCGAGGCCTGTTGGAGGGCCGGAATCTAAAGGGCTGTTTTGAGGGACGAAAAAACTGGTTCTGCCTGCCCTTCTGTTCCTCTCTTTTGGCCATAGGGAGTGTTTTCTTCTTGTCCCTAGTTTCCACCAGGTGGGCCTCTAGAGGCTCCCCAAATAGCTTGGAACCTGAAAAAGGTAGAGCAGTGAGGCGGGTCTGTGACCCTGAGTCCACAGCCCATTGTCTAAGCCAAATGTTATGTCGAGCCACAGTGGAGGCAGCCATAGAGCGCGCTGCGAACTGTAGGGCATCCATGGATGCGTCGGCTGCCAGGGCCGAGGTGTACGCCATTTTCTTTAACCCGTCCTTTACAAATTTTGGAACATCGTCCCATGCCCCAAATTCTTCAGCCCACATAAAAACCACTCTGGAGAAAACTGAGGAAGTGGCTGCAGCTCTGAAGCCGACAGCGTCTGCCTCGAAGCTCCTACGAAGGGCCCCTTCGACTCGTTTGTCGCAATGGTCCTTAGGCCCCCCCTCCCCTTCTGTTGGGATCACTGCCGAGCTAGTAAGAGCAGCAATAGGCGGGTCCACTGTGGGAAAACGCAGTCTTGCCATGATCCTGTCGGCAAAAACGTAATGTTTCTTTGCCCACTTGGCAGGTGGCTTTGGTTTGCATGGTGATGACCTTTTGGCATCCCACACATCATCAAACGCCTGAGGAAAGGGAACTGAAACCTGTTTATTGTCCATGGAGGGGAAGGCCTTTTTTGCGCCTGCCGAGACTGACTGAGTGGGTGCGTCGTCCCCCACCTCTGCCTCTGGCAGTTGTAGTACTCTGCGGGCCTTGGAAAGGAGCGGCTGAAAGACCTGTGGGGCGAAGAGTCTGGGTTGTGTCTGGGTGACCTCTATTTCCTCACCCGAAAGTTCCCCCTCTTCCCTGTCCTGCTACAAGAGACGGAGGGGGGGAAAATCTCTATCTACTTTTTTTATGCCATGCATAATTTTATACATTTCTATCATGTCGCCTCTAACTTGCCTGTTCTCTAAGCTAAAAAGCCCCAAATGCTCCATTCCCTTGATCGTTCTGGTTGTCCTTTTCTGAACCTTTTCCACCTCTACAATATCCTTTTTCAGGTGAGGCGACCAGAACTGTACACAGTATTCCAAATGTGGCCCCACCATAGATTTATACAACAGCATTATGATATCAGCAGTTTTATTTTTCATACCTTTCCTAATGATCCCTAGCATGGAATTTGCCTTTTTCACAGCTGCTGCACACTGGGTCAAGCTATCCACTATGGCCCCAAGGCCTCGCTCCTGGTTAGTCATCACCAGTTCAGGCCCCATGACCGTGCATGTGAAATTAAGATTTTTTGCTCCAATATACATAATTTTACACTTGTTTACATTGAATCACATTTACCATTGTACCACCCACTCACTCAGTTTGGAGAGGTCCTTTTGGAGCTCTTCACCATCCTGTTTTGTTTTAACAACCCTGAACAATTTAGCATCATCAGCAAACTTGGCCACTTCACTGCTCACCTCTAATTCTAGACCTCTTATGAACAAGTTAAAAAGCACAGGTCCTAATACTGATCCTCCACTTTCTACAGACCTCCATGGGGAGAACTGTCCATTTATTCCTATTCTCTGCTTCTTGCTACTTAACCAATTCCTGATGCACAACAGGACCTCTCCTCTTATTCCATGACTGCTAAGCTTCCTCAGAAGTCTTTGGTGAGGTACCTTGTCGAAAGCTTTTTGAAAGTCTAAGTACACTATGTCCACCAGACCACGTTTTATATGTTTGTTGACACTCTCAAAGAATTCTAATAGGTTGGTGAGACAGGACCTTCCCTTGCAGAAGCCATGCTGGCTCTGCTTCAGAAAGGCTTGTTCTTCTATATGATTGGTTAATTTGTCTTTAATAATGCTTTCTACCAGTTTTCCCAGGACAGAAGTTAAGCTAACCAGCCTGTAATTTCCGGGACACCCCCCTCCGGATTGCTTTTTAAAGATTGGCATTATTACATTGGCCACTGTCCAGTCCTCAGGTATGGAGGTGGATCCTTTTTGAACTAAGGTCTTCCTTTTCCATTTTTACAAATAGCTACCAGGGGTGTGCACCTGGATCAGGGCTCCAGCATGGGTGGTAATAATAATAATAATAAAAAAATTAATTTATGTGTCGCCTATCTGGCCAGTGGCCACTCTAGGCAACGTACATGTAAACCATTAAAATACAATACAATAAACACTATAATACAATAAAGCAGCAACAAAAGCAATACTAAACAGGGTAAGAGGCATTTTAATCATAGCAGTTAACCCTCCCCGGTAGTCCCAAAGGCCTGTTGAAAGAGCCAGGTCTTCAAGGCTTTACGGAATACATTAAGGGAAGAGGCATGCCGTAGATCTTGTGGGAGGGAGTTCCAAAAGGTGGGGGCCGCCACTGAGAATGCCCTCTCTCTAGTTCCCACCAATCTAGCTGTTTTTGTCGGCGGGATTGAGAGAAGGCCCTGTGTGGCTGATCGTGTCGGGCGGCATAATTGGTGGCGTTGAAGGCGCTCCTTTAGATAAACTGGGCCGGAACCGTATAGGGATTTAAAGGTTAATACCAACACCTTGAATTGGGCCCGGAAAACAACTGGAAGCCAGTGTAGTTCAAACAACACTGGTGTGATGTGGTAGGGGGCATAGCAGCTCAATCCAGTGCAGGGAGAAGCGGTAATGCTCTCCTACCTCACCCCCAAAGGGCCCCAGTTGTCATGACCCCAGATCTGACCAGCAACCAAACCACTGAGCCAGAGGCTGTAAAATTACCAGCTATAGAGTTGGAATGGATTTTTGAATCTGAGCCTGGTGACCAGAGAGCCACTGAGGCAGGCAAGTAGGATCCCCCGGACCAGATCCCACAGAACTAGAGTTGTGATCCTCACGGGCACGTCCCCCCAGGCCTGAAAAATTGAGTGCTTCCCAAACTACTGGTCCAATGGTGCAGGGAGTAGAGCAGGCCAGACGGCTGACCCTTTCTAGACTGTAGCTCTCAAAAAGGGGGTACAGCATAGGAGAGATGGACTGAAGGAAGAGGCTCAAAAGGCGCAGTCTACACCTAGCCTTTGTCGGAGCAAGTTGCTCACTCTTATGGTGCTGACCTGTCTGCCTTCCTCCACTGCCCTGTGGGTGCCTCTGCAAGACAGAACAGCAGTCTGGATGCTCCCCCCCCCTTGCTATTCATCCACTCTTAGATTTCGGAGGAGAGAGTGGAGTGACATGGCTAGCATCAGATGCAGTTTGGTCTTTGTTGACCATTTTTCACTTCCTTCATTTACTGTCTATAATAAAGATCCCCAATGAACATTTTGGTTAATCAAGAATTCATACCTGGGTCTTCTAAATTAGTAGCAGTGAGCTCATAGAACAGACGCTGCGCAACCTCTGCTCCTACATCACAGCCTACCAGCCAAGCAAGCGCACTCCACCAGTTTTTGAAGATGTACATATTTACACAAGCATGCCCTTGATCTCTGTGTTGTTTTAACAGAACTGTTTTAATTATGGATGTTTATATTTTAATGTCCGTGCAGCTGGCTTTGATACTTTGTAAACTGCTTAGAATCCTATTTTGGCATTAAGCCGTTGATGGTGGTATGACAACAATGGCTTCAACTGCAAAAAGCAATGGGGTTGATAAACATCTGGCAGGCGACAATATATGGCCAGTAAGCTGCATTCAGTTTGCTGGGTTACCAAGTTTGCACACTTGCATTTAACTCTAAATATGAAAAAAAAAACCAGCTCCAAGATCATTCCTCAGCACAATGGAAAGAAATCTGAGAAGAGCAGAACAGCCCAATATATGTATATAGTGACTTACTTCTCCCTTTATTGCCTTTAAAAACTAATGTTCCTAATGAGATTTGCTCTCTAGAAATGGAAAGACTTTTTTCTAATTAACCAAAATAAGTTACAAATGTAAAGAAGTCTCCCACCCACCCAATCATTATCCCTAGCCAATTCTAAATGTTGTTTGCTTTCTCTGGCTGATGCTCAGTGCGACAATTCTTTCCATGCTGGTACCATCAATCTTAAGAGGTTATATAGCGACTGCTAAAAGGCAACACAGTGTGAAGTGTGAGGTGGTTAAATTAAAAAGATCTGTACAATGATCTTTTCCTCTCTGTTCACTTTTGTAGCATGTCCTAAGGGCTGACTGAATCAAGCAATTGAAAAACACCCTGGGGAAAAATGGGTTGTGTGGATCTGCACTGTGGCATTGTTAAGGTCATAGAGATCTCAAACCAGTGACTCTTGACAGTTGGGCCCAGACATCTTACTCTCTCCTTTGCTGGCAGCTTCCTAGCAGAGGGAGCTGCACATGCACTTTTTGCTGTGCTTTGATGCCACCACTGCCAGAGGGCAGTAGCGCATGTATTCAACTAAGGCCACATTCACACCATAAACTTATTCCACTATGATTCCACTTTAAACAATCATGGCTTCCCCTAAAAGATCCTGGGAAGTGTAATTTGTGAAGGGTGCTGAGAATTGTTAGGAGATCCCTATTCTCATCATACAGCTACAATTCCCACTGTTCTCTGGGAAGAGAGGCTGACTGTTACACCACTCTTGACAACTGTAGCTCTGTGAGGAGAACAGGAGTCTCCTAACAACTCTCAGAGGAATAAATGTCGTACTCAGAGCAGACCCTCTGAAATTAATGATCCTACCTTAGTTTGTTTATTAACTCCAGATGGGTCTACTTTGAGTAGGACTGACACTGAATACCACCCTGTGGTTTCATCTGGCCATATACATCTTTTGACTCTGACCTAGCCTTTTGTTGAAAACCAAGCAATCCTCTGACTCTCCGCTCTCTTGCTCACCGGCCTGATTACATGTCACTCACCACAATGACTCTTTTCACTTCCCTGAACATGTACGGGAGAAGCAAAACTTCTATTTAGTGTAGTCTAGTCCAATCTGATTTATTGGTTGATTGCGCCAGGGATCAAGTGAGGCTGGAAGTGGAACATATGACGCTGCCTTGTACTAAGGCCGTAGCTCAGTAGCAGAGCACCTGCCTTGCATGCAGAAGGTCCCAGGTTCAATCCCCAGCATCTCCAGGTAGGGCTGGGAGAGACTTCTGCCTGAAACCCTGGAGAGCTGCTGCCAGTCAGTGTAGACAATACTCAGCTAGTCTGACTCAGTATAAAGCAGCTTCCTATGTCGCTATGACCAATCATTGTTTTTATTGTGGGTTGTTTTTCATGCCGTATTTTAACATTGTTGTAACCCACCCTGGGACTTCTGGGTGAAGGGCCTGCAATAAATGTTATTTAAAAAAAAAATCCACAGAGCTGTCCACTCTGGCTGGCAGCAGATCTCCCTAGTCTCAAGCAAAGCTTGGTCTTTCCTAGAACCTTCTGCTTGTAAAACATGCACTTTGCCACTGAGCTTGGACTTTTTCACCCCTCCAGCCCTGAGAGTAGGGATGGGAAGATCTGCCTGTTTGGGTTCTCTCAGTTTCTCATTTTTCCAATGTTAAATTCAGTTGTCTACATTTCTACAGAGATCTGTGGATTTTTTTAAAAAAAAAAACCTCATGAAAATTCTCCACCATTTTAGTGCAAATTTCTCCAAATAAACACATTTTTGTAGGCGGTTTTGACAAAGATACACATGTTTGCAAGCCATTTCTCATCATTTCATGCTTTTTTGCATGTTATTTTCACTCATGTATTCATTTTTATGCACACTTTCCCCTAATATATGCATTTTTGTAAATGTTGTTTAGTTGGCGAACTGCATCCTAAAATTCTAATAAATGTGAATTTCGAAGGATGGCTGTATTTTGGTTCTCATATTGTTTTGGAAATTGCAAATTTGATAAATTCTGTTTGAAGTGCGAACTGAATCGAAATTCTCATCCATCCCTACCTGACAGGCACCTTACCTGTAATATGGTAGCTAACTTGGCGGTTGACATCAGATGTATCTTCATCCCAAGTGCTGAGGACAGCCACAACTTCACCTGGCGAATCGTTCTCCTTCACGAACCCCCTGTACATCTCATGTTCAAATACTGGAGCATTATCGTTTATGTCTGTCACTGTGACCGAGATCAAGGTGGTCGATGAGAGGGACAAGGCATCTCCCAGGTCAGAAGACACCACTGTGAAAGTGAAAGTGGGGTCCTTCTCATGGTCCAAGTCTTTCAAGGTGCTAATCCAGCCACTGTTGCTGTCGATAGTGAACACCTCTGTGATTTTGTCAGCATCCAATTCTGTGAAGAGAGAGTAGGTGACTTGACCGTTTGCCCCCCAGTCTGCATCAACTGCTTTAACCTGGACCAGTTTAGTTCCTATTGGCATTCCTTCCATTATGATGGCTTCATAGCTGGAGGTCTCAAAGATGGGCTTGTTGTCATTGACATCCAAAATTTTAATGTCCACATCCACCGTTAACACAACGTCCACTTTATCGAGCTGTATGGTTGCAGCAACTTTAAAGTGAAAGGCAGGAGTTGTTTCGTGGTCGAGTCGCTTATCAAGTTTTATGATGCCGGTGTCTTGCTCTACAACAAAAACTCCATCCTTATTGTTTTCTGCTAATTCGCCATTAACTGTGCTATAGGTGGTGCCTTGGTTAGGCAAAACATACAGAACGTCAACGGTGCTACCTATTACCATGTCTTCTGATAGTGTAAATGAATATTGGGGTTGAGAAAATGAAGGCAAGATCGTCTCTGCAGGCAAAACATGAATATACACAGGGATAAGGGAATGCTTTACTGGAATGCCACCATCAACTGCTTTGACAAAGCAGGACAGCACTGTGTTTTTAAACTGGTAAAAATTGCCCTTGGTTACCATCCATCCATTGTCAGGGTCAATTTCCAGCAGATCTGCAACTGAAACAGTGGCCTCGCTATACAATGAATAGGCAATCCTTGCATTTGCACCGTCATCTGGATCAACTGCTTGGACCTGGGTGACCAAATGGCCTTTTCCAACATCTGCTTTGACACTTGCCCTGTATTCAACTGTCATGAACTGGGGAGCATTGTCATTCTCATCCACCACTATGACTCGCACGGTGCAGAATGTGGTTCTTCCTCCTCCGTCAAGGGCTCTCAAAAATATGGTGATGTCGCCTTCTAAAGGGATCTCCCTATCAAGTTTCTCAGTTGTGATGATCTGTCCATTGTTATCAATTAAAAAACGGTCCTTGGCAAAGTCATTTATAATCGAATAGCTGATTTGGCCATATATGCCTGAATCTCCATCAGTTGCTTTTACATGGATTACTTTGGTTCCAGAGGCAGCATTTTCTCTAACCTCCGCCACGTAAATACTCTGTGTGAACACGGGACTATATAAATTAGCTCCAAGAATCTGGATATGGACCTGGGCTGTGCTTGTGAACAAACCATCAGAGACAGAAACATTCAGACTGTACATTGACTCCATCCTCTGCTTCCGATGGCTTGACAGAGTGATGACACCACTTTTGCTGTCCATTACAAAACTTGTACGGTCATTTCCAGACAAGATGCTGTACTCCAACCGGTTAAAATCAGAGCTGTCTGCATCAGAAGCTTGGACGCATGTCACAAAATGACCCCGAGGAGCCAGCTCACTGACATATGATTCATATATCAACTGGTTAAAAATGGGAGGGTTGTCATTCATGTCAGTAACAAAGATGCTAACTAGAACTTCACTGCTCAGAGGTGGGAATCCATTATCTGTTGCCCGTACTTTCAAACTGCATTGCTGCATCAGCTCATGGTCCAGCAAGCGAGCTGTTAGGATTAAGCCACTTGTGCCATCAATGTGAAAATAATCTGTGCTGTTGAAGGTGTCCTGGACTATCTGATATTGAATAATTTTATTATTCTCAGAATCTGCATCAGTAGCAACAACCTGCAAAACAGGAGTCCCAATCAAAGATGCTTCAGACAAGGTGGCATTGTATGCAAAGCGGTCAAAAACTGGAGCATTGTCATTGACATCATTGATAATTAAGTCCACTGTTACTTCAGATCGGGCACCAGTGAGAGCATCGCTGGCTCTCACTGTCAACTTGAAAATGGGGTTTACTTCATAGTCTAATGGACTGATGACACTGAGGACTCCAGTGTCAAAATCAATGTTGAACTGATTATAGGGATCTCCATCTACAATGATGTAAATGATACCTTGACCTTCTGGGCTGGTTGCATTGATACTCAGAATTGGGGTGTGCATTTCTATGTCTTCATTTACAGAGGCTGTGTAGAAAGGCTTGTCAAAAACAGGCATTGCTTTGTTAACTATTGTAATAGGCAATTCTACACATGCAGACAGTGATGGATTGCCTCCATCTTTGGCAATGACAATAATTAAATACTCTATGTTAGATAAGTCGGAATTAAAGGCAGCTTTTAATGTGACGCTGCCAGTGTGCCTGTCAATTTCAAAGTGCCCGTAGTCCTCCTTCAGCAGGTAAGACACATCGCCATTCACACCCTTATCTTTATCAATGGCAGTCACTCGGTATATCAGGGTGCCAGGATCGGCCTCAACTTGTACAGCAGCATAGTATGGAAGCCCAACGAAGACTGGAGTGTTGTCATTGATGTCTTCAATGTGAACTCTGACAACCACCCTGGCGACCCGCAGATGATCCACTTCGCGACTAGCCTCTACCACCAGCTCGTATAATTCCTGTTCTTCTCTGTCAAACGGGACTCCAGTAGTTTGAATGACACCCAGAGTGGATTTGATTTTGAATTTGTTCCCTGGGTTTAATATGCTGTACTTTAAGGGCTCATTAAGGCGGTTTCCAACAGCATTGACCACTGCTACTTGTGTGATATTGGTGCTGTTTTCAGTGATGGACGTGGAATATTGGCTTTGAGTGAAGTGGAGACCACTGTCCATGGCTTCTTTGACCATTATGGTCACCACAGAAGTGCTATAGAATTTCCCATCAGATACTTTTGCTATGAGCATATAATGTTCTTTGGAAAGGCTGTTGTTTTTTATAGTCAGTACTCCAGAAATTGAATCAATAAGAAAATGCTCGGTGTTGCCGTCAATTAGGCTGTAAGTCATTTCAGGTGGTACTTCTGAATCTGGGTCTGCAGCCTTGACTTTAAGAACCTCAACCCCAACATAAGTTGGCAGAAGCAAGATGGTCTCAAACATGGCCTGACTGAAAACTGGAGGGTTATCATTGACATCTGTCACATCAATGGTAACTTCAGCTGGGCTTTCTGCAGTAAGCTGTGGGTTACCACTGTCTCGAACATGGACATGAAAATGGAAATGTGCAATGGTTTCATGATCTAAGTCAGCAATAGTTCTGATTGCACCCATACTGGAGTCTACAGTGAAATAGTTTTTAGCAGTGGACTCGACAATCTGGTAGACGAGCAAAGCATTTTGATTACTGTCGGCATCTGTGGCTCTTATTACTAGTGGGTTGTTTCCTAAGCTCCGAACGATGCTATTGATAGGTGCAGCCTCACTGATGCTGCCCAAGTACTGTGAGAAGAGAAAGACTGGTGGGTTGTCATTTTCATCCACAATCTGGATGTTCACAGTAGCATTTGATGCCATCCCTGCCATGTTTGTGGCTTGCACGGTAAGCTGGTAAGAAGAAGTGCGTTCATAATCAAGAGGCTTTTGACTAGTGATGACTCCAGAGTAGGGATTTATAGCAAAGGCTCCATCAGTGTTGCCATCCTTCACCTCATAAACTAACGTAGATTGGCTGATTGCCGAAACCAAGATAACCGAAGTTCCATAGTCAACATTTTCATTCACTTCAGCTTGCCATTCTTTGTGTGTGAACTTTGGGTGAGAATTGTCTGACATGGTCACAGATATGCGGACAATGGCTGTAGCTAATAGCGGTGGAGAGCCCTGGTCGGTCACTTTGATGGATAGAACAAACTGGTTCATGGTGGTCAAGTCTGGCTCCTTCAGCACTGTGATGATGCCTAGAACTGGTTCAATCTTGAATGTGTTCCCAGTGTTTCCTGAAAGAGTAAAATAGGAATATATATTAAAAGAGACATTTAAAAATGTAAAGACAGCTAGCAAGTTGGGGGCCCAGAGAATGTTCCAGTTGTTGAAGTCACCACAGGCCTGAACAGCTTGAGACCCACCAATCCAAACACAATCTATCAACCATATACAGTGGGCCGTCAACCTAACATTCAACAGTCCTAGCTGGGAAGCAAACGCAGGAATCTTTTCAAGCCCCTGGTGAGCCACCAATACATGGCTTGTGGGCTGTTCTGCTTGGTGACAGGCTAGATTTTATCGTCATTGTTTTCAGATTTTTAATGTCTATTATATTTGTATGCCTATTTTGTACGTCACCCAGAGTGGCTGGATGGGTTAATAAGTGACAGAGAGAAGATATGATCCAATCAGTCAATGGATCTCTGTGTGCTTCTACCACATTTGTGAGCGCATCTATGCATTCATGCATTTATCAAACGTGGGTCCTCTCACCTAGATTCAGATGTTATTAAAGTGTGAGGTTACTGGCTTCTGTTGTTGAGTGCTGTACTGACATTAGCTGAATTCCCTGGGAAGTAAGGAACCCTGCATATAAGCTGAACCCTTCAGTTAAAATTAACATCTTCCCTACACATTCTTTCATGGATCAGAGGAATGGCAGCCTCAGAAAGCTGTACTATGCTGCATCTAGGAACATCTGTGGATGATGAAACAGTGGACATTTGCAGCTTTATCCGAAACAGAAGCTGGAACCTTGAATTGCAGGCAACATGAGAGGATAAAAAACAAATCAGAGGCAGTCATGGGGAGATAAGGTCTCATTAATGGGTTTCAAGCTTTTGCATGACTGGTCTGAGCAGAAGCCTCACATTGCCCTACTTCCTGGTCATTGTCTCATCCCTCCCTCCTCCGTCATTATGAGAGGCATTTTGTTATATTTTTTTCACAGCTGAGTGTATGCCATTGCATCACTGTATCCATTCACCATAGGACCACATTAGATGTTCTGCAGCAGATCGAAGCCTCACCTGCAAAGCAGTAGGAGCAGGACTACACTTGCAGTGGTGAAACACTGAAAAGGGAGAGGAATGCTTGACCCTTAAGCCTGCCACTTCCCCACTGCAATCCCTTCTCTCTTGGCTGCTTTTTCCCCAACTGTGGTTCCACAATCACAAGGAAAAGCGGCTTAGGGGAGGGAGCTGCCGCAGAGGGAATGTGCTGGATGGGTTAAACACTCCTCTCCTGCTTGGCACTTCTCTGGGGTAACTCATGGCATCTCCCCTGCTGCTTTGCAGCCTTTTAGCAGTGACTCAAGTTTCAAGACATGGGTCTGCTGTTGCCTACCTAGTATAATCCATTGTCAACTTGATGGGTTATCTCTGCTAATTTCCTTTAAGAGAAGCTAAACCTGTCAACCTCACATACTTTGACGACAGCTACATCATGATACCATCTTAAAAGATTTCTGACACCAAAGTTTGAATGGGGAGGTGCATAGCTTGGCAAATCCAGCATTAACGGGAATGGAGGATTAAGACTACAGTTCCAGGAGGAGGTAGCACAGAGGTGAATTGGAATAGCGAGTGATGACAGCGAAACTAAATACAATACAGCAAGAGTATTAGCCTGACAGCTCCAGACACAGGTATGAAGCCTGGATCTAACCCTTCTGATATTCACACGAGAGTTATCCACATGTTGGCAAATTAGGTTAATACGTGGCAGGGCCAGCAGATCATGCCTGGGCCACATCCTGCACTTTGCGTGTTTGCTGTAATTGAGCATGCATATGAATGTACATCTTATCAAGCATGATCCTTGCCAGATGGTGTGTTACACACACATATGTGTAGGGAGTCCCTGCAGAAATGTCCCATAGGACTCACATGTGTAATGTAGGTTTTTTTTAAAAAAAACCACACACACACAGGCTGAGGGAAAGTGGGTACGGCTGGAGATGGAGAGGGCAGGCTCAAAAGACTGCCCAACTCCGTGCTCATTTTACTCAGATTGACAAATGTTTACACAGTCTGAAAAATGAGAGTCCTTGGGCATATTGTGACTACTTCTCTACATGCTGTTCTAATATGCAAGTGAAGAAATGCGAGTCCAGAAATAGCTTGCAATGGTTTACCAAAGTAAACTTCTGTTACTGGGAAAGAACTAGACGCTGCTAGCCTCCAAAAAGAGTTGGGCCCCTTGAAACATATGGCAGGACAACAGAGACAGAGCAACAGTGACCTTCAGGAGAAAAAAACTAGAAAGCAATGGCCTCAGCTGAAAAAGAAAAAGAAATGCTGCAAGATAAAGTGAACAAGACTGCCAAGGTTGAAACAGTAACAGCTAGAAACCATGCATGAAGCTTGAAGCGATTCTGTAGCCACCTTCTTTAACTAAACTGAAGCATTTATCTATGATGCTGGAGCAGAGGGAATGAGAGAAAAAAGAAATGAGGGCCATTCAATCACATCTGCTCAGAAATTAGGTTCCTTCGTTCCTTCACTTCTTGAACTGCCTCCTTCACTTCTTGAATTGGTTCCATGCCAGCTGGTCAATATCAAATCTTTGGGCTCATCTATATGGGATCATTTCTTCATAGCAAATACACTTCATTTACTTTCACTATTGATTTGCACCATCCGCAGTTCCTGCCCAATGTTGGCTGCCAATCACTTTTTCCCATTTACACAAGCAGGCATTCCTCTGGGAGGATCAGTCTCACTGTTTTCTTGTGGCCCTGCCCTCGAATTATAATTTCCACTCCCTTTGGTTGCTAGGTGACCGAGCATGCTCCGTCTGTTCTATCAGCTGCAGTAGGTTCCTTTAAAAAACCAGTAAGTGCAAGTATCTGTGCTTTCCTTGGTAGGATACAGCTGAAATACAAATCTTTGTTTAAGCAGTATTATGGTTTTGCGCACAAGTTAGGGGGAAAATAAAATAAAGGCACAATTTGCAGCAACATAAAAAACCCCAGCAGAACGGAGGAGAGCAGCCGGAGGTTGCTTGCCAGCCCACAGGAAATAAAATGAAAGAAAGGAGGAGATAGTGGGCATGGAGAGGGGAACGACTGACACAATCACCTTAAGGCATCAGAGCAAAGCATTTGCAACCACTAGAGAAACGGAGTGAAGACCTTTTTTCTCCCTTTTTGAATCATCAGCGGATTGGGTTAGTATGGATTTACAAAGGGAAAACTGTGTGATAGTGTCTGTTTGTCAGTAACATCATGTGAACCATGCAAATTTGAAGATGTGAGTAGCACCAAACACACAGTAAACTACTGTGTAGATGAGCCCTCTGTACCATTAGGAACTGGTGCCTGAGTTTTCTTGGTTTTGTCTACCCTTCACACCCCCTTTTTCCTTTCATGTTATGACTTTTACATTATAAACCTGTCAGTAGGGACTGTCTTGTTATTTATTGATCTTTGTAAGCCATTCTAGGAGCTTTTCCGGCTGAGGATTGGTGGGGAAAATGCTTCAAATAAATATACAAACAAGAAGTATGGGGCAAAACTGGGCTTATTCCTTAGTAAGAATATTTAATGCTGCAGCTGTAACAACAGTGACAACAATAATAATAACAGCACAGTATTTGAGAATTATAATATACAGCACACAGCAGAAAATAGCATCTGCCCTGCAAGGCACCATCTCTTGAATACAGGACATATGAAGGCCAATGAGATACATATTAGCTGATTAGATCTCATTGGGATTTCTATGGGACCCAAGCATGCTTATCTTCTTTTGGATTATGCTGCTTTAATGTTTAACTCTTATGGAAGAATTACATTACATCGCATGGTTTTGTTACATGCAACTTTACTGCGTGAGAACAGTCCGCAGGCTTCTTAGTCCCTGCCTGCTCACCTGATTCTATTGTGTAGATCAGCTCTGCGTTTCCCCCTTTGTCTTTGTCCAAGGCAGTGACCTGCAGAACTGCAGATCCGATGGCAGCCGATTCAAACACAGAGGCTTCATACAAAGGACTGGAGAAGTAGGGGCTGTGGTCATTGGAATCCTCCACATTTATAATGACCCTGACCAAATTCCGTCGATACGGGAACTCTTGGTCACGAACCTGGAGAGGAGGATTAATCACTGCAGCATGGAGAACACTGGAACTGCCACAAAATTAGCCCAACATTAAACTCATAAATTCAGTATCTCTTTACACAGTGCATCGTGAACCTATGGAATTTGCTATCACAAGATGTAGTGATGACAGCCAACCTGGAGGGTAAGGCGATCAAAGGCTACTGGTCCAGTGAAGGAAATATACCTCTGTTGGGGAACACAAGTGGGAGAGTACTATTGCACTCATGTCTTCCTTGTGGGCTTCCCAGAGTCATCTGCTTGGCAGCTGTGGGAACAGAACGCTGGACTTGAAGGGCCCTTGCTTTTAATCTAACAGGGCTCATCTTGTATTCTTATGGAATGTGGGGAGAATTTGCAAATTCCTTTTATGGAAATTTAGATAAAAGAGCTTTTAATAAGACATGCTTACAAATTTCCTCCCATTAGCATTTCTCCTTAGACTTGGAGTTCTGGTTTACTTAATTTTTACTCATTGGGTGACTGAAAATATTTCTCTACCACCAGATATTAGGGTCTCATTTCTGGAGCAGAATCAGTATGTTGGCAATTCTTCTTTATTCTGCTTTTTATTTCTAGACTTTGTTTCAAATACTGTACTTATGGGGTTGCTTTAATAGTGAGAAGTGATGTAGCAAGAGCAATTAGGAGCTACAATGCAAGGTCTGAGCAAGTTATATCAATAAGATTAAATGGGAAACCTATCAACATAATCATCATCCAAGTCTATGATCCAACAGCAAATGCAGAAGAAGAGGAATTGGAGAGATTTTATGCAGAAGTACAGGAAGAAATTGATCACACACCAAAACAAGATGTGCTGATAATCATGGGGGACTGGAACGCAAAAGTAGGGAACAGAGAAGAATTAGGAATTGTGGGGAAATGGGGCCTAGGAGACAGAAACGAAGCAAGAGAAAGACTTATTGAATTCTGTGAAGCCAATAATTTGTTTCTTGTGAACACATTTTTTGAACAACCGAAAAGACGACTGTACACGTGGACATCACCAAATGGCCAATATAGGAATCAAATTGATGATATAATTGGTAGCAGAAGATGGAGAAGTTCCATACTTTCTGCAAAAACAAGACCAGGAGCAGACTGCGGTACAGATCATGAACTGGTCGTATCGAAAATGAGAGTAAAGCTAAAGAAGACCAACAAAGCAATCATAATGCCAAAATACAATTTAAATAACATCCCAGAAGCATATAAAGATCAAATAAGGAACAGGTTTGAGGCTTTAAACTTAGTTGACAGAGAACCAGAAGAACTATGGAATGAAGTCAGAGACATTATCAGACATTATCATTATGCAAAAAGACAATACCTCTAGCTAAAAAGAGAGAAAGACCCCAATGGATGAGTGAAGAAACTCTTAAAATGGTTAAAGAGAGAAGGAAAGCAAAAGCAAAAGGAGATAGAAACACAGTCAGAACCCTAAACGCAACAATATAGCAACTAGTACGTAGGGACAAAGAGAACTATTACAATAGTTACTGTATAGAAATAGAAGAGGACAACAAAAAGGGTAGAACAAGAACCCTGTTCCAAAAGATTAGAGAAATGAAAGGCAAATGTAAGCCAAGAGTAGGGATGTTGAATAATCAACAGGGGAACACACTGACTGACTGAGATGAAATAAAAGGAAGATGGAAGCAATACACTGAAGAACTCCATAAAAGAGATGCCAGGATGACAGCCGTATGATGAAGAACCAGAAATTTTAGAATGCGAGGTGAAAGCTGCTCTTAAAATACTTGGAAGAAACAAATCACCAGGAATAGATGGCATACCAATAGAGTTGCTACAAGCTACTGAGACTGAATCTGTCCAAATTTTGACAAAAATCTGTCAAGAAATATGGAAAACTAAACAATGGCTCACAGACTGGAAGCGTTCCATATACATCCCAATTCCAAAGAAAGGGGATCCCAGGGAATGCAATAATTATCGAACTATTGCCTTAATATCCCATGCAAGTAAAGTAATGCTCAAGATTCTACAACAAAGGCTCTTGCCATATATGGAGCGAGAAATGCCAGACATCCAAGCTGGATTTAGAAAGGAAGAGGCACCAGAGATCATACCGCAAACATATGTTGGATAATGGAACGGACCAAGGAATTTCAGAAGAAAATCACCCTGTGCTTTATAGATTACAGCAAAGCCTTTGACCGTGTAGATCATGAAAAACGATGGAATGCTTTAAAAGAAATGGGGGTGCCACAGCATCTGATTGTCCTGATGCGCAACCTATACTCTGGACAAGAGGCTACTGTAAGGACAGAATATGGAGAAACCGATTGGTTCCCAATCGGAAAGGGTGTGAGACGGGTGTATTTTATCACCTTGTTTATTTAATCTGTACGCAGAACATATCATACGGAAAGCAGGATTGGACCAAGATGAAGGAGGTGTGAAAATTGGAGGGAGAAATATCAATAATTTAAGATATGCAGACGATACCATACTACTAGCAGAAACCAGTAATGATTTGAAACGAATGCTGATGAAAGTTAAAGAAGAAAGCACAAAAGCAGGACTACAGCTGAATGTCAAAAAGACTAAAGTAATGACAACAGAAGATTTATGCAACTTTACAGTTGACAATGAGGACACTGAATTTGTCAAGGATTATCAATACCTTGGCACAATCATTAACCAAAATGGAAACAATAGTCAAGAAATCAGATGAAGGCTAGGACTGGGGAGGGCAGCTGTGAGAGAACTAGAAAAGGTCCTCAAATGCAAAGATGTATCACTTGACACTAAAGTCAGAATCATTCAGACCATGGTATTTCCGATCTCTATGTATGGATGTGAAAGTTGGACAGTGAAAAAAGCAGGTAAGTGAAAAATCAACTCATTTGAAATCTGGTGTTGGAGAAGAGCTTTGTGTATACCATGGACTGCAAAAAAGACAAATAATTGGGTGTTAGAACAAATTAAATCAGAACTGTCACTAGAAGCTAAAATGATGAAACTGAGGTTATCATACTTTGGACACATAATGAGAAGACATGATTCATTAGAAAAGATAATAATGCTGGGGAAAACAGAAGAAAGTAGAAAAAGAGGAAGGCCAAACAAGAGATGGATTGATTCCATAAAGGAAGCCACAGACCTGAACTTACAAGATCTGAACAGGGTGGTTCACGACAGATGCTCTTGGAGGTCACTGATTCATGGGGTCGCCATAAGTCGTAGTCGACTTGGAGGCACATAACAACAACAACAACACTTATGCCATGTGCTCCAGTTTTTATTTCATGTCTCCCCTCTCCCTTTTACTTTACTGATGTGCTCCAGTGCATATTCAAACTGATTAAAATCACAGAGCAAAAAGGGGATCCTGATGTGATTGTGCAATCTCACCTAGAACACTTCTTGTTCCATAAAGCAATCAATGAGCACCTGGGCACATCAGTAGATTCATTATTATCAATAATATGATTAATAATAATAATTTTATTTCTTTATTAAATTTACATCCCACCCTTCGTCCTAGAAGGAGCCCAGGGCAGCAAACAAAAACACTAAAAACACTCTAAAACATCTTAAAAACAAAAGACTTTAAAACATATTAAAACGAAACATCTTTTAAAACATTTTAAAATAAAGTACCTTTAAAAGCACATTAAAATATCTTTAAAAAATCTAAAAAAGTAGATGTGAACTAAAAGCCATGGCAACCATGTGCCACTTTTGTTTCAGAAACTCTCCAGGTTAAACCAGAAGAAGGATTGGATCAAAGTTTGAGGAATGCTGCCAGGAGATCCCTTGCCAACATCATCACCCTTCTATCCTGGCAAGCCAATTGGTAGTTGTCAGCAGTAGTGCCATAGTCAGCAGCGAATCAAAGCAAGCAGCTCATAATTTCCAATTTTCCACAATGTCCTGACAGAATATTATTCTAGGGCATTGCTAGAAATTTAAAATGATGAGCAGTTTGCAGCCACCTGTCACAAGGTAAAATGGAGCCAGAGGAAATGGGCAGGTGGGTGGGCCTATTCCAGAGCAGGCTTTAGAGACAATGACTTTTTGGCAGCTCCTCAAAGAAGCCAGATGCTGAAACCAGGCCTGACCAGAAGGCAGACTGAGTGGAACATGTGGCCAAATGAATCCTCTAAACAAGGGGTGGCTAACCTCTGGCCCTACAGTTGTTGTTGTAGTACAACTCCCATCATTCCTCGGTACTGGCAATGCTGGCTAGGGGTGATTGGAGATGTACAACAATATTTGGAGGACACCAAGTTGGCTACCCTTGCACTAAAAAATAACAGGAATGGAATGCAAGTTCCATTCATCCCTAGTCAAAGTTCTCACAAAGTTCGAGATGAAAATCAAGGTCAGTTTGGAAGTTCTACCCCCACCTCCCCCAAAATTAAAATAATAATTTCTGCTCTATAATATTCAGCATCCACTTCAGAGCAGAATAATTTATCCTCTGTAATTTAGGCACACAAACCAGTATCTCCTGTCTTGAGAAAATCCTACAGAAAAATGCGATAAACCAGGGCACTTTGCTTTCAAGAGGTGAGTACGGCAAGAGGTGAGTATGGCAAATCACCTTGTTAAAGGCTTCTGAAGGAACTTAAAAAACTTCTCCTGAGAAACTCTTTAAAAAAGTCTCCTCTGATAAAAGGCCCAGGCATCGAGAGATTATGTTTCTTCCATGTTCTCTCTCAAGATGGCAAAACCATTTTGCAAGATAAAAACTCTTTCACAGCAAGCCTCACAAAGCCTTAGCGCTGAACGAACGAATAAATAAATGCACTGCTATGCAGGGAAGAAAATTAATTACTCCTTCCTCACTGAATTTTAAAGCCTCTATGCTTATCAGAAGACTATAACACATCCCTATTAATAGACACCGACAGTGTCTGAGGAGACAGTTAACACTCAGCTCTTACCATAACGTTTAGGATGTGCTTATCTTGGGCTTCATGGTCTAAGCGCTCAGCAGTGTACAGCACTCCTGTGTTGGGATCCATCCTGAACTTCCTTACACTAATTGAGTCAATGCTGCTGTGAATGATGTAGCTGAGTTTGTGTTTCTCATCTCTGTCTATGGCTTCAACTTGCAGGATCTCAGTGTCATGGAGGATGTCCTCAGAAATTGTGACATCGTAACTCGGGTGGGAAAATTCCGGGCCGTTATCATTGTTGTCCAATACTTTGATTAAAACCTGCAGTAAAAGGGGGGGGGAGGGATGGCGGTGAAGAACAAGTAGTTTATACAGTGATCCCTGCCAAAGTGACATATTGGCTGTTTTCACACATCATGGTAAGCCATAAACCATGGCTTACTGTGCACAAGCAAATTGTACCTGCTTTGTTCCTTCCTGCTCGCATTGGGAGGAAAAAAACACATTCCCTTGCTTAGTGTTACATCCAAACTAGGGATTTGTTTTGTTCCCAACAAACCATGATCTGTACCCAAGGTTTGATCTTGGCTTATTGACCGTGGTTTGTTGGAGCAAAACGATCCCTGGTTGGAATTTAACATTTGCAAAGGATTGTGGTTTGTTTCTTCCAAGCTTGAGCAGGTGTGTTCACAGATATGGTTTATCGCAGCGTTACTAACCCGGTGCCCTCCAGATGTTTTGGACTACAACTTCCATCAGCCCCAGCCAGCAGAGTTGTGCTGGCTGTGACTGTAATCCAACATCTTGGGGGTGGGTGGGTCGGACAGGGCACCGATTTATTTACCATATTTGGAACATTTATGTGAGGTTCATCCATTTTTTTCATCAAAATAAACAAATAATGTGAGATAGGTTAGGCTACATTACATTCAGGGTAGCTCATGGGAATTTGAACCCAGATCTCCCCTTCCCCTCAGTCTCTGCGCTGTTATTATCATTGGTAGCCGATCTGTAGACTAGCAGGAATGGCAAATCTCTCAACGTCAGTTTCCCTCAATTTCTCATTTTGCTACCCAAGTTCAGTTCTCCACATTTCTATATTTTTTTTTTAGAAGTCATGAAAATGCATCAACTTTTTAATGTGAATGTCTCCTATATACACGTTTGTATGCAATTTTGCCCTAAAATAATGCATTTTCATGAATATGTACACTTGTAAGGACACTTTACCTGAATACACGCATTTTTGTACACCTTACTTGGCTAGAGAATTGGGCAGCAAATTTCAAAGGATCGCTGTGTTTCAGTTTACGTATTGTTTTGGAAAGTGCAAATTATGTAGGTTTGCTTTTAAATGCAAACAAAATTAAATTTCTCCCTCATTCCTATAGACCAGTCATTCCAGAATTTCTGCGGGGAAAGCTTTGGCAGGCCACGCTAAAACACATGCACATCTGTTCAGAAGACCCTACTCAATGGGGAACAGACATGTATAGCAGGTGTGAGGAGCCTTTGGCCATCCGGATGTTGCTGAATTACAACTCCCATAATCCCAAACCATTGGCCATGCTTGCAGAGGCTGATGGGAGTTGTACTTCAGCAACATCCGGAAGGCTAAAGGTTCCCCATACCTGACATACAGGATTGCACTATAAAGAAATCACACCTCCCCCTCAATTTTCTGCTTATTTCTTATCTGACCAAGTAACTAGGTTATTCTATGTGAGGTATAAGTGATCTACTGCTTGAGGTAAATTGCCCAGTTGCAAGGGAGCACATTGCTCCGATATGAAGGTGCTCTCCAACACAGGAAGCAAGCTTGCCCTATACTGAGTCAGACCTGTGGTCCATCTAGCTCAATCTATACTGCCAGGCAGTGGCTCTCCAAGATTTCAGATGGGCCTCTTCCAACTCTACCCAGAGACTGAGCCCGGGATGTTTTTTCACGCAAAAAATGAGCTCTACCACTAAGGATAAGGTAGTGATGGCAGAACAGACTGTGGCTCAAATGACTATCTCTTCCACTATGCTCCACAACATTGCTGAGGTAAAAGAAAACAACAATTTGATGAGACTCCTATACATTTGTTCTGAACAGGATTTATTCCCTGCCACTTCATTCCTGTTTCATTCTGCTGCTTGTATAGACCAGGCTAGTGTAGCCATCATCTCATCACTACCTCCACCAACCAAGTCAGCCATTTTAAAGGAGACAAAGCCCCTGGCAGGCCCCATCAGCTGTTTTCCTCACATAAGTTCAGTCAGTGTGGGGGGAGGATGAGCTCCGGAAAAATCTGTAGGGCAAACAAACCTAATAAAAATACACATAAATCCTCCCCACGCTTTTAAAAGGTGTGTAGGGGGTAGGTGGTGGGTGGAGAGAATATGCGCTCAAAAGTGTTTACAGGGCTTTTGTTTGAGCTCAGCCACTTCCACCCACACTTTTTGCTTTAATAGAGGAAAAGAGTTACTTACGTGCTATTATAACAGTATTTTATGAAAAGAGGTTGCCCTCAGAGAGACATGAAACATTAGCTTTCCATGTTAACGAAACGTTTGTTGAATACTTTGCCAGAAAGTGTGTAAACAACTCCAAAAAATGCCTATAATGATCCATCCTGGGAACAGTCTAGAAGGCAGTTGTAATAAAATTCTAAGTTAAGACTATTACATGTTACTTAGGAAGCTGGGCAGCCTTGGGGAGGAGTCATTTTTGTGGGCCTTGCTGGGCTGGGAGAATGAGAAGGATGGAAGAAGCGATACCCAGATTTGCTAAAGATGGAGGCAGAGGTAGAAACAAAGGAGTATCCTGTACAATCCACAGGGCTAATGATGACAAATATCCCTTGCTTGTCTTGGCTTGACGTAAGTTAATGCTCACTGGGACACTCTACTGGTCTTTCTAAAGAAAAAAAATGAATGGTAAAATCACTAAAGCTGAGCATGCTATTAGGAATTTAGGTTGCTACACAACAGCAGTAACAATAACAATAGAAAGGGGAAAGTGGAAGAAACAAATTAAAAGTTCTATTTCTGTTTTGTTTGGATTGAAAGATTTTGTTTGGATTGCTATATGTATTTTTAGTGACTGTGATGTATCAGAGATGTGCAAATGTTGCATCACTGAGGATATGAATAGAAATTATTACTTTGTCACATTTAAGGAAACTATCAGGGGGAGCTTAAATTCAGCTGTGTGTCCCATTACATTCTTATAACTAGAGATGGAAGGATCTGTCAACTTTGGTCCTCTCAGTTTCTCATTTTTCCAGTCTTAAATTCACTTCTCCACATTTCTGCAGCAATTCGTGATTTTTTTAAAAAAAATCCTCATGAAAATTCTCCAGCATTTTAGTGTAAATTTCTTATAATAAACACAATTCTGTGCGCCAGTTTGACTAATGTACACATTCTTGCAATCAATTTCTTCAGTTAAAATGCATTTTTGTATGTCCACTAATGTATTCATTTTTATTTATTTATTTATTTATTTATTAGATTTATATCCTGCCCTTTCTCCCAGCAGGAGAAATTTATTTATGCATTTTCATACACATTCCTTGGAGAACTGCATCGCAAAATTCAGAGAAGTGCAAAGTCTGAAGGATGGGTGTGCCTTGGTTCTCATACTGGTTCACAAAGTTCAGATTTGATCGATTCAGCTGTAAATGCAAACGGAATCAAATTTCTCCCTCATCCTTACTTATACAACGATCCTCTTTAGTAGATTAGGTCAAGAGAATGGTGACTAACTCAAGGTCACCTGACAACTTTAATGGGTAAGCACATTCGAACACAACTCTTTGGTCCTGAAATATTAAGATGACTTATACGGAGTCTGAATGTTGGTCCATCTATTCCAGTATTACCTGCTCTGAGTAGCATCTGCTCCCTAAGCAGTGGTCTTTACCAGCCTCATTACTAGATCATATCAAGCACTGAATCTGGGATCTTCTGCATGCAAAGCACACACTTTGCCATTGAACTATTGCCTACTGGATAGGCAGCAATTTTTGATACATTATGATAACATTATTTTTGTGGCCTACGTTTGGCAGTCTATCTATGACACTGAACTGGCTCCATTTACCATCTTACGCAACTGTGGCAATACAGCGATTCTTAATGAGCATACTGAATGTGTCCCAATGGCGAGCAGAGTTTTGCATGTTGAAAGGCACACATGCATCGGGCTGGCCCTCCAATGAAGTGAATGGGTAAGCCTGCTCACACAGGAACTCTGCATGTACAGGGTGGGGAGGCAAACTCCCATTTCTCCCTTTCTGTGGTTAGTTACAAATGGCAAAGTTGCACTGCACATCGGTTAGTGTTTTTTCTACACATATAGTAAAAATGTGTCATGCTGTGTAGTTCGCAGCACCACAGACAGGTGGCACTGTGAACTGCAGCATGAATGCTTCCATCCCACCTGCACGCCACTTGTACCTCTCGCCATCACCTGCCTGGGCAAACAGGTACGGTGGCGGCAACATCCTTTGTGAGTGTGGCCTAGGTGTAGCAGTAGCAGCCTGGGTGGGTGGACAGGAGGCTGGTGTGCGACAGCCTGGGCAGAAGACCAGCGTGTGGCCTAGGTGTGGTACAGTGGCAAAGTTTGTCTAGGGGGCACATGGCAGCGGCAGTGACAGAACATGGGTTGCCGAGGGGAGTGGGAGTATCTGAGGTGGTGGGGTTTGGTGAGGGAAGTGCAGGTGCCTCAGGAGGGGGCAGGTGGACTGGGGTGTGGTGGGGGAGGGAGGTGGCAGGGGAGGGAGGTGGGAGAACAGAGTGGCGGATTGGTGAGCTGGGTACAGAGTCCTCCTAGTTATTAATAAAAGTTTTAAAATGTTACGAAATTTTGTAAAATGAAAAATACCTGTAAAATGTGTGTACCTGAAGCAAAAGTGGGATGAATATAGAAAACATTTCCATCAATACTTCTTTTAAAACTGCCTTCAATTTCCTTGGGGTGTGTGTGTGTGCAAGGGTGAAAGATCTATTCCTTGGTTGGAGCCCCAATTAGATAGCAATTCTTTGCTGACAATTGCTGAAATAAATATATCTAGGTTGATGATAGGGAACAATGTGTCACCTGAAGAATAGTTCTGGATGAGACACTCACAAACTAAGCTCTTAGCAGCAAAACTTCGTGAAGAATATATTCCAGTTAACTTTTCCAGATATAATACAGGGACATAAGAAGCTGCCTATACTGATTCAGACCATTGGTCCATCTAGCTCAATATTATCTACACTGACCGGCAGCAGCTCTCCAAGGTTTCAGGCAGAAGCCTCTCTTAGCCTTACCTGGAGATGTCAGGAACCTTCTGCATGCAAGGCAGATGCTTTACTACTGAGCTCCAGCCCTTCACCAGCTTTGTTCCATCTTCTTTCTCAACTACAGTTGATAGTTTTATTTATTTTGTGTTTATTTAGCACAATTGTATTCCACCTTCCTCCCCCATCAAGGTGGCACACACATGGAGTTCCCAGGCACTCTTCCATCCAGGCACTGACCAATGCCAGACCTGCTTACCTTCAAGAAGATTGTTGCCTCATGTGCCTTCAGGCCGTGTCCTGCTTGCTGGTGTTCTAAACGCATTGATATCACATTGCGTTCCACATTTTTTTCTTTGAGCAATTAGTTTGTTGTTCTTTTGAACTTTGATGTTAAGTGTGATGCTAATTGCATAAATGGCATTATGGCTAGTTTGGCCCAGAGATTCTGATATAAAGGCATTAACATTTTACATGTCATACAGCTCCATTTTTTACAGGAATATTGTTTCAGTTCAGGGGAATTGGCCCTGCTGGAGAGATATTTTTTTAAAAAATCAGATACAGAAGATTAATTGTAAGACTACAGGGAAAAACAAAAACAGCATGTGTTCACTTCAGACTGTTTGTTGCCCAAATATAATAAGAAATAACAGTTTAATGTGCCATCTAAAAGCATGACTCCATCAGAGAAAAACGGGGGGAAACTTCAGTGAGAAAACATATGCAGACCAGGGGCTGCAACCCTGTTTGCTCTGCTCCCCATGCCACCTCCAACACCTACGCAGGCATCCCCATTCCCCTCGCCAACCCACTTGCCTTGCCTGTTTCCTGCACTGCCAGCACCCCACCAACCTCCTCAGTCCCCTCACCACTGCTAACGCACGAGACACCCTCACTTTCCTCCCCAACCTGCTTGTCTGGCCTGTTACACCACAGCCACCCAGACAAACTCTGTGGGTGCCACTGGCAGCCTCCCAGCTTCCGTGCAACTGCCCAGGCTGCAGACTCCACCACATAGCCTGCTCGCTCACTAATCCGTCCACCAACCTTCCACTCCCCTCACCACCACCACCACCCAGGCACTCACACACCCCTCCTCAGCCACTTGCCTCAACTGTTGTGCTCCTGCCGCCGCCTTAGAGAACCGTGAGTGCCGCTGCAGGCCTCCCACCCTCCTGCGCATCTGCCCAGACTGTAGCCTCCACCACAGAGCCTGCTTGCTTGACAAACCCTCCCCACTCTGCTCACCACCACCATCCCAGGCACCCACACTCCCTTCCCCAACCTGCTTGCCTCACTGCTGTTGCACTGCTGCCGCCCTGGACAAACTCTGCAGGTGGAATTCTATGGCAAGACGGACTGATTGTCAAGCTGCTCTGGGAACTGTAGCTCTGCAAGGGGAATAGGAGTCTCCTGGCAACTCTCAACACCCTTAACAAACTATAGTTCCCAGGATTCTTTGGGGGGAAGCCATGACTGTTTAAAGTAGTATGACACTGCTTTAAATGTAGAGTGCAGATGCAGTCTAAGTGTTTTGAAGGATACAGCCACCAGAACTTAGGGAATCCTTGCCCTGCATTCAATGGCTAAGAAGGAGCGTATGTTTGTGTGTTTGAGAGATAGAGAGAAGAAGATGAAGCAGGATGCAATGCACACACAGAAGATGGGTTGGAGAAGGCAAGAGAGGGTAAATTGCAGCAAGCTCTGCAAAGAAGTTTCTGGAAGGAAGGCAAGGCATCAGCTAAAGCAAGAAAGTAATATGTTGTGCAGATTACTGACTAAGGTGGTTTCCCTATGCACACCCACCCACACCCAATCTATCTCTGTTCCTCTTCCGATCCAGAGAGAAAACACTGCTTTGTCCTTCCTACCCAGAATGCAGCAAAGTAATTGTTTCCCACTCTTGTCCTCACTCTTATGTGGCATCAGGATGATGGCATCAGCATGAGGGAAGAAGGAAGAAGTATTTCCTGTGAGGAAGAGAAGGTACTTTGAAAGACAGGTTGCCCTCGCCCAAATCCAAGCCACAAAATCTCCTTTGAGAACTTCCACACACATCCCTCATGTGCCTCTGCCTTGGTCTGTTCCAAGCTGACGGCAGTCTGCTGTTTCTCATTCCTTCCCGTTCCTGCCTGCAGATTAGCTACGAACCTTGGGATTGTTCCTGTGCTCTCATTTCTGTGCTCTGAACAGACCCCACAGTTCACCCCAGCTCTCGTTCTTGCTCTCTGGTTGCATACAGACCATACATTTAAAGCACATGACTTTCCCCAAAGAATCCTAGGAGCTGTAATTGACACCTTGCAGAACTACAGTTCCTAGCACCCTAAACGAAGTACAGTTCCCAGGACTCTTCAGGAGAAGTCATGTGCTTTAAATGTATGGTATGCACACAGTCTTGGAACAGATCTCTTGGATGCTGACCTCCTCACTATAACAAGGGAGCTTCTTGTTCCTAAACCTGAATTTCAGCCCTGACCTGTAAACAGATTGACAAAGTTCTCTTGTGACTTAGATCACGACAGACAACAATTAATCAGAACAAAATTGACACACAATTGATAAACTGCTGTTATGGATTGTTAGTGTGGTCTAGCGATGGGATTCATTCGCCAATGCCGATCTGAAAGTATTCCATCTACCTAACAGGCCGGTATAGACTCGAGTTTGTTCTTTGTTTGCAAGCTGCTGCTTTTACCAATCTGTCTTTTTTCCCCCTTGGAAAGTTAATATTAATAGTAATAGTTTGAAAGGAAATATCAATATTTTGAAAGGATATGCCAATAAAGAAAATATCAATAAATGGAAGGATATACCAATAAAAATACTGATATTAATACAGTATTTTAGACAGATGTTTTTAAAAAAAGATCAGTTTCTGAAAATCACTACATAAACATCTGATCCGCAACGATGGCGAATAAGCAAATTAGCAAATATGCAAATTAATGGAAAATTCGGTACCAAATCTGAATTGGGTGGAATTTAGCACATCCTTAGTGTGGTCAGCTCTGAAAGATAATATACTGGGTGACCAAAAGGTGAGTTGACCACCGAGCTGCCGCAATGCATTTGAACTTTACAGAGGTTCATTCTTGCATGCCTACCTTTAGGGGGGAAAATGTCATGGGGAAATGTTAATACTTGTGTACTGTCAAGTACCACTGGGTTCTAAAAATTCCTCCTTAATGCAGTTTCTACAAGGTTAGCTGGTATGGTACAACCTAATTTATATATATATATATATAAACCCTCTGAAGAACATGAAGTTTGTTTCACAACAGCAAGATGTCTGGAACAAAAGGCAGCATAAAATCCATAGTTCTTGGGGGCAACTCTCTCTAAGGAAAAACAGTGACAGACTCAGCTGTTTTGAACGTGCATGTGAATGTATTGCAAGAGCTGTGTGTGCAATATATATGTGTATAAACCCATCATCAGAACTCTTGCCAAAAAGGGAGGGGAGTTGGTGACATGTCTATATTAGGTGAAAATCATTTGAATCTCAGAGAGGGTGGTCAGAGGGGAACTGTAAACTTATAGTAATATAAGGTAGTAGGAGGACATTTTGTAGGTAGTGGATGGGAACAAACATGGGGGCAGCAATCTCTATCCTTGCTAGGGATGGACAAACCTGTCAATTTCATTTTTTCCTCATTTTTTCCATTCCTAAGTCCAATTTTAGACATCAGTCTGTGATTTTTTTTTATAAAACACAATGAACCTTCTTCAGCATTTTCTCCTAATATACATGTTTGTATTTTATTTCCCCTATTATATATATTTTTGCAAAGCATTTTACCCTAATATATTTTTTTTGTATGATTTTCACTAATTCATGAATATATGCACATTTTATGCATACTTTACCCTAGCATATGCATTTTTGTACCCATTACTTGGCTGGAGAATTGCACTGAAAAATTCGCAGAAATGTGAATATCTAAGGACAGCTGTGTTTGGATTGTGAATTCGGTAGGTTCACCTTTAAATGCAGAGTGAATCTCATTTCTTCCCTGTCCCTTCTCCACCCCACCCAACATCCCTAGAAACAACTCTGTGGTTACATCATCATGTAGTATAATTTCCTAGGATATTTCCCACTTTGAAACCCTGTAGTAGGTAAACAACCTAGGTACTTTGAGTGTCTCTTACTTTTAAGGAAGTTTTTTTTTTTAAAAAAGTGGGAGGAAATAGATAAAAAGTCCTTGGACCACGTTGTATTGTAAACTGCTTTAACTGATTTATATGTTGTTGCAACCTGCCCAAGTTGCTAGACGAAGGATGTGTAGTAATTGAAAATAGTAGTAGAAGTAATAATAATAATTATAACAATTATTTTACTAATCTCTCATTTGATTGGCAGGTGAGGCCTCATTGGTGGTGCTGTCACTGAGTGCTGCCAAGTTGATGCTGACCTGTGACAGGGCCTTTTCAGTGATGGCTCCCTGTCTGTCGAATGCCCTCCCCAGTGAGGTGTGTCTGTCTCCATCACTACTGACTTTCAGGAGAAATTTGAATACATTACCCAGGCATTTGAGGGCTAAAGGGCACTGTTTCTGGCAACCTGAAAATCACTGATGAAATCATGTTTTTAACTGACATTCTACCATTTTGTTAGAAAGGATACCAAAAGCATGTCTGGTATACCTTGGCAGTAGAAAATGCAAGGCCCAGCAAAATAAAATTTTATTATATAATCCTTTCCTTGTGCAGAACTGACGTTTCAGGATGAACAAGACACCCACCAAACAATAGGAAATCTTCAACATGACCCAGTTTGCCATTTAGAGTTCAGGATTTTCAAACACAGGAAGAGGAAAGCACAAAGGGAGTGGTGTACTTGCTGCTGTTGTCACAAGGGCCCTAAATCTGCAGTGAGAGAGCCTTTTCCTTACTGCTATACCTAGGGCAGGCAGGGGCAACATTTGGCCCTTCAATGTTGCTGAACACCCATCATCCCTGGCCATTGGCCATGCTTGCTGGGACTCATGGGAATTGTAGTTCAGCAACATTTGGAGGGTCAAAGGTTCCCTACTCCTGCCCTGGGCAAAGGACACTTCCTGAGCACTCCATCAATTAAAAAAGAAGAACAGTTCCAGGTTGTAAAAACACAGTACAATCCTAAACATGTTAGTTTAGAAATTTTCTAGTGAGGAACATAAGAAGCTGCCTCATACTGAATCAGTTCATTGATCCATCTAACTACACTGATTATCCCGCTAAGCTTGATGGAACTTATTCATTAGAAAATGAGTTTAGAACCGCAACCACAGTCTTGCTCCCAGATACCTACAACCATCTTATCAAAAGATGCCTTACCTCCACCCCTTCCTAATTCAAACATCTTTGGTAAGCAATGCCACTGTAATATGGGCAACTTCTGCAATATGGGCAGAGTGAGTTCTAAACCACTTTAGCCACTCCTGCTCACGCTGTTAAGGCCTGTTTCTGACAAACAGCAGATGAAGTGATAAACTTGTATCCTGACTGTGCCACTTCAGAGTGCAGGTGGTGAGCGGAATGATGGAATCATAGAATAGTAGAGTTGGAAGGAGCCTATACGTGAAAGAAGGCATTGAATCCAGAAAGCTCGAAACCCCAAAAGAGGCAGACTCCTCCACAGAATCGTTGTGGGTGGTGATACCATGCCCCAGGAGGGACTTAATACTGGGAACGATCTATCGTCCCCCTGATCAAAATGCTCAGGGAGACCTTGAGATGAGATATGAAATTGAGGAAGCATCCAAACTAGGAAATGTGGTAGTAATGGGTGACTTCAACTACCCAGACACAGACTGGCCGCATATGTGTTCCAGTCATGACAAAGAAGCAAAGTTTCTAGATATTCTAAATGACTATTCCCTAGACCAGTTGGTCATGGAACCGACCAGAGGGACGGCAACCCTGGACTTAATCCTCAGTGGGGACCGGGACCTGGTGCGAGATGTAAGTGTTGTTCAACCGATTGGGAGCAGTGACCACAGTGCTATTAAATTAAACATACATGTAACTGGCCAATTGCCAAGAAAATCCAACACGGTCACATTTGACTTCAAAAGAGGAAACTTCACAAAAATGAGGGGATTGGTAAAAAGAAAGCTGAAAAACAAAGTCCAGAGGGTCACATCACTCGAAAATGCTTGGAAGTTGTTTCAAAACACTATATTAGAAGCTCAACTGGAGTGCATACCGCAGATCAGAAAAGGTACCGCCAGGGCCAAGAAGATGCCAGCATGGTTAACGAGCAAAGTCAAGGAAGCTCTTAGAGGCAAAAAGTCTTCCTTTAGAAAATGGAAGTCTTGTCCGAATGAAGAAAATAAAAAAGAACACAAACTCTGGCAAAAGAAATGCAAGAAGACAATAAGGGATGCTAAAAAAGAATTTGAGGAGCACATTGCTAAGAACATAAAAACCAACAACAAAAACTTCTATAAATACATTCAAAGCAGGAGACCATCTAGGGAGGCGATTGGACCCTTGGATGATAAGGGAGTCAAAGGTGTACTAAAGAACGATAAGGAGATTGCAGAGAAGCTAAATGAATTCTTTGCATCTGTCTTCACAGTGGAAGATATAGGGCAGATCCCTGAACCTGAACTAACATTTGCAGGAAGGGATTCTGAGGAACTGAGACAAATAGTGGTAACGAGAGAGGAAGTTCTAGGCTTAATGGACAATATAAAAACTGACAAATCACCGGGCCCGGATGGCATCCACCCGAGAGTTCTCAACGAACTCAAATGTGAAATTGCTGATCTGCTAACTAAAATATGTAACTTGTCCCTTGGGTCCTGCTCCGTGCCTGAGGACTGGAAAGTGGCAAATGTAACGCCAATCTTCAAAAAGGGATCCAGAGGGGATCCCGGAAATTACAGGCCAGTTAGCTTAACTTCTGTCCCTGGAAAACTGGTAGAAAGTATTATTAAAGCTAGATTAACTAAGCACATAGAAGAACAAGCCTTGCTGAAGCAGAGCCAGCATGGCTTCTGCAAGGGAAAGTCCTGTCTCAGTAACCTATTAGAATTCTTTGAGAGTGTCAACAAGCATATAGATAGAGGTGATCCAGTGGACATAGTGTACTTAGACTTTCAAAAAGCGTTTGACAAGGTACCTCACCAAAGACTTCTGAGGAAGCTTAGCAGTCATGGAATAAGAGGAGAGGTCCTCTTGTGGATAAGGAATTGGTTAAGAAGCAGGAAGCAGAGAGTAGGAATCAACGGACAGTTCTCCCAATGGAGGGCTGTAGAAAGTGGAGTCCCTCAAGGATCGGTATTGGGACCTGTACTTTTCAACTTGTTCATTAATGACCTAGAATTAGGAGTGAGCAGTGAAGTGGCCAAGTTTGCTGATGACACTAAATTGTTCAGGGTTGTTAAAACAAAAAGGGATTGTGAAGAGCTCCAAAAAGATCTCTCCAAACTGAGTGAATGGGCGGAAAAATGGCAAATGCAATTCAATATAAACAAGTGTAAAATTATGCATATTGGAGCAAAAAATCTTAATTTCACATATACGCTCATGGGGTCTGAACTGGCGGTGACCGACCAGGAGAGAGACCTCGGGGTTGTAGTGGACAGCACGATGAAAATGTCGACCCAGTGTGCGGCAGCTGTGAAAAAGGCAAATTCCATGCTAGCGATAATTAGGAAAGGTATTGAAAATAAAACAGCCGATATCATAATGCCGTTGTATAAATCTATGGTGCGGCCGCATTTGGAATACTGTGTACAGTTCTGGTCGCCTCATCTCAAAAAGGATATTATAGAGTTGGAAAAGGTTCAGAAGAGGGCAACCAGAATGATCAAGGGGATGGAGCGACTCCCTTACGAGGAAAGGTTGCAGCATTTGGGGCTTTTTAGTTTAGAGAAAAGGCGGGTCAGAGGAGACATGATAGAACTGTATAAAATTATGCATGGCATTGAGAAAGTGGATAGAGAAAAGTTCTTCTCCCTCTCTCATAACAGTAGAACTCGTGGACATTCAAAGAAGCTGAATGTTGGAAGATTCAGGACAGACAAAAGGAAGTACTTCTTTACTCAGCGCATAGTTAAACTATGGAATTTGCTCCCACAAGATGCAGTAATGGCCACCAGCTTGGACGGCTTTAAAAGAAGATTAGACCAATTCATGGAGGACAGGGCTATCAATGGCTACTAGCCATGATGGCTGTGCTCTGCCACCCTAGTCAGAGGCAGCATGCTTCTGAAAACCAGTTGCCGGAAGCCTCAGGAGGGGAGAGTGTTCTTGCACTCAGGTCCTGCTTGCGGGCTTCCCCCAGGCACCTGGTTGGCCACTGTGAGAACAGGATGCTGGACTAGATGGGCCACTGGCCTGATCCAGCAGGCTCTTCTTATGTTCTTATGTTCGTATGTTCTTAAGGCCATTGAGTCCAACCCTTTGCTCAATGCAGGAATCAAAGTTAAAGCATACAGCTGTCCAACTGCCTCTTGAAGGCCTCCAGTGTTGGAGAGCACACCACCTCCCTAGGTCATTGGTCCCATTGTTGTACTGCTCTAACAGTTAGGAAGCTTTTCCTGATGTTCAGCCGAAATCTGGCTTTCGGTAAACTGAGCCCATTATTCCGTGTCCTGAATTCTGGGATGATCGACAAGAGATGCTGGCCCTTCTCTGTGTGACAGCCTTTCAAGAACTTGAAGAATGTGCATTCATATACAAAAAAATCCTGCTAGGCGTCAGAGAGAAGGGACTACAGTTCTGCCTTCTTCCTGGTAAACTAGTTTTCTATTTGTGCAGAATCCCCCCATTCCATCCGCCCTGGAAGAACCATTCCATCACATGAATCCATACCTCCAATCTCAAGTTGTACAGGTCTACTACCTCACTGGCTGCTTGAGAAAACTAGATTTAAGTGGCCTTATTCACAATCAGGAGATGTTCTTTCAGCATAAAAGATTTCCTTCTCCCCACTTACTTTTGATTTCCCACAGTTAAAGCAATTTCAAAAGATAAAGGATCTTTGAGGCCTTTCAGCTGATAAATTAGTCAAAAGTAATGTTCATAGCAGTAGCAAAGAAGTTGCCTTCGGGGGTGGGGAATCTGCAAAGACCTTAAGGAATACAATTAAATCAAAGGAGAGAAAAAAACATCTAGAGCAAACAAGTCTCTTCCAAAGTTGGTCCCAAGGTTGCCTATCAAAAAAATGTCCTTGGGTTAGGCCAAAATGCATCTGAGCGTGAAATGGATGTGTGCCAAGAAACTAAAATAAACCTCCTGGTTAATTCCTTGGCCAAGCGATAGTGTGGTAATATCACAATGCAATCCTAACCATGTCTACTCAGAAGGGGCTTTACTCCCAGGATAAGTGGGATTAGGATTATTGCTTTAAGACTGATTAAATAGCTAAGTTATACAGGGTCTTTTGGAGGGAGGGGATTTGACAAGAGGGAGTAAAGGATCCACTGATTTAACACTGCTTCCAAGATTGTTATCACTAGGTATTATTATTTGTTAATCTGTATACCACCCACATGCCAAAATGGCTTCTAAGCAGCTTGTAAGCATAAAATCAATGATAAAATCCATACATAATTAAAATGCACAATTTCACAATTCCATCAAAGCATTAAAAACAACCATATATAAAATGCACAATAGTTTAAAAAGTAATTAAAACCAGTTGGATCAAGAAGTTCAAATTCAGGGAAATGCTTGCTCCAATAGGTATGTCTTCAAGAGCTGATGGAATGCCAATAAGGATGGGGCTTCTTGTATACCAGCAGGGAGGGTGTTCAAGATCTGCCAGGATGAATGAGTTAGCATCTGGCAAATGTCTGGTGCAGCCACGGCTACATTGGTATAAATCCCCAACCTCAGTTCATTTGGAGATATGCCGGCATAAGTCCTCATGCCGGTTCAGCTGAGGCTCAGCTGAGTACCAAAAAGTCCTAAGGGAGCAATCCTAACTATGAGAAGCCAGTGTAATTTATGCTGGTTTAAACTAAGCCGATGTAAAGTACACCAGATCCAAACCCCATTCAGGAAGGAGGTTACTACTGGCTGAGCTGGCCCAAACCTGGCAGAGGGAAATAAAGCCTTTAAAATAAAATTTGATTTATACCACCCGGGTTACCAGGTCACATGATTGAGCTGGATGGAGTGCCCCCCGCCGCCGCCTGTTCCCCCTGATACCCTTCCTTTTTGGGACTTACGCCGGCCTCATATTATGCTGGCATATCTTTAGCTGAATTGGGTTTGGGGATTTATGCCGTGGTAACCCCAGGTGACCCAGGGTTCATCCAGCTGACTTGGAGATCTGCCAGATCCTAACTCGCTCATTCCAGCGGATTTTGGGTTTGGATTGTTCCCTAAGTTGTGATTACATTTCAGGTTGCATGGGGAAGCATTCACTCATGACATTCCCAGCCTGAAACCGTAGTCTAGGGGAAAAAAACCCTTTCATCTCTTGATTCTTGACTTGTTCACATGTTACACTGAACACAAGTACAAGCTATCTCTACACATAGTACAAGTGTTTGTGTAAGTGTACATTTGTTGTACAGCTGAACAACTGTGTACAAAGACAGACTCCACACTTGTTGAACATTATTTAAGCATTACTGTACAAGTGTACATCAGGTACACAGTTTGTACACTTGTTGAATTTAACGTGTGAACACCCTTTCTGATAAGTATACAAACGGAGCCTTGGAGTCACCTGCACTCTCCTCATTCCCTCACCCCTGCAACAGTTAACTTGTAACAATAGTTTTGATGCTCTTTTTAAATCTCTTGGTTACCATTGCATTTTGAAATTTTGAAAGGTGCTCTGGGAATTTTATTGAGGAGCAGGGCATAATCACTAACATGCATACATAAAATTATCATAACGATGAGGCTTCCTAGTTTTAAAATTAATGCAGCATTTCTAACATGAAGTATGATTTGCCTTCCTTATACTGAATATTCCCATTAAAAAGTTCTGGACACATCCATGCAATCTGTAACTTGGGTTGCACATCCATGCAATCTGCATTGTGCCGTGTGTAGACTTCACACTGGATTATTTTCCCAGACGTGTGATAAACTCTGATTTTCCATTGTGCACCGAAGCCCCGAATTGTATTTAAGCAGAAGAAGAGATGAAGCTGCCCCCTTCCCAGAATTTTTGGAAAAAAGGTACAAGCAAAAACATCCTGAGGCAATTACACACAAAAAATAAAATAATGGCATGTACAAAGCCAGTCTTTCGTAAATTACAGCATGGCTGTGATGAATTGGGCAGAGAAAATGCAGAGAGCCCCTTGCTGGCATAGTCCTCCTGGCGCAGTCTTTGTTGAAGTTAATCAATATGACAGGTACCTTCATTCTCACATTCGGATAATAAATCAAGTAAATCAACGTTTTCCCCACCGCTACCACCGTTCTGCTTGAAGTCCCAGCAAAACCACATTAAGATGGATCTTTGCTGGCATTTAAAACATTGGTGGTGGCTGTCTGTCCACAAAGAGAGAGTGATGGCTGAAGACAGCTGATTAACACAAATATAATCATTCGAAGTACTCGCTTCAGGAGTTAGCTTGGTTCATTATTTTTAACTCTACATCTTCCATTCCCCCCTCCCAGACCGCTCCTTGAATTTATAGATAAAGGGCTTAGTGCCTTCTAAAGTATTGTGAGTTTTTTTTGATAAGCTGCCATTAAAGCTAACACACAAGTAACATAAGCCCTGTGTGAATCTTAAACCACGGTCATTTGATTCCCTTTTCTAAGGTAGTAATGTGCTATGCAGACAGGCTGGGGAGGGAGAAACGGAAGTGAATGGTTTTTAGAAAGGCGGGGGAAACAATCCTGTAATAGATGGGCAACAGTGTTGTTATTAAAGAAACTAAAGCTGTTCAGCAGATCCACACGAGTGATCGCATTACTGAAGCAAAAAATATCCCTGGCATTTTCACAATGCATTTTACCACCTCCAACTGCATAGTGGACATTCTGCCAGGACAAGAAAAATTAAAGGACAAGCAGGTGCTATGGACTCAAAGTGAAATATGGTTTCAATTGCATGGGTTGGAGCTCAGCTGTCTGGTGGACAACACTAGCTGTGACATAAGAGAAGAATTTAGGAGTTTTTTTTTTTTTTTAAGAAGCAACCTGGCTTTTTGGATGATTTCTTACAGCCACCCACTTTCCCCAGAATAGTGCTTGGGTTTTTTTTGGCAAGTATCATTAGAAGTGCAGTTGCCTTTATGCATGAAAAGGAAAGACCCACATGCTGGGATGAGGAATGAGATGCTTAAGGGTCATCAAGAGATCTGTTATTTTTCTAGGGCAGAGTTTCTTCCTAGCATAAGGCCGTAAGAAAAACATCCTACAAATAAAAGGGGTTATTTTGCCACAGCAATGCATTTTTTGCTTTGTTTTTAAAAAAATGGCAAACAGGATAAAAATTCATATAGATTTTCACTTCTTAATTTCTTGATATGAGAGACAATCCATGGCAAATGCACAGCTGGAGAACCCCTGGCCACCTCTGCACTGCAAAGCAGTGGTGGCTGTGGGTGCAATTTACAGGCTACCTGGGAAACATAAGAAGGTGCCCTACAGGTGCCCTATTGGTCCATCTAGCTCAGTATTGTGTACACTGACTGGCAGCAGCTATCCAGTGTTTCGGGCAGGAGCCTTTCCCAGACCTATCTGGAGATGCTGGAGGAACTGAACCTGGGAACTTCTGCCATGTAAGGCAGATGCTCTACCACTGAGCTATGATGAAACTTCCCAACAACCACTTTTTGCCTAGAATGCCTCCTTTCCTGATAGGCAGGGTTCTCAGGCATGCTTTTGCCATGTCAAGTAGGGAAAAGCAGGTAAGGGGAGGAAACTGAAAAGGAAGAAATGGGTAAAGCAATTTCTTCCACCGGCTGCTTCTCCTCTGCCAATCAGGACTCCTTCCTCTATGACTTTGCAGCAGAGAACCAATGAATAAGGGTTACTAACAATTTGCTAACCAATATTTGGATCAGACTGAGAGCTTACAAGCATAAGAAGGGCTTTGTTGGATCAGACCAAAGGCTTAGCATTCAGTGTGGCCAATGAGATTCCCCTGGGAAGCCCAAAAGCAGGACATGAGGACAGGACACGAGCCTTCTCCTCCTGTTGTTTCCCAACAGCTGGCCTGAACCTGAACTTGAAGACTCTATTTAGTTATCATATAGCTACTGATGGACCTTATCCTCTGAATTTGTCTAATACCCTTTATCTATGACTAGGATAATTTATTCCCCATGTTAGACTTCTTCAACTCCAAGATCCTTTCCTGCTTTACAATATATATAATATTGATTTAATTCAACCATTTACAGGTGGGGAAAAACCTGCAGTACCTGCACAGCTTTATGGTTTGCTATTATGCTAGCACAAATTAATGGAAAGTTGATATGCCAAACTGAATATGGAATATGTGTATCAGAAGTAAGCTATGTGTCTAGGAGTAATGAACACCTGAAAACAGGGAACCTGCTGCTCAGCACTGGAATTATCTAAACATCAGGATTCTAGGGTATGTTCTGGGTACACATTCAGTTCTCACCAGGGGTTGATAAGCGGGTTGGGCTTCACCATTATCTTCTATGAACCAAGTGCACCTTACAACATGCCTCAAACTCTCCTGTGACTGTGTACTGGAAGATAAGGGCAGTTTGGCAATGGAACCGACTTCCTAGGGAGGTGGTGGGATCCCCTTCGCTGGATGTCTTCAAGCAGAGGCTGGACAGCTATCTGCGGGAGATGCTCTAGCTGTGGATTTCCTGCTATGAGCAGGGGGTTGGACTCGATGGCCTACAAGGCCCCTTCCAGCTCTATGATTCTATGATTCTATAAGAGAGGTAGAGGCATTAAATCCGTCTTTCAGGAAAGCGGATCTGAATATATTCAGCAGAAGATGAAAAGCTGCTTCACAATGTCACCTAATTTTTAGTAATAATTGCTGAAGTTTGAAATTACCTGGTTCAGAATATGAATCAGAATACAAACTCCTTCCCTGAGCACTATTCTCTGGAGTTTTGTTTTGTTTTTTAAAAAATCACACCTGCCTTTCAGAACATTTTGCAAAACTCTGTCTTAGCTGTGATTAGTGGCCAGGACTGGACAAAAAATAGAGGCAGAAATTTTGAGGAGGAACTGAAAACACGCTTACAAATTGAGGTGGTATTGTTGGACAATAACACAAGTGAAAGCAAAACTTAAGGGCTGCACTAACTCTCAGAAAACAGAAGAATTTGTTCCAATGCCTGTAGATAGAGACAATTCCAGCTTGAGCCAAGGACAATTCATTCATTACTAGTTTTTGTCATACATTACTTGGATTTGTGCTGAAACTTACGAACTCCACAGTCAACACTGGCTTCCTAATGAGCTTATGTCCCACGCATTTGCATCAGCACAAGTTTGTCCCCATTTGCAGTTCACATTTTTCTTTTTTTAAACATCTTGGGTTCATGTTTCCCAGACTTCTGACAACTGAGGCACCTGTCCCTCCCAAATTAAAACTGGAGGCACACTTCACTCTTACACCCCCAAATATTATTTATTATTATTTATTTAGTTATTAAATTTATATCCCGCCCTTCCTCCTAGAAGGAGCCCTGGGCAGCAAACAAAAACACTACAAATGCTCTAAAACATCTTTAAAAATGTATTAAAACAAAGCATCTTTAAAAACAACTTTAAAAACTTATTAAAAAGTAATTCCAACACAGATGCAGACTGGGATAAAGTCTCTACTTAAAAGGCTTGTTGAAAGGGGAAGGTCTTCAGTAGGCACTGAAAAGATAACAGAGATGACGCCTGTCTAATATTTAAGGGGAGAGAATTCCAAAGGGTAGATGCCACAACTTAAAGGCCTGCTTCCTATGTTGTGCAGAACGGACCTCCTGATAAGATGTTATCTGCAGGAGCCCCTCACCTGCACAGTGCAGTGATCGACTGGGTATATAAGGGATAAGATGATCTTTCAGGTATCCTGGTCCCAAGCTCTATAGGGCTTTGTGCACCAAAAACAGAACTGAACTTGGCCCGGCACCTAATGGGCAGCCAGTGCAATTCTTTCAACAGCAGGGTAAAATGTTGGTGATACCATGCCCCAGTGAGCAGTCACATCACCAAATTTTGCACCAGCTGCAGCTTTCGGACCAACCTGAAGGGGCAGCCCCACATAGAGCACATTACAGTAATCCAGCCTGGAGGTTACCAGTGCATGGACAAAAGTAGTCAGGCTATCCCGGTCCAGAAAGAGCCACAGCTGTCGTACCAGCTGAAGCTGGTAAAAGGCACTCCACCTGGGCCTCTAGCGACAAAGATCGATCCAAGTAATAATAAGAATAGTTAAGACTAAGCTGCCTTTACAGCAGTGGTTCCCTTTTTGATGGTCTTGGCGGATCACTTTATGATTTTTCTACCTGTTATAGCAATTGTAATGCTGTTTCCAGATGCTGCATGATCTTTAATTGTATTTTTATTGTTTCTTTTATTTCTTATATTGTATTTTATTGTATTATAATTTGCATTCCATAGAATTCAAATTGTAATACAATAAAATACAATATTAGAAATAAAAGAAACAATAAAAAATAAAAATCAAGATGGGTATCTAATGATGGCATGCCACCAACCAGCTGAAGGAAGCCTACAGACCAATGGACCAATGTCAGTTTGGGAACTCCTGCTTTGGAGGGATCCAGTACCTGTATTTCTGTGCAAGTGGCAGGGCTGGGCCAGGCTGAAGGCAGCAGCCTGGGGTGAGCCACATGCTGGAAACCAAGAGCCAAAGGACAAACTAGAAAGCAGAGTTGAGGAGAAGGCCAGAAACCAGGATCAACGAGTGAGTGAGGACCAAAGGACACACGAGGAGGAAAGATAAAGAAGCAAAAAAGAAGCCAGGACCAAAGAATATCCGATAATGTGGAAACACATCAGAGATCAAGAAGACCTTGTTGCCCTCTTTTGGATAAAAGGTAGGACATAAATGTGACAAACAGAATGAACAAACAAATTATTTACTCAATTCATTGTTAGTGATAGCTTCTTGCAGCACATTAGTTCGGGAATTACAGATGGATGGATCATTCTGTTTCTTGTCCATATCAGTTTTGCACAGGTTCATTCACAAGCCTGTTTCACCCCATTTCTGAATTAATCTGTGATCTTTTTTTTAAAAAAGTACTATTTAAATATTGTGTTTTATCTCAATGTATGGGTTTCTAAAAACATTTTACTCCAAAATACACATTCTGGATTAATTTTGGTAAGTTTCTTGAACCAAGAATTGTATTTCAAAATTTGGAGAAGTGCAAAATTCAAATTGCAATTTTGTTCCAATTAGTACATTCGCCCAGGAGGTGCAGATCAGGTAAGTTTGCATTAGAATTCACAGAAACCAAAGGAACTAGGTGCACAGCTTCTCAAACGGCACATGATGCAACTGAAATAATTTACAGTTCCTCCGAAGTACAGCAGAAGCATTCGGTATAGGAAAGCGATGTAATATACGCTACCTGAGTGCTTGCCACATTTGTTCCATCAGTGACTTCCACAGTCATGTTGTACACCGACCTCTGCTCAGCGTCCAGGGGCTTTGCGATGACAATGGTTCCCACACCTTTGTCTGCGTCGAAAGAGCTCTCGAAATTCCCCCCTAATTGTTGTTGCAACATAAGGTACAGTTAAACCTCTGGAATGCTTTCATTGAAAAAACAAAACAAAATTAGAGATGAGGGTATGGTAATTTACAGAGAAGCGCTGCACGTAACATGCACTGCACATTTAGCGATCATTGTTCTAAACTAATTTTTCCTTTCAAGCATCATTTGTATATTGTAAAACAGATGTCATAAAGGAAAGAGAAAGAAAAAAAGGAAACAAGAACCCATACTGCAGACAAAAGATTCAGCAATGCATCCAAGCGAAGCGTAATTGATTCCTTAAAAAGGCTTTACAAGGCTATTAACCTGCAAAGACTGATGCCCTCGTTAGCGAGAACAAGCCCTCCCCCCCCTTCATTTGAAATTCATTTGGGAGCAAGATTCAAGTGTTATTTGTATGACAGTTCTAAGGAGCTCATTGGCGGGGCTACTGGGAGAGCTGGAAAGGGTTCAGAAAAGGGCAACCAAAATGTTCAAGGGGATGGAGCGACTCCCCTCTAGGGAAAGGTTGCAGCCTTTGGGGCTTTTTTAGTTTAGAGAAAAGGTGAGTACGAGAAGACATGACAGAAGTTTATTAAATATTCAGGCAGGCTTTTGGGGTGGGTTAGGTTTTATTATTATTGTTGAAATTTTTAATGTTTTAATGTATTTGTATGTTTTTATTTTGTACGTCGCCCAGAGTGGCTGGACAGCCAGCCAGATGGGTGACTAATAAATTTAATAAATAAATAAATAAATAAATAAAATTATGCATGCCATGGAGAAAGCGGTTAGAGGTTTTTTCCCCTCTCCCTCTCTCATAATGCTAGAACTCATGGGCATCCAATGAAGCTGAATGTCGGACAGACAAAGAAATAGCTTCTTCAGACAGCACATAGTTAAACTATGGAATTTGCTCCTGTGAGAGGAAGTGATGGCCACCAACCTGGACGGCTTTAAAAGAGGATTTAGACAAATACATGGAGGATAGGGCTACCAATGGCTACTAGCCATGAAGGCTATGCTCTCCCTGCATGGATGGAAGCAGTATGCTTCTGAATACCATCTACTGGAAACCACAGGAGAGGAGAAAGCTTTTGCACTCAGGTCCTGCTTGTGGGCTTCCCATGGGCATCTGGTTGGCCACTGTGTGAACAGGATGTTGGACTAGATGGGCCTTTGCCTGGATCCAGCAGGCTCTCCTCATGTTCTTACTTGCATAACTTTTAAAGAAATCTGACTACTTCAGTTAACCCACCCATCCCTCTCCAAAAAAACCCATTACAGGAAGCTGCCTTACACCAGGTCAGACTATTTGCCCAATAAGCCCAGTGTTGGATTTTCTGAGTGGCAGTGGCTCCCCAGGGCCTCACGAGAGGCCTTTCATATCATCTACTACCTGATCCTTTCGACTAAAGTTTGAACATGGGATCTTCTGCATGCAAAACATGTGCTATATTGACTCATGGGGTCCCTCCAGTGTCCCAGACAGACCTATACATATAAAAGCTGGTTCCCAACATTCTGTCACATTCTAGCATGACCAACAGAATCAGGTCAGGGCAAATTAAGGTAGGGGCCATGCAAATAGGCTGGGATCAGTAGGAGTGCAAAGCAGGTTTAGCCCCCACAATGATGGTGTCCTCGAGTGCAACACTTCACTTTCTTCAAAGTTTAAGAGCACAGCCATCAATCTTCCCTGTCAGGAAAATATAAAATACTACTCTCAGAGATACTATTGTGGAGTCAGGGCACTGGCGGCTGATGAGATGCTACATCAGTCAGCATTTCCGGCTGCTGTGGGGACAGAAAAATTACTGCTGATACCTGTCAAGAGCCAGATGACGTAGGGCAAAGAATGTCAGACTAAGACTAGGGGGATGCGAGTTGAAATCTCTTGCTCAGTCATGAGTGATCTTGGACCAGTTACCATCATCCTACCCTACCTCATAGGGCTAAAAGGGGAAGGGGCTTGTATGCTGCTCTGAGCTTCTTAGAAGAAGCCCAGGCTCAAATATATAAATATGTGCCAAAAAATGGAGACAGGGGGCACCTCCCTCACCAGTGTGTAGCTGCGTGCCCTTGCTGACATCAGCAGCTCATGCCAACGGCACCCTGGTCTTTGATGCAGAAGACACCCCATGCTGACAAATAGGAGCGGGAATTCTGTTTCCACTGCAGAGGTGGTTAGTGGGTCTGAGAGGTGAACTGCCTTATAAGGGTAAAACATAGGAACTATGAAATGCCCTTCCCTCTGCCGTACATGAAGCGGCAACCATCAGACATCTCGTAAAGTCATCTTTTTTGCCCAAATTTTCCCTAAGCGGTAAATGAAGACTTTTACATAAATAAATAAAGGAAGGAAGCTGCCTAATACTGGATGGTATTTAATGCTAGTCCTACTTAAAGTAGGCCCACTGAAGTTAGTAGACGTGACTAACTTAGGTTCATTCATTTCAGTGGATCTACTTTGAGTAGGGCTTCGTTGACTGCAACCCACTAAAACAGGATGTTTGATCTATCCAGCTCAGCGGCTAGCAGCAGCTTTCTGTGATTTCAGACAGGGGTCTCTCCCAGCCCTACCTGGAGATGCCAGGGATTGAACCTGGGACCTTCTGCATACAAGGCAGATGCTACCACATGAAGCCCATGTCTTCTACCCCTGATACTGGGTGGCTTGGCCTTCATTGCCCAGGGTGTTGTGTGTGCTTGTACGTGCAGTGCATCTCTTTGTGGAGAAGTTAGTGAATCCGCATAGCAGTCCTTGAAATATGCAAACTAGAGCTGTGTGCAAATGACCTCTCAAAATTCTCCATCTCTGGAATCAGTTACCAAATGAAATGAGACAACTGCCTGGCATCTTGATATTCAGGACATTTTCTTTGAAAGTAGGCTTTCCCTGAAGTGTGGCCCTGTCATTTTATGGAATATTAATTGTACAATCGTAGAAATGTCTTTATTGCTTTTAGCTTACTGAGTCTGTAATCTTTTGTATTTTACCATATTGTACACCACTTCTGCAGCTTTGGCTTGTGAAGCACTTTATAAATATGCAAATAAATAAATAAATAGAAAATATATCTGGGCAGAGAAATCAGGGGGACCATTTCACTTTTCTCAGGGGTGGGGCTTACCATCTGCAGTGGACACAGTTTCACTTAGTAGCCTGACTACAGATGTGAAAGCCCAGAAAAAAATTGGCAAATTCGGGGGGGGGGGATTTCCCCCCCTTTTTTTATGAAGCCTTGTTTGTTTTGTTTTTCCACCCAAATTGAAAAAATGAAAACATACACACAGAAATACACACACACACACTCCCCCCCATATTTCTGTTTTATTTTATTTTTCCTGACCTTGCACATCTCTAAGTGTGACTACTCTTTTGCATAATCCACGGTGCCTTGGAACTAGTGTCATTCCGGGGCATTATGATGGTCAGCCCATTAATTAAAAAAAAAAAGTAGAGAGCATTCAGAGAAAATTCTGAAAAGTTGTTGTGGAAGAAAAAAAAAAGTCTTCTGAGGAATTTTGGCCCATCTGTAATGCAAACACTCCTTTTACACACACTCTCTCTCTCCCTCTCCCTCTCTCCTCTCTCTCACACACACTTAATGGACAAGCCTTTTGCTAGTCATAAATAGCAGGCCATAGGGTTCAAACTGTAATCCTCTCAGAAGGCACTGAATCCACAATAGACAGCAAATTATTTATTATTATTAAAACCATTTCTATTTAAATTAATGAGAATCTGGATTTCTTTTTCACATTTTAACACAAGCTGCCTGCTGACTCAGGGATGCATTGTACCTCAACTAAATTAAACACTTCTTCATTTTTGCAACTCTGCACACATTACCTTTCATTAAAAGTACAAATTTGGCATGAATGCATGGGGGGGGGGGATCTTCCACCTGTGGTATGAGCGAGCCAGAAATAACCCAGAGCTAACAAAATTGGTCATTATGTTCAGAAACACAAGTGATCAAAAGGAACCACATTGGCTTTGCTAGTGCCCTTTGCCTCCCACTGAAATAAATCAATTGTAACAGAGAAAGCTTCCTGGAGATGGGGGGATACGAGAGGGACAGAGGCTGGCCAAAGGTTCCCCCTCTCCAACTCCTGCTTTAACCGAAGAAGCAAAGCAAATTAATGGATGATATAGGCCTGATCCTTCAAACTATAGGGTAGCATCAAATCCCTTGCTGAACAGCAGGAGAACAAGGGTGCTCATAACCCTTTAGAGACAGCTCAGTGGCTCTCAGAACGAGCACACAGTAGGAAAATTTTAGCCCATTGATTAATATCACACACACACACACACACACACACCCCTCCAGCAATTCTACTGAACATTTGTGCACTATGAAAAAAACATTTATTGTTTTTTAAACCTTTCGGAGGGTGGGGGTGGCAGAGAATGAAAGGGTTTCTCTTTTATTCTGACATGGCAATTTATGCTGATTGTTTGCCAGAATTAATAACACCAGGGGTAATTGCACATTTAACATATGGGGTGGGGGGAAGAGAGATGTGCCTATTACCTGAGTTGCCACAATGGAGAATCAAAGAATGCCTTAAATTAAGGGTAAACACTGGACAACCCTAGGGCTCAACTCAATCCCCCCAGGGTCTTCCCATCATGTCTCTCCCCCCCAATCATGCAACACAGTTGCTTTTTCCTGCACCAGAAGATACAAGATCTTTTAAACCCCTTGCTCCCTAGTGAAAGAGCCACAGTGTGTTTTTTTGTAAGGCACCTCCTCTTATGATGCCCCTCAGCTACAAGAAGGGCTTTTAAATCCACTTTTAACATCTCACTGTTCTTCCTTCAATCATATCTTACCTGTGCACAAGATGAGACATAGGTAAATGGAAGTGAACAGCCTCCATTTCAGTTTGGCCTGGGGAGAAGGGGGCTCAAAAGACCCCGTCAACTTCCTTGCTCTGTGAGGGCAGGGGCCAATATTACTGGCCCATCAGTTGAATTTAAAATACGGCTGCCATTAAATTTAGTTGATAAACATGGACTTTAAGTAAATAAATACTACACCAACTTCATATGCCCACAGTCAGTATTCATTTGAGCCCATCATAACATCTTTTCTTTCCCAAAAAGGACGTTTTATTTAAATTTTTAAAATCGAATTGAATCAAATATAAGTTTACTGTGTATAGTCAAAGGCCTTAAGCAATATGAATAAAAAATAAAAAATGAACCTTTATCCTACAACATTCTTGTTAAAATAATACATGACATTATAAATGTTTTATAAAATTCATCAAAACTATTAAAAACAGTCCATTACTACCATCCATTATTACCATCCATTAAAAGATTGGGCACTCAGGTCTTAAAAGTTTTATAATACATCATAACTCCTGATATAAAATTGTTTTGGGGAGCAATCCTAGCAAGCAAAAGGGGACATGGAGCAGTGGATTCCCATCACATCTGTAGCCCTGTTGGCTCCTGCCAACCAGGGTTAAGGTGTGTGGGGTAGGGAGAAGGATTTATCTTGCTTGCTGTTCCATCTCTCAGGTTTTTTTATTATTATTTGGACAATTTCTATATCGCCTACAGTTAAACAAACCTCTAAGTAGTTAAAACATCTTAACCAAATAGCAAATCAATAAAAACTCTATAAAACACAATTAATGATCAAACTGAACATCCTCTTTGATATCAAAATCAACAATGCACGTAAAAATCAACTAGGCAAAAAAGATGAAAAATATTCATAACAGAACAACTGAACGGAATATCCTCTAGACCAGTGGTCCTAACTTTTATGAGTATGGGACCCCCTTTGCAAGCTCAAAATATCGTGACCACGCCCTCTCCCGTTAAATGTAATTTTAGTCTCTGTTACTTGAAAAAATGGTACATGGCAAAATCACATCTCCAAACATCTCTTTCCATAAAAGCTAGCTGCAGACAGGGAGGTGTTGCTTTCTTTTGTTAATGCAAAGGTCCAACCTTTGCTTTTTGATTTTCTTATATTTGTTCTATTCATATATTTTCTTGTTTATCCTCTATGTACACCGCCCAGAGAGCTTTTTTGGCTTAGGGCGGTATATAAATTAAATTAAATAAAAAATAAAATAAATAAATAAACCAAATTGGTAGACCCTCCCCCCCACAATCTGAAGATGTGCAGTCCTGTTTCCCAACACCAGTGGGTTACAGTGTTGGGCTAAGATGCACGTTAATATCCCCACCCAGCCCCACCCAGCCATGAAGCCGACTGGGTGACCTTGGATCCGACACAGGGTTGGTGTAAGGATAAAATGGAAAGGGGGGGACCATGTGCACCACCTTGAGCAACTTGGAGGAAAGATGGGATATACTGTAAATGCAATAATTAAATAAATAAATACATTTCAGCCTCAGTCACTCTGCTGAGCTTTAATAATAATAATAATAATAATAATAATTAAAAAAGCATCAATGTGGTAGTGGTGCGGATGTTAGATTGTGAAGACAAAAGGGTGGATAGGTTGAGGAGGGGGGTTAGTGCTTTTAGGCCTTGGGATGATCATCAGAACTGATGACTTGGTTAGCGTGCACTTGGGGAATGAGAATGGAACAGAAGACAGATCAGTGCACGCACACACACCTGCCCCTCCTGCAAGCATCTGCAGGCGTGCATGTATTTGGGCATGTGGGGGGGGGAAGCCCTGAACTGCTGCAGCATCTTGGAGACAGTGGGGGGGGCAGAGTGTAGGCAAAAGAAAGGCGGGACGCTGGCACACACACTTAGCCTTAGAGATGAGGGGCAAGCAAGTCCTGAGCTTCCTCTCTTTAGTTCCGTCTGGGCCAAAGGCAAGATCTGAACAGCCTCGCAAATAAGAATAATTTTTAAAAGGAGGTGGCAGCAAAGTAGGAGCCAATAAAGGCTGGCAGGCTGGCTACCAGAAAGGAAAGGGGAAAGCATCCTTTCCTTGCAGCCTTGCTACTTTTTGCTTCACGAAAAGCCCTCTCCTCTTGTTCTGAGTAGCGTCAGCAGCAGCAGCAGTGCAAGGAGCCAGGAATCAGCAATATCAATCCCCTCTGCTTCCTGGTAGCTCCACCCTCAGCCTTCTTTGGTGTCTGCCACATGTTTTATAGGCAGATGCCTGCCCTCGGCATACCCAAAAGATGCTCTGGCGCTTCAGCAAAAGTCCTCCCCTCTCATTTGCGGCAAGGGGGAGGTGTCGTCTGCAGAGACAGTGAGGAGCAGACAGAGTCCAGTGAGTGAAGACTTTTTAAAAATAAATAAATAAATAATAAACAATTCATTTCTTTTCTGTTCATGGCCCCCTCTGGATTACCTCATGGCCCCCCAGGTTGGGAACCACTACTCCAGACATCCAAAACCCAATTAAATGAATTCAATTTCACTGCAGCAGAGGGGCCCCAATTGCCCTGCTCATCAGGAATCTAGTAGATCCATCGCTAGTCCTGCTTTACTTCCAAAAAATTCCCAGCCCTACCTGGAGATGCCGGGGACTGAAGAGACCTCTAAATACAAAGCAGATGTTCTACCACTGAGCTATGTTCTTCTCTAGATGTTGCGTTCCTGATTGGAAATCCCCACTGTGTTCCAATTATGGGACACACATGTAATGTACAGTTAGGCCCTCTGGCAGTCTTATACCCCAGTACTTGAGAGGGCCACATCACATTTGCTCACCTTGAAGATGGAATACCACCAGGCACCTACAGACTAGTCTCAGAATACATGACAGATTGAGAAAGTCCTACCAAACCCTACAAGGATCACAACTTTCAATATTGAGAAATATTTCTATGCGATAATTGATTTGGATCTAAGCATATGACTCGCACTAGCAGCCATCGTCTGGGCCTAGAGTGATCAAAAAGGGCCCAGTCAGACTGGGAGTGCCGCCATTTTAACACTGAAATTGAAACTAAGAATGAAAGCTCCTCCATTTTCATTAGCTTGGATCCAGTGGCAGAAACTTGGTAAAAATCCCCCCAAAATGAACTGAAAAACTCCACCTGCAAAGAAGGCACTGCTTTATGACGCATCACACAGGCTGCAGGGAAGACTGTGAAGCTGCAGTAAAGACAGTTTACTGCCCAACACGTTTCTGAGGATTGAAACTTTTCCTCAGAGGCGACTCTTACTCGGTTATTTTAAAGATAAATAAAAACTGACTTCCATACCAGTTAATATCAGATTGCTCCTTTTGTTTCTGGTCTCCACACACAGCAGAACAAGGTGGTAAAATGAGCTGACAGATTGCTGGTCTATTACCACTGACGACAGGGAAGACCATTTTTGAATAGATAGAACTTTTCCCTGCTTTGCTGGACACAGGGAACTGTTTTGATACGGGTGAGCATTCCAAAACGTGATCCCTACGCCTGCAGATGAAACCATCTCTTCTACCACTGCAGAAGCCCTCCACTTCATTCTGCTGCATGTACAGATCAGGCCTGAGTTCCTTCAAACTGAGATGCCTGGATCTGAGTCTAGGGCCAGGTAAGGATGAAATCTGTTGCCCGTTGGAAAGCAATCTGTTGACTTAACAGGATAGCATCAATTCGAGTTCATTCCTTAACCACTAGCTGCTTCTTCTACTGCTCCGTGTTTTTTTTTCTTGGAAAAAATAATGATATTTTAAATGAATTATAGTTATTTAAAAATATAAATATTTTAAAGGAAGTATTCATATATTATCATTCTTAACATTGATATTGTAGAGGCAGATTTTGTTTTTTAAATCCATTTTCAAAAATAGCCATGGAAATTTGTTACATTAAAATCTGATCTTCAACTATTGAGAATAAGCGAATTAATGGAAAATTCAGTATCAAATCCGAATTGTGCGGAATTCTAGCACATCCATAGAGCCACAGCAGGGAACCTTTTTCATCCAGAGTGCTGCATTTCCTTCTGGGCAACCTTCCAAGGGCCATATGGCAATGCTGGGTAGGGCCAGAGGCAAAATGGGCGGAGCTATGGATACACATTTTACTTTTCTACAGTAGGCTAGTTTCTATCACACCCATCTCTATCCTTCATCTAATCTATCTATCCTGCATTGCCAGAGTACGGTTGCCAGGTTCACTCCCTGAGACTGATCCTGTATTGTTGGGAGAAGAGAAAGTCAGCCGCCTGCAAGTGTTCCTGCAAGCCTGTAATGGGAAAAACCACCAGGTGGAATTCTCCCTCCCCCCTCCACAACTTTTAAAGATACAAAAGACGTCTTGGTTGCCAGGCCCTGCCTCCAAGAGGTCTTCTGTATCTTTAAAAGTTATGCAGGGGGAAGGGAGAATTCCACCTTGTGGTTTTTCCCATTGCAGAGTTGCAAGAACACCTGCACTTCACTGACTTTCTTTTCTCCTAAAGATACAGGATCAGTCTCAGGGATTGAACCTGGCAACCCTATGCCACAGTGAAATGTAAACGGTCCAGCTAGGTAAAGAAACAAACTCTAGAAGAGTGCAAAGCTGGGCGGGTGTGGGGTATGACCTGGGGGAAGTCTTCAGGGCTAGGCAGAGAGGCCAGGAAGGCCACAGTCACTCCATCCCACCAGGGCCTGAGATTCCCCACTCCTGGTTTAGGGTTTTGGGTATGCAAAATAGGCACTCTACCACTGAGCTATGACCCCCTCCCACTCCAGAAAAATCCTACTCAATGTATGGTACTTAACACAGATCTTCTCATGGGTCCTCCTCAGCCCATAACCAAATACTGCACTGTGAACCTGATGCTAATTTGATTTCATGCCAAAATCCCATCTATTCCCCACGCCCTTCTATGCATGTCTCAACGACTTATCTCAACTGTTATATATACAGTTAGCAGCATTTAATTGTAAGAGACAACATAATTGTTCTTGACATTTAATTAAAGTTATGGAGACTCCAAGGTATTAAAACATTTCTATTGGATTATATGCTTTTAATTATTTGAAGCCCACTCTCCTTTCGTTTTCTACAAACAAAAAAGTCAGAAAGAAAGAAAGAAAGGGCATCTATCAATCAGTTTTGGGGGGAGAAATCTTTCTGAAGGCAAGATTTGAAGATTTTTCCATGAAGAAATTTCTGATGAATCGAGGCTAGCCCTTAGGGGAAAGCCAGAGCATTCTAAAATTTACTTATTAAATGAATGTTTTAGACTGATAACTGTGAAGGGGGCAAAGTACCAACTTTTAATTTCAGTTGCTTTGTAACCATCATCATCATCAATAATTTATTGCGGTCACAGACCCATAGCATATACAGAATAAAAACGAAATTAAACTAAAATGCAATGCAAAACACAATATAATCAAATAGAGCAGAAATAAAAATAGTGGCAAGTTGAGTAGTACCCAATATCTTACTAACTAGTAGTAATAGCTCTGCGTTTCTGTTGGACCACATATAAAAACTTTGCGACTTGGGTGGTAATCTCTTTATTTGAGCCAAATAAAAGATAAATCATCATGCATTCGGGAGACTTATGAGGGACACTTGCCATTAAGGGGTTTAGGAACTTACTGCGTGTCCAGGAATATAAAGGGCAGGAAAAAAGCATATGTTGGATAGTTTCAATATTACCTGCTCCGCAGGGACAGACACGTTGTTCATAGGGAAGGCCCAAGAACCTCCCTTCCAGAACTGCAGAGTGTAGAGAATTAAACCTAGCCTTAGAAAAGGCTAAGCGAAATTTGGGGACTGTAAGAAAATCCAAATAAGGGGCAAACTTACCACATTCGAATCTTAAATTCAAATGAAGGGGAGAACATATTTTGGAAGCCATGGCAATTGAAGTTTGAAAATCAATGTCCCTAAGTCGGGACCGGATAACGGATTTAGCAGAAGCAGGAGAATGAGAAGATAGATATTCTCGAGAGAGGCCATTCCGCGCCAATTTCGTCTCCATTTTTCTGTTCCAAATAGAGAAAAAAATGTCGCTCCAAAGGAAGGATAAAAAACCAGAGGGGGGGGTCAAACGATAATTTGGCCCAGTAGTTAGCAGACATCAGCCAAGCGTGACACTCAATCGAGGTAAGCCCGCATTCTAATCTAAGGGCAGCCGAGGTAACACATCTTGGGACACCTAATAGTCGGCGTAAAAAGGTGGAAAGCACCGCTTCAACTGAAGAGTTGAATGGATGGATCCAAATTGGGACACCGTATAAAAGTTGGGGGATGATCTTGGTTTTAAAGATCTGAATAAGTGCTGGAATGAATTGCCCTCCTTTGTAAAAGAAGTAACGAAGCAGACCCTTTATGGTATTCCTGGCACTCAGCACCGCCGCCCTTATGTGGGTGGTCCAGTTCAGTGAGGAGTGAAAGGTAATACCAAGATATTTGTAATGGTCAACCTGTTCGATTTGGTGGCCATTAATAGTCCAAACAGGGGTGGTTATTTGTTTAGAAAACACTAGAATTTTTGTTTTAGCATAGTTAATAGTTAACAGGTTCTCACTACAATAGGCCATAAAAGCGCGGAGAGTTCGCTTAAGACCCACCTTTGAGAAAGAAAGAAGGGCAGCATCATCTGCATATAATAATAGGGGACAGCTTAGTGCAGCGATTTTAGGAGAATGATGGTCGTGAGAAAGACAGCGAGCATTCAGGTCATTTAAATACAGGTTGAATAACAGGGGAGCTAGAATACATTCCTGTCTCACCACAGTGTCTGTAGGGACAGAATTAGTTAAACCGCCTTCGCGTCCGCAGTGAACCCGCAAGGATGTACGTTGATGCAAGTTGTAGATCAAAAAAAGAAGCCTTTTATCAATGGAAGTTTTAGCTAGTTTGGTCCAAAGTTTATCCCGGGGGATAGAATCAAAAGCAGCTTTTAGGTCAACAAAAGCAACATATAAGCTGTTACCCCTTTGACTTCTGTATTTTTTGGCAAGGTGGTTCAGGAGAAGACAATGGTCAAGGACGGAACGTCCTCTCCTGAACCCTGCTTGCTCCCTTCCAAGAATATCATGTTCCTCTATCCAGGTATGGAGTTTTACTTTCAGGTAAGAAGCATATAACTTACCTATTACAGATAATAAACTTATGGGCCTATAATTTGTGGGGTCCTCTCTATCCCCTTTTTTGAAAATGGGTATGATTATTGCTTCACGCCAAGCTGCAGGGAAATGACCGGTATCATTGAATCTAGTAAATAAGTTGGCCAATAGTGGAGCCCACCAATCTTGAAAGTTTTTTAATAGCTCTGGAGGGATATTATCTGAGCCAGGTGCCTTACCCATTTGTAGCCCAATTATCAAATCCCTTATTTCATTCTGAGAAACGGGTAACCATACCGGAAGCGACGAAGAGTCCGGGGGGAGAAAACAAGACAGGGCATTGTGTCGAGTGTTCACGTACATAGCTGTAAAGTGCTGTTCCCAACTTTGAGGGGGAATATTGCATGGAGCAGAATGCGAAAAACTAAAGACTTTAGAAATAATGGACCAGAAATTTTTGGAGTTTTTGGACCTAGATACTTGAATCAGGCTATTCCACTCCTCTTGGACTGCCAACCTCCTTTTGATGGCCAGCTTTCTAAAATTTACTTATTAAATAAATGTTTTAGACTGATAACTGTGAAGGGGGCAAAGTACCAACTTTTAATTTCAGTTGCTTTGTAACCATTTTAATGAGCAATCAGAAAATTGTAACGTTATCAGACCACTTTTCTTAAGAAAACTTTGCCTTCAGAATTTAGGGGGAATTAAAAAGGGGGAGATAACGACAGCTGATGCCTTTAAAATGCCCCTTCTTTTGCTCATAAAATATAGATTAGTCTCAGCTAAATCCAATATTTGTTTAAACCATTAGCATAGTGGTAAATTCAGAAGTGCAGGATCCCTTCATGTTGATCACAGCCATGCCCCCTCCATACTTTTTTGCTGCGGGGCTGAGAATGAGATCCTTGTTAATGCCTAGGAACCAATAAGCATGAAAGAGGAGTGTTAGCTACTGAGAAGAGTCTTCTCAGTGGCTGACATGCCTCCTTTCACTTGGATTGGCTGCAATCAGCAGGAAAGCAGCATGTTAGAAAACTCTTCTCAGTGGCTAACACATTCCCTTTCATGCTGACTGGCTTGTAGGATGCTGGAGACATAGGGACCTTGCTACAAAAAAGTAAAAGGGTCTAAGACCCCCTGAGACCCTTCAAGACCACACCCCCGATTCAAACTCTTTAAGTTAGTGTGTCAGTCCCTTTCCCTGCCCCCACCCTAAAACTCCACACTTTAACTAATTCCTGTTGGATACATCAAAGACTCTTTGGAGGCAAGTTCAATGATTAATTATGTTCTTGTTCATTCATTTCCTTTTGCTCGTTTCAATCTATTATCTGTACATCAGCAATATTATTTTATATCTTTTAAAATATACCTCAGTAAAATTATTTTTAAAAACAGTTTTTGGAACAGTCTGTCTGAAGAGCAGGTACACATACGCATCTTTCTTTAAGACTTCTTATTTACTGCTTCCCTATTTATGGGTCAGTTTCCTTTGGCAGTCAAGGGGAAAGCATCTAGAAATCCTGGACATGCTGGATAGCTCTCTACAGCCAGCCAGTCATGTGCTACCTGCCATGCACCATATTTAGCTTGTAGCATGTGCCAACCATAAATATGCTCTTTATATTGTTTTGCCAGTGACTGCTAAAATTTGCATACAGTAGGGCCCCGCTTCTCGGTACCCCGCTTTTCGGCGTTCCGTTAATACAGCACCAGCAGGGCGATCAGCTGGAGGGGGGGCTGGAGCTCTCCGCACTCCAGCTGATCGCGCAGGAGGAGGGGAAGATCAGTTGTAGCGTGCTGCAGCTGATCTTCTCCTCTTCTGGCGCGATCAGACTCCCGCTCGAGCTGATCACGCTGGAGGAGGGGAAGATCAGCTGTAGCTCACTACAGCCAATCTTCTCCTCTTCTGGCACAATCAGACTCCCCTGCTCGAGCTGGTTGCGCCTGAGGAGGGGAAGATCAGCTGTAGCATGCCACAGCTGATCTCCTCCCCGGGGGCAGTCAGACTCGCGCACTCCAGCTGATCGCACCAGAGGAGGGGAAGATCTGATCTTCTCCTCCCCTGGTGCAATCAGCGGGTTAGGCTCCAGACCCCCACCCTATAGCTGATCCGCTTTCCGGCGCTTTTTGCTTTCTGGAGGGGTTCTGGAACCTAACCTGCCATATGAGTGGGGCCCTACTGTATATCCTGCAGACTGGCATAGACAAATGTGCTTAGAACCCCATGGAGCAGGGAAGGTGCTGGGGGGAGGGGGAACTGGAGGGGAAAAGAGGTGGGCATGGAATGCTTAACTACCTCACACCCTGCCATTTTCCCAATCCAAATCCCACCTACATTCTATGATTTTCTTCTCTCTCTCTCTGGGGCATGAAGGCACTCTGATAGGCATTTAAGTGTAATGAAACTAGTCCCTCAGAGTTTTCCCACCTATTCCCTAACCTCTCACTGCAGCCCTCAGGTACCTTTCTACTTCCAGAGTTGAGAAGCAGAGATGCTGGCAAATGTCTGCAAAGCTGTGGCCACACTAGTTGCTTCAAAAGCAGCGAGAATGGTGTTTCTGGCTGTGCTTTGAAACGACTCTGCCCTCGGCTGGACACACCTCCCTTCCCCACTGCTGACTTCAGATCCTTCAGGACGGCCCACAGCAAAGTGTTGGGCCAATCACTGTCTCTGCCTGATCCTACAGCAAAGTGTTTCCATTGGCCACACCTGGAGGGGCAATGGGTTGATTTACCAATCAGTTGTGAAATATGTCTGAAGCTGAACTTTTTTAAAATAAAGCACTGGAGCTTATCTGACCAGGGTTTAGAGTGAAAAGGGGCCAAGTTTGACTAGTGTCATGTGCCCCCATTTCCAGAAAACAGAGATGGAGATGCACTGGAACTGGCACACGCGTAAGTGGGTCTCTACCCCAAGCTGAGGCAAGAACTTTGGGGGTGGGGTTGGTAAAAACCCATCTCAAAGACAAGTAGCCCCTGGATTCACCTTTGGTTGAAATTCAAGCTGGAGAAGACTTGCCAGTTTCTCCCCTTCCATCCACACAGTCCCTGGGTCTGTGCAAGTTGGCTTGCTTTGCTTATTCCAGGGGTGAAAACCAATGATAGGGAAACCCAACTCTCTCACAGAGAACCCATTGGGCCAGAGAGTCCTCTGAGGTCGTTGGGCTCCCTTTCATCAGGTGTTGCCCTTGCAGCCTTGCTCTATCTCCTCCTATTAAATCTAATGGTTCCAATTTGGTTTTCATCTTTTCAACAAGACAGCTGATGTGGCAAAGTGGTCAGAGTGTTGGACTATGATCTGGGAGACCAGGGTTCAAATCCCCACTTGGCTATGAAGCTCACTAGGTGACCTCGGGCCAGTCACTGCCTCTCAGACTAACCTACTGCACAGGGTTGTTGTAAAATGGAGAGTGGGACAAATCCGTTTGTGTGTTGTTGTTTTTTAAAAAGGTTCTCATGAAAATTTGTCAGCAATTTAGTGATCATTTCTCCTCTTATACACATTTTGGTTTGCAATTTTGTCTAATAGGCACATTTTTGCAAGCAATTTCCCCTATTTTGATGCATTTTTGTGTTTTTTAATGAATATGTCCATTTTTATATATGCTTTCCACAAATGCATGCATTTTTGTGAGAGAACTGCATTGCAAAACTGGAGAAGTGGAATTTTGAAAGATAGCTGTGTTTGGTTTCTGTATTGTTTCAGGAAGTTCACATTAGAGAAGGTTCATTAAATGTGAACTCTTGGTCCCTTCTGCATGTCCCTCTGAACTCAAATATAGGATGCTCTTTTCTCAAAGCTGCAGTTGTTTGGGGTTGCCTATGCTTCTGGGGATTCTGAATTATCTTTATAGCAAATGAAGCCATGAAAATTTGGAAGGCAAACCTGAAATAGCTTCTCAAGACCTTTTGGGTTGGGGGTTGCGATGATCAGACTATTTTCGGTTTGTGTTAATTTCACATTCATAAATCTGTTCTATCCTACTTTTGCATTAATCTCCAATTATTAGTTTTTTTTAATATAGATGTATTTTATCACAAAACAGTTGCTTCCTGAAATTGGGATGGCAGATCCACAATGAAACTCTGCATAGGCCCGACAACTGACTTCTTTTATCTGTTTGTTTAATCAATTGCTTCTGTAGTTCAGCAGTGCCCCAGCTGCATATGTTACCAGCTGTAAATGCTATGCAATTGGCATATAGTGCAAGGTAAAATAAATTAACATGTTTGTGTGTGGGGTCACTGATTCCAATTTCTCCCCTTTTGAGGTTTTAGTTTTTCCTTCTTTGGCTACAAAAAAAAAAAAAGTAAATGTAAATAATCCCTCTTCAGATCAAGACTTCCAAAAGGATACTAGTAACAATAAGTCAAACTATAAAACTCACAAGAGCTGTGTGATGCGTGCTGCTCTTCAGGGTGCAGTAGAAGCTTTGAAAGCAGTGAATAACGAAGAATTATTGCTGGTTAGGCCAAAGAAGAGCTTTGTCAGAAGCCCACAAATACTGGCAAGCCACTGAGCCAGTCTCAGGATGGATACCACTCCTTCCTCCCCCTGACTCCATGGCTTCATTGTTCTGTGGCTCTGGCCAGCCCAGTATTCTACTCTTCCTGAATTTTGTTTAAGTAAATTTTACTAAAACTAATTCTGGAATTGGAACATTCTTATTTTGCCACAGTTTTCAGTTCCTTTGGATCTCCTTCCCCATGACACTGATGCACAAATGTGCATTAATAAAACACTACAGAAAAGCAATCTTAGTAGGACCTTATGTACAATTGCATCAAGATTCTCTTTCTGAGGTATGCTCATGCTATTCTGCATATAGGTAAAACTCCACAGAAAAAGAATTTAGATATACATCAAAACTGCTTAGAGGTTTTCTCCAATCAAGCAATAAATGAATTGTGTGTGTGTGTGTTTATATATATATACAATATACACACACAGACACACACACACACATATATATGCAATCAGGCCCACCCTTAGCATGTGTGGGGCCCGGGGCAAAAGCACAGTTGCCTTCCCCCCACATTCTTTCTCTCTCTCTATATACATTTAGAGAGAGAGAGAGAGAGATTTTATTTATGAATATATGTAATTATAATATTTACATATGAGGCTAACAACCTATTAAATACAAATATGATTACCTTCACTTCAGGGAATAGGCCTCTAGTCAACCTGTTCCATACATTTATTTATTAGTTACATTTATATACCGCCCTTAGCAAATAGCTCTCAGGGCGGTGAACAGCATAAGATAAAATACATACATCGTAACGATAACATCACAAAACATATATAAACAAACACAATACAATTAGACAAATATAAAATAAAAAATCAATGTTACAGAAGTTAATCAGACAAATAGATTAAAATGATTAAAATGTTTAAAATGATTAAAATGCCTGGGAGCATAAAAAGGTCTTTACCTGGCGCCGGAAAGATAATACGGTAGGCGCCAGGCGTACCTCTTCGGGGAGGCTGTTCCACAACTCGGGGGCCACCACCGAAAAGGCCCTAGATCTAGTAACCACCCTCCGGGCTTCATAGTAAGTTGGCACCCGGAGGAGGGCCTTAGATTGCGAACGAAGTGAGCGGGTAGGTTCATAGCGGGAGAGGCGTTCCACCAGGTATTGCGGTCCCACGCCATGTAAGGCTTTATAGGTCATAACCAGCACCTTGAATCTCGCCCGGAAGCAAATAGGTAGCCAGTGCAGGCGAGCCAGAACAGGAGTTATATGCGAAGACCGACTGGTCCGCGTCAATAATCTGGCTGCCGCATTCTGCACTAGCTGAAGCTTCCGAACTGTCTTCAAGGGCAGCCCATCTGTCTTCCCTATGTTGATATCTGCTAGATATGGCAGTCTATTTCTAGGCATATTTTCCCATCTTTACCTTCCTAACTAAACAATTGAAAACACTTTGTGCAGAACCATTGTTTTAAATATCGAGGATGACAGAATTTAATAATTTCTGTAAATGTCTGGGCCTGGCTGCTTTGTTGATGGGCAATTACTTTCAGATTAAAATTAAAATAATACAAATATAAGAAACTATATATAACTTCACAGCTGATGAGCGGCAGCAGCACAGGGAAGCCACTGACTCAGGCACGCAGCCGAAGAGCAGGCTGGGGATTCAAACCTCCTGCCTAAAATCAGCTCGGGAAGCGGCTGGCGAGACGGCCGCTGCACAGCTGAAGGGAGAGGAAAAACCCTGCCGCAGCCCAGCTTCTCAGATCGCCAAGCGCAGGGGCCCCCCAAAGCATGGGGCCCGGGGCAACTGCCCCGCTTCCTGGTGCCTAGGGGTGGCTCTGTATACAATATATATATATATTGGTACAGTATGTACAGCAAATACAAGTTCATTTTTTGCAGTGCATTAGCAAAATATTGGACAAAAAGAACCTTGATGCATATTACATATGCAATATCATCAAAACTCTAAAATTCAGGGAGGGATTTGGATGCAATTGTGCTGTGTTTCAAAGGCATCAGGAAGTCCCTGAAGCTTGAGGGACTGCAGGGATGAGCCGAGGACACATGCTCATTCATGCAGTTAGACTGAGCTTCAGAAGTGAAGCAGTGAGATGTATCCAAAACCTAGTATGAGGTCAGAGAAGAGTCCCTGCCCATATCTAACCACCACACACCACAAATGCACTCATCAGTTTAAGAAATATGCTCTCCACTGGTGATCTGAATAACACATTTGTGGCCCTCTACTGTTGTTTTAGTTATTCCCAGTGGAGACTGGTGGCCCTGGTGTCAGTGGGGCAACGAATCCGCTCAAAGTCTTACTCTGAATTTTCAAGGAGCTGCCACCTTTCAGCACTTGGACAGCTCCTTGAAAGTTCAGACTAGAACCTGGAATGGATTCACTGCTCCAATGATATCGGGGCCATGGGCCTCCACTGGTTATTCTAGAATCTTGGAAAAGAGTTTTACACTCTTGCTAGGATTCTGAAAAGCCTAGTTCACGAAGATGAAAAGCACCATTTTCTAGTTAGGTTGTTGTGCACCGCCCAGAGAGCTTCGGCTATTGGGCAGTATAGAAATTTAATAAATAAATAAATAAATAGGTGACCAAAGAGAAACTGCCACTCATAGATTTGGAACCTTACGTCCAGTTGTAATTTACAGACTGTTGATTTAGCCATGGCGCAGTTCTATTGTGCAATTCAGACGGACAGGCCAGCATTTCAAATATCAGAATGTTATTTTTGTCTCTATTGTTTTGCACTTGCTTCTATTCTACACTTCTATTGTTCTTTAATAGTATATGGGATAAAATTCTTGCATTCAGTGCCATTACTGAAAAAATAATAACCTAGTTTAGAGTTCACAGGTGGGCCAATCATGTGCGCAAGCAGCTCCATGGTGGCCTCTTTCAGTCAATCTGCTTTCAGTCTACAGGTGAACCATTTATCTTGAGGTGTTAATCAGGTAACTGCTACAAATTTTACCATGCCACAGCAAACCTACATTCTGGAGGCCCTGTAGGTGCAGGGCGGAAATCTGAGCTTCTGTAGAGCAGACTGAGGGCTCCTCCAGACAACCTATTTATTGAGGATTCATTCTGATTTGCTTGCACAAAGGTTACATGGAAGACAGACTATGTCCAGTCTTTAGTGAATATTCACTCTGAATTGTGCACATGTGCGCGTATGCATTCATATGTCTTTCTATCGATCATTCATTCATTCCACATTTTTCAATGCATTTCCCCATCAATTTCCTAAGCACAAAAGTCTGTTCCTTTGTAAAAAGTGTATCTCTTGTGCTACAGTAACAGAGTGCTTTAATCCATCTTAACTGCACAAACTTCCTGGTATGCGCTTCAGTTCTCCTGAAAAATACTGACCATCTGGAGGCACCCTAAATGGAGTTGTGTATGTGTGCACTAGGGTTGGAAAACCTTTTTCATTCCCTCATGGGCATCTTTTTTTTTTTTTGGTGGGGATGGATGCATTCCAACGATGGGCAGGCCCAAAGGGAAAAGTGGGCAGAGCAATGGATGTGATGCTCTCTCTCTTCTGTAGGCTACATTTCATCCACCCAAAAGTCAGAGTTACACACGTACAGGGAGACATACTTCCATCAAGGAAAACATTATCATAGTTCTAGGACACATTCCAGCCTGCCAAAAGCACCCAAGGACCAGTGAGGGGCATGGCCTGGGAAGAGGGGGTGTGGCCTGTGGAGGGGCAAGGCCCGGGGAAAGTCCCAAAAGCAGACACTCTGCCAATGAGCCACAGCTTTCCTCAGAACCACTGAGTTATGGCTCCCCACCCATGGCACACACAGGATTACGTTGCACAGCAGGACTGCAGCGCCCCCGATCTCTACAAGCACTTCTGGACGTCAACCCCACCCACCCACCTGCCCGGCAGCTGTGGCAGGACTGAGCTGGGAAGTGCTTCAAGCAATTCCTTTTGTGGGCAATCTGGTGTCATCATGCCGAGCGAACGGTCCCGAACTCTTGAGAATCTGTGCATTTTGCTCTTCCCTCCCTTCTTTCTTTGGCGTATTGAACCTATTAGACTATAAAACATTCTGCCAGGAACCTGTCTCTTCCCTTCTTAGTGAAGCACTCAGTAGAATTTTAATGTGCTTAATAAATAATAAAAAGGGAGAGGCGTTATTCCAGGAGCTTTGAGCTGCAGCTGCTTTTCTCTCTGTTGATCCTGCTAAGCTCTTGCATTTGTCCAGGAAGAGGTCAGCGCTGGCAACTGGCACAGATGACATCAGGCTTTTGCAAAAGCACCGCAATCCAAGGAATGTAAGTGGCTGCCTTATAGTAGCCCGGACTACATATCCATCTAGACCAGGGCTGGGGAAACATTTTTAACCTGAGGGCCACATTCCCTTCTGGGGAGGGCCACATGACAGTGGTAGGAGAGGCCAGAGGCAACAGTGGGTAGAGCAATGAATGCACATTTTGTACAGTAGGCTAGTTTGTACACACACTCACACACCCCTCTCTATCCTCCATCCAGACAAACAAGCAGCAGTTTTAGCATTCAAGAACACTTTGCAGCCAGGCAAAATATGCACAGGGAGCAAAGCAGGGCCAGTCAGGGTGTGAGGCCTGGGGAGAGTCCAGACGGTCAGACAGAGAGGACTGGAGGACCACATTTGGTCCCTGGGCATGAGAATCCCCACCCTGATTGAGCCCAGTGTTGTCTACTCTGACTGGCAGGAACTCTCTCCAGGTTCTCATACAGAGGGCTTTATTTATTTAAATCATTCCTATACCACTTTACTTTGGGGAGGATTCTCTACGAGGGTTGCAAACCATCACATCACCTGTTTTTTAAATCTGCGGGTTGTTTCTGTTGCCAAGGATTGAGTCTGGGACCTCCTGTACGCAAAGTATGTGCTTTGACACTGAGCTATTAGCCCTCCACAGTGGAGAAAGTTCACACTGAAATGCATCCTGAACCAGGGGAGCTGTCTGCAAGACTGCTCCCATCTCCAACTTCCTTTTCCTAACTCAGCTAATGCTGCACCTGACAGTTATGAAGAGGAGACTCACCTGATTGTGTCTCTGATTCAGCGTGCATTCACAAGGAGGCAATTTAGCAGTATCAGCTGCAATCTCATTGAAGAGTGCTTGTTGAGTCCCCCTGAAGTCAGCAGGATTTAGGAATATGCAAACCCTTCACATGCAAATAGCACCCTTGACTTGTATTAACACACCTGCTAATTTAGCACAGAACACTACTCCTGGTTTTCCTCCTTTCTCTATTCTTGTTCTCTCTCTCTTTTTAAATACTGATGGCACTTAACTTTTAAAATTATTGTTATGAATGAACAGCCACTTGTCTGGCCACCTGCGGCAAGGAGCAATGACTTCCAGGTAAGGATGGAAGGGTCGATCAATTTCAGTTCTCTCAGTTTCTCATTTTTCTAATTTTAAATTCAGTTCTCCACATTTCTGAGGCAATTTGCATTTTTTTAAAAAAAAAAACCTCAAGAAAATTCTCCAGCATTTTAGTGCAAATTTCTCCTACTAAATACATTTTTGTAGGCAGTTTTGACTAACGTACTCATTTTTTTTGCAAACAATGTCTTCTAATGTGATGCATTTTTGTATGTTTTTTTAGTAACGTATTCATTTTAATGCACACTTTCCCCAAGTCTATGCAATTCTGTAAACGCTGCTTGGTTGGAAAACTGTATCACAAAATTCGGGTGAGTGTGAATTTCAAAGGGTGGATGTGTTTCAATTCTCACATTGTTTTGGAAAGAGTGAGTTTGATAGATTTGGCTTTAAATGCAAACTTAAAACAAATTTCTCCCCCATCCCCGCTTCCAGGTGACAAAAGCGAGATAATTTTACTAAAGGTTTGATTCAGTTCTCCTTCCCACCTCCTCTCTTTGTGACTGTCCATATCTATAACATACATCACTAACATAGGCACAGACAGGCAGATTGTATTTTATTTATATTTATTTATTAAGCTGCCTTTCAATCAAGTGCCTCCATGGTAGTTAATGAGGCATACCAAAGCCACTATATCTCATATAAAAAATGCTAAAAATAATTTAAAATGCCCTATAAATATTCATGATTAGAAACATTAATACCAACAAAAACAAGACAAGAAGCTAATTAGGGTGGCCCAACAGCCCTCCAGAAGAGAGTCGCATCTGTTTGGAATCTGTTAAAGAAAGAGTAAGGGAAATTTCCCAAAGGAGGGAGTTTCAATGTTTGGGTACCAGCACAAGTAAGGCCCTCTCCTGTGTCACCATCCACCATACTTCAGACAAGGAGGCACGAGGAGCAAGATTGCCAAGGAAAATCACAAAACACAAGTAGTTTCACATGAGAGCAGGCAGTCCTTGAGGTGCCATGGGTCCAGATCATGTTAAAGGTAAAAACCTCTGCACTAAGTTGTTGCAAAATTGGTATGATAATGTGCCACACAGTATCTGGCCACATCCCAGTAGCTGTTCCCCCCCCCCTTTTTTTTTGAACCAGTGCTGTTTCTGGACACTTGGGGGCATCACATAGAGTAGTCTATTCCAAGTTATTTAAAAAGCTCGAGGAGTAGGGAATAAAACTCTGATGATCACAAAGAAATGCTATAATTAGTCAGGATGAATACGTGAATAAGTGAACTGCTGACAAATGGATGCATAATTTCTACGTGGTGTCTCTCAGGTAGCTAAGAAAGATGCAAGTGGAGTTGGCTTCAAAGAACACTTTTTATGCTTTTTTTTAAATACAACACCAGCCCAAATATGAATAAATAAGGCAGTTTAGAAAGTGTACTGTAGCAAATGTGTTTGCACTGAAGGTACCTTCTGTTGAACAGTTCTGCCCACAAGCTGTCTGTAGGATATAGAACATCTCTCGAGCATGCTTGCCACCTTGAAGCAGAGCAGTCGGAAGCAGAAAAAAAAAAGAAAGAACCAAGATAACAGAATGCAAAAGGGGGGAAAAGTGTGAAGAGAAAAGAGAGAGAGAAATGAGGGACAGCTGATCTAAGTTACCATCAAAATACATTTAGAAATGAGATTAGCAAACTAATTTAAATGACGGACAACATTAGGATTGCAAGTCAATCACATATTATGGAAGAGAAAGAAACATTCCAGCCATACAGCTTAGCTAAGGCATCATAACCAAAGCATGAGAAAGTAGTATAGTAGTATATTAAGTTAGCCATTTTCAGTACAGCACCACAAATGCAGTTTTAATTCCAGGGAGCTAATCCCTTGTTAGTATTCTCCTTATCAAAATCCGCACAATACCTATTTCCTGTCCGTGAACGGTGCTTATTGGCACCATGCCCATGCTTACCGACTATGTCAAACCACAGTGGGATGTTAGCAGGCTGCACGGAGACCACGCCAACAATCTCCGTCACTCGGTCGCTTTCCATGACGGTGAAGTTGTAGAAGGGCTCGTCAAACGTCAGCGGGATCTGGGAAGGCGGCGGCCTCTTAATCCACTCAATGTGGAGGCGAGCAGTCGAAGATTTCTGTGGGCGCCCATTGTCGACAGCTTTTATCTGTTGCACACGGAGAGAGAGAATACAGATGCCAATTTAGTACCTTTCTTTGAGATTAGGTGTTACACAGCTTTTTTGTTTCTGGAACAGCCCACAATTTTCAGTTCTCTGGGTGTGAGTTGTAGCTAATTTGCCTGTATTAAGCGCCAAATTCAGCCCCTGGCATCTTTGGTTAATGCAAGGATGGGGAACCTTTGTCAGTCCAAGGGCTGCATTCCCTTCCGGGCAATCTCTGGGGAGCCACATGCTTGTGGTTTGTGGGTGCTCAGGATGGAAAGATCTGTCAGTTTTGGTTCTCTCAGTTTCTCATTTTTCCAATGTTAAATTCAGTTCTCTACATTTCTGCAGCAATCTGTGATTTTTTTCTGATGAAAATTCTCCACCATTTTAGTGCGAATTTCTCCAAATAAATACATTTTTGCAGGCAGTTTTGACAAAGGTACACATTTTTGCAAGCCATTTCTCATTACATCGTGCCTTTTTGCCTGTTATTTTCACTCATGTATTCATTTTTATGCACGCTTTCCCCAATACATGCATTTTTGTAAATGTTGTTTAGTTAGCGAACTGTATCCCACAATTCTAATAAATGTGTATTTCGAAGGATGGCTGTGTTTCGGTTGTCATAATGTTTCAGAAATTGTGAATTTGATAAATTCTGCTTGAAATGCGAACTGAACCGAACTTTTCACCCATCCCTAGTGGGTGCAGAGACACATGCAGGTAGAGTAATAAATATAAATGCTACGCTTGTACAGTAGGCTAGTGACTACACACACAGCTCCATCCAGGCCAGCAAGAGGCATTATCAGAGTTCAAGGACTCATTTAAGCCAGGGGAAAAAAACAGATGATGAAGGTGAAACTGGGGAGGGGTTGTGGCCTGGGGAGAGTCCCAAAGGCCAGACAGAGAGGCCTGGATGGTCATATTCAACCCCTGGGCCTAAGGTTCCTCACCTCTGGGTTCAAGCATCTAAAGCAGGTTCTTAACCTGTGGTCCATGGGCTTCAGGGGGTCCATGAATTGGGTGCAAAGCCCCCCTCCCCAAATTTCCAATACAATTAAATAAATTTTATTTTATTTATGTGGGCCTATACCTTTCATCAGATTCTCAAAGGCCCCTAAAAGGTTAAGAACCACTGATCTAAAGGCTACAGGGGAAGGAAGTATTTGTCCTACCTGAGGCACTGAAAGGTGCCTGCTAGTTAGAATAAACTGGACTTCAAGGACCAGTGGTGTTTTCCAAAGAAGAAACATTAAGGATGGATCCGTGTACTCCACTGCAACAAGTCTAATTATTTAAGTGTGGTACTTGAAGTACCATAACTCAGCTCCTGTCTTTTTTGGGGTGTGTGTGTGCCTAAAGACACTTTGCCTACTGATTTTCATTCTACTGAAGGCCCATCCTGTATTCCCGGTGATGGAAATCCCAGGCAAAGTGCATCTCTGTACATGCCTCCGGGATGAAAATGCTACAGGAGGCATGAACAGATGCAGACATTGTAGAGTAGGAGTGGCTCGGCTGTGGCCCTCCAGCTGTTGGTGGGACTACATCTCCCATTATTCCTCACCAGCATAGCCTGGCCCACAGTTAGGTATGATGGGGGTTGTGGTCCAACAACACATCTGGAGGGCCGCAGGTTCCTCACCTCTGCTGTACACAGAGAAATGCGCATCTGGAGGGAACCACGCTGGCTAGCCCTGGCCTAGATTAAGAGGGAAAGAGCTTCGCCCCAGATTCCAAATATTTAGATCTGCATTGTGGAAGAGACTAGTGGTCTGGCTTGGGAAAAGGCAGCTTCCTGTGTTCCTCTGTACAGATCCTCCAGCTTTCTCTATAGCCCTGCTCCACGCGCTCGTCTAGTGCTTCTGTCTGTCTGGAATGCAAACCATGATAATGCCTCTTGCCTGCCTGGATGGAGAGATGTGTGCGGTTTGGGGGTGCATATAGAGACCTCTGCCTTTTGCATAGCTGAGATGTAGTCTACTGTACAGAGATATGAGTCACACACATTGTTTCGCTCACTTTTGCCACTGACCACATCCACCACTGGCATACGGCCCCTGGAAGGTTGCTTACGAGGCAATGCGGCCTTTGGGATGAAAAAGGATTCCCACCTCTGGTATACAGTAGATGATCAAGGCAGAATTATTAGTTAAAGATAATGTTAACTTATTAATTCCGTGTATATTGGGTTGTTAGGGATGGTCTGCCTTGGTATAAACCAGTTTCCTACATTTCGATGCTTCTGTCTTCCACGTAAGGAGGGGGGCACATGATTTTTGGAATCTGGTCTCACTTAGGTGATTCTCTTAATTATTGCTCTCTACACTTACTTATTTACTTACTTTATTGTTTACGGTCAATGACCAGCCACACAAATACAAGTTCTCTGCAACTTGTGGCTGAACTTATGACACCATGCCAACTACATCAAAAAACAGTGAGATGTTAGTGGGTTGCACCAAGACCAAAGCAATTATTTCTGTCACCCGGTCACTTTCCATGACAGTGAAGTCCTGCCTTACCTTCTTATCATGTATTATAGTCTCTAACAAGGGCCAGTTTCCAACGCAGATGGATCTGGATTAAAAAAGAGGCGGGAGGCTTTGGAGTTTCGGCTGCGCCTTTCTGAAGGGGCTGGAGGACAGCTTGACATGGCACTCTGTGTTTATTTATTTATTTATTTATTTTATTAAGCTTATATACCGCCCGACTAGCAACAGCTCTCTGGGCGGTGAACATTAAAAATACAATAAAAATAACACAATACAGTATATCACAATACAAAACTGTACAAAAAACTGTACAGTCTAAAATCAAAATATAATAATTAACAGTTAAGAGTGTGTTGTAGTTCATTAAATCAGATCCCAAAGATAGAAAGCTTTTTTTGCTTCACAGTGTGAGTTGCAAAAAGCACCTGCTTACAGCGTTGCTTACTCTCACTTGGAAATCGCAGATAAGACTTTTAAAAATGATGAGATTGGGTGGGCGGGGGGGAGAGAAGCTATCGATCTGCATGGCAGACCACCAGACACCTGTGCCCACTCAATACTTCACTGTTTGCCAATTAGTTTAGGTTCCTCCTCCATCTAACTATTTACAATCCATGTAAAATTGTTCCAGCAAAAAAGAGGCTCCAATTAATGTTCTATGTCAAGATGAGTCTGCCAAGTATTCTTCATATTCATTAAGATCCAAAAATAAAATAAAATAAACTTCTTGCATATGTTTCAAAAGCAATCTATTTGAACGCCCAGTTTGAATGAGGACACCTGAATTCAACTTAGTGAGTCGGGAGGCTAAAATCCAGCTCTTAAAGCACTGCTTCTGGCAAAGTAGGCTGTTGCCAACAAAAGCTCATGCCTCAATACATTTGGTAGTCTGCAAAGTGGCACAGGACTTTATATTGGCTTATTCAAAGGAAAATAAACTGCCTTATAGTGGCTTGGAATATTTGTCTATATAGTCCAATGCTGTCTACTTTCACAGGTAGGCAGCAGCTCTCCAGGGGGTCAGGCAGATGCCTCTCCCATTACCTGCTACCTGATCCTTCTAAATGAAGATGCCAGGGAATGATCTTAGGACTTTCTGAATGCAAAGCATGTGCTCTACCACTGATTTGTGGTTCCTCATCCAGTTCAAACTGCCCCACCCACTTGAGCCCAGCTAGGACAGAGTTAAGAAAGACCAGAAGCTTAGAGATCCAGGAGCCACAATCACCACTGCTGACTTAAGAGCGCTGTTTGGTCAAGAGACTGGACTGATTGAAGTATGCAATGCAACTCCTCTTTTCCTTGATTAGGCAGTGAATCTCCTTGGAAAGAAACTTGTTCTGTTCTGATCCTGACAAGAAGCCCACAGGTCAAAATGGATCCGGCTAATGTTTGGCTAGAGCACCTCAAAAAGCTCAGAGGAAGGTTTTGTGTTTTAAAATTTGTATATTTATGTTTAATGTTTTTAATTGCTGTAAACTGCCAGAGAGCTTCGGCTATGGGGCGGTATATACATATAATAAATAAATAATACTTCCTCCAGAGCCAGTGTGGCCTAGTAGTTAGTGTGTCAGACTTGGTCCTGGGAGACCAGGGTTCATATTCGTGCTCAGCCATGAAGCTCACTGTGTGACCTTGGGCCAATCACTAGCTCTCAACCTAACCTACCTTACAGAGTTGTTATGAGGATAAAATGGAGAGGGGGATAACCATGTATGCCATCTTGAACTCCTTGGAGGAAAGGAAGGATGAATGCAAAAATAATAAAAAAATAAAAAGTAAGCAATGGAGGACACGGTGACCAGGTTGCCTGTGTATGTCTGCACAGGCCCCTTTCTGGGTGCTCACTGTTGATGCTCTCTGATGCTCTCACTTCTAAGTATCTTTAAAGTGGACTTGTACACAGGGCCAGCGTCAAAGAGCGGGGGAATAGCACTCCCCTTCTGTGATCTGCAACAGGCTCCCTGCTGTGGATTGCAGGGAGGGAGCTTTCAGGCCACCCACCCATTCACTCACTCCACCTCCCTCCCTCTCCTGTCTTCTGAGGCCGTGTGCGCAGGGTTGCCATCAACTAAGATAGCGGCGGCGGCGGCTTTTTTTAAGGGGCTGATGCTCCTACCACCATCTTGGTTGATGGCAGGCATGTGCGCACATGCATGCGTGCCATCAACCAAGATGGTAGCGGGGACATCAGCCCCTTAGAGAAGCCTCTGTTGCCATCTTGGTTGATGGTAGCGTTGTGCACGCACCGCGTGCAGCAACAGGAGACAAGAGAGAGGTAGGTGAAACAGGCAGGAGCCATGCGCTTGGGGCAAACTGGTGCCCAAGGGCCCAGTCATGCCTGGCGCCAGCCCTGCTTGTACAGTATGCTAGTTTCTACACACACCACTCAGCATCCCTCACCCAGGCAAGAAAGAAGCATTATTAGTTCAAGGCTGCATTCCAGGAATGAATCCTTATGGAGGAATTCACTGAAGGAAGGTCAGTGAGGGGTGTGGTTTGCAGAGAAGGGTGTGGCCGACAATGGGGTGTGGCCTAAGGAGAGTCCAGTTAGAGAGGACCTGAGGATTGCATTTGGCTCCTGAGCCTGTGATTCTCCATCCTGATCTGTGCTTTAGAATGGGGCCATAACTGAGTGGTATAGCAAACATTTCACACAAGAAGGCCCCGGGTTAAACCCTTGGTATCTCTAATAAAAAGGAACTTAAATAGCAAAAACATGGGAGAGACACCTGCCTGCGGCCTTTTCAGCGTTAAGTGGAAAAGGGCTGGATAAACCAGTGATCCAGTTTAATATAAGGACGTTTGATATGTCAGTCTAATAAATGCCATCCCAAGGAACAAGGCAGCCTTGTAGTCCATGACACAACTCAAAAGCAGGGGGTATGGGGAATAAAAGAGGCCCCACAGATTTGGGTCGGAGTAAAGAAGGCAACATCAAATATGAATGCCTCCAGGCCCTGCCCAGGCCTCTTCAAATTAGCGTGAGGGTCAAAAGGGGCTTACCCCAGTCATTAATCAGCACTTCCAGAAAGGCCTGCCCCCTTGCTCTGCCCCAGCATTTAAAAAAAGCCACAAACCCCTTACTTTGGGGAAGGGGGACTGCAGTTAACCACTGTCAGGGTAACCACCCAAGAGGCCTTGCCCAACCTCTCCTTAAGGCTTAACCAGAAACGTCACTCATAGTGATGCATGCAAGTGTCATTTGCAGGAAGGAAAGGCCCGTCTCCTACGCTCTCCCCATCATCTTTTCAAAAGAAGAGGGATTTTTTGGGGGTGGGTGGGAAGCAAATTGACAGAGGGAGGCACACTTCACTCACGTGCTTTCCTGGCCCTCCGCTGAGTGCATGAAAAAAGTCCTCACTTTTTTTTTGCAAGCATTCAATAAAAAAATCAGGGAAACCCCAATGGCTTTTGAGGTGAGAGCTGGGCATGGAGTCCTCACATCATCAAGGAAAGCCTGAAGGAGCTTCCTGATGGAATGCAACTGCATAAAACAAAATTCAAGGGAAACCTACTTTTGAAACTTGAAAGCGGTGTGTGTGCTTATTTCAATAAGTGAGGCTTACTGTTAAGATATCGTAGCTCCCGGCTGTGAACTGCTTTCTAGAAGAGACCATTCCAGTTTTGGGGTCAATGAAAAACTTCCCATCATCATTTCCATCCACAATGCTGTAGGAAATCTCTGCATTGGGCCCTTCGTCCTTGTCAAAGGCGAAGGCTCTGTAGATTGGCTCTCCTCTCTTCTTCCGGTCCCTCTCAGGCAATTTGATCTGGTAGACTTTCTCTGGGAACTGAGGCTTGTTGTCATTTTCATCTAGCACCTGAACCACCAGCCAGACGGTAGATTGCTTGGGAGAGGGACCTCCGTCCGTAATGGTAACCTGAGGAAAAATGGTAACAACAAAAAGGTAGGTATTGTGCAAACTTTGGAATACTGTGTAGTTGTGGTCATAAGGAAGGGGCTGGCTTGTGCAGCTGTGGCAAGCTGAGCAGGCCCTAGCCAGCTTGGGAGGACTATCCTCAGAGGGAGGCAATGGTAACCCCCCTTTAAATACCGCTTACCATGAAAACTCTATTCATAGGGTAGCCATAAGTTGGGATTGACTTGAAGGCAGTCCATTTCCACCTCAGAAAAAGGCAACCAAAATGATCACGGGCTGGAACAACTCCCTTGTGAAGAAAGCTTCCAAAGTGTAGTGCTTTTTAGCTTAGAAAAAAAAATAGACTGGAAAACTGGAAGTCGGGGTCATCCATTGAAGCTGAAAACTGGAATATTCAGGACAGTCAAAAGGAAGTGCTATGTTCACATAGAACATAGTCACACTGTGGAATTCACTACTACAAGATGTGGTGATGACCATCAATTGAGACGGCTCTAAAAGGGAACTGTACACATTCCTGCAATGTAAGGCTGTCACAAGCTACTAAGCATGATGGTTATGTAGTATCTTCCACAGTCAGAGGCAGCATGTCCCTGATGCTAGCTGCTAGGGAAGATGAGTGGGAGAGTGTTACTGTGCCCATGCCCTGCTTGTGGAGTTTCCACAGGCATCTGGTGGTTGGCCACAGTGAGACCAGAATGCCGTACTAGATGGGCCTTCAGTGTCCTTGGTGTCCAAGTGGATTTCCTTCTGCCTGACAGTTTGACCCCCATCACGACATGGGCTCTTGCTCTGAATGTTTTTCATCTTCGTTCTCTACAACTACAACAAAGGGGTTTTTGGGGGGTTGTTGTTGTTTTTATCATGTATACATTACATATAAACAAACACACAAATTGCTTTGCAATTTACTTTGTTTACATATTGATTGATGTATAATTGCTGCTGTCCTGACAGGGGCTCACTGCTTTTCTTTTTTCTGAAGAACTGTTTGTTGCTAGAGGCAGCCTATGGGCACTAAGAATACAATCCTCAGCAAGTCTACTCAGAGATTTCTGCAATCCTAATAAAGTCTATTTCAGGTAAGTGGAGTTCAGCATTAATCCACTTCCTACTGTGCATTTTTTTTAAAAAATCTAACGGAATGAATAATTCATTATTGTACTTTTTGTTATCTTGTTGACTTTTTCTGTACTCCTCAGTTAAAGTCTGAGGACTTCAAGCTGTCAAACAGAAAATCATGTTTACTGCAAACATTTTAAACACAACTTAGCCTGAATGTTATATTTCAGCAGATGCATAAACATAACTGTTAATTCACCTTTATGAAATAAAATATTGCATCACAAAAAGGACTTATATCAGTTGCATTGCATGCTGGGTGAAGGAGAGTATCGGAAAAATGTTTAATAAACAAGAACTCATACAATCTAGGACACATAGAGAAAAACAGCAACAGGGTGCAAAACTCTCCTTCCCTGATGCCCGAGTGTGGGAAATGAGACAGGATTAAGTTTACACTGAACTGGAAAAAGAGAGAGAGAGAGAGAGAGAGAGAGAGAGAGAGAGAGAGAGAGAGAGAGAGAGAGAGAGAGAGAGAGAGAGACGAGTGAGGCTGCAATCCTAACCCCACTTGCCTGGGAGTAAGCCCAATTGAAATAAACTGGACTTACTTCTGAGTAGACATGGACAGGATTGCAGCCATAGATGCTTTGTGATGAATCATTAGCACTTCATTATTGTTGTCTTTAATTCTTTGCTGGTTTTACAGTAAAAAATAGGGTCACTGCTCTGGAAATTCATTAACTTTGAAAGGGAACACACGGGGAAGTTTAATGATTTGTAAATATCTGTTAGTGGCTGAGATATGCATGTCTATCATGTGCTACAATAGACACAAAATATGTATATTTCTGCATCAGATAAAACTGATGAAAGACTTGTGCAAAATGAACCAATTGAAGCGGGATAGAAAATATCTGATGAAAGTGCAGAATGGATTGGCGCACATTCACACATCCCTAGTTGTGATCAGATATGGTATGTTAGGAGACTGAGTGTGTGAAGCTGTTTTATACCAAGTGAGATCACTGGTCCAACCAGTTCAACATTGTGTAGTACACCTGCCAGCAGCTCTCCAAGGCCTGAGACCAGCGTCTTTCCCAGCGCTGCAGTCTGAGGTCCTTTTAACAGGAGGTGCTGAATTCCAACACTGAATTTGGGGTGAGGTGTTAGCAGTACATTGATGATACCCAGCTCTATTTCTCTGTAACATCTGAATTGGGAGAGGCCATGCAAGCCCTGGATCGCTGCCTGGACTCAGTGGAGGGCTGGATGAGGGCCAATAAAGAGAGTCTGAATCCTAGCAAGACGGAGGCGCTGTGGGTTGGTGGTTCCCGAGTTCAGATAATTGGTCAGTTGCCTGCTTGGGATGGGGTCGTACTCCCTCTGAAAGAGCAGGTCTGTAGTCTGGGGGTGCTCCTGGATCCATCTTTGTCGCTAGAGGCCCATGGCTAGGAGTGCCTTTTATCAGCTTCAGCTGGTAAGACAGCTGTGGCCGTTTCTGGACCGGGATAGCCTGACCACTGTTGTCCACGCACTGGTAACCTCCAGGTTGGATTACTGTAATGCGCTCTATGTGGGGCTGCCCTTGAGATTGGTCTGGAAGCTGCAGCTGCTGCAAAATGCGGCGGCAAGACTGCTCACTGGGGCAGGGTATCGCCAACATGTCACCGCACTGCTAGAAAACCGTCTTACCCCTTATATACCCAGTCGATCACTGCGCTCTGCAGGTGAGGGCCTTCTGCAGATACCATCTTATCAGGAGGTTCGTTCTGCACAATATAGGAAACAGACCTGTAGTGTGGCAGCACCTACCCTGTGGAATTCCCTCCCTTTGAATATTAGGCAGCCATCTCTGCTATCTTTTTGGCACCTTTTGAAGACTTTCCTCTTTCAACAAGCCTTTTAAGTTGAGACCTATCCCAGTCTGCGTCTGTGTTTGAATTGCTTGTTAATATGGTTTTTTAAATAATGTTTTTAACCCTTTTTTAAAAGATGTTTTTAAAGGTTTTTTTTAATGTTGTTTTGTTTTAATGTATTTTAAGGTCTGTTTGTATGATGTTTTAAAGCGTTTTTAGCATTTCTGTTTGCCGCCCTCGGCTCCTGCTGGGAGGAAGGGCGGGATATAAATCAAATAATAAATAAATACATATAAATTTAACAAATAAATTACTAATAAACTTTGGCTATTCCCAGTCCTAAAAGGCCCTTTAACTACCAGAATACCAGCTGACTTCTACCATCCAGATGCCATACATTACAGTAAGTTATAGTAAACATATATGATGTCATAAATATCAGGCTGCAGGGCAAGACAGAAGAGCAACTTAATTTGTACACAGCTATTGCTATGTCAGCTCTAGTTTACCATTGTGCAGTTGAAACTACATCCACACACCTTATTCTATACAGTACTAAAAATATCTCTTCTTAGTGAAGCCATTTCACAACCAATAACTTTCTGTTGTCCTTCGGATTTCTGATGGCAGAACCATATCCCCAGAGGGCTTTATTTTATCAGGTAAAGCCACTGCAGATGGTTTCAGACTAAACAGAGGACTTTCCCAGCCATTTTTCTATTCAATTTCCCCCGCTGCTTTTTTTCTTGAGATCTTACCAGAGCTTGGAAAAGTTACTTTTTAAAACTACAACTCCCATCAACCCCAGCCAGAATGGCCACTGGATTGGGCTGATGGGAGTTGTAGTTCAAAAAAGTAACTTTTCTAAGCTCTGGATCTTACCTAGTATGGATGATTTAGGGCAAGGGTGGGGAACTAGTGGCCCCCAAGATGAGACAACAACTCCCATCATCCCTGACTATTGGGCATGCTGGCTGGGTCTGATGCGAGCTAGGAGTCCAGCAACATTTGGAGGGCCACAGGTAGCCACCTCTGCATTTGGAATCCAATTTTTGCTATTTGCTCTCAAGAACAGACTTGATCCACATGTCCAGGGCCAATGTATGGATTGGAATTTAGTTATCAGCAATCGTTTAAACTACTTGAATGTTCCAATGGAGTTTTTTGCTTAAAAAATGTATCAACATGTTTATTTTCAGAAACATGTCTTTTGAGAGAAAATGGGCTGTATGCAATGTAGCACTAAGCATTTTGTATTTGCATGACAGAACAACCTCCTCCTCTCCTCCCCCTGCATGCTCCCTAAATAATAATAACAACAGCAACTTGAATTTATACCCTACTTTTCCATATAAATATGCTAAAAGTGGCTTACAATAGCACAAAATGCAAATCACTACATCAATAACAATCATTTTGAAAACATAACAATCATTTTAAAGCATAACAATCCAACAATAACTCCAATTGATTATCTAAAAATTATCACATTTAAAGTCATCATAAAACATGCTATCAATCAATTAAAACATATCAAATTAATAACTTAACATTCCAATACAAAAGCATAAGAAAGTTTGTCACACTACCATTGATGTTAAATGTGTTATGGGGTTTTACTCGCTAGAGCAGATTTGGGGATGATGTGGGGCACATGTGGGGGAAGGAGGGGGGAAATCTCCTTGTGCTTGCACTAATCATTGCATTAGCACAAAAAAGTTAGTTGAATATCACCCAAAATGTTTAAAATTAGCTTTTTGTGCAGATTAAAGGCTTGATTGTGCTGGTCTTTGCTACCTAGGGATAAGTTAGCAAAGGCTGAAATTCCATTTCAAGGAATTTGAGTAAATTTTATTATATTCTGCAGAGGGGGTTGTTTTGCTTTAGTTGCCTGCCCTAAATGTCTGGGATATGATATGCTATAAATCAAAATGAATAAATATCTAAATATTCCGAAATTTCTTTCTTTCTGTGATGATTCAGAACCCCCACTTTATTTTCAAAGATAAAATATAAGAAAAATGTTTGTATGTGGGGAAGAAGTGGGGGAGGTACAGCCAACTAAATAAACTAACACAGCGGTTACCCAGCAAAGCAATCAGTGTGAAATGGGAGGTCAGCGCAACCAGACTGAGGAAAATATAAGATCTTGGCTCAATACCATCAAATGCTACGTGTGTTAGCAGCTTTTTACAAAAGTAGAATCATGCAAGCAAAAATCCATTTCACCTTCACTTCTCTAATGCTATACTAGTTGAAATGGGGGAGGAGAATGTTGAAACCGATATGGATTTTGTTATTTTTTAAAAGGACACACATTACTTTTATCTCCTGCAAGCCCTTTGATCTTCCATTATTTATTCCTGTGATACCCCCACAGTTAAAATTATCAGCCATTCCATTTTAGGCTACAGTCCAGTTGTACATTTAACTCCTTCTACTCCCCTCTGGCTGCATTCAAATTATTTGCTCAGTGAACTGTATTTTGCACCAGGCAATCGATTACTCTCTCTCTCTCTCTCTCTCTCTCTCCAAACACACGTTTCATATTAGAGAAGCGGAACAAGACAGAAGCTGAAATGTTTTGCTATAAGAATTTGATCTCTTGTAACAGAAGGGATGGTGTTACAGAGGTGAAGAGGCTGAGCTGGCCTAGGATCTGCTGGATCCCACACTGGTCTCACAGTCATCTCGTGATAACATCAAGACCAATCTGTACCTGATTGTCCTGTTCCTAGCCCCACTTTTCACTTTGGCCACTGTGAGCTACAGGGCGGCATATGCAGTGGTTGCCGCACCACTTCCCCAAAGCTCCTCAGGCAGGAGTTCAGATTGCACCCTTAGTGATTAACTACGTCCTGTCAGGATCTAAAGCAAATGAAGTTCTGTTTGATCCTTTACAAATTCTCTCTCTCTCTCTCTCTCTCTCTCTCTCTCTCTCTCTCTCTCTCTCTCTCTCTATATATATATATATATATATGACCAGGGCATTGAGCAGGGGGTTGGACTTGATGGCCTTATACACCCCTTCCAACTCTACTATTCTATGATTCTATGAGAGGGGGGGCAGGGGGGCAAAATCTCCGGGGCATGGACCTATGGATGGCCTGGACCACGAAAAACAAACAAACAATACATTACAAAGTAAATTTTGGTATCTCAACAAACCAGAGAGTAGCTATAATGTCTGTTGGTAAATATCAGCATATCCAATTCTTCTTGGATAGTTTCTACAAAGAGTGGCACAGGGGGATGTGACCTTGCTCCTGCCTCTCAGTCTCTGTGGCTTTTGATACCATTGACCATGGTATCCTCCTGGACTGGCTTGGAATGGGAATTGGGGGCACTGTTTTACAGTGGTTCCAGTCCTATCCATAAGATCAAGTCAAGAGAGTAGCGCTGGGTGATTGTCTTTTGGCCCCCTGGCAGCTGTGCTGTGGGGTGCTGCAGGGTACCGTCTTATCCCCAATGCTATTTAATATCTATACGAAGTTGCTGGGAATGGACATTAGGAGTCTTGGGGCAAGGTGCCATCAGTATGCTGATGACACTCAGCTCTATTTCTCTAAAACATCTCTATCAGGAGAGCCTGTGTGGGCTCTGAACCAGTGCTTGGACACAGTGGAGAGACGGATGAAGGAAAACAAGCTGAGCTTGAATCGTTGCAAGATGGAGGCTCTGTGGGTGAGTGGTTCCTGCTTCCAAGAAATTAATCAACTTCCTGCCCTGGATGCGGCTGCACTCCACTGAAGGAGCACATACACAGTCTGGGGGTGCTTCTGGATGCAGGTAGTCTCAGTGGCTAGAAGTGCCTTTGATCAGCTGTGCCTAGTAAGACTTCTATGATTGTTCCTGGACTGGGAGAGTCTGACCACAATAGTTCAGGCACGGGTGACTTCAAGACTGGATTACTGCTATGCATTCTATGTGGGGCTTCCCTGGCACTTGACCCAGAAACTGCAGTTAGTGCAGAATGTGGCAGCCAGATTGCTGACAAGAGTGAGACCCTGTCACATATTTGTTACTCAGCCCAGTTCAAAGTGTTACTGTTGGTACAGAAACCATTTAACAGCTCAGAACCAGTTTACTTGCAGGACCACTCGAGCGCTTCAATCTGTACAACTGACACTGTTACAGTTGCTGCATAATAATCATCCCACACTTGTAAGAAATTGTTCTTTCAGTGTGGCAGCATCTACTCTTTGAAGCTCTTTGCCTACTGACATCAGGGAGGCACCTTCGCTGTATTCTTTTCAGCATCTGCTTAATTTTTTTATTTGTTTGTTTAGGCAAGCCTATCCAGACTCGTAGATGCTGATGTGTTTTAATCTTTTTAGTTTGTTTTTTTTAATTGTTTGAAAATGTTTTTAATTCCTTGTTTTTAACGGTTTTATCGATAATTTTAATTTTTTTTGTATACCAGTATGCAAATTTTCTTAGATAAATAAAATATTTTTTGAAAAAATGGAAATGGACTGCCTTCAAGTCAATTCCAACTTATGGTGACCCTACGAATAGGGTTTTCATGGTAAGTGGTATTGAGAGGTGGTTTACCATTGCCTCCCTCTGAGGCTGAGAGGCAGTGACTGGCCCAAAGTCACCCAGTGAGCTTCACGGCTGTGTGTGGATTTGAACCCTGGTCTCCCAGGTCGTAGCCCAACACCTTAACCACTACACTACACTGGCTCTCTTTAAAAAAAATAAGCACCAACATTTATTAATATTATTCAGATCTGGAAAAGCACAATGTAGACCAGAACTATTGGTAGAAGGCCCCAGTTCACAGAACTGTATTAACACTACTATTTAAGAAGTTTAGTAATGCAATAGTACTAAGGATGTTAAGTTTATTTATTTTCACTAGGGATTGCGAACAGTATTATTTCTAATAAATATATTAATTATCCCGTTCTGATAAATTTATTTCCTTCATGTTCAGTCTTTCTCACTCTAAGTTACACCTAACTCACTTAAAAACTTGTTTAAAGAAAGTGGTAATGTTTGGTTTGTAGAAAAAAATTAGGGGGGGGGGAGAATCATGCAACTTGCCCTGGGCCCAGTGCCAGCTCTCAGCAGCCCTGCTTATGACAAATGTACCTCCCAGTAGCAGACAACTTCCTGGGGCAGCTGATTTCACCTGACCTCCCAAAAGCTGAGTTGCTGTTGCTTACCCAGAAAGAGAGGGGGGGGTGTGGCAGTGCAAATGTACCAGAACTGGATTATCTCAATTGGTGTGTTTGCATTGCACCAATCCCTCCCCCCATTGTCTTGCTCCTCTCCTTCCCAGTGAGCAGCAGAGGCTCAACTATTGGGAAGTCAAGCGAGTGCAACACCTCCTACCAGGGCCGGCTCCAGGAATGCCGGGGCCCTTGGGCATCAGCTTGCCCTGGGCCCCGGCGAGTGTGTGTATGCACGCATGCACATAGCCCCCCCACCTACCTGTCTGCTGTCTTTTACCATTGCCCTTAACGAAGATGGTGGCTGTGGTTTCCCTAAGGGGATGAAGCCTCCACCGCCATCTTTGTTGATGGCACATGTACATGCTACACGCACGCATCTCTGCCATCAACTAAAATGGCGCCAGGGGCTTCAGTACCTTAGGGAAGCCGCGGCTGCCATCTTCGTTAAGGGCAATGGTAAAAGACAGCAGACAGGTAGGTGGGGGGGCGTGGGGAGGCCGCGGATCGCGGAAGGGGAGCAGAAGGGCGGCTGAGGGGCCCCCTGTAGGTCCAGGGGCCATCGGGCCAGTGACTCACCTGGCTGCCCTTTAGAACCGGCCTTGCCTCCTACTATGTCATCTGCTGCTGGTATCTCTATGTACCCTGCAGTTGTGCAAATAAGTTTTGCAATTAATGAGCTATTGGATTCCAAGTAAAACAAAAAGTAAAAATACAGGGATCTTTCCCCATTTTAAGAAGAAATGTGTTAGATTTCCCCATCTACAGTAAAAAGCACAGCATGTTTTAGTCTGTTGATTACCTGAGAAATATTATTATATGTATGCATACTTATATACTCACAGAAATAGATCCAAAGAAACAGACTTATGGCCATGACCTAGAACTGATTGAGGTGGTAAAAGTGCCCCTGGAATATTCTATCCGATTGCAGGTGGGCTTCATGTGGTTTGAATGGTCCTCCATGGAAACAAATTCCCACTATATAAAAAAACCAGATATGAGGGAGAAAGGTTCTAGCCAAGCCAGGGACATACGGTAATATCTTTTATTGGATCAATTTCTGCTGGTGTAGGAGTATGCATACATAATTCTAACATTTGTCAATTAATCAACAGACCAAGGAATGTTATTCAGCGTACATGGGGAATTTTAACACATTTCTTTTTAACTACTTGAAATCTGACAGCTTATTAATTGCAAAACTTCTTTGCATTGCTGCAGGGGATACGGAGGGATGTGCATGCGTGCATGTCACGCAAGTTAAAAAAATATTCTGATGCACTGTGCAGCCACATAGCTCAGCTCAAAAAACACCTCCACCCCCCCCCAATTCTTCTACTTCTATTATTGTTCCCCAACTCAGGGTCAAATTAGGTATGACTATAAGTGTATCTTTAAATAGAGTGCTTAAAATTTGGACTGCAGCATGGGGGAGATTTAACCCTGTCCCCCATGTTGGTTTCCAGCTTCCCCCTCAAAAAAAGTCTCAAAATTTCTATTTGCCCTGCTTCAAAAAATGTTTAAAACATCATTTCAGGGTCAGACATTTGAAATCGCTGGTGAGTGAGTAGCAATCCCTGTATACACCCAAGGGTGTATGTGCATTTCTGTGCAACTGGGTGAAAACATATTAAAGGCTCTTTTAACAAAACAAAACAAAATCCCCTTTTCGTCATACCCATCCACCCACAATCATCCCACCAAGTTCTAGATCCACCCATTTATTCACGTATTCCACTGCAGAAGCAGAAATGTACTTGTAACTGAGGTTCATTGACTCTAAGCAGACATACATTCCTCCCCACTTTCCCCACAGGGGTGATTCAGTACAGGAGTCAGGAAGGGATTGGGAGACAGGCATGCTCCCCTTCCCATGTTGTGAGAAGGAAAGCAAACCCATTAGCCACATGTGCATGTATGCATATGCGTGCATGTGTGGTGGAGGTGACTCACAATCAGGAACCAGTACTCGCACAGTATGACCCCACACTGAAGATCCCAACATGAATCTCTTGGGTGAATATGTGTATTTATAAACATGCATAGACAAAGCAAATGCATGCTTTTAAGTGGTACCTTTTCTTTAATAGCATTTTTTCAGGACAACTGATGTTAACTGTGACATTTCCTGATCATTTTTCAGCTATAGATAAGTTAATGCAAGTAATAATTTATTGGACCTAGAATCCTATGCACATTTATCTTGGAGTAAATCAGACTGGAGGCTGGTGCCCATTGGTAGGGCGGAAGGCATGGAAGCCAGCAGCAGATGGAGCCAGAGCCAATGACAGGCAGAGCTAGAGCCAATGATAGGCAGAGCCAACTGATTCTGCTTTTATCGCTATCCTCCTCCCTGCTGAGTTCTACAAGGCAACACTGAGGACTCTTGACAGGTAGTGCCGCCCCCTAGATTGGCTATAAGTAAGGAGATAGGAAAGTGGAGGCTGGCTGAGGGCAGACTGGGCTTGGTGGAGCAGTACCCCACTTATCCTAATGGATTAGCCTCCAATGCCACTGAAGACAATGAGACCTGAGTAAACATGCACAGATACATGTTGTTAGATACATACTCTTCCATACCCCAACAGCCCACGGAGAAAAGAAATTAGGAGAGGGAAACATTGAATGTATCCCCGTCTTTTACAAAAGCATTTCAGTGGGCAAGAAATAATAATAATAAAATCTCTGTGATACCCGTTCCCTCCACAAACAAATGTACTGTAGGGGACATTTTTCCACTCTGAAATTCTAAGCCTGGTTTTGGCAGTTGCTGACGCTGCAGAAGAAGTGGTGATGGGAAACCACAACCATGATCTACATGTTTGGGGTTGGGAGGCGCTTAATAATGAAGAACACTTTAGAGTACGAAACAGATCTAACTTGGCCTCTGAAAGAGACAGCGCCCTACAGTTCACCAACCTGGACCTAAAGGTAAAAGTGGGAAAAGTGGCATTTATCAGTAGTGGATACCGTGATGGGGCTGAAATACTCACCTGACCTCCGGTTGGTTGTGTTGCTGCTGCTTACTGGGAGAGGGGCAAGGTAGTGGGGTGAGGTCGGCAGGATGTAAATGCACCAATGGGAGCATCGGATTGGCTCTGCTGGCGCATTTGCATGGTGCTGACCTCGCTGCCACCTAGCCCCTCCTCCTTTTGGCAAGCAGCGGTAGTGCAACCAACTGGAGGTCAGCTGACTGCTGCCACCCCACCACACTATCTGCTACTGGCAGTTCTGGCAAAAGGGAAGCTATCCATTTTCAGGGTGGGAATTATGGCCATCGATAACCATCACCCTGGAAAAAACAGTCGCTGACCATGCCCTTACATTTTAATAAAGAATAAAGCAAGAGATTATCCTTTCATTTTAATGACAACTAATGCCTGGGGTATTCAGAACATTTGCCCAAATGTGAGTGGAGTCTATGGTTTATTCCAACAGCAGAAGGCTGGTTTTTACAATAAAGAAATTGGGATTTTTTAGCCTTGGAGTCAATCTGGAAGGACACAAGTTTTGCAAGGAGGCATTTCTGCCTTTCTTTCTTTCTTTCTTAACTGCAATAATGTACAGCTGTGGTCTTCTGTGTCTCACAGATTTATTGTTATCTGCCTTCAAAATGATTACGACTTATGGTGACCCTATGAATCAGTGACCTCCAACAGCATCTGTTGTGAACCACCCTGTTCAGATCTTGTAAGTTCAGGTCTGTGGCTTCCTTTGTAGAATCAGTCCATCTCTTGTTTGGCCTTTTTCTACTCCCTTCCATTTTTCCCAGCATTATTGTATTTTCTAGTGAACCATGTCTTCTCATGATGTGTCCAAAGTATGATAACCTCAGTTTCATCATTTTAGCTTCTAGTGACAGTTCTGGTTTAATTTGTTCTATCACCCAATTATTTGTTTTTTTCGCGGTCTATAGCATGTGCAAAGCTCTCCTCCAACACCACATTTCAAATGAGTTGATTTTTCTCTTATCCGCTTTTTTCACTGTCCAACTTTCACATCCATACATAGAGATGATGATGGTCTGAGTGATCCTGACTTTCGTGTTCAGTGATACATCTTTGCATTTGAGGACCTTTTCTAGTTCTCTCATAGCTGCCCTCCCCAGTCCTAGCCTTCTTCTGATTTCTTGACTATGGTTTCCATTTTGGTTAATGACTGTGCCGAGGTATCGATGAACTGAAATGGACTGCCTTCAAGTCGATCCTGACTTATGGCAACCCTATGAATAGGGTTTTCATGGTAAGCGGGATTCAGAGGGGGTTTACCATTGCCTTCCTCTGAGGCTGAGAGGCAGTGACTGGCCCAAGTCACCCAGTGAGCTTCATGGCTATGTGAGGATTCGAATCCTGTTCTGCCAGTTCGTAGTCCAACACTCTAATCACTACACCACACTGGCTCTCAAGGTACTGATAGTGCTTATAAATTTAGGATGACTTTCAAAAGAGTTCCCCCCATCCCCCAAGGGGATGTGAGGATTTTCTATTAATTTTGCATCCTTCATAACGTGTAGTACACAAATGTATATACAATGCAAAAAAGGAGCTACTAATATGCTGTGTGAGATTCACCCCCCCTCAAAATGCTCAACAGTTTTTTTCCTTCCTTTTTTTATTAATAGAGAAATTTCTTGCCATTCTCATCTCTTTTCAAACTGTTCTTATTAATCAAGAGTGTGCTGAGGTGGCAACATCATCTGAACAAAGATCAACATTTTGAAGGATGCAGGGGGGGAAAGAGTAATTCTACACCTGCAAGTCAGGATTAGTCTACAGAGAGAAAATGCAGTAACATTTAAAAACTGATAAAGGTGTTTAATTTAAAGAACAACAAAAAAAGGTGGCAACGAAGTGTGTGGTGGAAGCAAAGCAGAAAGCAAAATGCAAAGCCAAGAGGTGCATGAAAAAATGTCTATATACATATAAGGTTTCGTTCTGCTCTATGTCCAAATTTGATATCTAATCAAAAAATTTCGAGGAATAACAATCTTCATCAGGGGAAAAGTTAATAATACAATTTGATTAACAGCCTGCATCAAGGTTTTTTGTGAGATCCCGGCAGGGATGTGCAGACCCCCTTCTCTCCCCCCATACGTCTTATCTAAACATTTTCCCCACATTCCCACAGAATGCCTTGCCACATCTACAGCCCTGGCAGCACCTGCTCCCCACGGTGGGAGGCAAAGGTACATTTTTATTTCTTGCATGCTGAACCAGCTCAGGCTGTCACAACAGAGGGGTCCAAGCCAATCCTCTCTCTCTGGGAAACGACCCAACTCTGCCTGTGCCCCAATCTGTTTTGGGATCCTCCACTTGCTACTGCCATCAGGAACACAGGCAGAAGGAGCCTCTTGCCCGCCTGCACTTTTGTCAGGCACAGACCCCTAATGGCGGAGGGACATCTCAGTCAAATTATAACCATTCCAGCACCTTTGTTTCCACACTCAGCTGATTAATCGTATGACGTTTTGTTGATTAATCAGTTAATGAAGTGAGAGGTGCAGCTGCCATCCAATATACATAAGTGTGGTGAACCTTTTTGGAACGTCTTGTGGAACTGAGATTTTTGCTGGGGTCCAAACGACTATTTTTACTTCTGTGTTAGGTTTTCATTCTCTCTCTCATTTAGATTTAAGCTGTTAAATTGAGTTAGTTGATTTGTTTTACACAACGTTGTTTTACACACTGTAATATTCATTGATTTTTTCCCTCACCCTAAAATGCATTTACTTATTGCCATTATTATTGTTATTTGTAGTTGTTCTTACTGACTTTTTTTTAAAATGGTTATTGCTGTTTATTTTATTTGTTGTGAGACACTTTGGCACAATGATGTATAAAAGCAATGTACTAATAAAAATAATTATTAATTAATCAAGCAATTGCATTGCATATCAGTAAAAACAATAGTTCCGAAGCAAGAAGCACACTATTTCACCATGGAACTCAAGGCATCTAGAGGGTGGTCTCTCATCTAGACACTGACCAGACTGAGACCTGCTTAGCACCAGCCAGATTGCTGCATCACATGCTCTCAAGACCATGCCTGGCCATAATGCCTACTGCCTGCCAATTAAATACTAGCTATGTATTATCTTCTGGATATGTGAATACATCTTGCCAAAGAAAAAAATTCACCCTCCTGATGTTTCAGTGCTAATCTTTAACCCAGGGATAGGGAACTTATGGCACTCCAGATGTTCCCATCCTCCCTGACCACTGGCCATGTTGACTGGGACTAATGGGAGCTGGAGTCCAGCAACATCCAGAAGGCCACAGGTTCCCGATCCCTGCTTTAACCAGTTACTTTATTGGTTCCTGTTACTAGCAACCAGTGACTCCCTAGCATGTCCAATTAAAAACAAGCAAAGCTCAGGAAGTGGGTGATGTCAAAGACCCTTTACCTGAGACTCTGGTGAGCTAGCACCAATCAGACTAGATGAGGGACAGCCAACATGATGCCCCCCCATATGTTATTTTACTCCAAACCCCATCAGCCCAGGTATCATGGCCAACGGCCAGACATGGTGGAAGTTGGAGCCCAATAACATCTGGAGGGTATCACATTGGCTATTCCTGGTGTAAACAACACTGCCCTAGATAGACAAATAATCTGACCTGGTAGAAGGGAGTTATCTATATTGCCTGCAAGCTTTTTTCAGAACCACCTATAACATCCCATCTGCATTTAAAACTAGTCCCATTACTTTGTTATGACCAGGTTTAGGAAGCTTTAACATCGAGTATTGATATTAGGGAGACATTCTTCACTAACTTTGACTCACTCTACTTTGGTGGATAATAGTCATTCAAAACCTCTTGTCTGCACACTTCAGGGGATAAAGTATCTCCCAGCCTGACTCCTCTTAGAGTCCTTGCGCCTGCTGAGATTACAGCTCAAGACTACAAAGCTCATCACATTACCATATTTTCACAGGCTCATCTACCATTCATTTTCTATTCACGCAACTTGCTTGATTCCAATCTCCTCAGTCAGCGGGAACTAAACACCTTCCTTCAAAGTTTCTTTAAGATTATGGTGATTGCTATAGAACTCTAATCTCCTCCCTTTACAAGCTGGCTGGCCCAGATCTGTGAAAGCATATAGGGGACCGTTAGCAGCAGCTCTAGCTGCATTTAGTGGCAAAGACATTTTCGATTATGCAGAACCCTTCTCCTTTATTTCTCTGTGTCTATCTTTAAAAATGTCTTTTATCTCCTATAACTTTTGCATATTACCGGAATAAAAAAAAAAGTTATTTTTGTAAGCTAGTAAACAATCAAATTTGACTGGATTCCCAAGAAAGGGAACTCCAACTCTTAGCTGCTGCGCAGAATCAGCCTAAATATCTTTAGTCAAAAATAAGTCTCACTGAGCTCAATTCAGTTCACATTTAAAACCAAAACTATAAAATTTGCACTTTCTGAAACAATGAGAACTCAAACACAGACATCCTTTGAAATTCACACTTATCCGAATGTTGTCATGTAGTTCTCCGACCTATCAATATTTACAAAAATGCATACATTAGGGGATAGTGTGCATACAAGTGACTATATTAGTGAAAATAACATTAAAATGCATTATAATAGGATAAATTGCTTGCAAAAAAATGTATGCCTTAGTCAAAATAGCATACAAAAATTTGAACTAAAATATTGAAGAATTTTCATGAGGAATTTTTAAAACAAAATTTGTAAATATCTGCAGAAATATGGAGAAACAAATTTAAGATTGGAAAAATGAGAAACTGAGAAAACCGGAATTAACATATTCTTCCACCCCTACTGCCAAGTAAATGTGTACAGGACATAGTGCAGTGCTGGACAACCTGTGGTCCTAGAAGCTGTCACAGGTGTCCTTAGCCTAATTTCAAAAGCCCTCTGCAAGTAGGGATGCATTAATATGTCAATGTTGGTTTCAGTTCCTTGTTTTTCCAATATTAAATTCAGTTCTCCACATTTCTACATCAGTTAGTGATTTTTTTAAAAAAGAAGTATCTCATGAACTTTTAAACTTCTCATGAAAATTCATTAGCATTTTAGTGCAAATTTCTCCTAATTACACAATTTTTGTATGTAATTTTGCCTAAGGTACACATTTGTATAATACATCTCCCGTAATACAGTTGTTCCCAAACTTTCCCCCCATGGACCACTTGAAAATTGCTGATGGTCTTGGTAGACCACTTCATGATTTTTCTGCCTGTGATAGCAACTGTAATGCACTGTGCTAGATGCTATATATATATTTTAAATGTATTGTTAAGGTTTCTTTTGTTTCTTATATTGTATTGTATTGTATTGAAATACGCATTCCATAGAATTCAAATTATAATACAATGAAATACAATGTATGAAATGAAAGAAGCATTAAAAATACAAATAAAAATCAATACAAATATTTAACGCAAAGCATGCCATAGACGACCTGAATGAAGCTCATGGCCCACAGTTTGGGAACCCCTGCCCTAATATAATGCATTTTGCATGTTATTTTCAGTAATACATACATTATATTTTACCCTAGTTTATGCATTTTTGGAAACACTGGAGAACTGCACTGGAAAATTCAGGTAAGTGCAACTTTTGAAGGATGGTGCGTTTTGATTCATGTATTGTTTTGGGGAGTGCAAATTAGGGAAGTTTGCATTTAAATGCAAATTGAACCAAATTTCTCCCTGTCCCTATCTACGTGATCAGTTCAGACATCTGGCAAGGGTGATCTGTCCCTCCCCAGGCAACCCTCTGGATGTGGATGAAGAGTGAGTGAGTGGGGAGTGAGTGAGAAGGGGTGTTAGAAAAAGAGAGAGAAAAGGGGGGAGAGAGAGAAGTGGTGGCAGAAAGAGGGAGAGTATTTATTTTATTTTATTTATTTTATTTTATTCGATTTATTAGTCACTCATCTGGCTGGAAACCCAGCCACTCTGAGCGACGTACAAAATAAAGGCATATAAACATCAAACATAAAAGTAGATAAACGTCAAAAAACAAGCAATAAAACTAAACAACAAAGTAGAAGCTATCCCCCAACCCACACAGCCCAACCCAAAGATCAGAAAGTCCTCCTAAAGAAGCTGCGTTTGAAGGCTGGAGGGTGGGGCAAGGCAGGTGGAAACAGCCTCCCTTGATGGCAACAGAGTCTCTCTCCCCTCATAGTCCTTCTCTTGAGGCAGCTCCCTTTTGAAGGCTGGAGGGTGGGGCAAGGCAGGTGGAAGCGGCCTCCCCTGATGGCAACAGAGTCTCTCTCCCTTCATAGTCCTTCTCTTGAGGCAGCTCCCTTTTGAAGGCTGGAGGGTGGGGCAAGGCAGGTGGAAGCAGCCTCCCCTGATGGCAACAGAGTCTCTCTCCCTTCAGAGTCTCTCTCCAAGATAGGTAGTCCTGCCCATTTTTGCTTCTGACCCCACTGACAGCCGGCTTCAGAACCAGACATCACTACCACGCCCCCCTCCAGATTTGCCCTGAGGAATCCAAATGCAGCAAAGGGCCTACAAAGGTTGGAGACCCTTCGCTTCCCACGTAACACAACAAGGGCTGGATATTGAACAAGGTAAGGTAACCAGTGCCCGGATAATGCTAATAAGATAACAGACCAAACAAGTAGGGCCGGTTCTAAAGGGAGGCCAGGTGGGGGACTGGCCCGACGGCCCCTGGAGCTACAGGGAGCCCTCAGCCACCCCTCCGCTCCCCTTCCGTGATCCGTGGGCCCCTCACCCCCCCACTTACCTGTCTGCTGTCTTTTACCATTGCCCTTAACGAAGATGGCAGCCGTGGTTTCCCTAAGGTACTGAAGCCCCTGGCGCCATCTTAGTTGATGGCAGAGTTGTGCGTGCATAGCACGCACGCATGCCATCAACAAAGATGGCGGCGGAGGCGTCATCCCCGTAGGGAAACCGCAGCCGCCATCTTCGTTAAGGGCAATGGTAAAGACAGCAGACAGGTAGGTGGGGCAGGGGGGTGCATGCGCGCGTGGTCACGCACGCACGTGCACACACATGCTGGGGCCCAGGGCAAGCTGATGCCCAAGGGCCCTGGCATTCCTGGAGCAGGCCCTGCAGACAAGGACTTATAAATATAGTCTTTGTCTTTAACACACGTAACTGAGAGCATACTCATGTTCTTGTACTGAGTTTTCAAAAGAGCTTGAATTGCGCCTCTCAGTTGCAAACTTAAGTACACGTCCTTGGAAGCAGCCGCTGTTGAAATCAATAGGAGTTGCTCCTGAGCAAATACGTTTAGGATATGTGTCTTTCCCTCCTTCCTTCAGTGCAATAAAAACATGTCAATGTGGAAAAAATAATGATGGAGTCTTATATGGGAAAGGTTATTCAGGTTAGGAATAATGAGATTCCAAAATGTCACTGAATACAAAATACATTTTATGTTTCACAAACCTTTTCCCATTGTTTAAAAGGGACCTTTGTGTTTTTTTATTCCTTAAAAAATAGAATTTGAATAATGTATGCATATAAAAAATGCAAGATGTTTATTTGGTAGCAAAAGTCTATGTAAAAACCTCTTCAGCTCTGGGAGACAAACTGGAAACATCTTAAAAACCAGAGAGATGCATATACTTTATTTATTCATATCCCACCCTTTCTCCTAGTAGGAGCCCAGGGTGGCAAACAAAAGCACTTAAAACACTTTAAAACATCATAAAACAGATTATAAAATATATTAAAAGACAACTACTATTAAAAACATATTAAAACAAAACATCTTTAAAATATATTTTTCAAAAGCTTTAAAAACGTTTTTAAAAAAGGTTTAAAAATATATTAAAAAGCAATTCCAACACAGATGCAGACTGGGATAAGGTCTCTACTTAAAAGCTTATTGAAAGAGGATGGTCTTCAGTAGGCGCTGAAAAGATAACAGAGATGGTGCCTGTCTAATATTTAAAGAGAGGGAATTCCAAAGGGTTGGTGTCACTACACTAAAGGTCCATTTCCTATGTTGTGCGGAACGGACCTCCTGATAAGATGGTATCTGCAGGAGGCCCTCACGTGCATGATCGACTAGGTATATAAGGAATAATATGGTATTTCAGGTATCTTGGTCCCAAGCTGCATAGGGCTTTGTACACCAAAACTAGAACCTTGAACTTAGCTCGGTAGCTAATAGTGACACGTTGGCAATAACCTGCTCCAGTGAGCAGTCATGCCACCACATTTTGCACCACCAGCAGCTTCTGGACCAATCTCAAGGGTAGCCCTAAACAGAACGCATTACAGTAATCCAACCTGGAGGTTACCAGTGCATGGACAACAGTAGTCAGGCTATCCCGGTCCAGAAATGGCCGCAGCTGTCTTACCATTGGAAGCTAGTGAAAGGCACTCCTAGCCATGGAGGTCACCTGGACCTCTAGCGACAAAGATCGATCCAGGAGCACCCCCAGACTACGGGCCTACTCTTTCAGAGGAAGTACAACCCCATCCAAAGCAGGCAACTGACCAATTATCTGAACTTGGGAACCACCAACCCACAGCGTCTCCATCTTGCTAGGTTTGAGAGTCAGTTTATTGGCCCTCAACCAGCCTACCACAGAGTCTAGGCAGTGGTCTAGGGCTTGCACGGCCTCTCCCGATTCAAATGTTACAGAGAAATAGAGCTGGGTACCATCAGCATACTGCTGACACCTCACGCCAAATCTCCTGATGACCACTCCCAAGGGCTTCATATAGATGTTAAACAGCATGAGGACAAGCGTCAGGACAACCAATGACGATTCAGTCCCATAACCAGGCCTGAACCCAGACTGGAATGGGTCAAGATAATTATTACTAATGGTGTCGTCGTCATCATCAATTATTTATATGGCACCATCAGATACACATGGCGCTGTACATAAAATAAAACCAAGTCCCTGCCTCTAAAGGCGTACAATCTAAATGAAAGAAAATGAAGACAACAAATGAAGGTAGGGGAAACAAGTAAGAGGTCAAAAGGGGGAATTCAAATACACAAACATATGAATAATGTGTGTGAACATCATCTTTGTGAACACATGAAGAGGCTGTCTTATACCGAGACAGACATTTTGTAACACTGAGTATAGCATTGCCCAGACTAATTGGCAGTGGCTTTCCAAGGTCTCAGTCAGAGGTCTTTTATCTCAGCCCTATGAACTCAGATCCTTTAAATAGGGATGCTAGGGGTTGAATGGTGTTGAAAAAGTGGGTAAAGATACCCCTCATTCCTTCTCTCATTGGGGGCCACCCAATGAAAATGACTAGCAGCATATTCAGGACGGGGGGGGAGGAAAGTACATCTTCGCTTGCCACAAAGCGTAAGTAATTTATGGAATTTGGTGCAAGATGCGATAAAGGCCAGTGGCTCTGATTGCTTTAAAGGGGGAATTAGGCAACTTCAAGGAGGTGAGAGTTATCAGTGGCTGCTGACGATTTAGCTAAATGGAACCTCCATGTTCAGAGACTGTATATTTCTGGGATGCCGCGGAACAAACAATGGGAGAGGCTGTTGTTATCATACACAGTTTGTGATATTCTCAGAAGAATCTGGAAGGTCATTTTTGGAAACAGAATGCTGGACTAACAGGATTGTGATCTGATCCAGTAAGGTTCTTCTTACAGCCTTACTTCCAAGTAGAATTTTTGTAATAAATAAATAAATAAATAAATCGTGGTTTACCTGAAAGCGTAAGTCATGAGTGGGGAACCTCCAGCCTGTGGCCTAATCATGACCCTTCAAGCACTACCATTTGGCCTCCAAGGCCATTTTCTCCAAACCACGCCTACCCACCAGCTGATGTCACTATTGATGTCAGCTAATAGGCAGAAGGACAGGGGTTGATCCTCCCTTGGTTGCGCAATGTTGTTCCCCAGCAGGGAACAACATCTTGCAACCAAAGCAGCAGGATTTAATCCCTGCTCATCAGTTAAGTGGGAATTAAAGCTCTGTGCCATAGTGTCCTTTGAGGCCTCCCCCTCCCCCTTTAAATCCCCAATCATGGAGACTTAAGGGAAGAGCAAGGGATTTTGACAACTGGGCATCCCTGTCTGCCTGCCAATCATGTGAAGTCATAATGATATCATGTGATTGATAAGTGGGCAGCCCTACCCACCTGTCAGATCTTGCCTGCGAGGTAGATTCTGATAAGGATCTGGCCCACGGAGCATTAAGGTTCCCCGCCCTGGCTTAGTTCAAGATGAAGAACTAATGATGACTATATTAACAATCACATGGATAGGGATTGCTTTTAGGTGGAAGAACTTTCAAATATTAAATGGGATTGTTATAGAAAATCTGGACTGTAGTGAAGCTGATAGGCTGTGTGTATATTTCTTCTGTACAGTATAAATCTATCCTAATGATACTATATCAAGTATTAATTCATTTTATACTACAACATGGTTTGTGACTGTCAATCACTGGAATCGTTTTGTTGGATACCAGAATATCTCTGAGATTTCCCGCACTCTGTAGTGTAACAATGCATACACTATGGGTTGTATTCAATACCGTGCTACAGCTAATGTTATGTCAGTGCAAGGATTTCTCTTTGCATGACAGAATGATTTTCCATCTCCTTCCTCCCCCCCCCCACTCCTTAAGTCTGTTCTAGGGTTTCCCCAAACCCTCCAGAGCAGATTTGGGGATGGTGCAGGCTACACAGGGGGAGAAGAGGGAGGGGAAATCCTCTTGCGCTAGCACAAAAAGTTTGTTGAATACCACCCTGTATGAGTTTTCATAACTTGGTCATCTCTTTACCAAGGCCTGTGACTGAGTGTATGTCTTTCCCTCCTCCTGCACTGCTGTTCTGTGGTTTTACATTATGATTTTAATATAAATATTACTTGTTTAATTGTAACTTTTTTCCTACCAGCCCTGGGGCCATTTAGTGAAGGGGAGGATATAAGTAGAAATAAATAAATAAATGTTTTCGTTGGGAAATGTCAACAAATAAAAATATGGGAAAAGAGAGATCCAGGTCCCAGCAGACAATGGCGATGGTTTGGATTATAGATCATGGTCTCTCTCCATCCTTCTCACTCTAAAAAGTATTAGACAGAAAAGGGATGGAATGCATAGGTACCATAAATCTGTAACTAGCCTTATATATTCCAAATGCTTTTGCATTACCTTTATCTTGAGTTATTCAGCAGAAACGCACAGATTAATTAAATACTGACATTTTTATTCTTAAGGATATATTCATCCAGAATTTCCTATAGGAGTGTTTAGAATAAGCACATTTCTCAGAAAGATAGATAGAAAAAATAATAACATACTACCCTACAAACTAACTTTGTGATGTGACAGGTTAGAAAATGATATTACGGTTCATGATATTCCTCAATTTCTTGGCATCTTGACTTCAGGCTAGAAAAAAGAAATTGCTTTTTGAGGGTAGATTTCATTGAACTTGATACTTTGGAGCCTTGGTAGCCTTTCTTCCTAAAACATATCACATGATGAACATGTGCAGTGTTTGGTCTGTGATTATAAATTAAGTATTAATTCGTAGTACTGGCTAGTTATACTATTTATAATAGAAAAGTAACTTACTATTACATACTGCCAAACACCAGAATAGTAAAGTGCAGCAATAACTTTGCAAAAATCAATGGCAATAAATATAATTTCATGTTGAAAATCTATCCCATTTTCTTCCACACACTTTTGGAAAGAAATTTGGTGTAGTATAAATAATGGAGGGTACCTTAACATTTCTACTTTAAATTAAATCAATCTTCTAATGCCACTGGGCATCTATTGTAAAACCTCTCCCAGTATTATAACAGAACAAAAAGTCTTGTGGCACTTTAAAGATTAACAAATTTATTTTTATTAATTAATTAATTAAGTATTAATTACTTAATACTGGGAACGATCTATCGTCCCCCTGATCAAAATGCTCAGGGAGACCTTGAGATGAGATATGAAATTGAGGAAGCATCCAAACTAGGAAATGTGGTAGTAATGGGTGACTTCAACTACCCGGACATAGACTGGCCGCATATGTGTTCCAGTCATGACAAAGAAGCAAAGTTTCTAGATATTCTCAATGACTATTCCCTAGACCAGTTGGTCATGGAACCGACCAGAGGGACGGCAACCCTGGACTTAATCCTCAGTGGGGACCGGGACCTGGTGCAAGATGTAAGTGTTGTTGAACCGATTGGGAGCAGTGACCACAGTGCTATTAAATTAAACATACATGTAACTGGCCAATTGCCAAGAAAATCCAACACGGTCACATTTGACTTCAAAAGAGGAAACTTCACAAAAATGAGGGGATTGGTAAAAAGAAAGCTGAAAAACAAAGTCCAGAGGGTCACATCACTCGAAAATGCTTGGAAGTTGTTTAAAAACACTATATTAGAAGCTCAACTGGAGTGCATACCGCAGATCAGAAAAGGTACCGCCAGGGCCAAGAAGATGCCAGCATGGTTAACGAGCAAAGTCAAGGAAGCTCTTAGAGGCAAAAAGTCTTCCTTCAGAAAATGGAAGTCTTGTCCGAATGAAGAAAATAAAAAAGAACACAAACTCTGGCAAAAGAAATGCAAGAAGACAATAAGGGATGCTAAAAAAGAATTTGAGGAGCACATTGCTAAGAACATAAAAACCAACAACAAAAAATTCTATAAATACATTCAAAGCAGGAGACCATCTAGGGAGGCGATTGGACCCTTGGATGATAAGGGAGTCAAAGGTGTACTAAAGAACGATAAGGAGATTGCAGAGAAGCTAAATGAATTCTTTGCATCTGTCTTCACAGTGGAAGATATAGGGCAGATCCCTGAACCTGAACTAACATTTGCAGGAAGGGATTCTGAGGAACTGAGACAAATAGTGGTAACGAGTGAGGAAGTTCTAGGCTTAATGGACAATATAAAAACTGACAAATCACCCGGCCCGGATGGCATCCACCCGAGAGTTCTCAAAGAACTCAAATGTGAAATTGCTGATCTGCTAACTAAAATATGTAACTTGTCCCTTGGGTCCTCCTCCGTGCCTGAGGACTGGAAAGTGGCAAATGTAACGCCAATCTTCAAAAAGGGATCCAGAGGGGATCCCGGAAATTACAGGCCAGTTAGCTTAACTTCTGTCCCTGGAAAACTGGTAGAAAGTATTATTAAAGCTAGATTAACTAAGCACATAGAAGAACAAGCCTTGCTGAGGCAGAGCCAGCATGGCTTCTGCAGGGGAAAGTCCTGTCTCAGTAACCTATTAGAATTCTTTGAGAGTGTCAACAAGCATATAGATAGAGGTGATCCAGTGGACATAGTGTACTTAGACTTTCAAAAAGCTTTTGACAAGGTACCTCACCAAAGACTTCTGAGGAAGCTCAGCAGTCATGGAATAAGAGGAGAGGTCCTCTTGTGGATAAGGAATTGGTTAAGAAGCAGAAAGCAGAGAGTAGGAATCAACGGACAGTTCTCCCAATGGAGGGCTGTAGAAAGTGGAGTCCCTCAAGGATCGGTATTGGGACCTGTACTTTTCAACTTGTTCATTAATGACCTAGAATTAGGAGTGAGCAGTGAAGTGGCCAAGTTTGCTGATGACACTAAATTGTTCAGGGTTGTTAAAACAAAAAGGGATTGCGAAGAGCTCCAAAAAGACCTCTCCAAACTGAGTGAATGGGCGGAAAAATGGCAAATGCAATTCAATATAAACAAGTGTAAAATTATGCATATTGGAGCAAAAAATCTTAATTTCACATATACGCTCATGGGGTCTGAACTGGCGGTGACCAACCAGGAGAGAGACCTCGGGGTTGTAGTGGACAGCACGATGAAAATGTCGACCCAGTGTGCGGCAGCTGTGAAAAAGGCAAATTCCATGCTAGGGATAATTAGGAAAGGTATTGAAAATAAAACAGCCGATATCATAATGCCGTTGTATAAATCTATGGTGCGGCCGCATTTGGAATACTGTGTACAGTTCTGGTCGCCTCATCTCAAAAAGGATATTATAGAGTTGGAAAAGGTTCAGAAGAGGGCAACCAGAATGATCAAGGGGATGCAGCGACTCCCTTATGAGGAAAGGTTGCAGCATTTGCGGCTTTTTAGTTTAGAGAAAAGGCGGGTCAGAGGAGACATGATAGAAGTGTATAAAATTATGCATGGCATTCAGAAAGTGGATAGAGAAAAGTTCTTCTCCCTCTCTCATAATACTAGAACTCGTGGACATTCAAAGAAGCTGAATGTTGGAAGATTCAGGACAGACAAAAGGAAGTACTTCTTTACTCAGCGCATAGTTAAACTATGGAATTTGCTCCCACAAGATGCGGTAATGGCCACCAGCTTGGATGGCTTTAAAAGAAGATTAGACAAGTTCATGGAGGACAGGGCTATCAATGGCTACTAGCCGTGATGGCTGTGCTGTGCCACCCTACTCAGAGGCAGCATGCTTCTGAAAACCAGTTGCCGGAAGCCTCAGGAGGGGAGAGTGTTCTTGCACTCGGGTCCTGCTTGCGGGCTTCCCCCAGGCACCTGGTTGGCCACTGTGAGAACAGGATGCTGGACTAGATGGGCCACTGGCCTGATCCACCAGGCTCTTCTTATGTTCTTATTATGATTATATACAAGCTAGAACTTCCCACCCACATGATGGATGATGGTATAAATTAAATGGATGCCAACATTAATTATCCTAAACTCTGAATATGGTTTTCAATGTAGCCATTCAACATTTAATTATCCCCCTGTGCTAGAGATGGAAAAATCTACGGCTTTCACTGCCTTTGAAAAATGTGTACAAGGAAAGATTGAAGGCTACCATATCTATTATACGTAATCCCAACGTGATTCAGAAAGTTTCCTAGCCATATATCTTATTGTCACCATGCTACAAATTATGACAATTCTGGAGTGTTGCTTCCACAACTGCTGGTGAAAAATAGGTATTTTGTCTAAATGATACATTATTTGTTAAACTGAGGGGAAAATAACAGCAGGATCCTAAATTTTCTGTGTCATTTGCTTACTCCTACATGTATTGCTTCTCTATATTTGTTATCTGGTACAGATTTTAGTCTTTGTGCATTCAGGCCCTTTTTTTTCCTAGGCAGGAGAAGAGGCACAAAATGTGGATATATACTGCTAGTATGGAAATCCCGCTCTTAAATGCACCTATTGCAAACCGCTCATCCAGAATCTCTTTGTCGGGAAGGTCAGCCTATTCTTGGGCCACTTTGTAGTCTATTTTAGCCACAGGGAGATGTCCACCATGCCTGCGTGCATCACAGACATTAAAGCAATACAGCAACAGTAAATTTGAGGCCCTGGCAATGGTTAGGAGCTTTAAATATTTGTAACAAAATAATGCAGTGTTAAAAGATACACTTCACTTAACGCCAAAAGCTTGTAAAGGCAAACTGTGAAAGACACCCTGCTGCTTGCGAATCTTTGAAACATTAGGACATTTATGAAAAATATAAGCACAGAAATTTAATAAATGCAGAATGCCTTTCTGGAAGGTTGGAAAATGGCATGGGAGATGGTATCTGCCCATGGGGAAGAGACGAGATAAAACGAGGAAACACTGCATGAACCTTATTTTTGTTTGATAGGTAGACACAAAACTGCTGAGCTACAGGATTTAAGAAACTTGCAGCAAAGCAGAGGAATGCAGAGGGAGAGAGGAGTAAAAAAAGAGAAATCTATGAACCCTGAACTCATTCCCTGGGTAAATTACTTAGAATGAAACCAGCACCAGATAGAGTTGCAAGACTATGAAGAACAACATACCAAACACCTTCAAACGGTTAAGAAGGGCATTTTAAACTACTCTTCAAGTTCCATCATTTCTCTTTTAACAAGAGCCCTTTAACTTAATTTAGACTAAATTAGCTGTATTTGTCTGTAAATGTTTCAGTTAAGTACCACTAGAAAAAGGAGGCAGAAATGTTGATCAATAACAAAAATGCATCAGTTTGAACTTCTCTCACCAAGGGAGAAATAGGCAGGGCCTCCCCTCCCTGCGCCCTATAGCCCAGTCTTTGGACTACAACACCCAGCTGGGCTGGCTGGGGCTGATGGGAGTTATAGTCCAAAATATTTGGAGGCCAACAGATTGGCAAAGGCTGGTCTAATTTATGAATGGCCACTAGAAGGGGAGTAGTGGCCAAGCTCCAGTTTGCCAGTCTCTCATCAGTTCCTTTCACAACACCACTGCTAAGGGAGGACAAGAAAGCTGAGTGCCAACCCTGCAGGAGCCTAATTCTTCTCATTTTTCTCTTCCCGCAATGGTAGGAACTGGCACCAACCATCTGTTTAGCAGTGGAGGATGAAAGGAAGTCCAAACTGAGCACTTAGGCCGTTTCCCCCATGCTCTGCTTCCATATCCCCCCCCACACACACCACTAACACAAATGGTGAGAACTAGCGCTCAGGTAGGAATGGACAAGTCTGACGATTTCATTTACTCTCAGGTTCTTATTTTTCCAATATTTAATTCAGTTCTCCACATTTCCACAAAAATTTGAGGCTTTTAAAAAAAAATCCTCATGACATTTCATCAGCAATTTAATGCAAGTTTTTCCTAATATACACTTTTTTGTATGTAGTTTTGACTAATACGCAAAATGCAAGCATTTTTTCTTAATATAATGCAATTTTGTACGTTATATTAATTAATGTGTGTATTTTTATGCACACATTCCCCAAATATACGCATTTTTGTACACACAGTTTGGAGAATTGCATTGCAAACTTTGGGGACGTGTGAATTTCAAAGAATAATTGTGTTTCAGTTCCTATATTGGTTTCAGAATTGCGAATTAGGTATTAAAAAGTGAAGAAAATTGAATTTCTCCTCCATCCCTATTCACAGGTGGCACCAGAGAGAGGAGCAATGGAGGACAAGTACTCTTTATACAAATAGCTCTCCATGCACACACAATTCTGGACTCATAGGATTACTTGAAAGAAAGGGAATTTTTCATGTGCAAATCATAACTAAATCACAAGCCGAATTAGGATAAGGCTACAATCCTTACTACGCTTACTTGAAAGTTAACTTCAGCAAAAGCAATATGGCTTACTTCAGAGAAAATATATCTCAAACACTGTGTTTTCTCATTTTTAAATGTGGGACAAAGCTCTCCACCGCCTGCACTTTGGCCATTCCATGGCCTGCTGTATCTTCCTTTCCCTGCTGATGTGGTGCTGTGCAAACTGCAAAATCCTTCCATCTTGAATTTTGTATAGTGCTTTGAACACCTGGAAATGATACACAAATGCTGCTGCTGCTGTTATCCTCTTGTCCGGCTGTAGAAATTAACTACCAGAAAGAGCTGCTTCGGAGAAGCTCTCACAGCTTGTAATTTCTGTAAACCGGGGGTTACCAAACTGTGATCCATGGGCCACCAGTGGTCTGCAAGCTTCATTCAGGTGGAACTGTGGTTGAAGATGGGAGATGGCACAGCCATCACATTAAATATTAATACTGATTTTTATTTTTATTTTTACTGCTTCTTCTAACTCTTATATTGTATCATGTTGTATTACAATTTGGATTCTATGGAATTTTAGCACAGCACATTGTAACTGTTACAACAGGCAGAAAAATCATTAAGTGGTCTACCAAGACCCTCAGCAATGTTCAAGTGGTCCACAGGAACGAAAAGTTTGGGAACCACTGCTGTAAACAGTAAGCGTGGATCCCCTTTTTTTTCTTTTTTTGTGAGTTATAGTCATTTGAAAAATCCCAATACAACCTAAGATCACATGAGATGGGAACCTCTGAGAACCTTCTGGTCGGTGTTTCCATAGTGATGCATGCATTGTCCAATCAATGACCGCTTCATGAATAATCTACAAATATCCAGCAATTCTACTGTGCTACTGTTTAATTAGCTTTGCAAGCTAAAGGATCTCTGTTCTGGCATCACCATTATTCTTATGTTTGTTTAGCTTCCTGTTTCAAACCCTCTTTGGTTCACCTGTTCTGCATCCAGGTGAGGGAACCAGTCCCCACAGCTCTTCTCTTTTCCTTGCGTGAGAACCATACAATTTCATTTACTCTTAATATTTTTTCTACTGCCTCCTCTTGTCTCGTTGTCCTTTTCCATTTATTTTAATTATGGGGCTTATATAGTTATTCCATTATGTTAGGTTTCCTGAGCCTCAGGGACATGGCCAGCTATAAATCTAAACAAACCCTTCATGACAAATTTAGCTTACACCTATAGCATGTGTACAGCAAATAAGCTTTCATAGGTGCATTATAATGCCCTTATACAAATCTATAGTGCAACAACACATGTAAAATTGTGTGGAGTTCTGGTCACTGCATCTCCAAAATGATGTTGATGGGTTGGATACTGAGCTAGAAAAAAGTGCAGAAAAGGGCAACAAAAATGATCAGCGGTCTTTTGAAACTCCCTTATGAGGAAAGTTTATAACTCTTGCCCTTTTTAAGTTTACAAAAAAGCAAGTAACGGGAACCTATAAATTATGAATGATGTTTTTCTTCCCCTCTCATAATACCAGAACTCAAGAGTTATCCAATAAAGCTGGGTAGTGAGAGATTCAAGACAGGAAGTACTTCCTCACACCGTGCAGAGTTAAACAATGGAATTTGTTATCACAGAATGCGGTGATAGTCACTAGCAGTCAGAGGGAACTCAATGCCTTGTGCAGGCCAGGGTGAAAACTCTCTCTCTCTCTCTCTCTCTCTCACTCTCATGTGTGTGTGTGTGTGTGTGTGTGTGTGTGTGAGAGAGAGAGAGAGAGAGATTTTTGCTACGCCAGCTTCCAGACTAGTGCAGTGAGAAGGCCTGGATCAGAACTGCTGTCACCACATGGTGGCAGAATAGCCGACTCAAGATTCATCAGATCTTTTGGGGGCCCAAATCTGCCCCCTTCCCACCTCAAACAACTTGTTCTGGGGGTTTCTGCTGGCTACGGCTGGTGGGGATACCACCGACGGTAGTTTCCACCGACTCACTGTATGGGCAGGTACTTCTCGGTAGCGGAGGCCGGAGAAGGGACACCTCTGCCTCTTACCTTCTAGCTCCGTGGATCAGAGACTTGGATTGCAGCATTAGGTGTTTTAAAAAGGGGATTAGACAAATTATTGGAGAATAAGGCTATTAATGGCTTCTGGTTATGCTGTCTATATTCTACCTCCCTGAAAAGAGGTAGCGAGACTCTAAATTTCAGTCACTGGGGAACAGTGGGAGAGGAGTTACTGCTCTCACGTCCTGCTTGTGGGCTCCCTATAGTCATGCGGTTGGCCACTATGGAAAACAGTATGCTGGGCAAAATAGGCCTTTGGTCTGATGCATCATTATTATTCTTGCATGAAGGGGGAACCCTGGATCCATCGCTATCCACAGGACACATACCAGGCCTGCAGTCACAGACGTTGTTGCAGATCATTGCAGAATAGCCAGAACATATACACAGACAGCTTCAATATGTTTAACATTATTTAATTGTCTAGATGGGAAACTGTCTGAACAAGGAAAAGGGGCTAGAAGCTTTTCTTTCTTCTAACAAAAGCTGGAATATTTAGAGAAAGGGTCTGAGCAATCTCTGCGAGAGCCGGGCCCCTACATTCCCTGCCCCTATGCCTGGCTGCATCCATAGCATAGTTTTCAGAGTTTTTAATTAAAGAGGTTTTCCAGCTTTTGAAACAGACAGAAAAAATGAATGTGGTTCCCCTCCCACCCGTTCCCCATTTTGGGGGGCATTTCAGAAATCTCAACTGTTTGACCAAAGAGCAAGGGACAGCAAAGAATTGAACGTGTTTACAGTGGACGATGCTGAAACTATTGCAAGGCCCTCAACTCTCTGAAAATCTACTGCCTGCTCAGTGCTTTAAATATATATCACAGTGTAAGTGTCTTGTTCCTTTTTTAACACTCACTTCTACTGAAGCAGAAAACCCTTAACTGCATTTGTGTTATAAAACTGCTGACCAAGGGAACATTACTGAAGTCTTCCTACTGTTCTTGAACAGTCCTGCTTCTTAAGTGGCTCTCAGAAAATTAAGGGGCAGTTGGAAACTTCCAAAACTGTGGGGAGAGTGGGAACAGGGAAAGACAGCAGTCTCTGCAATAATGCCACCAGCTATTTTGCAGAATTTCGCTGTGCAGTACAAACTGCATATTAAAAAACAAAAAAGAAAAGAAAAGCTACTGGACCTGAAAATGGAATAAGAGCGCTCTCAGTGATGCAGTTGACAATCCTTCATCTCTTTGGACCCTATTAATTAGGAACAGCACTACAATCTATGCACCTACTTATCAGTGCAGACAATTCTAATACCTACCAGACTTTCTCAGTCAGCACAGCCAGATTTTTATACTTGAATGCCAAGAAGCAGTTCACAGAGTACAACAATTCCCATAATCCCTGACAACTGGCCATACTGGCTGGAGTCAATGGGAGTGGGAGTCCAGCGACATTGGGAGGGCCATAGGCTCTTTGTCCCTGATGCACCAGTCTGGACAAGTGTAATATGTGAACAGAATGGAAACTCACCACTTTTTCCAGCTGGCACCACCAGAGAAATTGCTACAAGCCATATCTACAATTGCCTGCGGATGCACACTATGTTTTTTCATATTTAAATTATGTTTGTCAATATGGCTGCATACCTGGACCCCTTTCTGAACGTTACATTCAAAGAAGTACCATACCACTTTAAACAGCCATGGCTTTCCCACAGATAATCCTGGGAACTGTCATTTGTTAAGGGTGCTAAGAGTTGTTAGGAGACCCCTATTCCCCTCCCAGAACTACCGTTCCCTAGGAAATGGGATTGACAGTCTGAGAATTGTAGCTCTGGGAGGAGAATAGGGGTCTCGTAACAATTCTAAGCATCCTTCACAAACTACAGTTCCTGGGATTCTTTGGGGAAAGCCATGACTGCTTAAAGTGGAATAATTGTAGAAAAATTTATGGCGTGATCGTGGCCATGGACTTACTAATTTATCTATTTTGCACATTTTACAGCTGCCCCCCCCCCATGGTACTGAGTACCAATACCAGAAGAAAGAAAGTTGATAGTCGTTAGGGAAAAGGGAGGGAAAGGGAGTTAATAGGGTTTTTGTATTATTTTGTAACTAAATACATGTTAATGCAAAATGGAAATAAAAATAAATTAAAACACACACACACACAAACAGTAACACTGAACAACAACTTAATAAAAACAGCCCTAAAAGTAAAAGCTAGGTAAACTAAGCAGCAGTGAACTATCCTGAGCAACCAAATGAAAAATATAAGAGTGTGCTGGATCAGGCCAGTAGTCCATCCTGTCCAGCATCCTGTTCTCACAGTGGCCAACCAGATGCCTGTGGGAAGCATCTGAGCACAAGAACACTCTCCCCCTTCTCCTGCGGTGTCCAGCAACTGGTGTTCAAAATCATACAGTGTGTCAGAGGGAACACATTTTTGAGAGCAAGATTTGAATTTTTTTTGCACCAGCCACCAAAATGACAATAAGGAGAGAGGCAAGGCAGACTCTTAAACCTATTATGGTGAATCTGTTCTGCGTACAAGATAAAAGCTGGTGAAGTTCTGGCTTTACCATCCCTCCTACAACCACATGTGGCTCTCATGATACATTCTGCCCTCACTTCCCATTCTTACTTGGCCAGTAAGAGTTCCTCAAAATGAACCCTTAATTATATAGCTGCTTTATTTCTGGGAAACACAGGAGTCATCCCAGAGAAGTTTGGTTTAGCTAACATGAAGTCTCAGGCAGAATCTCACACAATTTAAAGCTCAGTCGCTTGCATGCTACCAGGAACGGATGGTCTGTGCACCATGACAAATGCGGGAAAGGTTATAAATGAAATAGTGTCACAAATGCTTAAATCAGACTATTAGACTTGTGACCAGTGCCTCCAGTGGAAGATACACGTACTCATGCAGCCAAAACAGCAACAGCCGTGTACAAGGAGATGTCAGTTGACTCAGGGAAATCTTGAGTTTGCAGAACACACAGTGCACAAAAATCAAAGGGCGGGTGACTCTGGGCAGCAGAGAACCCCCAAAACAACCCAGGCTGGAAGGGGCTGTGACAGGAAGAGAGTGACTTATGATAGTCCTGGAGTGCAGCTCACACTCAATACTGCAGGCTAGGTTCTGAGTGGTTTACAACAACCCTGCAGTGTTGTCCAGAGGTTTACACATGGGCACGTACACACACACACGTTGCAGGTAGATATGTCAAGAGAATTCTGATAAAAACACAAATGGGAGTGGAAATTGCCAAATTGCTTTTTTGTCCGGAATGGAAATAATTCCAGTGAACACAATCAGTATTCACTGTTGTTGTTGCTTTCAGTCCACAAATGATATGTAATTTATTACTCCCCTCCCCTCTTTGCATTGTGTTTCCTTTGCACTGAAATGAATGGGGTGGAATAATGTGGTGGCAATGTAATTTAAGTAATGAATTACGTACATTACATAATTTCACCATAGTGGATAGAGGAACAAGTAACATCATTTATGGTGGAGGACAAAGTGCAGAAATGGAAACAGTGCTGCATCCAATGAATATAGGGCAGAATGGAAAACAATGCCTTCTTACATCCTTACCTGAAGGTTGTGCTGAAGCTGAGAGAGTAGTATACAAGAACTCTGAAGCATAGTTTGTTTGTTTATTACATTTATATCTCACCTTTCCTCCAAGGAGCTGCAGGTGGCACACAAACATGGTTCTCCTCCCCACCCCATTTTATCCTCTGTGAGGCAGGTTAGGCTGAGAGACATTGACCGGCACAAGAGCACCCAAGCGAACTTCATAGCCAAGCAGATATTTGAACCCTGGTCTCCCAGGTCCCAGTCTGACACTCTAAGCCTGCTCCGAAGTTCTCGGTTGCACCCGTATTACAGGCCTGTTTTGACAGGCTCACAGCAGTGCAGCGAATTGGCCAAAGATGGGGCTACTTAAACTTCCTCCTCCCAGGGCAGATCTCTTGCATGCAGAATCCTCATGCCCCACTGCAACCCACATGCATCCTGGGTGTACTGTGAAATTTTTAAAAACTGAATGAACGAATAAATAAATTTTGCACATCAATCACTCCCCCCAAACCTTGTCAGGAGCCACTGGAATCAGTGAACCACTGTGCTGTAGGTGGCCCACCCTGACACCCCCTCAACATGGGCTCAACAAGCGTGCACATACCAAGGGTACATTTTTTGGGGGGGCTGGCAAAACTAAAGGAGGAAGTTTGCATCATCCATACAATCCAACAAGTAATGAGTAGTAGTAACTAATTAGAAACAGATAATATTTCACATGGCTCAGTATCACACAAAATGACCTAAGTGACTGTCTACATGTGTGAATTAAAGGGCCAAAAGTCAATTTCAAGAGGGGCAAGCAGAGAAGACATGATCCTTGAAGTGACCTGCCCAAGTTCAGAAAATGAGGCCACTTGTAAAGGAATCTTCTTTAAACACCTTCAAGCATAGAGGAATAGAGTATATATGAAGACCAACAGTCTTTAAGATATCTAGTCCACTAAAAAAATTGATGGGAACAGAGTGGGAATTAGGCCTATTTTGCAGTATAAGAACTCTTGCTGTTAATAAACTGTATATGTGTGTCTGTAAATGACAGAACTGTTCAAAAAAAAATTCTTGTTGTCCAGATGGAGATCTGTAAACCCAAATCTGTCTTCTATTAACACCTCAAGCTCTGTCTTGCTAAAGAGAGTGCTCCTAAAGCATTAGATGCTTTAAAAATCTCAATTCACACAAAAATTGTCATTTCAGAACTAGATAGAGCTTTGCCAAAATGTTCTCCCATTAAACCTCCCCCCACCTTGACCATTCTCAATCGCTTAATAAGAAAATAAATTGCATTTGGAAGTTATCAAGGGGGGAGCGAGGACTGTAGCTTATCTTACGGGCTGAGGAGTCTTTGAGGCTGTCCCTTTTATTCTACATCCCTCCAGTGGACTGTGCTATGCAACCCTCCCAGATGCCCACATGCTTACAGCAAAGCCAAGGACATGGACGGGGGCTCTTGCAGGCTCCAAAGGCGACAGACTGGCAAGAGATGACTGTACAGTGGAAGATGACACTGACTCACATGTACTCCTCACCCATCCCGTAAGAAAGTTAAGCGCAAACTCTGCTTAAACGAACATACAAAATGACTTCTCAAGCATTCTGAGAAAGAAGCAGAAAAAAACCCAGGCTTTTTCTCATAGGCAGGAAAAGTTGGTGCAGGATTCAGAACAGTGCTAGCACTAGACGCCTGACTAAGAACATATGAATGATCTCTCATGTGCTGGACCTCATTTCAAAACTGCTCAGTACTGCAACTGAACACAAAGGTTTGGATCTTTTTTTATTTCCCCCTTTTTAAAGCATCAATGTGCAAGTCAATGAACTGTAACCAGATTAAACATTTCACTTCCATCAAACTGCACATGTACACTGGCAGAGCAGAACAGCCTTAATTTATATTCTCTCCACCTCAGAGGAAGCTGGGGGGGGAAGGAGCTTGCATATTCACATCTGAAAATGATTCACTTTCAGCATGCGTGCCAGACAGCTGTCGCTCCATGTGCTACCTGAACAAATCAGACAACTAATTTCATTATGCAGACATGCTGTAAAGACACGAGGGAGAGAGGAGCCTTCAGTGAAGGGCCACTGGACAAAATGCTTACAGTGATGTTGCTACAGAGGCCTAAGACTGATGCATGTATACACACTGCAGGAAAACACAGGGCTGCAGCTGAAAACAGTGGGCTCACACCAAGCCCTGACCCCCTCTGGCCATAAGCTTTGGCAAAACTCACCTTCTGTCCTGATGTCATCATGTTGTGGATTTCCTCAGCAGCAGCAGGAGCCAATGTAGGCAGGGAAAGGAACAGCATGGTGACATTAAAGACATGCAGCAACTTTTACTATGTTGCAAAGATGAGGATGGAATGTGACAGAGGACCGTCATTTTGGTGGGCAATCCTGTGGTTCTTATAACATGTCGTTCTGTCTGTCATGCCTTTGCTGTTTAAAAAATATCTAAGCCTCATCAGCCATTTCGGTAAGAATTACAGCAGCCAAATTAAACAAAACAGGAATTAATATTATTACCACTGCACTGTGTTTTTTAAACTTTAACTTACATTATGCCCCAATAACAGAGTTAGTTCAGAAGCGAAAGCAGCATCCGTACATGATAGATAAGAATGCATGAGCCTGATGGGGATCCCTTACAAAATTGTCACACAAATGAGAGGTTGAATGGACATCATTTTTCTCGGGACAGAACAGAAATAACAACAACAACAACAACAAAACAATAATAGTTGTTGCTGGACCAAATTCTCCTGTTTTAATTAAGTGTGGCAGGTGATGATCAGAGAAAGGGCCTTCTCTGTGGCTCCTTGCCTTTGGAATTTATTCCCTAGAGAGATCCACTTGGCATCTACATTATTATAATTTAGGCTTCAAGAATATCCACACAGGCTCTAAGAGCTGTTAAGATCTTTTGAGTTTTCAACCTTCTAACAGTTTGTGATTTTTATCATCTTAACTTTATGGATGCTCTTTTAGTTTTTTTTAAAAAAAATAGGACTGAGCCAAAATAGGTTTGAGTATATGCAGTGTTTTTCTAAAGCTTTCTCAAACCATGAAATACAATCCCCCCTCTCTCAGCAAACGTTTTCGAGAACCTGTGAAAAGGGAGCTAAATGTTTAAACTTTGCTAATTACATGGGGCAGCCCTCACTTTAATGGGGTTACAGGGCTAGAGAATATAACTTCACTGTTGAGGCAACCAGTCTGATACTTCCTGTTTTGTGGCAATCAAATGCCACAGCACAGCAAAACAGGTATGTCTCAGTAGGGGATGAATTTCCCTGCCCACTTATTCAGAGTGAGGGTAAAGCGACAGGTACCGACATCGTCAAATAGATCAGTTTTGATTGGCTATATAGCATCATGATGTCATCATGTTTCACAATGTGAATCAACATTACAAAAAAGAAGGAAGTAATGATGAAGCTGCAGAGAAGGGGGAAACAGGAACTGTGAGCATGAACCGTCATGGACAAAAATAAAACAAAGGGGGGTAGATAATGGGTTATTTTGGGGGGAGGTGTTCAGGGGTATATTGTACCCCCAAGGCCAACTTCTTCATCAAATATTTGCACTGTATGTTTGAGACAACTCTAATTACGAAATGGTATTTAATAATTGCACCTTGTTAGGTGGTGAGCTTTGATTTCCTGTTGTGGCTCAGGAGGGTCCCAGGTTCAATCCCTGGCATCTCCAGATAAGGCTGGGCCCCAGGTTCTATCCCTAGGGTCTCCAGAGGGACCCTTGTCTTAAATCATGGAGAGCTACTGCCAGTCAGTGCAGACAATACTGAGCTAGATAGACCAATGGTCTGACTCAATACGAGGCAGCTTCCTATATTCCTATGTAAAAGTTGTGAAGACAGAGCTAGAGATGTTTCCTGTTCTCCCCTGTATCCGTCACATGCAGCACTATTTCAGTTCCACTTCAGTTCGTCTATTGCTGAAAACTATGTGTGGCATTCACTGCTAGTCCTACACAGAGTAAACCCATTGAAGTTAATAGATATGACTGACTAATTTAGGTTCATTAATTTCAGTGGTCCTATTCTGAGCAGGACTTAGTTGAATACAACCCAGTGTTATTTGTCTCACCGTTCACTGTGATGAAATCACACAATTTACATAATTAATTATGTAAATTACATTGTCATTACGTTATTTCAGCCCATTCATTTCAATGCAAAGTAAACACAATGAAAATTGGGGGTGGGGGGAGATGCAATCAATTACATATCGTCTGAGAACGGAAAGCAACAGCAGTGAATACTGATCATATTAACTGGACTGATTTCTTTTCCAGACTTGGAGCAAATAAGTGAACATTGGCAATTTCCATTCCCGTTGGAATTCTCCAACACACATAGGTAGAGCCAATATTTTTCTCCTATTTACGAAATGGAGAGTTCTGTTGAGTACCCATCCTCAAATATTCAATAAACTTTTAAAACCACCAAAAATGAATCAGGAAGCGTGAGGATGCTGCTCCTCCTTTTTAAATTCTCAAATCTTTTTACAGAGCGATGATAGTACAGTATAAGAAGATGATGGAAGCTTTCTCTAAAAAAGGGGGAATTAAATATTCACTTCTTTCACTGCCTCTCAGATACCTGGCTGAGCAAAAGAAAAAGGACTACAGCCAAGAGAGGAAGGAAAGGGACAGGGGGCGGGGGCAAGGGAGAGAGACTCGACAAAATTGCTCAGATAGCCCAGCATTGGAAAGAAGAAAATGCAGGTTTTCTGGAAACTGCAATCACACCTCATTTTGTAGGAGGTATTTATTTCCATCTCTGTTCCACAAGAAGATAACCACCTAAATGTCATTTCTTTTTCCACCCAGAACGCTTAAAGACCCACAATTCCCATCCCAATCTTTGATGCATTTAAGCCTTTTTTGGTTGTTATTGTTGTCGAGTAATCAGAGGAACTGCATTTGGGTTGCTGAAGGTTATAAAGTAATATAACGCTCAGGTAATTTTCATCCCTTTCAAACTTCATCCATTTTTTGTGCACCTTCAGGCTAGGGGTTGGGGCGTAGAATGGGTGGTCCAAGGAGACCAGTTGGTACCTTACAGAACAAAATAAAATGTTCAGATAGGGAATTTATATAATATCACTGATTGCCACGATGTGGAGTTTCATGAAGGGACTCCAGAAATGGAACAGCCACTATAGAAGGGCAGATTCTGAAGGGGTTAAGTCTCTCTAAACTTAAGTTTCACGTGAGGATAAAATGGGATGAAACCATCCCTGTATGAAAATCACTGACACAAACATTAAAAGAATGCAGAAGAATGTACAGATAAACCCGATGCATTCAGTGCAAGCACTGGGGGGGGAGGGGTAAGGATTGTACCCACTAGCCATCCTCTCCAATATGCCCAAGTCAGCATTTGTGTTTCATTAAGCTAGGGACAGGGGGACCAGATATTGGTGGACTCCAATTCCTTTCAGCCCCAATCAACATGGGCAATGGCCAGGGGTAATGGGAGTTGTAGTCCATCATCATCTGGAGGTCCACAGGTGCCCCCTCCCTGCTCCTGCTTAGGGATGTGCAAGAATTCCACCCAATTTGGATTTGGTACCAACTTATCCATTCATTTGCTTATTCTCTATCGTTTCTGCTCAGATTTTTATGTAGTGATATTCCATGGCTATTTAAAAAATCAATATTTATCTAAAATACTGAGATATTAAGACATTTCTATTAATTTATCAATCTTTCCTTTAAAATTATCAATATTAATATTAATTTCTTTGTGAGAGAAAAATGGATTGGTAAAATCATTTGCTTTTTGTTTTTAATAATGATGTAAGTTGTTTGAAGACCTTCAGCAACTAACAAATCTAAAATAAATAAATAAATAATAATAATAATAATAATAATAATAATAATAATAATAATAATAATACAGGGATGTCCCTGAAGCCTTGAAAATCCCCTCAGTAGGTATTGCTTAGCTGGGACTAATGTCCAGGATCTGGATAGATGTATGAGATTTTAAACCAATTTAATATAGTGCAGTGAAAGTTATGTCAGTTTAAAATCTCAAAGGAGGAGGAGGCGGTATTCCCCCACCCCCCAGAATATTCTCCAATAAAACTCCCAATTGGTAAGCTGTTTCTGAATCCATCACTGTGCATCAGTATGCCACAAATAAATAAATGTACTGGCATGCAGATTAGTAACATATTCTGTGGGCTAGTAATTAGTGTACATTTATCTTCAAATTACAGAACCTGATGAATATTGTAACAATAGCACTATATATACAGCACCAAGGGGTCTAGCAGGGTGCAGCTATACAGGGAAGTTGTAATGAAAAGCTCACCAATAAAGTAACCTCAGTGTGCTGCAATAGCAATAAAACCCTGCAAAGTTGGCATTCATGGATGTCTTCTTCCTTGCCTGTGTAGTTCTAATTCTTTTTTTCTATTCAAACTTCACACTGATTTGTTATGAATAGGCTAAAGAAAGACCTTTAAGGGTATTATGCCACAGTCAAATTTAGAGGAAATAAGGTCAGGCTTATTTCAGGAAATAACTAAAAGGACCGCCATACTCACAGGGGGGCATCAACCCCCCACCTCGGCATACGCTTACCATGCAAGTGGGAAACGGAAGCTTTTAGGTCAATCTCCAGTCAGATATCTTTTCACGGGGAGCCAATTTTATTCTCTTTTAATGCCAATCAGACGCTAATGGGAGGAAGAGTATGAAATAATTCCGGAAGGCTAAAGTGGAACTACGGAGAGGCCATGGTTATACTGGCAATTAAGGGTCCCCCCAGGAGGTTAATTAACCACATTAAGAGCCAAACATTTCACAAAACGCTTCACAAGTGTTATAAAAGAAGCTCTTCCTCTTCAGACAACTTAGTGCCAAACTGTCAACAGTCTGTCTGTTTTTTGCTTTTGTTACTGAGAAACATGCCGTCAAATGGGCAAATTTCAATGTGTTCTAAGGCGGGGGGTGGGTGAATCTGGGCCTCTAATCTTTGAACCTGCCAGTCCATAATTTGGCTTCTACCAGTCTTGAAGATCCTGAAGCAGTAGCATACTAAATCACCCCCTTGACTATTCCATCTTCAAAACAGCCTGCAACAGTGTGATTTTGTATTCATCTCCAACCTATTACTCTGCAATACCAGGTAGCAGATTCCTCATTAGCAGCATGTGAATCTATTTGGAACAGACGACTAACGCCTAAGCGTAATAAATTAGCTGCCCCACAACTCTGTCCCCAATTAAAAATAGATGCCTTTTTAATTTTATTCAAAGGGGGACTCTCAGGAAATATTCAGTCTGCTGCGTTTCATTTATACGCACAAGGCCTACAGGCCAATAAAACACGTACAGACACCAAAACTTCTCATTAGTACACATGCTTCTGTGCCAAGTTAATTTCATTTGGCGGCTTTTCCTCAGCACTGAAAAGTAAAGATGTTCAAGGCAAGATGGGGCAGATGTACATGATTACTATGTGGGGAGGTTCCGATGAAACGCCAGGTCTGAGGCTCTCAAGATCCCTCCATGCCTCGTGCATGCCCCACTTCCAACTGAAAACCATATAATGCCATTACATCAAAACTGGACAAACTGTGTTTTGTAGCAACAGCAGTTTGCCTTCAAAACAGGATTGCAAACCCAGTTCAAATGACTATGTAATCATAGTTTGTGGGCAGACTATAGTTTGACTGGTTTGGATGTAACAGAAAACTATAATATGTCTCTGAATCAGAAGTAACAGAGGGAATCGTACTATCCGGGGGTGTGTGTGAAGACAAATGAGTGTGTAAGCCCCGGGCAAATTCATGCAGCACCAAATCATGGGGTTAGATTCTGCAAGACAAGTAGGTCCTGCAAGCCTCGTTTGCATACCCATTTTAGAGCACATTCCCCATCACATCTTACCTCAAGAAAATGTTCCGCCTGCTGTTCACGATCCAACTTTCTTGAAGTCGTGGTTATGAGGCCTGTAGGAAAGATCAGAACAATTTTCAATAACTGTGAAAAGAGAACAAGTTTTTTGCTGAATAACTAAAAGCATCTGGACCCAGCCTTCCAATAGGGACTACACTGGCATAAAGGGAGGAGAACCTTTCATGAACATACTACATGCCACAACATAGCCCTGGGTGATTACACCGTCCACCAAACTAGGCATGGGGAACCTGTGGCCCTCTAGAAACTGCTAGACTACAACTCCCATCATCCCTGGCCACGCAGCCTTTGGCTGATGGGAAATAGAGTCTAGCAGCATCTGGAAGGCCACAGTTTCTCATCCCTACATTAGACAAACCCAGGACTTATATTCACTTTGATTTCTTGAATAGGTCCTCAACCTGTATGTAATGCACAACAATTGGTAGGTTTCTTAGGGTGGGGAGAGGGATTGATACTCCCCACCTGAGGTAAACACAGCTGCATTTACTTTTGTAGCTCACAGCATAAGAAGAACACTTTGCAAAATAAAATCCCAAAACTCTCTTTTTATTCTTTACTAAGAGCATATTCTGGCAAGGGTGTACCTACGTAATGCTTCCTTCAACAAATGATCAGCATATTGTTCACCACACGGGGTTTTACTATTAAATAATAAAATAAAATCGATACTTACAGTACAATAAAAGTAACTTTAAATGGACAGAAGAGTCATCTTTGGCAAAAACTGTACACATTTCCCAAGAAAATATATGTGCATACAAGAGTTATTTCTTAATACTTTCAAACTACCTGTTGTTGACTTTGACTTGTGTCACAAGGCTTGGCTTTGCACTAATTCAAGTGTATCCCCTTTTCTACTGTAACTGTAGTTCTATACAGTTTTGTACTTGCTTACAGCATTTTAGGAGTACACCTCTGAAACTACTGGCTTGGATCCACACTAAGGCTGCAATTCTAGACCCGCTCGAATTGAGTAGGATTTACTTCTGAGTGGACATGGTTGGGATTGTTAGTTGAGCATAGGAAGCTGTCTTATACTAAGACCATTGTTCCATCCAGCTCAGTATTGTCTGCACTGACTGGCAGGGGCTCTCCAGGGTTTCAGGCAGGCACTTGTTCCAGCCCTGGAGACACCAGGGATTGAACCTGGGACCTTTGGCATGCAAGGCAGATGCTCTACCACTGAGCAAAGGCCCTTCCCTGTAGGGTCCATTGGTTTAATTGGGACACTGTCCAATCAACCTAGCCTGGATCCATTCAATCATATGTGGATGTGGCTGAATTGTGCAAGGAGGAAGTTGGTTATTCTGATGTGAACTGACCCGATCTGAACATCCTGGACTAATTTTCAGTTCCAAACTTGTACTTCTCCAAATGTTGCAATACAGTTCTCAGCTCTAAAAACATACCCAAGTTTCCTTTGAAAGCATGTTTTAGGATGAAATAAATATAGAAATACATACACTGGAATAGGAAGGGACGTAGCTCAGTGGTAGAGAGCAAAAGACCCAGGTTCCCTGGCATCTTCAGGTGGGGCTTGGAGAGACCCCTGCCTGAAGCCCTGGAGAGTCTGTGTCAGTCAGTCAGTGTAGACAATACTGAGCTAGATGGACCAATGGTCCGACTCAGTACAGGTATAAGGCAGCTTCCTGTGTTCCTAAAAGTAGGCATTTTAATAAGAATTTCAATATTGGTTTTTTAAAGAAATTGCACGTTAATGCAGAAATAGGAGTGAACAGATTTATGAATCAACACAGGTGAAATTGATATCGACCAGAAAAATTCAATCCCTCACAATTTTATGCAAGGGGCAGGGGATAACTCAGAAATAAATAAACCTACGTATTCATTTTTTGGTGAAATAAGCAATTTGAGTCTGTATAGAAACATAATTATGGTTCTAGCAAGGATGATACTGAAGACCATCTTTTAATCCATCCCTTATTAATGAGAAATATTCTACATTATTACTCTACATTATTATTATTAATTGCATTCATATCAAACCTTTTCTCCAAGGAGCTCAAGGTGGCGTACAAACATGGTTGTTCCCCATCTCATTTAATCTCCACAACAACCCTGTGAGGTAGGTTAGTTTGAGAGGCACTTCTTGGCCCAAGGTCACCCAGTGAGCTTCATGGCTGCGTGGGGATTCGAACCCTAATCTCCCAGGTACTAGTCCAACACTCTAACCACTACACCACACTGGGGAAATTAGCTTTTTTGGCAAAATGCCAGAAACACATCTGAAGGCAAGGAGACCAAAGGTAACTTGTCCATTAAATTCCATTTCACATGTGCAAGATAATCGCTCGCCGGTTGTACCAACTTTGAATCGGCCATCACTGATTAATAGTAGCCATTCCACCTTCCTATGTCTTCACATGCTCAGTGCTTTTCCGTGGAAACACAGAGGGATGGATGGATCAGTCCGTTTCCTCCATTCTTAGTTAAGAAAGACTCATTATCACAATTGAAAAAAAGCTCTTACAAGAGCTTTTCTAATACATCAGAGGGGTGCATGCATGCGTCTCTAGTCCCTGATAGCAGGCATGATGGAAGACATCACAATAATAAGGGGCAATTTTATTACCCGCCGTGAATAAGATGACTTTTAAACACTAACAGCATGTTTGTCTAGCTAGATTAGTACATTAGGGATTGACATAATGAAACAGAGGTTTTTTTAAAAAAAAAATAATAATAAAAAAGAGAAAATAAGTTAAATGTGACTCTGGGGTGTAAATAAACGTATCATTTTATAAAATTACTCATGTAACCTCCAATTTGAAAGCGAATGCGTTCTTGTGTGGAATAAATGGGAATTTGTTAAATATGAAGGAGGGAAATAATACCAAGGCCAAATGTAGAATTATTGAAACACTTGCTGCATTATTGCCTTTTTATTTACTAGACAATAAGGTTGAAAAGCCCTCTCTTTTTGAGATAAGCTAAAAGACTAGTGTCTTTACATTCTGTTTATTTTCCCCACACATTACCCCCTCCCACTCACGAAATAATAATGGTTTACTGCTAAAATCATCCTGCCTATTAATAGCAAACTCAGGTGCTGAGTTATGGAGACTATGTAGTCAGAATGGAGCCAGTGAGAAAGAAGACAGAGATATCAGCATGCTTTGGGGGAATCTTGGGGGAAGGGAACCCTAATGGGACCAACTCTCCCTCTCCCCAAAAACACTCAATAAAAACTTGGCATGCGCAGTGGGTACAAAATGCTCTGGGAGGGAATGGGTAACACACACACACAGAATGGGAATGGAATGGAGTATCCTGAAAAACAGCACTGCTGGCTGGCCCACTGAACAGGAGCATTCCACAGTGTAACATTTTGTTGCAGATCCATTTGTACTCTAATAGCGAACTGAAGTGGCTGAGTATCTATATATGGGGACAGTGCTATTGTGCCCAGGTCCTCCTTACAGGCTGGCCAGTGTGAGGGCAGGATGCTGGACAGGCCTTTGGACTGATCCAGCAGGGCCAGGCAGTATACATATTTGCAAATCTATACACACACACACACACACATACATAGGCGGTCAGTTCAGACCTTTGGCAACAACCACCAGTCCTTCCTCTGGCAGCCCACAGGTGGAGAGGTGGGGGGGGATGGTGTTAAAGAGAATGGCCCAGCCCACACTTTGTTCTGGCCATGTGTGTCCACCACTGACCTTGGTTTCACTCACACCAGCATGCAGCTCCCAAGGGAATATGGGCCTTGAGAGAGAAAACAAAGGTTCCCCGCGCCTGTTCAAGGTGATTCAGAGTATTGCTGGCACCTGAACCTACAGAGCAGGCGTTGGGAACCTGTGGCCCTCCATACGTGGATTTACTCCAACTCCCATCAGCCACAGGGCAAATGGTGAGGAATAATGTAGTCTAGCAACATCTGGAGGGCTGTAGATTCCCCACCCTATTAGAGAGAGAGGAAAGGTGTGAAAGAACCTGCTTCTCAACCTGCTTCCCCAGAGTTCGAAATCAGAGCAATTCATCCCCTCAACATGCAGAGGATGATGGACACAGCAATCGGATGCAGAGCCTGCATGCTTGTCCTCGCTCTCCCTTATTGCATGGAGGATTTATAACACTTGGGTAGCACTAATCTACTAATTAAGCTCTCTATTTATTTGCATTTATACCCTGCCTTTCTTTCATCATAGAACTCAAGGAGGCACACACGTGGTTCCCATGCAGCCTCCCATCCAGGCACTGACCAGACCCACGCCTGCTTAGCTTCAAAGTGGTGGCCTCATGTGCCTTCGGACCGTAGCTGTTTTGAGGTGCTGTTTGGACTCTTCAGAAATCCAAGTTTGGGGGCAATGTTACTTTTGCTCATTGGGTGGGGGCAAATGCATGTGGTGTCAGACAAAACTGCCACACAGAACTGACACAGTTTCACAATGTGGCATTCACACTGTGACAGTAACTTTTCCTCCCCTGAGGAAAGAAGCAGAGCTTGGAAAAGTTACTTTTTTGAACTACAACTCCCATCAGCCCAATCCAGTGGCCATGCTGGCTGGGGCTGATGGGAGTTGTAGTTCAAAAAAGTAACTTTTCCAAGCTCTGGAAGAAGGAATACAAGGGTCCTTGACAGGCCAATACTTCCTGTACACACTTACCTGGGACTAAGCCCTATTGAACTGAGAGGGATTTACTTCTTAGCAGACATGTGTTGGATGGCACTATTAATGTAATACGTTTCCCAAACTTTCACCCCTGCAGACAACTTGAAAATTTCTAAAGGTCTGGGCAGACTACTTCATTATTTTCTGCCTGTCGTAGAAATTGTAAATATGCTATATACTGAATAATTTTTAATTGTATTGAATAACATATAATTAAAACTGCAATACAATAAAAAGAATGTAAGAAATAAAAGAAGCAATAAAATAAATTAAAAATCAACATAAATATTTTATGTGATGGATGTGCCGTCTCCCATCTTCAACCACAAATCCACAAACATGCCACAGACCACCTGAATGAGAGTAATTCATGTTATGTAAATTTGTATAAAATGATATTAGCAGAGATCGTCAACGGTCTGAAATGTGTGTGCGCCAGTATGTGCATTTACCTAAGTGGCAGGCTTTTACCCTGCATTAGGATCACTGAGACTTAAGACTTATTAAAATAAGAAAAGCTACTTTATTTATAGAAATACATAGTAGATAGAAAGGCAGAGCTTGGAAAAGTTACTTTTTTGAACTACAACTCCCATCAGCCCAATCCAATGGCCATGCTGACTGGGGCTGATGGGAGTTGCAGTTCAAAAAAAGTAACTTTTCCAACCTCTGTAAGGCATACTTAGTTCTAACTAACTAACTAAGTGGGAGGCACAATGCCCAGACATGGTAGTAGCCCTCATGGTTCAGGAGGTGTCTCCTCTCTCTCTGACAGTCGAAGAAGAGAAGAGATAAAGGGAGGGAGGAGGAGGGGCAGATAAGCTCCCTAAGACATATCAGTCTGCCACAGAAGGAAGTCAGTCAGAGCATCACAGGTAAAGGTAATCAAGCCTAGCCATCTGGAGGACCCTAACTCTATCTCCCTTTTGGAACATAAACATAAGAACAAAACAGGAGTTGCTCTTGCCCCACTTCCAACAATGGACCACTGGTCATCCACGGAAAATAGTTTGGGAACCCCTGATGCAATAAGTTGCATAAAGCAAAATGTGTGAAGAAAGGTTGGCACCATTTCCAATACTGAATTGTAAGCTGTTTCAAAAAGAAAAGAAAACAGCACAACATAAAGTCATGTGCAATATTTTAACAATGTCCCTGAGGGCACAATCATACCGCAGAATTAAATTGGGCCAGCCGTCATTCCCTTTTCACCAGAGGCCCAAGGAACTGTCGTTCCAAGAGACAGAAAACTTGCAATTTCTTGCAGAGAATTCTCCAATCTTCTCCAAACTATAATTCCCAGAATATTTAGAGGAAAGTCATGACAGTTAAAGTGATATAAAAAGCAATAAAAGTTTATAGTGCAGACAGGACCACAGACTGTGGAATTTTTTATTCCAAGTTACAGCCTGAAGTTAGCTGCAGTTATTGGACCATGGGCCAGCTGATTTGGATTTGGTCTATTCCAGTCGATGCTTTATGTACCTTCTGAGATTTGAAGAGAACATAAATTATCCTATTTACAAATTTGGTAACGCACACCCTGCAACAACTGAACTGCCAGCAAAAGCTAAAGATATATTTTGTTTCTCCCCAAAGAACACTAAAAATGAAACGACACCAGCCCTTTATTTTTCTAATGCAACAAAGTGCCTTGCAATGAATATATTAAGTAAGAGTATAAATCAAACATCAGTATATAATTGCATATCCCAGATGCACTCTCTCTAGCAGAAGGTCTATTTATGTTAGGCTCATAATGAGCTAAATGTGTGACAGTGGCTAACTGAAGAAGGAAAGTAACGCTTGTCAAGCTGGCAGTGGTTTACGCAGGAGAATTTTGGGGCGAGTCATTTAGGGCAGCCTTTGCCAACACTGGGTCCTCAGGTATTGTTGGACTATAGTTCCTATCCTCCCAACCAGCAGGGCCAAGTTTCAGGGATGATTGGGGGGGCATATGGGGGGGGGAAGAAAACTCTGTCCCCATGTACCTATGAGGTCCCCAGGAAGGGACTGCACTTCTTGGAAGCATTATACTGCAACAGGCAACATTAAAGGAAAAGGCATCTTTTAAACAACCTTGTAAGCATTTTTTTAAAAAGTGGGTGGATTTTAATGGACACCCCCAGGGAAAAAAATCCATCCCTAAATAAGCAGAGTAGGTGCGAGGGGGAGTAAGAATAAAACCAGTGATCTGTCCATCCCTATGGCCAACCACATGCCACAAGCAGATGATTTGTGGCATTCCTGTGCAGGAGAAGGAGGGTGCATGGACCTCATGCACATACCATCAGTACTGAATGGTTCTCTTTCATATTGTTGCGCGCCTCCCCAATCTCCGAGCGGTGAGATTTCAGGGGTCCCTGTACTCCTCCAGGGTTTGGTTTCCTTGGGAAGAAGGCCAGCGGAGACTGTGGTGTCTTTATGAAATATGGTTTGTTTATTTACACACATTCCAACCTGAGCTTAAGATGGAGGGGTTCAAAGCATCAGCAGTCCAATATCCAGCTTTTCCATCAGGGTTACAGGAAGCATCCTAAAGCCATGGTGCACAGAGACAGCCTCTCTGCCTGCATCCAGTTCCCAGCCTTTCTCCAGACACAACTCTAAACACACTCAAAGCACAAACCTCTGCTAGCCGCCAGAAGGGGAGGAGGCTCTCCTGAAGAGTTTCAATGACAAAAGGATTTTCCTGGCCCATTCACCAGTTGCTGGGCACCTAATAGACCCATTAACAACCTGACCACTCTGTTAGCTTAACAAAAGAAACTCATCTGGCCAGCAGAACCAGCCCCTCACCCCAAGGCACAGGGTTCCAAATCAGAGGCTGGAAAGGGGACCCACAGGAATCATCCATTCCAACCCCCAAACTCACAATAATATTTTCCAGTGTAAGGACTATTTGTAAAACATGTCAGGTATCAATGGGTTACAACAATTTGGGATCTCGACTACAGTTGAGATGGGGACTTTAAAGGCAAAACTGCACACAAGAATCTAAATAACCCCCTCTCTCAGTTATATGGTCTCTGCAGCTTTGAAATTGATCTAGTTCAGGTGAGATGCACAGTTATAAGATGGGGAATACTTGGCAAGAAGGATCTTGGGATTGTTGCTGATTACATGCAAGAACGATCTTGGGATTGCTGCTGATTACAAGCAGAATATGAGCTAACAGTGTGATGTGGCTGCAGAAAAGGCAAATGCTATCTTAGGGTGCATTAACAGAAGTATAGTTTCCAAATTGCGGGAAGTATTGGTTCCCCTCTATTCGGCACGGGTAAGGCCTCATCTTGAGTACTGCGTCCACTTCTGGACACCACACTTTAAGAAGGATGCAGACAAACTGGAATGAGTTCAGAGGAGGGCAACGAGCAGGGCTGTGGAGTCGGAGCCGTGCAGTCGGAAGCAATTTTGGGTGGAGTCGGAGTCGGTAGAAATGTACCGACTCTGACTCCGATTCCGACTCCTTCATAAATGGCATATGTATATTAACTAGTAATAACAAATTTACTGTAGTAAAACGGTAGCACAAGGCATTTCATCACCACCATGTGATTGGGCTCGTGGGAGTTGTAGTTCAAAAAAGTAAGTTTTCCAAGCTCTGGATTCACGTGATGGTGATGAAATGCCTTGTGCTACCATTTTACTACAGTAAATTTGTTATTACTAGTTAATAGACATTTGCCATTTATGAAGGAGTCAGAGTCGGACAGTAGAAAAATAGAGGAGTCGGAGTCGAAGGTCTGGCGTACCGACTCCACAGCCCTGGCAATGAGGATGATCAGGGGACTGGAAACAAAGCCCTATGAGGAGAGACTGAAAGAACTGGGCATGTTTAGCCTGGAGAAGAGAAGACTGAAGGGAGATATGATAGCACTCTTCCCAGTACTTGAAAGGTTGCTACGGAGAGGAGGGCCAGGATCTCTTCTCAATCGTTCCAGAGGGCAGGACATGGAATAATGGGCTCAAGTTGCAGGAAGCCAGATTTCGGCTGAACATCAAGAAAAACTTCCTAACTGTTAGAGCCGTACAACAATGGAACCAATGACCTAGGGAGGTGGTGGGCTCTCCAACACTGGAGGCATTCAAGAGGCAGCTGGACAGCCATCTGTCAGGTATGCTTTAATTTGGATTCCTGCATTGAGCAGGGGGTTGGACTTGATGGCCTTATAGGCCCCTTCCAACTCTATGATTCTATGGGAACCTTTGCAGCTGTTATATGTGCATCAGGATGTGGATAGTTAGCATAGAGGGGAGATTTCCTATGCTACTGGGTCTCTTTCTGCATGCTGAAAACACATGCAGACACACACTGGTTCTGCCAATCTACATAGGACACCTGTGCAACGTGTACTGGTACAGGATTGGGTCTGTGCAAGGATTACAGAACAGCTGCTGTGCTTCTTTTCTATGTGGTGGAAGATCTACTGTGGAGTTCTAGGTGTCAGCATTTGAACCCGCAGCAGATCCTCATCCCGGGGCTTAAGAGATGTCATGTGGGGATTCAGCTTAAGAGATGTCATGTGGGGATTTCATTACCATACTCTGTCCCGAGATTGGAAATGCCAGAAGATGAGTCAAAGAAACTTATTATAGAATCACAGAATAGTAGAGTTGGAAGGGGCCTAAAAGGCCATTGAGTCCAACCCCTGCTCAATACAGGAATCCACGCTAAAGCACATTTGACAGGAGGCTGTCCTGCTGCCTCCTGAATGCCTCCAGTGTTGAAGAACCCAATACTTCCCTAGCTAATTGGTTTCAATGTTGTACCACTCTAACAGGAAGTTTTTCCTGATGTTCAGCCAAAATCTAGTTTCCAGTAACTTGATCTCATTATTCTGTGTCCTGCACTCTGAGACGATCGAGAAAAGATCCTGGCCCTCCTCTGTGTGACAACCTTTCAAGTACTTGAAGGGTGCTATCTTCCCTTGTTACTTTTTAAATTGCCAGGATGAATCCAGGTGATCCCTGATCCCTATAAAACTGCCTTGGTGACTGGTCTGATCTAGTAGGAGGACTCTGCTTCATCTACAGACCATTTTTGCTTAAACCCTCTCCACAACCCAAAAGGTACCAGGTCTGACAACATCACAGAACAGCTACACAGGAAGCTGCCTCATACTGAGTCAGACAATTGGTCCATCTAGCTCAGTACTGTCTACACTAAATGGCAGCGGCTCTCCAGGGTTTCAGACACGATTCTCTCCCATCTGTACATGGAGATGCCAGAGATTGAACCTGGGACCCTCTGCATGCAAGGCCGATGCTCTACTACTGAGCTATGCCCTCTTCCTAAATCTGAATACGCATGAGACTGGAACAGGTTCAGAAGAGGGCAGTAAGGATGATCAGGGATCTGGAAACAAAGCCCTATGAGGAGAGACTGAAAGAACTGGGCATGTTTAGCCTAGAGAAGAGAAGACTGAGGAGAGATATGATAGCACTCTTCAAGTACTTGAAAGGTTGCCACACAGAGGAGGGCCAGGATCTCCTCTTGATCGCCCCAGAGTGCAGGACACAGAATAATGGGCTCAAGTTGCAGGAAGCCAGATTTTGACTGACCATCAGGAAAAACTTCCTGTTAGAGCCATACGACAAGGGAACCAATTACCTAGAGAGGTAGTGGGCTCTCTGGCACTGGAGGCATTCAAGAGGCAGCTGGACAGCCATCTGTCAGGAATGCTTTGATTTGGATTTTTGCATTGAGCAGTGGGGTGGACTTGATGGCCTTATAGGCCCCTTCCAACTCTACTATTCTATGATTCTATGAGACAGAGAACATGTGATGCTCCAGATTTTGTTGGGCTGCAACTCCCATTATCCCTGGCTGTTGGACATGCTGGCTGGGGCTGATGTGAGTTGGGAGTCCAACAATATCTGAAGGGCCAGTAGTTCCCCATCCCTGTTATACAAAATAGAGTGGTTCAGATGATCATATCTCAGCTTATTAAGCTGAAATGAGCACAAGCTGTCGGCTTACATATGGAACCCCATCACTCCTCCCCTTGTGCGAACCACAATTATACAAGGAAGCCTCCAATTAACCATAGTTTCCCATTTTGTCCAAACCAGGAAACTATGGATTGTATTTAGCGTAGCGTTAAGGCAATCATGCAGTCACTGCAAGGATTTCTATTTGAGTGATGGAAAGATCTTACCTTCTCCTCCCCTATGCCCTCCCCCCCAAATCTGTTCTTGGTTTTCCTCCACAGTCCATTTGGAGATGGCACAGGGCACATGTAGGGGGAGGAGAGTGGGGAAAAAACATTGCACTAGTGCTAACTCTAGCACAAAAAGTTAGTTGAGTATTGCCCAATGTTTACCAGCTTTGAACAAACCAGGATTTCAATCCCACTTCAAACAGTGGATTAATATCTTGGCTTCTTCCAAAGCACAGCTTCCCAGTTGGATGAAATAGAAAACTATAATGAATTAGAGACTTCCTGGTTTAACCAGAGTTCATGGCAAAGGGAGTAGCAAAGAAAAGTGCTGCGTGTGCATAGGAAAGGCTCATGCATCTCTTGGTTAAGTATGATACTCCAAATGTAGCCCATGTCCTTAGCACATGCACATGCCAATCTCTGCATCAGGACGCAAGTCTACACTGAATAAGACATTCCCTCCAGACCACACGTGACAAAATGAACAGCTTCTAAACTAAGACACCCCAGCTCTAGTGTACTGAGGCAACTGACTCTAATAGAAGGGGCATGTGAACAATGAATCGTTCCCTTGAGCAAACACTCCCTGATAGTAATAATCCCCCCTTCCAACTTTCCAGTAGCTAAAAAGGTTCAAACTGTCCTCGTTTACAGACAAATGAAAACAAAGATGGGTCTATCAAACAAAATTTGTGTCCTTTTTTGTCTGCCTCTTCTGACAAAATTCAGTGTCTCCCAAACAGCTAATTGTTAATTTGGAGCCTCAGTCGAGATTTTAACAACTGTGTCGCTCCCTCATTTTCAATGAAAATTATGGTATTCTAGCCTACTTGCAATTAGCATGTAATTAGTACTTCCAGCAGTAGCTATAAATACTTATCTAACTGCTGGCTAGCTTGGTACTCAGTGCACATTATCATTATACAATTTTCTTCAATTTTTCTATGTATAAATGCCAGGGGAAACTGAGTAAAACTTGGGAAGCCTATGGGTATAATTTATGCTAATTGGTTTGGCCCTTTAGCAGAAAGCAAACTCATGCCATGTCATGGTGGCACTCAGAGAGGCAAAGGGACAGGCAAACAAGCCATCCACCAGTTGGGTACTCTGCACTTCAAATGAATTGCAAAACCATTGTGCCTTTTGCATGTTAATTCCATATTAAATGTGGGAGAAGAAACACAGAGAGGAAGCAAAGTTGTTGGTCTTTTCTTTCATAAAACACATGCGCAGGTCACAGCTCGGCAACGCCTTGGCACTCTATCAACTGCAGAGGAGGGGATGAGTAACAGGCAACATCTGCAGCCAGTGCTTCAGAATCTAGAAACTCTCATGGCCATTTCTTAAATGGAGCATTTTATGTAAGAATTACAGCTGGCAAAATGAAAGCTCCCGTCTTCTTCCTTTTGCCAAGTGTAGATAAAAGGACTGTTTCTCTAGTCATGCAAAGCTCCAAGCCATCCAACTACCACTGAAAGCATCAGGTGTCACAGCATCATTAAAAAAACCAACTCATGTTTTGTGGAATTATTTTATTTGATCTAGTAGTTTTAACAATTTTCTTTTATTACTTACTACATTTATATCCTACCTTCCCTCCCTCCCCACTCACACATTTTACCCTCACAATGACTCTGTGAGGTAGGTTAGTCTGAGAGAGAGTTGGTGACTGGCCCAAGACTTCAATTTGAACCCTGGTTTCCCTGGTCCTAGTCCAAAACCCTAAACCAGGCGGGGGAACCTTTGGCCTTCCAGATGTTGCTGAAATGCAACTCCCATCAGCCCTAGTAAGCATGGTCAATGGCCAGAGATGATGGCCAAAGGTTCTCCACACCTGCCCTAAACAATGCAACATACTGGCTCTCCAGTATAATGGTATTGTCCTGTTTGTTTTTTACTCTTTGGGAAACATGATGTAACAGTTTTAAGTCCATGAAAATAAACTTAGAATGCTGACTGGAGTAAAACATGAGTTTAATCTAGAGAATCTAATCAAAGCTTGTTCAACACTCTCTGCCCTTTGTCTGTTCCAGCATGTCGCATATCCACAAGTATGTCCACAAATTACTACGTTTTCAGAAAACATTGACTAGTGTTGCAAACAGGGAAACATTTCTAAATTATAAACAAATACTACAAATGGCACCAGATGAATCACTGTCTCCCCATTCTGCTGTTTTTCTATAATATAGTTCATATTACGGAAATGCCTTAATAGAAATGGCATGTGCTGTACCGAGATTTTGCAAAACTATATTGGGAGTTCTTACAAGATTCTATATAATAGGCGATTCCTAAAGATGTATTGACTAATTCTGCAAACCCAGCCTCAGTTAGGAGAGTATTTTCCAGCGCAATCATAACCATGTCTACTCAGAAGTAAGACTCACTGAAGGGCTTACTCTCTGGTTAGTGGAATTAGGATTGCATCTTTAGTTGTTTAATTGGGAGTCAATTTGAAAAAATAAATACCATCACCCCTGAAAATTGCCATAAATTAGTAATAAACCAAAAAGGATAAAAACTGGTGATGTTAATTAAAAAAAAAACCCAAATATTTTAATTTACATTGGATTTTTAAATATAAAAAGTAGCTTCCACCATGACTATTAGAATGTGTTGGGTTTTTTTACACAAGATTAAAAGTTATATAAAGATCAAAGAGTTAGTCTGCGAGGTGCATCACAGCGGAGACAGCAGCATATTCTGCTTCATTTATGCTAAGAGTAAGATTGTTGGATTTGGCTTACTGGTGGCTTGAAGGGTCTGTAAAATGTGATAATGATGTTTTTAAACCAATCAACTAGTAAATACTATACTTATCTTATATAATAATTTTGTTAATATTAAATAACCTGAACAGAAGCGTATATGAGTAGGTACAGGGTGTCCATGCCAACTTTGGCCACTGTTAGGTCACGTTCACATCATACACTTTCAACAGTCATGGCTTTCCCCAAAGAATCCTGGGAAGTGTCGTTTGTGAAGGATGCTGAGAGTTGTTAGGAGAGCCATATTCCCCTCACAGAGTTACAGTTCCCAAAGTTCTCTGGGACGAGGGACAGACTGTTAAACCACTCAGGGAACTGTAGCTCTTTGAGGAGATTCGGTGTCTCCTAACAACTCTCAGCACCTTTCAAAAACTACCCTTCCCAAGATTCTTTGGAGAAAGACATGGCTGTTTAAAGTAGAATAAAAGTAGGGTGTGAATATCACCTTAATCAGGGCCCATCTAGGCCTGAAGAACCATCAACTAGGCAAACAGCAGAGCAGCCATGACAGACCAAAATGGGTAACAAGTTCAACTTTGTGCTGCCTTCTACTGACAGTTTGACTCTTTTTCTTGAATTTCAGTGACAGCCATTGGCATTTGAGATTATGAAAACCTACTGGCAAGGTGAACATCAACATCCTACCATCAACATAAGAAGATAACAACCAAGACATAAGGAACAAAACAACCATGGCACCTCAGCAAGAGTAGCCATGATCCCAATAAATTATAAAACAGCAGGGTTCCCACTCACATTTCCCCCTAGTGCGATTATGGGTACCCATGGTCTACCTGGTTCAAGGTGGTGGTTTCAGTGGATAAAGTTTAAGACCAGGATAACTTAATTATCATATCCCTTATATACCTAGTCGATCGCTGAGCTCTGCAGGCGAGGGCCTCCTTCAGATACCATCTCATAAGGAAGTCCGTTCCACACAACATCGGAATAGGGCTTGTAGTACTGTGGCACTTACCCTTTGGAATAAACAGGCACCATCTCTGTTGTCTTTCTGGTGCCTACCAAATACCTTCCTCTTCCAACAAGCCTTTTAAAAAGATACCATATCCCAGTCTGCATCTGTACTGGAACTGTTTTTAAAGATGTTTTGTTTTGAAGATGTTTTAGTGTTTTATTATTTGTTTGCTGCTCTGGGCTCCTTTTGGGAGGAAAGATGGGATATACATGTAATAAATGTTAATATTACATGAGAGATAGGGAGCCCTTTTCAGCCCAAGGGCCACATTGCCTTCTAGGCAATCTTCCAATGACCACCACAAACCAGTGGTGGGTGGGACCAGAGGCATAAATGGGCGGAGCAACAAATGTAAATTTTACCTTTATAGAATAGGTTTGTTTCTATTTGTACAGTCACACACACTATCCACAGAACCAAGAGCATTACCAGAATTCAAGAACACATTCTAGCCAGGCAAAACACTCAGGGTGCATAGCAGGGCCAGGGAGGGGTGCGGCTTGCAGAGAGTTCCCAGGGCCAGAGAGAACGGCCTGGAGGGCCGCATTTTGGACCCGGGTCTGATCTGCATCTTATGTGGGTTTGCCTAGGTGAGAAACGAAACTGGCACGAAAGGTGGAAAATTCATTCCCCCTGTCCAGTTTCTGATTAATATAAATAATGTTCAGGTCATCATTTCTCTCTCTTTCTTCTTTCCTGCTGCTGCTGCCTGACTGTGTTGCCTCCCTCCCAGGTCTAGCTGAATAACAATGAACTTTATTCCAAAATATTAAGTATGTCAGGAAACACAAAAATTAAGCTATGCTATGAAACTGTCTGACAACTAGATGAGATGGAGGAAATTAGACAGAGGCCAGATCCTCAGTTAGGAAGACTGATTGTTTCCCTACTGCAATTATAATGATAATCTTATGCCACTCTTACTCTATATCGTATTCTCAGCGCTATATTGCTATCTTACTTTATTTTATTTTGCTATGTTTTGACTCAAAGTTCAGAATCACATTACCTTCCCTATGAAGATAATAACATGGTTTGTATTAAGCACCACACATTAATAAACGGATGGATTTGTTTCAGTTACAGCCTTTAGTCTGTGATCTTTATCACCGGTTATGCTCTACTTCCTGACCCACTGGGTTCCTAATGAGCAAAATTTGAACACTGATTAAATAGGCAAATTAACAGTTATAGCCGCACTCGCTTTCGCCATGCCCTCCACTAGTAAAGCAGCCCTTGGAGAGCTGGCTAACGGCAAATGAGGCCCTCAGTATGAAAAAGGTGAACCACCCCTGCAATATGGGAATATTGCAAAGAGATTAGCTCTGATCCAACACCTGATCCAGCAAAGGCTCCTGCTAGCAGGAATGGGGGCGGGTACAAAGAAAGTGTTATTATTATTATTTTACAAATTCCCCATGCATCCCCCTTAAAAACTTCTGAAACAGTGAGGGAGATGGCATTCGGGGTCAGGAAAAATAGGAGAAAGATGAACCAGCAAAAATAACATTCCCTCTGTTCTGCTCGTAGGAGCCTCCGCTGGGCTGGAGCCCCTTCCTCTACAGGTAAAAAAAAAGGAAAGCGTGCGAACCGTATTTAGGCCCCACCCACACTACACATATCAAGCAGTATCCTGCTGCTTTATGCAGTCATGGCTTCCCCAAAGAATCCTGGGAATTGTAGTTTGTGAGGGGTGCTGAGAGCTGAGACCCCCTACTCCCCTCACAGAGGTACAACTCCAGAGTTCCCTGGGAAGAGCGCTTAGCTGTTAAACCATTCTGAGAACTTTTGCTCCGTGAAGGGAAAAGGGGTCTCCTAACAACTCTCAGCACCCCTAACAAACTACAGTTAGCTCCCAGAATTCTTTGGCTGTTTAAAGTGGTATGCTACTACTTTAAATGGATAGTGCAAATGGGAGAACAGTGCAACAAAGAGATGTAAGGCCTGACTGAGAAATAAAACAACAGTGTAAATAATACCCTATTTAATTGTAAATTAGCATGGATCAGTTTTGCACTGAAGAATAGCTGTGTTCTGATCCACATATTAGTCTGGGAAGTGTGAATTAGACAAAAATGCAGACTAAATGAAATCCTTGAGTATCCCTACATAAAACACTGGGAGAGTGAATGCTACTGACTTTTATAGAGATAGATGTAGGCGTTAAATGTGACTGAAGCTATCAATTTAATTTCAGAGAGTTTTAGAGCTGAAAAGAGGAAATGGCAAAGTCCACCTAAGGCAAGATTACAGCTCACATCTCCAAAATCACCATACAGCATTATCACTATCCTATGGCATCATAACTGAAGAAACTTGACTTTAATAAGCCATGCAATAATCGGGAGAGAGATCAGTTTTCCTTCCTACTCCTGTCCCCAAGAGGACTGTCAGCTGGGTAAGTGTATAAAATGACCCATAAACAGCTTTATAAAGGACTGGGCAAATTGTTGCAGTGTGAGCTCATCAACAGATATTGGACATGGACAATGAACTGGAACCTCCATGTACAGTGAGAGCTAGTGATGGGGGATAAATTCAATTAAGTTTACATTTAAAGTTGAATCTATCAAATTCAAACTTTCTGAAACAATACGAGAATTGAAACACAGCCATCCTTCTATAGTCACATTTATCCACATTTTGAAAAGCAGTTTCTCCAACCAGTGTTTTAAAAATGCATATATTTGGGGAAAGTGCACATAAAAATAAATATATTAGTGGAAATAGCATACAAGGTGCATTATATGATTGCCCAACACCTACTGGGCCAAGTTCAAGGTTCTGGGCTGGTGTATAAACCCTTATGCAGCTTGGGACCAGGAAACCTGAAAAATCTTCTGACCTCTTATATACCCAGTCGATCACTACGCTCTGCAGGTGAGGGCCTCCCGCAGATACCATCTTATCAGGAGGTCCGTTCCCCACAACTTTAGTGTTGTGGCACCTTTGGAATTCCCTCCCCTAAAGTATTAGACAGGTGCCATCTCTGTTATCTTTTCAACCATCCTCTTTCAACAAGCCTGTTAATAATTGGAGATCTTACCCCAGTCTGTGTCTCTGTTGGAAGATGTTTTTAAAGCTTTTTTAAAAGCTTTTTTTAAAAGCTGCTTTTAAAGCTTTTTTAAAGATGTTTTTAAATATGTATTGTTTAAATATATTTTAAAGTCTGTTTTTATTGTGTTTTTGTTTGCCGCTCTGAGCTCCTGTTGGGAGGAAGGGCAGGATATAAATTTAATGATAAATAATAATAATTATATTATGAGACATTGCTTGCAAAAATGTGTGCATTTGTCAAAACTACACACATAAATTTTCACTAAAATGCTGAAGAATATTCATGGGGCTTTTTCTTTTAAAAAATTGCAAACTGCTGTAGAAATGTGAAGAACTGAATTTCAGATTGGAAAACCAAGAAAACGAGAGAGATCTCCAGATCTTTGAATCCCTAGTGGCAACATGACTCTGCATACCAAGTGCTCTGAACAAACAGTAGTCGGGAATTCAACACCTTCATGATCTTCTTATGAGTGCCCAGAGGCTGGCCTCTGTTGGAAACAAAGTAATGGACGAGAATGTTCCAGCCATGTGGAGGGTCTGGTCCAGCAAGGCAATTCTTATATTTGCACTTATTTCTTGCACTAAATATTGTTGTTATATGCCTTCCAGTCAATCACGACTTATGGCGACCCTATGAAACAGCGACCTCCAATAGCATTTGTTGTGAACCACCCTGTTCAGATCTTGTAAGTCCAAGTGGCTTACTCTGTTCATAGGTTTTTCGTGGTAAGAGGTATTCAGAGGTGGTTTACCATTGCCTTCCTCTGAGTCTGGATGCTTCTTAGTCTGGAGTCTCAGCTTTGTCCATTCCACCATGAGTGCCCCTGCTAGGAGTCTAGCCTCTCGCTCTAGACTCCTGATGGCATTGCTTTCCGCTTCTCTGACACTCTCAAACCCCCTCACCACATTAAGGTGTGCATCATAGAGGGATATATATATCAAACTGGAGAAGATTTCCATAGTCTGGCCAGCCGCCCCTGAGGCTCCACCTGCGACAGATGAGACAGTAACTGACAGTGACCCTCCCATCTCCACATCTTCTGACCCTGCTCTGCCTGCAGAGCCACGTCCCTCCCACTCTGCCCCCAGGACAGAGTCAGCTGCAGCCAGAGGACACTGGAGAAGAACTGGAGAATGCCACCCTGGGCTCCTACTGGGAGGAAGGGCAGGATATAAATCAAATAATAAAATAAATAAATATATAAATGAACTGGTTGAGGTGTCTCCTCTCCCACTGCCAAGGACACACAGCCGGCTGTGCAGGTGCAAACAGGCAGAGCTCACTCAACCAGCCTGTTCGCAGGAGTGTCTGTTTGCTGGCCCTGTCCTGATCTGGGAGACAGATCCCACACAAGTAGTGAACCCGCTACTTAAGTGGTCTCAGGGGGGTGGTGGTGTCAAATTGTAGCGACAATGTCTTCACTTGAGTAGCCATGCCTAGAAATGCACAGAAACCTGTGTAACCTGTAGTCTAATCTATGTACCATTCTAGCATTAAACTTCACATTAAAAATAACAGAGAAAAGCACGTCAGTGATCCTGATTCTGATAGGGTAAGCCAGGACAATTGCCTGCCCCTGCCTCCTCTCTGATTGCCCTCCCCCTGCCCAACAAGGAAGAAATCCGGATACTGCTTCCTGGTGTTAAGGGTTAACTCCTTTAAAAGAATAGCACCTCCTTGAGGGCTATCTACTGTTATGACTTAGCACCTCAATGTTACAAGGGATGCCCTACATCCACCGACTCAGTATGTAAGCTGATCACGCACTCAGGGCATGATCAGGGCATGATCAAGAAATGACCGGAAGTATGACTCAGGGAATGATATGGGAAAGACCAGATGTGTGCTATGTCTGCTGAACTGTGGTAAGCTGGAAGATAGCCAATCAGAATGTGAAGTAGTGCAGTATTGCCTTATTTGCAGTTCCTATTGTAACACTTCCTGTAAGTTGTTTACTGAAGGGTATATATGCCTGGGGACAAAGGCAGATGGGTAGTCGACCGCACCCACATTACTAGTTGTTTCTTATGAGTGCCTTTATAATAAACTGTTTATGTTCTACTTCTAAAACTGCTATCCAGCAACTTTATTTGACCAGAGCGAGTTAAGAACATTATTTTTACCAATAACACTGGTTATGTCACTGTAGCGTACTGCACACGGCTGCATCACAGTAAGGATGGATCCAGAGCAACTCAACACCAGCTTGGCTTAGACCTGCTAGCTGCAACAGCACTTGCCATCCCCACAGCTGCTGTCGTGTGCTTTTCACCACCAACAACACACCTACAGTTTGGAGAAGTGATCTAAAGCCCCTAAGTGTCATAGCAAGAATGAGAAATATGCACCCACATTTGATAACTGGGCTAAATAGTATCTACTTTGACTAGAAATACAGTAAATCTAAAGCCAAGTGGCACACTCACAGTTTCCATTTGCATGTGAATAGGTAGCACAGTCTATCTCCTGGAGACTGTTTCCTTGCAGAATGGCTGCCCTGAGTGCTGGGAACAAGCTGAAAAGATTTGGGCTGCATGTTCTCTTGTTAAGTGTTCCTCCTAGTAATGAATGGCTTTTGCATAGTCCTCAAATTGATCCCATTTTCCATTTCCAAAGCCTTCCCTTGTAGTTTCCAGCTATCATGTGCAAATCTTTAACAAGAAATGAAATTACAGCAATGTGAGCCCTGCTGGGGGCTCTCTCATGAAGGTACTGAAACAAGAATTAGGCCCCATCTGCATTAAGCCACTGGTATGCATGGCATCCCACACTTGACCAAGCATTAATTTCCCTTCCTGTTTACCTGAAATGAGTTTGCAATAAGGCCTGATAAACTAAAAACAACACCTAACTACATTTTATTCTGCTTGCTAAGTCCTTCATCAGGTTACTAAAAGCCAGATTCACAAACCAGTTAAGCTTAAATTAAGCTAAGACTGGTCTGATTGACCTATGCCCCCTTCACCTTAACTAAAAGCCAAGGTAGACATGATATTGAAAACATTAAATGTGACTTTTTTTCTTATTCAAGATAACAGCTGTGCCCTCCCTCATCAGAGTCACAGGATGAGGAAAGGAGCAGGGTAAATGCTTTCTACCCACATCATAGTGTCAGCTAGGGAAGGACTACAGCTCAAGTCTAACAACCTCTGGAAGATACCATGTTAGCTACCAAAAGGGTAATCTTAAGTAATACAGTAGGGCCCCGCTTTACAGAGCTTCGCTTTACAGTGTTCCGCTAATACAGCGGTGGAGGAAGGGAATAAGGGATCACACTGTTTTATTGTAATAATGTGAAAGCCCTAATAAACTATACATTATTAGATCTTGGCTCAAATAATGCAACAAAGTACGTTTTAAAATGCATTATTTTTAGAGAAAATATACTGAGAAATACCTGTTTTCAAAGAAAATTCATTTAAATATACATAAATTACTATCAGGATTTTTTTTTTAAATACATATTAAATGAGAACCGAGACAGAAGAAAATTATGGGATAGCACATGCAAAAATGACATAGACTAAAAATCAGACAGATTCACTAAAACAATTTAGCATGCTCTAGATTCTATATTAGCATGGAAACAGCAGTATACTGGCAAATTCAGAAGTGCAGGGTTGCTTAATGTTAGTCATAACTATGCCCCCTCCCCTTTTTTTGCTGCTGGGTTGAGAATGAGATTCTTGTTAATGCCTTCTCTCACAACAACAGACATCCCTAGGAACCAAGTGTTAGCTACTGAAAAGAGTCTTCTCAGTGGCTGACTCGCCTCCTTTCACTCTGATTGGCTCCAATCAGCAGGAAAGGACAAGGAAGCATGTTAGAAGGCTCTTCTCAGCAGCTAATACACTCCCCTTTCATGCTGATTGTCTCAGAGGATGCTGGAGACTTTGGGACCCTGCTCCCCAAAACATAAGGGTTCTAAGACCCCCTGAGATCCTGGACAACTATAACTCTGTGTGGAAGCAAAAATATTGACAAGAAACGACTGCACAGATATATTGTTCATTTATTTAATGGTGATTTGAAATGGGATTTGGGCCTGTTGGTTTTCCTACCTGTTACAATATTCAAAAGAAAGATCTGTCAATTTTGGTTCTCTCAGAAAAGAAATAAAACAGTATGTATCAGCAGTTCTTAACCTTTTTTGGTTTTTGGACCCCTTTGAGAATCTGATGAAAGGTATGGATCCCCATAAATAAGTAGATATGACCTATTTTATTGCACTGGACACTGATTTTTTTTTTTTTGTGTGTGTGTGTGTCCATGGAACACAAGTTAAGAACTCCTGGTCTAAATGGAGAAACTGTATACCTATTTCCTTCCAGAAATGCAAATATTGTTCCATGGTGGTTTGAGGTCTAGATGCTATCGCGCAGGGTGTGCACTCAAACACAACCATTCATTTGTGCCTTCTTTCAATTAGCAGAGCATTTGGACTGACAACTCCTCCCCCCCCCCCCGATTCTTTCTGCCTTTCTTTTAGGGAATCAACTAAGGCAGTCTTGCAATGGCAACGAGTAAGTGATCTGTAACAACTCTACTGGGCTTTCAAAAGTCTCTCCAAAACAACTAAAGTTTCAACCGGTTTTAACACAGGAGTGAGAAGCCTGATTGCCCCCCAAAAAAAGTTTTTTTCCCAAAATTTGCTTTGTGCCAGGCCTCAAAAGAGGCAATAGTTGCTTGTGGCCACTTTTATATATTATACTGAAAAGACAACCAAGAGAAGTGGGGGCAGGGGGAAAGGGGCTGAAAGCAAACAAGCAATTCGGCAAATGACGTTTCCATGGAGAAACTGCTGAGCCAGCACAAAAGGCGCAGATAAAAGTAGCGGTTAACCCAGCGGTAGCTTCATTGTCACATATATAGATTCACAAACACTGACACTTGGGCAATGCTAGGGAAACGGGGAGGGAAGGGACTCAGCCATCTGTTGCTAGGGTTAACATCATTCTCTCTCTCTCTCTCTCTCTCTCTCTCTCTCTGATTGTATTTGACTCATTAATCAGCCCAGCCTGTACACAATTCCATTCAGAGAGACCTCAACTGTCAGCACTGGAGATCCAAGGTTCAATAGAGACAATCCACAAGGACTGGCCAGAGTTAGCATGTGTATGTGTATTGCTATTTTAAACTGGAGAGGAGAATCAATACTCTGCATTATTACATTGAAAATGTAAATGTACTGCCTTCAAGTCGATTCCGACTTATGGCGACCCTATGAATAGGGTTTTCATGGTAAGTGGTATTCAGAGGGGGTTTACCATTGCCTTCCTCTAAGGCTGAGAGGCAGTGACTGGCCCAAGGTCACCCAGTGAGCTTCATGGCTGTGTGGGGATTCGAACCCTGGTCTCCCAGTTCGTAGTCCTATACTCTAACCACTACACCACACTGGTTCTCACGATTACATTAGTGGAAGGAATAAAAGTTAACGGGTTAGGAAAATAGGAACATTACAGTGAGTCAGAACATAGGTCCATCTAGCGCAGTACTGTCTACTACACTGTCTGGCAGTGGCTTTCCAAGGTTGCAGACTGGGGTCTTTCCAAGCCCTACCTGGAGATGCCGGGGATTGAACTAGGGACCTTCTGCATGCAAAGCAGATGATCTGCTACTGAGCTACAGCCCTTCACCTAGGTAGCATCCAATGCTAGTCCTACTCAAGAGCAGACATACTGAAGTTAATAGACATGACTAACTTAGGTTCATTAATTTCAATGGGTCTACTATGAGTAGGACATAATTGGCTATAAGCCAATGTTTTATGGCAGGGAGGGATGTCTATGATCCTCCAGATGTTGGTGGGCTATAATTCCCATCATCCCTGACTACTGGCTGTGCTGGCAGAGGCTGACGGGAGTACAACAACATCTGGAGAGCCACAGGTTCCCCATCCCTATTTTATGGACATGAAGTAAGAATTGGTGCTGCTTGATATCAGACTGAAGCCACCTCCAGTCCTGCTTAACTTGATTTCCAAGGAAGGAAATCCAGGAACTGTATTTCTATGAAGAAATAGGTCAGCCTTTCCCCAGCCTGCTGTCCTCCAGATGTTTTGGGCTGCAACTCCCATCAACTCTAGCCAGCAAGGCCAATGGTCAGGGAAAGTTCCGTTCCAAAACATCCAGAGGCTGGGCTAGGTCTTATGAACACAAGAACATGCCTTATCTTGAATTCAAACTACTGCATTGGTTCCTTTTGACTTGAGATGTTGGGGATCGATTCTCGGACCTCTGCTGAATGGACATAGTGTAAACTTAGCGATTGGTGCTTCCCTATATTAGGTCAGACTATTTGGATGGTCTACAATGTCTGGCAGGGGGTCTCCAGGTTTAAAGAAGAGGTCTTTGACACCGTGGGTTACGTGACCCTTTCAACTGAAGTTGCCAGAGACTGGACCTTATGCAGCAAATCTATGACATATTGCATTAATAACAGTGGTTCACCTCTCATACAAAATGGACACCACTGCCTTTGTGGATTGCATTCAGAAAGATGTCTGTGGCCACGGTGCAGCCACCATGGTAACTTGTGAGAAACAATGGGCTAGAACTCTCCAAGAAAGAATACTCTATGGACTACGGAAAGTAAACATAAGCCAGTACACCAGGTCCAAACATTGTTCAGCAGTGAGGCCACTGATGGTTGAACTGGACCAAGCCTGGCAGAGGGGAAACAAGCTTTTAAAACAAAGCTTGAATTATACCCCTCTTTTTGGTGGTGTAAGTTTCACTGGGCTGCCAGGTCATGTGACTAAACTGAATGAAGTTGGGATCCAGCAAAAGTCCTCCCTGCCTGGTCCTGTTCCCATGATGCCCCCCCAGAACACCCCTTTTTGGGGACAAATGACAGCCGCTGAGCCGGGATGAGGAACTTACACTGACATAACCCAGCTGTGGTGGAGATCAGCCACATCCTAACTTGCTCATCCCGGAGGACCTTGGGTTTGGATTGCTCCCTAAGTTAGTTATATTCCTATTTAATCAGTGGGATTTAAGTGAAGTTATGACTAACTTGATTGATTTCCCATTGATTTCAATTTGCTTTAATTTAGTCTGGATCCATGCATCTAGGTTCTTTGGAGGAAGCCACACCAGTAAATCTGTTTCAAACCAGTTTAAATTTGTAGTGTAGATGAGTCCAACAACATGGCTAAGAGCTGACCTCAATGCTGTTCATCATACCATGCACCAAAAAAATAAATTCTACATCAAAGAAAATACACACTTTGTGTTCTAACTCAATTAAGCAAACAAGCCATAATTCTATATGTTTTAGAGCAAATGAGCCCAGATACATGGCTAAGGGTTGATCTTGTTGGTGCTTGTCATGCCATGCAATGAGGGGAGAGAGACTCGGTTTGTCACCAGGGGAGGCTATTTCCACCTGCCTTGCCCCACCCTCCAGCCCTGGAAGCCTTCAAACACAGCTTGTTTCAGAAGACTTTGTGGCCCTTTGGGTTGAGCTATGGGGTTCGGGGGATGGAAGAGATTTTTATATCAGCTTGGGGGTTAGTTTTTAAATATTTTTGCTTTGGCTTTGTTGTTGAGCATAAAGCTCATTTACGCTTTTATATATTCTTAATGTAGTGATTATACTTTTTATTATGTGTTGTGCTATTGCATTTGGACTATTTGTGTGAATGCTTTTGAGCACATGTGTATTTGTGGGAAACGCGGTATATAAACAACAACAACAACAATAATAATAATTTAAAAAATAATAAAGAAAGCAAGTCATCATTGATGTAAATTTGTATATTTTCCCTACAACCGGCACAATTTAAAGGCTTTATTCTGAATAGTGCCAAGTAAGGATACTTCAGAATTTAGGTGGTTTGTGGCAATCGGTTTGTGGAAAGACAAGAAGAACTAAAGGGCCGCAGGCCTGTATCAGCCAGAATACAGGCAGATGACCAGGGATAACAAAAGAATCATACATGGTACAAAGGATGGATGGATCAATGTATTTCCAGTCCATGGATGTGTTCAGTTCCATCCTGTTCCTGTATTTATGTGCATTTTAGCATTAAAATATGTGAAGGGTGAATTCTGAAGGATAATTGTGTTCTGATCTGCACATGACTCCAGGAGGTGCACATGAGGTCAGTGGGCAATGGAATTTGCAAATAACAAATTCCTCATGCATCTGCACAAATAGACGTATTGGCAGATATTTATCCTGTTCCAGAGTTCTCTGAATGTTTCACTGCCTCCTATTCAATAGGGCAAGCTTATATATGCACACACTCTTTTGTGGAAGAGGTGAGCTCCACGTGGGCATCAGAGCCTGTGCCTTCAAGGAACTGCCAGATAGGGATTGCTGCTTGCACAATTTTCTGCACAAGATTCATGCGATCTACAAAACCTGCCTTATTTGAGAGATTAAAAGAGAAATGCTGAGAATTAGATTCTGTGCCAAATATCAAATTTTAAGTGAAATTCCACTCATATGGAATCACAGAGGATACACCCAGCATTCCATCACAAAATGCAACCCTTCATCACAAAATGTAGCACAGTTTAAACCTCCTAACATTCCCAGCACAATTCAGAGCATTATCTGCTGGGGGGGGGGGAATGACATGAGCACTTTGGCACATTAAAGACATTAAACTTTCAGAGAGATGAAATGAAACATGACAAATTACTTAGAGAGTCCACAAAACTGTGTAGACCAGAAAACACTTGGGTCCTACTATTATTCTACCTTCTCCTCCAGTTTAGAAAAAAAGAAAAGAAAGCACAGAGCCTAGTTTCATTTGGCAAGTAGGTTTTTAAGTTTTACTGCTTATGCTGACAGATTTTTTGAACGATGTTGATTTTTTTTTTTATGAAAGAAGAGGCATCTCAGGGTCTAAATCAGGGAGTGTTAAAGATTGTTTCACCCCTTATATACCCAGTCAATCATGCAGGTGAGGGCTGTGATGATCCCACCTTTGGCTCTACCTGTCAGGTTCCCACCTGCTTGTGGCTACCACCTTTCACTAGGCACCACCTCAGGACACCACCAGTCAAGATCGTCATTTTTATTTTTTTCTCACTCCACTCTAGCACAGACCCCTCTCAAGATCCCACTGCTAGGCAGTACCACCAGTCACTCCCTGTAAACAATACTGCTAGCGACTTTGCCTCAGTCTCTCTATAGCTTGTTACTTTGTGTCTGGGCGCCCTTGCTGTCCACAACCCCCCCCACCGTATCTTTGTCTATAAAGCATACAACCCTGGGTTGCTCTGGATACTTGACGATGTTACAATTTCTTTCTTCACGGCTGCCACCATTTGATACAGTTTCCCTTCAGCCTTGGTAATTACCCTGCCCTCCCTTCTGGTCTGTATACTCCCAGCCAAGGATCAGGCTTTTGGTAAACCAATAAAAGTATTTATTTGATAACACCAGGAAATAACAAGATTACTTTAGGAATGTTTAACACGCGTATGGTTTCATATAGTGTCACTCTTTATGTTTCTGGTCATATATACACTGTCTAAATATCAGCCAAATATAATCCAACCCTCCCTCAGAACTCTGCCAACCAACCCATCCAAATAACTCTCCACTAATGACTCTCCAACAACTCTCACCAATCCCCCTCTCTCAACTCTCATCCTCCCATTTATACCTTCAGCCATTCAAACACTCAGCCAATCATCATCCAGCATTCTCCAGCCTTCCAACCCATGCTCTTCCCCCTCTCATTCAATTCACTTACCATATATCCCTTAATAAACCCGCACTTACCATATTTACAGGTTTTAACATGTAAAGACATCACAAGGGCCTCCTGCAGATACCATCTTATCAAGAGGTCCGTTCCGCACAACATAGGAAGTGGACCTTTAGTGTACTGGCATCAACCCTTTGGAATTCCCTACCCTTAAAGAGTTTGAGGGGGGTTGAGAGTGTCGAAGATGCTAAGAGCAATGCCATCAGGTGTCTAGACCAAGAGGCTAGACTCCTAGCAGGGGCATCCAAGGCAGAATGGTCAAAGCTGTGACACCAGACTAAGATACATCCAAACTCAGAGGAAGGCAATGGTAAACTGTGACGTCCTTCCCTGGTTCTCCCTGTCAGGTTCCCACCTGCTTGTGGCTACTGCCTTTCACTGGGCACCACCAGGGATACCACCAGTCCGGACTGTCCTTTATATGGTTTCTCACTCCGCTCTAGCACAGATCTCACTAGATCCCCCTGCTAGGCAGCACCACCAGTCACGTCCTATAACCAATACTCCCAGAGACTTTGCCTGAGTCTCTCTCTAGCTGGTTACTTTTGTGACTGCGTGCTTATGCTGTTCCCAACCCCCTTGTATCTTTATAGATAACGCATACAACTCTGGATTGCTCTGGATACTTGAATTGTTATTATTCCTCCCTTCACCGCTGCCACCATTAGATACTGTTTCTGTTCAGCCTTGGTAATTACCTTGCCCTCCCTTCTGGTATGTATATCCCCCAGCCAAGGATCAGGCCTTTGGTAAACCAAATAAGTATTTATTAAATATCAGAAATAACAAGATTAGTTTTAGAATGTTTCACAAGCATATGGTTTCATCTATTCCTGTTTTGTACTTGACTTATTATTAATCAGAACTCCATCTCCCTCTTTCTCCACACTCCTGACCTCCACCCTCAAACACCTCTTTCTCCACACTCCCAACATCCCCCACCAAACACCTTCTTCTCCACCCTACTAACATCCACCCAGATTCAACTGTCATTCTTCCATTTATACTCCCAGCCATTCAAACGCTCAGCCAATCATCCAGCATTCTACTGCTCATGTACTCCCCCCTCCTCTTTCACTCCACTTACCATATGTCTTCTATATAAACAGCACTTACCATATTTACCCTACAAGAAGGAACATCACATAAACCACCTCTGAATACCTCTTACCACGAAAACCCTATGAACAGAGTATCCAAAATGCAACACAAGACAGTGCTGGAAGATGAGACTCCCAAGTCAGAAGGCACTCACCGAGCTACTGGAGAAGAACAATGGACAATTACAATGTGAGGTGAAAGCTGCTCTTAAAATCCTTGGAAGAAACAAATCACCAGGAACAGATGACATCCCAATAGAGTTGCTACAAGCTGTACTGCCTTTAAGTTGATTCCTACTTATGGCGACCTAGAGTTTTCATGAGGCTGAGAGGCAGTGACTAGCCCAAGGTCACCCGGTGAGCTTCATGTCTATGTGGGGATTTGAACCCTGGTCTCCCAGGTTGTAGTCCAACACCTTAACCGCTACACCACACTGGCCCTCCTGCTACAAGCTACTGAGACTGAATCTGTCCAAATGTTGACAAAAATTGTCAACAAATATGGAAAACTAAACAATGACCCACAGACTGGAAGCATTCAATATATTTATTTATTTTATTGGATTTGTATACCGCCTCATAGCTGAAGCTCTCTGGATAGTTTACAACAATTACAAACATTAAAAACAAATATACAAATTTAAAAACACATTTTTACCTTAAATCGAACTAAGAAACATACAGGCAGCCAATGCAAGCGAGCCAGAATCGGTTTTATATGTTTGAACCATCTGGTCCCTGTTATCAATCTGGCCACTGCATTTTGCACAAGCTGCAGTTTCCGAACCGTCTTCAAAGGCAGCCCCACGCAGAGCGCATTGCAGTAATCTAACTTGGAGATACATTCCAATTCCAAAGAAAGGGGATCCCTGGGAATGCAGCAATTATTGAACTAATGCCTTAATATCCCATGCAAGTAAACTAATGCTCAAGATTCTACAACAAAGGCTCTTACCATAGGTTTACCAAAGGCTGCAGAGTTGAGACTGTGCTGGGACCATCAAGGGGCAAGCTTTTCCACCTGCTTTGCCCCCCACCCCTGCTCTTAGTGACGTTTTTCTGGGGACTGCCTTTTACCAGGAAGATGAATGCTTTTGGTTTGCTGTTCTTGTTTTTTCGAAATGTTAGTATTTTGTTAGTTTGATTTTTTTTGGTAAATTGTATTGTTTTTATTTGTATTTGTATTTTTATTTGTGTGTCAGCCTCCTTGGCTGAAAGGTGGCCTAGAAATAAAACGTAAAACACATAAAATGTAAAAAACAAACAAACATATATGGAGCGAAAAAAGCCAGATGTCCAAGCTGGATTTAGAAAGGGAAGAGGTACCAAAGATCATATTGCAAACATACGTTGGATAATGGACCGGATCAAGGAATTCCAGAAGAAAATCACCCTGTGCTTTATAGATTACAGCAAAGCCTTTGACTGTGTAGATCATGAAAAACTATGGAATGCTTTAAAAGAAATGGGGGTGCCACAGCATCTGATTGTCCTGATGTGTAACCTATACTCTGGACAAGACGCTACTGTAAGGACAGAATATGGAGAAACTGACTGGTTCCCCATTGGAAAGGATGTGAGACACAGGTGTATCTTATCAGCCTACTTGTTTAATCTATATGCTGAATATATACGGAAAGCGGGATTGGACCAAGATGAAGGAGGTGTGAAAATTGGAGGGACAAATATCAATAATTTAAGATATGCAGACAATACCATACTCTTAGCAGAAACCAGTAATGATTTGAAATGAATGCTGATGAAAGTTAAAGAGGAAAGCACAAAAACAGGACTACATGAAAGCAAACATAAAGCAAACATGAACAAAAAGACCCACAGCATTTCTGACAAACATATGCCAGAGACTTCGGAAGAAAGAACACCTCCTTTGCAGACGTCCCAAAGTGCAACAAAGCTGAAATAACTAAGAAATTGTCATCTCATCACCTTGCAGGTTGAGTGTGCCACTTATCGAGCCTGTCATCACACTCACTCCAGTTCCAAATAATAGCTCCTGGCACACAACGCTTAGATATTGTAACACATTAACAGCAAGCTATGAAGAGCTGGCAAGTCAGAAGTAAATTGCTGGCATGGATTTTTATGAGGTGGGGGGGAGGAATAATATTATTAGTTACGGTTCAATATCTAAGTGGCTGTTGGGGGAGATTTTTTTTTTAAGTTTGCATATTTTTAGCCCAAGAAACTCTAGGATAGCTGTGGTGATGGACTATAGCAGTGATGGAACACGTGATTTGCACACTTAAGGATGCAAGTATGAATTGCCAGTTAAAAAAAACCTCAAGTTAAGGAGACTGAGGCTGACTTTTGGTCCAAGGTATTGGACAGCTGTTACAACTGAGGTTTGGCCCCACTCTTTGCGGTGTGGAGATTTAGACAGTACAAATGGGATCTGCACAATGTTGTAACACTGAGTGCTCCTCCAGCCAGTCAAGCTCTCATTCAGGATACTCCATTCCATTTCCTCCAGGTCCCCCAACCCCGCCCAATGCCTAGTCTGCATCCCGTGCCAAATAAGCACACTCATGCCTTCATTGGGCTTAGAGTGTGTCCATGTTCGTGCAAGAGAGCGCATACACACACACTTTTGTACAAGCCTTTAGGTTCACCCAAGCCTGTTGAAACCTCCCCTCTTGTACACAGAAGGCGCATAGCAGTTTTGGCTACATAAGCATCCACACTCAAAGAATTAGTTCTCTATTGTGTTTTAGAATGCTTTTAACTGTTTTTAGAATATTTTTCTTGTTGCTCAATTGTTTTTGTTGATGTGTTTGCCACCCTGGGCTTCTCCAGAGGGAAGGGTGGGAGGATAATAACAATAACAACAACAATAATAAGGAAAGCCATTGAAGCACAAGCACTGTATGTAGCAAGATCTTCAGTACTCAATATTCCTACTTTGTGAGTACTACTAAGTAGCATGAGACACTCCTAGTTAGCGAGTACAAGTAATTAGCTTACAAGAACCAGAGTCAGATAACTGGTTTGTCTGCCTGATTATTATCTATCTGGAACTCCCTCTCCTTAAATATTAGACAGGCACCATCTCTGTTATCTTTTTGGCGCCTACTGAAGACCTTCCTCTTTCAACAAGCCTTTTAAGTAGACACCTTATCCCAGTCTGCTTCTGTGTTGGAACTGCTTTTTAATATGCTTTTAAACCTTTATTTTTTAAATATATATGTGTGTGTTTTTAACCTTTAAAAAAAGTCTTCAAGGCTTTTAAAAATGTTTTTAAAATTGTTTTGTTTTAATGTATTTTAATGTCTGTTTTTATGATGTTTTAAAGTGTTTTTAGTGCTTTTGTTTGCCACCCTGGGCTCCTGCTGGGTGACAGGGCGGGATATAAATCAAACAATAAATAAATAAATCTACACTGACTGGGAGTAGTTCTCCAGGGCTTCAGGGTATTTCCCCTTTCTACTTGGAGACACCAGGGACTGCACCTTGGGCCTTCTTCATACAAAGTATGTGTTCCTCCACTGAGCTATTAAATTCCAACTAAGGCCTGACCTACGTTAGGAAAAAAGCACAGCTACTGGTCCACATCTGAGGAAAAGACAGTTGGAGGAGGCAAGCACAGAAGAATAGAGCCCCAACATTTCCCTCAATGCTCAACACATGGACAGAGCAATCCAACTCAGGGGAAGCCGGCAGACGAGGTGCTAGCAAAGGTGGAGCCGGGTGGAAGCTCCGTGGCATCCATTTGCTGTTTGGGAGCCACCAGCCTGGCAGCTCAGCTGGGAGCTGTGTGCATGAATGGGAAAGAAAAAGGCAGCTCTCACAAATACCTATCGGCAGGTAAACGCTCCCCTTTGACTTCCATTATAATTATTTTCTTAGACTGATGGTTTTCTCAGCATAACTTTGGTCCAGATCAGGACATGCAGGAGCGCTCTGAACGTGAGTTGGATGTTGCAGAAGTCCCCCCCCCAGCCCCTCCTCCAACATGCCCCTGGAACAAGCCTTTTTCAAGCCTTTCACCAGCATCTCTTCCACTGGGCTGGGCTTCCCCGGCAGGCCCCCATCTGAACCGGCAGGGTTCCAGCTCTGCCGCAGCTGAGCCAGGGTGAGAGGCTTCTGCCGGCTCAGCTGGAGGTCCACCATATCCAACTCTGCTCAGCCCAGTGTAAATACAAGTTGGGTTGTGCCCTTATTTAGTAGTGAACTCCATTGATTCCAATTAACATATTTCCAAGGCATGTGTTTAAAATCACAGCTCTGACCTAATTATCTAATCATCTCGATGCACCATGGGCCATTTGGGTAAGTTCTATACGGTAAGGACAGGGAGAAAATTGATTTTGTTTGTAGTCTGAAGAGTAGTTTGTAGTTTGAAGCCAAACCTTTGACTCCGACTCCTCTATTTTTCCACTGTCCAACTCCGACTCCTCTATTTTTCTACTGTCTGACTCCGACTCCACCCAAAATTGCTTCTTGTCAATCAAAATTTATTTGGAAGTCAGAGTCGGTACATTTCTACCGAATCCGACTCCACCCAAAATTGCTCCCGACTCCGACTCCACAGCCCTGAAGGCACCTGAGGCCAACACCCTGCTGATGCTAAACAGGGTCAGGTCTAGTCAGTGCCTGGATAGGAGACTGCCTGGGAACCATATGTAAGCTGCCTTAGGTTTCTACCATGAAAAGAAAGGCGGGGTATAAATGTAATAAATAAATAAATGAGAAATGTGCACTAGAATGCTGATAAATTTCCACAGGATTTTTTTTTTAATTGTAAATGGCTGCAGAAATGTGTTGGACTGAATTTAAGATTTAAGTAATGAGAAACTGAAATTAACAGATCCATCTCTCCCTATAGAAGAAACTAGCTCCCCTATGTAGTGAAACCAGAATGCACATTCACATCCATATCAGAAACTTACTTTTTAATAAACCTTGGGGGGGGAACCCCACACTCATTAGCAATGTGTGAAAGCCATTATTTTGGCAGGCTCTTAAAACCACAGAATGCCACGAAGGTGTCACTGAACTACAACATCATCAGAAGATTCAAGAGAGGTCCAACCCTACAGACGAAAATTAGCACACACACTTTTAAGTTCTGATAAAACACTGCAACTCCTTTGCGGCACAGTGAGAGTAAGCGGACATAGTTTTTTCCCCAAAAAGGTACAAAAAAAACCCAACCAGAGTTTTCCAGAATGGGCAGGTTATTCCCTTATTGGGGCCCGAAGTATTGCAGCATCAAATGTCAACATCAAAACAATATAGAAAAAAAATAATTACAGACAGTGTTAGTGTTGTAAGCTGATAAGGACCAGATGGTCTTTTGTATTTACGGTTTGCTTTGTGCATACAAATGTGTTGGGGATCTAATTAGCCTTCTCCAAAACTCAAACTGGGTAATTACTATCATTATCCCCTTTTCAAATAAATCTGAAGTCTAAACTGCAATTAAGGGTTTGGGTTTTTTTGTACAGTTTAGTAGTCACACATTTTAAGGTTTGTTCATTGGAATCCTTTTGCAAAAAATGAGGGGGGAATCATCTTATGGTGAGTGGCATAAAGTGTGTGAGCTAAAAAAATTAGAAAGAGGAGGGGGGAATGAAAATAGAGGAAAACAATAACGGAGCAGAAAAAAATAAAAAGATTGTTGGTGATTCAGCTTAAAGCGCTTTCCAAACAAATACTGAATTGTTGGAGAATCACTCTGTTGTTCTTAAAACAATGCCACCTCCATTCATATTGAGTGGCAGCTTACTATCATCCTTACAAATCCATTAAAAACAATACCCACAGAATTATTTGACTGTTTTCTGCATGATAACAGGTGCTTTGAGGTCATATTAAACAAAATTAAGGGAAGTGCTCTATTGCTATATTGAGGCCCAGTCTGCATTATACTACTTCAACAGGCATGACTTCCCCCAAAGAATCCTGGGAGTTGTAGTTTGTTAAGAGTGCTGAAAGTTGTTAGGAGATGCCATATTCCCCTCACAGAGCTACAATTCCCAGAGTTCCCTGGGAAGAGTCATTGGTTGTTACACCACTCTGAGAACTGTAGCTCTGTGAGGGGAGTAGGGGTCTCATCAGGGGTTCCCCTTCAGGAAAGGGCAAATTATTTACTCCCTGCTTCTTTCCCATGATTGGTAGCATCAGGAGTAGCCAATCAGGAGTTCCTCAGGACTCTTTAATTACCAGAGGTTGGGGCAGGCATGATGAATGCCTTCAGCCAGTCACCCAAAAGCTGCCACTGATTTAGGCTGCAATCCTAACCCCAATTACCTGGGAGTAAGACCCACTGAATTCAATAGGGCTTAATTCTGAGTAGACATGGTTAGGATCATACTGTTTGTCAAGAGTTATTCATAACAAACCTCTGAAGTCAACACATGTAGAGCTTCTGGATTCAGTAAAAGAACATGTGAGAAAGACAGACTTCACTGACACCCAGGGATGGGGGAGAAATTTGATTCAGTTTGCATTTAAAGCTAAATCTATCAAATTTGCACTTTCTAAAACAATTAAGAGAACCAAAATACAGCCATCTTTTGAAATTTGCACTTATCTGGATTTTGCATAGCAGTTCTCCCACCAATGTTTACAAGCATGCATATATTAGGGGAAAGTGTGCACAAAAATGAACATATTAGTGAAAATAACTTACAGAAATATACTGTATTAAGGAAAAATGCTTGCAAAATGTGTACATTAGTCAAAACTGCATACAAAAATGTTTTTATCAGGAGAATTTTGCACTACACAAATTGTGTAAATTATGGGGCTGGCTGTGTGTGACAAGCAGGTGTGTCGTCATGCAGAGTCACCGGGGGGGGGGGGGCGCAGACAATTACTTTTTTGTGAGCAGGGTCCCAGCGAGGTTCCTACGTATAAGCCAATCAGCATGAAAAGGAAGCATTTAAGCCACTGAGAAGAATCCTTGCCCTTTCATACTGATTTGAGCCAATCAGTGTGAAAGGAAGTGAGTCAACCACTGAGAAGACTCTTCACAGTAGCTAACACACAGCCTCCCCTTTCATGCTGATTGGCTCCTAGAGACATCTGCTGTAGTGGAGTGCGGACTCGCGAGAAGACGGGGAGAGCAAGGGAGATGAGGGAAAGTGGAAAAGGGGGCTTGGTTTTGAGGGGGCATAGCGTGACTATCATGAAGATACCCTGCACTGCTGAATTTGCCACAAACCTACTGGTGACAAGAAAAAAATGCTTCCAAAGTCAATGGCTGCACACTAGGCAGGAGAAAATTTACTGAAATTCTTGGGGTGGCAAAGATGGGATTCTGTTCTTCCTTCCCTTAGTTAAAGTTTAGAGGTGACGGGGGCTTCTCTCTTCTTCTGGCATTTTAGAAAAAGAAATACAGCTTTTTGGACTTCTGCCTGCTGGGTGAGTTGTGTTCTCCCCTTTCTTTGCGTTTCTAAAAACCCTTGTGGTTTCCCAACTCTGCTGGGATGTTTGTGCTCTTATTAAGAATGAACCTCAGGATTCTCCACAGCATTTTCTGGAGTGGAGGTTTCTATGGAGACTCCCCTTCAGGAAATGCCTTCCTTTGCATTTTATTTAAAAGAGCCCTTGTCACTTCCCAGCCTTGTCTTAAGAAAGAGCCTTGAAGTTGTGATTCTCCACAGCAGCACTTCCTTGAATCTAAGCTAGCATCCTAACTAGCTATTACGGTCCAGCCGCCTGGACAACTCAGTTTCCTGCATCTCTATGTCTTTGAAACAGAGACATTTCACCCCGAGGTTAAACATCAACTGAGAACGCGGAGCTCGTTTTCTTCCTCGATACTGCTGTGCAAAGAGGTGTGTGTACAATCCTGCAATTGCAGAAGGCAAAGACTACAATTGCTTACTCAGGAAGCATTCTAATGATTCCATTTACTTTGGAGTAAATGATTTTGGGGAACAGATTCATTATCTAGTATAAACTTATCTATCAGAACGGTAAAGGGAGGGGGGGCTAAGATATCAAATACCATCTGGCACAGCTTCTGGTAACCTAGATTATTCCGCTGATTAAGAAAATTATAAATTGATGTATCAAGAATCCACTATTGGCTAAAGAGAATTGTGTTGCCTTTTTAGAAATGTAGGCATCATTGTAATGTGTATAGAAGGAGGTGTCTGAATCTGTGCCAGGTCATTCAAGTTCTCCAACATGATTGTGATTCCCTCCCCCCTTTTCCTTAATGAAATAGTGACTACTGGGATTTTTGGTATGCTGCATTCAGGCAACCTCCACCCCCCTTATATATATAATAATAATAATAATAATAATAATAATAATAATAATAATAATAATAGCAGCAAATGAAGGTTTTGTATGAGACACTGAGTAAGAGACAGACAGAAGTGATTTAAGGAAGCTTCCCATGCAGCAAACATGACAGAAGCCTTGCATGGTCCTAAGCAATAGTCTTTACCACAGATGACGGCGAGTTCCCATTCCTGTTTTTCTTGAAGATGCCCACAGTTATAGCAGGTGGTCAGCAGGAGAAGCTTTGCTTAGCTGCCCAGTTTGCTCCTGACTCCTGCTGGGCTTGTAGCCAAACAGCATACAATTCTTCTCTTGCTAAGAAATGAGACCATGATAAAATAATGAGCTCCTACTGGGAGGAAGGGCGGGATAATTAATTAATATTAATAACAATAATATAAGAAGCATTTCTTTTACAAGTGGTCTTGGCTTCATGGAATATTCAACAATACTGTACTTGATTACTGTTAAGCAATTAATGGGCCATCTGACAATATTTGATCTGCAAGCTGATCATTGTGCAAACCCTACTCCAGATAGAGCAACCTTCACTAAGAGGGACGTCATAAGGGGAGAAGAAGCTTTCAACAAATGTTGGGACTTTGCTTTTGTGGTGGTGGTGGTGGTGAATTCTACAGCATTTTCAGAGACAGGCTTTATTTGGTAGTAGCACGAGCGCTGGGAGGGATATTTAAAAAATGTGTTTCTGATGTTGAAAGTAGCAGTGGTCTGGAATTCCTGCTAGATCATCAGTGGGGGCTGTCATTTTCTTCACTCAATATCCCTGGAATCAACACTACATCATGATAGTCTAACAAGTTTTTTTTTTTTAAAAAAATGTTCTGAGGCACAGGCAGCCTGATAGGAGCTCTGCTGGTGTCATTTGCAGCAGCAAAACCAACATTTTTTTAAAAAAGGAAACTGCCACAAGAGACCCCACTCCCTAAAGAAAAAAAAATGTTAAAATTATCCAGCCAAATTAATTTTTTTGGGGGGGGGGATTTCATATCAGCACTAGAAAAAATGAGTGAAGAAGTGATACTAAAAGTGATAATAGCAATAATTTTGGTAAGACTAGCAAAATTTCCCAGGCAACTTCCAACAAACATTTCCTTTTTTCTTTCCTTACGTTATATCTCACCTTTCCTCCACCCTGAAACCCAAGTTCATGTGTCTATGTATATGACAGTCACCCATGTGGGCACAGACCAGGCCCAGAATTGCTTACCTTCAGCAAGGTGGCAGCTCATGGGCTTTCAGGCCACAGCCTGGGCCATATCCCTGCTCTGCAACCAGATTTTGCCTGAAGTGGGGTTAGAAATGGATTTGCTAGAGAGCCAGTGTGGTGTAGTGGTTACTACAACTACGTAGTGTGGTGTAGTGGACTACGAACTGGGAGACCAGGGTTCGAATCCCCACATAGCCGTGAAGCTCACTGGGTGACCTTGGGCCAGTCACTGCCTCTCAGCCTCAGAGGAAGGCAATGGTAAACCCCCTCTGAATACCGCTTACCATGAAAACCCTATTCATAGGGTTGCCATAAGTCTGGATCGACTTGAAGGCAGTCCATTTTTTTTTTAATCTAGTGGTGATTCCTGCAAGACCTTGTTGCAGCATCTTTGTCTGGGCCATTTCCACCTTGCCTGGGAAGGTAATGACTTGACCAACTCTGGCTATTAAGGCTCTTGCTGAAGATGCCAAGAGGCTAATTAGCTGTGAGCACGGCAAGTCCTGGCTTCTCAATCTGGCCTTTGTAAAACAGAGCTGGGAGGGCAGGGCCTTAACTGACTGCGGGAGATGGCTGCTGGGGGACAATATTCAGTTACGGAAAAGATAGCATCTGGTTGGCCGTTATGACAACAGGATGCTGGACGAGATGGCACCCTTGGCCTGATCCAGCACAGCTCTTCTGATGTTTTTATGATATACTGCTTTTGCTATCATGTTTTTGTATTTCTGTTCTAGTGAATTATTATTGTTTCATCTTAATGTATATTTATTAATATGATATCCTTGTTTGGCCTGTTAACATCTATATGCCAATTTAAATTTTGTTATGGGATTGTTATTGAATTATCTTTAAATATTATAATGCTTCATTATGTAAAATCTTCTGATGCTATGAGCCGCTTTGAACATAGTTTACCGTGGATAAGCAGCACGTAAATATGATGATGATTTTCTTGTTCCTCCTCAAACATTTGATAACACTCATAAATTTTGCTCATCTCCAATTTATGAAGGGTGAGAGGGCAGTGGTTGTGCAAGACTGTTTATCACAGAATATAAGTGGGCAAGCTTCTTTGCTTGTGTGTGTGTGGCACAGAGAAGATCTAAGAAATCTAGGAAAGCTGGAAGATACAAACATGGGGAGGTTAAGGGAAGAGTATCAGGTAATATGGAAGCAATTCATCATTAGGTCCATCTGGTGAGAGGGGTGCAGAGTTCTGTATTTCCATATAACTGGGGAGGAGAAACTGGCATGGGGCCACATTGTAAATTCTTATATCCTCAAAGTAGTAATTACTTATGAGATAAGCAGCAACTGGATTTTTTTTACAAGGTAAGAAGCAGCACTCATTCTAATTAACTTTTGAATCCGCCCCAATAGGCAACATGTAGCCCAGTGATGGGAGAGGGGGTATGGAAAGCGTTGTGGTGGAAATAATTAAGCACGGCACGTCAGTCCTCTTGGCTTCTTGCCTTTGGTGTAGAAGATCACATGGCAAAAGTATCATGCCACATGAAAGCATGGCAGTGCATGCACCGGTGAACTCGCTTAATGGAAAATTTAATCAAAATCTGTCCGAAAGCTAGATAAGTTGAGATGACAATATTATAAGTTAATCACTTTTCACTGCTCAGAGAATTAATTACAAGTTTCTGAGCAATGGAAACCTCCCCACCACCACCCACTCCCTGCACCACAAACCAAGAAACATTGTCTTGAATCTGAGGATGACTGTGCATTTGAATTAAACATTTTATAGTTAATTTCATGCTGCTAATTTGGCAGAAGAATGGACATGCCCAAGGAAACAGACCTAAACAGTAAGTTTAGGCTGCACCTACCTGGGAGTAAACTCCATTAAATTCAAAGGGACTAACTTTCAAGCAAGCACTTATATAATTGTGCTATGAGGCTGCAATGCTATGTACATTTACTTGAGAGTAAGACTCATGAAAATCAGTGACATCTTCATTGACTGACTTCTACTGGAGTTCATCTCTACAATAAAGATAATCAAGATAATGCAATTTTCATCAGATATCAATATGAATTGGTAACAGCAGCAGCTACTGGAAGAACTAACTCGAAACGATACTGGCCTGGTTAGGTAGACAGAATGCTTTCGAACTGGCACTGGCCAATGGATCCTATTCCTGGTCAAAACTCCATACAAAAATGCATTTAGTGGGAGAAATGTGAAGAACTGAATATAAGACTGAATGTGAATGTGGAGAACTTAATCTAAGATTGGAAAAATGAGAAGCAGAGATAACCAAAATTGACAGATTCTTTCCATCCCTAAAATCCAGCAACTTCTGGAGGACATCATTTTGGCAGACGTGAGGCAGTTTACACATATGTAAACAGAAAACAAATTTTCTGTTTAAAACCAATGGAGCCAGTAGCCTCAGAAAGTCTACACAGATGAATAATGGTGTTCTGGACTTGGTATTTTACCAAGTTGCCTTGCAAACTGGCATTTCTGACCTTCAGAAAATATTGCTTGCGGCTTGCAGATCAGCCACAGAAAGTTCCTGGATTCATCCAATTTCCTCTCCTGGCCTGGGGAGATAAATACATGTTTGGTATTTATGTACAGAGATTGTGTAGCAAATCCTCAATTAAGAAAACACAGCATGTCACAATTCTCGTTTAACAAGAAGGAGTTGCTTTGTTTGTTTGCCTCCCCCCCTTTTTTTTGATGGGATGGAAAAAAAACATGTTCAACATCAAAAAGGTTTTTGATTATTAGAATGAGTATGTGAGAAAGGCCTTCTCTTTGTCTTGATTTTGGCACGACATGCAGCCATCGAAACTGTTGCTCTGATTCTACAACAATAAAGGCTATTGCAAATCACATGGCAGCAAAGCCAGGTTTGTGACTTCACTCGAGTCCCAGATCTCTGATGAGTGTTTTCAACCTCCCCGTGCGTCACATAAGGTTCACAGTCTGGGGGCACTTTTAATGCCCTTCGGTGGGCTAAATGGTCTCTGTGGCATAAAACACCTCCCGTAATGGTAGTAACTGCCCACTGGGACTTCTAAGGTGAAGCCAGAGAGGCCAACAGGAAGTGGAACCACAGTCAATAACAGGCTGAGTGAACGGATTATACTTTTCTTCCCCTCCCACTCCCTGCTGAGACCTACAAGAAGTGACACTGAGGCTGCATCCAGATGTTACTGTAAACCGCCCAGAGAGCTTCGGCTATGGGGCGGTATATAAATACAATAAATAATAATAATAACAATAATAACAATAATAAATGTGGAGTGTATTGCGTTATTTTTCTTGATTATAACGCTACCACTTCTGTCCTGATTTCCAGTGTTCCTTTGGCAGAGCAATACCTGTTGTGCTATGGAACTGTGTTTTTTTCCACCATGTTGTGCTAAATTTCACTCACACCAATGGGTGTGGTATGACACAGCAGCAGACGTCATCGGACATGTCACACACATGCACACACTCTATGCATGTGCTTCTGTATGCTGGAATACCACCACAAATTTTGTTATGTGAGCAGTGGTGGCATGATCCCAAGAAAACCACGGGGAAAAAATAAAACACCAAACTCCCACAATTTTCTGGGTTAACAAGGTGGCAAACTGTTTGTTTGTTTTTTGTCCTGGAAGCAGGTAACACAGAAATGAGCGCTAATCTTCCACCTCATTCCACTAGATTTCCAGAAGGGTTTTTATATTGTATGAAAAACCACATAATACACAAAAATTAACAGTTAAGGATTTGTAGGGGAAATGGAATAAAGTGGTGTTTGAATTAGGGATGGGGGAGAAATTTGATTTGATTCACATTTAAAGCTGAATTTATCAAATTTGCACTTTCCGAAACAATACAAGAACCGAAATACAGCCATCCTTTAAAGTCTGCACTTATCTGAATTTTGTGATGCAGTTCTCCAACCAAACAAAAATGTATATATTAGGGGGAAAGTGTGCATAAAAATAAATATATTAGTGAATTAGTGAAAATAACATTAAAATGCATATTGTTATAAGAAACTGATTGCAAAAATGTGCACATCAGTCAAAACTGTATACAAAAATGATTATGAGGACAAATTTGCACTGAAATACTAAAGAATTTTCATAAGGATTTTTTTATTTAAAAAATTGCAGCAAAATGTTGATAACTGGATTTAACATTTGGAAAATGAGAAACTGAGGGCAGGGCTGTGGAGTCGGAGTCGTGGAGTCGGACTTGGAAGCAATTTTGGGTGGAGTCGGAATCGGAGTCGGTAGAAATGTACCGACTCCAACTTCAAATTAAATTTTGATTGACAAATTTTTTAAAATATAAATTCAAAATGTCAAAGAATCTTCCCATGAAGTCAGCTGTAGTTGAGCATTTCACCATAACTCAAGATGGAAAACATTTTGTGTGTCAGTGTATGACACAGGACCCAGATGAAGACAAATGCTGTGATGCCAAGATCAGCACATATTCAGGCAGCGATAAAAATGCTCCTATGAGAGCTTCCAGTTTAAAAAGACATTTATAGCCCTTTCCAGGGCTGTGGAGTTGGAAGCAATTCTGGGTGGAGTCGGAGTCGGACAGTAGAAAAATAGAGGAGGAGTCGACTCCACAGCCCTGACTGAGGGTACCAAAATGGGCAGATCTTCCCATCCTTAGTCTGAAAGTAGCCTCAGACTGAGCAGGAGGAGGCTGGCAAGCAGTGCCGACCCCTGGACTGGTTGTAAATAAGGAGACAGGCAGATGGTGCTTGTGTGCCAGCTGGGGCCCTTCCTAGTCAAAAGTTATCCTCACCTTGCTAATATATTGCCTATGAGGAGATATGGTAACATCTTGACTATTTGAAGAAACTGACGGTGGTTCAAAATTAGATGTTGTCAAGACAGCAGACTTGGGTATAGGGCAGAGGGAACACAGTGTGCCAGGTTCCAAGTCCATTTCTGAGCACAATCTCTTGGTTTTAAAGCAGGAGTGGGGAACCTGTAGCCCTTCCGATGTTCCTGGACAATTCCAGTTATCACTGCCCACTGGCCATGCTGGCTGGGGCTGATGTGAGTGGGTAGTTCAACAAGATCTGGAGGGGTATTGGTTCCTCATTCCTTTTTTAAAACCCATGGAAATGTCTTGGGGGCTGGCTACTTAAATGACTCCCCCCCCAAACATGCCTATTAAGATCGTCTTCAGGGAGGCAATGGTAAACCCCCTCTGAATACTGCTTACCATGAAATCCCTATTCATAGGGTCGTCATAAGTCAGGATCAACTTGAAGGCAGTCCATTTCCATTTTTCTGTATACTCAGATTGTTACTACCTCTTTCAAGGGCTCACTTGGAGATCTTCCACAGCCTTGCTACTGGATCTAATTGTAACTGTTGCTACACAAAACCCTGAACAATTGGGATCCAGGATGCCTTAAGGAGCGCCTGAGCCCTCATATCCCCAGCCCTGTCACTGAGGTCATTCCTAGATGCCTATCTGGCCTCAACCAGAAGTTGGACATTTAGTGTCGCTGGTCCCATTCTGTGGAACATTCTTCAAGCAAAGATCCAGCAGGCATCCTCACTTTTGATTTTCAGGCATCTCTTGAAGACTTTTTTGTGCTAACAGGCCTGTGCAGTTTTTTTTTTAAGTAGCCAGTCATTTTAATAATTGTTTTGTATTTCTCTCAAATATTTTTATGTTGCTGTAAACCACTGCAATGTTTTGTGAAAGGGTGGTATATGAATACTTTTACAAACAAACAAATAAAGAAGATTCAAAGTGGCATGCAAGCACATGCTCCATTAGTGAGCTACAATTGTCCATTGCTTGGTATGCTGAAAAGAAAATCACATATGCTCTTGCTTCAAAATAGCCCAGAACATCTCACTTAGCACAGGCCCCTTGAAAAGTGCACAGGTCTTGCTTCATAAGATACCACAAACACAGCAGGTGCTATGGATGAACCCAGATTTTAGAGTTCGCTGTGTCCATTTTGTGGAATTGGATTGTACAACACACATCTCTACCCTGAGTTGCTATCAGTTCCCCCCTCCCCCACAATTTTAATCCTTTCCACTTAGTTCCTGGCTGGAAATTGTATTACTCAGAATGCATGCCATAGACAGCATTGCTGCCAACTGTCTTTATCTTGGAATCAGATGGTGAAGCGCACCATACCAGACTATACCTTCATGTTGCATCAACAGCAGCAGTCAACTCCATTCTGCAAGCAGAGGTGTAGTCATCCAAGGATTCGGAGGAGGAGGTCTTAGACCCTTTACATTTTTAGGAGCAGGGTCCCAGCAGGGTCTCTATATCTCCAACATGCTATGAGCCAATCAGCATGAAAATGTTAGCCACTGAGAAGAGTCTTCTAACAGCCACGTTAGCCACTGAGAAGAGTCTTCTAACATGCTTCCTTATTTTTTTCTTGCTGTTTGGAGCCAATCAGAGTGAAAGGGAGTGAGACAGCCACTGAGAAGACTCTTCTCAGTAGCAAACACTCTCCTCCTTATTGGCTCCTAGGAGTGTTTGTTGTTGTGGGAAAGGGCATTTAGAAGGAACTCATTCTCAACCTCACAACAAAAAGGGGGGGGCATGGCTGTGACTAACATGATGGGAACCTGCACTTCTTTATTTGCCACTATGATACTGTCTGCAAGCAAACACATCTGGCTAAGGAAGCAGATGGTATGCACTTTCAAACCACCACACAGTGGCTTTCTAATGTTTCCATTTTCAGAGACAGAAGAAGAAACAGTAGCTCTCGATTATCAGCCATTCCTTTGACACAGAGTGCTGTCCCTGTCAGGCAAGTCGCACCTCAAGTGCACTACAGCTGATCTTCTCCTCCTCTGGCGCAACCAGCGGGTTAGGTTCCAGGCCCCCACGCTACAGTGATCCGCTTTTCGGCAGTTTTTGCTTTTCAATGGGGGTCTGGAACCTAAGCTGCCGTATGAGTGGGGCCCTACTGTATAGCACTTCATGTGTGAGATCCCTAAGCTGTTCACATTTTTTTAAAAAGTTCCTTCTTCTACACATCAAGATAAAATATTCCCAAAGTGTATTGTAGAGTAGGATAGGTCAGATCTCCTGGAACACTGAACAAGGCCACCTGACTATAACATTCAGGTCAGGATCATTCAGACCATGGTATTCCTGATCTCTACGTATGGATGTCACAGTTGGACAGTGAAAAAAGCAGGTAAGAGAAAAATCAACTCATTTGAAATGTGGTGTTGGAGGAGAGCTTTGTGGATACCACGGACCACGAAAAAGACAAATAATTGGGTGTTACAACAAATTAAACCAGAACTATCACTAGAAGCTAAAATGATGAAACTGAGGTTATCCTACTTTGGACACATCATGAGAAGACATGATTCGCTAGAGAAGACAACAATGCTGGGAAAAACAGGAGTAGAAAAAGAGGAAGGCCAAACAAGACATGGCTTGATTCCGTAAAGGAAGCCACAGACTTGAACTTACAAGATCTGAATAGAGTGGTTTATAACAGTTGCTATTGGAGGTCACTGATTCACAGGATTGCCATAAGTCATAATCGACTTGAAGGCACATAACAACAACAAAGATCAAACACCTTTATCCTGTATTGCATCTGCCCGTTCTACTGCTTTTACTCCGAGCCCTCCCTCCCCCAAATTCCAAGCGACCTGCCATTAGACCAGATCCCACAAGAGAACTGGCTGGCTTTCATTTAAAACACTCCATTTTCTGAACAGCAATGATATATTTACACTGTAACCTTGTTATCTGTCCTGAAAATATACTACACATAGTGAAATATTTAATGCTGCAGGTGATTTGCAGGCCACATTTTTTAAAAGAAGTAATACCTTTGAGAAAACGGTGAAACAGTGTGCTAAGAAATTCTGCTGAACGGTCACATTTTCTAGCCTCCCTACCACCACCACCACTGTTTTCCCTGACGAAGGCAGTTAGCATGAAAAAATGATTGTTGCTGCTTAGGAAATCATCTGTCCCTTCTGCCTAAGCTCTACCTGTAGTCGTAAGACTGCCCTTGAGAATTCAAATGCGTCCCAGCAGCAACTTATTGTGAGGTTAGAAGGAGAGGGTGGCGAGTTTGGGTGTGGAATAAACAAAGCAGTAAGGGAAAAGATGAGGGCAGCTGTGAGAGAACTAGAAAACGTCCTCAAATGCAATGATGTATCGCTGAACACCAAAGTCAGGATCATTCAGACCATGGTATTCCCAATCTCTATGTACGGATGTGAAGGTTGGGCAGTGCAAAAAGCAGATAAGAGAAAAATCAACTCATTTGAAATGTGGTGTTGGAGGAGAGCTTTGCGCATACCATGGACTGCGAAAAAGACAAATAATTGGGTGTTAGAACAAATTAAACCAGAACTATCACTAGAAGCTAAAATGATGAAACTAAGGTTATCATACTTTGGACACATAATGAGAAGACAGGATTCGCTGGAAAAGACCATAATGCTGGGAAAAACAGAAGGAAGGAGAAAAAGAAGAAGGCCAAACAAGAGATGGATTGATTCCTTTCCATCAAGGAAGCCACAGACCTGAACTTACAAGATCTGAATAGGGTGGTTCACAACAGATGCTGTTGGAGGTTGCCGATTCATAGGGTCGCCATAAGTCATTGTCGACTTGAAGGCACATACAGTAGGGCCCCACTCATAAGGCGGGTTACGTTCCGGACCCCCGCTGTAAAGTGAAAACCGCTCTAAAGCGGAACCCATTGAATAGAATGAGGTGCAATGCCTGAAACCCGCCGTAAAAGCGGAACAAGTGCCGTATGAGTCGGGCTTTAGTCTAATTGTGTCTAATTGAGACCGCTGTATTAGCAAATCGCTGTAAAGCGAAGCGCCGTAAAGCGGGGCCCTACTGTAACAACAACAAGGGAAAAGATGAACTCCAAAGCAAAACGATAACGTCTTCAGAGTACACAGCCCCAAAGGAAAGCCTTTTTGTAAAAGTCTTCTAAGCAAAGCTTTCAAGTGGGTTTCTATCTCTTTCCTGGCTTCCTCTTTTTAGGTGTGTGTGCATGTTGTCCTTAAAATATTAAGTAAATATTATGTATCTGTATTTGTTTTACATTGCATGATTAATATATTTTGCATAACACGTTTTATACACACACACAATCACCACCTTTTAGAATATGAGTAATTGGCTTCTTTTTTATTTTATTTAGCAGACTATTTCTCTATGGCTTAATATAGTGGTTCTAAAACGTTTTTCCTCATGGGACCACTTGAAAATTGCTGAGGGTCTTGATGGACCACTTCATGGTTTTTCTGCCCGCTGTAGCCACTGTAATGCCTTGTGCCAGGTGCTGTATGATTTGTAATTGTATTTTACTGCTGCTTTCATTTCTTTTATTGCATTGCATTCCACAGAATCCAAATTGTAATGCAACAAAATCCAATATAAGAAATAAAAGGAGAAATAACATACAATTAAAAATCAATATGGATGTTTAATGTGATGGATGTGTCACCTCCCATCTTCAACCTCAACTCCACAGACATGCTGGGGACCATCTGAATGAATCTCACAGTTTGAGAACCCCTTGCTTAATATATAAAAATATATCTAAGTGGTGCACAGGAAACTGAAACAACAACAGCAAACTCAGACAATACCAAATGTCACCCAGGAACCAAAGAAACTCTCAGGTTGCCCCCCCACAAAAAACCCCATCTCATAACAAAGAGGGTTCCTAGAACCTGCTGACATCACCCTTAGTCTTTCACTGTAGGCTTGTTTTACGGGCAGCTACCAAAGTGGATGGAGGTTCCTCAGGGTGGCCACAGCTCTGTCCCATACATCAGTCCATCACCTGCATTGCACACACCCAGTTCCAGGCTACAGCAGATTCAGTTTGGTGAGTTTCCCAGGGGAATCTCAAAGATGACAAATAGGACACCCCTCTACTCACAGTTCTTTCTCTGTGGCCTTATTCAAATAAGCTAAAATCCATTGTGTTACAAGCTCTTACATCTGTAAGTCACCCTCAGCAGTGACAGCATCATGGAGACGTGTCACAAAACAGTCAATACTTTGTCAAAGTTTGCATAACAGTTTGCACTCAACTCAGCCTAAATCATATAGAACAGGTCAGGTTCAATCTCCAGCAAAAAGCATCTTGGGTAGCTGTCCTGCCTGAAGTCCAAGGATTCAGACTCAGACTCGGCTGTGGCTTTTTGTCTTTTTATTAAAGTAATAGACACATCCAAAGCAGTTCACCTCATTAACCTAACTACAGGCATAACCAGCTTTAATATACGCATTGGACCGGAGCGTGTATGTAAAGTGAAAATGTACTTAAAGTGAAGCGATTATCTATGCATGTACTGCACTGCAATCGCCACTAGATGGCAGCGGTGTCATGCCATTAAATGTCCGTAATTGCGAAGCCCACGCACGTTAAGCGGGGTATGGTGGTGTATGGAGCATGTACGTTATAGCGAGGCGACGTTAAGCGGGGTATGCCTGTGCTCTTTCTAGGAACTCAGTTCTGTTCTAGCTTTGACTAAGCATGACGTATAAGACGTTGACTCATCAGCTGGGTCCCCCTCTCCAACTCAGCTTAAGTAGGCTTGGATCATGTACGCAAATGAAGACTCCGCCTCAGCTCCAACTGCTGAACTTCCTGCCTCAAGTGCCTCCGAGGATGGGACAAAGTTGGTTCGATCTCAACTTCCCCCTCCAATAGAGGGGGGGCTGCTAATAGTCAGTTCAGGCATGGGAAGCTGGGCAGCGCTCAACTGGGAAATGTCTGATGTGCAAAGTTGCGCCTCTGGGGCGGGTGATGGGGGGGTGCGTCCAACTGAAGAGTGTCAGACAGGCCAGGTGGAGCTTCCACAGGGGGGTTAGGAGCTGGGGGGGGCTGAGCTGTCCAAGACAGGGGCCAGAATGCACCCTGTGAGTCTTCTCAGCTATCTGCCCCCTCCCCAGGTTCCCAGTCCAAGTCCTCATCCTCTGTTTTGCCCTCGTCTATCCGCCCCCTCCCTGCATGGCTCACAACAGTAGCAGAACTGGGAAGGATCTTTGGCTGAGACCTTGGAGAATTGCTGCCTACCACAGTAAACAGTACTGAGCTAAATGGACTGATAGCTAAGTGCAACCTCCAGGTTCAGAGCAGAAAGCCACTAAGTACCAGCTCTGGGACAGCACCCCAGAAGGACAGAGGGCTTGTGGGCTTCCTAGAGGCATCTGGTGGGAAATAGAATGCTGGTCTCAATGAGTCATTGGTCTGACCCACTAGGACTCCTCTTGAATTGTGTCTGACTCAACATAAGGGAGGTTCACATGTTCATACTGTGCGAGTGCAATTCAAGGAACATCCACCATGTTAGAAGTAGCGATGCACATTTGTGGGTTGGTTTTTTGTTTTTTGCAGTACTCCCAACATCAGCAGCTTCCCGTACAGACAAGGCATCCCAGAATTCTCTCTGGCATTGGTTGGGCTTCTGCAAAACAAGCCATTTATATAGGAAGTCTGTCCTCTGCCCTGATTAGGCTGGTCCTAAACTGCAAACCTTCTCAAACAAGGACAATAGAACAGCAGCTATGGAAGGCCTGTAAACCAAGACCTCAAGTCAACACATAGACCTTGTTTGACAAGTGAAAGGATAGCACAGCCAGCAGCAGCAGCAGCATCACTGAGGCTTCAACACTGATCATGCTTTCCTCACGAGTCAGGGTTTCTCTAAACACTCTGTTATTTCCAGTCTCTCTCTCTCTCTCCTGCAGGAAAGAAGGATTGCCCAGCACCAGGCCTGAGAAAAATTAGATAATCAGAGCTTGGAAAAGTTACTTTTTTGAACTACAACTCCCATCAGCCCAATCCAATGGCCAAGCTGACTGGGGCTGATGGGAGTTGTAGTTCAAAAAAGTAACTTTTCCAAGCTCTGATATGCATGCACAGATGAAAAGAGTGTGCATAGAACTGGGAGTTGCCATCATGCATGGTTTGTGAGGAGCAAAAGAATTACACTGAATAGCCGGCACGGAACAGAAGAAATCTAGCGTGACAGGACTAACATTAGGGCTAACGCTGCACATCTACTGTACTTTTATCTATTAACTTAACTGTTTGTTAAAGGAATGGAAACCAGAGCTCTCAGCAATTCACCCAATTCCAAGCAGTGATGGAGGTTTTGGGTGGGGGAATCCTATGCAAATGGGGTTAGGGTAATTTGCACTGGATTTTTTTTCTGTTTGCATATTCTGATGCACTAGAGGAGAGGTGAGAGCCAGTGTAGTGTAGTGGTTAAGGTGCTGGACTATGATCTGGGAGACCAGGGTTCAAATCCCCACACAGCCATGAAGCTCACTGGTTGACCTTGGGCCAGTCACTGTCTCACAGCCTCAGAGGAAGGCAATGGTAAACCACCTCTGAATACCGCTTACCATGAAAACCCTATTTATGGGGTTGCCATAAGTCAGGATCGACTTGAAGGCAGCCCATTTCTATTTTCAGAGGAGAGGTGAGTCACCTTTTTCAGCCTGAGGGCCACATTCCCTCATGGACAACTTCCCAGGGAAGGCATTCCAGTGGTGGGCAGAGCCAGATGGCAAAGTGGGTGGGGCAATGGATAAAGACGCCTGCATTCGACACCTGGGGGCCCAAAGTTCCCCACCCCTGCCCTACAGAATGATCTCAATTAGCATGTATAATATATATAGTATTTAGTAAACAAAGCTAAAAATTTTGTAACTGCCAAGCTTGCCTAATAATGCTTTTTCAATTGGCATCCATTGATTATTACTAATCAACTTGCAAAATGGAAAATTTTCCATGGAAAAATAAAACCACTGAGAAAATGTCCATGCCAGATTACTGTTTAAAGCACAAAACAACAAAACACTGTGATAATTGTCTCAGCACAACACCTTCTAAAATCAAAAGCATCTTAGTAAATAAATTAAACCAGTGAGATCTGGGTTCAAATCCTCACTCAGCTCAGGAGCTCACTGGGTAACCCTGGACCACTTTCTTGGGTAATCGTCAATGACCTCCTAGGAGGAAAGACAGTATTAAAATGCAATGTAATAAAAATGGGAAGTGATTCATCACCCCTACTGGATTGCGAGGGAAAGGAAGGTCAGGAATTGTTGTGGCTTTGTTCTAATTAAGGCTGAACTGAAAATTCTTCATGTAAAACCTCTAGCAGCAGCAGCAGCTGGCAGCCACAATCCCCATTTCCCCCTGCAGGAAATGCTGAGTCATCACATGGCATTATTCACAAGGGAATTATGTTTTTTTTTTTAAAAAGATGGTGGCCTCTAGCAGGCTGCTGCTAGTAAGGCCCCCATCTTGTCCTTCCTCCATTTGCCTCTTCAGCAGAAATTGAAGCAAATGGAATCAGTTTCCCGCAAGGGATGCTGGTAAGTGTGTGTATTTATTTGTTTGATTGTTTGATTTATATCCTGCCCTTCCTCCCAGCAGAAGCCCAGGGCGGCAAACAAAAGTACTAAAAACACTTTAAAACATAATAAAAACAGACATTAAAATACATTAAAACAAAACAACTTTAAAAACATTTTTAAAGCTTTGAGGTCTTTTTTTTTAAAAGGCTAAAAATCATATTGTTTTACAAAAAGGTTTAAAAGCATATTAAAAAGCAATTCCAACACAGAAGCAGACTGGGATAAGGTCTCAACTTAAAAGGACTGTTCAAAGAGGAAGGTCTTTATTCGGCGCTGAAAAGATAACAGAGATGGCGAAAGGAGTTCCACAGGGTAGGTGCCGCCGCCCTAAAGGTCCATTTCCTATGCTGTGCAGAACAAACCTCCGGATAAGACGGTATCTGCAGGAGGCCCTCACCTGCAAACCACAGTGATTGACTGGATATATAAGGGATAAAATGGTCTTTCAGGTATCCTGGTCCCAAGCGGTATAGGGCTTTGTACACCAAAACTAGAACCTTGAACTTGGCCCAGTAGCAAATAGGCAGTGCACTCCCAGTCCATTCTTTGCTTAGAAAAGGCACTCTACCAGGGAGCTGAAGCACCCACCACTGCCACCTCTCCCTCCTTCCCCTGCCTAAGTAAGGTTTGTGGACCCTTAGGTGGCAGGAGGAGAGGGAGACGGCAGCAGGCAGTTGCACTTGTAAGGCTCTGTTCACCAGCTTTCACAGAAAGCTACAAATACAGCATTCAACACATTCAATGTGTGTATAGTGTGTGCGCGCGCACTGTGTTCACATTTTTGAGCACCACTTTTTGAATGCTCTCAACACCACTAATGACTCTTGCGGCCAGTCAGAAAGAAGTGTTGGAGCTGGAGAGAAAACTCAGCTGACACAGGATAGAAAACCACCAATACCACACAACTGCAATTTAACTAATCACTACCGAACATTTATGGGTAGCTTACAGGCTCCACAGCTATAAATAATATTGTAAATCAGTCTCAAGCATCGCTGTCGGGGGCTGCTTTGAAGAGCCTCGTCTTAAACGATGAAAATGAATTTGTCCTTTACTTTGTCAGAATCTATCAAATAGGCAGACACCATGATTGCCGCCTCTGTCCTTTGAAAGGAACCGTTAGTGAATCTATCTTGTTAAAGGTGACCTGCAGAAGACTGGTGGAAAACTCCAGTAGCTTTGGAATTGTACTTTGTGCTAACCGGCAGGAACAAAAGGGATACACACACACACACACATACTGTTTTTGCAAAATGCTGCAGTTAAATATGTTAGTGTTAGTATTAATGATCCATGTATGAAGCTCCTTTTCCCTAATTCAAACCAGTGATCTAGCCCAGTATTGTCCACACTAGAGATGGCCAATGTGGTTCCTTCACTGCTACTGAATCACCATCATCATTATCACCATCATCCACCCTTCACCAGAAGGTCCCAGAGTGAGTGACAACAACAAAACTACATTATTAAAACACACTTATTCAAATTATATTCAAAACTAGAGAAAAAACTTACTATTAGAGCCATATGACAATGGAACCAATTACCTAGAGAGGTAGTGGGCTCTCTGACACTGGAGGCCTTCAAGAGGCAGCTGGACAGCCATCTGTCGGGAATGCTTTCATTTGGATTCCTGCATTGAGCAGGGCATTGGACTCGATGGCCTTGTAGGCCCCTTCCAACTCTACTATTCTATGATTCTATGATTAAGATCCTAAACATATACATCTCAGCTGTCAAAGGCCAGGTGAAGAGGTATGTCTTCATCATATAATGAAAGCTGTACAGTGAAGGTGTCAGATACACCTTTGTGGGAAGGAATTCCACAACTTAAGGGCTGCCACAGAGAAAAACTTCTGAGGGCAGTGGAACTACCAAGAGCCGCCTCCCCACACTGTTCTCAACAACCAGGAGGGTCTGTAGAGAGGGTCCTTCACAGTCTAAAATGGCGGAGGTGCAACAGCTACGGACGAGGAAGCTCCACCACTGACGGCTTTTATGGGGTAATTTTCAATATAAATGCCCCTTGTCGGAGGCTACAACATATTGGAAATACGGGGCAGCCTCCCCCCTCTTTATGCCGTCTCCCTCGTACCTGACCGGGATGCAGCTTGGTGCTTTCATCTGCACTGGACGCTGCCGCCGCCGCCGCCGCCACCGCCGTCGTCGCATTGAGCCGGGCTGGAGCTGGAGCTGGGCTGGGGCTGGGGTCTTTCGGCGGGTCTGGTGCCACGGCCTGTCCCTGGGAACACCATGCTGTTGCGATGATCTTTTGGCGAATGCTGAGGGCAGGGGAGCGCACCTGCAGCCGCCACTATCTTACCATCTGACCTCTGTCTGCTTGCCCTTAATATCGGCAGTATTTACATCTTAATGCCTTTGTTGTTGGCTTTTGAAGAGAACTTCCCTGTTAGTCGCGACTTGAAGGGGTTTGTTTGCCGCGCCCAACCCCCCTGCTGAATGTAATGGATGTTGGGTGCTGAGATCAAGAGGGGGTGTTGTTTTTCGGTCTTGCATATGGACTATCACTCACACCGGTCTTTGTGCAAGGGTGGGAAGACTCACACCACGAGTTTCCATCTGAAGGCGCACTTTTTGGACTATACAGATGAGAAGCCTTATTGTAACTGAGTTAGTCTCTATGTTATTGTTTAGCTTTCTTGCTTAGTGTTTGGTGTTTTTGATGTTTTATATGTTTTTTGCTTTGTACGTCGCTCAGAGTGGCTGGGTAGCCAGCCAGATGAGTGACTAAGAAATCGAATAAATAAATAAATAAAATAAATATAAATATTTGGGGTCTCAGTCATTCAAGGCTTCAAATACAGGTGTGAGCATCTTGAACTGGGCCTGGAAACAAACTGACAACCAATGCAGCTGTTTTAAAACAGGGATTATATGAGATCTAAATGGAACCCCAGCCAGTAATCTGGCTGCTGCAGTTTGGACCAGCTGAAGTCTCCAAGTTGTTTTCAAGGGCTGCCCCCACGTAGAGTGCATTGCAGTAATCTAATGTGGAAATGCTGGCTGGGGCTGATGGTAGCTGGATTCCAACAACATCTGGAGGACCCCACATTGGGTACCCCTAGTTTACACTGACAGGCAGCAGCTCTCGAAGATCTCAAGTGGCCCACCTTTGAATTTTCACTAGATGTGTCTATTTATATATATATATATATTTATAAGAAAATATAACAACGTTACGGGAGGGGGCGTAGCTCAGTGAAAGAGCATATGCTTTTCATTCTGTTTCCAGGTTCAGTTGCTGGCATCTCCCTGTAAGCTTGGGAAAGACTTCTCTCTGGAGCCCTGCAGAGCTACTGCCAGTCATTGTAGAAACATTGAGCTAGATGGACCAATAGTCTGACTCAATATAAAGCAGTTTCTTATATAGATAAGATATTTATGCTTCCATGTGCATGGAAACCTAACAACTCTGCTAATAGTACTTAAAATAAGGGAAACTCCTAAGATTAGAATAATATAGCCAACCTCTACGCTAGTGAGTCTTGTTTTGCTGAAATCAGGATAAAAATTACCAATTGACCATCAGTTTTTAGGCTCTTTCTTATGGTGATGGTTTCTTCACACTGATAGATTTGGAGTAGTGTAAGCCTGGACTACATTACCTTCCCTGATTCTTTCTAGTTATTGCCCCTAAACAGTCCAGATCTTACAAAACCTGAATAGGTTTGATATAAAGCATGTAAATTGGGAGATATCTGTAGAATAAGCATAATTCTGAGCACAGAATCTGAACTGAATTTTCTTGGCTTCAGTGTATTTTTTTTAAATCTGTGCCGTGCCATGCGCTATATGTGAAATGCATTATTCAGGGTTCAGTAATCTCTCTGTGTACAGTTCTGGTCGCCTCATCTCAAAAAGGATATTATAGAGTTGGAAAAGGTTCAGAAGAGGGCAACCAGAATGATCAAGGGGATGGAGCAACTCCCTTACGAGGAAAGGTTGCAGCATTTGGGGCTTTTTATTTTAGAGAAAAGGCGGGTCAGAGGAGACATGATAGAAGTGTATAAAATTATGCATGGCATTGAGAAAGTGGATAGAGAAAAGTTCTTCTCCCTCTCTCATAATACTAGAACTCGTGGACATTCAAAGAAGTTGAATGTTGGAAGATTCAGGACAGACAAAAGGAAGTACTTCTTTACTCAGCGCATAGTTAAACTATGGAATTTGCTTCCACAAGATGCAGTAATGGCCACCAGCTTGGATGGCTTTAAAAGAAGATTAGACAAATTCATGGAGGACAGGGCTATCAATGGCTACTAGCCATGATGGCTGTGCTCTGCCACCCTAGTCAGAGGCAGCATGCTTCTGAAAACCAGTTGCCAGAAGCCTCAGGAGGGGAGAGTGTTCTTGCACTCGGGTCCTGCTTGCGGGCTTCCCCCAGGCACCTGGTTGGCCACTGTGAGAACAGGATGCTGGACTAGATGGGCCACTGGCCTGATCCAGCAGGCTCTTCTTATGTTCTTATGTTCTTAAATCTTGTTCAATCCTTGGTTCCTTTGTACTGGAGATGTTAGGGACTAAAATGGGAAACCTCTGCATGCAAGGCATATGCTATACTTCTGAACTATGCTGCCTTCCTTTTCTTCTCTCTGGTCTGCCATCCCTACAGAGCCGAGCTACCTCCCAACATGAAAACATTCTGTATATTTGGTTGCATCTTTACTTTATATCCCCTGCCCCCCAGGAATAATTACTGCTTGTGTAATCCATGGCTACTTCCAAAATTTGGGAAATATATAGCATTCAAGGTGCCTGTAGAGGTTCCCAAATTCTGCCATCTCTTCTTGAAAACCATAATGCTTTCATTAACCACAACTGTTTACTTTTAAGAATACAGATCCAATAATGCATTACAGCTGTGAGCAAATTATGAACATGTATCCATGACAAAATACAGCAAGATGCAAGGGGTATATTAATAAAAGATTGAGAAAAGAAAATCACACGTGGAAATGGGCAAGTATGTAATTGTCAATTAGTTTTTCAGAGGAAATCTGTTGCTTGGGAATATTAAAGAAAAATGGATTTGGGAATCAAATTCCTTCTGAGTTTCAACACACCCACTCTAATTTTATGAACTGACACTTCAGCATCAATTAACTGCTTGGGTATAAGTGGCAACTTGGGTTACCAACCTTCGCTTAACAGGTCAGCTTTCCTTTCAAGTCTTTATTCCACCTAGGACAGAATATCTAGGGAGATGCAGTTGCTGGCAGAACAGCGCCACTGAAACTCACCATAACAGGAGGAGAGATGGATTGAAAACGACAGTCTTTCATAAGGATCTAATGTGCAAATGTACTGCCTTCAAGTCAATTCTTGACTTATGGCGACCCTATGACTAGGGTTTTCATGAGGCTGAGAGGCAGTGACTGGCCCAAGGTCACCCAGTGAGCTTCATGGCTGTGTGGGGTCTCCCAGGTCATAGTCCAACACCTTAACCACTACACCACACTGTTAGCCACTACACCACAGGCTTGTTAAAAAAAAAAAAACAGAAGTAGGCCATCATTTGACATACAAGATAAACCTTAAAAGATACACCTTTTAAGCTTGAAGCCTTCTGAGACATTCAGTGTACAAATTATTGCCATTTCCCCCCTGGGGGACGAAGTCATTTCTGCTTTGTGGCAGGACAGTCTAAAGGCACAGAGCAAAGAGACCAGCTCAGCAGGTCTTTATGGTCAATGCTGAAGACACCATCTTTTCGGCATGCATAGGAATACAGGAAGCAACCTTATACTGAATCAGACCATTGGTCCATCTAGATCAATACCATCTAATAGGGATGGGGTTTGTTGGCCAGTGCCGGTTCAAGAGCATTATGTCAACCTAATAGGCTGTTACTGATTCAAGTTTGTGCTTTAGTTTGCTAGCCACTGCTTTTACAGATCCTTTTTTCTCTCACAAGGTAATATCAAGGAAACATGTATATTTTGAAAGGAAATATTGATAAAATTATCGTTCTTAATATCGACATTTCAAAAATAGCCACAGAAAATCACTACAAAAAATGCAATCTGCAACAACGGAGGATAAGTGAATTAATGGAAAATTTGGTACCATATCCAAATTGGGCGGAATTCTAGCACATTCCTACCGTTTACACTGACTGGCAGCAGTTCTCTAGGTTTCAGCAGCCCTACCTGGAGATGCTTGGGACTGAACCTGGGACCTTATGCATGCACAGCAGATGCTCTCCCAGTGCACTATGGGCCTTCCCCTATGCATCTTCTTTTGCACCAAAAAAATCCATCTTGAATTGTACAGGACTCTTAAGAATCTAGGATGGAAAAGGGGAAGAGAGACAGAATAGGAATCTGACTCAGAACAGGATGAGGCGTGAGAAACCTGCTAAGCAAGTGCATGATGGTGACAGATTTGGACAGAAATATATTAGTACCTTAGCTCTCTTGTATCAACCACCAGACTGAAGTATGATAATGATTATTATTAAGAATGATGTTGCATATTCCAAGGAAGCAGCAAAGGAGGAAGGGGATGTGACTTGCATCTCTTTGTCCAAAGGTAACATGCCCCGACCTAGTGGGGAGGAAGGATGAATAAGAACTCTGATCTTTGCTAATTCCAACACAAATTGACCTGATCTGCACCTCTTGGGATGAATTTTCCGGTTGGAACTTCTATCCATAGGATGTTGCGCTCCTCTGAATGTTGTGATGCAGTTCTCAAATGCACACCAAGATGTCTTTGGGTGTTTTGAGAGGAAATGTCTTTATTTATTTATTATTTGATTTATATCCTGGCCTTCCTCCCAGCAGGAGCCCAGGGCAGCAAAACATGTTTAGAAAAGCATATTTAAACACAAACTTAATTTTCTTGCACATTTCTCAAAAATGTCGATCGGTGCAGAAACTGAATGGAACTCCTTATGGGCAGACCCATACAAATTGGATTGGAAGCAGACAATGCATCGATCCCTTGGGAGGAACATGACTTTGCACTGAGATGATATACATATTCCTATAGGGAACATCTCTATGTCTATATTGATATGCTATTATGTCTACTAACATATAAACCCCTAAATGGCTTGGGACTCAAGTATCTAACAGAGAACCTTCCCCCGAAGCAACCATCTTGCACCCTATGACCAGCAGGTGAGGTCTTGTTGGGACTGCCTTGTTCTAGGCCTTTTTAGTGGTGGCTCCCTATTTGTGGAATGCCCTCCCTAGCGGGGTGCATCTGTCTCCATCAAAATTGACTTTCAGGAGGAATTTTAAAACATTCCTGTTTACCCAGGAATTTGATGGCTGAAGGCGACTATTCCTGGTGACCTGAAGATCACTGATGAAAGAATGTCTTTTTTAAAAACCTGTGCTTATGTTCTAAAATGTTTTTAACTGTTTTTAGAATGCTTTTCGTTTTCTTGTTGTTCAATTGTTTTTGTTGATGCTTGCTGCCCTGGGCTCCTTCAGGAGGAAAGGCGGGATAGAAATTCGATCAACAAATAAATAAATAATGCTGACAGGGCCTGAAAACTTAGAGAGGAAGTGTGGCACCCCTTCCCTCGAACAACTGAAGTTGCTCGCAGATGTCAGACCAGAGTCAATCCAAGCCTTGTAGACAAGAATGTATCACAATACAAAGTGACAAGTGGGAAATCTGGCCTGCCACACCCACCTTTCCTGCAGGAAAAGCACAAAAAATGGTCAAGCCAGGAATGAATGCAAGTCATGGCTACAAAGAAAGTCTCAGGAACACACTCTATGCATCCCTGATTCCTCTTTTACAGCCACAAATTTGAATTTTGGCACTTTATGAATTTGGAGAGTGAGAGAAAAAGGCACCGGATTCACAAAAAGTGTCCAATTAAAACTGTGGCTGCAAAGGAAGGATCTTCCTTGGAAGTCCCAAGGTGATTCACAGGTAGATAGCCCCAACTGCATATCAAAGTGGCCTATAGAGCGTTGACTACTTCTGGATCCAGCCCTCCAGCTGGAAGTTATTCCCCACCCCGTGACAGATTTGTCTCCTATAACACAGAAAACTCTGTACAAGTACAAGGGAGGAGGCCACACTAAGCCAAGACAAACTGACCAAAAAAAGACCAAAAATTGTAATTATTCACTTTCATATCTACTTTTAAATATGTGCACACACTCATGTTCATGAAGACTTGTGTGTATGCAAGTTCTAACTGAATTTATGTCGACATCTCATAAGAACATAAGAAGAGCTTGCTGGATCAGGCCAGTGGCCCATCTAGTCCAGCATCCTGTTCTCACAGTGGCCAACCAGGTGCCTGGGGGAAGCCCGCAAGCAGGACCCGAGTGCAAGAACACTCTCCCCTCCTGAGGCTTCCAGCAACTGGTTTTCAGAAGCATGCTGCCTCTGACTAGGGTGGCACAGCACAGCCATCATGAATTTGTCTAATCTTCTTTTAAAGCCATCCAAGCTGGTGGCCATTACTGCATCTTGTGGGAGCAAATTCCATAGTTTAACCATGCGCTGAGTAAAGAAGTACTTCCTTTTGTCTGTCCTGAATCTTCCAACATTCAGCTTCTTTGAATGTCCACGAGTTCTAGTATTATGAGAGAGGGAGAAGAACTTTTCTCTATCCACTTTCTCAATGCCATGCATAATTTTATACACTTCTATCATGTCTCCTCTGACCCGCCTTTTCTCTAAACTAAAAAGCCCCAAATGCTGCAACCTTTCCTCGTAAAGGAGTCGCTCCATCCCCTTGATTATTCTGGTTGCCCTCTTCTGAACCTTTTCCAACTCTATAATATCCTTTTTGAGATGAGGCGACCAGAACTGTACACAGTATTCCAAATGCGGCCGCACCATAGATTTATACAACAGCATTATGATATCGGCTGTTTTATTTCCAATACCTTTCCTAATTATCGCTAGCATGGTATTTGCCTTTTTCACAGCTGTCGCACACTGGGGTCGACATTTTCATCGTGCTGTCCACTACAACCCCGAGGTCTCTCTCCTGGTCGGTCACCGCCAGTTCAGACCCCATGAGCGTATATGTGAAATTCAGATTTTTTGCACCAATATGCATAATTTTACACTTGTTTATATTGAATTGCATTTGCCATTTTCCCACCCATTCACTTACTTTGGAGAGGTCTTTTTGGAGCTCTTCGCAATCCCTTTTTGTTTTAACAACCCTGAACAATTTAGTGTCGTCAGGAAACCTGGCCACTTCACTGCTCACTCCTAATTCTAGGTCATTAATGAACAAGTTGAAAAGTACAGGTCCCAATACCGATCCTTGAGGGACTCCACTTTCTACAGCCCTCCACTGGGAGAACTGTCCGTTTATTCCTACTCTCTGCTTTCTGCTTCTTAACCAATTCCTTATCCACAATATCTCAATAGCTCTTGGACAATGATTTACATAATCCAAGGAACGATGGTGCAACAAGATTAAGAGGACAATGTTCTAAGGAAGTCTGCATCCCTTGCACATTTCTCCCCATGCTTCTAGTTCTTGTTCAAAGACGAGAGATGGCCATATCTTCTATGGAGACAGGCACCTCCTATCTCCATGTTGGGATAACACACATCTCCAAACTTGCATATCCACCCAATAGCTGTCTTTGGTAGAGATGCAGAACCTGTGGCCCTCCAGATATTGTTGAACTCCAACCCCCACCAGCCCCAGCCAGAATGGCTAATAGTCAGGGAAGATGGGGGTTGTACTCCAACAACATCTGGCGGACTGCAGGTTCCGCAACCCTGGTCTTTTGCAAAAATTATCCTGGGTTTATGAAAGAGAGCAGAGATATTTAGTAGTTAACAAACAACTTTCCCATGCTATCGTGTCAGTGGATATCAACTTTTTCTTCGTGGGAAAAAATAATAAAATATTGCGATGGAAGGGAGAGGGTGGGGGCAAAAGGAAGGGAAAGAAAGCCTCCAATGAAAGAAAGTGTAAGCTTGATTAATCCCTGCCAACTTCTTCTATAAATTACAGTATGGTACCACTGCAAACTGGGAAGACGACAGTTTGTCTGATAAATCTACAGTGAAAAGGAGGGAGTTTGCACAAAGATATATTTGGCTCAAGGTTTGGAATACCTGCATCCAAAGGATTAAGGCGCATAAAAACTCTTCAAACATAATTGCTTCCTATTTCACATATGATGGCTTTTGTGACCTCCCTGTCTGATCATAAGAAAACAAGAACAGACTTACTGTTAGAAAAAAAAAATCCTTTTGCAACGATTTGCTATTATGCCTCCAATGACTGCCAATACTGGAAGCTTCCTAAAGAAGTAAAAACCCTCCATTATGTTTCCAGCAATATAAAACTAGACATCATATATATGTTTTTTAATTGGCCTCAACAGGTGGTCACTTTCCAAACCTGCACCTAAAGGCTAGCACCTCTTTGTACAACTTATCCTACACAGCAAAACGCCAAGCCTTATTCAATATCCTTTACTTGCAATAAAGATCTCTAATACATTCCAGTTTTTTGAACATAGCTCTGCAATTTGCAGGGGACTGCAGGTATGAACTTCTCCTGCCCAACTGATGTGATTCAACAGGGTTAAATGCAAAGTTCTACACTTAGGAAAAAGAAACCAAATGCACAGTTATAAGATGGGGGATACTTGGCTCAGCAATACAACATGTGAGAAGGATCTTGGAATTGTCATTGATCGCAAACAGAATATGAGCCAACAGTGCGATGTGGCTGCAAAAAAGGCAAATGTTATTTTAGGCTGCATTAACAGAAGAATAGTTTCTAAATTGCATGAAGTATTAGTTCCCCTCTATTCAGAACTGGTTAGGCTTCAGTGAGCTTCATGGCTATGTGGGGATTTGAACCCTAGTCTCCCAGGTCGTAGTCCAACACCGTAACACCACACATAGCAGCAGAATACATAAATAACTGGTCTTAAGGTGTATTACTACAAAGAGGTAAAGTCATGCATGCTGAAGCAGTCATGTGGCTTGCATTCAGGAAGCCATTACCAACTAACTGAGAACACAGACAGGAAGAGAAGGGAGGGAGGGGAGGAGCAAAGCCTGCAAAAGCACCAAACACTTCAGTTGGCTCCAGAATCGTACTCAAAGAGTGCTTATCAATGGTTCCTTCTCAAACTGGGCAGAAGTAATGAGTGGGGTACCACAGAGCTCGGTCCCGGGCCCAGTGCTCTTCAACATTTTTATTAACTACTTGGATGAGGAGGTACAGAGCATGCTTATTAAATTTGCACATAATACAAAATTGGGGGCACAGCTAATACCGATGAAGACAGAAACAAAAAGGAGCTTGATAGGCTGGAGCATTGGGCTGAAAACAACAGAATGAAATTCAATAGGGATAAATGCAAAGTTCTACACCTAGGAAAAAGAAATCAAATGCACAGTTATAAGATGGAGGATACTTGGCTCAGCAATACAACATGTGAGAAGGATCTTGGAATTGTCATTGATCACAAGCTGAATATGAGCCAACAGTGAAATGTAGCTGCAAAAAAGGCAAATGCTATTTTAGGCTGCACTAACAGACATATAGTTTCCAAATTGTGTGAAGTATTAGTTCCCCTCTATTCAGCACTGGTTAGGTCTCATCTTGAGTACTGCGTCCAGTTCTGGTCTCTGCACTTCAAGAAGGATGCAGACAAACTGGAACAGGTTCAGAGGAGGGCAACAAGGATGATCAGGGGACTGGAAACAAAGCCCTATGAGGAGAGATTGAAAGAACTGGGCATGCTTAGGCTAGAGAAGAGAAGACTGAGGGGAGATATGATAGCACTCTGCAAGTACATGAAAGTTTGCCACACAGAGGAGGGCTGGGATCTCTTCTTGATCGTCCCAGAGTGCAGGAAACCAGATTTCAACTGAACATCAGGAAAAATGTCCTAACTGTCAGAGCCATATGACAATGGAACCAATGACCTAGAGAGGTAGTGGGTTCTCTGACACTGGAGGCGTTCAAGAGGCAACTGGACAGCTATCTGTTGGGAATGCTTTGATTTGGATTCCTGCATTGCGCAGGGGGTTGGACTTGATGGCCTTACAGGCCCCTTCCAAATCTTCTATTCTATTCTATTCTATTCTATTCTAATCTAATCTAATCTAATCTAATCTATTCAACCTAGGGCTGGTGACAGCTGTTTGAAAGGAGCACAATATAAACTTGAATAATGCCTTCCCAATTTAAAAAAAAAAAACATTTAAAATCAGTATGACTGAGTGTAAATCTTCTATCCTTGCTGGTGGCACAACACCAGGAAGCTTGCTTCAGGGGAGCATGTAGAAACAGCGACACATGTTAGCTACTTAAGCCCACTGAGCCTGCTGCTTGCACAAGATTGATTTCCTGTATTTATGCATCCTTGCATGACAAATTGTTCTTGATACAGAAGCTAGCAGAAATGTGAATGACCTCAGTTAGCCTACGTTTGCTGATGTCTTGTCTTTATTACAGAGGCAAGAGTCACTTACCAAAGGCTGAAAAAAATAAAAATAAAAAGGAAGAACTACCTTCAGGTATGCTCTTGGTAAATTCATTTTAATGTTCTCTATCTAATCTTCTAATTACGTGAGAAAAAAAAAATGAACAGCAAACACGTATCTAGAGAACTGCAAGATAAAATGAATGTATGGGTTCAATTATCCTTTACCATCATTCTCTAACACAGTGTCCCCCAACATATCACCTGTGGGTGCAATATTGCCTGCAGAGATGACCCATTGTTATCACAAGAGTTGCTGCCCTCCCACTGTTTTGAGCCTTTCAGTTTCACACCAAGTGGCAACGGTGGTTTCATTTCTTATCCTTTTTGTTTACTTTAATCCCATCTGTGTGAGTTAATGTAAATTCAGGCTGCATGAATAGGATTGGAGGATTGGTTTTGCCGTGTGTTCCCTCCAAGCCTATGGTTTGGTATCTGTAAAATGGGAGTTCACAGAAGAGATTGCTGAAGTGGTCAAACTAGTTAATCTTTTAATGGCCCTAGCCAGGCTTGTTAAGAACCCTATTTACATGTCTAAAGAGCCGGTCCAGAACATATGTGTTGCCATAGAAACAACTAGCTAATGATGGACAGCCATCTGTCGGGAATGCTTTGATTTGGATTCCTGCATTGAGCAGGAGGTTGGACTTGATGGCCTTATAGGCCCCTTCCAACTCTACTATTCTATGATTTAAATAGGACTTCTGAGTAAACCCGGTTAGATTGGCACTGTAAGGAACTTAAAAAACAAACAAACTAATCATGACTTCTCTAGTTTACAACTGATCTCCCTTGCAAATGTTGAAAATATTACATGCAATTTCCATTAAATGCAAATATTACATGAAATGCCTGTGTTCTAGGGGATTTAGTGACAGGCACAGATTCAACACAACTTTAAATCCATGAATTAAAGAAGAAACAATCAGCTTAGCTTAAGCCTCTAGAAAGAAAACATCAGCTGTAAATAAGGGGGATGGGGAATTACTGCCAAAACACACATGGCTGATTCACAAGGCATTTATACTAGAACCGCTCCAAAATGGACCAGGCTTCCCCAACCTAGTCCCTTTAGTTTGGATTGCAACTCCTAATATCTCTGGCCGTTGGCCATGATGGGAACTGTAGCACAAAACATCTCAAGGGCAGCACCTTGGGGAAAGCTGAACTAGACTAATACAAATAACATTCCTGTATCTATAGATGAGCACATCATAACAGGCTCAAGCTCAACTTTCTAATGGATATAGTAGGCCCTAACCAGATACTTAGTGTGGGATTCTATCTAGGCAATATAGTGTCATACCCCATAGTAACATCACTAGATTTTCTGAAAGGTCATCTCCACTCTTATATACCCAATCAATCACTGTGCCCTTTAGGAGAGGACATCCTGCAAATGCCAAACTCATTAGGAGGCCTGTTCCACACAACATAGGAAGTGGATCTTTAGTGTGGTGGCATCTAGTTTTTGGAATTCCCTCCCTTTCAATATGAGATAGGCACCGTCCCTGTGGCTTTTTTGGCTTATACTGAGCAGTTTACAGTAACTAAAAACATTAAAAACAAATTAAGCTCAGAAACATAAAGGCAGCCAATGCAAGCGGCCAGAATCCATTTTATATGTTCAGACTGTCTGATCCCTGTTACCAATCTGGCTGCTGCATTTTGCACAAGCTGCAGCTTCCGAACCATCTTCAAAGGCAGCCCCACGTAGAGTGCATTGCAGGAATCTAACTTGGAGGTTACCAGAGCATGGACAACTGAAGCCAGGTTATCCCTGTCCAGATAGGGACGTAGTTGGGCCACCAACCAAAGTTGGTAGAAGGCACTCCGTGCCACCGAGGCTACCTGAGCCTCAAGTGACAGAGATGATTCTAGGAGAACCCCCAAGCTACGAGCCTGCTCCTTCAGGGGGAATGCAACCCCATCCAGGACAGGTTGGACATCCACCATCCGGTCAGAAGAACCACCCACTAGCAGCATCTCAGTCTTGTCTGGATTGAGCCTCAGTTTAATAGCCCTCATCCAGTCCATTGTTGCAGCCAGGCACCTGATCAGCACATTGACAGCCTCACCTGAAGAGGATGAAAAGGAGAAATAGAGCTGCGTGTCATCAGCATATTGATGGCAATGCATTCCAAAGCTCTGGATGACCGCACCCAACAGTTTCATGTAGATGTTGAACAGCATGGGGGACAGAACTGACCCCTGCAGAACCCCATACTGGAGAGTCCAGGGTGTCGAGCAATGTTCCCCAAGCACCACCTTCTGGAGCTAACCCGCCAAGTAGGAGCGGAACCACTGCAATGCAGTCCCTCCCACTCCTAACTCAGCCAGTCTTCCCAGAAGGATACCATGGTTGATGGTATCAAAAGCCACTGAGAGATCAAGGAGAATCAACAGTCACACTCCCCCTGTCTCTCTCCCGACAAAGGTCATCATAAAGGGCGACCAAGGCTGTTTCCGTGCCAAAACCAGGCCTGAAACGCGACTGAAATGGATCCAGATAATCGGTCTCATCCAAGAGTGTCTGGAGCTGGCCCGCAACCACTTGTTCAAGGACCTTGCCCAGGAATGGAACATTTGCCACCGGCCTATAGTTATTAAGATTTTCTGGGTCCAGGGAGGGTCTCTTCAGGAGTGGTTTCACTACTGCCTCTTAGCCAGGGACCACCCCCTCTCGCAGAGAAGCATTAATCACTTCCCTGACCTTCCTCTTTCAACAACCTTTTTTTAAGTAGAAATCTTTCCCAGTCTGCATCTGTAACAGAACTGATGTTTTAATTATTTGATTCAGACCTGAACTTACAAGATGGTTTACAACAGAAGCTACTGGAGGTCTCTGATTCATGGGGTCGCCATAAATCGTAAACGACTTGAAGGCACATAACACACACACACAATTATTTGATTGTTGTGTGTTTGCTGCCCTAAGGTCCTTTGGGAGGAATGGTGTGATGTAAATAAATGGATGTCAATTTAAGCATCCACATATATAAATTTCCATTTCATACTATTGCAGCCGCCAAATTCCCTAAGTTCCCACAGTCTTAAAAGGAGGACAACCAGCCTATTCTTTTTATAAATAGAAGCAAGTATGTGCATAAACATCTTAGCTTAGAAATAACGCCAGAAATTACCAGACAATACAGAAGAAAGGAAGCTGCTTTGTAACAGGGTCAAACTATTTGTGCATTTAGTCCAATTACTATGTGGTATTCAGCTAGCTTTTTGTGCTAGCACTACAGTTAGCACTTATGTGATGGCATTTCCTCGTAAGAGCATACGAGGAGTCTGTGGATCAGACCAGTAGCCCAACTAGTCCAGCATCCTGCTCTCACAGTGGCCAAGCAGATGCCCAAGCAGGACCTGAGCGCAAGAGCAACTCTCCCCTCCTTCAGTTTCCAGCAACTGATATTCAGAAGTACAGCCTCTGACTATGGAGGCTCTCCTCTCCCCATATCTGCTCTGGAGGGTCGGAGGAAACTCCAGAATTGATTTAGGAGACATGCAAGTGGAGGAGAGGGGGAGATTGTTTTGTTCCACAAGAAGAGAGCCTTGCACTGAACAATTGCCTTAGCGCTATGTTGAATACAATCCACTGTGACTGGTGGTGGCTCTCAAGCAAAGGTCTTTCACATCACCTGTACCTGATCCTTTTTTAAATGGAGATTAAACCAGGGTCTTTCTGTCATCAAAAAAACATGTACTCTACCACTGAGCTATACCCCCTCCTTCAAAAGTTTGGCATGGACACTTAAGGCAAATTCCATGCTAGCAATAATTAGGAAAGGTATTGAAAATAAAACAGCCGATATCATAATGCCGTTGTATAAATCTATGGTGCGGCCGCATTTGGAATACTGTGTACAGTTCTGGTCGCCTCATCTCAAAAAGGATATTATAGAGTTGGAAAAGGTTCAGAAGAGGGCAACCAGAATGATCAAGGGGATGGAACGACTCCCTTACGAGGAAAGGTTGCAGCATTTGGGGCTTTTTAGTTTAGAGAAACGGCGGGTCAGAGGAGACATGATAGAAGTGTATAAAATTATGCATGGCATTGAGAAAGTGGATAGAGAAAAGTTCTTCTCCCTCTCTCATAATACTAGAACTCGTGGACATTCAAAGAAGCTGAATGTTGGAAGATTCAGGACAGACAAAAGGAAGTACTTCTTTACTCAGCGCATAGTTAAACTATGGAATTTGCTCCCACAAGATGCAGTAATGGCCACCAGCTTGGATGGCTTTAAAAGAAGATTAGACAAATTCATGGAGGACAGGGCTATCAATGGCTACTAGCCATGATGGCTGTGCTCTGCCACCCTAGTCAGAGGCAGCATGCTTCTGAAAACCAGTTGCCGGAAGCCTCAGGAGGGGAGAGTGTTCTTGCACTCAGGTCCTGCTTGCGGGCTTCCCCCAGGCACCTGGTTGGCCACTGTGAGAACAGGATGTTGGACTAGATGGGCCACTGGCCTGATCCAGCAGGCTCTTCTTATGTTCTTATGTTCTTAATCAACACATTCAACCAGTCCTTGAAGAGGGATGGTTGAGCCAGGCTCCATGATATATGTCTGAAAAGAAGTGGGACCAGAACTTGGAAAAGCTACTTTTTTGAACTACAACTCCCATCAGCCTCAGCCAGCATGGCCACTGGGTTGGGCTGATGGGAGTTGTAGTTCAAAAAAGTAACTTTTCAAAGCTCTGAGTGGGACAATTATAAGACAGTCTAAAAAGAAGTGGAATATCATCCCACCCTATCCCACCTCTTGAGCCTAGCATTTAACATTAAAGAGTACACTGAAAGGTGCACACAATGTAGTGCTGATGTGAATGGATCCTAAGGATGGGGGAGAAATTAGGTTCACTTTGCATTTTAATGTGAACCTACCAAATTCACAGATCCCGAAACAACAGACAAGCTATCTTTCAAAATCCACACTCCTCCAAATTTTGTGATCCAGCTCTCCAACAAAGTGCAACAGAGTGCAAAAATGTGTATATTAAGAGTGGGCACAAAAATACATAGAATCATGAAAACAACATGCAGATATGTATTAAATGAGAAAATAGGTTTGCAAAAATGTGTGTGTGTTAGGAGGAGCTGCACACAAAAATGCTGACACATTTCCATAAGGATTTTTAATCATCATAATCTTATGCAGAAATGTGAAGAACCGAACACAAACCTAGAAAAATGAGAAACGGAGGTAAACTGAAATTGACAGGCTTGACCATCCCTGATGGACCCTGAAGCCAATCCTGAGCTGAGCCAGGGCGTTTTCCTGCCTCCAATTCTTAGGGGACAAATTGGACCATACAATTTGTTTGTTTGTTTAACAGCCACTGCATAAAAAGTGTTCTCTGAAGTATCTTAATAAAATACTAGTTTGAGCTCAAGGAATGTGTTGTTTAAAGTTACTTCACAGCTCTTTCCATAGGATTATCATTTAAACTTTCAGAAGACATCAGGAAAAACTTCCTAACTGATAGAGCCATACGACAATGGAACCAATGACCTAGAGAGGTAGTGGGCTCTCCGACACTGGAGGCATTCAAGAGGCAGCTGGACAGCCATCTGTCGGGAATGCTTTGATTTGGATTCCTGCATTAAGCAGGGGGTTGGACTAGATGGCCTTATAGGCCCCTTCCAACTCTACTATTCTATGATTCTAAGAGGGTACCATTACACAATCAGACCTTTGCACATTGAACAGGATTGGTCAGTTCTTTGCCTCTGATTCCAACCAATGCCAGTACTCATAACTCAATAAAAATACAGTAAGGGACAACACAAAAAGGGTTGCTGTGGGCAGGAAAAAAAATAAGAGGTGGTGGCGCTTCATACCGGTGAGTTTTGTTGTTGTTATGTGCCTTCAAGTCGATTACGACTTATGGCGACCCTATGAATCAGTGACCTTCAAGAGCATCTGTCATGAACCACCCTGTTCAGATCTTGTAAGTTCAGGTCTGTGGCTTCCTTTATGGAATCAATCCATCTCTTGTTTGGCCTTCCTCTTTTTTTACTCCCTTCTGTTTTTCCCCAGCGTTATGTCTTCTCATGATGTGTCCAAAGTATGATAACCTCAGTTTCATCATTTTAGCTTCTAGTGATAGTTCTGGTTTAATTTGTTCTAACACCCAATTATTTGTCTTTTTCGCAGTCCATGGTATACGCAAAGCTCTCCTCCAACACCACATTTCAAATGAGTTGATTTTTCTCTTACCCACTTTTTTCACTGTCCAACTTTCACATCCATACATACAGATTGGGAATACCATGGTCTGAATGATCCTGACTTTAGTGTTCAGTGATACCAGTGAGTACCATCATGAAAAAGCACTGATTCCAACAGGAAAAGAGAATTTATAGAATTGCTCTCCAGCAACTCACAGACATCAATGGCAATTCAGCTGGTATCTGAACTACATTGTTTGGTCCATACAGAAGAAAAGATTCATATATACGTTGTTAAAAAATAGAACTGAATATAAAATTCATATTGAGCCTGCTACCCCACAGCATGGTAAGAATCCCATCTCGAGAGGCTGTTTCATGCATGGCTTATGTGCATGTATAATGAAATGGCTTTCCTTCTAAAATAAGCTGAATAAATTAATTCAAAAACTTTTATTAGCCCCATTGTGGCTTTCTAATTTAGGCAAAACTACCTGCCTTAATCAGACACACAGAGGCTTCATTTCCAATCTTTTCTTGTATTTTTAACATATTGGCTATATCTGAATTCATATGAGCTCCAGGTGTGAAGCTAATGTAGTTTGCTGAACTGTATCTACAACAAAACATACCTTGAGTGCCCATGTTGTTATCATGTGCATATTTTGCTTTCCAAAAGAAAGAAAACAGGTGATTTTACATTCTGTGGACAGAAAAAATCCCTTGCTTATTTCATCTTTGCTGCCCAGTCTTAACACAAGAGCCAAAATTTAGGAGAACTGAAAACTAACTCAAATTTTACCCAGAATTTCAACAGGCCTCTTAAGTAGAGACTTTATTCCAGTCTGCATGTATTGGAATTGTTTTTAAGATATTTTTAAGTTTTTTTAAAAAGATGTTTTTAAAAATTTCTTTAATATGTTTTAAAACTTTTTTGTGTTCTATCACTTGTTTGTTGCCCTGGCGGCCTTCTGGGAGGAAGGGCAGGACATAAATTTAATAAATAAATAAATGCTTATGCTCAAAATTACAAATTCCTTATATGATAAGGATTTATTTAGTTTATTGTTTAGTTATGCCACTTCCCCACTGCATCCCCCCAAAAGTTCAAAGCAGCTTACAACATAAAACAATTACTAGGCCAACAATAAAGATCTAAAAACCTAACAAATATGGCATAAGACTCAAACAAGAACAACAACAACCATAACAAAAATCTGGGGTTGAGAGAAGCCAAATATATATATATATATATATATCTATAGATAGATATATATAGATATATATATAAAAGTTTTACATTGTTTCCTAAAAGAAAGTAACAGAAACAATTATTTCGTTCTGTCTCCATAGCACTGAGGCTTCAGCCACAAACAACAATGTTACAGTTGTCAGGCCTAGCAAAAGTGGTCCAAAGTTGTTATCTTCTTTTTTTAAAAGAAACTTCTTAAAGAAGCCATTGAGCAACTAAGAAGCACAGTTCACACCACCTGCTTTGTAAGTGGGGACACTGGGCCCATGGACCCAGCCAGGGCCAGCGCCAGGCATGACTGGGCCCTTGGCACCAGCCTGGCCCAGACCTGGAGCACCATACCCAACACCCCCTCCCAATACAGGCAACATGGGGCTAATAAGCCCAACGGCATGCCCCATTTCACACTGCGTGAACGAAGGTGGCAGTGGGGGTGTCAGCCCCTTAGGGAAGCCCCTGCTGCCATCTTAGGTGATAGTAGGCATGGAGCTCCCTCTGTGCAATCTGCTGCAGTGTTGGGTTGCAGGACCCAATGCTGTTATAGATCATGGAATGGGAGCACCACCCTCCCACCTTAAGGAAGGGCCCTTCAGAGGCCCCTCTGGGCCACAGGGCCCCTCATCCCTTTGGTGCCGAGTCTGGACCCAGCCATCCCTCCCAATCTCATTGGAGCCAACATAATGTGATCACTTAGCATAATTTCCAGCAACATTCAGGCCCCATTTAGAAAGTGTGCAGCAGGACTTTCACTGTGAAGATGCTTGATGGGACTTTCGTATGTATGTATTAAAAGATGATCAATGGAGAAAAAACTCTTGGGTCACCACACATTCCTGAGTACCTCCCTCACCTAAAAGTCAGATTACTTTTTCTTCTGCCCCCCAACCCAGATGGAAACAATTTCGACCATCACCTACCTTACCTTTGTGGGAACCAAAAGTCTGATGAAGATGTATGTGAAAGCCCTTTACTGCTATGACCCCAGCCTTCTGACACAAAGAGCAGGAAATCAGCTGGACCAGCATAAACAGTGGTCCAAGTCATGGAGGTCCTGACCCCAGACCCAGGCTCTGGCACTGAGCCTGGGCTGAAGCTGATTAGCTAGCAGCCCCTTGATCTAGAGACTCCAGAATTGGGATCCCTCCTGCTGGGGACAATCATCCTTCATTTAGGCTGACCTAAGGTAACACAGTGATAACATCCAGGTTAGAGGGCTACCCCTTTAAGGTCCTCTGCTCGTCAACAGCAGCCATTCCATTGGGCTATGCTATGATTGTTAGTTCTTTTTTTATTTTATTTTTATTTTTTACAACTGAAATAACTGAGGGCATGATTTTCGATTTTATCTTATTGGTTGGTTGACTGTAATAAATATCTGATTAACTGACAAACTAAGAAATAATGGCTTAGTTCGTTTTACCCCTTTTTCATGTTGTGTCTTTCAGATTGTAAGCTTGAGGGCAGAGACTGTCTTAATGCTGACGTTTGAAGGATGCTCTGGGAGGCTTTTTTTGGCAGGAGAGAGAGAAACAGATGTTTTGAAATTGGAGGATGAAGAGATGAATGGGTGCATGCAGAAACCTCTGAGGTTTGCATGGTTGGAACGTAGCCTGCTGTACGACGACAAGAATCACAACAAGTGTTCTACCTAGTTTTACCTCTGGCCCCACTGATCACCAGCATATCCCCCCCCCGAAGTGTGACCACTAGGGAAAGCAGTCCTGGAGTTGAAAAAAGGTCCCTGACCCTTTTTTAAAAAAAGAATAAATATCTAAATAAATAAAAAGCGAAGATCCTGGAAGGGACAGTATGTACCAAGAGGAGTGAGACGTTGTTGGAGCAAATTGTCTACATGTAGCTGCAATTCTACCTTGATCTCACCTGCCGCCTGTCTTGTCATGTCCTGTGGACTCCGACTCAAGGTCCAGAAAGGAGAACAGGTGTTATTTCTAAATCAAGTTGGGATTTTGTATCCCAATCAGCATGGAGTTTGCACCACCCCACCTCTGCTGTCCTGGGGGAGAAAAGGTATCACTGCTGAGAGCTGTAGTTTCATGTCAGGGATGGGGAACCTGTGGCCCTCCAGATGTTGTTGAACCAATTCCCATCATCATTAGATACAGAACATTCTCCATGCTGGCCATGGCTGGTGGGAGTTGAGTCCAAAAACATCTGAAGGACCATAGACTGTGCTTCACAGAATTTCTCCCTAATATAACTCTCAGCAGTAGCAGCTAAATTATATATATATTCCACACACATCTCCTTAGAAACAGAACACATTATGGCAAGAGCATTTTGCTGTTTCTTCTACATTTCTGCTGTATCAAGAGAACAGCGTTCTCTGACTCACCTCACCCCTAGCTATGTTTTAGTTCTTCAGTTGACAAGATAGCAGAACAAGCATTCAGACGCCCAGGATGGCAGAAGGATATGGGTGCAGATGTGCATATTACGTAACTACTGTCCCACTTGAATTTGCTTATTGCTTTCTTGCCTGAGGAACAGTTCTGAACCCACAGGCAAAGCTGTCTGCTAAAGTGACATACTTCTTTCTCTTTTAAAGAAACTGTCTCGTTGAGAACTTCCAAAAGGTTAACCTTTCAGATGCCCTTCGCAGCTTGTTATCCATTGAGTGTCTGCCACATGACTGAAAGGACATTTTAATGACCCAGCCATATGGGCAGGGAAGAGAGGTTGGGCCATTTCCACAAAAGCAATAGCTCCCTCCTAGGGCCCTCAGAAAACCCACACAATCACCCCTCCCATTCCCACAGGTTTGAGTCACTGAAGTACTGATAGCCACCAACTTGGACAGCTTTACAAGAGGATTAGACAAATCCATGGAGGAAAAAGGCTATCCATGACTACTAGCCATGATGGCTATGCTCTGCCTCTGTAGTTGGAGGCAGTAAGCTTCCGAATACCAGTTGCTGGAAACTGGGGGGGGGGGAGTGCCCTTTGCCTTCAAATGCTGCTTGCGGGCTTCCCATGGTCAACTGGTTGGACATTGTGAGAACAGGATGCTGGACTAGATGGGCCATAGGCCTGATCCAGCAGCCTCGTCTTATGTTCTTAAGTATCTTCCAACTGCAGAACAGGCTGCTCCCAAGAGCACTCCACTTACAGAATACCTTCCTCAGAGAGTGCCTTAACAATAAATGGTTTTTATTTTATATGATGGGGTGGGGATCCTGAGGCCCTGGACCAGAGGTTGGAAAAGTTACTTTTTTGAACTACAACTCCCATCAACCCAATCCAGTGGCCATGCTGGCTGGGGCTAATGGGAGTTGTAGTTCAAAAAAGTAACTTGTCCAAGCTCTGCCCTGGACCAAATGTGGCCCTCTATGCATCTCTGTTTGGCCCTCAGGCCACACCCCTCACTTGCTTTGCACCCCAAGTGTTTTTGACTGGCTGGAATTTGCCCTTGAATTCTGATAGTCTCTTGCTTGTCTGGATAGAGGTTCCTCCTGGGCTCCTGCTGGGAGTAAGGGAGGGATATAAATCAAATGATTGATTGATTGATTGATTGATTGATTGATTGATTGATTGATTGACAGACAGACAGACAGACAGACAGATAGATAGATAGATAGATAGATGTGTGTGTGTGAGAGAGAGTGTATGTAGAAACTACTCTACTGCACAATGATTTAATTGAAATTTGTTACTCTACCCAATTTTGTCTCTGGACCTGCCTACCACTGGCATTTGCTCCCTTTCCTGTAAGGTTGCCTTTGGGCTCAAAAAAGTTTCCCAACCATGCTTTACGGATAAGGTGAGAGAGAATCAGCCAAGCTGACCTCTTCCTTCCAATATACACTCCCTTGTAAACACAGTTGCACCCTTTCACAATGGTATGCAAAAATCTCCGACAAGGGGGCGCTTTTCACAGGAGGGCAAAAAGGGTTTGCAAAGCATGCAAGCCTCATGTGGCCTGAGTGCGACTCATGACAAGAAGCAGTCTTACCTTATGCTATACCACTTTAATATGTCATGTTGGCATAAATCTGATTATTTTCTCTCCCAAGCACCTTGGGAGTTATCAGTTATCAATTATCAGCATTAATGAAAATGAGGGACTTGTCCTTTCTATTAAGCTTGCCTTGGAGACATTTTTTCCACAATTGAAGGACTATTTAGGAAATCCTTCATGACTGGGAATTCACACCCAGTACAGCATCTGACTGTATTGTGGGGGGAGGGACAATCCTACCAATGATGATGGCAAAAACCACTTTTTATGTTCAATTATGTTCATAAAGACCTATGCCCAACTAAAGACTCTTGCTCATTTCAGCTGGATTAGATTGGATTTCTGAAGTACCACAGAATTATAGACTTGGAAGAGACCCTTGGAGGTCATCCAGTGTGACACTCCGAACATCTGGGGCAAGAAAAAAACAGAGTGGACAATGCCTTTAAAAAGGGAATACTATGCACAACTATTTCTAAATATTTTTTAAAAAAGAACTCAGTAACCACACCATTGTTTTATATTACTGCTTTATAATTACTATTTTCCCTATGAGGTTTAGAACAACATCAGGGTGCCATCCTCTTTAATAGCTCTTTAAACTACAACATACAACAGTTGCTTTTTGGTGGCATTTTATCAGGCTGAAGAAAGAAGAATTAACTACTGACACACATATACATAAACCCCGCTCAGATCATCACCACAGAGTGCAACCCAACTTCTACATGTGTGAATGATGGCCAGTGCAAGGGTGTTGCCCCTTGGGAAGCCCCTTAGGGAGTCTCAGGGTGAGGGTGCTACCCCTTCTATTTAAAAAAAAAAACAGTCTAGAGGAGATTGGTACAGAGAGAGTGAATGGCACATGTGTAGTTCCTGCGCAAGTGAGAGCCTGTGCAGCGAACTGAACAATAGGAGAAAGTCACTAGATGCCTTCAGAGTAAGAGCCTGTAACTGGCAGAGGGCTGACCCTCCTTATGTGTGAGATGGGAGGGAGGGAGTAGATGTGCCCTGTGTAAAAGATATTGAGTGGGTCTGACTGTTCCCAATTCTTGCAGATGCCTAATGGGATAATTGGCTCAGGTAGGTTTTGTTGGTGGGCTTTTGTTGGGTCCGTATCAGGTATTTAGGAGGAGTATTAGCAAGGAGGAACATGAGTGATGCCACCCCAGTTTCAGTGATCATGGGAAGCGGGAGGTATGGCCATGAAGGGGTGGTGAACTACCATAGACAACAAGGGCAAAGCTATCTAAGCCTTGTTCCTCGCTCCCACTCCTCTCATGGATAGGTTCCTTGTTGCTCATCTGCTGTGCCCACTGGCCTGTGTGTGCTGTTGTTTAACGTCAGATCAGTACATGCCAAGAACACATTCATCCATGATGTGATCACTGATGAAGGCGCCGATTTGGTGTGCATTACCAAGACCTGGGTGGGTGAGCTGGGAGGACTTGATCTGACCCACTTTTGCCCACCTGGATACTTGGAGCAACACCAGCACAAGCTGCGGGGACGGGGGCAGAGCTTGGAAAAGTTACTTTTTTGAACTACAACTCCCATCAGCCCAATCCAGTAGCCATGCTGGCTGAGGCTGATGGGAGTTGTAGTTCAAAAAAGTAACTTTTCCAAGCTCTGGACAGGGGGGAGGAGTTGCTGTGGTCTACAGAACTTCCATCTCTGTCACCAGGAAGTCACTCTGTCTTAGAGCTGGCTGTAAGGGCCTGCACCTGGTGTCTGGCCAAGCAGACAGGAAACTATGGTTGCTGCTGGTATACTATCCACCCTGCTGCATGGCAGCTTCTCTGACTGAGCTGGCGGAGGCCTTCTTGGCTGTGGTATTGGAGCAGCCCAGAATTATAATCCTGCATGGTTTCAATGTCCATGCTCAGACTGTTTCTGGTGTTCTGGCTCGGGACTTCATGGCCTCCATAATGACTCTGGGGCTGTCTCCAGTTGTCACTGGCCTGACGCATAAGGCAGGGCACACCCTTGACTTGGTTTTTGCTCCAGATGGAAGAAGGGGTGGTCTGGAGATTGGGGGTGAGGATGTGACCCCATTCTCATGGTCAGACCACTTCCTGGTGAAGTTTAGACTTATGACTCCGATCCTTCATTGCAGGGGTGGTGGACATATTAAGATGGTCTGCCCGTGACTAATGGAATTCACTGGATTTCTCAATGCCCTGGGGGAGTTCCCAGTAAATAGGGAAGGTGAACCTGCTGAAGCCCTTGTCACGCTGTGGAACAGCGAGGCGTGTTGGAATCTTGATATGGTTGCCCCAAGCACCCTCTCCTGCATTGTGGAGCCCAGTTTGCACCTTGGTACACCAGTGAACTAAGGGCAGTGAAATAGGCTGGACTACGCCTAGAGCACAAGTGGCGAAAGACGTCCTGTGAGGCTGATCGGGCTCAAGTAAAACATCATAACTGTGCCTACTGTGTGACAGTGAGGGCAGCGAAGATGGCCCATCATCTGCCTCCATCGCATCCTCAAGTAGAGCTTGTCCAGTGGAGCTTTTTCATATTGTCAGGGGTCTCCTGACATCAACTTCAGGAAATGGAATTTTAGACCCCTTGGAGGCACACTGTGAATTGTTTGCAAGGCACTTTGAGGGTAAAGTTGCTTGCCTCCATAGCAAACTTGATCATCCATATCAACTATAGTCCCCAGTGAGGTGTCCAGTGCAACGTCTGCTGCAACTTCTTGGGATTGGTTTCAGTTGATGTGGCCTGATGACGTGGATAAGGTGCTTGCTACAATATGGCCAGCAATGTGTCCTCTCGACCCTTGCCCTTCTTGACTTATTAAAGTTAGCTGAAGGGTCTGACTAAGTGGATCTAGGGTGTGGTCAACGTATCATTGTGGGAGGGAGGGATTTCACCCGCCCTGAAAGAGGCGGTGATCCGACCACTCCTGAAAAAGCCCATCCTAGACCCACTGATTTGCGACAACTACCGCCTGGTCAGAAATACCCCCTTCTTAGGGAAGGTGATTGAGAGAGTTGTGGCACAGCAATTGCAAGTACTCTTCGATGGAACAGATTATCTTGACTCTTCCCAGTCTCGGTTCAGGCCTGGTTATGGGACTGAATTGGTCTTGGTCACCTGATGGATGACCTTTATCGGGAGAAGGATAGGGGGAGTGCGACTCTGTTATTCTTATATGATCTCTTGGTGGCTGTTGATACCATTGACCATGGTATCCTTGTGGGCCGACTTGGTGAGATGGGTATTGGAGGCACTGTTTTACAGTGGTTCCAATTCCATCTCCAGGGTCATTTTCAGAGAATAGCATTGGGTGATTGTTTTTCGGCCCCCTGGCAGTTGTGCTGTGGAGTGTCACAGGGTACCATCTTGTCCCCCATGCTGTTTAACATCTATATGAAGCCCTTGGGAGTGGTCATCAGGAGACCTGGGGTGAATTGTCAGCAGTACACTGACAATACCCAGCTCTGTTTCTCTGTAACATCTGAACTGGGAGAGGCCATGCAAGCCCTGGACCACTGCCTGGACTTGGTGGTGGGCTGGATGAGGGCCAATAAACTGACTCTCAATACTAGCAAGATGGAGACACTGTGGGATGCTGGTTTCTGAGTTTGGATAATTGGTCAGTTGCCTGCTTTGGATGGGGTTGTACTCTCTCTGAAAGAGCAGCTTCTGGATAAATCTTTGTCGCTTGAGGCCCAGGTGACCTCAGTGGATAGGCATGCCTTTTACCAGCTTTGGCTGGTAAGACAGCTTTGGCCGTTTCTGGACCGGAATAGCTTGACCACTGTTGTCCATGCACTGGTAACCTCCAGGCTGGATTACTGTAATGCACTCTATGTGGGACTACCCTTGAGGTTGGTCTGGAAGCGAAAGCTGGTGCAAAATGCAGCGGCGAGACTCCTCACACTGGGGCAAGGTATCGCCAACATGTCACCCTGCAGCTGAAAGAATTGCCCTGGCTACCTATTAGCTACTGGGCTAAGTTTTGGTGTACAAATTTCTAGTTTTGGTGTACAAAGCCCTACACAGCTTGGGACCTGGATACCTGAAAGACCGTCTTATCCCTTATATGCCCAGTCGATCACTGCGCTCTGTAGGTGAGGGCCTCCTGCAGATACCATCTTATCAGGAGATCTGGCCCACACAACATAGGAAGCAGACCTTTAGTGTAGTGGCATCTTGAGTTCCAGTTTGGAAAAAGGGCGGGGTATAAATAGATAATCATCATCATCATCATCATCATCTACCCTTTGGAATTCTTTCTCCTTAAATATTAGACAGGTACCATCTCTGTTATCTTTTTGGTGCCTACTGAAGACCTTCTTCTTCCAACAACCCTTTTATGTAGAACCCTTATCCCAGTCTGCATCTGTATTGGAACTGCTTTTTAATGTTTTTAAACCTTTTTTTAAAAAAAGTTTTTAAAGCTTTTAAAAATATTTTTAAAGATGTTTTGTTTTAATATGTTTTTAATGATTGTTTTGTTTTAATATATTTCAAAGTCTATATTTATGATGTGTTAAAGTGTTTTTAGTGCTTTTGTTTGCCATCCTTGGCTCCTACTGGGAAAAAGGGTGGGATATAAATCTAAATAATATAACAACAACAACAACAACAACCACAACCACAACAACAACAACAACAACATGTTATGGGAGAAATGCGGAAAGGCCACTTCCATTGCACGACAAGCAGCGTACAGACCAGCTGGTAGCAAATTTCACACTAGGGGAGAGAAAATCAAATGAACAAACAAACAAACTGATGTGCCAACTGTCATTTGAAATCCACACTTCTCCAAAATTTGTAGTGCAGTTATCCAGCCAAACTATGTGAACAAAAATGCAGATATCAGGGGGAGCTATTAATAATATTGCACATATTAACATTCTAAAGTCCAATACATTTAGCAAAACTGCACACAAAAATGTGTATATTAGGCATCCTTGCGCATGAAAAAAATGTATTTATCAGGAGAAATAAGCACTAAATTGCTGACAGAATTTTTTGAGGGCTTTTTAAAAAAGAAATACTAACTGGCAGGACAATGTGTTAAACTGGACTTAAGACTGGAAGAATGAGAAGCGTAATGTGACAGATCCTTCTATCCCTACTTCCAACCATAGTAAGAGTGGTAACCTGCTGGTGCAAATACTTTGCCAGCTAGGGTTGCCAGGTCAGAAGCATCCCAAAACCTGAGATTTTAGGGATGGGCCCGAGTGATGTCACGGGGCGGGCCCGAGTGATGTCATTAAGCATGATACAGTAAGCATCAATCACAGTTGCTTGGACTGTACAATTAAAAAAAATATCAGACTGGAAATTAAGCTAGACATCTTAGCTAACAGATGGAGCCTGGGTATGGAACATTTAATCTAGCCTACTTGCTTTCAGCAAGAAGGGTTTAAGTGCCTTCAGGCCAGGCCAGTCACCAGAAGGTCACTGTAGAAAGAAAGGAGTCTAGTGAAGATGTTAGATGGGAGCATTCAGGAGTAAAGATGGATGCCCCTGAAGGCTGCAATTCTAAACACACGTACTAAGGGACTAAGCCCCCATAGAACTCAATAGGACTTACTTCTGAGTAGATATAGTTTGGATTGTGCTGTTGGTAAAGCTTGGCTAGGGATCCTCTGCAAAGACATCTATATCCAAGCAGGGTTGGCAACCCCCTGCCTGGAATGCCCTGCCCTTATCTTTTAACGTGGCTGCTCCAAACTTCTTTACAGATTTGACCCTTCACTTCAGAAAGAGGTCTGAGAAATGAGTAAGAGTAAGAAGATTCTCTACCCTTTCTGTCTGCATAGATGCCCTCATCCTTCCCCTGCACCCAGCAGAAGCTCTGGGCCAGGCGGGACGCAGTGGCATCTCATAGAGGACACCTTCCCCTTTCCTGGGGTGTATGATTTGTCCTGGCCCAGAGCAGATTTTGGGGTGGGCACCCCCAATTACTTATTTTTCCTGTATGTCTTTTTGTGCTTTGATTTTGTATAGATGCCCCCTTCTGTGCCCTGCACCCAGCAGAAGCTCTGGCCCAGGCGGGATGCAGTAGCATCTCGTAGAGGACACCCTCCCCTTTCCTGGGGTATATGATTTGTCCTGGTCCAGAGCAGATTTTGGGGTGGGCACCTCCAGTTACTTATTTTTTATGATTTTATGACATCATTATGTATTTATGATAATATCAGAAGAGTGATAATTTTGATTGCATAAATGTATTGTTATTCTTGACAGGGAGAGTCCCCCAATCACAGTGATATATCATACAGGGTACCCCAACATATATTTTGGGGTTCAGAGACATGTTAAGTTTGGTTTGAAGTTGCTGTAGTTGTCAACTCTTCTTCTTTTTTAGTGTTTTGAACTTTCAAGCAAATAAGGAACTGGGAACTCGGAACCAACTTCAGCATTGTATCAGTTAAATAGATTAAACAGTCGTGGGGGGGCGGCTGACATTTTGGTGTATATCTCGGGAACCAGACCACCTAGAAACTTAATCTTTTAAAAATTGAAGCTGAGAGTCTGCAGATTAAGGGGTGCTAACCGGAGAGCCAGAGGGGCCCCCCAAAAACCAGAGACTCCGGCCAAAAACCGGAGACCTGGTAACTCTATTGCCAGCACAGAATGCAATATCAAAGAAATCCTTGATCCTTATTTTAGTAGGTGTTACTCACAAGTGCACATGATTAGCATCTCATGCATGAGAGAGAGAGAGAGAGAGAGAGAGAGAGAGAGAGAGATTCAGTATCTAAGCTCCTCAGAATAATATATTCTACTACACTCTGATGCCTAAGGCTATTTCAGCTCCTAGGTTCCCCCCCCCTTTTTTTTCCAAGCAGAATAATAGAGCTGGTAAGATCCTTTTCAATTTCACTTCTATCCAGAAGGTTGTTAAAAGCAGAAGAGAAAAAGAACATGCTCAGTGAGAAGCCCATTTAATTCTGTTCTTGTCCAACATGGTAGCTGTCCTTATAGGCAGCAGGGGGGGAAAACACTTAAAATGTAGATGTGCAGAGTCAGAATGCATTACAGTCTCTGTTTATGTTTCGCATCTGTTCACAACTATAACTACAGTAAACAACTAAGAAATCCTCTGGTTTAAAGACTCAATAAAGAAAACTTCATTTTCCATATATTGATTGTTTTATGTCCCAAGGAATGGAAACATACCAAGTTGACAGAAATAATGGTTAGGCCTGCACTGTATTGCTGCTATTACTACTACTGCTGTTGTTGTACATTATTATCCCACTCTTTGTTGTTGTTGTTGTTGTTGTTGTATATCATCATAATCATCCTGCTATTTCGCTGAGAAAAACTCCCAGAGCAGCTTATAGAGACTGTCTGATCCATCTTCCTCTCTCTTGCAGCCTGATGGAATGGTTGTTGTTGATGACAGCTGAGGGAGGAGCCTGATGGTCCTGGTCTTTTTGCAGAGATGATGGAAAGGCTCTGCAGTCCCATCTCTCCCTTCCCCATGGCCTGCTGGATGGACTGATCATTGTATTGTCATCAATAGGAGGTGAAATAAAGAGAAAGAAGTGATAGACAAGAGTAACAAATGACAAATCTTTTGGTTGAGTACCACTACTTCCTGGAGATCAATATTTAGCTTAATCCAAGGCTACATAAGAATACAAGAAGAGCTTGCTGGATCAGGCCACTGGCCCATCCAGTCCAGCATCCTGTCCTCACAGTGGCCAACCAGTTGCTCATGGGAAACCTGCAACCAGGACTTGGGTGCAAAGAGCACTCTCCCCTCCTGCAGTTTCCAGCAACTTCTATTCAGAAGCATAGTGCCTCCAACTGTGGAGACACTGCACAGCAATCATGGCTAGTAGACACTGATAGCCTTATCCTCCATGAATTTGTTTAATCCTCTGTTAAAGCCATCCAAGTTGGCGACCATCACTGTCTCTTATGGAAGCGAATTCCATAGTTTAACTATGTGTTGTGTGAAGAAGTACTTTCTTTTGTCTGTCCTGAATCTTCCAATATTCAGCTTCACTGGATGTCCACAAGTTCTAGATGAGGGAGAAAAGCTTTTCTCTACCCACTTTCTCCATGCTATGCATAATTCTGTACACTTTTATCATGTCACCTCTTACTCGCCTTTTTCTCTAAACTAAAAAGCCCCAAATGCTGCAGCCTTTCCTCATAGGGGAGTAGCTCCACCCCCTTGATCATTTTGGTTACCTTTTTCTGAATATTTTCCAGCTCTATAGTATCTTTTTGGAGGTGAGGCAACCAGATCTGTACACAGTATTACCAAATGTTGTTGCACCACAGATTTATATAATGACATTATGATATTGGCAGTTTCATTTTCAAAACCTTTCCTAATGATCCCAAGCATGGAATTTGCCTTTTTCACAGTTGCTGCACACTGGGTTGATATCTTCATTGAGCTATTAACTGTGAACCCAAGGTCTCATTCCTGGTCAGTCACTGCCAGACCCCATGAGAGTATATCTGAAATTAAGATTGTTTGCTCCAATATGGCTAACTTTACAATTGAATTGCATTTGCCATTTTATCGCCCATTCATTCAGTTTAGAGATGTCCTTTTGGATCTCTTTGCAATCCCTTTTTGTTTTAACAAGCCTGAACAATTTAGTATCATCAGCAAGCTTTGCCACTTCACTGTTCACCCCTAACTCTAGATCATTTATGCACAAGTTAAAAAGCACAGGTCCTGATACAGATCCTTGGGGGACTCTACTTTCTACATCCCTCCTGGGATAACTGCCCATTTATTGTTACTCTCTGCTTCTTCCTACTTAACCAATTCCTGAACCAAAAGAGACCTTCTCGTCTTATTCCATGACTGCTAAGCTCACGCAGGAGCCTTTGGTGAGGTAACTTGTCGAAAGCTTTTTGAAAATCCAGGTACACTATGTCAACTGGATCGCTTTGATCTATATACTTGTTAATACTGTCAAAGAACTCTAATAGATTAGTGAGACAGGACTTAACGCTTGCAGAAGCCATGCTAACTATATTGATAAGTGTTATGGGTTTGGGGTTGAGATGGATAATTTATATGAGTCCCCTTCCAGCCTCTGATTTGGAGACTTGCGCCTGGGGGCGAGAAACCCACTCTGCTGGTCAGGTGAGTTCCTTTTGTTAATCTAATAGAGTGGCCAGGTGGGTTAATGGGTCTATCAGGTCCCCATCAACTGATGAATGGAGGGGAGATCCTTTTGTCATTGAAACTCTTCAGGAGAGCCCCCCCCCTCCTGGGGCCAAGGAGAGACTTGTGTTTTTAGTGTGTCTGAAAAAGGCTGGGAACTGGAGGCAGGCAGAGAGACGGGTGCCTCCTGTAACCCTGACGGAAAAGCTGGATATTGGACTGCTCATGCCTTGAACCCCTCTATACTAAGCTCAGGTTGGAATGTGTGTAAATAAACAAACCATATTTCATAAAGACACCACAGTCTCTGCTGACCTTCTTTCCAAGGAAACCAAACCCTGGGCAAGCGCAGGGACCCCTGGAAATCTCACCGCTCGGAGACTGGGGTGGCGCACAACAATATATTAACCCCGGAGGATAAAATTATTTCCTGAATTCTCAACCGTACATGGCTTACTGTAATAAAATTATGTACACCTGTATATGCCCTCCTTTTCAGTCATCAGTAGTAAGCCCCATTTGCCCAGCATACGATTACACACATGCAATCCCTACTTGGCAGGCACCTTTAATGAGATTTGCTACCATTATTTGAGGTGAATTTGGAAGGTTGGAAGATACTCAGGCAAACTATTTAGTGTAGGGAGAAGCTAAATAGTTTTAATAATATCCATTCTTGCCTATATATTGGGGTTTTGGTGCAATGCAACTGTATTTTAAAATGCAAATATATTTGTATCTCAATAATTAAACTGATTAAAACACAGATGACTAATGAACCTTTAATATGTGAATTGGTTGACAGCCCTAATTAGCCTACTAAAAAGGAAGTTTACTTGCTTTTTGTGTTTTCACCACAGCTATAATTAGACACAGTAATGAAAAAGTTTCGTGTGGTGGTTTAATCCTTTTTTAATCTCATTTCCCTTGAAGGAATCTGGCAAGCAAATAGCTCCAGATGACTTGGGTAGGCAAGACCTAAGCCACATACTCATCAGACAGACTAGAGAGAGGCACATTTACAGTGCAATTCTATGTGCTGGCTACATAGCTATAGTTCATTAAGATCTGCTTCACAGATCATCTGAAATCAGATCATCTGAGATCACAGATCCTCGTCATCTGAGGAAACCATTAGCTGGGGAGGAGGCATCTGGCATAAGGCCTTTTGTCATGCCTCCAAGCCAAGTGCCTTCAGGCAGTGGGGTCCTCAAACAGCAGCTCCAAAGAGGAGACAGACTCACTCCTCAGTCCTTCCTGAGTAGTGTAATGAGGAACAAAATATTGGGGATTTTTAATCTTTGATTCACCTCAGTGAACCAGAGCTTTGAAAACCTGCAACAGCAAAGATTCCTGGGAAACAGCCTCTCCATGACCTCTGAGTAGCTATATATCTTGAAAGCCTGAGGGTATGGACTCCCTGACTCCTATGAAAATTTGGGGAATGTTGCCCAGTAAGAATCAGGAGCTTCTTTCAATCAAAGAAGCAGTTTGCACAAGGATTATGATAATCCTAACCTTTAGGAGAAGACAGGATAATGATTATCTGAAACATCAGGAATTTACAGCAGGGAGATCGCACCTATTATCTGGGAACTTATCAGGGAAAAAACAGATTCCTTCACCAGTATTCCTAATCTCTTTCATTCTTATCATCTGTCATGTCCACATCTTCCTGGTCAGGTTCACCTTGGGGTCAGTTCAGTTAGAAAAGGTATAAAACATGAGGGTTTTGAAGGGGTCAGCAGTTCCTCTTCTGGAGGGCTCCAACAGCTGCCTTTCTTACCAATTCTCCCCAGCATCTTTGGGACAATTTACAGAACTTCAGAGCTAAGGATTTGGGTGAGATCTTTCAAATCGAGCAATGGTTACACGAGGGCAGAGCTTTGGCTCATTGGGCTAGATACGAAAATATCTCTCTCAGCCTTAGACTGCTAGCAACTCTCCAGGAAAGGTATTCACAACTTCTGGGTTTCTTTCTTTCCGTGTGGGTGAGCTTCATGTTTAAGACTAGAGAACAATTGGGGGCTTTGTGTGTGTGGGGTTAAGTAGTTATAAAGTCCAGGGGGGGAGGCATCACGAAAAGTAATTCAACACATTACAACAATATACTGGGCGATTCCTGATGTTAGTCTTACTCAGAATACACTCACTGAATTCAATGAACTTAAATGTCCGTTGATTCCAATGGATCTACTTGGAGTATGATTAAAACTGAATGACACCTACTGATTTCTGGCATTTATTGTATAATGTTTATTTAAATACTTTTTAATATATATATTGTACTTTTTAAATGTGGAAATGGGATGAAATGGATGTCTGAATGAGCACATAAGAAATTAGACTGATCCATCCATCCATCGCAAGCAGAGGAAGAATGTGGTACAGAAAACTTCCAAGAAATTGAGGAGGAGATAAAATGGTTAGGTAAGGAAATATATGATTAAAACTACTTCTTTCTCCTCTCCCCTAATTATGGGTGAAATCCTATATGTGCACCATCTGACAGAAATCAACGCAGATCTGAACTTAAACCAAATTTTGCTCCATTGGCTTTGCTTTTACCATGTATTGTTAAAACACCTCACATGCTAATTTATTTATTTATTTATTTATTATTTCAATTTATATACCGCCCTTAGCAGAATAGCTCTCAGGGCGGTGAACAAACAAGATAAAATACAATATATCATAGTAAAAAATCACAAAAACATGTACAAACAAACAACAGAAAGCACAACAAAAATGAAATACAACACAAATTAAGAAAGATACATGTTAAAAGTAGAAAGATTAAGAAAATTAAAAGATTAAAATGCCTGGGAGCATAAAAAGGTCTTTACCTGGCGCCGGAAAGATAGAAGTGTAGGCGCCAGGTGTACCTCTTCGGGGAGGCTGTTCCACAACTCAGGGGCCACCACAGAAAAGGCCCTAGATCTAGTAACCACCCTCCGGGCTTCCCGATGAGCTGGTACCCGGAGGAGGGCCTTAGATTCTGAATGAAGTGAACGGGTAGGTTCATAGCGAGAGAGGCGTTCCACAAGGTATTGAGGTCCCACGCCGTGTAAGGCTTTATAGGTCAAACCCAGCACCTTGAATCTCGCCCGGAAGCAAATAGGGAGCCAGTGCAGACGCGCCAGAATAGGTGTTATATGCGAAGACCGACTGGTCCTCGTCAATAGTCTGGCAGCCGCGTTCTGCACCAGCTGAAGCTTCCGAACTGTCTTCAAGGGCAGCGCTACGTAGAGCGCATTACAGTAATCCAATCTTGAAGTTACCAGAGCATGAACAACGGAGGCGAGGTCGTCCCTGTCCAGATAGGGGCGTAGTTGGGCTACCAGACGAAGATGGTAAAATGCATTCTGTGCCACCGAGGCCACTTGGGCCTCGAGAGACAAGGAAGAATTGAAAAGAACCCCCAAACTACGTACCTGTTCTTTCAGGGGGAGTGTAACCCCATCCAGAACAGGGTGAACATCCACCATCTGAGCAGGGAAGGCGTTCACCAGCAGTGTCTCGGTCTTGTCTGGATTGAGTCTCAGTTTATTAGCTCTCATCCAGTCCATTATCGCGGTCAGGCAACGGTTCAGCACATCGACAGACTCACCTGAAGAAGATGAAAAGGAGAAATAGAGCTGCGTGTCATCAGCATATTGATGGCAACGCACTCCAAAACTCCTGATGACCGCACCCAGAGGCTGCATGTAGATGTTGAAAAGCATGGGGGACAAAACCGACCCCTGAGGGACTCCACAATGGAGAGTCCATGGTGTCGAGTGATGTTCCCCAAGCACTACCTTCTGGTGACGGTCCGCGAAGTAGGAGCGGAACCACTGCCAAGCAGTGCCCCCGACACCCAACTCCGCGAGTCTCCCCAGAAGGATACCATGGTCGATGGTATCAAACGCCGCTGAGAGATCAAGGAGAATCAACAGAGTCACACTCCCCCTGTCCCTCTCCCGACAAAGGTCATCATACAGGGCGACCAAGGCTGTTTCGGTGCCAAAACCGGGCCTAAAACCGGATTGAAACGGATCTAGAAATCGGTTTCATCCAACAGCGCCTGGAGCTGGCCGGCAACCACCCGTTCCAAAACCTTGCCCAAAAAGGGGACATTCGCCACCGGTCTATAGTTGTTCAAGTTATCTGGGTCCAAGGAGGGTTTCTTTAAAAGAGGTCTCACTACTGCCTCCTTGAGGCTACCAGGGACTACTCCCTCCCTCAAGGAGGCATTAACCACTTCCTTGGCCCAACCGGTGGTCCCAGCCCTGCTAGCTTTCACTAGCCAAGATGGGCAAGGATCCAGAACAGACGTGGTTGCCCGAACCATTCCAAGCACCTTGTCCACTTCCTCGAGCTGCACCAACTGAAACTCATCCAATAATGAAGGACAAGGCCGTTCTCCGGACACTTCAATAGATTCATCTGTCGCAACATCGGAGTCAAGATCCCTGCAGATACATGCGATCTTATCTTGAAAGTGTCCAGCAATTTCGTTGCAGCGGGCTTCCGATGTTTCCGTAGTATCGTGGGGGCCATCTGCAATTTGCTTAATGCAAGTATGTCAAGAGTACACCAAGTGACATACTTTCAGATCTCTTATTCCTTTTATTAATGTGCATTTTTAAACTTTTTTCCACATAAGAAAATTGAATATTTAAGCACATTTTAAAAAAATATCAAGTGGTATTTCTAATTACATGCACAATTGCTAATCTATCTGTTTACCCCATGCGGTAGATTTCTGTGGTTATGCATGATTCAATAATGATTAAAAATTAAAATACTGTAAAAAGTCAAGTGAATGTCTCAGGGTACAAAAAGACCATACAAAATATTGTATATAAAATAGAGGGGTGGGGTGTTCCTCCTCTGAAAATAAAATTAAGCATGGTGTGGTGTACATGTTGGTGAACAATTTTACTGCAGCGATTTCCTAAATATGAAAAATTCAGATACTGTGTATCTGACAACAAGGGTTTTGAAAGCATATGCACAGCCAAAGCAGGATAAGATCAGGGCCTTGTGCATCACACACACACACATCAATATTTCCACCTCTCATTCTTTCAACAACACTGCTTGATGATCTATACTACAGACTGAGTTTAAATATAGCTGGAAACTGGTAACTTTAGCTCTGTGATGAAGACAAGAAACCTCTTAAGACAAAACTCTCAAATTCTGTTCCCAGAATTCCTTAGGGAAAGCTGCAAAACAGGCAAAAAACCAACGCAAATTTGTAGGGCAGAAAAGTTGTACCTCTTATCTTCAAGAATGGAAGAATAGCCCTGCTGGATCAGGCTAATGGGCCATCTAGTTCAACCTCTTACTCTCACAGTGGCCAACCAGATGTCTAGGGGAAGCCTGCAAGCCGGATCTGAGCACAAGAGCACTTTCCCCTTAGGTTTTCCAAACCTATTTTTGCCACTGCTAGGCCAGTGGATGCCAGTGAACACGAGAAAACAAGCTGATGCTTCCAAACTGCCCTTCTCACCACTGCCTTCCTCACAAATATTTCTATCCACCCTTACCTATGATGTAACCATGCAGGCACCTTCTTAGTGAACATCTTTAATGGCAGTCTTAACCTTTTAAATAACCTTTAGAAGTGTGTGGAAAGCAGCAGAAGGACCTGCTTAAAGGCGAGTGAAATTATTATTCACTGTAAGAGCTTATGTGACCCTATTGATATGCAAGGCACTTTGCAGCACAACAAACAAAACAACAGGCCTATGGTGGTGAATTCCTTTCCCTTCATTGGCAATCAGCCTGGCACTTAAACGCAGAAGTCCATACATCTTGGCTGGCCTTGGAACTCAAGGGGATTTGTTTTGCCAGGATTCTGTCCATTCCCCCAAGGGGAAGGGTCTTGTCCTCAACCCAGTTCTTTGCCTCCGCAGAAACAGTCCCCATGCTGTGCATGCAGCTGGGGAATGCTGTGGGACTTGTTTGTGAAATCAGAGAGTTCTTGGGAGAATAGTGTCAAAACAAGCCTTGGAGGTGGAGAGGTGAATAGGCATCATCCCCACCATTGCATAGTGTTTCAGAGGTACTTAAGAGGGTCTTGGAAGAACAATACAACTATTGGTACAATCCCCCCCCACACACAGACATCCATATCTAAGCTGCCTCAGAAGTGGAGCACCACAACAAAGACTCCCATTCTTCCTCCCAACCTTGATGCTGGTAAGGATGGGGTTGGGAAGGGTCCTCAGAAGGTCAGCACAATCGCTGAGACAATTCCCCTCCTTCAACTCCAAGGGCAAGACTCATCACATTGGAGGCTGGCACCACACAATGCAGAACGCTTGTTTACGAGCTTTCTAGACAAGCATCCAGAAAAAGTGTGTCAGTTTTCAAAGGGTTCTTTCTCAGCTCACAGTGTTGGTGCATTTACACTGATGGGACCATATATCTCCACATCATAGTACACTGTCACTACAGCATGGTGTCATATCCACTACAGCTACATGCTAGCACAACTGACAGACAGTAGCTTGGAAAGAACATTTTAGACCTTGGTGGGTAATGACTACAGGATACGCCCAGTCGATCAATGTGCTCTGCAGTGGGACTACTGCAGCTACCATCTCATCAGGAGGCCCATTTCGCTCTGTGGCACCTTCCCTTTGGAATTCCCTCCCCTTAAATATTAGACAGGCACCATCTGTGTCATCTTTTTGGTGCCTATGGAAGACCTTCCGCTTTCAGGGGTGGGGATGCCTGGATGGGTTGGTGAGCGGAGTGTGCAGGGCAACAGCCCGATGATGATGATGACGATTAGATGTATCAGTCGCTTGATATCCAAAGGTCTCCGGGTGACTTACAACAATACTAAAAACAAAACATCATACTATAAAAACAAAACAATAAAACAACAACAACACTCCCATACAGCCACAGGGAGCTTTGGCAGCATAGTAATAAGAAACAACATCATCTCAGTCTATCAAAAGCCTGGGAGATCTACCTGGTGCCAAAAAAAATGAGGGTGCCAGGCAGACTTCACTGGGAAGTGTATTTCCCAGTTGGGGAGCCACAACTGAAAAGGCCTTCTCCCTTGTCACCCCCCTCAGAGTCTCCCTCAGAGGAGGGACCTCATAAGATCTAAGGATCTGGGTAGGTTCATATCAGGAGAGGTGTTCTAGAAGATATTGAGATCCTGAACCATAAAGAACTTTATAGATCAAAAAGAGCAGCTTGAATTGGGCTTGGAAATGTATAGTTACTAAATTAAATTATGTATTGAATGTGCAGACATTCCTTGGGCACTAGAATGGGTTCCATTTTAGGCATAGCTGCCTCAACACCTCAGGGACTTTATTCACTTATCACTGGAACCTGAAAAGGCACTCTACCATTGTGCAAATAGAGCACTTGCTGCAATCTCCCACTGCTGCCTTCTTCCAGGTTGTCAGAAATAGGCCAACATGGAGGAGATGAAGGAGCGGGAAGGAAGAGAAAAATAAGCCAGGTCTATGACTTCCAGCTGAGCCACAGGGAGCAAGCAAATTAAGAGCCAAGGCATGGGGAAACAAGATAGGAAGGGGGAGAAAGAAAACTACATATGCCACAGATATGGAGCACACACATTCTATATATTTATCACTGAAGCACGTACTACACACACAATATTTGAGAAATGAGGGCTTTGAAGGGGGAAGAATCAGTTCTGCAAAGATAAATCATGCAGCAAGGTGATTGCAGACATAAGCCAAAGCCCTTTGAGCTGCCAAGGAAAATGGCATTATCTCGGCACAACAGCCAGCTTGGGACACTTTCCTTCAAACACCCCCCCCTTCTGTCACTTTCAGTCTCTGAGTGCACAGCTCAAAACATTCACCTCCGGAGGGCTAAAATGTGAGCTTCTAAACCCAAACCAAGGAGGACCTTCTCACAGTCTCTGAGAGGAAGCTGAGAATAGTTGGGCCGTTTCCATATGTAGAGTCAAACAGAAGCCTACATGCAAGAGGTTTTGTTTGTTTTCAAAGAACACAACATCCCTTCAAGGAGCACTAAAAAAAAAAAAACCTGCAAAGGGGTCAAGACATAACTCTGATGCTTTAGTGCATAGTATCAATCACAGAGCTGTCTCTAAGACAATAATATTTTACATACTGTTGTCATCTGTATAAAATATGGACAAAGATTACATTTATAATGGCTACAAATGCATTAACTTCAGTATGAGTATTTGTCTAAAGATCAGAGCTGGGGAACCCGCAGCTCACCAGATGTCACTGGATTCCAACTCCCATCAGCCCCAGCAAGCATGGCTAATGGCCAAGACGAAAAGAATTGGAGTCCAGCAACGTGTAAAAGGCCACAGGTTTCCCCATTCCTGCTCAAGATAGATTTTGGGACAAAGTGTGCAAAAACATGAGGGAAGTAAGCAGTGGCCTAATTCTCAAGGGAGAATTCTTGAAGTCTGAGGTAGGCCTCCTTCAGGAGTTCATGGCCAGTAACTATAGGAAGTAAAGGTTTATCTCTCTCACACACATATGCTACCTTTTGCCTGTCCACTTCTGCCCACGAGGTGAAACACAGACCAGACTCTAGGCTTCTACCTCAGCAAGATTACAGGGCCTTCTTGTGGTGACACCTAACTTATGTAAAACTTCATTGACCCACATTCCCTCCAGTGTTTTGTATGGCAGATGTTGTGATCACAGGAAGGTGTGTGGGTGTGTATGTGTGTGCACTTTCTAGAAGTAGTCATGCAGTCAGTCTGCCATGAAATAGCTCTCTTCAGGAGTTATCTAATCAGGATTCTAAAACATATGGAAAATCAGGATTCTAAAATGTGTGGGGAGCTTCCACAAGCACGGGAGACTCCCAATCTCAGAAGATCACCCTATCCCTCAACCTTTTGCTTTAGATCGGGGTGCCTAACATAGTCTTCCAGATGTTGCTCCACTTCAACTGGCATGAGCTTCCTCCAGCAAGGCCAATGGTCTAATATGACGGGTGTTGTAGTCCAATAACACTTGGAGGATCACATCTTAGTCACTCCTGCTTTAGATTGCAAATCCCTAGGGGGAAAGACTATTAACATGCTGCCCTGAGACCATGGGATAAAGTGGGGTATAAATGAACTAAAATAAAAATAGCTTGTGTGTGTTAGAAAGAATTCACTGCACTTCTGGTAGACAAAGTCCTCTAGCCAAGGATATATCTATTATATTCCTGTCTTTGACAAGCTGTCAGGGTAATATTGACTGAGTGGAAGTGTGTATTACAGCCCTAATGGCTTTATTTGGCTATCAGTGGGAGCACATGAGCTGGACATTTAATATATCAAAAATGTGACTGACTGCTTGGGTAATTCTACCTAATCAAGGAGTCTCAAAATGCTATGAATAAAGAAAACTGAAGTGACAGGCAAGATAAAAGGGGGGCATTTGCAAAGTAAACTAAGGAAAGAAACCAGAATGAACTGGAATAGAACAGGGGAAGAATCTAGCATAGCCGTTATTAGAAAACAGGATTTTTCAGCCAACCCCAAAGTATGGATCAATGTACAGGGAAAAGAGATGCAGTGTAATGTAGTTTAGGAATGGGCAAATCTGTCTGTTTTGGTTTCTTTCAGTTTCTCATTTGTCCAGTCTTACATTCAGTTCTCCACATCAGTTTGTGATTTCTTAAAAAGTCCTCATGAAAATTCATCACCATATTAGTGCGAACTTCTGCCAATATATTCATTTGTATGCAATTTTGCCTAACACATTTCTGCAAAACAATTTCCCCTAATGCAATGCATTTTTGTGTATCGTTTTCATTAATGTTGTGCATTTTTATGCATACTTTACCCTAGTACATATACAGTCCTTTGGTCCATCTAATTTACCAGTGTTGGCACTGATCAATAGTGGCTTTTCCAGGTTTACTTAGCGCTACCTAGAGACACCAGGGATTGAACCTGGAACCTGTGGCATGCAAAGCATGTGCTCTGACAATGGACTTCAGCCCTTCCTCAGTTAAAGAACATATCCTAGCCAGACAACAAAAATCGAGGAGGGCACAGAGCAGGTCCAGTATGGGGTGTGATCTGAAGAGACTCCAGAGGGACAGACAGAGAGGCATGCAGGATTTGGGTCCTGGACCAAGTTTTTTCCTCACCCCTACCCCCGATATACAGGGTTAGCCCCTCTCATTCAATCCTCACAACAACCCTATGAGGAATTTTTAAGGTGAGAGATGGTGTCTGGCTCAAGAGGATACGTTCATAGCTTTGAATCCAGTTCTCTCCCAGGCCTAGTCTGGCACTCTAACTGGTTTTGGCTTTATGCATCCTTACATTTCTTTTATTTTCTTTTTAAAACAAAGAAGATACATGATTTTGTTGTGCTACACAGTCCTGATTACGCTCTAGTGAAAGGAAACAAGCCATACACAACTGAATCTGTCCAAGAATGAGGGAGAAATTCTATTCAGTTTGCATTTAAAGGCAAACCTACCTAATTTGTACTTTCCAAAGCAATATGTAAACCGAAGCACAACCATGCAATAATTTGCAGTTCTCTGAATTTTGCAATGGAGTTGTCCTGACAAGTAATGCATACAAAATTGCACATACTGCTGAAATTAACATACAAACCCCATTATATTAAGGGAAATCGCTTTGCAAAAATTTGTATATTAGGGGAAATTGCATACAGAAATTTGCATATTATGAAGAATTTTGCACGAAAATTACAAGAAATTCGCACTGAATTTCCATGCACACTTTAAAAAAAACCCTGAAGACAGAACTGAACTTTTATTTCATTTTATTTGTTACTTGTATACCACTTTTTCTTCCTGAGGGAAGCCCAAAGTGGCTGACAGCACACAGAAAACTGAATTAGCACAAAGTGTTTGAGTAAGCAATATACAAAGCATAAAATAATAACACCTTATTTTTAAGCCTAATTACAGTGATTGGGGAGGGTTAACCCCAATCCCCCCCAATATTAATTAGGCCTGGAGTAGAGTGGGGAGGTTCCCAAATTTAATTGCTGAATAAGAGGTTGATCCAAGTGGAACAGGCTGCAGGCCAAATCCAAAGGCTCTGCTGGCCATGCCTAGTCCATGGGTTAGACGTTGCCCACCTTCAAGCAATCTGCACAGATGAAAAGGTTTCCCCTTAGCCTTGCATATTTAAAGAAGCAAATCAGTATCTCCTAGTCCATATTTGCCCAAGATTGTCACTGCTGTAGAGGAGCAGACCTCACCTCCATGGAAACATGGATGGGGAAGAACAAAGCAGGAATGTGGCCTAGTGATGTACAAACCAGGCCACTATGGATGTGGAATTATTATTTTAAAAAGATTTAAATCCTTAAATTGATTTAATCTAAAGATTTAAACTTTTTAAAATAATAATAATAATAATAATAATAATAATTGCAACAGAATGCTTCTAACCATTGCATAGATTAGGGAGTAGAATTAACTGCATCTGACACTTAGGGTAAATTCTATATTCTGAGCAGCTGAAACTGTTTAGCACTGGGGGCTGCATCCTGGAACAGCTGAAGTTTCTAAAAAGCTGCTCAAGCACATCTGCACTTAGGGAATGTTGCAATAGTCTGATCTAGCATTCCCCAAAGTTTTATGACTGGGGAGAGAGGGGGCTCTGCTGTCAAACAAACAGAAGCTGGAGAAAGGCACTCCTGGTCATAGAAACCATCTGATTATCAAGTACAGTAGCATAATCAGGTCCACTACTACATCCAAGATGAAAAACTCATGCATCACAGAAAGTTTATCTATATAAGACAGGGATCCAATGGGATTGGCTCTTGCATCATGTCTGGTGCTCCTGTATGCAGTATGATTTCTTTAAATGGCTTGAATTAAAATTCATTGCTTCCCTGAGAGCACACAAACTGCAATAAATCAAGGCAATAAATTACTGCTATGCTTTGCTCTGAAATTAACTCCCATATATGGGAAATAAAACAGCAAATTTATAGCCACAATCAATCTGTTTTAATGTATATAACTCCATCATTTACTTTCTTTTACCATTTCCTGCCCTCACTACAACCTTTTCTAGCAGCTACTAGTCTGAAAAGGTAATGGCTTGCTATGGATCACATTCTGGCAGTTTTCAAAACTCTGGTGCATTATAGGACCCATTACAGGAGTCAAGCCTGCTGCTTAATGAAGACTGCATGAAGCGTGGGCCAATGTCATCCCCAATGTGGCTATTTTGGAGACGTTCTACAATACATAGGCTGGAACTAAACGTTAAAGCACAGGCAGGCTGTTTTCAGCAGCACGCTGTCTCTTGTAGTAATAAGCACACTTGAATACAAGCTGACTTAATCGTCACCATCCTGGAATAATGGGAGGATCTGAACTGGTTTTTACTCCTCCTGAAGATGATGATGCAACAGAACCATCTCAAACTATGCTTCAAAACGGGTATAGTGCAGATAGGGCCTTGGATAATCCAAGGGAGGGTGGCAAGAGGGAGTAGGCATACCAATGCAGCCAGAGGAGGCAAAGTGAACTAAAAAAGTTAGATGGGGAGGTAGTATTTCACCTTGAGCTTAAGAAGTAGTTTAGAAGTGGAGTTTCAAATCCTTGATTAAGAAAGGATTCTGACTAGCCTTTAGTTCAGAGTACCAACACTTTTATTTTGCTGCCCATGACAGACATTTTGTGCTTGTACCCAAAGCACTTTTATCAAGATATGAGTACCTGCTCTTTATTTTTTACCAAAGAAATCCACTGTCTATACCAATATGGTCTCCTGCTTAATTTTTCACACTTGCATCATGACTAATTGCAAAGGATGATTGCACACTAAATTGCAGTCACAAAAAAGACAACCACCCCATCAGCCATCAAATTAGACACAGTGGGAGTCCTAAAGAGCAATTTCTTCATGGGATTATTCTGTGACACACCATTTCAATTAAACAGAGACATTCTAACCAGTACTACTCTTCCGGCAAGAACTGTATAAAGACAACCTCAAGCTACAGCTCAGATAACAGAACTACCAATCTTTCACTCTCTACATGCATTAAGGATTGACTACAATTACTAAATGGGTTGACAGCTGCTGAATATCTCCCCGGTTGGCTATGACAAATGTTTCCTAAATGTAGCTCAAGGTCTGGCTATGATTTCAATATGTTCTTTGTTGTTGTTGTTGTTATGTGCCCCCAAGTCGACTACGACTTATGGCAACCCCATGAATCAGTGACCTCCAAGAGCATCTGTCATGAACCACCCTGTTCAGATCTTGTAAGTTCAGCTCTGTGGCTTCCTTTATGGAATCAATCCATCTCTTGTTTAGCCTTCCTCTTTTTCTACTCCCTTCTGTTTTTCCAAACATTATTATCTTTTCTAATGAATCATGTCTTCTCATTATATGTCCAAAGTATGATAACATCAGTTTCATCATTTTAGCTTCTAGTGACAGTTCTGATTTAATTTGTTCTAACACCCAATTATTGGTCTTTTTTGCAGTCCATGGTATACGCAAAGCTCTTCTCCAACACCACATTTCAAACGAGTTGATTTTTCTCTTATCAGCTTTTTTCACTGTCCAACTTTCACATCCATACATAGAGATCAGAAATACCATGGTCTGATTGATCCTGACTTTAGTGTCAAGTGATACATCTTTGCATTTGAGGACCTTTTCTAGTTCTCTCACAGCTGCCCTCCCCAGTCCTAGCCTTCTTCTGATTTCTTGACTATTGTCTCCATTTTGGTTAATGATTGTGCCAAGGTATTGATAATCCTTGACAAGTTCAATGTCCTCATTGTCAACTGTAAAGTTGCATAAATCTTCTGCTGTCATTACTTTAGTCTTTTTGATGTTCAGCTGTAGTCCTGCTTTTGTGCTTTCTTCTTTAACTTTCATCAGCATTCGTTTCAAATCATTACCGGTTTCTGCTAGTAGTATGGTATTGTCTGCATATCTTAAATTATTGATATTTCTCCCTCCAATTTTCACACCTCCTTCATCTTGGTCCAGTTCTGCTTTCCGTATGATATGTTCTGCGTACAGATTAAATAAACAGGGTGATAAAATACACCCTGGTCTCACACCCTTTCCGATTGGGAACCAATCCGTTTCTCCATATTCTGTCCTTACAGTAGCCTCTTGTCCAGAGTATAGGTTGCGCATCAGGACAATCAGATGCTGTGGCACCCCCATTTCTTTTAAAGCATTCCATAGTTTTTCATGATCTACACAGTCAAAGGCTTTGCTGTAATCTATAAAGCACAGGGTGATTTTCTTCTGAAATTCCTTGCTCCGTTCCATTATCCAACATATGTTTGCGATATGATCTCTGGTGCCTCTTCCCTTTCTAAATCCAGCTTGGACGTCTGGCATTTCTCGCTCCATATATGGTAGAGCCTTTGTTGAAGAATCTTGAGCATTACTTACTTGCATGGGATATTAAGGCAACAGTTCGATAATTATTGCATTCCCTGGGATCCCCTTTCTTTGGAATTGGGATGTATATGGAACTCTTCCAGTCTGTGGGCCATTGTTTAGTTTTCCATATTTCTTGACAGATTTTAGTCAAAATTTGGACTGATTCAGTCTCAGTAGCTTTTAGCAACTCTATTGGTATGCCATCTATTCCTGGTGATTTGTTTCTTCCAAGTATTTTAAGAGCAGCTTTCACCTCGCATTCTAAAATTTCTGGTTATTCATCATATGGTTCCTCCATGAATGAATCTGTCATCCTGGCATCTCTTTTATAGAGTTCTTCAGTGTATTGCTTCCATCTTCCTTTTATTTCATCTCGGTCAGTCAGTGTGTTTCCCTGTTGATTATTCAACATCCCTACTCTTGGTTTAAATTTCCCTTTCATTTCTCTAAACTTTTGGAACAGGGCTCTTGTTCTACCCTTTTTGTTGTCCTCTTCTATTTCTATACAGTAACTATTGCAATAGTTCTCTTTGTACCTATGTACTAGTCGCTGTATTGTTGCATTTAGGGTTCTGACTGTGTTTCTATCGCCTTTTGCTTTTGCTTTCCTTCTCTCTTTAACCATTTTAAGAGTTTCATCAGTCATCCATTGGGGTCTTTCTCTCTTTTTAGCTAGAGGTATTGTCTTTTTGCATTCTTATAACGTCTCTGACTTCATTCCATAGTTCTTCTGGTTCTCTGTCAACTAAGTTTAAACCCTCATACTTGTTCCTTATTTGATCTTTATATGCTTCTGGGATGTTATTTAAATTGTATTTTGGCATTATGATTGCTCTGTTGGTCTTCTTTAGCTTTACTCTGATTTTCGATACGACCAGTTCATGATCTGTACCGCAGTCTGCTCCTGGTCTAGTTTTTGCAGAAAGTATGGAACTTCTCCATCTTCTGCTACCAATTATATCATCAATTTATAATAAAGCTTCCCTCATCCATGATTTAATTGTGGATGAGGCGGCCGATCTGGCGTTTATTACTGAGACATGGGTGAGCGATCTGGGAGGCATTAATCTCTCCCAGCTGTGCCCACCTGGGTACTCGGTTCAGCATCTGGGTAGATCCGAGGGTCGGGGAGGGGGAATCGCTGTGGTCTATAGAAGTTCCATCCCTCTCATTAGGCACCCTATCCAGGTAGCTAATGGTCTGGAGTGTCTCCATATTACGTTGGGTCAGTGAGACAGACTGGGAATACTGTTGGTGTACCGTCCACCCTGCTGCCCAACAGCCTCCCTAACTGAGCTGACGGAGGTGGTCTCGGGTTTGGTGTTGCGATCCCCCAAATTTATGGTATTGGGAGATCTCAGCATTCATGCCAAGACCGCTTTGTCTGGGGCAGCTCAGGACTTCATGGCCTCCATGACAGCCATGGGGCTGTCTCAATTTGTTACTGGCCCTACGCATATTTCGGGGCACACTCTAGACTTAATTTTTGCTACTGGAGCAGGGGATGGTGATCTGGGAGTGAGGGATTTTACATCTATTCCTCTGTCATGGACAGATCATCGCCTATTGAGGTGTAGGCTCACAATGTGTTCTCCCCTCTGCAAGGGTGGAGGACTTATTAAGATGGTCCGCCCCCGGAGACTAATGAATCCTGAAGGTTTTCAGAAGGCTCTGGGGAGTTTTCCGGCTGATAAAACTGACGCTCCTGTCGAAACCCTGGTCAATCTGTGGAATACGGAAATGACCCGGGCAGTTGACATGATCGCCCCGGTGCGCCCTCTCCTCTGCAGAGCTCAATTGGCTCCGTGGTTTACCCCAGAGCTAAGAGTGATGAAGCAAGAAAGGAGACGGCTTGAGTGCAAATGGAGACGAACTCCCGACGGCTGTGGTCTTGCACTTGTGAAGATCTCTACCAAACTCTATGTGAAGGTGGTGAGGGCAGCGAAGAAGCAGTACTTTGCTGCCTCCATTCAGTCATCTTCTAACCGCCCAGCGGAACTTTATAATGTTGTTCGGGGACTTTTACACTCTGGTCCTCAGAACGCAATAATACCATCAATAGCCCGCTGTAATGAGTTTGCGAGATACTTCCAAGATAAGATCACAAACATCCGCCGGGACCTTGACTCCAATATTGTAGCAGTTGAGCCTAATGAGGTGTCCGGAGCACAGTCCTGTCCTGTTTTATTGGATGAATTTCAGTTAGTTCAGCTCGAGGACGTGGACAAGGTGCTTGGACAGGTGTGGGCGACCACTTCTGCTCTGGATCCTTGCCCCTCATGGCTAATAAAAGCTAGCAGGAACGGAACAGCCGGATGGGCCAAGGAGATGATCAATGCCTCTTTACGAGAGGGAGTGGTACCACCCTGCCTGAAACAGGCGGTGGTGAGACCGCTCCTAAAGAAACCCTCCTTGGACCCTGAAAATCTTGACAACTATAGACCGGTAGCAAATGTTCCGTTCCTGGGCAAGGTTTTAGAGCGTGTGGTCGCTCACCAGCTCCAGGCTCTCTTGGATGAAACTGATTATCTGGATCCATGTCAATCGGGCTTTTGGCCGGGGTTTGGTACAGAAACAGCCTTGGTCGCCCTGTATGATGACCTCTGTCGGGAGAAAGACAGAGGGAGTGTAACTCTGTTGGTTCTCCTTGATCTCTCAGCGGCTTTTGATACCATCGACCATGGTATCCTTCTGGGGCGACTTGCGGACTTGGGAGTTGGAGGCACTGCTTGGCAGTGGCTGTGCTCCTACCTCGAGAATCGTCTCCAGAAGGTGGTGCTTGGGGAGCATTACTCGAGTCCCTGGGTACTCCAATATGGGGTCCCACAGGGTTCAGTTCTGTCCCCCATGCTCTTTAATATCTATATGAAGCCGCTGGGCGAGGTCATTAGGAGATTTGGAGTGCGTTTCCAGCAATATGCTGATGATACGCAGCTCTACTTCTCCTTTTCATCTTCTTCAGGTGAGGCTGTTAATGTACTAAACCACTGCCTGACCGCGATAATGGACTGGATGAGAGCTAATAAACTGAGACTCAATCCTGACAAGACTGAGATGCTGTTGGTGGGGGGGGCTCTCTGCCCAGATGGATGATGTCCGACCTGCCCTAGATGGGGTTACACTCCCCCTAAAGGAGCAGGTCCATAGTTTGGGGGTCTTATTAGATCCGCTCCTGTCACTGGAGGCTCAAGTAGCCTCGGTGGCACGGAATGCGTTCTACCAGCTTCGGCTGGTAGCCCAACTACGACCCTATCTGGATAAGGAGAACCTTGCCACAGTTATCCATGCTCTGGTAACCTCTAGATTGGACTACTGTAATGCACTCTACGTAGGGTTACCTCTGAAGACGGTTCGGAAACTTCAGCTGGTGCAGAATGCTGCGGCCAGAGTTCTTACTGGGACAAAAAAAATTGATCATATAACAGCTGTCCTGGCCCAGCTGCACTGGCTACCAATATGTTTCCGGGCCAGATTCAAAGTGTTGGTTCTTACCTATAAAGCCCTTAACGGCATCGGACCGCAATACCTGGCGGAACGCCTCTCCCGCTATGTACCTACCCGGTCGCTGCGCTCGACGTCGAAGGCCCTTCTCCGTGTCCCAATGCATAGGGAGGCACGGAGAACGATAATTAGAGCTAGGGCCTTCTCAGTGGTGGCCCCCGAACTATGGAACGCCCTCCCTGATGAGATACGCCTGGCGCCTTCTTTGTTATCTTTTCGGCGCCAGGTAAAGACCTACCTCTTCGCCCAGGCATTTTAAAAATTTGAATTTAAAATTGAAAAATTTTATTTATGTTTTATTGTGTATTGTATTTACATCCACTTGTATTTTAACCTGTTTTATTATGCTGTACACCGCCCTGGGAGCTTATTGCTATAGGGCGGTCTAAAAATGTAATAAAATAAATAAATAAATAAATAAATAAATTTGATTCCTATATTGGCCATTTGGTGATGTCCACGTGTACAGTCGTTTTTTCAGTTGTTCAAAAAATGGCTTCACAGAATTCAATAAGTCTTTCTCCTGCTTCGTTTCTGTCTCCTAAGCCCCATTTCCCCACAATTCCTAATTCTTCTCTGTTCCCTACTTTTGCATTCCAGTCCCCCATGATTATCAGCACATCTTGTTTTGGTGTGTGATCAATTTCTTCCTGTACTTCTGCGTAAAATCTCTCCAATTCCTCTTCTTCTGCGTTTGCCATTGGAGTATAGACTTGGATGATGGTTATGTTGATAGGTTTCCCATTTAATCTTATTGACATCACTCGCTCAGACCTTGCGTTGTAGCTCCTAATTGCTCTTGCTACATCACTTCTCACTATTAAAGCAACTCCATTTATTCTTAATTTCTAATTTCCTGCATAAAATATTTTGTAGTTGCCTGACTGGAAAAGTCCCATTCCTGTCCATATTAATTCACTCATGCCAAGTATTGTAGTGTTGATGCGTTCCATTTCTTGCTTGACAATTTCTAACTTTCCCTGGTTCATGCTTCTCACATTCCATGTTCCTATTGTGTGCGTCGTACAACTCTGGACTCTCCTTTTGCATCTGTGTACATCAGCCTCTGGGCTTCCTTTCGGCTTTGACCCAGCTGCGTCATTAGTCACAGCGCTACTCGTACTTGTCCTTTGTTCTTCCCCAGTAGCTCGGTGAGTGCCTTCTGACCTGGGAGTCTCATCTTCCAGCACTATCTCGTGTTGCATTTTGGATACTTTGTTCATAGGGTTTTCATGGTAAGAGGTATTCAGAGGTGGTTTACCATTGCCTTCCTCTGAGTTTGGATGCATCTTAGTCTGGTGTTTCAGCTTTGACCATTCCGCCTTGGGTGCCCCTGCTAAGAGTCTAGCCTCTTGGTCGAGACTCCAGACGGCTTTGCTCTCAGCTTCTTCAACACACTCAAACCCCCTCACCACGTTAAGTTGTGCATCCAAAGAGGAGGATATGTTCTTATTAATGCACAAATCTGAATGGCTATGTAATATTAGTAATGCTACAATAACATATTTTGTTAACACCAGTGATGTGGGGTGGAAATTCTTCCATGGAAAATTTTCCAAAACAGGGTATTTTCCAGTGGTTATTTTTTCTGCGGAAAAATGTTTTCATTTCATAAGTTTAACAGCAACAATGAATAGATACGAACTGAAAATACATTACTAGGAAAGCTAGGCAGTTTCAAAGTGCTTAATTTTGTTTAATAAATAAAAGAAAAATAAGCTTGCTAAATTAGATCACTGAAAACGTTACTCTATGCAGATTACCCAAACTTGCAAAGGGAATTTTTTCAGTTCATACTTTTCTGGAAAAAAAATATCATCACTGGTTGACACACATGCTTACGAATGCATCATGTAAAATCAAAGGCCTCAGATATGTTCTTAGGTATGAGGACATGCTATTAAAATTGTTTCTGCCTTAAAGCTTATCAAAGGGCAGAATAAAGAATGGGGAGAAGATATGACACAGTTAAGAGCATATATAACAATATATTCCTCCAAACAACTGCTTAGAACCTGACTAACTTATTTGAATTTAATTCTCACTGAAGGAGGAGAGGAGGGTGAAGTCTCATTGTGAGAGTGCGGGTCCACTCGCACAACATCGGATTTTGCCTTTCATGTTTGTAACAGTTTAACAAAAGGCTGCTGCTGAAAGAGGTAAACTAACATGTGCAAATAAACTCTGCCAAAGATGCGAACTCACCTCTTGCCAACAACATATAAAGTGAAAGACATCTCGTTACCTGTTTTGGTATTGATGAGGAAAAAGTTCTGGGGGTTTCCACTGGTAATCCTATAGGTCAGCTTTTCATTAGTGCTGGAATCCGGATCTTGAGCCTGTATCTGAATAACTGATACATCCTTAGGAGAGTTTTCCAAAACTGATGGGTAATAAATAGGTTCAGAAGTCAATGGGGCATTGTCATTCACGTCTTCGACCTCAACATAGACCTCAATGGTGGTGTAAAGTGGAACGACACCACGATCTATTGCGTACACAGTTAGCCAGTAGGACTGGGTTGTCTCTCGATCTAGGATATCCGCTGTATATATAACTCCTGCAAGAAAAAGTGGAGGAAAAGATTCAGGATTGCTGAAGAAAATTAAGACATTAAGAGAGACAGAGATTTCAGGTACAAGGGTGCCTCATTAACAGAACATGAGAAAAGGTATTGAAGCCATTGTGTGAATTAGATGCTTGAATTGAGAGATCTGGATGTTATTTCAAGTCAGTATGCACACATCTCTTTCCACAGCCATTCTTGATTATGCACACCCTTCTTCTTTTCCATCCTCTCTTCCAATTTTCATCACAGACTGATCCCTTCTTCTCCCATCTCATCATTATCCTGAAGCATTCCCCACTAGTTGCAACTCCCCACATGCATACCATGAACACGTGCTGAAACACATTGGTCTGTAGTTATTGTTCATTGACCACACTAAGCACATGGAAGTTCCATTCTTGCAGTCAATTCATGCACTCCAAGCTATGCCACTCATCTTACACGGATCCACTGAATGCTTGAACAGAACCAATGTGCCTACAACTACACACAAGGAGGGCTGTATCCATGTGATTGAGCACCTGACAACAAATGGGTTCTCGGATGCACAGAGCTACACATGCACATAGGGAGAGGGGTTGAGGCTTCCACCGGATGCCTGTTCATGGGATGCCTGAATGGGGCATCGGTTTTACACAAAGCTGTTTCACTTTTTGAAATTTTCCAAACAGTGAAGTCAACTTCTTTGAATTCTTTAAGAACTATTCCCTATGTAGACTCTGAGAGTTTTATGATAGATTTCTGTGAATGTTACACTGAGAATCTAAAGGATTTGATTATTGCAGCATGAGTCAATCATTTCCAGTCCCCCTTGAAGAGGCAGAACTGCCGTGGTGGTTACCAAGCAGTATAGATAACATTAAGCATACAGTGATAATCTACACCAAGGTGTCCTTCTAAAACCAGGAAGTTCAAGTGTATAATCTCATCATTTAAAAAAAACCCTTGATTTTTTTTTTGTTGGGTCATCCTAATCCATCACTAAAATTCTGGGATGAAATTTTTTGAAAGAGATCATCCAGGAGCAAATAATAGAGATATATTAGCAGGGAAGCTTTAGGACAAAATAGGAAGGAAAGAAAGTTGGATTCAGCTGCTGATGGCAGTTGAAGAGTTTTAAGCACCTCAATTTGTCATTCATGGGAGAAAGATTTAGCTCTTGGGCAGTAATAAATAATTTTTGATTATGCCACCCTGTGAACAGTTCTGAGAGTGCCTAAAGTCTATGAATGGTTTCAAATAGCTAGCATGTGATTCCTACTACAAGGAGCTAATGGCAAGCATGACTGAATATTACAAGACGGTGTTCATGATGTCACAGTCACATTCAAGTGTGCAGTTATGTAAAATCCAGAGATCCTAAACCAATGTGGAACTCCAAAAACAGGCTTTAAAATGTCTACACTTAAGAAGCCAATGAACTGTTATGTACAGAATACATCTGATCAGAGACAGTGAACAATATCCAACCCACCGACTTGGCACATGCCACATATACATTTTTGGACCTGTGTACTGCCTCCTGATTCCAAACTCAGAATCACTAGTGTGTAGATTTGCAACTTCACCCACAAGCACTTAAAGGGTGGGACATATTCATCATTTTGCAATGTTCAATCACTCTGACTGTAGATATCAACAATTTGTGTCAAATGATCTTGAGTATGTTCCCTCTATGAGGGTCCCTTTACCCAGTAGCAAAACGGAACAGGTGATGCACGCGTAAGGCTTTGTTCCTTTCCACAAAGGAGGTCTGGAACCATGTGAGTGAGCCCAATTGCATGCGGCCTCCAGTAATCACGTGGCTAATCAAGCCTGGATGGAAAATGACCATATGCTTGATCATCTTTCAGAAGTGTAGGGAGAATCCACGTGAAAGTGGTTCCTGTGCTACTGTGGTCATATATGGAGACACCCTCCCTCAGCAGACAGAAAAGGAAAGAGAACGCCATATTTTCTTATACTGCAAAGCACAGAAACACCATTATGCCTGTTGATGTAAGGTATGGCAGGACTTGCTCTTGGACTGGAGAGCAGTTGATGGTGTTTAAGTTACACACTACACCACCAACTAGAAATGGGTGTGAAATTCAATTCAGTATGCATTTGGCAGTATCCCAAATCTATAAAATCTGCACTTTCTAAAACAATATGAGAACCGAAACACAGCTACTCTTTGAAATTTGTACTTATTCGAGTTTTGCAATAGTTCGCCAAACAAAGTTTACAAAAATACTTATGTTAGGGGAAGCTGTGTATAAAAATCACTATACGGGTAAAAATAACATTAAAAATGCATTATATGGTGAAAAATTGCTTGCAAAAATATGTACATGAGTCAAAACTACAGACAAAAAAAGGGTTTATTAGGTGAAATATGCACTAAAATTCTGGAGAATTTCATATATTTTTTTTAAAAAAATGGCAAACTGCTGCAGAAATGCGGAGAACTGAATTTAAGATTGGAAAAATGAGAAACAGAGAGAACCGGAATTGACAGATCTTTTCATCCCTACCACCAACAGATTAGTTCCAAACATTTAGGAGGGAAAATGAAGCAGTGCCTCCAGGCCTGAAGCCCAATTAATGTAAGTAATGCACAACTTGGGTCCTGCTTGCGGGCTTCCCCCAGGCACCTGGTTGGCCACTGTGAGAACAGGATGCTGGACTAGATGGGCCACTGGCCTGATCCAGCAGGCTCTTCTTATGTTCACTCACAGACCAAGGCCTTGACCTATGATTTCTCTCAACATCTTCCATGGAGCCCAAATTTTAATAAGAACATCAGAATGGGACACTGTCACTGTGGTGATTAAAGAGAATAGGACATATATGATAAGCCATATTAGGTCTACACCTTAGTGAACTGGATGCCATAAATTCCTATACCACTGTGTTAATGAACCAGGACAAATGATTTTATTCATGCTAAATATTCTTGTCTGTAGAGTATTGCTGACTACCGAAAGAAGCATAGATGTAACAAGGGAACAGCCATTGCTCAGTGGTAGAGCATCTGCTTTGCATGCAGAAAGTCCCAGGTTTAATCCCTGGCATCTCCAAGTAGGTCTGGGGGAGAACCCAGTCTGGATCCCTAACAACCACATGCCGCTCAGTGTACATAATACTGAGCTAGATGGACCAATGGTCTGACTCAGTATAAGCCAGCTTTCCACGTTCCTATGAAGTATGTTGTGACAGAAGTGCCTTGGAGATCAGAAGAAGAATAGGCATCTTCTGAACAAGGAACAGCTCCAATATACTATGCTCTGTAGACATAAGGAAGTGAAAACAGAAATATCTACACAAAATAAGCAAGAAGCAGAATTGAGGAAGTGGCAAACCAGACAGTGGTTCATAAAGACAAGACTGTTAGACCTCAGAACGAATTACATTCCCAATATCCACCGCCATTAACAAGAGAAACAGTAGGAAGTGCTGGTGGATAAGCTGTCCTTTATCATTAGACTGCTATCAATAGTGAATGGTTACATCTCAAAGGGCCAGGAACATTCACTGTGTCTTGGACTCGGAATGATGGCCAGGTCAATTGTTGACAGCGGTATCCAAACACAAACCTGAAATACATTTCTCCTGAGGGCAGATGCTGGAGGACTGAAAGGGCAAGAGATGGAGACTAAAGGTGGGTAGCCAGATGCAAATGTGGTCAGGGCTTTAACAGTTATGGGAATTATTTGAGCAGATGTAGCTTTCATGCAAGTCATACTCGCTGAAATTCACTCTTCTACACAACCATTAAAGGTGCAGGAGGAGCTGTGTCCACTTCTGTATCCAGCGATTCCAGCTGAAGTAATAATGGCTGTGTTGACCAAGAAAGGAGTACCAGTATTTAAACCAGGCCTGGCCGATCCAGATAATGCATGCTGCCAGCCAACCATGGGCACTGATGCTGCACCTCCCTATCCCATTCTGTGCCTCAAGAGGGCTCTCAATGAGGCAGTAGAACACACATTCTTGGGCAGTTCACCAGGCTAAGTCCCAACATCAGCTCACAAGGTTCTCCTGATGCTAAGTCCTCAACAGTGGTAACAGCAAACAGCTCTAAAATTGGCTGTGTTGGTAGATATTGATTGATTGATGGATTATATTTATATCCCCACCTTTCCTCCAAGGAGCTCAAGGTGGTGTACAAACCAGATCCTCCCCGCTCCCAATTTTATTCTCTCTACAAACCTGTAAGGTAGTTTAGGCTGAGAGACAGTGATTGGTCCAAGGTCACCCAGTGAGCTTCATGGTGCAGAGATTTGAACCCTGGCCTCCCAGGTCCCAGCCTGGCACTCTAACCATTACACCACACTGGAGCACAAGGTACACATATGGATTTGTTAATACCCTTGTATTTGTGGAATATCTCTTATAAGCAGGAGAGGAAAGCTACCTGTATTGCAATTTTTCAGAAGGGGCATATGTAGGGATGGGGGGAGAAATTTGGTTCAGTTTGCATTTTTGTTGCGCTGCAGCCAACTCAGAAGGGACAGGAAGGGGGGAGGCATGAGTTTCAGGCACCTCCGCAGACTTCAGAAGAAGCAGAGTTGGGAATCGTTGTGTCTGAGCAGGATCATGCAGGAGGGGGGCAGCCTGCTCTCCAGCCAGTTCCCACGAGTAATGCCCTTTCCGAGGAGCCGAGCGCACCGCCCCCAGTTGATGCAGAGGACTTGTGGGGGGAAGCTTCAGAGACAGTGCCAGCTCCTCCCTTGCCAAGCAGTTCCCAGGAGGATTCCAGTGTGACCCCGCCCCCTGACCTCGAGCCCGTTGCTCGGGAGCAGGTGTCTTCAGATGAGCCGTTGGATGCGCGTCCCCTGTCTCCTCGTTCCCGTCGCCGCAAGAAACGGACAGGGCAGAGACAGGAATTACGAAGGAGTCAGAGATTACGTTCAAAAACATTTCCTATATAAGCCTGCCACTCCCAGTGGGGGGTCGTTGAGTCAACTTCCTTCACACGCTGCAGAGCATGTCTAGAGTATAGTTAGGGACTCTAGTGAGTTAGCGTAGGGTTTCCTATGAAGCGCAATGCCTTTGATGTATCCATTACTCTGATAAAATAAGATTTACTTGCACACACACTCCAGCCTCATTCTTTCGACTCTGGACGGGACAATTTTAAGGTAAAACTCCCCTAATTCACACTTCCTAAACATAATGCACAAACCCAAGGGCAACTATGCATTGAAATCTCCACTTTTTCCAAATTTTCCAGTGCTGTTCTCCAGACAAATAATGTATGCAAAATACTAGGGAAAAGTGTGCCATAAAGTGCTAGCATTAATGAAAATAACATACAAACATTGCCTCGTGTTAGGGAAATTTGCTTGCAAAAACGTGTGGATACAGAGATATTCACAACAAAATGCTCATGGATTTTTATGAGAATTGATGTGGAAATATGGAAAACTGAACTTAGGACTGGAAAAATGAGAGATGGAGAGAAACTGAAACAGACAGATTTCTGCTTCCCTGCGTACACGATACATTCCTGCTGGCAGGTTTTTTGTTAGCATATCACTCTCAATACAATTTCCTCTGCTGAGCCTTTATTTACTTATGTATCATCATTTCCTATAAAGCACCAAGAAGCAATTTCACAATTTATAAGCACTGCATATATAAAAACTGTTGAAACATTTACATAAATAAAAACAATTTCAAATCCAATATGAATACTGCATGGCGTAAAAATCTCCATTTGGAAAGCTTATTGAAGTGTTGTTTTAAATTGTACTTTGGTTGTTACAGCAAAGCAGTAGTAGACTTCTTGGGAAGGCGACAAATATTTTAAGAGATCCATAGAACAAGAACAAGATAAAAGCTACACTTCTGCAAAACAAGTACCAAACATTTGTCAATTATTGCATAGAAAAGCAAACTTTGCTGGCGTATTAAGAAGCACACACATAGCGGGCAACCGCCCCACTTTTCCTTCCCCCAGTGCTATGTCTAAATCTGGTGATCTGACAGCAAATCTCTGCCATGTCTTTTGGTCTGTGTAAAACAGAAGTGATGCATTCGCGAAAAAGAACAAGGTGCATATATCTCTTATTAGATATTATTTGCATAATTACGCACAAATTCAAAATACCCTTAACACGGTTGGCAACTTGCCAGTGCAGCTTTCAGTGACAGAGAGGTTGAGCAGCACTTATCTGCCTCTGCTTTCTCTAAGCTGTCTCTTTTGAGCCTCCACATTAGTTTAACCAGGATTGGAGATGCCTGCGGGTATCTTTATCTTCTGCTCCCAAAAGCCAAACAGCACATATTCACTGGGTGTGCCAGGGCTGCGTGGTGAACAGCAATATACAGTGAGTTGGGAACCAGGAACTATGGGACGAAGCCATGAATTAGGACATCAGAAGAGCCAGTGGGATCAGGCCAATGGCCCAGCATCATATATGTTTTTAAGATGTTTTGTCCCTTGTTTGCTGGTGGGATCAGGCCAATGGCCTGGTCTCCTTCTGGGAGGAAGGGGAGAAAGATAGAAATTTAAATGGCCATCATCCTATTCTCACAGTCACCATCCAGATGCCCTTGGGAAGCCCGCAAGCAAGATCCGGGTGCCAAGCACTCTCCCCTCCTGCGGTTTCCAGAAACTCGAATTCAGAAGCATATTGTCTCCGACCATGGAGGCAGAGCATAGCCATCATAGTTGGTAGCCACTGATAGCCTTATCCTCCATGAACTTGTCTAATCCTCTTTTAAAGCCATCCAAATTGGTGGCCATCACTGTCTCCTGTGGGAGCAAATTCCTTAGTTTCACTATGTGTTCTGTAAAGAAATACTTTCCTTTGTTTGTCCTGAATCTTCCAACATTCAGCTTCATTGGATGACCACAAGTTCTAATGTTATGAGAGAGGAAGAAAAGCTTTTCTATGTCCACTTTCTCCATGCCATGCATCATTTCACACACTTTTATCCTGTTCCTTAACTGCAGCAGGAAGCTCTCTTGTAATCCTTTCTGTCCAAGAGGATCCAATGAAGAGTCTGGGTTGATGGGCTCAGTCCAGAGGTTAAGGATATTAAGCTGTCTGCACAGATGCTGCAACACAGAGATCAGTGGCCCACCACTGATGGGGTAGCTGCACACAAATCCAAATGTACCTTGTATAAGTCCTGGAATCTCCTAGCAAGGGCTGGGGGAAATCCCAGAATAAATCTGGGGGTGGGAGGAAATCCCCTTGCACTAGTTGAAGCAGTGCCGCTAGCGCATGAAGTTAGCTAAATAATGCCCATACTGTCCCTTCCAGGTAACTGTACAGGGGGGAAATATTTGGCCCCATCAAAACATGGCAGCAGGATTTCTTCTCTCTCCCCCCACCCGCTTACAATTACTCAGGAAAATACAGGACACAATAGCCTACGGTTATGTCCTGGACCATTCATCAAGCGTTTTCAAACTGCACAGTAAATGTTGTATTATATAACTGCTCTAAGCAGCTTGAAACTCTGAAGGGGAAAATATAAAAAGTGAAGAGCAGCAGTCAGACCACCTCACTCAAACTAAGTTTTAAAGATTTTTTTTTAAAAGTAGAATTTTCTGTGAATTAAAAAAAAAAAGGAGGGACTGCACATGAAGTTGCAAAATGGGATGAAATGGATTTTTAGTCAGCCACTTGTACAAAAGACACAGATTAAATTCAGACTGTTCCATCTATATCCACCCAGTGCTCCCTAGAAGGGAGTCTAATCCCTGTGCTTATGCAAACTGCTCTAAGGAAAGCTGTGAAGCCCAGTTGGCTCATAAATTATTTCCTGTGCATGGTCAGGTGAGGTGAAAGGTCTGCTCTACAAGGGAGATTATGTTAATGCATATCATGAATCAGGCCACTACTGAAGATAAGGGTACATAATATGTACATAGTTTAATTGGCTATCTGGAGACTTAATTGCACAAGTTGTTCGGCCATAACAATAATTCAGAACAACCATTCTACTGCTGAAAGTTTGAATGGTGAACAACACACATTAAAAGCAATTGCATGTGTGATGTGCAGGAATGATTTCAATATGCATTATATTGCTTAGAAGTCTGCTTTTGAATGGGGATCTTAATGTGCAATAATGCCAAAAGAAACACACAATGCACTACAATAATGCAGGAAACTGTTTTTGGCTAAAATTATCCCAAACAATCAGGGCCAACATTCAGGAAGGTAGAAATATGCACAATAATAGACCTAAAGCTCTTTCACCCATCCTTACGCAGCATAGTTGCTTTATTAATATACGCTAGCAAATATTAATATACACAAATATTAATATACACTAGTGTACACTAGCAAACGCCAGCATCGGCAATCCCAAAACCAAATTTGTACCATTAGCTGGTGCAAATCAAGCAGATTTGCATGAAGGTTCCTTAGTTCATATAATTAATTCTGATTACAAAAGTTGGGGGCAAGGAGTACATTCAGGTTTACCCTTTACATTAATGCATATTTCATCTCTGAAAGAAACTATAAACAAGGAAGAATTTCAAGGAGATGCAGAAAGCTCCCAGCAAATGGTTTAGACTAGGGTTGGAGAAGCTGTGTCCCTCCAAATACGGCTAGAGTCCAATTCCCATCAGGCACAGACAGCATGGCTAATGGACAGGAATTATGGGAGTTGCCATCCAGAAACAACTGGAGGGCTACAGGTTCCCTACTCTTGCACTAGGCAATGTATTACAAAATTATGCATGGTATGAAGAAAGTGGAAACAGAAAAGTTCCTCTTGCTGTCTCATAACACTAGAACTCGTAGACATCCAAAGAAGCTAAAAGTTGGAAGATTCAGGACAGACTAAAGAAAGCACTTCTTGATGCAGCACATAAACTGTTGGGAGTAAAATGGCAATGCATGTTACAAGTGACCTGAACCAGGAGGGGGGGGGAATTGACAGAAAAGCAATCTATTCTTGTCTCTGCTGATTCCTCCTTATAGAATCACAGAATAGTAGAGTTGGAAGGGGCCTATAAGGCCATCAAGTCCAACCCCCGGCTAAATGCAGAAATCCAAATCAAAGCATTCCCAACAGATGGCTGTCCAGCTGCCTCTTGAATGCCTCCAGTGTTGGAGAGTCCACTACCTCTCTAGATAATTGGTTCCATTGTCATATGGCTCTAACAGTTAGGACGTTTTTCCTGACGTTCAGTTGAAATCTGGCTTCCTGCAACTTGAGCCCATTATTCTGTGTCCTGCACTCTGGGATGATCGAGAAGAAATCCCGGCCCTCCTCTATATGGTAACCTTTCAAGGACTTGAAGAGTGCTAGCATATCTCCCCTCAGTCTTCTCTTCTCCAGGCTAAACATGCCCAGTTCTTTCAGTCTCTCCTCATAGGGCTTGGTTTCCAGTCCCCTGATCATCCTTGTTGCCCTCCTCTGAACCTGTTCCAATTTGTCTGCATCCTTCGAAGTGCAGAGACCAGAACTGGACGTAGTACTCAAGATGAGGCCCAACCAGTGCTGAATAGAGGGGAACTAATACTTCACACAAAACTATACTTCTCTTAATTCAGCCTAAAATAGCATTTGCCTTTTTTGCAGCCACATCTCACTGTTGGCTCATATTCAGCTTGTGGTCAATGACAATTCCAAGATCCTTCTCACATGCCGTATTGCTGAGCCAAGTATCCTCCATCTTATAACTGTGCATTTGGTTTCTTTTTCCTAGGTGTAGAACTTTGCATTTATCCCTGTTGAATTTCATTCTGATGTTTTCAGCCCAATGCTCCAGCCTATCAAGCTCCTTTTTGTTTCTGTCTTCCACGGTATTAGCTGTGCCCCCCAATTTTGTATCATCTGCAAATTTGGTAAGCATGCTCTGTACCTCCTCATCCAAGTCATTAATAAAAATGTTGAAGAGCACTGGGCCCAGGACTGAGCTCTGTGGTACCCCACTCGTTACTTCTGCCCAGTTTGAGAAGGAACCATTGATAAGCACCCTTTGAGTACGATTCTGGAGCCAACTGAAGTGTTTGGTGCTTTTGCAGGCTTTGCTCCTCCCCTCCCTCCCTCCTTCCCTCCTCTTTCTGTCTGTGTTCTCAGTTAGTTGGTAATGGCTTCCTGAATGCAAGCCACATGACTGCTTCAGCATGCATGACTTTACCTCTTTGTAGTAATACACCTTAAGACCAGTTATTTCTGTATGAATGTAATTGTGATTAACCAAACAGAGGTTTTTATTGTATTAACAAAACGTTTCAGCTTCCGCCTTCATCAGCTGCTAACATACAAATGCTGTTTCCAAGGTGGCAGTTATAGAGCTTTGAGGATGGAATGCTCAGAGGGGCTTCATTTGCAGAAGCTAAGTAGTGGTGGTACTGTCCTCCAAGTTCAGGCCATGTGGTGGCAATGTGTCCAGAGAGTAAATCCAAAAGTGCAGGTGTTCTTGCAACTCTGTAATGGGAAAAACCACAAGGTGGAATTCTCCCTTCCCCCTGCACAACTTTTAAAGATACAGAAAGTTTTTCCCATTACAGTGTTGCAAGAACACCTGCACCTGACTGATTTTCTCTTCTCCTAAAGATACAGGATCAGTCTCAGGCCCTGAGCCTGGCAAACCTGGTTGTAATATTAAATTAGGATGGTTAGACTTCAGCTTTTGGGTATTATTATTATTGTTGTTGTTGTTGTTAGTATTATTATTATTATTATTATTAAAACCCAAAATCCACCAACCAGAGCAAGCCACAAAATATATACACTTAGAATTAAATAATTCTTAGCCGAGGGAATAACAGGCAATGAAAAATTCAGTATTTTAATAGCTATAATTATGATAGTTACAGAAGTTGGCATTTTCTTTTCAAAAGTTGGTGCTTTAATTTTGACGCTGAAGAATCTGCAGGAAACATGAAGATAGTAAAACTACATTCCCCTTTCTGCCAAAACTCTTTCTATTGAATGCAAGCCTTGACAGGAAACAGTTTCAGGAAGTATAACAGACCCAGCATGCCTTGCCTTGTTGCCAGTAAAAGGGAATTGCTTCAATAGCACATTTAATAAGTGTCACTGAAGCCGTTTTCTTTTCCTGGCAGCAAATGCGTACATAATGGTGACTGTACACTTGTTGAATATTACATGCAAATAACTGTACAAGTGTACAGCTCAACTACTTGTGTACCCAAGTATACAGACTGTACACTCGACTGGTACAAAACTAATAACTTTGGGGTTGAATCCCCACTACTGTGCCCACAGCCCCTAGTTCAACCTGTATGGCTTCCTGACATCATGAAGTGATGGGGATTCCCATATTCACTCCACGACATTGGCTACTGTCGCATTGCTGCCACTTTCAAAGGCAATATCATGTCCCATGCCTTCACCACAACAGGCAACGCCTTCTAGCCCACATTGTGTTTTGCTGCCACCAGGACCTTTACCTTCTGTCCAAATTCTTATATCCAGGATGTGAGGATAGGTGCGAACTTTAAGGTTGTACTGTATTGTATTATATTATATTGTATTAATATTATACTGAATTGTGCTTCCTAACTGCTAGAGCAGTACGACAATGGAACCAATTATAAATTTGGGGGGGGGGTGTTGCAGCCATTTTGAGATAATCCAACACCCTGAAATAAAATATGTAAAACAGAAACTGCTAATTTCGTTCTTGTTCGCACTGTGATTTCCTACTGCATGATAGCTCATGAGAGAAAGCCAAGCTGTCATACACCTGTGATGACATACAGATCACATGAGCCGAACCCACCAGGTTTTACAGTAAAAAGGGACACACTTTGACTAGTGTTGTTTGCCCCCATTTTCAGAAAAGAGAAGTAGAGCTTGCAGAACAATGAGTGTCTCTCTACTCTCAGGCTGCCTCTATTGGGATGTTTCCACAATGGTCCTGATCTGAACAAACCCATTAAAGTCAGAATTAATAGCATATATTTGTGTGTCTTGTCCCTCCCTCTTCTCCAATATCTTCTTGTATTCCTCAGATTCTTGCCATGGTTAAATGTTGGAAAGGCAAATTCATTTGTAAAAAAAAGGAGATGAGAAGGGAGACAAAAATCTATCCAAAATTATTGTTCTGGACGTCTCCAAGTTGAAGTGAGCTCTCTACAGCAAGTCTGTTTTTACAAGCAGGTTGTCTTGGGTCCTCTGTGCCGGGCAAGAGGATATACTGCATCTCAATTAGGAACTGAAGATAAATGTGGTCTGGTAAATAGAGGTCATAGGGTTACAGTCATTTAATAGAAGGAGTGGAAATGGAAATTGGAGAACGATCAAAGAAATCTTGAAAGATAAAAAAGAAGGGAAACTTGATTGAAATAATGTTTCTTCTCTTGAACCTTAGGATAGTTTTCTGCCGTTAAAATAAAAAATATCGCACAACCTAATGGACAGAATTGCATTTTGAAAGTAAACACAAGATAAACTGCAGCATGAGTTTGCTCATATTGAAACTGATCATGCTTGCATGCACACACGCAGCTCTTTCTCGTCTCTTATATCCATCATTCCTGGAAGTCTTGTGCTTTGAACTCTAAAGTAATTCTATTGTTGGATATGGTTTTAATTTAATTTTTTTGAGTACCGCTTAAACAGTGTCAGAGGCTGTGATCAAATCATAGAATCACAGAACTGTAGTGTTGGAAGGGGCCTACAAGACCATCAAATCCAAGTTGCTGCTCAGTGCAAGAATTCAACTAAAAGCATACCTGACAGGCAGCTGTCCAGCTGCCTCTGGAACGCCTCCGGTGTTGGAGAGCCCACCACCTCCCTAGGTCATTGGTTCCATTGTTCTACCGCTCAGTTAGGAGGTTTTTTCATGATGTTTAGTCTGTGTGGTGTAGTGGTTAAGGTTTTTGACTACGAGGAGACCGGGGTTGGAAACCCTACACAGCCATGAAGCTCACTGGGTGACCTTGGGCTAGTCACTGGCTCTCAGCCTCAGAGGAAGGCAATGGTAAACCCCCTCTGAATACCACTTACCATGAAAACCCTATTCATGGGATTGTTGTAAGTCGGAATTGACTTGAAGGCAGTCCATTTCATTTTAGTCAATACGCTCATTGCTACCCTGGGATCTTGTTGAGGAGCAGTTTATAAATCCCGAATATAAATGAATGTAAGGAAATAAATGAATCCAGCTAGGCCATGGGATTCCAAACTGTGATCTGTGGGTTACTAGTGGTCTGCATGCTTCATTCAAGCAGTCTGTGGTATGTCTGTGGATTTGTGGTTTATGATAGCAGACAGCACATCCATCACATTACATATTTGTATTGATTTTTAATTTGTATTTTATTGCTGCTTTTATTCTATTTTATTGTATTACTTTTTGAATGCTACAATAAATATAAGAAATAAAAGTAGGAAATAAAAAGCACTGGAAAAACTAATTAAAAAATCATACGACATCAACCATAATGCATTACAATTGGTATTCAAGCACAAAATATGTATTTACTTAAGTGTAAACTCAGTGAATTTTTTTTATTTATTATTAAATTTATATCCCTCCCAAAAGGAGTCCAGGGCGGCATTTACGTGCAAGTTCTGCTGTTAACAGGCCTAACCATGAGCCAGATGTTAGCCTAAATTGATCAAAGCCAGAGGTACCACATGCGTGAATATGAGGCACTGTTGCATTATTAATTGCTCTAGGCAATCCTAATAAGCTGTATTCTGTAACAGAATGTTAACTGGAGCACGGCGCAGGGAGCATATCACTCCTGTGCTTTATCGACTCCACTGGCTCCCAATTTGTTTCTGGGCCCAATTCAAAATGCTGGTTCTGACCTTTAAAGCCCTATACGGCCTTGGACCAATGTACCTGAGGGACCACTTACGCCCATATGTACCTCCCCAGGATTTAAGATGATCTGCCTGGTCTCCTCTGCGTGCCTAGAGTGAAAGATGTTAGATTGACAGGCATGTGGAAGAGAGCTTTTTCAGCTGTGGCCCCCAAGCTTTGGAATACTCTACCCCAAGAAGTTCGCTCTGCTCCCTCCCTGTTGGTTTTCCGGAGACTTCTGAAAATGATCTTGTTCTGGAGACCCTTTGGGAGGGATTGAAGGTAGAGCCTGACATTGATTTTATGCCTTCTACATTAAATTTTACCCTTGTAGTCCCTTTAATGTGTGTGTGTGTGAGAGAGAGAGATTGATTGATTATATATATATATATACACACACACACATACATATAGTATTTTATGTATTTTAAATTTATTTTAATGTTTTTGTGATTTTACTGTTTACAATTTTATTATGTACATGTTTGATTTTATTTTTGTAAGCCGCCCTGAGTGCCCTATTATAGGGTAGGGCGGGATAGAAATATTTTAAATAAATAAATATTTCCTGAAGTGCACCATCTTAAATTACTCATTGTGTTTTAACACTTTAATTAACCTTCCTCGTCCTACTTCATTCCAAGAATCTACACAGGGTGACATCTAGGGCAAATTGCAAACCTCTTCTGTAGTAATTCTTATTTCTTTTACAATCACCATTGTGTATTTTGTTTGAAACATTTGATAAATGATAACAGATATCAACAGCAACAGTCTGAACGCAAGATGGCAGGGAAATCAGCTGAGTATCAGTCCAGACAGGATGAGTATGGAGATGTGGAAGAGGAAGAACCAAATGTCTCTAGTATGGTAATTGTGCCCCAGTTCTGCAACACCCTCCTACTGGAGGCATAGCTGCCCACATGCTTCTTGACAGCTCACTCTTCGATGGAAATTTGCTAGCTTCCCCCACCCCGCCAGCTTTTGGTGACTATGATTAGACTGCATTTGAACCTTGAATCCCTTTTACAGTACTGATTTTGTGGTTTTATTATTTATTTATTATTGATATTGATGTTGCTGATATTTTACAGTTATCTTAATTGTGTTCTGTGGTTCAGAATTATATCCCATGCTGAGGTCACTTGTAACAAAAAGTGGTATATAACCAGCAGCAGCATCATATTAATAGGGTCAGACAAATTATGCATTGTGTGGAAAAGTGGATACAGAGAAATTCTCTGTCATGAGATTCCAGATAGACAAAACGAAGTACTTGTTTATGTAACCTATTTTCTTCCAAGGAGCTCAAGGTGGCATACATGTCTCTCCCTCTCCTCATTTCATCCCCACAACAACCCTGTGAAGTAGGTTAGGCTGAGAGAGAGTGATTGGCCCAAAGTCACCTTGCAAGCTTCATGACTGAGTGGGGATTTGAACCCTGGTCTCCCAGGCTCTAGTCCAGCACCATAACCATTACACAACACACGGACACACCATGGAATTTGTTACCACAAGACATAGTGATAGCTGGAGGCAGTATGCTTCTGAATTTTTTTATTTATTAAATTTATATCTCACCCTTCTTCCCAGAAGAGCCCAGGGCAGCAAACAAAAACACTTTAAAACAATTTAAAATGTCCTAAGATGGCATCTGCAGGAGCCAGGCACCTGCAGAGCACAGTGACAGACTGGGTATATAAGGGCTAAGATGATCTTTCAGTTGCCACTTGATGAAACCGCAGGAGGGGAGAGTGCTCCTGCGCTCACATCCTCTTTGTGGGCTTCCATTAGGCATCTGGTTGGCCACTGAGAGAAGAGGATGTTGGACTAGATGGGCCGTTGGCCTGATCCAGCGGTCTCTTATGTTCTTACGGTGACCCAATTAGATGGCTTTAAAAAGTAGTCTGATGAATTCTTGAAGCATAAGACTATCAATGGCTATTACTCATGATGGCTATATATTACCCACAGTATAAGGGATAGGATGCCTCTGAATACCAACTGCAGAGTGCAGTTTGTGGGCTTCCCATGGGCATCTGGAAGGACACTGTGTGAACAGAATGTTGGACTTGACGGGCCATTGCTTTGATCCAGCAGGGCCATCCTTATGTTCTTACTTGGAAGTAACACTCACTGAGCTCAATGAGGCTTACTTCCAGATTTTATATAAAGAACTGCAGCCTTAAGATGCAATCATACACATAATTACTAAATTCCATTCAAACCAATGTGATTTCTTTCTAAGTAAACATTAAAACCAATGTGATTTCCTTCTAAGGCTGGGTTTATATTTGAAGTGGCAGTGCCAACAATGTGCTCACGCACAGGCTGCAATCCAATACATACTTCCTTGAGAATAAGCCCCTCTGAAATGTTATCCAGCTAAACTCAGGTAGAATTTGTATAGCGTGTCTGGCTTCCTCAACAAAGTGCTGTGTCTCAGAATGTGCTGCAATTCTTAATTCAAGTACACAACTGATCTTATTTAGCTCTGTAATTCAGCCATAAATTGCATAAAACTGCAAAACTGCATAATAATGATCTCTGCCATGGATTCAGTGGCTTGCTCAGGCCTAACCACTAATCTCTCTACCACAGTGCTCCTTGGCTATAAAACAGGGCTATTATTTAGTTGCCTTTGGCCAGGTCTTGGTATAGCAATCCCAGTGGATTTTGTTTAAGAGCTGAAGTTAGAATCTCTGGTGTGTAGTAACACAGATGGAGATTTGCTGTTTATGCAGGTTGCCCCAATGTATGGCTCATGGAGTGCAGCAAATAATTGGCAGGGCCCACTTACCCAAGCCACCGTTATCTATGTAGCTTTGGTGGGATTCTGGATTCTAGTAAACAACCAAGCAGATAATGTGATGATGTGCTTTCCCCCCCATTCATTTATGAGGAGGATTTGACAAAAAGATGGCACAGTTTAAAGTGTGTGTTAAAGTAATCCTCTTTCAAGGCTACAAATGCATGAATCAGGGAACCATTACATGTGAACTGCATTTGATCCTCATCAAACAGAACTCAAGAAAAGATCATACATCAAATAAACCTCATGAAAAACTCATAAATCTAGGTTAGGATGAGTAATTAGTCACCTCTTGGCTAAATATGGCCCCTTCAGGGTGATCTCTCATCCTTCAGCTGTAAATCCTGTGAGATTTGATCCTCCAGCTCCAATATCTTCCAGTGGCCAAAGATCTCCTCCTCTTCCAAGAGACTCTGCCCTATCTCCACTGCATGTTCAACTGCATACACGTACTTCCGGTTCCTCTGGTGTTTCCCCTGCCTTCTTGTACTCCGATGAAACTATATCATCATCATCATCATCATCATCAATGGTTCATCATCATCTTCAGTGGGGTTTTTTTTTGGGGGGGGTAAATGAGGCACCAGTACCTATATCTTGATAAAATAGCAGTGGGAGTCAGCTAGGGACGGGGGAGAAATTCAATTCAGTTCACATTTAAAGCCAAATTTAACAAATCTGTACTTCCCAAAAAATGAGAACCGCAACACAACTATCCTTCAAAACTGTTTGTATCCCATTTTTGCAATGCAGTTCTCCAACAAAGCAAGGTTTGCCGAAATGCATAAGTTATGGGTACATGTGCATAAAAATGAGTATGTTAATGAAAATAACAAAAACGAATTTCATTAGGAGAAATTGCTTGCAAAAATGTATACATTAGTCCAGGGGTGGCCAAACATGCTTAACGTAAGAGCCACATACGATAAACTTCAGATGTTTGAGAGCCGCAAGACATGAACAAATATTACACACACGTTTTTATTGTTACATTCACATTTTTTTACAAAAAATTTATATAAATATTAAGAAATATATGTACGTAATAATATTTATTCATGTATGTAGTTTTTAAACTGTTAATTTGTATTAGTTTCAATAATCATAAAGTACACGTCAGAAAGACGAAGAAAGACGAGAAAGCGAAGGCATTTATTACTCTGGGGCTGTCTGATACACAATTGTTGCTAGTGAGTAATGAGCCGACATCTCATCAAATGTGGGAAAAGCTAAGAGCCGCTCATGTGCAGCAGACCGCAGGAAGCCAGCTCTGTTTAGTGCGAAAACTATATCAGATGCGTTTTACTGATGAAGTGACTATGAGTGAGCATCTTGCTGAATTTCGTCGATTGTTTGGAGATCTTCAAGATCGAGGAGTGAATCACAGTGACATTCAGATGGTTTATATACTGTTATCTTCATTTGATCAAAAATGGGACACTTTGGTTACTAGTATGGAGACGTTGCCAGATGGACCTTTAACTCTGGACTTTGTAGAGCAAAAACTGCTACAGGAATGGAACAGAAGACAAGAAAGTAAAAGGACTGAGTTCAAAGAGGCTGAAGCTGCTCATCAACAACAGAAGTATCCAAGAAACAGGCAAGAAAATAAAATATGTTATTTTTGTGGGTCCCGAGGACATATACAAAAACAGTGTTTGAGTAAGAAAAGAAGAAACAGGAACTATGGATGGCAGAAATCCAGTGTGAACTTTATTACTGAGGAGGACAATAAAACACTTAACTGTAAATGGCTTCTAGATAGCGGGGCGTCAAACTGCCTAATTACGGACGCAAGTCTGTTTTACACTTCAAAGCCTGTTCAAGAGAAGATTTATCTAGCTGACGGATCGTCACGGGACGCGACTGCAAAGGGGACGATCAGGTTGAGTAATCTGAGAACAATATTAACAAATGTACTTTTGGTTCCTGATTTAAAATGTAACATTCTTTCAATAAGAAAACTAACTCAGATAGGTTGTAAAGTATATTTTGAAGGAAATAGATGCATTGTGCAGAAAGGTGATGAGATATGAATGAAGGGGAAATTGCAGGACTCAATGTTTATGGTACAGAGTGAGCATGATGAACCAACATGTGCCTGGATAGGACTAAATAAAAACATACACAAAAATTGCATTCATGAGTGGCACAGAAGATTAGGGCACGCAAATTTTGAGAAAATTAAGAACACCCCAAAGTATAGTAAAGATTTAAAACTAACACATTGTAAGCATGTGGATGAATGCGATGCATGCTATAAAGCAAAAATGACAGTGACACCCATAATTAAGAGCGTTGAGAGCACTACTACTGAACCATACCAACTTATTCATGTGGATTTGGCAGGACCTCTCCAGTGTTCAAAAGGAGGGGCAAGATTCTACTTAGTGATTGTTGATGATTTTTCCAGATTTACGCATGTGTTTTTGTTGAAAAAGAAAAGTGAAGCAGAAGATAAATTACGGGCATTTATACAGAGAACAGAGACACAATATGGGGTTGTTATTAAAAATATAAAATCAGACCAGGGAGGTGAATTTACAAGTAATTCATTGAGAACATATCTAGAAAAGAAAGGAATAATTCAAAGTCTCACTGCTCCTTTCTCACCATCATCCAATGGGACTGCAGAGAGAAGGAACAGGTCTCTGCAGGATTCAATGAGAGCCATGCTGGCAGATGCAGACTTGAATAATACCTATTGGGGTAAATGTATTTTATATACTGCATATATACAAAACCGCCTTGTACACAGAATAATTGGAATGTCTCCCTATGAAAAGCTGACAGGGAGAAAACCCAGGCTGACACACATAGAGCGTTTCGGAGCAAAATGCTGGGTGCATGTTTCTAAGCAGAAAAGACATGGAAAATTGGCCCCAAGAGCTCAGGCAGGTCGTGTTTTGGGATTTCAGAATTCGTATTATAGAATCTGGGTATCTGCAAAGCAACAAGTAGTACTTAGCAGAAGCATAAAGGTAGTAGACCAACCGTGGAAAAGTAGTCAAACAGTAGTGCTTGATGATGCAAGCAAACAGGAAGCAGCAGATATTCCGTTTGGTCCTCAAATACCCTTAAGAGCTGCGTTAACTGATTTAATTAAGGGTGGCAAACGTAATATTAAAAGACTGAGAAGTGAGGACATAGTAAAGCAAGATACAGAAGAACCAGGAACAAGTGCAGGGACAAGTGCAGGAACAAGCGCAGGATCAGGTGCAGGAACAATTAAAGATGAGAGTGATGAAGCAATGGAAATTGACAATGTCAGACGTTCTACAAGATCAACGAAAGGAAAACCACCACATAGATTCACATTTAATGTAACACAAAACAAGGATGAGACAGATGAATATCCTTTAGAGTGGGAAAAAGAAGGGCCAATAGACAAAGAAACTATGGATTTAATGTGGAAATTCTGTATTGAAGAATGAAATGTAAATGAATTTGAGAAAAATAAAGTTAATGCTGAATAACTTGTGTGAATAAAGAAACAACACTGCACTGGAAATAGAGACTGTAATAAGAATGAATAATGAGAAACAAAATGATGTGTATATATATGTGTATTGAAATTGTAATGTATAAGTGAAATAAGATAAATGTATTTTGTGATCTGTGAGTCCCAGGTGGGGGCTGTTGGCCAGTAGAGCAATCTATGTGACTCACAGACAGAGGTTTTGCAGAGAAAAGGAAACCTGAAGAAAACGGGTTAACTTGAGCAACAGTGAGTGCCAGAGTTGTCAAGGCCAGCAGGTGGTTGGCAAGGGCAACTGCTCTGATAAGAGCAGCTCTCGCAGAAGCTCTAGTGTGGGGGAAAGTTGTATGGAGAGAGGACTGCGTTTGAAACTTATTGTCAGTAAAAGACTCTTACAAGGTACTTTGCCTGGCCTGGATTATTTCTGGTTCTGCACAGCTCCAGAGTCGCTTCTCTGGACCGTACCAACGCACACGCGCCAACACATATATATACCAAATGTTTTCAAAATCCTGAATGATTATTGTTTTAATTGAGCATTTTGCCTGCAACATCAGCACTGATCTGGGAGATACGCCTCTCTGTAGTGTGGCGTGAAGCTGGTGTTTGTGCTATTAGTCGCTGAAGTTTTGTGTTATTTGGATCTAACATTGCAACAACTTCAGCTATATTCTTAAGAAATTCACCATCAGAATATGGGCGTTTAGCACGAGCAATATTCCATAATATAAAAAAACTAGGTTCAGTTGTTGTATCGGCTTCCTTACTGAACGTTGTCAACAGTGTCTGCTGGCTATTTAGTAATGATTTTAACACAGTTAACTTGTTTTTCCATAATTCTGATTTAGGTGGATAATCAGATGAAAAGTTTTTGTGATTTGTTTCATAGTGGCGTTTCAAGTTACTGGCTTTGTAATGATTGAGTGACACATCGCAGATAAGACACAAAGGTTTACCTCCTTTAATGGTGAATGCAAAATCTTCCTCCCACTCTGGGTTAAAATTTGTTTTCATCTTCATACTTTCGCTTCTTACAATTTGATGACGCCATCCTCCTTCACAAAATTTTCACAGACACTTCTCAAAAAAGTGTATGTCAAAGAGCCGCACATTATATGTCAAAGAGCCGCATGTGGCTCACGAGCAGCGGTTTGGCCACCCCTGCATTAGTCAAAATTGTTTACAAAAGTTTTGTTGTTATGTGCCTTCAAGTCGATTACGACTTATGGCGACTCTATGAATCAGCGACCTCCAATAGCATCTGTTATAAACCACCCTGTTCAGATCTTGTCAGTTCAGGTCTGTGGCTTCCTTTATGGAATCAATCCATCTCTTGTTTGGCCTTCTTCTTCTTTTACTCCCTTCTGTTTTCCCAGCATTATTGTCTTTTCTAGTGAATCATGTATTCTCATTACGTGTCCTAAGTATGATTTTAGCTTCTAATTATAGTTCTGGTTTAATTTGTTCTAACACCCAATTATTTGTCTTTTTCGCAGTCCGTGGTATCTGCAAAACTCTCCTCCAACACCAAATTTCAAATAAGTTGATTTTTCTTTTATCCACTTTTTTCACTGTCCAACTTTCACATCCATACATATAGATCTGGACTCACTCACTGGATCGTCACCTTGTAGTGGTGAGTGGGATTGCCCGCTCCAGTAAACCCTATGAGGGATGCTGTCAGGAGTCATGTACTCCCATTAGGGTCACCCATGGCGGTAAGGTCAAGGGAGAGGAATCAGACAAAGAATGATGCAAAAAAGTCCTCAACGGCAGAACAGGTGGAGGATAACAATGTGTATGTTACAATGGCTGTGAAGGTGGCTGAAAGCTGCTGCAGATAAAAGACTTCCAATCGTCATGGTATCCATGCCATTGGATCAAAGCCTTTTTTCTGTCAAGATTGTGTGTTGATCATTGTGCGCCGATCTCCACACATAAAACGAATTCACACACAGGTGTCTTCCAACCAAAACAAAACAAAAGTCCCATGGTGATCGGTGAATGGCAATGGGGGCAGGACTGTGAAATCTAGAAGCCCCTAGTCACAGACCAGCATGGGCGGTGGATACAGACTCAGTCATCCTGGCTCACGGACAGAGGACAGTTGAATAGTTCAGCAGTTATATCCACAACTGAGCAGTCCTATTTAGGATCCACTCTGCTCACCCAGTATGGGGAGGGGGCTAGGAAAGGTGCCCTAAACATAGTCTGCCTCATCTATCTCCCTGACTGGATTACCATGTCCAGTGGGGTCACCACTTAGTGGTCACAAAAGGCAACTGAACTTAGGAACATGGAATATACAGACATTGCTGGATAATACAGATAGTGAAAGTCCTGAATGCAAGACTGTCATCATCATGATGGAGTTGAGATGTTTTAATATTGACATAGCAGGACTCCAAGAAACTCGAAGAGCAGGAGAAGGACCATTGAAGGAAGAAAAAGGATGTTACATCTTCTTCTGGAAAGGACTGCCTGAACAAGAACTACAAATACATGGAGTAGGCTTTGCTATTAAAAATGATCTTGTGAAGCTCTTGTCAGAAGTTCCTACTGGCATTAATGAACGACTCTCAACTCTCTGGTTAAAACTCGCCAAAAACCAGCAGGCAACTATTCTAAGTGCTTATGCACCAACATTAGATGCTGATGAAGACATCAAGGAAAACATTTATAACCAGCTGGACACCATCTTATCAGAGATACCTAAAGAGGATAGAATTATCCTCCTGGGCGATTTCAATGCAAAAGTTGGGCGTGATTTTCATTTATGGCCAGAGGAGTTGGCAATAGCAACCTGAATGGAATTTTACTTCTAACTAAATGTGCAGAGGATAATCTTGTTATTACAAACACACTCTTTTGCCAGAAAAATAAATTTAAAACATCAGGGAAACACCCTTGGTCGAAACACTGGCATCTCCTCAATTACTTCTCCATGCCAGAGATCATTGTGATGTACTCCTCACCAGGGCCATGACGAGTGCTGATGATTGCTTGACAGATCACAGATTAATTCGATCCACTATGGCCATTAATATTGTTCCTCAACGTAGGCTCCAAGGAAGAAAACCAAGGCGTAAAATGATCATCCACGCCCTTCAAGATCCTATTAAGTGAGCTTCCTTTCAAACAACTCTCAAGAAACATCTACCAACGGAACTCCTTGAAAACGTTGAGGAACACTGGTTTAAACTGAAGACTTCCATTATTGCAGCATGTCAACAAACTATTGGATACCAAACTAAGAAAAATCAGGATTGGTTTGATGAGAATGATAGTGAGATTGAACATATCGTCGACAAGAAAAGCCTTCCAGAAATGGCAGAAAGACATTAACTGAGCTGCTAAGAAAAAAATCTATGTCAGTGCAAAGGCTGAGGACCAAAGAAGAACTAGAGAACTTAAGGATGCCTGGTGGATACAGAAAGGAATTTGATCCCACAAGATGCAGTAATGGCCACCAGCTGGATGGCTTTAAAAGAAGATTAGACAAATTCATGATGGCTGTGCTGTGACACCCTAGTCAGAGGCAGCATGCTTCTGAAAACCAGTTGCCGGAAGCCTCAGGAGGGGAGAGTGTTCTTGCACTCGGGTCCTGCTTGCGGGCTTCCCCCAGGCACCTGGTTGGCCACTGTGAGAACAGGATGCTGGACTAGATGGGCCACTGGCCTGATCCAGCAAGCTCTTCTTATGTTCTTATGAGATGTCGACATAAATTCAGTTAGAACTTGCATACACACAAGTCTTCATGAACATGAGTGTGTGCACATATTTAAAAGTAGATATGAAAGTGAATAATTACGATTTTTGGTCTTTTTTTGGTCAGTTTGTCTTGGCTTAGTGTGGCCTCCTCCCTTGTACTTGTACAGAGTTTTCTGTGTTATAGGAGACAAATCTGTCACGGGGTGGGGAATAACTTCCAGCTGGAGGGCTGGATCCAGAAGTAGTCAACGCTCTATAGGCCACTTTGATATGCAGTTGGGGCTATCTACCTGTGAATCACCTTGGGACTTCCAAGGAAGATCCTTCCTTTGCAGCCACAGTTTTAATTGGACACTTTTTGTGAATCCGGTGCCTTTTTCTCTCACTCTCCAAATTCATAAAGTGCCAAAATTCAAATTTGTGGCTGTAAAAGAGGAATCAGGGATGCATAGAGTGTGTTCCTGAGACTTTCTTTGTAGCCATGACTTGCATTCATTCCTGGCTTGACCATTTTTTGTGCTTTTCCTGCAGGAAAGGTGGGTGTGGCAGGCCAGATTTCCCACTTGTCACTTTGTATTGTGATACATTCTTGTCTACAAGGCTTGGATTGACTCTGGTCTGACATCTGCGAGCAACTTCAGTTGTTCGAGGGAAGGGGTGCCACTCTTCCTCTCTAAGTTTTCAGGCCCTGTCAGCATTATTTATTTATTTGTTGATCGAATTTCTATCCCGCCTTTCCTCCTGAAGGAGCCCAGGGCAGCAAGCATCAACAAAAACAATTGAACAACAAGAAAGCATTCTAAAAACAGTTTAAAACATTTTAGAACATAAGCACAGGTTTAAAAAAAAGACATTCTTTCATCAGTGATCTTCAGGTCACCAGGAATAGTCGCCTTCAGCCATCAAATTCCTGGGTAAACAGGAATGTTTTAAAATTCCTCCTGAAAGTCAATTTTGATGGAGACAGATGCACCCCGCTAGGGAGGGCATTCCACAAATAGGGAGCCACCACTAAAAAGGCCTAGAACAAGGCAGTCCCAACAAGACCTCACCTGCTGGTCATAGGGTGCAAGATGGTTGCTTCAGGGGAAGGTTCTCTGTTAGATACTTGAGTCCCAAGCCATTTAGGGGTTTATATGTTAGTAGACATAATAGCATATCAATATAGACATAGAGATGTTCCCCATAGGAATATGTATATCATCTCAGTGCAAAGTCATGTTCCTCCCAAGGGATCGATGCATTGTCTGCTTCCAATCCAATTTGTATGGGTCTGCCCATAAGGAGTTCCATTCAGTTTCTGCACCGATCGACATTTTTGAGAAATGTGCAAGAAAATTAAGTTTGTGTTTAAATATGCTTTTCTAAACATGTTTTGCTGCCCTGGGCTCCTGCTGGGAGGAAGGGCAGGATATAAATCAAATAATAAATAAATAAAGACATTTCCTCTCAAAATACCCAAAGACATCTTGGTGTGCATTTGAGAACTGCATCACAACATTCAGAGGAGCGCAACATCCTATGGATAGAAGTTCCAACCGGAAAATTCATCCCAAGAGGTGCAGATCAGGTCAATTTGTGTTGGAATTAGCAAAGATCAGAGTTCTTATTCATCCTTCCTCCCCACTAGGTCGGGGCATGTTACCTTTGGACAAAGAGATGCAAGTCACATCCCCTTCCTCCTTTGCTGCTTCCTTGGAATATGCAACATCATTCTTAATAATAATCATTATCATACTTCAGTCTGGTGGTTGATACAAGAGAGCTAAGGTACTAATATATTTCTGTCCAAATCTGTCACCATCATGCACTTGCTTAGCAGGTTTCTCACGCCTCATCCTGTTCTGAGTCAGATTCCTATTCTGTCTCTCTTCCCCTTTTCCATCCTAGATTCTTAAGAGTCCTGTACAATTCAAGATGGATTTTTTTGGTGCAAAAGAAGATGCATAGGGGAAGGCCCATAGTGCACTGGGAGAGCATCTGCTGCGCATGCATAAGGTCCCAGGTTCAGTCCCAAGCATCTCCAGGTAGGGCTGCTGAAACCTAGAGAACTGCTGCCAGTCAGTGTAAACGGTAGGAATGTGCTAGAATTCCGCCCAATTTGGATATGGTACCAAATTTTCCATTAATTCACTTATCCTCCGTTGTTGCAGATTGCATTTTTTGGACCAACAAATTACGGTACAAATCCCTAACATTCAATGGACGGTACCAAACTTCTTAACAATAAAGAGTCTATTTCACTGCGCTGGAAAGAGCATTACCATGACCTCCTTAATCGTAACTCTATTGTGGCTGGTGAGGCCTTCTTGCAAATTCCACAACAACAAACTAGAGACGAGCTTGCAGTATTCCCTAATTTGGATGAAGTCAGTAAAGTCATTAATCAAATGAAGAATAACAAAGCCAGAAGACTTTAGGGATGCCATAATTATCACTCTTTTTAAGAAGGGTGATACAACAGATTGTAGGAACTATTGAGACATCTCTTTTCTTGCTACTGCAGGTAAAATCCTTGCAAGGATCCTCACAAATCGCCTCCTACCTGTCTCAGAAGATACCCTCCCCGAATCCCAAAATGGTTTCCGCCCTTCCAGGGGGGCAGTGGACATGATCTTCACTGCACAGCAGCTTCAAGAAAAATGCCAGGAGCAGAATCAAGCACTGTATATGGTGTTTATTGATCTGACTAAGGCCTTTGATACTGTGAATCAAACCGCTCTCTGGACCATCCTTCTGAAAACTGGAAATGGAAAGGGCTGCCTTCAAATTGATTCTGAATTATGGCGACCCTATGAGTAGGGCTTTCATCGTAAGCGGTATTCAGAGGAGGCTTACCATTGCCTTCCTCTGAGGCTGAGATGCAGTGACTGGCCCAAGGTCACCTAGGGAACTTCATGGGGATTCGAATCTTGGTCTCCCAGGTCATAGTCCAACACCTTAACCACTACACCACACTGGCTCTTTCTGAAAACTGGATGCCCTGATAAATTTGTAAATATTTTGTGACTCCTTCATGACAACATGACAGCGACAATTTTGGATAACAATGGCTTTCAGAGAGATACATATAGAGTCGGATCAGGTGTAAAACAGAGATGCATCATTGCTACTACCTTATTTGCTATCTTCATTGCTATGATTCTACACCTTATTGAGGGGAAACTTCCTACTGGTGTGGAAATCATTTATCGAACAGATGGAACGCTTTTTAATCTCAGTAGGCTGAAAGCAAAAAGTAAGGTAATGTCAACCTCTGTCGTAGAATTTCAATATGCCGGTGATAATGTAGTCTCCGCACATTTAGAGAAAGATCTTCAAACTGTCCTAAATGTCTTTGCAGAAGCATATGGAAACTTTGGGCTCTTGCTTAATATAAAAAAACCCCAAAGAGCTTCATCAACAGGTACGAACTAGTCCCTCTATAGCACCATGAATCCAGCTTAATGGTGCGACGCTGGAGAACGTTGATCACTTTTCCTATCTCTCTGTAAAAGCTGACATCGATGCTGAAATTCAACATCATCTGAGCTCTGCGAGTGCTGCATTCTCCCAAATGAAGTGTAAGAGTGTTCGAGGATTACTTATTTCTGCTAGTAGTATGGTGGAGAACCAAATTTAAGAAAGGGGAAAAAAATGAGAAAGTGAGAGAACCGAAACTGACAGAGCCTTTCATCCCACGTGCCAGCACAAAATGTCCAATACGGGCAGCAAACAAAGATGTGCTGGTACTGTGTACAGTAAGTACCATTACAAAAAAGCACCAAGTATTATTATATCATCATCATATTGTCAACAACAATGGAGTGTGGTAGGTGTGTGGTAGTGTCACAATGAGACTTACCACAAGGTAGATGTGCATAACATTTAGTTCCCAATATTCTTAAGGGAATGAACTGATGCACTGATTGAGGCCTGATCTGCACTACACATTTAAAGCAGTATTGCAATATGTTAAATAGTCAAGGCTTCCCCTAAAGCATCCTGGGAACTGCAGTTTGTTAAGGGGGTGAGAGTTGTTAGGAGACCCCTATTTCCCCTCACAGAGCTGCAATTCCCAGAGTAGTTTAACAACCAATTCCTCTTCCCAGGGAACCCGCAGACTTGCTATCTAGCCTTGGTCAAGTCACTTTCTTTCCGTCTCTGTCATAGTGGGAAGGATTTAGGGAGAGAAGAGTTGCTGCATGTGAGGCATGGGACTGAGCTGTGGGATGCAACTCTGAACCATGTCAAGTGTTAGGTGGCACCAACTTCCAAAGTGCAAAAGAATGTGAACCTGGGAAGCTGCCTTATACCAAGCAGGGCTGTGGAGTTGGTATGTCAAACCTTTGACTCCTCTATTTTTCTACTGTCCGATTCCGACTCTGACTCCTTCATAAATGGCAAATGTATATTAATTTTTCTACTGTCTGACTCTGACTCTGACTCCTGCATAAATGGCAAATGTATATTAAAGTATTAATATTAATAAATTAATATTAATATTAAATATTAATTTTATTTTGAAGTCGGAGTCAGTACATTTCTACAGACTCAGACTCTGACTCCACCCAAAATTGCTTCCGACTCCATCTCCACGACTCCGACTCCACAGCCCTGATACCAAGTCAGATCATCTAGTTCAGTACACACACTGGCAGTGCCTCTCCAGGGTTTCAGACATAAGAAGAGCCTGCTGGATCAGGCCAGTGGTCCATCTAATCCAGCATCCTGTTCATACAGTGGCTAACCAGATGCCTGCTGGAAACCCACAAGCAGGACCTGAGTGTGACAGCACTCTCCCCGCCTGCAGTTTCCAGCAACTGGTATTCACAAGCATACTGCCTCCAACTATTGAGGCAGAGCAAAGCCATCATGGGTAGTAGCCACTGATAGCCGTATCCTGCACAGGGCAGACAGAGGGCATTCCCAGGCCTACCTGAATGCAAAGCATCAGCTCTAACACTCAGCACTCTAACAGTCAGCTACAGCCCTTCCCTTGTTGTTGGCAGCCTTGGCCCTCTAAAGAACATTGGCATTCCCGGCATGAGTGCTCTTTTAACATGCATGGTATCCAGCATGCATCTGGTGCCAGGCAATTAAAATGCCAGTTCCATTAGGTGGCACTAAGCATCATGAATCAACGGAAACATCTGCTAATTCTTACAACAGGCAGCCAAAACAGGACAACGGGAACAAAACAAGCACATGCAAAGACACACACATACCCTTACCCATAGATTACAAACCTTTGGCACAGGAACACTGCCGAACATAAGATCAGTGCAAAGATCTCACACATCATTAACCAGCATGCTTAACTAAGTCACTGTGTAAACACACTCCAACAAAGGTGCGGGGATTCAAAATGCAAAGGGGGCAAGATGCTTTGCTAAACTGGGTAACTCAAATGCTTGCAGCATTATGTTACAATGAGGTGGAAATGGCCAATGGGTAAATCTCTCTCTCCAGTTTAAATCCAGCAGGCATATAAAAGGAACATTATAAATAGACATTATATAAATACCTTGGGGAAAACAAAGAGACAACATAACACTGTTATGTTAGACGGCTGCAGCAAAAACAATAACAAAGCCTTGTGGCTCTTTAAAGTAACATTTACTTTGGCTTACAGTTTCATGGATTATCACGAGTGCACTTATCAGATGCATGAAGTGTAACCCTCAGTGTGCGTATGTGAATTAAAACAGGCATACACAGCTGTGACACAACAGATGCTTTATTTTTTAATTCTGCTACAAATAATTGTGGGGTTTTTTTAAAAAAAGTTAACAAGTAAAGATAATCAGGCATTTACATTACTTCCCGCTGAGCTGCAATATTAAACCATAATGTTAAACCCGTTTGCAACCAGAGCATAAACTCTGCAGTTTGCCACCTCACATATTCCTTGCGCACCAACACCCCCATGGAAGATTATTAGGTTTGCAAACGCTGAGGAAACCCTGTAAGTAGCACAATCAAAATGCAAAGCATTTTGATGCAAATGTTCTTTTCAAAGATCTTAAAGACCACATATACAAAGTGAGGGGTTTTTTTTAATTGTGCAGCAATGTGGTTCCAGCCTGCCCCAAAATCTTGTCTTCTCCTACTTGTCTCTATTGAAAAGTAGAATTATTGGTTTAGTTTTGGAATAAAAATCCAAGATTTTGCTTCTCTTGGCACCATAAGAAGCCCTTTGTTGATCCTGACCAAATTTTATCTGGTACAGACCTCATCAGTGTATGGGGGAAAGGTCAGTTGGAACTCTATGTAACACAAGCTTTTAAAAGTGGGGTGGCGAACATAACATTGATGGAAAGGCCCTCCAGCCCTCCAGGCATTCCTATCAGGCCCACAGGGTTCTCCCCAAGCCACTCTCCTCACCGGCCCTGTTTCACCCCCACAATGAGTTCTTTTGTCCATCTGGAACATTCCCTTGAACTGTGATAATGCCTCTTACCTTTCTGGATAGAGGATAGAGAGATGAAAATGGTGAATGAGCCAGTGTGGTGTAGTGGTTAGAGTGTTGGACTAGGACATGGGAGATAAGGGTTCAAATCCCCAACCAGCCATGAAGCTTGCTGGGTGACCTTGGGCCAGTCGCTGTCTCTCAGTGTAACCAACCTCACAGGGTTGTTGTGTAGATAAAATCAGAAGGGGGAGAACCATTTTTGTATGTCGGCTTGAGTTCCTCGGAGAAACGGTGGGATATTAATGTAATAAATATATAAACCTCTGCAGAAGGGGTTCCCAAACTGTGGTCCATGGACCACCAGTGGTCTGCGAGCTTCATTCAGGTGGTCCACAGCATGTCCCCATTAAATATAAATATTGATTTTTAATTGTCTATTTTTCAGTTCTTTTATGTCTTATATTGTATTTTATTGTATTACAGTTTTTAATTATGTGGAATGCAAATTGCAAATCTAATATATGAAATAAAATCAGCAGTAAAAATTAGATTAAAAATCATGCAGCATCTAGCACAGTGTATTACAATTGCAACAACAGGAAGAATAACCCTTTAAGTGGCCCACCAAGACTATCAGCAGTTTCCAAGTGATCCGTTGGAGAAAAAAGTCTGGGAACCACTGCTCTATAGGAATCTAAAGGAATAGCAGTATACAAGTGGAATAAAATAATAGCCCAGTATTAGGCCAGCGAGGTGCTTCAGAAAGTGTACAAACTGGGCTAAAGGTCAAAGGCATCACCTGTTTTCCCCACAACAACCATTGGTGTAGATGATGAATTTAAGTACAGAAATTCATCATGAAAGCCTCCATAGCCATGCCCCAAATGAGAGTCAAAAATGCAGGCAGCTGTATTGATCCATCTACTATGCTGAATCCTCCTTTAGGATGAAGGGCAAGATATAAATTCAATATATAAATAATAAAATGTACTTTGGAAAGTTGTCTACCTGCCCACTATCCATTTGAACACTTTTAAGATCATTACCAAATTCTGCATGATGGTTTCTGACATCAAGGAGGGTTTTGTCGATGTTTGGATACAATTAGACACCACTTTGAATCAGGGGGGTGGACTGAACCTTTCAAATTCCACTGATTTTAACCACGGATTTCAACACTGCACTGTTTCCCCCCCCTTAGAATTCCTGAGCAATGGTGGGTATGAGACTGCTAGTATTTATAGATGAACTATACAGCCATAGGAATGGCTGTATACTAGAGCCAGCGTGGATTTTTCACATTCCGCAATGTTAAATTGAAAATACCCCCATGCCATTCTGATGCTTCCCATAAGCTCATTTCAAAACAAAACCTTACAAAACTTATAGTCCTCAACTTAGAAATGCTTGCTTAACAACCCTCTCAATTCTCATGGCGATAAACAAAACAGTCAGAAAGAATCGAGAGTTCAAAATCTAAAGAGAGAGAGAGAAAAACCCAGGCCCCTTTTGGACTTTTTTCTCTGCAAGTTCTCATAATCTGTTGAAATTCATTAAAAATCAGCCATGTTTACAGAGGACCGGTAATCCTGTTGCTGACCTTGCCCCATACTCTGACCTTCACCTTCTGCAGTTTAAAAGTTAAAAAAAATGCCTGGCTGATTTTTAATTAATTTAATACATTTTGCATTGAACTGCATGATAATGCTCAGAGGCACTTGAAATTCTTCCAAGCTACACAGCAAGTGGATTGGACTGTGAAAGACCAACCCAAATGGTGTTTGCATTTTGACAACTTTGTAGGGCAGTACAATATCTCAGAGAGGAGTTCAGGTCTCCTGCTCCCCTGGTGCATTCAATATAGCTGCCCAATTTCCCTGCTTTTAAAAGTTTGATAGAAATATCTGTGGGCTATAGGTACATTCTTAAACTACAAGGTTTTTTTGCCTATTAGTCAATATATATACATGCAGCAGCAACTACAATATTAGGGTCAGATGTCATGATTAATTGGACTCAGCTGTCACAGAATAATGAGTTCACAAAGGGTAGTATAGCAGTTAGCATTTTGGACTATGCTTGACCAGGCATAATAGTCAGTTAGTTACTATGACAGCTTAATGAATTAATCCTCTTCCAGAGGTAACAGACACAACTTTGCAGGACGTTTAGAGGCATGTAGTGATGGTCAAAAATGGTTGTTGCCTACTCTGAATTGGTAGCTTTTTCTACATGGCAATGAAAATCCAAGATTGCGTCCTCTGAATGTAGAATTCAACAATATTCTTGTTCTAAAGCCAAGTGTGGTGTAGTGGTTAAGGTGTTAGACTAAGACCTGGGAGACCAGGGTTCTAATCCCCACATAGCCATGATGCTCACTGGGTGACCTTGGGCCGGTCACTGCCTCTCAGCCTCATGAAAACCCTATAAGTCGGAATCGACTTGAAGGCAGTACATTTACATTTTTAAAGCCAAGAAAAATGTGCTTTGTATAGGTTTTGTTGAGTGGAGAATTTAATTTTAAGCTCTCCGTAACTCCCAAATCATCTAAGATTGCTTCCATAATCCAAAATGGCCACCACAGTGATCTACAAAATTGCGGGGGGGGGATTATCATTAATATAAGTTGGATAGCTCAGTGAGTTCACAATTCAAAAGAGTGTAAGCAATCCTTTAGATGTAAATAAAGCAGACAAAACCACTGAGAACACTATTAACCATGACTGCAATATTGCAGAAGGGTATAAAGGCTTCAGTGCAAATTTTCCTGCAACTGCGTGATGGGTACTGAAGACCCCTTCGAGAACACCTAGAAGTTAACCTACATACATCTTATCAACATAGAGAATTTTCACAATTGTGTCTAAGAAAGGACAATGACGCAGTTCAAGAAACGCTGAACATCCTTGGTGAAGTAGGTAGCTAATTCCTGGATTGGTTGTGAACTAAGAAGACTTTCAACAGGTAAATCTGCTACACCTAAGATAAAGGATGATCTTCTTAATGCAGAAAAAAGGGAATAGAAACCTTCAATAAGTTTGTTCAAAACCCCTGTACATTCAATGTATGTACCAATCTTTTTCTCTGCTTCCTATACTGAGATTTAAAACATTCAAAGATCTCACAACAATCATTAGTCAATGCAAAAAATGAAACAAGATTGTGCACTCTTTGCTAGAATGGCTATTTTGGCACAGGTACAAAAAACTGCTATGAAGTCTGTTTTTTCATACCCGTTGGGACCCCTACACTGGTGTCTGAGTGATGCATTTTCTCACCCCAGGAACACAACTCCACAACTATCTCATTAAAGATATCCAGGCTGAAGCCAAATACCCAGAGTTTGCAATATCAGTGTTCAACAGAATGGCTATTCTACAAAAAACATCACTTGCTCAGGGCGAGTCATTTAGTTCATTGGCCCAGAAGATATTCCAGAAGGTCACATGGGTGCCAAACAGCAGAGTGGATGCGATATTCCATATATATACAATGTGTCTTCCATTAAAGACACTGAGAGAAACCACAGATAAGAAAATGCTACACCATCAGGGTGTACTAGTGGCACTCTTTTTTTTACAAATTTGTCAACACATGTTGTCAACTGTTACATATAATTGGTTGTCACCCAGCATGTCTCCGAATGTATCTTTTCCACATTCACTGACAAGAAACCTGAAAAGTTCTGTTTTGCTTTGCAATTTTTATTTCAACTCTTGCCATTCCTTGATTTCGTATGACCTCATAATGTTGCTGTAAATCTGGGTGAATTTGGCCAGTCACTATCCGAGCCCAGCCTACTCCCAATCCCCCAAGCTTAAAACCAGCTTTCCCCAACCTAGTTGTCCTCTAGATAAATTTGGAGTAGACCTCCCATCAGCCCCAGACACCATGACCAATAGTTAAGGATGATGAGAGCTATAGTCCAAAACATCAGGAGATCACCAGGTTGGGGTAGGCTGCTTAAAACACTGGCAAATACTGCTCCAGCAGATGACATAAGCACTCCTGCTGGGGAAAAAGGTCCCAGAGATTCAAGAGGTATGTTCCTGCCTCTCATGGAAATTTCATTCTTAGGTACTGGATTTATAGCCATTCATAGATTATCCTCCCTAAATCCCTTTCATGTTCTAGGATGCACTCAATCTTGCTGGGGCAATGGCCTAGACCAGGGGCGGTGAACCATTGGCACTCCAGATGTTGCTGAACTACAATTCCCATCATCCCCAGCAAGCATGGCCCATGGGCAGGGATGATGGAAGTTGTGGTTCAGCAATATATGGAGTGCCAAAGGTTCGCCACCCCGCTAGACTCTCCTCTCTGACCCCTGTGAAATTGGAGAGTTGACCCCAAAATGTGCCCTAGAACGTACAGCAGATGCTTAGGAGTCCCCTAGCAAAAAGATGGGACTTTGAAAGTCCTCTCAGAGGGCAGTGCATTTGGAAAACAACTCTCCTGCAGTGCCACCATTTCCTGGCACATCTGAGGTAGAGGTAATCTATCTTTTGCAGGGATGGGCAATTATGTCAATTTTTGTTTCTCCATTTCTCATTTTTCCCAATCTTAAATTCAGTTCTCCTCATTTCAGTTTGCAGTTTTTTTTAAAAAATGTCCTCATGAAAATTCATCATCATAGTGTGGATTTCTCATAACATGCACATTTTTGCAAAGCAACATTCCCTGAATGCATTTTTGTATGTCCTTTTCACTAATATATGCATTTGTAAGCACATTTTCCCTTAGTATACACTGTTGTACACGTTACTTGGGTGGAAAACTGCATTGCAAAATTCAGAGTTCGAATTTTGAAGGATAGCTATGTTTTGGTTTATGCATTGGTTCTGAATTACTTCTGAATTAGTACTTTAAATGCAAACTGAAACAAATTTCTCCCCCATCCCTAGCCTTTTCTCTTGTCCTTTCCTTCCACGTGCTGTGCAATTTTCCCTTACTTGAGATTAGTGAGATTATAAATCCCTTGGAGTGGAATCATTACTCCAATTCTGAAAAACACTATTTAAATTGACAATAATAGGCCAGAATCTGTAGACCACTGTGCATTAGCTCAGGATTGGCTACTCTGTGGCCCTCCAGATGCTGTTGGACTCTGGCTTCCATCAGCCCCAGCCAATGTGGTCAGTGGAAAAGGAGGATGACAGAGATAGTCCAGCAATCTCTGGATGGCAAAAGATTAGCTATCCCAACACTAGATCCTAGCACAAGGTGATAGACACTACTGCAAAAATTGTGCCCCAATGGTCAACTGAACCTCTCTTCCTCATAATATCTTGTAATTTATTTTATTTATTTATTTCATTCCATTTCTATACCGCCCTTAGCCAATGGCTCTCTGGGCGGTTCACAGCAAAGAATAAAATACATTACAGTGACATAAAAATCAGGTAAAATCAGTAAAAACATACAACTTGAGCATTTAACCACTTGGTATAAAATTAACTTAACAATAAACATTAAACATTAAAGATTAAAATGCCTGGGAGAATAAAAAGGTTTTAACCTGATGCCGAAAAGATAGAAGAGTAGGCGCCAGGCACACCTCATCGGGGAGACTGTTCCATAATTCGGGGGCCACCACTGAAAAGGCCCTAGATCTAGTAACAGCCCTCCGAGCTTCCCTATGGGACGAGACTCGGTGTAGGGCCTTAGATGTTGAACGTAGTGAGCGGGTAGGTTCATAGCGGGAGAGGCGTTCCGCAAGGTATTGTGGTCCCGCACTGTGTAAGGCTTTATAAGTCAAAACTAGCACTTTGAATCTAGCCCGGAAACAAATAGGTAGCCAGTGCAAACGCGCCAGAACAGGTGTTATATGTGCGGACCGTCTGGTCCTCGTCAGCAGTCTGGCCGCTGCATTTTGCACTAGCTGTAGTTTCCGAATTGTCTTCAAAGGCAGCCCCACGTAGAGTGCATTGCAGTAGTCCAATCTCGAGGTTACCAGAGCATGGACGACTGAGGCGAGGTCATCACTATCCAGATAGGGGCGTAGCTGGGCTACCAGCCAAAGATGATAGAACGCATTCCGTGCCACCGAGGCCACCTGAGCCTCAAGCGACAGGAATGGATCGAAAAGGACCCCCAAGCTACGAACCTGTTCCTTCAGGGGGAGTGTAACCCCATCCAGAACAGGTTGAACATCCACCACCTGGTAAAACTCACAACAGGACATTATTATGAAGGAAATTCCCCTGCCCCAAAAACCTCTGAATGCAGTGGAGCAAGCCCAGGAAATGATAAAGATAGTGTAACGGCACCCCAGCCACCTGGGGTCTTGTGCTACAATGGGGAGGGAGATCCAACCACAACAGAGTGTAAGCCTCTATCATCCCACTCTCCTTGATTTAAAACGTGCTGCCACCAGATAGGGATGGAAAAATCTGTCAATTTCGGTTCTCTCAGTTCCTCACTTTTCTAATGTTAAATTCAGTTCTCTACATTTCTGCAGCAATCTGTGATTTTTTTTTAAATCCTCATGAAAATTCTCCATCATTTTAGTGTGATTTTCTCCAAATAAACACATTTTTGTAGGCAGTTTTGACAAAGGTACACATTTCTGCAAGCCATTTCTCATCACATCATGCCTTTCTGCATGTTATTTTCACTCATATATTCATTTCCCCCCAAATATATACATTTTTATAAATATTGTTTAGTTGGCGAACTGCACCCCAAAATTCTAATAAATGCAAATGTTGAAGGATGGTTGTGTTTCAGTTCTCATAGTTTCAGAAAGTGAGAATTTGATACATTCTGCTTGAAATGCGAACTGAATCAAAATTCTCACCCATCCCTACCACCAAATAAAGGAGTTTTTTTTGTTTTCCCTATAAGGCTGTCTTTTATCAATCAGCGTATAAACATTCCTTGTGCAGGCAGGAGGATAACAAATTAACCCCTTAACTCCCAAGCCAAAAGACAAGTAAGAATTTACATGTGCATGTAATACAGAATGGTTTTTAGTAACAAGGTCTGCACAAACAGCCCATTTCAGGAAGGTCTGGTTCCTTCACAGGTAGCAACTCTGAGATCAAGGCTGAGCTGCATTACACATTACCAAAAAGCAGGATCAGATCAATGCTAGACTTCTGTCTGCAGCAACGACACTTGCTTCGTTTTGATCTCCTGACACCTTGATCTTCCCTAAGGTGCACCGGCTAGAGCTTGGAGTATTAAGGTTCAAGCCCACATGCAGTCACCATGAAAATTGATTGGGTGAGCTTGAGTAAGTCACTGCATCTCAGGCAAGTCTACCTGAAAGGGTTGTTTAAAAGAAAACAATGAGAAAGCTTGGCCAATAAAAGGGCAAGTGAAAGATCGATTAAGCAGCAATTAGAAGGACAATCGATTCAGAGAAATAATGGCAGAGCACAAGTGCTGCAGAAAGCTTATGTACACTGCGCTTACTTCTGTAGACAAGTGGAAAGAAATCCACACCACAAAAGAGGAAAGGAAGGCAACGCATTGAACAAGCTCATACCTGGTAGCAACAACCCTGAGGGTCCCAAAGCAAGAGGGAGGAAACGGTCGTTATTCTTTCCTACCCTTTTCTGGCATTTTGTCATTTAATTAAAATGATAACAAATTGTTTTTAAGTTACTTCTCAAAGCTTGGCCGCTAGCAATGTTGGACTTGTGTCGTGTAAGCACTTTTCAGTCCTCTCCAGTACGTTAATGTTCAAAACACAATCCAAGAGCTTCTCGTGTTTATTTATTTTACATGTGGGCAAATGATTCCTGAGACAGAAAAAGGCAACGACCTAAAGCTGTAGAATAGGGGCCCAGTTCAACTGCAGGCAAGGACTCCTTCAAAGTAAGTGTCTTATCAGGAAATGAAGGGAGTGGATAGGAAATATTAGTTCCCCTCTATTCAGCACTGGTTAGGCCTCATCTTGAATACTACATCCAGTTCTGGTCTCCGCACTTCAAGAAGGATGCACAAAACTGGAACAGGTTCAGAGGAGGGCAACAAGGATGATCAGGGGACTGGAAACCAAGCCCTATGAGGAGAGACTGAAAGAACTGGGCATGTTTAGCCTGGAGAAGAGAAGACTGAGGGGACATATAATAGCACACTTCAAGTACATGAAAGGTTGCCACACAGAGGAGGGCTGGGATCTCTTATCGATCGTCCCAGAGTGCAGAACACAGAATAATGGGCTCAAGCTGCAGGAAGCCAGATTTCCTAACCGTTAGAGGCATATGACAATGGAACCAATTACCTAGAGAGGTAGTGGGCTCTCTGACACTGGAGGCATTCAAGAGGCAGCTGGACAGCCATCTGTTGGGAATGCTTTGATTTGGATTCCTGCATTGAGCAGGGGGTTGGACTTGATGGCCTTACAGGCCCCTTCCAACTCTACTATTCTATGATTCTATGAGTCAGCTGAGCTGGGTTATGGCTTCAGCTTAAAAGCCCCAGTGCTAGGCAGTGTATATGCACCAGCAGTAGGCTCTGCCTCTTGCTGATTCCAAACCTGACCACTGACTGCCCTGGCCCTGCCTCTTGCCTTTGTCCATGGACTGAATAGATCCTGGCCTTGGACTGCTCTAACATTGCCTCTCTCCTGACTCTTTGTTATGGACCCTCACCTTGGACTGGCCCAGGATACTCTTTCAGATGCCAGCCATGTTTGTGTTGCTGCTGTTTACTCAGGAGCCCTGTGAGAATGGGACAGGTTGTGGGGTGTGTGGCTTTCATGGAAAAAAACTTTTCCTCCATGAAATGAAAAAATCATATGTTACCATTTGTACTCGAAAATGCTTCGAAGTTGTTTAAAAACACTATATTAGAAGCTCAACTGGAGTGCATACCGCAGATCAGAAAAGGTACCGCCAGGGCCAAGAAGATGCCAGCATGCTTAACGAGCAAAGTCAAGGAAGCTCTTAGAGGCAAAAAGTCTTCCTTCAGAAAATGGAAGTCTTGTCCGAATGAAGAAAATAAAAAAGAACACAAACTCTGGCAAAAGAAATGCAAGAAGACAATAAGGGATGCTAAAAAAGAATTTGAGGAGCACATTGCTAAGAACATAAAAACCAACAACAAAAAATTCTATAAATACATTCAAAGCAGGAGACCATCTAGGGAGGCGATTGGACCCTTGGATGATAAGGGAGTCAAAGGTGTACTAAAGAACGATAAGGAGATTGCAGAGAAGCTAAATGAATTCTTTGCATCTGTCTTCACAGTGGAAGATATAGGGCAGATCCCTGAACCTGAACTAACATTTGCAGGAAGGGATTCTGAGGAACTGAGACAAATAGTGGTAACGAGAGAGGAAGTTCTAGGCTTAATGGACAATATAAAAACTGACAAATCACCAGGCCTGGATGGCATCCACCCGAGAGTTCTCAAAGAACTCAAATGGGAAATTGCTGATCTGCTAACTAAAATATGTAACTTGTCCCTCAGGTCCTCCTCCGTGCCTGAGGACTGGAAAGTGGCAAATGTAACGCCAATCTTCAAAAAGGGATCCAGAGGTGAAATTACAGGCCAGTTAGCTTCACTTCTGTCCCTGGAAAACTGGTAGAAAGTATTATTAAAGCTAGATTAACTAAGCACATAGAAGAGCAAGCTTTGCTGAAGCAGAGCCAGCATGGCTTCTGCAAGGGACAGTCCTGTCTCAGTAACCTATTAGAATTCTTTGAGAGTGTCAACAAGCATATAGATAGAGGTGATCCAGTGGACATAGTGTACTTAGACTTTCAAAAAAGTTTTGACAAAGTACCTCACCAAAGACTTCTGAGGAAGCTTAGCAGTCATGGAATAAGAGGAGAGGTCGTCTTGTGGATAAGGAATTGGTTAAGAAGCAGAAAGCAGAGAGTAGGAATAAACGGACAGTTCTCCCAATGGAGGGCTGCAGAAAGTGGACTCCCTCAAGGATCAGTATTGGGACCTGTACTTTTCAACTTGTTCATTAATGACCTAGAATTAGGAGTGAGCAGTGAAGTGGCCAAGTTTGCTGACGACACTAAATTATTCAGAGTTGTAAAAACAAAAAGGGATTGCGAAGAACTCCAACAAGACCTCTCCAAACTGAGTGAATGGGCGGAAAAATGGCAAATGCAATTCAATATAAACAAGTGTAAAATTATGCATATTGGAGCAAAAAATCTTAATTTCACATATATGCTCATGGGGTCTGAACTGGCGGTGACCGACCAGGAGAGAGACCTCGGGGTTGTAGTGGACAGCACGATGAAAATGTCGACCCAGTGTGCGGCAGCTGTGAAAAAGGCAAATTCCATGCTAGCGATAATTAGGAAAGGTATTGAAAATAAAACAGCCGATATCATAATGCCGTTGTATAAATCTATGGTGCGGCCGCATTTGGAATACTGTGTACAGTTCTGGTCGCCTCATCTCAAAAAGGATATTACAGAGTTGGAAAAGGTTCAGAAGAGGGCAACCAGAATGATCAAGGGGATGGAGCAACTCCCTTACGAGGAAAGGTTGCAGCATTTGGGGCTTTTTAGTTTAGAGAAAAGGCGGGTCAGAGGAGACATGATAGAAGTGTATAAAATTATGCATGGCATTGAGAAAGTGGACAGAGAAAAGTTCTTCTCCCTCTCTCATAATACTAGAACTCGTGGACATTCAAAGAAGTTGAATGTTGGAAGATTCAGGACAGACAAAAGGAAGTACTTCTTTACTCAGCGCATAGTTAAACTATGGAATTTGCTCCCACAAGATGCAGTAATGGCCACCAGCTTGGATGGCTTTAAAAGAAGATTAGACAAATTCATGGAGGACAGGGCTATCAATGGCTACTAGCCATGATGACTGTGCTCTGCCACCCTAGTCAGAGGCAGCATGCTTCTGAAAACCAGTTGCCGGAAGCCTCAGGAGGGGAGAGTGTTCTTGCACTCGGGTCCTGCTTGCGGGCTTCCCCCAGGCACTTGGTTGGCCACTGTGAGAACAGGATGCTGGACTAGATGGGCCACTGGCCTGATCCAGCAGGCTCTTTTTATGTTCTTATGTGTCATGTTGTTGTTGTTGTTATGTGCTTTCAAGTCGATTACGACTTATGGCGACCCTATGAAGCAGCGACCTTCAAGAGCATCTGTCATGAACCACCCTGCTCAGATCTTGTAAATTCAATTCTGTGGCTTCCTTTATGGAATCAATCCATCTCTTGTTTGGCCTTCCTCTTTTTCTACTCCCTGCTGTTTTCCCCAGCATTATGGTCTTTTCTAGTGAATCATGTCTTCTCATGATGTGTCCAACGTATGATAACCTCAGTTTCATCATTTTAGCTTCTAGTGACAGTTCTGGTTTAATTTGTTCTAACACCCAATTATTTGTCTTTTTCGCAGTCCATGGTGTGCGCAAAACTCTCCTCCAGCACATTTCAAATGAGTTGATTTTTCTCTTATCCGCCTTTTTCACTATCCAACTTTCACATCCTCATCCCCTTCTCTCGCTTCCACCACACTCTAAAGTATGTGTCCTGAGGTGAATCATCCATCAATCACCAGGCGTCATTAATCATCTCCTTTATTAAAACATTATTTCAAGGGTTTATGCAACATAATAATATGTTGCCCCATAATCACCTACTGAAATGGCTCTTCAATAGACTTTGGAGCACAGTATCTCTGCACAATTAAAACAAAATTACACTTTCTGACCTCGACAGCAAAGCAGCCACTGTTGGGAAATTCTACATAATGTTTTACGCTACAAACTAATTAAAGACTGTCTTTCCCTTATAGCCAGTTCACAGATATGAGCATCACCTTCAGATGGATGATTCCCTTTTTGAAGGTTACCAAAATGAGCAGGAACACAAAAGACAAGTAAATTAAAAATAACAGCAATGGAACATGCACGATGAAATATCTGCTAATTAAAATTATAATATATATTGTTGTTGTTAGGGCACAATCCAACTTGCATTTATGCCACACTGAGGCAATTTGGATACAGGAGGTCTCCAGCTGAGCCGGCTGGGTCCTGGCTAGGAATGGGGTTTGTTATCTGATTCCATTCCGTTTTTCAATTCGTCAAATGGTCTGCCAGTACCTATTTGCTATAAATTGTGTTCTACTACTTATTGCAATTCTCACAATTTTTTTTTTAAAAAAATCATGATGTCGCTTAGAGCCCTGAATGCACACAAAGAGTGGGAGCTTGTTCAACGATGAGAGGAATTTGTGGATTATCCTAGGAATAACAAATCCGAATTTGTGAATATTCTACACCATCCCTAGTCCCAGCTCAGCAGTGCTACACCAGCGTAAGTCCCTCAGCCTGGCTCATCTCAGCCAAGACTGGTGCAAGTGGAGCTAGCATATGGTCCCAACAAGGGGCATGTCGGGAGCATGTCAGGGGAGGGGACTTAGGCCACATCCAACTCATGTTCGGAGTGCTCCTGCAGGTCCCAATCCAGGCAAAAGCGATGCCGGTCTACGACTAACGCCTAGATGGAGGAACCGAGACATCTCACCACAGAATCCCAGGGAGCAGGCAGTTTTTGGACCCATTTTCCCAGATCACATTAGCACTGTCGATGGGTGCTAAATCCTCATCATCTGCCTGGTTTTTCAGAGCTCAGAGTATCAGCTGCAGATGCATTGTTCCTGAGGCCCATGCAAGGAATTCCAGTGTTTGAATCTTTTGTACTTGGGTCCCTTGTGGCTTACTCTGGCTTTTATACTGTGTTTATGTATATGGATATTGTTCATGTATTTTGCTTTGTAAATTAATTTGATATTTTTAATTGTACCTTGTGTATTCTATTGTAAACCGCTTTGAGATCTTTCAGATAGTAAGCAGTCTATAAATGGAAATATAAATAAATAAATTAAATAAAAATGTATATATACCGCTTGAATGTGAAGACCTCTAAGCGATTTACAAAAACCATTAAAATAATCAATAAAACAGTTTAAAACAAATATTTTAAAACATATTTAAAACAATTAAAAGAGCTACTGTTGTTATACGCCTTCAAGTCAATAATGACTTACGGCAACCCCATTAATCTTTTTTGGATATATTCACAGGGTTTTCAAGGTAAGAGGTATTCAGAAGTGGTTTACCATTGCCTTCCTCTATTCCCGGTATTCCCAGGCAGTCTCCCATCCAAGTACTAACGAGGCCTGACCCTGCTTAGCTTCCAAGATCAGACAAGGTCAGGTGTGTTCAGGGTAGAAAAGAGCTACTAACAAATTAAAACAGGTCAACATTTATGTGTCTGGATAGGCTTGCCTAAACAAAAAAGTTTCAAGCAGGCACCGAAAGGAAGACAGTGAAGGCACCTACCTGATGTCAATAGGTAGAGAGTTCCAAAGAGCAGGTGCTGCCACACTAAAAGCACAGTTACGTACAGGTGTGGAACATGTATTATATGGCACCTGTAACAGTTCCTGTTCTGCAGATCGAAGTGATTGAACAAGCACATACGGGGTAAGGGGGTCTCGCAAGTAAACTGGTCCCAAGCTGTTAAGGTCTTTATACACCAGCAATAACACCTCGACATTGGCACAGCAACCAGTGATGATATTTGAGCAGAGCTGTTATATGCTGACACGGTCTCATCCCTGTTAGCAATCTGGCTGAAGCATTCTGCACTAACTGCAGTTTCCTGATAAAGCCTTGCAGTCATCGATGCCTGAACTACCGTGGTTACCAGAGAACAGACAACAGACGTTAGGCTATCCCTGGCCAGATATAAACTACTACTACTGCTGCTACTATTTAAAAGATATACCATCAGGGCTAGACCTGGCCTTGAATCTCCAATTCGGGTCCCTTAGGTCAACAGACGAAGCTGGAGAAGGTATGGAAGCATGGGGGTAGCAAAAGGCACTGCTCTACTGACCAAACAAGAAGAGAAGGCCAGGCTCCATTATTTATACAACACCAGACCAATCCAGAGGTTTCTTACTGCCTGCCAATTGCAGAGGCTGATGATGTCCACCACTATTCACTTCTCTGTCTGAAGGGGATTCTGAGGTGTTAATCAGCCCTTTAGCCAGGGTTGGGGCAAATGTCTTTTTAAGTTGTGACATGACAGACAATGACTGCCTCCATTTACATGATGACAGCTTGTTTTAAGAACAGGAACAGGAATTTGAGAATAGGACAAGAAAACTGAATAAGGCAGGATGAGTGCATCAGTGGTACATGCTCTGGTAACCTCACGTTTGGATTACTGTAATGCGCTTTACGTAGGGCTACCTTTGAAGACAGTTCGGAAGCTACAACTAGTGCAAAATGCGGCGGCCAGATTGCTGACAAGGACCAAGCGGTCCGAGCATATAACACCTGTTCTGGCCAGCTTGCACTGGTTGCCAATATGTTTCCGGGCTAGATTCAAAGTGTTGGTATTAACCTATAGAGCCTTATACGGTGCGGGACCACGATACCTTGCGGAACGCCTCTTCCGATATGAACCGGCCCGTGCACTACGTTCTGCTACGAAGGCCCTCCTCCGGGTTCCAACTCACAGGGAGGCCCGGAGGGTGATGACAAGATCTAGGGCCTTCTCAGTGGTGGCCCCCGAACTATGGAACAGGCTCCCCGAGGAAGTACGCCTGGCGCCGACTCTGCTCTCCTTCCGGCGCCAGGTCAAAACCTTCCTATTCTCTGAAGCATTTTAAGTTATACTGATTTACTTTTAAAAATGTTTATTGTTATTGGATTGTTGATTGTATTTTAGTATTATTTTGTTATTCATTGTATTTTTATGCTATTTTATGTTCACCGCCCAGAGAGCTATTGCTAGTCGGGCGGTATATAAATTTAATAAATAATAATAATAATAATAATAACAAACGCCTCATCTGGAAGAGCTCCCCAAAGTCTGCTCACTCATGAGTTTCCCTGACTGAGGGTGGAGTTTTCATGATCACAATCACCTTATAATTATTTAAGTAATCCTGAAAAAGAACAGTCTGTACATTAACACGACCCTTGAAAAGTTAGATATTAGAACTTTGTATTATGGGCTAGAGTAAGACTCCACCCTTTGGACTTTCCTATGCTCTGCTTTTCAGTTTTAGTTTCAGTTGTGTTCTCTACCCAAATAGCAATAAAGATGCATGTTTGTATGCCTGCAGTAAGAAGTAAGAGTTTGTTTATTCTGCAGCTATTAAGATGCGTAGAGTAGGATTGGGTGCTTATTGCTAAAAGGTGAAATAAAGAGATAATTTAAAGTGATCTGGGGAAAAAAAGTATCCTTAAAGGGAAACTTAAAGGTAAAGGTGTCCCCGCACTTATAGTGCGAGTCGTTTCCGACTCTTAGGGTGATGTCTTGCGACGTTTACTAGGCAGACCGTATATATGGGGTGGGATTGCCAGTTCCTTCCCCGGCCTTTCTTTACCCCCCAGCATACGCCGGGTACTCATTTTACCGACCACGGATGGATGGAAGGCTGAGTGGACCTCGACCCCTTTTTACCGGAGATTCGTCTTTCTTCTTCCGTTGGAATCGAACTCCGGCCGTGAGCAGAGCTTTGGCTGCGTTACCACCGCTTACTACTCTGCGCCACGGAGGATCATTAAAGGGAAACTTAGTTTCCCTTAAATAACTAAGTTTCCCTCAAAGGGAAACTCCTCTTTGAAAGGACTCACTATACTCGCAATCATAGCGGCTATTTTTTCTTCTTTTTCATGAGTACCAGATGAAAACAGCCCTACAGAAATAGAAATGCTGCTGTGTACACTAGTTAAGTTATCTGGCTGGCCACACAGGCCATAACTTGCCTAATTTCTGATTGTCTCATTTTCGATTCTAACTTGAATCAATCAGCCACAGAGACTTTCAATTACTCACAAGTGTATAGTAAATTTGTTTTTTCTTGCCTTTGAAAAAGAACAGCTAACCTTAATTTTGATAAAGTTTTACATTACATTAATTCTAGGAAAAACCAAACATTGCAACTGTTCTGAAGTACGATTTCATTGTTTCTCTCTGAAAAGGTATACTGTGAACCTACCATTCAGAAAACTTTCATGCATGTTTATCTATATTTTTATAACTTTATGAAAGGAGATCTATTATGCAATACATATCTTACAAAGTTAAGGATTCAATCTCACTGACAACAACAAGAAAGTTTTTCATATAGCTCTCAGCATGACTCTCCCTAAACGCTCAACTATTGGATGTATTGTCATGTGTTCTTGTTCCATTTCTAAACCTGTGTTTTTGTTTTTGTATTGGTGTTGTCATGACACAAAATTAAAACTGAATTTTTGAGAAAACAAGCTCCACACTTGTTTTTAACTTCTTAGTTATAGCATAAGCTGTTTTCTTTGTTTATACCTTTTGATATTCCCTTGTTCACTGTATCCTTAACATCCTTTCTTCTTACGAAACAAAAATATGCCAGTCGTTTAATTCCTGGTGTTCATACTAAATTTTCTGTTAACCTGACCTTTACGCAGTCCATTATGTAAGTTAACACACCCTCTGCATGGAGGAGGAGAGAGGGGGAAGGTCACTGCATCTCCCTTCCTGTGGCCTGGCCCTCACATCCCCTCCACAAGTGACTGGGTGTGTGTGGATTGGCTGGTGCTATGCACCTCTCCTCCCAAATGATCCACCTAGAAATGTAACTGCCCTACATAACAAGGAAGGCTGGCTACAGGGCTGGCCTGAATACACATAATTCATAGTAACACCTTTAGCCAAGTCTCATATTCAGGGCTGCTCTAAACAGGCAGCCAAGTGTGATGGCAGAATATGCAGTACTACTTGATAAAGCACGGAAGGGGAATCAGATTTCTGAATGTTCCCCTATGGGGAAAAACTCTGCAAATAGGAATTAGCACAGCAGTGTGCTGGACTACAACCTTCCCATCCCTATGTATGATTATTTTATTTGCACTGAGTGGTTTTAACATAAAGCAGCATTGAAAATCAATGCCCCTACCTTGGGTTTGAAAATGGTAGTCTACTCTATCAGCTCAGAATTTTATCACCCAATTTTGTTGGATGTGTGAAGACCAGACCACTGGCTATGGGGTTTCTGGTCCTGGAAAAAAAAAGGCTGAGGGTATGGATCCACTCTTTAAGAGCAGAAGGGGTGTGCTGATTAACTGCAAAAAGCCTTCCCACTGCCTGCATTGGTTTACTCCCTACACCTCAGTATTATTATCCCAGATGGAGTATTTCTGAGATGGCTCAGTACCCAGACGAGGTAAAAGCAAACCCAGGAAATACACTGTGGAGATACAAGATACAGGGAGTGGGGATAGCTCAGTACTCTTTGCTCCAGGGACAGCCAACATAGTGCCCTCCAGATATTGTTGGATTGCAACTCACATCAACCTTGACCATTGGCCATGTTGGCTGGGGGGTGATGGGAGTTGGAGTCCATCAGCATCTGGAAGGCACCAGGTTGTCTATCCCTGGCTTACTTATTCACTCATGCAGACCCTCCACATTCACATGCTTATAACTAACTGGAGCAGAACCAGCTTTATGCAAACTATTGTGTGTATTTTGAGCCTGCGTCTTGTCAATTACTTCCCCTGACTTAATGCTGGCAGAAGAGATTATTATGCCAATGTATGTATTCTGAATTTAATTTACTGATTGATTACTGACTGATGTGAGAGAATCAATTTACTTACTGTCAAAACAAGGCACTGAAAAGACACACACACAAACACACATATACATGTAAGGGTGATGCAACACAGAAGGCCTCAGGCACAATTCTTATTTTTTTCTCTCTCCATCCTCATTTGCCTAGAGGTAAATTAATATGTTTCTCTCTTGTACTACTGGCTTCTTGACTTGCATCTGGCAGTTCACAGTAACAGTTGGTGCATTCTGCACAACATCACACCTGAATCCTGATGTCTCTGTTGTAAAGCATATGGTTTCCCTTAATTAGTTCGTTCATTCGTTCCAAGATCAGCTTTCACAAAGGCTAAACATCCATCCAAATAAGAGAGTAGGGACTTTTGACCAGCTATCGGAAGTAATGCAGCCATGCAGTGCCAACAATGGTGGGCTTGTCACGGTCTAAAGACAAGAGGGATGAACGGGGTATCCCAAGAGGATTATCAAATTATTAGGGCTTGTTGCCTGGAAGCTGTACCCAAAATAACAAGGGTGTGGGGGATGAGATCACTACAGGATAGGGATGGGGGAGAAATTCATTTCAGTTAACATTTAAAAGTGAATCCAATTCCTATTTTCTGAAACAATACATGAACCAAAACACAGCAATCCTTCAAAATGCAAACTCTGAAGTTTGCAATGCAGTTTTCCAGCCAAGTACTATATACAAAAGTGCATATACTAGCATAAAATGTGCATTAAAATGCATATATTAATGAAAACAGCATGCTGATATGCATTAGGCAAAATTGGTTTGCAAAAATGTGTATAATGGGCAAAATGGTTTGCAAAAATGTGCGTATTAGGAGACTTTTGCATTAAAATCTTGATGAGTTGCAAACTGATGTGGAAATGTAGAAAACTGAACTTAAGAGGAGGAAAATTAAACCCTTAGAGAAACTGAAATTGACACATTTGTCCTTCTCACCCCCTACAGAATCCTGAGGCTGCAGCTGATGCAGGGAATAAGTTCCAATGAAATAAATGTGCAGATTGATGTGTTTTGCATTTTGCAAATGTGGAAAGGGGGGGAAACCCATCTAGGTGCAGAAAATCTGAAGAGTTTCCCTAGAAAATCCCTCCCACTATGTTACCTTTGCTAACTACATTTAATGCTTAATTAGTTCTTAATTAGAATTTTGAAGAAAAGGCATAAAGGGTCCATCCTCTGACTTGGCATCTATTAATTGCTTTGGAGGATTTCACTGTAATTAGTCTTGATGAACGCCCAGTGCTTTGGTGGAACTGTTAATTTTGAGCTGGTTTTAGTATATGATTAGATAATAATGATCAGTTTGAAGGCTGGCACTACACACAACCTGCATGTATATTCTGTACAACTGCTCTATTAAATGGCTTAGTGCCACATACAAAAATATACATAGATCAGGTTAACAAAAAAAAAAGATGCTTAACAGACAAGATCTCAACATCCCATATTTTGCAAGAATAACTATAAGGATGTAGCATATATCCATGGTTTTTCTTCTCCTTATGCAAAACTCAAGCACTATGTATTACATATAAGTGTTCCAAATATGCAGAAGATTTATTATCATAATCACTGGACACATGAGGAAAAAGCAACCTCTACCTGCAAACCCTATTGCACAATCAGGAAAGTTAACATGCACTATTCAGATATGCACTATGCTGCTTATAAAAGCATCTGAGCTTTTGAATATGGAACATGATGTGCAATTATGTTCAGACAATAATACACGTGTACTTAACAATGATTCAGATCTGCACTGCGAAAATCGCATGTCAACTCTTGTAACAAAATGCCCCCAATCTGCTTATTTCCTGCCATAAATATATTCAGTTAAAAATTATCAAGTTTTGTGCTAATTTCGTGCAATCCAACTCACCTTTCCACCAGTCTGGGAGGAGTTGGATGCTGCTGACCCCTGGCTGTGCTGGTAGGCTCCTGGCACCACCAGACTCGACCAGGTTCAAACAGAAGCAGCCCAGCTGAGCCACAGCGCTTCCAGAAGCCTGCCAGCACTGCTGCGGGTTCGCTGGGGACAGTCAGCTTGGCGGACAGAGAGCCAGCAGAAGCCCTGAAAACAGGGCGTTCCGGGGGCGTGATGGGGTTGACCCATGGGGGGGCTTACGCAAGATCTTCCTCACATTCGGAGCCCTCCCCTGGATCCCAATCCGCCTGGGATTTCTGCCGGCCAAAAGGCCGGTGCAGTAAAAAAATGTTATGGGCGTCTATGGGGAGCACTTACTCCCCAGGAGGCCAATTTGTGGGAGCCAGCTTCTTCCTTCCGGCTCATGCATGCAGCTCCCAATGGAGCTGATGCTCAGCTGGGCCAGTGGCTCCCAAGCAGGAAGTGGATGCCGCGAAGCTTTCCACCAGCTCCTCCTCCACCGGCCTGTACATACCTAAAAGGCTTGCCAGGATGCTCAATAAGAGAAAGAAAGTCAAATCTATGGCTAAGACCTTTGCATCCTCTCTATTAAGGCATAAAAATTGACTGCCAACAAAAGGCTTTTGAAGTTAGGAAAAATAGCTCTATTTTGGGTCCAAACTGAATGACCCACTGACATATAGGCATACACCACTTAACGTTGCTTCACTTAACGTCGCCTCGCTATAACGTACATACTCCATATGCCTGTATTTCTCCAGAAACGCAGCGCAGCAGCAGAGGCTTTAGCGCGTGGGAGTGGAAATAGACGCGATCGCGCCACTGCTGGGAGGCGCGATCAGCTGGGAGGCACAGCAGTGCAGCAGCAGAGGCTTTAGCGTGGGACTTTGAGGCTCCGCATGAAGGAGAGGTAAAAAAAGTTTTAAAAGGTAGTGCTTCACTTTAAGGACATTTTCGGTTTACGTACTCACTCTGGTCCCATTGAGTATGTTAATGCGAGGTATTACTGTATGCAACATTATCCAGGGAACTTATGTCATAAGAATGGAAAGACAGCTCTACCTTCAGATAAACCTATACCACAAATGGTAACTCTGCTTCAAAATACTATAGCAGAGCATGGCAAGAAAAGAGCAATTTAGAAATGTTATATATAAATTAAAAACAAAATACTTTGTTTTTATACATTGTTATAGGCAATCATATATCCTGGTATTAAAAATACTTAATTGGAGGTACATTTTGTTGGTTTGTGGAATAACTTCCAAATTAAATGTGCTAAGAAACACAGTCTTAGACATTATGCATCAATCCATATTATTAATATTATCTTTATTTATACCCCGCCATTTTTCCAAAACTGGAATCCATATCTGTTTTTGTTATCTCCTTCCAACATAAAAATAAAATGCAATAACACAGTTTACAAATGAGCACTGTCTGCCAATCAGAAACAATAGTTTTCACAGATTTCACAAGTTTAGTGAGCTCCTGGTGCCTGGTGGAATACCATATATGGTTGGTGAGATCCTTTTGGCTTGGGTGACCAGTTGCCCATGTTTGGCTTATAGCTTCAAGCAATTTGGTTCTAACTTCTTGGGAAATGACATACAATCAGTTAATAGCTGACAGCAGCAGTGGTGGCTTGTACCCACTGAGAGTGGTAGGGCAGAAGGCAAACAGACCAACAGTAGGTGGCACAAAGCCAATCAGAGGTGGACCCAGACCCAATGACAGGCAAAGCCAACTAAGTCAAGTTTTGTCTCCATCCTTCTCCCTGCTGAGTTCTACAAGGGGCAACGCTGAGACTGAGGAGGAGGAAGGCAGCAGCCAACACCACCCTCTGGACTGGTTGTAAGAAGAAGGCAGGCAGGTGTGGGATAGCTGAAAGCAGGTTGGTGGGGCACTGCGCCATTCAGCCAGCCTGCCCTGGACAGCAGTGCTTAGCTGACAAAACTAACTACAGACATTAGTTTTGATTGTTATCATTCGCAATTAGACAAATGTAGTAGATGAGGGTTTTTTTAAAAAGCCTTCTACTCCAAATACAAAACAGAAGCATTTTCAGCACAACTGCATGCATGTTTTCTCAGACCACAGTCCCAAAGAGTTCAGTATGCATTATTCATAAGTATATGTGAATGGGATTGCTGCCTTTATTTATTTAACACTTGTCCTCTAGAGAGTTGCAGACACCCGCTTTAGATGGACGAGCTTTAAATGGTATACCTCTTTCAAGTTACAGAACATTTATTAAATCTAATAAGCACATATGGTAAAAAATCCCCTTATGCTGACTTCGAGGTATTCAAATTCAGTTATATGTGCGATAAAAGCTGCATTGTATTAGTTTACATGACCCCAGAGTTGCTGGATACCTCCCATAGGCAAAATTCATATTATAAACTGCTAATAAACACAAACAAATGGTGGTCGAGGGCATCCTGGAGCTGTCACCTCTCTCATAAGGTGAGCCTGCTGCAGATGAATTGTTGTTTTTCCTAATCTAGGCAAGTAGCCTCTCTGGGATAAGGGCAAAATCCCTTTTTTTATGCAATGTATGTATTCCTACTAACAAAACAGCATGCACAACGTGAAGCATCTGCAATAACTTTGTGAATGAATGATTAGACCATGGCTTATATGCAAACCTGTAGAAAGCCTGCAAGGAAAAGAGTTATGCCTAACAAGCAAAGCCCCAAATTTTGCTTCATTTGTTCTGTTTCCAAGGGTTTTTTTTTCTTTACAAGCTTTCAAAGATTCTACAAATTGGTATGATGATGATGATGATGATGATCTGGGGATAGGAAGCCAGGAAATAGTAATACAGAGATGCAGGGAATCACCGTAAATTCTCTTTGTCTGCAAGGAGACTTCTTTAGCAACCAGTGAACCTCAACATTTGTGGCCACCTGGTGGTGTAAAACAAACACTGCCTGCAGAATTGATGGCACAAATACTTAATTGGCGCAGAGGGATGGAGCTTACTTATAAGGTTACCTGGTCCTAACTTACACCCAATGGACAGTGAGGGGTGTTTATTTTTTGGGGGGGGGAGGCTACAATACAACCAGTAACTCAGTTCATAAAATCTTTATAGTTTAGAATTTTTACACCCAGCTGATGAAAACCCTGCCTGGAATCATCTGCCTCTGTATGACCCATGATTGTAACACTTCATATCCTGTAACTCCAGGCCGTTCTGTTTTACAGACAACAGAAGGAAGGAGATAGAATCAAGTGCACATGTACACACCACCACCACCACCACAACAACAGAGCTTACAGTGAGGTAAGAAAGAGACCATCTGTAAGAATTATTTGCAAAAATATTAAAATAAGATAATGCAGAGATAAGGCAAGCAATCAGTTTCAAAGTAAAAATCATAATGGACACTGCTTGCTGGGACCTCCGCAGCAAAGTGTGGCACTTGTTTTAATTTTATTTTAGCTTCTTTCATTCCCCATCCTAGGACAAGGATCCGAGTAAACTGTACTTCCTGGCAACATTTTATCTTCAGAACAGCCGAGATAGGAACATTAGACTTTGGGCCACTTTGCACAGCCTTCCCTCTAATTCTGATGCCCAGGTATGAGTGCCATTGTTTAGGTAACCAAAGTGCCACACAAGAGGATTGAAGAATATAAACGGTTAAAGATTTTTTTATTTTTTATTTTTTAAAGGAGAGGGAAAACTGTGTGTGTGGGGGGGTGTTCAATGGCCATTCCATGTTGATTTTGGCAGGGTGGAAAAACGTGTAGAAAGGGAACGAAATGGAATATCATGGAGGACGGTGTACTTGGTTGACTGGAAGGAAGAATGAACGGGAGCATTCCACACTGCAACATTTTGTTGTAGCTCCCACAAATTACTCTTCCTTGTTTGTTTTTTATTTGTTTATTTTTCCTAATGGACATGTCTACACAGCTGAAGCCTTTTCTGCTGGTTAGTTATGTGGGGTACACAACAGGACTCATGCTGACTGAACAGGCAGGAAACTTTTCACCAAGAAAAAGAGTATACTGACAATGGCTGAATAACACATGGTGACCTTACTACTCTGGCGGGCAAAGGAGGGGGGAGAGCACATATGGGTTGTAAACCGTATTCTTCATCTAGCTTGAGTTCTCTGCCCAAAAATGTCTTGATGCAAGCACCTTTCTGCAATGCAATTTTGTTTGTTTTTCCGCTCAGGACACACTGTGATCTAGATATTATTTGTTTATAATTGCATGGTGTGATTTCTATGCATATGTATATTTATATTAATTGCAGTTTTGGCTGCAATATTAGGTAGAGGTTGCATGTTCCTATGCATCCAAATGAGTAATTACAAATATAATATCAGAGAAAGCTCTAAGATTCCCCTCAGTCAGAATAGCATTCGATATACATCCCAATTCCAAACAAAGGGGATCCCAGGAAATGCAGTAATTATTGAACGATTGCCTTAATATTCCATGCAAGTAAAGTAATGCTCAAGATTCTACAACAAAGGCTCTTACCATATATGGAGCAAGAAATGCCAGACGTCCAAGCTGGATTTAGAAAGGGAAGAAGCATCAGAGATCATATTGCAAACGTGTATTGGATAATGGAACGGACCAAGGAATTTCAGAAGGAAACCACTGTGTGCATTACAGATTACAGCAAAGCCTTTGATTGTATAGATCATGAAAAACTATGGAATGCTTTAAAAGAAATGGGGGTGCCACAGCATCTGATTGTCCTGATGCACAACCTATACTCTGGACAAGAGGCTACTGTAACAACAAAATATGGAGAAACCGATTGGTTCCCCATCGGAAAGAGTGTGAGACAGGGTTGTATTTTATCACCCTATTTGTTTAATCTATACGCAGAACATATCATACGGAAAGCGGGATTGGACCAAGATGAAGGAGGTGTGAAAATTGGAGGGAGAAATATCAAGAGTTTAAGATATGCAGACGATAGCATACTACTAGCAGAAACCAGTAATGATTTGAAACAAATGCTGATGAAAGTTAAAGAGGAAAGCACAAAAGCAGAATTACAGCTGAACGTCAAGAAGACTAAAGTAATGGCAACAGAAGATGCATGTAACTTTAAAGTTGACAATGAGGACAATGAACTTGTCAAGCATTATCAATACCTTGGCACAGTCATTAACTAAAATGGAGACAATAGTCAAGAAATCAGAAGAAGGCTAGGACTAGGGAGGGCAGCTATGAGAGCACTAGAAAAGGTCCTCAAATCCAAAGATGTATCACTGAACACTAAAGTCAGGATCATTCAGACCATGGTATTCCCGATCTCTATGTATGGATGTGAAAGTTGGACAGTGAAAAAAGTGGATAAGAGAAAAATCAACTTATTTGAAATATGGTGTTGGAGGAGAGCCTTGTGCATACCATGGACTGCGAAAAATACAAATAATTGGATGTTAGAACAAATTAAACCAGAATTATCATTAGAAGCTAAAATGATGAAACTGAGATTATCATACTTTGGACACATCATGAGAAGCCATGATTCACTAGAAAAGACAATAATGCTGGGGAAAACAGCAGGGAGTAGAAAAAGAGGAAGGCCAAACAAGAGATGGATTGATTCCATAAAGGAAGCCAAAGACCTGAACTTACAAGATCTGAACAGGGTGGTTCATGACAGATGGTGTTGGAGGTCACTGATTCATAGGGTCGCCATAAGTCGTAATCGACTTGAAGGCACATAACAACAACAGTGATTGGGAGTGTGGTGGGCAGTTCTTATATGAAATCAGGACAAGCTACTATCTGATGTTCACAACAACCTTGTGAGGTAGGTTAAGCTGGAAGATTATGGCTGGCCCAACGTCACCCAATGAGCTTCATGGCTGAGTGAGGATCTGAACCTCAGTCTTCCTGGTCCTAGTCTAACACTCTACAGCAGTGGTTTCCAATTCCCAGCCTTCAACGGACCACTTGAAAGTTGCTAATGGTCTTGGCAGACAACTTAATACTTTTTCCTGCCTGTTGTAGTAATTGAAATGTGCTGTGTTAGATGCTGTATGATTTTAATTGCTTCTGTTATTTCTTATATTGTATTTTTTGTATTACAAAATTGCAAGTGTTCTTCACAGATATGCTGCAGACTACCTGAATGAAGCTGGCAAACCACTGGTGACCCCAGACCACACTTTGGGAAGACCTGCTCTACACCACATTGGCTCCGATTTAGTATCTATACATATAATATTTTTGTAAGAAGTCAAGCTGTCACACAGCATTCAAGGGGCGGCGGGGGCAGGCATGAGGCAAGCGAGGATGGCAAGCTAGCGGGCGACTGAGGTGGGTATGAGGCAAGCAAGCAAGGTGGGAGTGAGGCAGCCTGGGTGTGCCATGGAGGAACAGTCAGGACAGCCTGGGATAGCTTCTTATCAACCATCCTGATCTGCTGCAGCTGCCCCCCATCTCACTGAAAGCTTCAGCAGCAGAAGGCAAGGAAGAGGGAAGCAGTGGGAGAAGAGGACAGTTGTTGAGACACTGCCCCAGCCACACCTAATTGTTTCTGTGGTGCTCGCCTCAGCTGGTTGCCTCCCTCATGCTCTCAGGAGGTCTAAAGGGGAAAAGAGGAGAAAGTTTAGTGCCCCTTATGGGGGAAAGGAAAGAAAGGGAAGCTTAGTGTGTGTATCTTGGAAAAGTTACTTTTTTGAACTACAACTCCCATCAGCCCCAGCCAGCATGGCCACTGGATTGGGCTGATGGGAGTTGTAGTTCAAAAAAAGTAACTTTTCGAATCTCTCTCTCTCTCTGTGTGTGTGTGAGTGAGTGAGTGAGTGAGTGAGTGAGAGAGAGAGAGAGAGAGAGAGAGAGAGAGAGAGAGAGAGACCCGGAGTGAGGGGGGTGATGAGCAAAGTGAGCACAGGGGCTGAGCCTCCCCTAGTCTGCCTGGACCTTATAAGGAGTAACTGCAGACTGAGAGGTACTGCTGCAGGGGCGAGATTGTGCTGGGACCATCAAGGGGCAAGTTTTTCCACCTGCCTTGCTGCACCCCACTCCTCTGCCTGGATCTTATAACGAGGAGCTGCAGACTGGGAGGTACTGCTGCAGGGGTGAAACTGTGGTGGGACCACCAAGGGGTAAGCTTGTCTACCTGCTTTGCCCCCTTTCCCGTGCTCTTAGTGACATTTTTCTGGGGATTGTTCTTTGTTGCTGTTGTTGCTTTTTAGAAATGCTAGGATTTTGCTGGCTTGAATGTTTGTAAATTGTATTGTTTTTATTTGTATTTTGTATTTGTGTTTTTCTATTTGTGTGTAAGCCACCTTGGGGGCCTTTTTGGCCAAAAGGCACCTAGAAATAAATAAACCATAACCATAGTATTCAAAAAAAAAATTGTCAGCAGCTTCTCACTCCCTTTATTGCTTCAATCCTAACAACACTTGTTTCCACAAGTAAACCTGGTTGATTTCAGTGAGACCTACTGCCAAGTAAATATGCTGACTATTGCTACCCAAATTGTGTTTCACATTGCCAGAAATTTACCAGAAGTACTTTATTTATTCTATGGATGGGTTGGAGCTGTTCTTTGTTGCTGTAGCCTTTGAATCTGGGTGCTTTCTGTATTCCGGATGGAACTTTTTAAACTAGAGAACTTGCAGGAGTTGCCTCTGTTTTTGCTAAGGCATAAAGGGATGCAACCTTGCAAGGCCTTTGAGCACACAAGCAGCGATTAGAAGAACACAGTCTCTCTTCCGAGAGGCACCGCAATAATCTCAACGCAAAGCCTACAGGTTTGCCCTGTTCCCTTCTTTGTTGTGCTAACAGAAGACAGATGGCAACTTGGGCAACAGAATAATTCTGGTAGGCAAATAAGTGCAAAGTGGGCTGCTTTATAAACAAGGGCCATAAAGAGCTCTCATTTTTTTATTGCAGTTAATGTGAAGCAATCTTTTCCTAATTACCTTTGTAAACAATAAATGGCAATAATGTAGCAACTCAGTATGTTCCATTAGCTCAAATGGAGAGCTCCCATTATCCCTATTTTTTGCTATGTATTATTCTCCATCAGAAGAATGTTTTATAGCTTGTCAATTTAAACAGTGTTAATATAGATTTATTGGCTGAAAGCATATTAGCATTAAAGCTGACATGCACTTTTACTTCGGACCCAAACCCACAAAAACAAGCTAAAGCCCACATATATTGTTTGTATAATGATTGCTCTGCTTCACGCGCACGATTGTGGTTAATGTCTCCATCAACCCATTACACAATTTTATCAGAAGAATCCACTTGTAAATTCTTGTGAACAACCAAGCCAAATGCAGCCTCAGCAGCTGTGTACTGAGATTTGCAGGTTGTTTGACAAGCCTTCTTACAGTGCAATGCAAAATAAAATCACAGAATTGGAGGTGGGGAACTCGGAGTTCATCTAGCTCAACCCCCTGCCTCATGCAAGGAATCCCTTTGCTGGGACACCCAGAAAGAATGAGCCCACTACCCATTGAGTTGATTTATTTCCAGTGTCAAACCACTCCTACTCTAAAGAAATGCTTTCTAATGTTCAATCAAAATATTATTGTTGTTGTTGTTATATGCCGCCCTTCCTCCCAATAGGAGCCCAGGGTGGCAAACAAAAGCACTAAAAACACTCTAAACCATCATAAAAACAAACTTTAAAACATACTAAAACAAAACATTTATAAAAATATCTTTTAAAAAAAAAAAAAAAGCTTTAACAGGTTTTTTTTAAAAAAAAAAAAGCTTCAAAAACATTTTAAAAAGCAATCCGAAAACTGGGATAGGGTCTCTACTTAAAAGGCTTGTTGAAAGAGAAAGGTCTTCAATAGATGTTGAAAAGATAAGAGAATTGGCGCTTGTCAAATATTTAAGAGGAGGGAATTCCAAGGGTTGGTGCCACTACACTAAAAGTCCACTTGACGTTCAGCTGTAGTCCTGCTTTAGTGCTTTCCTCTTTAACATTCATCAGCATTTGTTTCAAATCGTTACTGGTTTCTCCTAGTAGTATGGTATCGTCTGCATATCTTAAATTACTGATGTTTCTCCCTCCAATTTTCACACCTCCTTCATCTTGGTCCAATCCCGTTTTCCGTATGATATGTTCTGCATATAGATTAAAATAAATAGGGTGATAAAATACACCCCTCTCTCACACCCTTTCCGATGGGGAACCAATCGGTTTCTCCATATTCTGTCCTTACAGTCTTGCTGCAATCTGTAAAGCACAGGGTGATTTTCTTCTGAAATTCCTTGGTCCAGTCCATTATCCAACATATGTTTGTGATATGATCTCTGGTGCCTCTTCCTTTTCTAAATCCAGCTTGGATGTCTGGCATTTCTTGCTCCATATATAGTAAGAGCCTTTGTTGTAGAATCTTGAGCATTACTTTACATGGGATATTAAGGCAATAGTTCGATAATTACTGCATTCCCTGGGATCCCCTTTCTTTGGAATTGGGATATATATTGTACGCTTGTAGTCTGTGGGACACTGTTTAGTTTTCCATATTTGTTGACAGTTTTTTGTCACAATTTGGACAGATTCGGTCTCAATAACTGAATGTGCAGGCCTCAAAAGGAATTTCAGCATGTAAATTGTAGGCTGGGGTAGGTTTCATGCCTGCACTGTACTACCAAATGAGGACAAAGCAAAGCAGCAAAAAAAAAAAAAAAAAAAAAAAAAAAGCTTCCCCAAAACATCACTGAAACATTTTTTTATTGTACTAATGCAACTTCTGTCCATCTGTTTGTTGTTTTATCTCCTCCATCTGCCTCTATTTTAAGGCCTACACAGTAATAACGCTGCTGTGCACCGAAACAGAAAAGTAATTGACAGTGGGGAGGCGGTGCGGTGGAATCCTAACCTTCTTACATTATTGCCTTTGCTTGAACTTCCCAGAAACAAAATGAGCTGCAGTCCCACAAGGATCTCAGCATCTACTGTAATTCTGCTAGATTTCAATTAGCAGCTTGCACACATATGGGCAAAATAAACTGATTTAGCATCTTATCCCTTTGCCATGGAAGTCTAAATGGAGGGCTTCCACCCACCCCGCCCCCTTTTCACCTATCGTATGTTGCCTGGAAATATTAGTTGCCATCACGGACTATCACGTAAATCAAATAATAGACTCTCTCCCGTAATCACATCGGCAGCTGCAACGGCATGTTTCAATGGTTATCCACTGGAACTCATTAAGAAAGCATTATGTATAGTAAATTAAAATGCAGGATCTATGATCTCCGGACAAAAGATGATAAAGCTTATCATATGTATGCCATGGACTTCTCATTAACAGAGCTTGAAACAGCATTGTCCTTTTCAGAACAGGTCACAGCGCTCTAGGATATTTCAGTTTCGTAATGAGTAGGTTAGAAGGGACAATGAGAAGCTGACTGCATGGAAGCCATTCTGAAGAAGATGCTGCAATATCTATTACCAAAACAAAAATGGGAAGGCAGGTAGGACAGGAGCCATCTTCACACCTCCGCTATTTGACACAAAACCAACTACTATAACTAGACTTAACATAAAATGATTCATCTTCAAATGCACAGCTTGCACACTTACTTTGAAAAGTTTGCCAGTAAAATATTAACACTTCTACAAGTTAAAAATAAATTCTGTGATTGAGATCATGGACAATGTGGCCTTGGTTTCAACTTGGGGCCACTTTACACGTTCAGAAGATTCCTCAGCCTTCAGACACTTCAGATCGCAAAGGCTAGGTACTAGTAGACCTTAGATGTCTTCCATGTGTATATCCCAGATGTAACAAGTCTAAGAGTCAAATGTTCCAGCAAGTCCCTCAGTGTTCACTTCCCATTTCTATGTTTGTACATGTCACATTGGACCTCTCCATGAGCAGAGTGCCCTCTCAGTTAAGTCACTATCTTCACTTCCCTGTTCTGCTTGGGCAAGAACCTATCACCTATATGGACTGGTTAAGAACATAAGAAAAGCCCTGCTGGATCAGGCCAGTGGCCCATCTAGTCCAGCATCCTGTTTCCCAGTGGCCAAGTGGATGACTACGGGAAGCCCACAAGCTGGACCTGAGTATTCCTCTTTTTTTATCTTCAACGTCAGCCTAACCACAAAGTTTTATTTTCTGTTCTAACACACCTAGCTTTTTACTGTGTGTTGAAACAGCATCTGTCCAAACCCCAAACCCTCACTCTTTATGTGCCTCAGCTTGCAGTGCCCTGTTATTTGATATCTCCTACATCTGCAAGGCCAAACTTTCCACCTAGTAACTATAGGTGCCAGACCCATAATTTCCCCCTAAAAAGTCATGATGAAGAAATAAATAAATAGGGTTGGCAGTAGGGCCAATGTCAAACTTCTAAAAGTAAGTAACATATAAATTGCTAAAAGAAATAAACAATACTATTAGACCCTCTTTTCATATTCCACTATTTGCCCTCCAAGTTTTTCTTGCATTCCGAAACATCTCTCTCCCTTATCCTGACATCCTAAACATCCCAAGCCCACTTTGCTACTGAACAAAGGCCATAACCAGCCATTCCACACACACAACCTCAGCTACAAATGAGGGGAAAGTGTGCATAAAAATATATGAGTGAAAATAACACAAAAATGCATTATATGACAAGAAATTGCTCACAAAATGTGCACACTAGTCAAAAATGCCTGCAAAATGGTGTTTATTAGGATAAATTTGCACTAAAATGCTAAGGAATTTTCATTTCATTGCTGCTGAAATGTGGAGAACTGAATGTAGGATTGAATGTGAATGTGACAGCAGAGTGCTGTCCCAGGAGGTTGTTCCAAGTGGTCCGAAGCCTGGTCGGTCCAGTTGCTCAGGAACCCTTGGAGCAGTCCAAGACCTCCTGTGACAAGTTAGCAAAGCACTTTGCTGACAAAATCGAACATTTACGGAGCTCGATCCCATACGCCGTGGATGCAGTGAGTGAATCAGAGTTGGCCAGCTGCAAGCCAGTCAAGTGGGATCGGTTTCGGCCTCTCCCTTCTGAGGATGTGGACAAGGTGCTCTCGACTGTGAAGCCTACCACCTGTCTAAATGATCCTTGTCCATCGTGGCTCCTGGTGAGCTGCAAAGAGAAACTGGGCGAGGGGATCAAGGCAGTGGTCAATGCATCCTTGAAGGAGGGTGTAATGCCATTAGCCCTCAAGGAGGCAATTGTAAAGCCCATCTTAAAGAAGCCCTCCTTGGATCCCCAGGTTTTGAATAACTTTCGCCCAATTTCGAATTTACCATTCTTGGGCAAGGTCATTGAGCGAGTGGTGGCTAATCAGTTGTTGACACACTTGGATGAAACGGATTATTTGGATCCATAACAATCGGGTTTCAGGAATGGACATGGAACTGAAACAGCCTTGGTCGCTCTGGTTGATGATATGAGGAGGGCATTAGATAGGGGAGAATTCACCTTTCTTGTCCTCCTCGATCTTTCAGCGGCTTTTGATACTGTTGACCACAGTATCCTTTTACATCGCCTGGAGGGACTGGGAATAGGAGGCACTGTATTACGGTGGTTCCATTCCTTTCTCTCCGATAGGCATCAACAGGTAGCATTGGGAGAGGAGGTTTCAGACCCTTGGCCTCTCAATTGTGGTGTGCCACAGGGCTCTATCCTCTCTCCCATGCTATTTAATATCTATATGAAGCTGCTGGGGACAATCATTAGGAGATTTGGGCTGCAGTGTCACCAATATGCTGATGACACTCAGCTCTATCTCTCGTTTAAATCTTCGCCATAGTTGGCTGAGGAGACCATGTCCAAGTGCCTGGAATCCGTGAGTGGATGGATGGGAAGGAACAGGTTGAAGTTGAATCCCGATAAGACTGAGGTGCTGCTTGTGGCAGACAAGGGAAGGTTGGGAGATGTTGACCTGATGTTCAATGGGGTAAGATTGCCCCTAAAGGACCAGGTCCGCAGCCTTGGGGTTGTTCTTGATTCCAGGCTGTCCATGGAGGCTCAGATTTCGGCAGTGAGCCGGGCAGCCTGCCGGGCAGCCTGGTATCAATTACACCTCATTCGTAGGCTGCAACCCTACCTCCCTGCTCATCAGCTCCCACTGGTAGTACATGCCCTGGTCACCTCTCGTTTAGACTACTGCAATGCGCTCTACGTGGGGTTACCCTTGAAAACGGTCCGGAAATTACAACTTATACAAAATGCTGCGGCTCGACTACTTACAAATTGTCACCGCTGGGAACACATCACTCCAGTGTTATTCGATCTACACTGGCTTCCAGTTATTTTCCGGGCTCAATTCAAGGTGTTGGTACTAACCTTTAAATCCCTACACGGTTTCGGACCAGTTTACCTGATGGAGCGCCTCCAGCGTCACCAATTATGCCGCCCAACAAGATCAGCCACTCAGGGCCTTCTCTCAGTCCCACCAACTAAAACAGCTAGGTTGGTGGGGACTAGAGAGAGGGCATTTTCAGTGGCGGCCCCCACTCTCTGGAACTCCCTCCCGTACGATCTTCGGCATGCCCCTTCCCTGAATGTATTCCGCAAAGCCTTGAAGACCTGGCTTTTCAGACAGGCCTTCGGGACTTCCAGGGAGGGTTAATTTTCAGGACTAATTGCCTATTACTCTGAACTGTTATCATTCCTATTTATAGTTTCCTTGTTATATTGTATTTTATGTGTATTTTATTGTGCTGCATTTACTGCAGCTGATTTGTACGTCGCCTAGAGTGGCCATTGGCCAGATAGGCGACACATAAATTAAATTATTATTATTATTATTATTATGTACTGCCTTCAAGTCGATTCCGACTTATGGCGACCCTACGAATAGGGTTTTCATGAGGCTGAGAGGCAGTGACTGGCCCAAGGTCACCCAGTGAGCTTCATGGCTGTGTGGGGATCCAAACCGTGGTCTCCCAGGTTGTAGTCCAACACCTTAACCACCACGCCACACTGGCTCTCAAATGTAGGATTAGGAAAATGAAAAACTGAGATAATCAAAACTGACAGATCTTTCCATCCCCAGCAGCAGTACTTGTTTAATTTGCAAAGAGAAGGTGGTGAGATTGGACACAAACAGTAGTAGCCATTAGTATGTCACGCCTTTGCCCTACTAAAGGCATCACTTCTGATCCTGAAGATAATAATTTACAGAATTGTAACTGTATTACAACTACAGCAGAAAAATGACACAGCTACAACAAGCCTTGCAGAGCTACAATTCCTAGCATCCTTAACAAAGAGCCGGTGTGGTGTGGTGGTTAGAGTGATGGACTAGGACCTGGGAGATGAGGGTTCATATCCTGACTCAGCCATGAAACTTGCTGGGTGGCCTTGGGCCAGTCACAGTATCTCTGCCTACTTCACAGGGTTGTTGTGAGGATAAAATGGAAAGGGAGGAGACCCATGTATGCCACTTTGAGTTCCTTGAAGGAATGGTGGGATATAAATGTAATAAATAAATAAACTACAGTTCCCAGGTTTCTTTGGGGGAGGGCATAATGTGCTTTAAATGTACATTATAAGTATGGCGTGCACCCAACAGATTAACAGTGCAATCGTATACATGCAAGACTCATTGAGTTTAACGGTGCTTACTTGGAGATACAGGTAAGTGTTATGGAGTTACAGCTTAAATGTGGTATAAATGTTTGCAGAATGCAGCTCTCTGATTCACAAAAGTTTATGCCACAACAGCTTGCCTGTTGCCATTTTCATTATGATTTTCTCTGTTTTTTCTTTTATTAGTTGCCTTGAAACTAGTGTAAAAAGGCAAGACGTAATCCAAATGCAAACAAATGCACACCTGAGCAACCACTTGTCTTAAAGGTGTCATGAGCACTGAAGCACTGGTGCGGTAGTGGTGCAGCAGACCACACAGGGGGATCCCACGCTACCCCTGCAAAGGGACTGATAAGACCTTATCACTGACAGACCTGTTCTAATCCAGCATGTGTATCTTAATGAGCAACTTGTTTTGCGACTGTAAAAAAATATTTCAAAATCCAGAACTGATAATACAAAAAAATACCAGCCATGGAGCACTGAGACACAGGCAATATGCTTATCAGTCCAACAGTCACAAAATTAACTCTGCCCAGCAGCAGTTCCATATTAGCCCCGGACGTGCTCCGAACATGACAATGTGAGGATTGCTGCCATGCTTCGGCGGGTCTTTGATTTCCCCGGTGACAGCTCTCTCTGAAGACCATCACTCATTCTGTACAAAATAAAAACACATCAATAAGCTCGCCCAGAACCAGGCAATTGTTTAATTATCTACACCCTCTTTAACACAGGAAAGGCCTCTATATTTCTGTCCCTTCTCTCACCTCTGGAAGGAAAAAAGGCAAAGCAAATCTGTCTCCCAAGACTCATTTCACACAGTTGCCTAACATTAGTCTGGGCCAGCAAAGCATACAAGCCACAAAAATGTAGACCGAGGTTGAGGTCGGGGAGAGGAAGGTTAACGGCTGCACTTTAAAAGCAGGCTGGTGGATGTAACTGAGACCCTAATAAGCAAAAAAAAAAAAGCCATTCCGCACCCACTAATTGCCTCGTGTTCATCTCTCTCTCTCTCTCTCACACACACACAGAGTTAGTCTTAATTCCTGTTTATATAAGCTGAAGAAGTGAGAGGCAAACAAAACTGGAGGAAAATTGGGGGGAAAACAGCAAAGGCATTTTAACTGGGAAAATGTACATGCACGTGTGTGTATGAAATTATAATGCAAGGCCAGCAAAAACATTAACTTCACCTATCACATCAGCAACCTACAGAACCCCTTGCCCCAGCAATAGGAAGGGGAAGAGTCCTAGTTCAGTGGTACAGCATCTGCCTTGGGTGCAGAAGGTCCTAGGTTCAATCCCCGGCATCTCCAGGTACAGGTGGGAAAGATTCTCTCTCTGAAACCCTGGAAAGCCAGTGCCAGTCAGTGCAGAGACGATACTGATTTAGCTGGACCAATGGTCTCACTAAGGATAAGGCATATTTCTAAGTCCTGATGTTGTGATAACAACTAGCATGAATGTGTTTTTAAATTATGATGATGATGATAAAGAGATTGTATTTGGTTTGACTGGGAAAAAAAGGTTGTGTATTTGACTGAGACAATGCATTGCCAACTAATGGATGCTGGGAACTAACAGAGGGTTGGATACGACCACCATGCACTGCTTCAAACCTTCCATAACGTGTCTGGACTAGGAAATGTTGGGAGGCAGAGTGTTGAGCTACATGGACCACAGGTCTCACCCACCATAGCACACTACTTACGTTCTTATCTAGGTCTAGGTTACAAGATCCTCAAGGAGGCTGTTATCTCTGTAAGATCATTGGTGAAGGTGGGACATGTTGTCAGGATCTGGCAATTCATCCTCTACTGATGATGTCCAACTGATGCATGTTCAAGGGCTGCTTTAAGATGCAAAACTAAACAGGATGCTGGACTAGATGGGCTGTTTTTGGACATGTTCCTATACAATGAAATGCATGTGTTTAATAATTATATGTAATTATATCAGTGATTTTCAAACTGTGTACCACATGAGTGACTGCTTGAAAAATAAGGTCAACGTGTTGGATGCATCCAGTATTCTATGTCTGATGGAGCTGCAAGATGACATCTAGCTTAACAGTGGCTATCCCAAGGGAAAGAGCAGAACACTCTAGGAGGATTCCCGAGCTGTAGCTCAGTGACAGAGCATACACTTTGCATGGAAAAGGTCCCAGTTCAATCCCTGGCATCTCCACACAGAGCTAAGAAGAGGTCCTGCCGGAAACCCTGGAGAACAGCTATCAGTTACTGTTCACCAATGATTCCCAAACTTTTCTTCCCATGGACCATTTGAAAACTGCTGACCGTCTTGATGGACCACTTAGTAATTTTTCTGCCTGTTGTAGCAACTGTAATGCACTGTACTAGATGCTGTATGATTTGCAATTGCAATGTTATGTATTTATTTATTTATTATTTATTACATTTATATACCGCCCCATAGCCAAAGCTCTCTGGGCAGTTTACAGCAATTAAAAACATTAAAAACAAATATACAAATTTTAAAACACAAAAAACAGTTTAAAAACAATTTAAAACAATTTAAAAACACATGCTAAAATGCCTGGGAGAAAAGTGTTGATCTGGCGTCGAAAAGATAACAGTGTTGGTGCCAAGCGCACCTCATCAAAGAGATCATTCCATAATTTGGGGGCCACCACTGAGAAGGCCCTCTTCCTTGTTGCCAGACTCACAGCTTCCCTCGGAGTAGGCACCTGGAGGAGGGCCTGGGATGTGGAACGTAGTGTACGAGTGGGTTCGTGTCGGGAGAGGCGTTCCATCAGGTATTGTGGTCCTAAGCCGTGTAAAGCTTTATAGGTTAAAACCAGCACCTTGAATCGAGCTCGGAAACATACAGATTATGTTATCACTTCTTTTATTTATTATACTGTGCTACATTTTCAATTCCATATAATTTAAATTGTAATTCAATAAAACACAATATAAAAATAAAACAAGCAATAAAAGACAATTAAAAACCACTGTGAGTATTTAACAGAGACATGCCATGGGCCACCTGAATGAAGCTCACGGACCACAGTTTGAGAACCCTTGCTGTACATGGCACTGACCTAGATGCACCAAGGATCTGGTTCAGTACAAGGCAGCTTCTGATGTCTTTGGGGGGTTCCCAGACAGGTGTGGGAAAGATCTCAGATGTATCACCATAGCCCAACAAGCATGCCCACATTTCCCTGAGCCCTGATTGACTTGGTAAAAAAGAGAAGTGGATGCCAGAGGAAATTAGTAAGTGGGATGCTGTGTATGTTTGAACATTGTCCGGTTTTCTGGCAACTGATTTTTTGGGGGTGCTGGTGAAAATGAACCATGCTAGGAGGTTGTGTTTGGAGTGAATGGGGCGAACATTCACGTAAGTGGGAGGGGAGGATTGGAGGAAACAGGGAACGACAGATGGGGAAGTGGGAATTTTGTCAATGACAGTTGAGAAAGGGAAGAGGATGGAGGACAGTGAGGAGTAAGGATGGGCACCTTCTGGGAGGAAGAGTGGGATATAAATTTAATAAATTAATAAATAAAAATGTCAGAGAATTCAGAAAAAAAAAGGAAACAGGAGCAGAAATTGCTGACGTTTGTTTATTCATCCCACATCTGGAACAGAAACCAATCTAGCAAATACAAATTGGTATTTGCTGCTGTTGTTGCTTTCAACCTGCAAACAATTTATGACTGATTACTGCCCCCCCAATTTGCACTGTTTCCTTTGAACTGAAATGAGTAAGGTGGGATAATGTAGTGACAACATAATTTATGTAATGAACTATGTAAATTACATAAGTGATGTAATTTTGTGACAGCCAACAGAGAGACAAATAATGTAGGTTTTGGTGGAACACAAACTGCAGCAGAACAGAAACAGTGCTGCATGTGACAAAAACATGGTGGAATGGAAAACTATGCAGTCTATTATTGCTAGAGAGAAGTAGCTGAATAGGAAGAGGGTTTAGGAGATTGCATTTATCCTAGAGTTCACTTTACTCTGGATTTGTTTTTGGTGTTCCTCAAATAGGAATGTAAGAACATAGGAAAGCTGCCTTATACTTAGTTAGACCACTGGTCCATATAACTCAGCACTGTCTGCACTGACTAGCAGTGGCTCTCCAGGGTCTCAGACATGGAATTCTTCCTAGCCTTACCTGGAGATGCTGGGGTTTAAACCTGGGAACTTCTGCATGCAAACAGATGCTCTTCTGCTGAACCACAGCCTATAAATACTCTGTCAGTTGTTAACTGTGGATACCTGTCAGTGGAACTCACTTTTCACCAGTTTTGAACACCCACGATACCTACACAGTACAGTCAGTATGTTACTGATACATGCATTTCAATCCAGAACAAAGCTATGCCCCCAGGAATGCCAAGTTTAGAATCACCGTTCTACAAGCATGCTTATTCCGACACCAACGTTTTGTCAAGTTTGAAGCACTACTTGGAAGTGTAGATAACATTTGATGTCACAACTGCAGATCCTTTTATTCCACTAGAAGTGTTCTGCCCAGCTTAATCAGAAGCTATGAAATCTCTGGACGCAACCATCCGCAATCTTAGCATCACAAGAAAGAGGGAAAAGGGGGGGGGGAGAAGAGGAGCCGAAGTGCCAACCATACTTTGGTCTGAATTTATTGTACATGATTTGTAGACAAAAAAAACAACAACTCACTGTGTTCCTTCCAGACTCTGAGGAGCTCCAAATGACAGTTGCCAAAGCCTTGATGCTATCAAAGACTTAAGGAGAATCAGTCTTGTGGAAAACACTGACACGTTTTAACAGAATGCATTACAGCCTGTCAGGGAAAATTACCTAAGAAGGTGAGCTACTCCGCAGTAAAACCATATTGGACGTTTAAGCCAATTAGGTATTGTTTGATCTTTCCAAACCTTCAAAGACCAGCTCTCTCAACCTGCCTAATTGGTCTTCCTTCTTTATCCCTTCCCTTCTTCTCTCCTTCCTCCTTTCTCTTAAACCTGAGGGCCAAAATGACATCTATGGCTGTTACTTAATTCCCACAGGAATTCAAGCTATTACACAGGAGCCATTTTCTTCCCCTCCCCTGCCCACCCTGCACAGCCAAGCTACACAATCAACAGCCTTGTTGCACAATGCATCTGTTTTTGGATTACAATGCAAGCTATTGCTTCTACTGAAGAGAAAAGGTATCTAGTGTTATTTCACATTTTTAAAAAAATCTCTTTGCACATACAAACTAGGCTTGATTTACATATAAAAGCTGGCCCCATCTGCACTAAGCAGTACCATACTACATGAAACAGTCAAGGCTTCCCGCAAAGAATCCTGGGAACGATAGTTTGTTAAGCATTCTAAGAGTTGTTAGGAGATACCTACTCCCCTCACTGGACTACAATTCCCAGAGTTCCCTGGGAAGATGGATTGATTATTCAATCAAATTGGACCAGTAAAAGCAGCAGATAGCAGACAAAGAAGGAACTCGAATCATATTGGCTGTTTGGTCAACGGAATGCTTTTGAAGCAGCAGTGGCCAAATGGATCCTATCCTTAGTGTCAGCACACAGTTTTATTCCTTTAAGGCAGTATTTCCATTTTAAAAAAAATAATTAACTATTAAACAATACAATTTAAAAAATTAAAAACTGTTAAGGGAAAATTCTAACAGCCTTATCTCTGACCTGTTTAGTTTTACTGTATAAGAAATGTTGTTCGTCTTTTACATAAAGGGCCATTTAAACATTCATCTGTGGTCTGAAGTGAAGTAGTCTAACAATAGTAGGTATATCAACATAAGGCTGATGTTTTGTTTTGGTTGCAGACGGCGGTCGACTAGAGTTGCCAAACATTCTACCACAGAAGCTTGCCCACTGCGTCTTCTGTTTGTTCAGGGCCCATCTGTCTGTTCCACAAATCTGACTTCAAATTCACAGACCCACCACCTCCGCTTTCATCCTCTGAGCCACACACAGTCCTGAACACCCACTCCTGCCAGGCTGTGACTGTGCTGGGTAGGTATGTCATTTCTGCAACATTCTGCCCAAAGCAGCCTTAGATTTCCATCATTTAATTGAGTTTAGTTTAGTTTGAAACATTTCTTGCACACTCTTCATTGCAAATGTAATTCCAGAACAGGTTACAATTAAAACAAATCCATATACAGTAGGGCCCCGCTTCTTGGCGCCCCATTTTTTGGCATTCCGCTAATACAGTGCCAGTGGGGCAATCAGCTGGAGGGGGGGGCTGGAGCTCCCTGGACTCCAGCTGATCGCACCGGAGGAGGGGAAGATCAGCTGTAGCATGCTGCAGCCGATCTCCTCTTCTGGCGCGATCAGACTCCCACTTGAGCTGATCACGCCAGAGGAGGGGAAGATCTGATCTTCTCCTCCTCTGGTGTGATCAGCGGGTTAGATTCCAGACCCCCGCGCTACAGCTGATCTGCTTTTCAGCGGTTTTCTCTTTCCGGCGGGGTTCTGGAACCTAACCTGCCATATTAGTGGGGCCATACTGTACAAGACACAATTACTAAATATCACAATCCTAACTATAGGGAGCCAACATAACTTAGACGGGCATAATTTACGCCAGTGTAAATTATTCCTACTCCAAACTCCATCCAAGGGCCTCTACAAAGGGCTGCTGGCCACTGAGCTACCAGGTTAGTGTGGGCCCAAGTTTTGAAGACTGGGCCATGGGTCACATTACTGAGCTGAACAGGGTTTGAAACAGGTTTAAGCCACTCTTTGCCCTGTTCCTCCCATACCATGTCATTGGAACATCCCTTTCTTGGGATTTATGGTGGTGTAATTTACAACAGAGCTCAATCTGAGCTGTAATGAGGGATTTATGGAGGAGAGCTTTGCACATAACATGGACTGCAAAAAAGACAAATAATCGGGTGTCATACTTTGGACACATAATGAGAAGACATGACTCACTAGAAAAGACAATACAGTAGGGCCCCACTTTATGGCGTTCCGCTTTACGGCGCTTCGTTCATGCGGCGGTTTTCAATTAGGGAAAGGCCCCGCTCTTACAGCGTTTGTTCCGCTAATACGGCGTGTTTTTTCCATCGTGCGCCATTTTGATGTCATTTTCGCGCGACACGACCCATTATAGTCTATGGGGCCCAGCTTTACGGCGATTTCCGCTTTACGGCGGGGGCCTGGTCCCTAACTTGCCATATTAGCGGGGCCCTACTGTAATGCTGGGAAAAACAGAAGGGAATAGAAAAAGAGGAAGACCAAACAAGAGACGGATTGATTCCATAAAGGAAGCCACAGACCTGAATTTACAAGATCTGAACAGCGTGGTTCATGACAGATGCTCTTGGAGGTCACTGATTTATAGGGTCACCATAAGTTGTAATCGACTTGAAGGCACATACCAATAACAAAATAGTTAAATAGATTATTTCAGCCTTGTCAATAAGTATGCATATACTTTTTAAAAATAATAATCTTGGTCTCAACTCCCATTGTTTTTATTCATAGACTGGAGAGAAAGGTTCCCCTGCTTTCTGAAATCTCAGTTAACTTTGTAGTTTTTGGTGAATTAATCCAGGTGAAGGGAACATTTTCCTGCACCTTTAAAAACAACAACTGCTGCCATCCTGTACAGAGTTAGGCTGGTTAAGAACCATTGAAGTTGTTGGAATTTAAGCAGCCTTAGTATAGCACAGTGGGGAGGAGAGTGCTGACATGTAAGGACAGCAGATGATGTCATGAGAGGTGAGAATCACCCTTCAGCTTTAGCAATGTGGTACTTTGTTTCGCTCAAGATAAACAGGGAAGAGGAGAAAGAGGTAGCAGGTTCAAGGCAGGGTTTGCTAGGATGGGAGGAGCAGTTTGGGGCACATAATATATTCTCTGAAGGAACCTCTAATTCCAATGTGTTCTGTTTCCACATTTGCACATGAAGCAAGTATTATCAAGACACTATTAGTCTTCTATGTTCTCTAGCCCAATTAAGGATGGAGACAGGGGAGGGGGATATTCAGTTCACTTAGGATTTCAATGCTAAACATTAATACCTAATTTGCACTTCATGAAAAAAATATGCAAACCAAAACGCATCTATACTTTGAAATTCACACCTCCAAATTTTACAATGCAGTTCTCTGATCAAAAAATCTGTACAGTTGCTGAACTGAATTTAAGATTAGAAAAGTGAGAAACTAAAATTGACAGACTTGCCGATCCCTACATACAGCAGAGACTAAACTCTGTAGATCTGCCCCTAGAATTTCTGACCACTCAGAACCAGGGAGTGCACAACACAATGCATTATTTTAAACACTTTATCATCACTCAGTTGCTGGTTTCCAAAAAAGATCCAGATTTCTGTTGATTTTACAGCATGAAAAGAGGAAAAAGAAGCACTTGCAAGAAAGTTGGCAAAACAAACTCTTTTCAGTGGCTTTGCTGTTGTAAAAATAAGAAAGGGGACAAGACCTATTACATCATCTAGTCAGTGTCCATGCCAAAAGGGGGCTTTGGAAGTAGCAATTTGAGAATACAAAAATGTCCTAAGCCCTCTCTAGAAACTAAAGTTGCAGACTGCCAACTAGGAGGGGTTTACAGCTGCTTTACAATGCCAGTGGCAACAAGAGACAGCAGCCAACAAAGTGTGGATGAGCTTGTCCCTTAATCTGCAGTTGATGTATTAGCTTATTTATCCAGGATACCAGGGATTTGTTATTTGGTAGATTAGATTAGATAGACAGACAGACAGACGACACACAATGTAATAATCCATACAAATGAAACAGGAGAAATTCAGTGACTACTATCTCATTACCATACTTATTTTCAGTTTTCTGAGAAAATGTACTGTTACAATAATCACAACAGCCTTACTATTGCATCTTTCCTTCAAGGTGCTCAAAATGGTGTACATGATTCTCCCCCTCTCTGTTTTATCCTCAAAACAACCCTGAGAGATAGGCTAGGCTGAGAAACCATGACTCACCCAGGGAACTTCATGGCTGACAGAGCAAGCCAAAGTATGGGAAGCTGGCAAAGGTTACCACCATTCCAAACTCTGTTCAGGAACAGATGAGCCAGCCCTAGCCTGGCAGAGGGAAAACAAGCCTACAAGCCTTGAAAACACAGTTTGACTTGCAGCATCCTTTTTGCTGGTGTACGTCACATGACTGAGCTAAAAGTGGTTTGAAACAGCTGTAAGTCTCTCCTTGCCCCATCCCACCACTGTTTTGGAGACTTGAAAATGGAAATGGATTGCCTTCAAGTCGATCCCAATTTATGGTGACCCTATGAATAGGGTGTTCATGGTAAATGGTATTCAGATGTGGTTTTGCCATTGCCTCCCTCTGAGGCTGGTCCTCCCCAGCTGGCTAGGGCCTGCTCAGCTTGCCACAGCTGTACAAGCCAGCCCCTGCCTTGTCCGCAACTGCCAGCTGGGGGGCAACTGGGCTCCTTGGGACTATGCAGCTTGCCCATGGCTACACAGGTGGCAGGGCACGTTACCCCTCAGCCACTCCCTGTGGGAGTGATCTTTAGCTGACCCTTCACACCGAGGAGACACGAGCGGGGATTTGAACTCACAGACTCTGGACTCCCAGCCAGGCTCTCCTTCCCACTGTGCTATACCCAGTGTAAATTCCACTGGCTTAAGTTCCACCAGCTAAGCCCTGGCTGAGCCAAGATAAGGGAGTTGCATACCCCTCGGCTCAAACACAACTCAGACTGGGCAGCTTAAGAATACAGTACTTCTTTACATAGCACATACTTAAACTATGGAATTTGCTCCCACAAGAGGAAGTGATGGTCACCAACCTGGATGGATTTAAAAGATTAGACAAATTCATGGAGGAAAAGGCGATCTGTGGCTACCAGCCATGATGGCTGTGCTCTGCCACCACAGTCAGAGGCAGCATGCTTCTGAAAACCAGTTGCCGGAAGCCTCAGGAGGGGAGAGTGTTCTTGCACTCGGGTCCTGCTTGCGGGCTTCCCCTAGGCACCTGGTTGGCCACTGTGAGAACAGGATGCTGGACGAGATGGGCCTCTACCTGATCCAGCAGGCTCTTCTAATGTTAACGTTCCACCTACTCTAAATTTGCTCATTTGGTGGATCTTGGGTTTAGATTGAGTTGTGAGTGGGGATTTGAACTCTGTATCATCCAGGTCCTAGTCCACCACACCAAACTTACTTTGTTCAACTTTTAAATATTTCAGGGTGGGGCAAGTCAAGACTGCATTCAGGAAGTGGATTGGACTGTGAAAGACCAACCCAAATTGTGTTTGCATTTTGACAAATTTGTAGGGCAGTACAGTATCTCAGAGAGGAGGTCAGATCCCCTGCTCCCCTGGTGCATTCACTAGAGCTGCCCAATTTCCCTGCTTTTTAAAGTTGGATAGAAATACCTGTGGGCTATAGGTATGTTCTTAAACCGCAAGGTTTTTTGCCTATTAGTGAATTTCTCTGCTTTTTAATCCTGGAGGTAAGAAATGGGATCCTGTCCAAGTTTGCTGAGAATGGATTTATCATTTGCATGCTTATTGAGTTCAGTGGGATTTACTCCCCTGTAATCATGTTTAGGATAGGTGAAACTGAGCACAGAGGATGGGGAGGGGAGGAGGAGGAAAGAGAGGAGAAAGGGCAAAGGGGAGGAGGGGAATGGGAGCAGGGGGAGGGGAGGAGAAGGACAGGTTTGATCATTTGCATGTTTATTGAGTTCAGTGGGATTTACTCCCATGCAATCATGCTTAGGATAGGTAAAACTGACCGGGGGGGGGAGGGAGGGAGGGAGGGCTGGAGTGGGCAGGGGAGAAGGAAGAGGGGAGGGGAGGAGGGAGGGAGAGAAGAGGAGAAGGAGGGAAAGGGGGAAAGAGGAAGGAGAAGATTGGAAGGGGGCAAAGGAAGGGGGAAGGGAGGGCAGGTTTGATCATTTGCATGCTTATAGAGTTCAATGTTATTTACTCCCGTGCAATCATCCTTAAGATAGGTAAAACTGACCATGGGGAGGAAGAAGGGGAGGGGGAGGAGGGGAAAGGGGAAGGAGGGGATTGGAAGGGGAGGGGGAGGGGCAAAGGAAGGGGGAGGGAAGGGGCAACAGGGAGGGGATAGGAGGGAGGAGAAGGGAGGGTAGATTTGATCATTTGCATACTTTTTGAGTTCAATGGGATTTATTTCTGTGCAATCATGTTAGAAAATGGAAATGGACTGCCTTCAAGTCGATCCCGACTTATGGCGACCCTATGAATAGGGTTTTCATGGTAAACGGTATTCATAGGTGGTTTTACCAATTCCTTCCTCTGAGACTGAGAGGCAGTGACTGGCGGTCACCCAGTGAGCTTCATGGCCGTGTGGGGATTCGAACCCTGGTCTCCCAGGTCATAATTTGACACTGACCCAGGGGAGGGGCAGCGAGGGTAGGAGGAGGGGAGGAGATTGGGTGGGTGGGCACTGGGCAGAGGAGAAGCCGCTTTCTTTCCAAAAGGAAAACATTGTGAACAGTATCATTGCTTTTCAGCATTTCCCCCACCTTTTTATTCTACAGCAGGCACATGTAGCCTCCCACCCAAATTTAAACCAAAGCTGTCCCTGGCCGCATCCACACCAGACCTTTATTTCACTTTGGACGGTCATGGCTTCTCTCAAAGAATCCTGGGAAGTGTAGTTAGTGAAGGGTGCTCAAAGTTGCTAGGAGACACACTGTTCCCCTTACAGACCTTCAGTCAGAGTGGCTGACTGTTAAACCAGTCTGGCCACTGGAACTCTGTCAGTGGAATAGGAGTCTCCTCTCAACACTCTTCACAAACTACACTTCCTAGGATTCTTTGGAGCAAGCCATGACAGGATCAAGTTCACACATTCAGCTGCCAGCCATTGAGCGATAAGCAACAAAATCATGGTAATTCCTGTGATGTACAAACAATCAACTCATTTGAAATGTGGTGTTGGAGGAGAGTTTTGTGCATACCATGGACCATGAGAAAGACAAATAATTGGATGTTACAACAAATTAAACCAGAACTATCACTAGAAGCCAAAATGATGAAACTGAGGTTATCATACTCTGGATGCATAATGAGAAGACATGATTGACTAGAAAAGACAATAATGCTGGGAAAACAGAAGGGAGCAGAAAAAGAGGAAGACCAAACAAGAGATGGATTGATTCCATAAAGAAAGCCACAGACCTGAACTTACAAGATCTGAACAGGGTAGTTCACGACAGATGCTATTGGAGGTCATGATTCATAGGGTCGCCATAAGTCGTAATTGACTTGAAGGCATATAACAAAACACATACAAGCAATGCTCCCCCCGATGGATAAGAGATGAATGGAAAATACAATGGGCTTTTTTATGCAGCTTGTTTATATAGCTTCTGGTGGCTTCAGGAAACTAAACCTGTCAGCACTTTCATTTTAGATGCAGCTGGCCAAATTATCCCCTTGACTCTAACTGAAGGCCCAAGTACACTCAGAAAAAAAATGCTAATTTTACCTAGAAAGCCAGTTTTGTGTCTATTGCAACAGACAGTCTTATTTCCACATACAGTATGCTGAGAAGGGATTAAATTAGCAACAAAAGAAGATCTTTCTTCACAGGAAAAGTAGTATTCATTCACAATGTGTGTTTATGTGTATGTGCACTCATTTCCAGAAATATTAACAGGGACACTGGGGGTGGGGATGGCCTGTGTAATGGCTACCTCTACACACTTCATTCCCACACACATTCTTTTGAACAGGGCTTATGTCTCCCCTAGGAACACAGGAAGCTTCTTTATACTGAATCAGACCATAGGTCCATCTAATTCAGTATTGTCTACACTGACATGTCAGCAGACTCACACACTTGGAAATTCCACATCTAGAGAGATAGTGTGGTGTCAGAGTTAAGAGTCTTCCACTAAATCCAGGGGGATCTAGGTTCAAACCTCAATCTTTCACAAAGGTGACTGGGGGACCTTGGGTCTACAGTCTCTCAGCCTACACTACTTCACAGGATTGTTTTGAGGACAAAAGGGGAGGGGAGTATATACATAGAACAGAACTTCTTGGTAGAAGTGTGGAATGAAAATCTGTCTACATATAAATCCTGCTAGATTATACCAAAGGTTTGTTTAGTCCAGCATTTCACTTTCCTAGGGTAAATGTTTCTTCACCATAGATGCATATAAGTACTAGGTGCTGCACCACTGCTCACTTTGCTCATCATCCAGCCTACCACCTACCCATCTCCTCTCACCAACCCCCTCCCTTTACACATTGTCAAAGCCACCCATCCCCTTCATTTACAGGTCGCCAAAGACACCCCCTCTCTTTACACCTGCCTGCCTCCCTCCCCATCTCCATGCTCTGCTGGCCCAGCAGTTTTCAGAAGTCTGTCATGCTATAGTTTGCAGTGCCACCTGTCAGCGGCGAAGCAAACTGCTCTGTGACAGTAGCCTTAGGCAAATACTGAATAGGTTACAGTCACAAAGGCCTTTTGTCCCTTGTCATTTCTTTCTTCAGCCCCTACATGAATTACCCAATATGGTGTCCTCCAGTTGTAGCTATTAGACTCCAACAACCACAATCCCATACCATTAGTTATGTTGACTGGGTCTGATAGAAGTTTTAGTTCAAATATGGCTACCCCTGATCTACATCTTCATCCCTCTCTCCCTAGAGCTGCCACTTTGTTTAATCACAGTTGGCATTTAAATACTAGCCTGCTGGATTAAAATGTTAGCAATTAAGTCCTTTGCAAAATAATTCTAGAATGTCACAACATTCAATTTTACATTCCCACCCCAGTTTACAAAGTGAACTGTTTTAAATTAAGCAATTGGCCTGTTGAATAGAAAAGGCATGGTTCCCCCCCCCTAATTTCTGTTAATTTAGGAATGTGTTATATTGGAATTTTATATATGCCTACTTTTAAAGCACTTAATAAATAGTTTGTCTTCTGCGCAATATTTGGACACCATAATTATTTGTGGTTGTTTATTATGCCATTTTAGTATTGATCTTTATTACCTCCAACACTCAACACATAAGCTGTCTTTAACATTCTTTTATGAGAGGACGAGAGCACAAAAGAATTGCTGAACTAATAACAACAAGATGACAATGAACAATGGTGTTGGTGCAGTGGCTGGAATCATCTAATACATGAAAAACCTGGATTCATATCCCCATGCTGCTCCCAATCTCACCGAATTGCCTGGGACAAGTTACAATCACTAGCTGGGAAACAAAAATGCAACTCCATTCTCAACCTCTGGTAAACAAAAAAAAATTATATATTGGCTATACTTAAAAAAAAATCATTCTCAGCATTCCATCATACTTTGGAGTGACCAAAAGACAGAAATCGAGGACAAATTGATCCCATACATGCAAAGTGCATTGCTTTCCCCCACCAAAGAGTCCTGGGAATTGTAATTCCCCCCCCCAGAACTGCAATTCTCAGCATTCTTGACAAACTCCAGTTTTTAGGATTTGTTGAGGAAACCCATATGCTTTAAATGTAGGGTTTGGATGTGACCCAGGATATGGTATGTCTATGCAACTGGAGCAAGAACAGCAGAAGAATTTGCAGCTTCCCACAGCCACCTGGTTGCTCACTGTAAGAACAGAATGCTGGACTATTATTTATTTATTTATTTATTATTTGATTTATATCCCGCCTTTCCTCCCGGCAGGAGCCCAGGGCGGCAAACAAAAGCGCTAAAAACATCATAAAAATAAACTTTAAAACACATTAAAACAAAACATCTTTAAAACTGTTTCTTAAAAAAAGCTTTCAAAACATGGTCTAAGATTAAAAACATTTTTAAAAAGAAGGTTTAATAACATATTAAAAAGCAATTCCAACACAGATGCAGACTGGGATAGGTCTCAACTTAAAGGGCTTGTTGAAAGAGGAAGGTCTTCAATAGGTCCTGAAAAGATAACAGAGATGGTGTCTGTCTAATATTTAAGGGGAGGGAATTCCACAGGGTAGGTGCCGCCACACGAAAGGTCCCTTTCCTATGATGTGCAGAACGGACCTCCTGATAAGATGGTATCTACAGGAGGCCCTCACCTGCAGAGTGCAGTGATCAACCAGGTATATAAGGGATAAAATGGCCTTTCAGGTATCCTGGTCCCAAGCTGTATAGGGCTTTGTACACCAAAACTAGAACCTTGAACTTGGCCCGATAGCAAATGGGCAGCCACAAGGACTAGATGGGCTTTTTGTCTGATTCAGCAATACTCTTATGTTGGGATTAAGGGAAGGCATGACTTCAACTATCTGAAGAGCTGTCATGCAGAAGACAGTGACCCTGATCATCCACAGCGAGAGGCAGGTCAGGCCTAGAGAGTGGGATGGTCCTTGTCCCTTGGTGAGGTGGTCTGAAGATTAGACCCTGCCTGCCGCATCAGTAGGAGGCCCCATCCTGAGCTGCAAAATGCTCTCCAGTAACCACTGGGGAAGAGAAGATCATTGGAAGAAACCAGATAGGTTTACTGGTTGGTCTGACATGTCTCTCTAGATCTGTCATCCAGCACATTATTCATAATTGCTCATCCTGGCTTCATTTGTCTTGGGACCTAAAATTTCCTCTGCCGCCCAGGAGTAAGAGAGCAGCCAGCCACTAATTGTTTCCAGGTCCAGGAAGTCTGTGGTGCTGCCTGTTCAAAAAGCTTCATGTTGTTTATCTTGCTCTGCCATCAAGATCTGCCTGCCTGTCAATCCAGACTCCCTCCACCCAGCTCTTCAGAGGATGCTGCTCTTAGGAATTAAGCATGCAAATCCTCCAGGCCATGTGTAGTGAGATATCCCCCCCCCCGTTTCTTGAAGTATGTGTGAAATTAAAGATAAAGAGTCCTGAAGCACATTGTGCAGTGCCCTGATCTAAATGCAATGTAGAGACCAGAGATGGATAAACTCCTTCAATACAGATCAATATGCATGTATTGATTTGGGCAAATAGAGATAACAGGAGAAAGAATAATGATTGAAGGGGGTACCAGGAGTATTGGACGGAGGACATGTCCTCTGTCTGATCCACAAGAATTGTGCATTTTTTAATGAATTTAATACTGTGAACAAAAACTTTTAATATATTAACATAATTTATTGTAACTTATCTATTGCCATTTTCTATTTAGTTAGCAGCAGCTATAAAACAAAAGTAGAACAATAAACAATGGGAAAAAAGCAATTAAGTAAAATAGCAATTAAACCTCCATCAAATAAAGGGCCAGTTTCCACATTACAAATTGCATGCACAGGCCCACATGTAAAACAAGGATACATGTATTCTGCAAAGCTGAGATGGGGGAGAGGGAGAGTTCAGAGTATAGATAGCAAGAAGCATGTGTGGTGCATAAAAATGAAACCCTTGCACTGTAGCTTTATTTATTATTTATTACTTTAAAGCATTTATACATCACTCTTTAACCCCACTCTTTAATAAAGCAGCTTCCCCCGCCCAAAAAAAAGAACATAGTAAGACAGCACCTGTCATGAACAAGACATGGCACATAAGGGGATGGGAGGGAGGAGGAGAAAAGTAAGCTCAGGCATCAGGTCTTAAAGTCATAGCTCTTATCATGGTGTTTTATATTTCCATCTATGCAAACCTCACCCACAATGTCCCTGTATGCATTGCCCCAGATGCTATGTTGAGTGGGGAAGGTCTGCATGGAGGTTTCTATTCATGTTCACTTGAATGCAAATAGAACCCTTCAAGCAAATGTAAAATAAAATAAAACAGATGAAGACCCCTGCAAACCTTTCCTGCTCAACAGGAATCAGAGACTGAGCAGGAGCGATGCATGCAAGGCTTGCACGCGTGCACCTCTTTACCCATCCAAAGTTGGTATTCCTATATGAGCCCCTGACCTAGGCATGCACAACCCTCAGCAGAACCCACAGCAACAGCAGTGAATCACACAGGGATGTGAAAAGTGGCCTCCTGTTGGAAGTGGAAACTGTGGGCACACTTTATTTTCAATAATTTATTTCTCATTACATCCTTGTGTGCTGCAGAACACATTTTGAGAATTACCGCTTTAAGCACGTAGGGTTTCACTAGACAGTTCACTAGGTAGCTTGCCTCTGTACAGATGATGATGATGATTTTGAATAGTCAGCGTGAAAGAGGTGGTGAGCCAAACTGGGGGGGAGGGGGTTTAACCCTTTGCCCCGATGCAGTCCCAACTGGAATCCACACACACACACAATAGGAGGGACTGTCACTCAGTGGTAAGGTCCCTGGTTTGATCCCCAGCATCTCCAGGCAGGGCAGGCAAGTCCAATTGGGACCAGGGCAGAGGCAAAGGCTTAAAAGCCTCCCTCTTTCCACACCACAGTCCCAATCTTGCACCCTTCCTGTGCCAAGTATTTATTTTGGTTTAAAACAAAAAAAACAGCTACGCAAGAGAAAACGTCTATTTCAGTCTTACGATGTTCTTTTTAAAGTTACACCAAGATATGCCTGTTTAGATATTTTTGGGGAGTAGTACCTTAAACTAAAGGAAGAAGTGCTTTTTGAACACAGTGAATTGCTGCTAGAATAGTTTGTGCCAGACTGCTGGAAAGGCAATAATATTCTTAGCACTTAAGAAGGATAATTAAAATTATGGATCAAATAAATTGCCCAACTATAGACATGCAATGGACGGAGGACAAAAGAAAAATAGATATCTGGGGGTCTCTTGCTCTAAACCTTTGGAACAATGAATAGAATCTGAGAATTACTCATGAAAATAACTTGGTTTTAATGACAAATTCAAAAAGGCATGGTTTAAATGCAGAAAAACTCTCCAATACATGGGCATTTCAACAGTGCGAGCAGGGCTATCACCAGAGGGCAGCCAGGTTGGGCCCTGGCCAAGGGCCCTTCCTTAGGATGGGAGTGCACCACTGCCATTCCATGATCCGTCGCAGCGTCAGGTCCTGCAACCTGACCCTGCAGTGAATCGTGGAGAGGAAACTCCCAGGCATCCCCCCATTACAGACAGCATGGGCTTCAGTAAGTCCACCCGCACACCCCACCTACTCCTCCTGTCAGTGTGAATGCTGTGTGCACTACGTGTGCATGCCTGCCATCACCCAAGATGGCAGTGGGGGCTTCCCTAAGGGGTATCATCTTGGTTGATGGCAGGCTTGTGTGTTATGCGTGCAAATCATTCACACAACACGAGAGATAGATGGGGTGTGTGGGCAGGCTTATTAGCCCCGCACTGCCTATGGGGGGGTGGAGTTGAGGTATGGCACTGCAGGCCCAGGGCAGATTGGTGCCCAAGGGTCCAGTGATGCCTGGCACTGGCTCTGAGTGCCAGTCCTAGTGGCTGTCTTTACTAGCTGTGGTGTTCCCAGGCTGAACAACAGTAGAAAATCCTAATCAAGAAACTTACACACATCCCTATAATGTTGCCACTTAGTACTAAAAGGAGATGTGATGGTCTGGAGCAAGGGTCGTCTACCTTTTTGGACACATTTCAAATTTTGAGACAATGCTGTGGGCTTCAGTCACAAAATGGCTGCCATGGGGGCCATGGCATAACACAAAATTAGAGAGTGCACAGTCATGGAGAAGCTTTTCCCATAATTGTATTTCCACACTAGAAGAGGCTTAGCCTGATGAAATTATGCCTGCCATACAGCTGTTAATGGCACAAGAATCCTGTTTTCTCCAATGCTAACTCTAAACCAAAGACTGGGCTGTCATTCTGTATCCATTTACCTGGGAGTGATACCAATTAAACACAAAGACTTACTTCTGAGAAGATGTGTATATCATTATGTAAATGTACTGCCTTCAAGTCGATTCCAACTTATGGCAACCCTATATATAGGGTTTTCACGGAAAGTGGTATTCAGAGGGGGCTTACCATTGCCTCCCTCTGAGGTTGAGAGGCAATAACTGGCCCAAGTCCACCCAGTGAGCTTCATGGCTGTGTGGGGATTCGATTCCTGGTCTCCCAGGTCATAGTCAAACACTCTAACCACTATGCCACACTGGCTCTCAAGTTAACTATGTAGTGAATTCTTAATGAGTGTCTGTTCTTTAGCCCCTGCACAGCAAGAGACATGACTAAACCTCTTTGCAGTTTTCACATTTTGCATTTGCCACCTGGGGAGGAGATTCTTTACCAGTCACCCACACTTACTGTGTAGGAGTATTTGAAGAAAATAACTTCTAGGGACTATCTCATCTGACATGAACCCACCACAGGAAAGATGCATTCTGGCTGCTAAGAGAAATGGAAGGACAAACTACAGAGATTCCAAAGAGCAGAAAACAAGATAGAAGCAGGAAAAGGGCACTAAAGAGGTGGGAGAAACATCTACTCTTTAGGACCCAAGGGATTCCAAGTGCCTGGTGTCCAAACAACTCACATATCAATCACAACTCTGACTTCATTCACTGGCTAAAAACATTGACCGGCAGGAGCGACCAGCCTGGCTCGTTTCACAGAAATTGCTTAGAAGGGTACCTGCACATGTTGTGTCACAGCTTTCTTTCTAGGCGGGCTGGAGACATTAAAAAGAAAAAATAAAGTTCAGAATCTGGTGGCCCTGGACGGGAGCACCGATGCTTAGATGCTTCGAATTTGCCATTTTGGGGCAAGATCATTGAGCGAGTGGTGGCTGACCAATTGTCAGCAAACTTGGATGAAACGGATTATCTGGATCCATACCAATCGGGTTTCAGGACTGGACATGGAACTGAAACAGCCTTGGTCGCTCTGGTTGATGATATGAGGAGGGCATTAGATAGGGGAGAATTCACCTTTCTTGTCCTCCTGGATCTTTCAGCGGCTTTTGATACCGTTGGCCACGGTATCCTGTTGGATCACCTGGAAGGACTGGGAATAGGAGGCACTGTTCTACGGTGGTTCCGTTCCTTTCTCTCTGACAGGCATCAACAGGTAGCATTGGGAGATGAGGTTTCAGACCCTTGGCCTCTCACTTGTGGAGTGCCACAGGGTTCTATCCTCTCTCCCATGCTATTCAACATCTATATGAAGCCGCTGGGATCCATCATCAGGAGATTTGGGCTGCGGTGTCACCAATATGCAGATGACACTCAGCTCTATGTCTCGTTTAAGTCCGCACCAGAGTTGGCTGTGGAGACGTTGTCCAAGTGCCTGGAATCCGTGAGTGGATGGATGGGAAGGAACAGGCTGTAGCTAAATCCTGACAAGACCGAGGTGCTGCTTGTGGGAGACAGAGGAAGGTTGGGTCCTGTTGACCTGAGGTTTAATGGGGTACAATTACCCCTGAAGGACCAGGTCCGCAGCCTTGGGGTTGTTCTTGATTCCAGGCTGTCCATGGAGGCTCAGATTTCGGCAGTGAGCCGGGCAGCCTGGTACCAATTACACCTCATACGTAGGCTGCAACCCTACCTCCCTGTTCATCAACTCCCACTAGTAGTACATGCCCTGGTCACCTCTCGATTAGACTACTGCAATGCGCTCTACATGGGGTTACCCTTGAAAACGGTCCGGAAACTTCAACTGGTACAGAATGCGGCGGCTCGTTTACTTACAAACAGTCGTCACCGTGATCATATTATGCCAGTATTATTCAATCTACACTGGCTTCCAGTAGTTTTCCGGGCCCAATTCAAGGTGTTGGTGTTAACCTTTAAATCCCTATACGGTTTCGGCCCAGTTTATCTGAAGGAGCACCTCCAGCATCACCAGTTATGCCGCCCGACAAGATCAGCCACGCAGGGCCTTCTCTCAATCCCACCAACAAAAGCAGCTAGGTTGGTGGGGACTACAGAGAGGGCTTTTTCGGTGGCGGCCCCCACTCTCTGGAATTCCCTCCCATTCGATCTTTGGCATGCCCCTTCCCTGGATACCTCCCGCCGAGCCTTAAAAACGTGGCTGTTTGGACAGGCCTTTCGGACCGCCGGGATGGGCTAATTACATACTGAATGCCCGTCGTTGTGTACTGCATATGTTGTTATTTTTGTTACTGCTGATTATATTGTATTTTATTGTAATTATTGTATTTTATTGAAATTTAATATGTACGTCGCCTAGAGTGGCTTCGGCCAGATAGGCGACCTAAAAATTAAATTTACATTTACATTTTTTAGAGGCACCTGCCCGAAGGCTTTCTTGAGTGTCACGATGTTTGCAGGAACACCATTGGCAACCCCTGGAGACTGGTTTGTGGGAGAGAAAATATTGAGGGGGAGTGAATGGAATAGTCTTGGGGTGTAGAGCTACGTGTGCATCAGAACCAGTGAAAGATTTCAGGGTCAGAGAGGGTGAAAAGCTACATGTCTCAACAGGATCTCACACATCTCTCAAAACAGAGGGATTATATCTGCAAGCAGGAAAGACTTTGAAGATATGCATTCTCTTTTGAGTTCAATGGTGCAACCTTGAAGAAGAGGGAGAGAATCACGTGTGCATTATTAGAACTCCAAGCCTGGAAGAAATTGACAGACCAGGATGAACGGATGAAGCCACACACAATTTAAAGCAGTCTTGTTATGGTAATATAAAATTCCCCTGCAGTAAAGAGACTGTGGCTCGTGGCCAGAGTCAGGAATTAAAACAGCCAGCCTAAGTAGGATCACCTGTTACAAATTATGCAATTAGCTAACTTAATGAAGTCAGTTTAGAATCTAAATGTGCATTTTCTCTCTCTGTAATGTGTTCAATATTTTAAAAAATGTAAACTTGCAATTTATCTATTTAACACTGAAATAAGCTTCGTGGCATTCTCCAGTTTAGATGGCTACTTTTCATTGTTGTGTGGTCCTTATTCATACCGATGTAAAGAAAAGGCTATGTGTGAGTTCTGACTTTTAAAAATGTTCCCTCCCTCCCTCTCCCCACCTCACCCCACACTATACCACAGTAGTTTTAAATGTAAAGAAACAAATAAATATCCGTTGGTGGGAGCCATCAGAATCCATTACACAATGGGAAATTCCCTTCACATTTATCGCAAAACAATCCCAAAATTGGTTCAAAAGGTGCACGTTTGTCACTTGAAGACCACAGAGCACACCAGAGAGAGAATTGTGACATAATCTCAGACACGTTTTTCAACAGAACACACCTTTAGCCAATGGTCATCCATTAATCCAGTAGTAACAGTCAATGGTCGTACGGTATTCCAGGCTACAGAAATGAAGTCATGCATTCTACATGCTGTTGCACTGAGGTCCTATTTACAGGTTTCCCACAGGCGTCTGATTGGCTGGTGTGAAAACAGGATGCTGGATGAGATGGGCCTTTCGTCTGATCCAGAAGATTCTTATGTATGAGCTCTACTTAGGCATTCTAATCCCTCACATAGGCCCCATCTGCACTATACATTTAAGCAGTATATCATTTTAAACAGTCATGCCTTCCCCAAAAGAATCCTGGGAACTGTTGTTTGTGAAGGGTGCTGAGAGTTGTTAGGAGACCCCTATTCCCCTCATGTAGCTACCCAGAACTAGTTGTTAAACCACTCTGGGAATTGTGGTTCTGTGATAGGCTTTCTTTCTGGTCCCTCGTGTTTATGTATAAGGATGACAGAAGCTCTCTTCTTACAAAGCACGTCGCTTGTGTCCAGCTACACTAAGCACAAATGCTCCAATTTACACACTGAGCTTCTGAACAAAAGGGTTTAGATTAGCTTGCCTGCTGCTTTAGTTTTCAGCCCTCAAAGCACTCACCCTGATGCTTTCATTCCCATCTCCATGGTGCAGCAGCCTCTTGAGACAGAGCAGTGATCATTAACTATGGTTTGACAGTTCAGGCATGATACCAAACCATAGCTAAGCTTCCTTAAGAACAGTCTGGCATGAAATCAGAATTAAGCCACAGCTCCCTCTCTACAATGTCTTCCTCCAGTTAACAACTGTTGGGGGAAAAATCTGAATATATCTGTATTTCTGCTTGCAAATCTGCTTCCTCCACAGGAATGAATGAGGACCCCTGAACGCCCTACACACTGAAACTCTACATGCCAGATCAAGCTGCCCCCGAGAAAATGTAAGACTTCTTCAGAGATCTTCAGCACAATAAAGCCAATCCAGGTGATAAACCACATGCATGACATTAGTCTCAGAACTTCCACCATACACAAGCAGTTCTAAGCAGCAATCACACAAGCCATGTAATGTATGAAGTGGTTCTAGGCAAGTTTTTCTGAAACTGGAATGCTGTCTTTTATGGATTTGAACTGGAGGTTCACTTTTTCATTCTTATAAAAAAGGTATCTATATATTTTCTTAATCAGCTCCCCAGATCTATCAGTAATCACTCATTACAACTGCAGGATAGAACAGTATACTGTTTCCTCATTAGTTAAGTATGAGCATCCCTGTGCTCACCTCAAAAGAGGCTCAAAAATTTGGGCATGCTCCATATGAATGAATGTACCGTATATTCCGGCGTATAAGACGACTTTTTAACCCAGGAAAATCTTCTCAAAAGTTGGGGGTCGTCTTATACGCCCAGTCGTCTTATACGCCGGAATATACAGCGTTCTCTGTTGCTGTCTCGTCCTCCTCCTCCCCCTTTGCTGCTTCGCTTTCTGCCACCTTGCCGAACTATGGAGATGTCCGGAGATGAGCTGAGCAGCACCCCCAAACCTACCATCGTGCAGCCTTCCGGGTCCACTTCTCCTCCGCCAGCCTACCCTTCCCGGGGCCCTCAGCAAGGGGAGCCGCTGCGCTTGGGGGAGGAGGTGCAGTTCAGTGAAGAGCTGGAAGATAGAGGTGAGTCTCTGCGTCCAGTGACATTTCTCCCCTCCCCCAACTCCTGTCAGGCGCTCATTGCCTCCTGCGCCGTGCACCTGCCGTGGCTTCCCAAAAGATTCAAAAGTTGTCTCTCTTCAAGATGACCAGCCCAAGGCGCATCCACCGCGCCCTGGCGACTCTTTAGGAAGTTCTCCTTCAGTCCTTCAGGGCCGCCTCCTTTCTACATGCCTAGTTCTTCTGTCTTCCCCTCCCCACTCCGAGCCCCTGCACGCTGCCTTCACCCTCCCCTTTTGAGAGCTGCCTGCATCAACTTTCGCTTCACAGACGTCCCGTTAGTGGTCAATTCATCTCGCCAACCAATAAATCGCTACTCTTTAATTCCACTAAATTCTGCTATGTCACTCTTACAGCCAACTTAAGAACATAAGAACATAAGAAGAGCCTGCTGGATCAGGCCAGTGGCCCATCTAGTCCAGCATCCTGTTCTCACAGTGGCCAACCAGGTGCCTGGGGGAAGCCCGCAAGCAGGACCCGAGTGCAAGAACACTCTCCCCTCCTGAGGCTTCCGGCAACTGGTTTTCAGAAGCATGCTGCCTCTGACTAGGGTGGCAGAGCACAGCCATCATGGCTAGTAGCCATTGATAGCCCTGTCCTCCATGAATTGGTCTAATCTTCTTTTAAAGCCGTCCAAGCTGGTGGCCATTACTGCATCTTGTGGGAGCAAATTCCATAGTTTAACTATGCGCTGAGTAAAGAAGTACTTCCTTTTGTCTGTCCTGAATCTTCCAACATTCAGCTTCTTTGAATGTCCACGAGTTCTAGTATTATGAGAGAAGGAGAAGAACTTTTCTCTATCCACTTTCTCAATGCCATGCATAATTTTATACACTATCATGTCTCCTCTGACCCGCCTTTTCTCTAAACTAAAAAGCCCCAAATGCTGTAACCTTTCCTCGTAAGGGAGTCGCTCCATCCCCTTGATCATTCTGGTTGCCCTCTTCTGAACCTTTTCCAACTCTATAATATCCTTTTTGAGATGAGGCGACCAGAACTGTACACAGTATTCCAAATGCGGCCGCACCATAGATTTATACAATGGCATTATGATATCGGCTGTTTTATTTTCAATACCTTTCCTAATTATTGCTAGCATGGAATTTGCCTTTTTCACAGCTGCCGCACACTGGGTCGACATTTTCATCGTGCTGTCCACTACAACCCCGAGGTCTCTCTCCTGGTCGGTCACCGCCAGTTCAGACCCCAAGAGCGTATATGTGAAATTCAGATTTTTTGCTCCAATATGCATAATTTTACACTTGTTTATATTGAATTGCATTTGCCATTTTTCTGCCCATTCACTCAGTTTGGAGAGGTCTTTTTGGAGCTCTTCGCAATCCCTTTTTGTTTTGACAACCCTGAACAATTTAGTGTCATCAGCAAACTTGGCCACTTCACTGCTCACTCCTAATTCTAGGTCATTAATGAACAAGTTGAAAAGTACAGGTCCTAATACCAATCCTTGAGGGACTCCACTTTCTACAGCCCTCCATTGGGAGAACTCTCCGTTTATTCCTACTCTCTGCTTTCTGCTTCTTAACCAATTCCTTATCCACAAGAGGACCTCTCCTCTTATTCCATGACTGCTAAGCTTCCTCAGAAGCCTTTGGTGAGGTACCTTGTCAAACGCTTTTTGAAAGTCTAAGTACACTATGTCCACTGGATCACCTCTATCTATATGCTTGTTGACACTCTCAAAGAATTCTAATAGGTTACTGAGACAGGACTTTCCCTTGCAGAAGCCATGCTGGCTCTGCTTCAGCAAGGCTTGTTCTTCTATGTGCTTAGTTAATCTAGCTTTAATAATACTTTAATAATACTTTCTGTATGCCTACACCCCACAATTTATCACTTCTTAGACACTCGGAGCTGCCTTCTATCTATATCCCCCGTTACCTCCTATAGCGGCTGGGACTCATTTTGACTTGGCTGAATCCTCCAGCTTGAATTCCACTTTCATCAATTCCTGGTTCTCTGCCTCTGAGTACCTCCCGTACTTTGTCTCTGGCCCGCTGAGCTGTTCTTTCCTCACAACTCTCTTCCCACACTTGGTCGTCCATTGTTTTATCACCTTAGGCAGCCATATGAATGACCATTCTCTATTCTCTGTCTATTTTTAAACTGGGATTCTAACTCCTTACCTGAGAGTAAGCCCAATTCAACAGGGCTTGCTTCTGAGTAAATATGGTTAGGGTGGTGCTGTTAGTTGCTCTTTTTATAACACAGGCACACGCTTTTAACAAATGCTGTTCTCCCAACCAGGCAAATTCATTGTTGAGTTTTTTCTCTTTTTATTTTATTTAAAAAGAAATAGAGCAGTGGCTGTCTTCAAAAAAGTGTGGGTTTCTTTGGTGTGTGTGTGTTTTTAGTGTTGAGCCACCCCAGTCTTCAAAATGCAATTTAAAATGCATTCACTAAAATGCAAACTGGCATCTCAATGGATTGCAAATAAAGGGCATTGTTTTACTCATTTCACTCCCCTTCCTAGAACGAAGGAACATTCAATCCATTGTCTCCCTATACAGGCACCTGCCAGGCACGTACCGTATATTCCGGCGTATAAGACGACTTTTTAACCCAGGAAAATCTTCTCAAAAGTTGGGGGTCGTCTTATACGCCCAGTCGTCTTATACGCCGGAATATACGGTAAATGAGAACATGTTTTGCACAGACTCCTTGTAAGCACATAGAAAACACCGCCTCTCCATCACCCTCTCAAAGGGCCTGTAACAATTCCCTGAGACAGAAGAGAGAGGAAGTGCCAGAAATTACATGCCCTCCAGGACTCTGGCACAGCATTATTTTATTTTATTTTATTTGCTTAGACTACATTCTATGCATTATTTGCAGGAACATGGCACTACTCCCATCAATTTCTGCCACCACGGACTGCGAAAAAGACAAAAATTGGGTGTTAGAGTGAATTAAACCAGAACTGTCCCTAGAAGCTAAAATGATGAAACTGACGTGATCCTACTTTGGACACATCATGAGAAGACCTGATTCACTAGAAAAGACAATAATGCTGGGGAAAACAGAAGGGAGTAGAAAAAGAGAAAGGCCAAACAAGAGATAGATCAAATCCATAAAGGAAATCACAGACCTGAACTTACAAGATCTGAACAAGGTGGTTCATGACAGATGCTCTTGGAGGTCACTGATTCATAGGGTTGCCATTAAGTCGTAACTGACTTGAAGGCATATAACAACAACACAACAACAACATATCCCAGGGTGTGGCAGCTGTGAAAAAAGGAAAATTCCATGCCAGGGACCATTAGGAAAGGGAATGAAAATAAAACTGCTGCTATCATAATGCTTTTGTATAATCTATGGTGCGGCCACATTTGGAATACTGTGTATAAAGTTCTGGACGCCTCACCTCAAAAAGGATATTGCAGAGTTGGAAAAGGTTCAGAAAAGGACAATCAGATCAAAGAGCCACTCCCGTATGACAAAAGGTTGCAGCATTTATGGATTTTTAGTTTAGAAGAAAGACGAGTCAGAGGCACCATGATAGAAGTGTATAAAATTATGCATGGCATGGAAAAAGTGGATAAAGAAGTTTTTCTCTCTCTTTCATAACACTAGAACTCAAAGCTGAATGTTGGAAGACTCATAACAGAGAAATATAATTAAACTATAGAATTCGCTCCCGCAAGAGGCAGCGATGACCACCAACTTGGATGGCTTTAAAAAAATTAGATAAATTGATGGAGGATGAGGCTTTCAGTGGTTACTAGCCAAGATGGCTATGCTCTGCTTCCACAGTTGGAGGCGGTTTGTTTACGAATACCAGTTCCCGGAAGCTGCAGGACAAGAGAGTGCTCTTGCACTCATATTCTGCTTGTGGGCTTCCCATGGGCATCTGGTTGGCCACTATGAGAACAGGATGCGCGACTAGATTGGCCATTAGCCTGATTCAAGCAGGCTCTTCTTACTTTGTTATATTCCACCTTTCATCCTGAACGGAGCCCGGGGAGACAAACTACAGTGACAAAATACTAAAATTTAAAAATGTTAAAAACTAAACATCTACAAAAACATATTTTAAACAATGACAACATAGATACAGACTGGGCTAAGTTATCTTTCTAGCCAGAGATACTGAGACTTAAAAGTCCCAGTCCTTTCCCCAGAAGGAATACACACTCTTCTGAAGAGCTGAAGTGCCTGCTTTCACCGCCTTCACATTCTCCTTTCTCAACTAAGCTTTGTTGGACGTTGGAAAAGGGGACTAAGTGGCCTACTGGCACACAAGGAGGACAGGTCACACTAAACTCTCGAATAGAAATCAAACAAGAGGACCCACTTTTACAAGGTCCCCAGTTTAGTTTCATACAGCACTGTTATTCATATTGTAAACCCACCCTCAGCCCCTTTGGGAGGAAGGGTGGATATAAACCTAAAATGATGATAGTGATGAGGATGACGGCCCAACCTCTCCAGTCAGTCAGGGCTAGGGATGGGCAAGAAATTTGATTCCGTTCACATTTCAAGGCAAACCTATGAAATTCACAACGTCCAAAAAAATTATGAGAACCAAAACACAGCCATCCTTCAAAATTTACACTTACAAAATTTACACTGTTAGCCAACTAATGTTTTTTTAAAAAATGCATATGTTAGGGGAAAGTATGCATAAAAATGAATATATGAGTGAAAATAATATACGAAAATGCATTATATGACCAGAAATTGCTTGCAAGAATGTGTACGCTAGTCAAAACTGTCCACAAAATGTGTGTTTACTAGGAGAAATTCACACTAAAATGCTGAAGAGTTTTCATGAGGATTAAAAAAAATATTGCAAATTGCTGCAGAAATGTGGGAAATGGAATTTAAGACTGGTAAAATGAGAAATAGAGAGAACTGAAATTGACAGAACTTTCCATCCCTAGTCAGCGCTCGGGGATAGGGCCAACATGGATACTTCTGGAATTCTCTAAGTCTCTTAGTTTTAGCGTATCAAGGAATCTTGGATAATATTGCTTCTCATCTATTGACAGAAGGTGTGGAGGGGGTTCACTGCCGCACAGGGCATGAGCAACAACTCCCATCATCTCTCCCCAACGGCCATGCTGGCTGGGGTTGATGGAAACTGGGAGTTCACAACATTTTGAGGGCACCAGCTTCAAAAGGCATAAAGTGGCGGGTGCAGCTGAAATGGAAACTTAGGCTCCATCTGCACTGTATATTTAAAGCAGTATCATACCGCTTTAAACAGTCATGGCTTCCTGCAAAGAATCAGGGGAATCTTCATTTGTTAAGACTGCTGAGAGGTGTTAAAAAACCCTCTATTTCCCTCACCTAACTACAACTCCCAGAGTGGTTTAACAATTAATCCCTCTTCCCAGGAAAACTTTGGGAACCGTAGCTCTGTGAGGGGAGAATGGGGGCATCCTAAGAATAGTCAGCACCCTTAATAAACCCTTAATAAACAACAGCTCCCAGGATGCTTTGATGTGATCCATAGCTGTATCACAATAGTGCCTTAAATGTACAGTGCAGATGAGGCCTTAATTTGACAAAGACATTCCAATCCTTCTGGAGGCACACTAGCTTTCTCTGGCGTGCAGTTTGGAAATCATTTGTCTAATAGCATAAAAACTTCACCATTTTTATGGTATTGTAGGAACACCCTAATTAAAAAATGAAATAAAATAAAATGTCCTGCATGTGTTTGCGCTTAGTGAGAAAGAGCATTGTAGTGATGTTATATTGGCACCATTTTACTGATTCTCTTCCAAAACTATATTCTTTTACAAAAGAATGAAGTTATTATTGTGTTTGCTATATTTATCCCTCTATTCTCTATTAGCATTGCTTCTGATTTATTGCTGGCAAAATTATTTAGTGCACATTAAATCTTTCTACCTAGAATTAAGGCCTTTAAAAGCTTTTCTAATAAATTGTAGTTATAAAGCCATAATCATCCCATTTACATAAATGAATATATATTTATTTACTCACCAACAACCAAACCTATAATGTTATTGTTGCCGCCCATGCATCCATCATAATTTTCTTTAGTATCAGCATGCTATCCATTTAACATATTTGGCTGGATTCTTATCAAGGTTTCATTTCAATTTATTGCAGATGAGCCCAAACTAATATAATGTGTTGAACTCTTTGTCCTCAGTCATGGCTGAATAAACCAATTTCTTATATTGTTCAACTGATGTCTATTTAGCACTGAGACAAAAAAAAAAACCCTGGAAAAATGGCATTAATGATTTTACATAATATTCCAGAGTCTTTCAAAGCTCAAGGGTCCTCCTATGAATATCCTGTAAATTCTCCAGCATGCGTACGCCCCACAGAATTCATCCCAGTTGGCCAAAATGGGAAAATGGAGCTTGGTTTATGCTGTAACAAGTTAGGAAATATTGGGCCATATTCAAGTAAGTAATAATGCTAGTACAAGGATTAGCACTAACGCAGAGATTCCCTCCCTCCCCCCCTCCTGTGCACACCCTGCACCATTGCAAAATCTGCTCCAGAGGGTTGGAGGAATTCCCAGAGCAGATTTAGGGGGTGCACAGGAAGAGGAAAGGGAGGGGAAGTTCCACTGCACTAGCATTAATCCTTGTGCTATAGCTATTATTTAGCTAAATACCACCCACTGTTCTGAACAGATTGTAACAAGAACTGGACAATGGGCAAGGCATCCATCTTAGAAATTCTAAAATAGCAGGTACTTGATATCCTACTCAAGCTATAGAAGAAATGGACTAATATGCTCTTAAAGATGTTCTTCCAAAATTGACACCAGATCTTGCTCTAAATTGGACAAACAGATCCAGCTATCACCTCTCCTGGCTCTGTACTTCCTATACATAGCATTCTTCTTCATTTTAAAGGCACAACCCTATACATGTTCCACTGATTAAAGGGCTATAGGATTTAGCAGAAGCTTTGCTATACTGGTGGAATTCAAGATACAAGATATGCCAGCGGAACGCCCGGAAACACCAGCGGAACAGTCGGCAAGCAGAGCTGTAAATTGTACACCTTTTGCAGAATATTGAAGGTTTCCTTCCATATTTATTGAGCAGGAATACAGAGTCACCCAGCAGATCACAGTTAACATGCACTGACAGGTGGAAAAGATCACTTTAAGTAGCTAATTCTGTGTATCCCAAAAACCAACCAACCAACCAAAACTCAAGTTGAGGGTACCAATATAGCTCATGCAGATGTGAAGTGCATTGAGATTTTATTTATCAATCGATCGATCAATCAATCAATATATTACTGCATTTATCCTGCCTTTTCTCCAAGGAGCTCAAGGTGGCATACATAGTCCTCCTCTCCATTTTATCCTCACAACAACACTATGGGGTAGGCCAGGCTAAGAGGCAGGCACTGGCCCACAGTCATCCAGTGAGCTTCATGGCTGAGTGGGGATTTGAACCCTGGTCTCCCAGGTCATAGCCCAACACTCTAACCACTTTGCCACACTGCCTCTCAATCAATCAGCCTAGTCAGCCTGATGCCCCATGTATTAGAGTAAGGGGGATATCATTTAAAAAAAAAACATTGCTAGAATTTAAATGTTAAATGCCCAAATGCCACTGTTTTTTTCCATATAATTAGGGCCTTTGGGGTCAGCCTTATGAGCTTAGAGTAGAACGATGTATTTACATAGAACCCAGGGCTGCTTCTAAATTAGAGGCAGCACCTTGTCAAGTTCTTGGGCTCTCCTCAACCCATATAAGATCCCTCATCCCATGTTATGCTTTTTTAACACCTACACCACCAGTAGCCAATGAAGGGAAAGTGAAATCTAAGTGATGGAGTTCCCATACCATGAGTCTATGTGAATCTTCAGCAGGGCCCCGCTCATACGGCAAGTTCCACTCTGGACCGCCGCCGCAAAGCGAAATCCGCCACAGAGCGGAACGCATTCACTAACATTGACAAAAATGGTGCCCAACGCCCAAAAAACGACGTAAAACTGGAACAAGCGCCGTAGGAGCAGGGCCTTTCTGCAATTGACAACCTTTGTATCAGTGGAATGCTGCAAAGCGGAGTGCCGCAAAGCGGAGCCCTACTGTGCTCAGTACGTCTCTGAATACCAGTTGCTGGGGAACACAAGAGTGGAGTGTGTTGTTGACTTCAGGTCCTGCTTGTGGCCTTCCCAGAGGTATCTCAATGGCCACTGTGAGAACAGGATGCAGGACTAGAAGGATCTTTCGCCTGATCCAGCAAGACTCATCTTATGTCCTTAGAAAGGGAGAAGGAGAGACCCAAGGCTTATCTTTTCAGCAGCAACCTGGTGTTGTGTACAGCGTAGTCCTGTCCTTATATATTTGTTATAGGCTTGCTTAGTATACTTTTTAGTTCTCCTCGCCCAACCTAACTTATGCTGCCATCCTGTCCACATTGGCCTAGAAGGAAATTTCACTTCCATCAAAGGGGCTTGCATCCGAGTAGGCATGTTTAGGATTGAACTATTAGGTGTGGATATAATTGTGATCTTAATTATCAAGCAAATTTAAAAGCATGCCACTAAAAAACACACAGAAGAAAATCACACACACACACACATAACGCTGCCCAGTGAAAACCATACTAACAATAAAAAAAAAAACTTGTTGACGTTCAGGGCTACAACTTTGATATATTTTCATTTGAAGAACATCACTTTAAAATAGACTCTATTTCAGAAATGATACTGAAGCATAAATACTAATCATGCTTTTGAGGTGGCAAAGGTAGAACTTTGGAATGACAGGCAGATGTGTGGCCCAGATGTTGCTCTTTTTAAATCCACCACAATGTCATTAATTTTAAACAGAAATAACTAGTTTAAAAAAAAGACAGGGACATCGAGGCCACCCACATCTTGATAACAGACAATGAAGAATATTGGCTTGGGAGTAAATGAATAGCTGGAAGACATATGCATTACATACAAAGGAATGAAGGAATATATACCTAGCAAAGCTAATTATGTAGGTGTATCAACCATAGAATTTTATTTGGACTCCAACTTGGTGCTTTGTAAAACAGACCAGTTAAAAACCGAACAATGCAGAGATTATCTGATATGGCTAATAGGTTCAAGTCACTTTATTCCCCACCACTTCACTATTAGGAAACAATAATTTTCAAAAAATATAAACTCTGGGATTGGAGAGTGCGATAAAATAATTCACTTTGATTACAAGCTACACCTGACAATCACAACAGAGCTCACCATCCATGTCTTCCATCCACTCTGGTGTTTGCTTTCAATTTCCCCATCATTCCACTCTGGTGTTATGATAAGGTTCAAAATATTAATTTTGTTTTCAGCAGATTTTTATTTGAAGCCTTTTTTTATGCCAGTATTTTTATGCAGGGGTCCTTGCTTCAACTCATGCTGTCTCAAACAGCAGGGCCGGTGCCAGAGGTCAGGCCCTGACCGAGGATCCCTGGGTCCCAAGAGATCCCTGAAGGGGCCCTCCTTAGGGTGGGTGGGTAGCGCCCCTTCCATGATCCACGGCAGCGTCGGCTCCCAACCATACTACGGATTGTGAGAGGGAGCTCCCAGGCACCCCTCTACTGTCATGCAGGCCCGCAAGCCCCCCTGCATGTCCCACCTACCTCTTCCTTGACGTAAATGATGGTTGCGCTGCGGGCCCAAACCTGCCATCAACCAAGATGGCAGCTGAGGTTTCCCTAAGGGGCTGATGCCCCTGCCGCCATCTTGGTTGATGACAGGGATACGCGTGCATAGCACGCACACATACCATCATCCTAGATGGCGGTGGAGGCATCACCCCTTAGGGAAGCCTCAGCCGCCATCTTGGTTGATGGCAGGCATGTGCGCACAGCATGGGCAGCAGTCACCAAGGGAAAGGTACGTAGGTGGAGTGTGCCTGTGCCAGGGCCTAGGGCAGGCTGATGCCCAAGGGCCCTGGCATGCCTGGCACCGGCCCTGTCAGAAAGAACCATGTTGGCATGAGGCCTAGTAGTTTTCCATCAAGTCTGAAAGTTTTGAAAGTTAAGAGGAGTTATGTCTTTGCCAGTCTGGGAATGGACAGTGAAGGTCGTTGTTATGGTAACCATCAAGATATAGACTGGGAAAGTTCTAACAGAGTCTGTGAGTTGTTGTTCTTCTGCATAAAGCCTCTGACCTGAGAGGCTGTCTTACTTTTGCTTTTGAAGAGAAATGTGCTGTAGAGCTAGAGGGAGGGAAGGAAACCTGCTGAAAAGCCTTAATGTCTTTGAATAAAGACTCTTAACATGCTCTAATGCTCTGAAGAAGTTTCTTGCTCAACTTAACTCCAACGTAATGTATGCTGTTTCACGCAACAACGCACACACGCCAACAGCTTCACCTCTGACAAAACCAAAATACCCAAGTGGCATCAACACTTTGGAATTCCCTCCCATTAAATATTAGACAGGCACCATCTCTGTTATCTTTTCGGTGCCTACTGAAGACCTCCTTCTTTCAACAAGCCTTTTAAGGAAGACCTTATCCTAGTCTATATCTGTGCTGATATGGCTTTTTAAGATGTGTTACAGATGTTTTTTTAAAGATGTTTTTAGGATATTTTTTCAACTATGTTTTTTAAAGATGCTCTGTTTTGATATGTTTTACAGTCTTTTGTTTTTAAGAGGTTTTAAAGTTTTAGTGGGATTTTTTGCTGCCCCAGGCTCATTATGGGAGGGTTGGATACAAACTTAAAAAGTAAATCCACTTTGCATCAGGATTTGTCCAAAATCCTAATACACCCCTAATATTACTCATTCTGACTATAAAATGTTGATTGCAATCCTCCTACAATGCTAGAATCCATGATATTTGAATCTGTGATCATGAAAATAAAATGAACAGTATCGAAATGACAATGAGGGCATTGAACTTGTCAAAGATTATCAATTCCTTGGAACAGTCATTAACCAAAATGGAGACAATAGTCAAGAAATCACAAGGCAGCCAGAACTGTGGAGGGCAGCTATGAGAGAACTAGAAAAGATCCTCAAATACAAAGATGTATCACTGAACACTAAAGTCAAGATCATGTTCAGACCATGGTACTCCCGATCTCTATGTATGGATGTGAAAGTTGGACAGTGAAAAAAGTGGATAAGAGAAAAGTAAACTCATTTGAAATGTGGCGTTGGAGGAGAGCTTTGCGCATGGACTGTGAAAAACACAAATAATTGGGTGTTAGAACAAATTAAACCAGAGCTATCACTAGAAGCTAAAATGATGAAACTGAGGTTATCCTACTTTGCACACATCATGAGAAGACATAATTCACTAGAAAAGACAATAATGCTGGGGGAAACAGAAGGGAGTAGAAAAAGAGGAAGGCCAAACAACAGATCAATTGATTCCATAAAGGAAGCCACAGACCTGAACTTGCAAGATCTGAACAGGGTGGTTTATAACAGATGCTGCTGGAGGTAGCTGATTCATAGGGTCACCATAATACGTAATTGACTTGAAGGCACATAAAAACAACATATATACATTGGGGTGGGGAACCAACAGGCCATTGTCTAATCAGACCCGTCAGGCCACCCATTTGTTCTGCCAGGACATTTTGGTCAAGCACACTTACAACATCAGGGTTGGGCAGGTAAGGTCTCAGCTAGGCCAAAAAGGGGTTTGTTGGCCCTTTGAAAGGTGTTTTGAAGCCCTGATCAGCTGATTGTCATTGGCTCTCTGCAAGCCCCAACAATCAGCTGATTGTCTGGGGTTAAAGGACTGCCTCAACAATCAGCTGGAATCAATTGCACTAGGGAGTTCCTCATTGGACTTGTAGAGTTGACTAGGGGAAAAAAATGGATATTAAAAAATGGATAATTCTGGTGCATTACTTACACCAGAGATGGAGAACCTGTGTCCTCCAGGTGTTGTTGGACAATACTGTTCAGCCACAACCAATGATCAGGGTTGATAAGAGTTGTAGTCCAACAACATCTGGAAGGTTCCACAACCCTGGTTTACGCTGATTGGCTACACCTCTCCAGGACTTCAAACAAGGGTCTTTCCTTCCAGCCCTATCTGGGGATTACAGTGATTGCACCTGGGACCTTTTGTATCCAATGCATCTGTTCGACCAACTAAGCTTCAGCTGTTCCCCAAAGCAGGGGTTTCAACCTAATTCTACAACCCTCCTCATCCTCAGCCATTGGTCTGAAATTGATGGGTTCCAACCACATCTGGATCGCCACAGATTCCTCATCCATGATTTAGTCACTGCTTTTTAGGGCATTTCAAGGACAGACTTTCTTTGCCACTCAACTCTACCTATATTGACTTGCCAAACACAGTACTCTGCATCCTGCCAAAAATATGACACAAAAGTAATTTGGATTGTGACGCATGGAGGGAATGTGCTTCCTGCAGTCAAGACTGATGGACCATCAATGAATGAGCAAAAAAAGTGTGCAGGACCCCATTACATGTGAAAACCTCTAAAACATCTTCTTGTTCAATCTTTATAAAGTGATCTAACGTTATTAATGTCCTGTGCCCAAAATCGTTTTAAGGGAGTGGTGCTCTCTACCTCCTTGTAATGAATCACCGCTTTCGATGGTCCATTTTTCATTACCATCAGAGGCGCAAGATTAAACACATTTCTGCAGCAACCACTCCTGTTGGACTCCATATCGCATGCTCAGGGTGAAGCTGTCAGCGCAGGGAAACTAATGTCACCCCAGTTGCCAAAAGAACTACACAAACCAAATAAAACTATTATTAACTGCGTAACTGCCGCCACATGACAGAGAATAAGGAAAGGGAAATGCAGTCAGATGTGAGGAATTTTGCATAGTAGCTGATGCAGGAGGAAAGAGTATACGTGACCCCCCAGTAGTGGCTGGTACCTATGAGAACTGGTAGGGGAGAAGGCCAGGAGCCCAACAACAGATGGAGCCAGAGCCAATGACAGGCAGGATTAACTAATTATACTTTCCCTGCCAACCGTCTTTCTCCCTACTGATTTCCACACTGGCAACAATGACACTAAGGAGAATGAAGTTGACAACCACTGCTACATCCTGGAACAGATATAAGTAAATAGTCAAGCAGGTGTGGGCTGGCTGAGATCACACGGATTGGCAAGGGCCAGCCTCTACTGGTTTGACCTCTGAGCTAGACTTGAAACCTCTGTTTTGGGGAAGGGCTCTGGCAGAATGGGCACAGCACATGTTTTGCATGCAACAAATGTAGTATCTTCCTCTTTCAGCAAGCCTTTTAAGTAGAGACCTTATCGCAGTCTGCATCTGTGTTGGAATTGCTTTTTGGTATGTTTTTAAAGCTTCCCCCCCCTTATTTTTTTAAAAAAGACATTTTTAAAGATGGATGTTTTATTTTAATATATTTTAAAGTTTGTTTTTATGATGTTCTAGAGTGTTTTTAGTGCTTCTGTTTGCCGCCCTGGGCTCCTACTGTGAGAAAGGGCAGGATATACATCTAAATAATAATAATAACAACAACAACAACAACCCTGGCATCACTAGGAAGGGCTGGGCGGAAAGATTCCTGTCTAAAACCTAGGAGAGCTGCTGCCAGTCAGTGTAGATGGCACTGAACTAGATGGACCACAGTGATCAGACTCTGTAAGAGAAGGGCCTATATTCCTGTGATGGTTAACTCAATGAGAAGATATGAATGAGCCTGTATCTTGAATCCCCAATGTAAAATGGGAAGATTAATGAATGCCCTACCTTACAAAATAATTATTAATAAGAATAAATTGAATCCAAGACAATTTAGTATACTGAAAAAGCTACAGATTTAGTATGCTGTCGATTAGAGAACCCTACATTGGGGGCCACATGTGGCCCTTCAGCTTTCCCTATCTGGGCCCTGGGATTCTCCAAAGATCACACCCATCACTGGTCCTGCTCCACGCCTTCCAGGAGTGCTTCTGCCTGGCTGGTATGTGTCCTTCACCTGTGATAAGGCTTCTTGCTTGCCTGGACAGAAGATGGAGAGGATGTATGTGCAGCTTTTACCAAATCTCCAGCATCATGGACCTCTGACTTTTGTGCAGCTGGAATGTAGCCTACTCTACAAAGATAAGAGTCACATCAGTTGCTCTGCTGACATTTGTTTATGGTCACATCCATTTTTGCTTCGGACCTGTCATGCCCCCAGAAGATTGCCCACAAGAAAATATGGCCCTTAGGATGATAAATGACCCCTACATTAGAAGAAGAGACCTGATGGCTCAGATAAATGGTCCATCTAATCCAGTATCCTGTTCCCAACAGTGGACAGCCCATTCCTTCAAGCAAGTCATCAAGCAAACCATGAAAGCATAAACTCACCCCTGGTGTTTGCTTCTCAATGACTAGTATGCAGAGGTATACTACCAATGAACTTAGAGGCTCCATATACTAAATATCATGGATAATCACTCTTGATAAACTTGTTCTCCAAGTAATTAGCAAATCCCCTTTAAAGACAACTTTAAGAACGTAAGAATCCAGAAATGTGCACGTGCATGCAGTATACTTGTTTGCCAGCTAGAAGAAGGAAAGATTTGTGCTCATACAGGGATAATAGACTGCATAGTTTTCCATTCCACCATGTTTTTGTCACATGCAGCACTGTTTCTGTTCTGCTGCGGTTTGTGTTCCACCAAAACCCACTTTATTTGTCTCTCTGTTGGCTGTCACAAAATTACATCACTTATGTAATTTACATAACAACAACAGCAGCAAATACCAATTTGTATTTGCTAGATTGGTTTCTGTTCCAGATGTGGGATGAATAAACAAACGTCAGCAATTTCTGCTCCTGTTTCCTTTTTTTTTCTGAATTCTCTGACATTTTTATTTATTAATTTATTAAATTTATATCCCACTCTTCCTCCCAGAAGGTGCCCATCCTTACTCCTCACTGTCCTCCATCCTCTTCCCTTTCTCAACTGTCATTGACAAAATTCCCACTTCCCCATCTGTCGTTCCCTGTTTCCTCCAATCCTCCCCTCCCACTTACCTGAATGTTCGCCCCATTCACTCCAAACACAACCTCCTAAGCATGGTTCATTTTCACCAGCACCCCCAAAAAATCAGTTGCCAGAAAATCGGACAATGTTCAAACATACACAGCATCCCACTTACTAATTTCCTCTGGCATCCACTTCTCTTTTTTACCAAGTCAATCAGGGCTCAGGGAAATGTGGGCATGCTTGTTGAGCTATGGTGATACATGTGAGATCTTTCCCACACCTGTCTGGGAACTCCCCAAAGACATCAGAAGCTGCCTTGTACTGAACCAGATCCTTGGTGCATCTAGGTCAGTGCCGTGTACAACAAGGGTTCTCAAACTGTGGTCCATGAGCTTCATTCAGGTGGCCCATGGCATGTCTCTGTAAAATATTCACAGTGGTTTTTAATTGTCTTTTATTGCTTGTTTTATTTTTATATTGTGTTTTATTGAATTACAATTTAAATTATATGGAATTGAAAATGTAGCACAATATAATAAATAAAAGAAGTGATAACATAAACTGTATGTTTCCGAGCTCGATTCAAGGTGCTGGTTTTAACCTATAAAGCCTTACACGGCTTAGGACCACAATACCTGATGGAACGACTCTCCCGACACGAACCCACTCGTACACTACGTTCCACATCCCAGGCCCTCCTCCAGGTGCCTACTCAGAGGGAAGCTGTGAGTCTGGCAACAAGGGAGAGGGCCTTCTCAGTGGTGGCCCCCAAATTATGGAATGATCTCTTTGATGAGGTGCGCTTGGCACCAACACTGTTATCTTTTCGGCGCCAGATCAAGACTTTTCTCCCAGGCATTTTAGCATGTGTTTTTAAATTGTTTTTTGTGTTTTAAAATTTGTATATTTGTTTTTAATGTTTTTAATTGCTGTAAACCGCCCAGAAAGCTTTGGCTATGGGGCGGTATATAAATGTAATAAATAAATAAATAATAATAACTATACCAAAGTCTGAACTGCTTTTTAAATAGTAACATCCCCTTCCACAGGCAGAAAGGGGTGGGGCTTGCCCACAGACATCCAGTCAGTATTGCAGATGAGCAGGGATTTCAACGCAGGTCTCCTACTACCACATGCTATTTGTTGTTTGCTAGGCACACCTCCACACAGGAATACATTCCAGCTGTGGAATGAAAGGATGAAGCAAGGGGGTCACATTGGAAATGCAAACAGATCATTCCTATTAAACACACTTTGATGTGAAAATCCAATGAACACCAGCTTTTGCTTTCACCTCTCTGGCACCCTTACAAGGCCTTTAAAACATATCTCTCCTCTACTACCACCCTCCATACCCTCCACACGGGCTCCTTTTTTTGACCTCGGAGTAATAATAAACTGTAGATTAAAGAAAAACTCCACTAGCCTATTTACCCAAAGCCATCTGCAGAGTTTAAAACTTTAATTTAGAGAAAGAGAAATGATGTTTCCCGCCTTTGTAGTTGAAAAAGATAACCTTTTACCCATGAAATGATCCAAAGCTATGCTTTTGAAGCTGCTGCAGATTATGGGAATGGGAAGGAGGGTGAGGTGCTGGGTCAGCTGCTTCTGCTGGTTAAAATCTTATCCCGAATTTTTTTAAAAAAAGCTGACAACTGTATGATCCAATTGAGAAGAGGGGATGCAATTTGCAGAAGCTAATGAATCACATAGCAAAGACTTCTTCCAGGCTAGTAGATTTATGTGCTTGTATTGCATGCTGTATTGTTAAATGTTTTCCCACAACCTCCTACTTAGAGCAACAGGGTTATCTCATTTTGTTCATACAACCACCATATTGAATTTTCAGCAATGACTGGCACAAGGTCAACCATCTGTGTACAACTAGTGTCATGGTAAACATATGACAAAAAAATACAATTGCTCTAATAAGAGGGGAAGGCATAGGAGCCAACCCTTGGAAAATTTCAGGAGCATGGCAAACAATTTAGAGGAAGGAAATTCACCAGCCGCCTCTAGAGCTTTTTTGGGGATAGGGGTGTTTTCTCCCCAAAGCACAATCAAATCAACACTGTATCGTTACTTACTGAACCCCCAAGCACTTTTGGTATTGGTGGATTGGCAGCGTCCATGCTCCAATCCCTGCATTTCATCTCCCTCAAACACCAAAAGCCAAAAGAAGCAGGAGCTTGGGTCTCACCCCACACCCAGGAGAAATTAATCTTGGCCATAATCCCAAAGGGGATATGAGAGAAATGTGTTCCATTTGCCTTTTAATATAACCCTACCTAATTTGCACTTCCCAAACCATGACCCGAGCTGAAATGCACCTATCTGTCAAAATTCTCTTCTGAATTCTGAATTTGCTTGCCCTAATGAAAATTAATGAACATAATGGACAAGAACGCATGGTATTAGACAAAATGGCAAAAAATGTATACATAAGGTAAAATGCACGCAAAAACGCATGATGAATCGTTGGAAGCGCCGGACTAGCTCTGCCCATGCATCCACATAGTGCCAACCTCACCGCTAGGCCTGCTTCCCTGCTCCCCCAGCTCTGTCCAGGCAACCTGTAGCAATGCCAGGGTCAGGAGGGCAACTACACGGCCCTGTCCTACCATGCCAGTCACTAGTACCACAAGGGATACAAAAGCAGGGAGGGAACAATTCACGTCATGCTGCATATGCAAAGCCTTGTCAAGTTGTATTTGGGAATGAAATATTCAACCCAGCCCATGGTCAAATTGTTGGTGCATGCACAACATAAACTGGACACATCCATCTCTCTTGTGCTCTGCTCATGTATAGAGCAGAGGTGCAGAAACCCCCTTGAGGTTAACAAGGTCTAGGATGGAAGGAAGCTGTTCTATCATATCTTTACATATACTATTTCTCCAATTGCAACCCTTCCCATTGCTTCATAGACACAGGCACATATTTTTGCTCTATTTAGATACATGGAGTAGAACACCTTCCCACCACAGATGCCCAAACCTTTGTGCAATCCTTTGACTGCTTGGGATGCTACTTTGCTACACCAAAAATGTTGATTCTGCTTTGGGAACGGAAAACTACAAATATTTCCTGCATCCGTAATTAATATAGACCCAGCCTTCCGAATTCCACGCAACACTTCAAACCATTTGCTACAGTATGCTAGTCTGCAGCCATAAACGAACAGGTGGCATTCCCTTGCCGCGGAGCACACTTTATGGATTCACACTATTCGTGCTCAACATGTCTTCCATATAATCAAAACTTCTCTTTACAACTGGTTTTCAGAAGCATTCAAGGTTTCTGCAGAGAGATGCAAGATCTGTAATCTGGGTGATTTGCCACCTCAGTGTTTCATTTTTCCACCATATTAAAGTTTTTCTTGCATCTGTGCCTTTCTCATTTTTTCGCCGCATTCAAAAGCACACCAGATTTCCTTGTTTTAGTCACCTCTCAAGGGATGGCTCAAGTTAGCATTTGCGTTATCACATGCATGTCTAACGTAGAAACTCTCCAAGGGCTTCTTTTCCTCACAGAACGACTGGGATTTGTTCTCTTGTTAGTTCCGTTCTGCCGCTCCATGGCACGTGTTACACTCAATGAAATCTGCATTCCTTTTGGAAGCTTCCCAGTGGACTTGCCACTGTAGAGTGTTCGGGGCCAGAAAAAGACAGCTGGTACAGAACAGTACAGTGAATGTTCTCAATGCAGCCATCACTATAGCCAAAAGGGAATTTTCTATTTAAAGTGCTGGCAACCAAAAGCCCCCAGGCACAGCATGGCCCAAGTAAGACTGTTAGTTGTCTCTGTAGTTCAGACTTTCCCTCTGCTCACCAGCAGCTTCTATACTTCAGCTGAAATTGACCAGGGTCTTATGCAAAGTAGACCTGTGTGGAAGAGGTAGGGCGTGTGTGGGGCTGAATAGGCACCCTCTCCCTCCCCCATCTATTTCTTGCTACCCAGAAGCTATGGATATGAACGATCAGAAGACAATCACACACACAACGTTATCCTAATTTTCTCCACTATCATCCCATTCAAACGTTGGAGAATTCAGAAACAAGAGCGGAAATTGCCAATGTTTGCTTATTCATCTTAGGTCCAGAACAGAAATCAATCCAGCAAATACAAACAGTATTCCTTGTTGTTGTTTTCAGTCTGCAAACAATAAAGAATTTGTTACATCCCCTCCTCCCTTTGCATTGAAATGTATGGAGCAGAACAATGTACGTCCTACTCAGACCAGACTTACTGAAATTAATGAACCTAAGATAGTCATGTCTGTTAACTTCAACTGGTTTACTCTGAGTAAGATTAGCATTGAACACCACTGAAAGGGAAATTTAAACCAGGACTAGGGATGTTGAATAATCAACAGGGGGACACACTGACTGACTGAGATGAAGTAAAAGAAATATGGAAGCAATACACTGAAGAACTCTATAAAAGAGATGCCAGGATGACAGATTCATTCACGGAGGAACCATACAGTGAAGAACCAGAAATTTTAGAATGTGAGGTGAAAGCTGCTCTTAAAATACTTGGAAGAAACAAATCACTAGGAATAGATGGCATACCAGTAGAGTTTCTGCAAGCTACTGAGACCGAATCTGTCCCAATTTTGACAAAACTTTGTCAAGAAATATGGAAAACTAAACAATGGTCCACAGACGAGAAGCGTTCAATATATATCCCAATTCCAAAGAAAGGGATCACAGGGAATGCAGTAATTATCGAACTATTGCATTAATATCCCATGCAAGTAAAGTAATGCTCAAGATTCTACAACAAGGCTCTTACCGTATATGGAGCAAGAAATGCCAGACATCCAAGCTGGATTTAGAAAGGGAAGAGGCACCAGAGATCATATCGCAAACATATGTTGGATAATGGAACAGACCAAGGAAGGAAATCACCCTGTGCCGTAGGGTCCTGCTCATACAGCAGGTTCCGTTCCAGACTGCCACCATAAAGCAGAATGCATTGACTAGCATTGTCTAAAATGGCGCCTGATGCCCGAAAAATACCATAAAAGTGGAACAAGCGCTGTAGGAGTGGGGCCTTTCTGCAATTGACAACCGCTGTATCGGTGGAACGCTGCAAAGTGAAGCTCCGCAAAGTGGGGGCCTACTGTAGATTACGGCAAAGCCTTTGACTGTGAAGATCATGAAAAACTATGGAATGCTTTAAAAGAAGTGGGGGTGCCACAGCATCTGATTGTCCTGATGCGCAACCTATACTCTGCACAAGAGACTACTGTAAGGACAGAATATGGAGAAACCAATTGGTTCCCCATCAGAAAGGGTGTGATCTTATCACCCTATTTGTTTAATCTATATGCAGAACATATATGGAAAGCAAGATTGGACCGAGATGAAGGAGGTGTGAAAATTGGAGGGAGAAATATCAATAATTTAAGATATGAAGGCAATACCATACTACTAGCAGAAACCAGTAATGATTTGAAAAGAATGCTGATGAAAGTTAAAGAGGAAAGCACAAAAGCACGACTACAGCTGAACGTCAAGAAGACTAAAGTAATGACAACAGAAGATTTATGTAACTTTAAAGTTGACAATGAGGACATTGAAGTTGTCAAGGATTATCAATACCTTGGCACAGTCATTAACCAAAATGGAGACAATAGTCAAGAAATCAGAAGAAGGCTAAGACTGGGGAGGGCAGCTAGGAGAGAACTAGAAAAGGTCCTCAAATGCAAAGATGTATCACTGAACACCAAGTCAGGATCATTCAGACCATGGTATTCCCAATCTCTATGTATGGATGTGAAAGTTGAACAGTGAAAAAAGCAAATAAGAGAAAACGCAACTCATTTGAAATGTGGTGTTGAATGAGAGCTTTGCTCATACCATGGACTGCGAAAAAGACACATAATTGGGTGTTAGAACAAATTAAATCAGAACTCACGAGAAGCTAAAATGATGAAACTGAGGTTATCATACTTTGGACACATCATGAGAAGGCATGATTCACTAGAAAAGACAATAATGCTTGGAAAAACAGGAGGAAGTAGAAAAAGAGGAAGGCCAAACAAGAGATGGATTGATTCCATAAAGGAAGCCACAGACCTGAACCTACAAGATCTGAACAGGGTGGTTCATGACAGATGCTCTTGGAGGTCACCCACATTTCTTACCGAATCACATCAGTGCCAAGGCAGGGAGTGACCCATCACCAGAATACCGAAATTGCTGACCAGAGCAATACAGTCATTGGGTCTAGGAACATGACCAGCAGTATGTTGCCTAGCACGAAGTGGTTTAACAAAGTATGTTAGGAAAAGCAGCCCTAGAATCGCTGTCCAGCCAAGGTGAATTCAGCAAATGACTCTCTCTTAACCTCAGCCCGACTGTAAACTGAGACTCATGAAAGCATATCACAGTCCATGATGTACTTTCCTTATTTATTAGATTTATATCCCACCCTTCTTCCCAAAAGGATCCCTGCAAGTGGCCTCTACAGACATCCTTTTTATTGTGCATTCATGGTGATTTGTGCTCACAATGCTATTGGGGTGGTCACAAATGATCCCACTGTCAATACAGTTTATATGCCTGCAAAAGGTTTCGGCCACACTGCTTCATTTTCAATCAGTGTGCATCCCATAACTTCCTGCTGAAACCCAAATGTTCTGGCTCATTTTTGTCCCTCTTTTGTTGTGCTATAACTCCTCTGGACAGCAACAATGTGGTAGCACTGAGGAAGCATCTCAGAATGAACTAAAGCAGAACAAATCCACCAGAAATGTGCTATTATTGTGTCACCAGTCTGGAGTGGTCCCAATAGTAAACTCAGGTAGTGAGTGCCGAGAGCAACAGAGCAAAAACTTGGCCACTGAGAAACAAAAAGTAGGTAGCAGCAAATACAGGGGAATCCTGAGGTTTGAAGATATACACAGGTAAACTAAAAGGGGAGGGAGGAACACAGCCCAATGAGAACTCATTGTGTTCATCAGACATAGAATACTGAATATCAGCTGCAAAAGAAGTATGGAACACTGGAGAGGTACGTGTGAAAAAACTGATGGAGGAGGGCACTGCTGGCTGGCTAGAACCCTGATAAGGAACACTTCCTTTAGGATGGAAAACTACATTGCAGGTCCAACTATTTAATAATAATGCACTCTAGTCTTTTAGGTCTGTTTGTTTGGGTTTATATAAAGACCTTTCAATATGTATTGAAAGTTGCCATAATGAAGATGACAACAACAGTGTACCTCAGCAATATGTTCTAGTCTTTCAGGAATTTCATTTTGGCTCAGCGAGTCTGATTAATCATCCCTTTTATACTTGGTGGGAGATTTCTGGTTAAACAGTTCAAGAACTCTTCTCATGATCAGCCAGGCCAATTTGGCTACTCCCCAATGGGCTTCATCGTTGCTTTTGTGCCTACTTATGTACGTTCACAGTGTATGGCCCTTTTTATGACCACAAATATTTGGTAGATGTATTTTACTCAGTTGTAGCAAGTTAATTAGGAACATTTATTAGGGGGTCTGGAAAGAGCCTGGAATGTAGACACTGTGAAAGAAGATTAGAAGAATTTAGACTCTTTAACTTACATCAAGAGGGTCATACATAAGCCTCCATCAAGAGGTAGGGGAATAGTTTTAGACTTCCTATGACCCCCCCTTTTCATATTTGGCTGTGGTTTTTCCCTTCTTAGCATCCTAATCCAGCAGCAGCTGATGGCTTTTTAAATATAAATCTGTAAGAAAATAGAAATAAACGTATTTTTCTTGTAGCACAGTATTTCTTCATGTGTATTTTCTATGTTGAGGGCTGACTCACACAAACACAATCAACTGTGACATGTACAGACGTTTCTGGCTAGATGTAGCAACTACAAGCTCTGACAGTCACTACAGCCATCCATTTATAACCCACCTTCCTCCAAGGAGCTCCAGGCAACATACAGAATAATGGAGTGCCTCAGGCGAGACTCATGTTAATCCTCAGTCTCTCAGATGAGCCCCAAGGTTTGTTTCAAAAGCCTCGTTAGCCCATGGTGATACAGATTTTTTTTTTTTCAATAATTTTTATTCAAATTTTCATAAAACATACAAGACAAAATCATAAAACATTCAAAGACAAAAAACAAAATCAAAAATAGTTAAACAAAAATAAAAAAAAATAAAAAAAAATAAAAATAAAAATAAAAAATAAAGAGTAAAATATTGACTTCCCATTTGTCAAAGATCAGATCAGTTATAAGTCTATAATATATAACAATCCTGTCTCTTAAGTCATATTATAAAATCACTTTCCTCCAATAGTTATCTTACTTAATCATCAAATCTCATAAACATTACTTTATTCTTTCCACAAAAAGTCAAAGAGAGGTTTCAATTCTTTAAGAAATATATCTATCAATTTTTTTTTTCCAGATAAGCATATCGATTAACCCATCTCATTACTAATTATGATAATCTTATTGTCATAACCATAGTCAAAATAAACATTTCAATTAATCCATCACATCAGAATCTGTTAGGTTCAGTAATTTCAGTAGCCATTGTTCTATTATCCCTATTAGTTCCATTTTCCATCTTCCATCTTCAGTAGTCTTGTTAAGTCCAGTAATTTCAGTATCCAATCTTCCATTAGGTGATACAGATTTTTAAACAATTGTTTATTAATAAATAAATGACCCTCCCATATGGTTCTGCTTCAAACCCCTTCCCCACCAAAGATCAAACCCAAACTCTTTTTCCTATGGGTGCCACAGAGAACTGGTTTGCACATCACATTAAATCATAGTTAGAATAAACTAAAATAAACAAGTTGTGTGTTGGTGCACACAACTAATATCACAAGCACTCTGTTACTCCCCCGCTCCTGCCAAGTGGGGGTTGGAGGGGGGGGATACACAAGCCATAGATTGGCTTGTTGTTACATGCAAACATCACCACACAGTTTATTTCTTTCCATAAAAACCATGAGCGGAAGTGAAGGTTAAGTGTGTCTTGGTTCACATGTCACAACAAGCCAGACTATGACTTCTTTTCTCACCAGCAGCAACAGGAGCTAGAGAAGGAGCGAAGCACCCATGAATTCAGCTGTGTGCACCACTACTACTAGTTCATATTAAACTATAGTTCATTTTAACTATGGTTTAATGTGATGGCAACCAGCCCAGTGAAATGACCGTGTAAAGAGGTCCATAATGGGCTGGCCTTCCTAGAAACAATTAAAGTAGCAACTGGATGTTGTTATGGATTTGGATTGACTAATAGTCTTTCCTTTCAGTATTAATTCTCTTCTAAGAGATCAGCAATTCGTTTAGCATAATTTGCTACAGAGCAGAGCTACTCCATCATTGGCTCTGTAACGTTTTGTACTTTTGTCTCAAAAATGGCCCACTGATCCTTTTCCAAAGCATTGAGAGCCTGTCCTGAAGTAGAATGTACAGAACAAATTAAATACTTAACACACAACTGTTTCAGAAGGACAGCAGTAGTAAGTAATGACTTGGAAATTGCCTCAATTAATATAACTTTAACAAATCTGGCACTGCTTAGAAATAAACATTTCTTTGCCCAATACATACAGTATACTATACTGCTACATACAGCAAACACACGTACATCCCTGTCTGCCGCTCCATGGCTGGTTCAAGTATGTCAAAGGGGACTCCCAAACACTTCTGTTTCTTTGATAATCAGTGATGGGGGAGAATTTCATAAAGGAAGGTTTGGAATACATACTTGCATAGTTCAGAAATCAACATCTTATTATGAGTCAGAACTAGGGTTGCCAGGTCCATGGCCTGATACTGATCCTGTATCTTTAGGAGAAGAGAAAGTCAGCCAAGCGCAGGTGTTCTTGCAATCCTGTAATGGGAAAAACCACAAGGTGGAATTCTCCCTCCCCCCTCCACAACTTTTAAAGATACAGAAGACCTCTTGGAAGCCCAAGAAACTACAATTCACGGTGGGCAGTTCTGTCAAAGATGTGACTGGTAAGGTGGCCACTTACACCTTACAAATGAGGAAATGCATCACAAAAAGGGACAAGGAGAAGAGAAGGGGCATATTAATATATACCTTGCATGTGCTAATTTTCCATGTAAATCTAGAAATAATTACCATAATTTCTATAGAAACAACAATAGTGAGGCAGACTGTGACCATGTGACCTGTGTGGCTGATCAGTCTGCTGTCCGGGTGCTGCTAACTGTTGATAGACACCTTCAAGGCCCACCTGCTCTCTCTTTTTATGGTTCCTTGTCTTTAAACTGGACTTGCAACATAAGAAGCCTTGCACTGAAGAAGACCATTGATCCATCTAGCTCAGTATTGTCCACGCTGACTGACGGAGGCTCTCCAGGATGTCATACAAGTTTCTCTCCTAGTCTTACCAAGAGATGCCGGGGATTGAACCTGGGACCTTCTGTGTACAAAGCAGATGCTCATGACCCTTTCTCTAGACATCATTTTAAGGATGTTTTCAACTAGAAGACTGCCCTCTGGGAGCCAGAATAACCCCTCCACAACTCTCAAAACTGCTCAGCCGGGTCCCAGCCAGGGGAGTCCTGATCAGAGGAGTCCTCATTGGAAAAAGACCAGGAGGCTCTAGTCTCAGACCCAACCCTGGCTCAGGCTCCCTGGTGAGCAGCCAGGGTCCTATGCTGAGGCCCAGGATGGGCCATCAGCCCCTGGGGCCAGTTCCGCCTCAGACATTGATGCTAACAGCCCCAGAGCCCAAGTGAAAGGTATCACCTCAAACGCCAGATGGAAATCTGGCCCATCCAGAGCAGTGTCAGACTACAGGCCCGGCTCCTCGGGTGTAAAGGTTCCCTCAAGAGTAGAGGAGTCCATAGAAGTAAAGGTTAGGCTGCAAGAGATTAATGGGAGTCAGCTGAGGTTTGGGGTGTGGTTCAGCAGCTCCAGCATAAAAACCCCAGTGCTATGTTAGAAGAGCTGATGGAACAATGTCTATGCATCAGCTCTGTACCTGACCTATCTGTGGCTAGGTTGTTGATGCCAGACCTGACCTTGGACTATTCTGGGCCTGCCCCCTTGCCTTGCTTGAGCTGTGTTGCTTATGGATTGCTTGGTTCCTAACCCTGGACTGCTTTGAACCTCATTTGTGCTTGATTCCTCTGTTGTTGTGGTAGACTGGAGTCTTACTCTGGTGTGACCATGGATACTGCCCCTGTGCCGCCCTCACTTGTTTTTCTGTTGGGAAGTCTCTTGCCTCTTTAGGAGCCTGGTGAGAACAGGACAGACTCCCAAGGATTTGGTGCTGCCCTGTTTAGGCAGCTCACCTGCCCTGGCTGCTGCCACCTCACCTCAACTGCCTACCTGTTTCCTGCATTGTTGCTGAGGCCGACTTGCTTGCCTCCACTCGCCTGCCAGCCATCACTGCTTCCCTCACTCCCTCACCTCACTTGCCTGCTGTCCTGTCACTGTGCCCCACCCCCATGTGTGACATCATGTTAGCTTACAAAAATATTATATAGTTGGAAATATAAAATGTTTTGACTAAACTAAACAGCCACCTTACCTGGTGTGTACTGAATTTTAGCTTTCTATCTGTTACGGAGATACCCTTACCAATTCTGATAACCCTCATGAATAAGCAAGTGATCCAATGTGTTCCAAGAATCTCAATATAATAGAAAACTTTATATTTTAAGACAGACTGCATTCACTCCCCCGCTTGCAATGCAGTTTCATTCCACAGTTTCAGGCTGTCAAAGCTTCTTCACTTATGGAGGTACGCAGAATCCCAATTGGACAGGGCTGTCAAGTCCATTTTTAAAAATAGTCCTTTTGCAGTGTTTGAAATTACCATGCGGTCTCCTTACTTCTGTCCCCTTTTTTAAATGCACTTATAGCCAGAGGCAACTACATTTCCTCCTAAAATGAGTAGCATGTATCCCTCCAAACACATACATTCCAACTTCATGTTTGGCATTTACTGATAAGAAAGCCCTAAGCCTGCAACAGCAACATACAGCTCATACAGCTCTGTGGTATACCCCGGAGCTGAGAGTGATGAAGCAAGAGAGGAGGAGGCTGGAGTGCAGATGGAGGCAAACTCCCAACGATTGTAAACATGCTTTGGTAAGTGCCACCAATAAGTTGTACATGAAAGCGGTAAGGACAGCGAAAAAACTTTACTTTGCTGCCTCTATTAGGTCATCTTTATGCCGCCCAGTGGAGCTTTTTAAAGTTGTGTGGGGACTTTTACATTCTGGCCCGCCCGATACTATAGAAACATCTGAAGCCCGCTGCAACAAAATTGCTGGGCACTTTCAAAGCAAGATTGCTTGCATTCGTAGGGACTTAGACTCTGATGTTGTGACAGATGAATCCAGTGAATTGTCCGGAACACGGCCTTGTTCTTTATTATTGGATGAGTTTCAGTTGGTGCAGCTCGAGGAAGTAGACAAGGTGCTTGGAATGGTCCGGGCAACCACATCTGTTCTGGACCCTTGCCCATCTTGGCTAGTGAAAGCTAGCAGGGCTGGAACCACCGGCTGGGGCAGGGAAGTGGTTAATGCCTCCTTGAGAGAGGGAGTAGTCCCAAGTACCCTCAAGGAGGCAATAGTGAGACCTCTATTAAAGAAACCTTCCCTGGACCCGGATAATTTGAACAACTACAGACCGGTGGCGAATGTCCCCTTTTTGGGCAAGGTTTTGGAGCGGGTGGTTGCTAGCCAACTCCAGGTGCTCTTGGATGAAACCGATTATCTGGATCCGTTTCAATCCGGTTTTAGCACTGAAACAGCCTTGGTCGCCCTGTATGATGACCTTTGTCGGGAGAGGGATAGGGGGAGTGTGACTTTGTTGATTCTCCTTGATCTCTCAGCGGCGTTTGATACCATCGACCATGGTATTCTTCTGGGGAGACTCGCGGAGTTGGGAGTTGGGGGTACTGCTTGGCAGTGGTTCCGCTCCTACTTCGCGGATCGTCTCCAGAAGGTAGTGCTTGGGGAACATTACTCGACACCCTGGACTCTCCATTGTGGAGTCCCTCAGGGGTCGGTTTTGTCCCCCATGCTTTTTAACATTTACATGCAGCCTCTGGGTGCGGTCATCAGGAGTTTTGGAGTGCGTTGTCATCAGTATGCTGATGACACGCAACTCTATTTCTCCTTTTCATCTTCTTCAGGTGAGTCTGTTGATGTGCTGAACCGTTGCCTGACCGCGATAATGGACTGGATGAGAGCTAATAAACTGAAACTCAATCCAGACAAGACTGAGACATTGTTGGTGAACGCCTTCCCCGCTCAGATGGTGGATGTGCATCCTGTTCTGGATGGGGTTACACTCCCCCTGAAAGAACAGGTCCGTAGTCTGGGGGTTCTTTTTGACCCTTCCTTGTCTCTTGAGGCTCAAGTGGCCTCGGTGGCACGGAATGCGTTTTACCATCTCCGTTTGGTAGCCCAACTACGCCCCTATCTGGACGGCGACGACCTCGCCTCAAGTTGTCCATGCTCTGGCAACTTCGAGACTGGATTACTGTAATGCACTCTACATTGGGCTGCCCTTGAAGACAGTTCGAAAGCTTCAGCTAGTGCAGAATGCAGCAGCTAGATTATTGACGAGGACCAGTCAGTCTTTGCATATAACTCCTGTTCTGGCTCGCCTGCACTGGCTACCTATTTGCTTCCGGGCGAGATTCAAGGTGTTGGTTATGACCTATAAAGCCTTACATGGCGTGGGACCGCAATACCTGGTGGAACGCCTCTCCCACTATGAACCTACCCATTCGCTTCGTTCGTCATCGAAGGCCCTCCTCCGGGTACCAACTCATTGTGAAGCCCGGAGGGTGGTTACTAGATCTAGGGCCTTTTCTGTGGTGGCCCCCGAGTTGTGGAATAGCCTCCCCGAAGAGGTATGCCTGGCACCTACACTATTATCTTTTCGGCGCCAGGTAAAGACCTTTTTATGCTCCCAGGCATTTTAATCACTCTAATCTTTTTAGCTTTTTAATCTTGTATACTAAGTCTTTATTTTTATTTTCTGTTTAACTGTATTTGTTTTTATGTCATATATGTTTTTGTGATTTTATTATTGCCATATATGTATTTTACCCTATGCTGTTTACCGCTCTGAGAGCTATTTGCTAAGGGCGGTATATAAATGCAACCAAATAAATAAAATAAATAAATAAAATAAACAGGGTTGAAGATGAGAGTTCTGACTAGCTCATACCTAGGTTGAAGGCAATATGCTGCTGCATAGCAGTTGCTGGAAACTGCAAGAGGGGAGAGTGCTTACACTCAGGTAGCGATGGGCACGAAATTTTATTCAATTTGCATTTCAAGGCAAATCGGTCAAATTCATGCTTTCCGAAACAATATGAGAACTGAAACACAGCCATCCTTCGAAATTCGCATTTATTCAAAGTTTGCACTTAAGTTTACCAACCAGACAACGTTTACAAAAATGCATGTTAGGGGAAGGTGTGCATAAGAATGAATATATGAGTGAAAAGAACATACAAAAATGCATTATATGATGAGAAATAGCTTGCAAAAATATGTAGTCAAAATCGCCTACAAAAAATGTATTTATTAGGAGAAATTTGCACTATAATGCTGGAGAATTTTCATGAAGATTAAAAAAAATGCAAATTGCTGCAGAAATGTGGAGAGCTGAATTTAAAATTTGAAAAATGACAGACTGAAATTGACAGAGCTTTCCATCCCTACACTCAGGTCCTCCTTGTAGGCTTCCCATGGGCATCTGATTGACCACTGTGAGAACACAATGCTGGACTAGATGGGCTACTGGTCTGAATCAGCAGGCTCTTCATATTATTCAACTATGTTAGAGTAGACTCACTGAAACAGCTGCAGCTGTTTTTCAACTGGAATAGCCTGACCACTGTTGTCCATGAATTGGTAACCTCCAGGCTAGATTACTGTAATGTACTGTACGTGGGGCTGCCCCTTGAGGTTGGTCCAGAAGCAGCAGCTGGTGCAAAATGTGATGGGGCAACTGCTCATTGGGGCAGTGTATCACCAGCATGTTACCCCGCTGCTGAAAGAATTCTTATGCGGTCAGATGCATTTGTTGGATATCACCCAATGTGTCTACTCTTTGTATGGGATACAGTCCTACATTTACCTTAAAAACCATAATTAACAATTAACTAGAACAAATAACATATTTATCAACTAAATGCCATCATCAATGAAAATTCATAAAGGAGTAGGAATGATGTAAAACACTCTCAATTCAACTAAAAATCATATAGCACACAGCCAAAATCATCTGCCATTTTCAAGTGGTCCATGGGGGGAAAAAACCCTTGGGAATCACTGAACTAGGATATTCAAATCTTTCTTCATGCTAGCAGCTATAATTTGCCACTATTCCTCCTCCTGATTGTCCTCTACCTTTCTTTATACTCAACATAGCAGGGGGCAGGTGTGATGGAACCGGAGATGTGCTAGAATTTCGTCCAATTCGGTACCCAATTTCCCATTGATTCACTTATTCTCAATCTCTGAGGACTGGATTTTAATGTAGCAAATTTCCGCTGCTAATTTTGAAAATGGACTTTTTAAAAAAAATCCACCTCGAAAGTATCAATGTTAAGAATTATAATTTATCAATATTTCCTTTAAAAAATATAATTTTCCTTCAAAATTTCACTATTTTTAAAAGGAATATTGATATTTCCTTCAAAATATCAACATTTCCTTTAAAAACATAAATATTTTTTCTGAGTGGAAAAAAGTAACAGATTGGTAAAAGTAGTGGCTAGCAGATAAAAAACAAACTTGCATAGATGCCAGCCTGATAAGTTGACTGATTGCTTTCAAACTGGCACCCGCCAATGGATCTCATCCCTAGATAGAACCTGTGCCCTACAGAACACTGAAAGCCAACTCTAAAGTTGAGCAAAGCTTTTGACTCACAACTGTTCCTGCAGAGACGTTTACACCCACAGTGAGTTATGCAAGTTGTCAAACAAAAGGGTAAAAATTAACTAGCTCATTAGGCAAAAGAAACATACTCAATAAATTTTATAGAGAGAGGGATAAACAACTTTCTTCAGAGACACCCACGCTGCTGTAAGGAAAATAATGTCCATGAAACACGAATAAGTACATCAGGGAAAACCACTATAAACATTTTCATCAACTTTCTCTGGTAAATGTTAGAGCAGTGTTTCTTGTTTTTTTGTATAATTAATCACAACAAATCTTTAAATAATAAAGCAAAGCCACAAAAAATACTCTTAGCAAATGCAAATAATGAGTGCTAAACAATTTTTAAAAAGTTAAATCTAAATCTCTAGCCTGTAGATCAGCTTTCCCCAACGTGATGCCCTCCAGATGTCCCATCATCCCTGACCAGTGGCTGTGGTGGCTGGGGTTCACGGGACTTGTAGTCCATCATCTTCTGGAGGGTAGCTGGTTGGGGAAGGATGTTTTAGGTCCTCATGTGAGGTAGCTTACAATACAATCCTAAATGCGTCTATCCAAAAGTCACATTGAGTTCAATGGGACTTACTCCTACATAAGTGTGCCTTAGACTGCTGCAATCCTATATGCACTTACCTGGAAGCCCCAATGAACAGGCTTGTTTACGGATAAGCATGCAAAGGATTATTCTGAAAGTGATGTTTATTTTTCACAAGCCATGTTTCACAAAAGGAAGCCATGGAACGTTTGCCTATTCTCCACCAGCAAATACTAAATCCATTCCTTTCTCACTATGGCCAAATCTCCATCCCCTCTGGCTTCACATGTAGGGTAACAAACTGTGGCTGTCCTTCCTCGTAACCACCCCAATGACACTTGCAAGTATCAACAGCCAACTTGATTTTCTGGCAGGGATCTTAACAGGTAACACATAAACATATTATGGGAAGAAACTGGAAGCTGTTCAACGTACAAAAACCATGCAGGAAATACAGCTGGCAACTCTACTCACCAAAGAAGAGTCCTTTTCCTGTTCCAACTCTTTCAGCTCCCATCAGCCATCAGTACCAATTTCATTTGAAAAATGGGGCTCCTCATAGCAGCAACCATCCCACAGATGCATCCTATCCCCAGAAGCTCAGTACTGACTTGAGCTATCGACCTATCTTTGACCCCAAGATAGAGACCCCAAGACAGAGACTCAATCATAACAGCTGAAGGGCAGAGGCCATACTAATATAGTCTCCCACCATTACTTTGCACTTTTCACAAAGCCTCCAGCAAGCCCCCACGTATTTATTTTTATTTTATTTTATTTATTTATGAAATTTATATCCTGCCCTTCCTCCCAGAAGGAGCCCAGGGCGGCAAACCAAAGCACTAAAAGCACTCTAAAACATCTTAAAAACAAAAGCCTTTA